>NW_027518695.1:60917500-62162500 GCF_043159265.1 Tasmannia lanceolata | reverse complement strand
ATAGACAACTAGTGAGGTTGGAAGTAACTGTACATATCAAAGTGACAGAATGAAAATTAATGTTGGCTTAAGAGCAAAAATTTCACCCATAAATTTGGAAAAGAAAATGAGTATACATAGCAGGAATCCAAAAAAGAATGAGGAAAGCAAAAACCTTCATACATGGAGCCCATTACATATCTGAAGTGAGATGTAAACATAGAAGGTAATGTAACAATTCAGATGGATTACCGATTATATCACACCGCAATTACACATAGAGAAATGCAGGTTGGTCCTAAAATATTGAAAAAAGAATGATTGTTCTTATAAATTAAAACCTAAACCCTGGGCTGAGAGTTTTATACCTTCATTGGATGGAGCGTTATATTCCTCCATTGGATGGTTTGGCACTTTAGAGTAAGCTTATTGCATCTGAGGTAGGTGCTAGTGTATTTCAAATCATGTTGTCAACAGTCTGTCATTGTGTAATGTAGGTTTTAATCTGTGTATGCTCACTCTATAAAAATTCATCCAATCAAATTAGGTAAATGTTGAGAAATATATCTTGTCCAACAAAAGCATAACAGCATGCAAGTGACCTGCATTTCATCCAAATAAAAATTCAATGACCGGTGGCAGAGTCAAGGCCCAAAATGGAGATGATCTAAAACCCTCAGCTTCACCCTCCGCGATGGCGCCCGTATAGAAACCTTAAAACAGTCCACAAAAGAATGCAGCTGCATTTCATCCAAATAAAATCAAGAAATTTAGTTAGTACCTAATTGCACAATTGAGCTAGTAGCCATATATGACTTGTCATTTTATATATTTTCGATGAAAACAACATTAACGTGTGAAAATGACTTAACAAAAATTGAAAGATTTGATCCTCATGGAAAATTATTTTTGAGAATTATCTGAGTGTAGCCTCAATCAAATTAGATAAAATAGCCTTAATCAAACTCATGAGAAAGTAGAATGGGACTCTTCCAAGATGATTGGATGGTATCGGCCTGTTGCATTTCTCTAACAATACTAATGAAGAAAATGACAAAAATACTCATATCCCATATAAATAAAAAAGTACAGCTCGTTAAAAAATTGTAAAACCAGGTGGGTTGTCCTCATTATCAAAACATCGTCGTGGAGATATCAGTCCCACCAGTTTTAAATATGCAGTTTATAAGAAGACTATTGATTTTGGCACTACTGGGTTTTGATATTTGCAATAAGTTACCTTGTCTTTTCTTTCATAATTTGCTTCTATAGCATTTTTTTTGAAATTGTGATAGCCATTGACAGCTGGTTGAATAGTACAAGACAATGTGAGTTAGTGAAATTATCAAAACATTTTCCCAACCGAAATCTTTCTTGCATCTTCTTTAAATAAATAGAAAATAAATAAATAAACGTTACACAAAATGATAATAAGTGTGTGACCTACCACGGATAGAAAAAGAGACGACCTTTCTTGTCACACTTGTGGGTCTCACTCTTTATGAGATGTCGCTATTACTACGCGTTTTTTCTTTATTTGTGAGCTGAGCTTCTACTTTAGACATTTTGGACGGTCCAGATTTATGAATGGTGAGGTGGCCAAGACTGGGGAAGACTTTGGATCCACCTTCCACCTTTCCTTCTCTACATATATATCTATGTTAAAGCTTAGAGTGAAACTACAACCGAGCTTTTAGTTTGGAGAAAAACTTGTATAACTCAACAAATAGGAAATTTATTATGAAACCATAGTTCTAAATTTTAAATATGATGTATGTGCTTAGATATGAGTATTTTTCAAAAAAAGTCGGTCCCGCTTTGTTCAAAGATCCAAACCCTTCATATGGATTACCATAACATAAATATGTTGTGCCTCAATAATCATCTCTGGATCTACTTCTCCCGCTTACATGTGTGCATAATCCACACATAAATATTGTCCATGGGTTATCAACCTAGCATTCTCCATTAAGATATTGAACAACCTGAGTTTGAACAATTTGCTCTCATACGAGGAATCGATTCGACCCCGTGTCCTTTTTCAATTAACAAAATATCTACAATAAGGTCTTCTTAAGAGGGAAAAAAATGGTTCCTTCCAAACGACAATGTCAAAGTCTCCCTGTTCAAAAGAAGGAAAAAAATGTCTAAAATTTCCTACTCCTTCACACACTAAAAAAGATAATTTGAATCAACCCTATTCAAGTTTTATCTAGAGGGACCTCCAATTTATGATGATATCCCTATAAATTAACCATAATCATATTATTCCTCTCTAAATGGAGGAAAGGAAACATTTTCACCGAAAAAATTTCAGTCAGAAATATTTTTCTTGAATCCAAACATTGCCTAAGGGGAGGTAAAGATTTTTCAGCCATATCAGATGAAATCTTGTAAATTTTCTCTAAAATAAATTATTTGAGTTGGGAAAAATAGCCCAATTAATTAAAAAATATTGACTCTAAAATAAATTTACAAGTTTGAATTTTTATTGGCCGTTATAATTATTAAATCACACTTAATCTTATTTTTGTTATGGTTGAATATTGGACCATAAGATACCACACATTGCCGACAACGGTACATAAAATGACACAAAAATGTCCATTATTGATGTACATTACAACATCTATGCACCTTTGAAATCCATTATTTTTCAAAAACTACTGTGGGCCCACTTGACATGATGATCCAAACCGTTCATCTGTTGGCCACAACTTAAATATGTTGTATCTGGTAAATAATCTCGATAGGATGATCCTAACTCCCCAATCTATAGAGGTATCTAAAATGTGCAGTCTCTCTACAAATCGGAGGGTTAGGATCATCTCGTGGAGATGCTTATTTAATTTGTGGCCCAACATATGAACGGTTGGGATCATCCTATCAAGTTAGTCTCACAGTATTTTTTTGAAAAATAATTGACTTCGGCACGCAGAATATAACCCCCCCTACCTACTTTGCACCATGTTTTGATACGGTGGGTCCTACCAATTTCCCTCAAACACATGAATAGGGTGGGGCCCACCATGTCTACCAATGCTCACTATCTCCACCCAAATCCATACATAGAGTCAGGCCCACCATCTTACAACATTTATTTGTTGTGTGGGTCCGACCACCCAAATTCATATTCATGTACAAGGTGGGGCCTACCATTTTGCATCTTGCTTTGATTAGGGTGGTCCCCACCATTTTGCATCTTGCCGCCTACACGTCCACTTTCTTACAGATTTTTAGCCTATCATTTGCCCCTCTTTTTCTACAGAAAGCTCTGCTCTGCACTACTCTACTCTTCTGTTCCTTTCACTGAGCAATTCTCTTCTCAACTTATTTTCTTAACACCCACTTCAAATTTTTAAATTTAATTGCTGAAATGTTTGGACTTCTTTTTTTTTCTCTTTCCTCTTTCTATTTCTCTAACAAATGATACATCTGGGTTTGCTCATCTTTCTGGGTTTTTTTTTTGGTTATAACTTATGTTAGACCGAAAATCGGTAACAGGTACGACAGTGACGTAAGAGCTGAGCTGGATGACCCGAGGAGCTGAGTCCTGAGGGACCGAAGTGAAGGGGAGCGAAGTGGCTGAGTCCCGCTATGAGGGCTGAGTCCTGCACAAAGGCAAGCGAGGTCAGAAGACCAACCCGGGTTTTACTCCGGACAGGCCCTTCGACACTCAAGTCAGTATGAGCAGGAGTGCAGAGCTAGTCTTAAGAGTTTTGGGTGGAGAGAGGGTTTTTCGCATTACCCGTTGGTTTGAGCTTTGAACCCCTATTTATAGGGGAAAACCTGGTGAGGTGTCCAGGACAGGTGGCGGCCTGTGAGAGGCTGGAGTTCATCTACTCCAGGACAGGTGGCGGCCTGTGAGAGGCTGGAGCTCACCTACTCTGGGACAGGTGGCGGCCTGTGAGAGGCTGGAGTTCACCTACTCTGGGATAGGTGGCGGCCTGTGAGAGGCTGGAGTTCACCTACTCTGGGACAGGTGGCGGCCTGTGAGAGGCTGGAGTTTTTACACCCCATCAGTTGCCCCTAGTTTTCCAAGTCATTAAGTGACTTGGAAAAGTGTGGTTGATCGATTATCTGGACGGGCAGGCGCCGTATGGAAGTGAATCGGAGGCTTCAGTCGGGAGATCCAGTCCGGAGTCCGGCTGGAAACAAGTCTGGAAATCCAGTCCAGAGTCCGGCTGGATTTGAGTCCGGAGGTCCAGTCCGGAGTCCGGCTGGAAACAAGTCTGGAAATCCAGTCCGGAGTTGAACCAGTCCGGCTGGAGATGAGTCCGGAGGTCCAGTCCGGAGTCCGGCTGGGTTTGAGTCCGGAGGTCCAGTCCGGAGTCCGGCTGGAAACAAGTCTGGAAATCCAGTCCGGAGTCCGGCTGGATTTGAGTCCGGAGGTCCAGTCCGGAGTCCGGCTGGGTTTGAGTCCGGAGGTCCAGTCCGGAGTCCGGCTGGAAACAAGTCTGGAAATCCAGTCCGGAGTTGAACCAGTCCGGCTGGAGGTGAGTCCGGAGTTCGCCAGTCCGGTCTAGGCCGGACTGGCTTTTGTCGTTTAGCGAACGCGTCATATCCAGTCCGGCTTGGGCCGGACTGGTTTTTGTTGTCTTGCGTCCAGTCCGGCTTGGGCCGGATTGGTTTTTGTCGTTTTGTAGAAACGCGTTATATCCAGTCCGGCTTGGGCCGGATTGGTTTTTGTCGTCTTGCGTCCAGTCCGGCTTGGGCCGGACTGGTTTTTGTCGTTTTGTAGAAACGCGTTATATCCAGTTCGGCTTGGGCCGGACTGGGTTTTGTCGTCTTGCGTCCAGTCCGGCTTGGGCCGGACTGGTTTTTGTCGTTTTGTAGAAACGCGTTATATCCAGTCCGGCTTGGGCCGGGCTGGTTTTTGTCGTCTTGCGTCCAGTCCGGCTTGAGCCGGACTGGTTTTTGTCGTTTTGTAGAAACGCGTTATATCCAGTCCGGAGTGCGGAAATCAAGTCCGGAGTGCGGAAATCCAGTCCGGTTGTCTTTTGGAGATACGCGTTCATACGCGCGTATCCGTACGCGCGTGCTCAATCACATCTTTGTCTGAGAGAACGTGTCCGTCATTAATAAAGGACACGTGGCGTCTTTTGAAGGCCCTCGAAACGTGTGCATCGCATTTAATGCCCCACCGCTTTCGAAAAGTTATAAAAGGAGGTTTTTACCTCTCATTCTTCACTTTTCACTTTTTATCTTTTCTCCTTCTCCTCCTCTTTTCTTGCTCTGTGAGTTCGGCTTCGCAGTTCGACTTCGCAGTTCGTGGTTGGAGTTGCGCGTGGATCTAGAAGCTCTCTACTCACCAGTATTCTTCTCAGTCCCTCTTTTTTCTACATGTCTGATAGTAGTTCAAGTTCCGAGTCCGATTCTGAGTCTTCCACCAGTAGTAGCTCAGAGCTTAGGCCGCTTCAGAAGCCTGTAATGGCTAGTCCGGCCGCTAGGGTAGATATTATAGACAGCGACGACGGAGGGGACAAGGGCGAAGTGATATTAGATCTGAACGCCACCCCACTCCTGACTGATAGTCTCCACCGAGTGGGGGGGAGTGGGGGTAGTGACGTTGCTGAGGCGTCGACAACGTTCCTTCCTGGCCGGGCCGTGGAGGTCATCGCTAGAGCACGGATGGAGGCCAACCCTAAGTACAACATGCGGGCTCTAGTTGAGGAAAATCACCTCACCGAGTCCATGCTGAGGGACATTAGAGATAAATATTGTGTGCCCCCATCGTTCGACCTGAGAGCGGCAATAGAGGGAGATAGGGCGTGTAACGAAAGCTCGGATCTCTGCATTTATGAAGAGTCGTTGAGAGCAGGGCTTCGCTTTCCTTTGCACCCCTTTTATGTCGCGGTGCTCCGATATTATGGACTGGCTCCTGCCCAGGTGGCTCCGAACTCATGGGGATTACTGACTGGGTTTTT
Source organism: Tasmannia lanceolata (assembly GCF_043159265.1). Lineage (NCBI taxonomy): Eukaryota > Viridiplantae > Streptophyta > Magnoliopsida > Canellales > Winteraceae > Tasmannia > Tasmannia lanceolata. The sequence goes on along the minus strand of NW_027518695.1, from coordinate 62,156,594 downwards.
GTACCTTGTTCATGGCCGGCTGGCGAGGGGCGTGTCCGTGCCTCTATTCCGTGCTTGTGCACACCTGAAGAGGTACAAGGAAGGGGGCTGGATTTATATTAGCCAGCGCCCTGATTTGAAAATCATTACTGGTATCCCTTCGTCAATACACTCGTGGAAGAATAGGTTCTTCTATGTCAAGGACACGGAGTCCAGCGAAGCCTGGCCAGTTCCTCTAGTGTGGGATACTCCGAATACCACCGGACTGAGCCGCAAGCCGCTTCTTGAGGGCGACGATATGAGGACACTCGCCCTGATGCGGGAGGAGGTGGAGCGAACAGGTCTCATTCACTGTTCGGACTTTTCAAGAGAAGATATTCTGGTTGGACTTGGTATAAGTACCGCGACTCCGGCACGTATGTAGCTAGACTCTTAAAACTGCTGTTTTTCCTTTTATCTGCTTCTGACTGCTTGCTTACTTGCAGAAATGAAGAAACAATCAACAGTCGAGAAGATAAGGCAAGGAGCCCAGCCAAGGGCGCAGGAAGGGGCTCAACAGGCACTCCAAGAGCGCCAAAAGAGAAAGGCGGCTGAGCTGGCGAGTCCGGCCCCGTCACGAGACACTGCGCCACCCCCGGCTCAGAAGGCAAAAACCACAGTGAGGCTAGTGGGCCCCTTTGCTCAGGGAGGTGGTTCTTCTAAATCTGGTGCTACATCCACTGGAACTGGAGCTGGAGCCCGTCCTCCCGTGAGGTTGAGTGACAATGTTTTTCGGCCCAATTGGGCCGTTCAGAAGGATGACACTGCCCTGGGCGAGAGCCGAGTAGCAGCAGAGATCGTGAGCAAGTGTCTGAAGGACAAGCAACAGGTCGTTCACGAGCCGCCGGCTACTGGCGAAGAGGCGGTGTTCTCTTCACTTTATCAGGTAATGAATTTGCTTACTTTCTGTCCGTCTTTTGCTTTCTTCCTATACTGATACTTGTTTCTGTCTGTAGATTGGAATATACTACAACGATCTCAAGGAGAAGAGCAAGAAATTCTCCGAAGCCATCACCAAATCTGAAGAGGTGAACGGGAAACTGGCCGCTGAGGTCAAGGAGCTCCAAACGAGCATCGGACGGGTGGAGGCTGAAAAGAAGCTGCTGGAGGAGGATTTGACCCTCGAAAGGCAGAAGCTGGATAAGGCTGTCGAAGCCATGAAAGCTCAGAGGGAGAGAGCCAAAGAGAGGCAAAGGATCGCGGTGAAGCAGGCTGCAGAGGACAAAGAGGCCGAACTCTTCAGTCTGTCCAGCGAGGCCTATAGTCTTGAGTACTATGATTGCCTTGACCAACTCAAAGCATGCAACCCAAACTTGGTGATGACAGATAAGACTCCTCCTGCTAGGCCGACAATTGTCGAGGAGGATCTGGAGGACCCCTCTGATACTACTGCTGATGTTGCCGTCGACACTGCCTTTGTCCCGGATATCTCTTAGTTTTTTCTGTTTCTTTTTGTAATGGTCCTTGAGACCCCAGAATCTCCTCTTTTTTTTTGACAGCCTTTTAAGGCTAATTCTATAATGGCCCTCGAGGCCCCCACATTTTGATCAATGAAATTATACTTGTCCATATCTGTGCTCCTCTGTCCTCCTCCGTCTCTGATAAACTCTAGCTGAGTGACTTGCCCGGCTTGCCCCCTAGTTTTAATAACCTGGGGTTGTAGACGATTGATAGCACCCAAGTTTTATGAACTGGGTTTCCAGAGAGTACCCGAGTTTTATGAACTGGGTTTCCATAGAGTACCCAAGTTTTATGAACTGGGTTTCCGTAGAGTACCCAAGTTTTATGAACTGGGTTTCCGAAGAGTACCCGAGTTTTACGAACTGGGTTTCCAGGCGGCTTTGGTTTTTGCTGTCCGGCTTGTTCCTAACCAAGAGTGAGCTCCTGGTTTTTGGGGAGACGAGCCGCAGCGAACCAAGCGGCAAGTACCCTAGTTTTAATGAACCAGGGTTTCTCAAGAGTACCCAAGTTTTATGAACTGGGTTTCCGAAGAGTACCCAAGTTTTATGAACTGGGTTTCCGAAGAGTACCCGAGTTTTACGAACTGGGTTTCCAGGCGGCTTTGGTTTTTGCTGTCCGGCTTGTTCCTAACCAGGAGTGGGCTCCTGGTTTTTGTGGAGACGAGCCACAGCGAACCAAACGGCAAGTACCCTAGTTTTAATGAACCAGGGTTTCTCAGCAACGAGTACCCAGTTTTAGCGAACCGGGTTTCCAATTATAAGAGGAAAATTTGAATCTGCAAAAAGAATTATTTATTCATATTATCATAAACATAATTTACAAAGTCACCTCTCACACCGGACGATGTGCCTACTGATAATATTTCCTGAGGTTTTTGGAGTTCCATACGTGGGGTAATAGCGCTCCTCCAGTGTCTCTAGCTTGTAGCTACCTGGACGGATAACTTCTTTCACTCGATATGGCCCCTCCCAAGTCGGGGAGAGTTTCCCGACTTTCAATGGTTGGGAGACGGCTGCTCTCCTCAGGACTAAATCCCCTGTCCGGAATTCTCTGGGACGTATCTTGGAGTCATGATAGTTGGATACCCTCTGCTTGTAGGCGGCGACTCGGATTTGAGATTCTTCCCGGATCTCCTCTAGTAAGTCAAGATTGGCGCGGAGCCCGTCATTGTTAAGCTGCTCGTTGAAGCTGGTGACCCTGGGAGACGGAGTGCTTATATCGACCGGTATCACAGCCTCTGTTCCAAAGGAGAGGTTGAATGGCGATTCACCAGTTGGCGTGCGAGGAGTAGTGCGGTATGCCCATAGAACGTGATAAAGCTCGTCTGCCCAGCGGCCAGCTTTTTCATCCAGCCTTTTCTTTATCCCCTGAAGCAGGATCCTATTAGTCACTTCTGTTTGCCCGTTGGTCTTGGGGTGAGCTACTGAAGTGAACCTCTGTTCAATCTTTAGATCAGAGAAGAACTTCCGAAAGTTCCGGCAATCGAACTGTTTGCCGTTGTCCGTTATCAAGGCACGAGGAATCCCAAATCTGCAAACTACTGATTTCCAGAAGAAGTTTTGCACATTTTGCTCTGTGATCTGCGCTAGTGGTTCCGCCTCCACCCACTTAGTAAAATAGTTGATCGCTACTACCACGAACATGCGCTTTCCGGAGGCCGGTGGGAAGGGGCCTAGGATGTCCATCCCCCATACTGCGAAGGGGAGTGGACTAATAATTGGAGCCATTGCCACAGCGGGCTGGTGGATAGTTGGAGAGAATTTCTGACACCTCTCACACCTTTTAACCAGACTCAGCGCATCCTGCCTTATGGTGGGCCAATACAGACCTCTGAGCAGTACTTTTATTGCCAGGGCTTTGCCCCCAGATGTTCTCCACAAATTCCTTCGTGCGTCTCCTGGAGTGTATATGCGACGTCGCCCGGCCTAAGGCACTTCAGGTATGGGAGAGTATAGGATCTCTTATACAAGATGTCACTGCTGAGGGAGAATCGGGCAGCTCTCTATATCACCTTGCGGGCTTCCTTTTTAACCTCGGGGAGTTTACCATCGCGCAGATAACTGATGATCTCGTCCATCCAGCACGGCTCATTCTCTACCTGCATTGTTTCAGCGGCTTTACTTTCGATGCTGGATCTTTGCGGGAACTCCATGCATATGCTCCCAAGGGTGGTATATCCGGAGGCAGCCAGTTTTGACAGCACATCTGCCTTGGTATTTTCTATTCTGGGGACTCTGATGACCTCAAAACTTTCGAACTTGCTGGCGAGTTGGTGGACCTTGGCAAGGTACTTGATCATACGCTCATCTCGAGCTTCGTAGACCCCCTGAATCTGGTTTGCAACCAGCTGAGAGTCACAGTATGCTTTTAAGTTCCGGGCGCCTGTTTGGATTGTGAGGCTCATTCCGGCGAGGAGAGCTTCATATTCTGCCTCGTTGTTGGATGCGCGGAATCCAAACCTTAGGGCATAATCTGCAGTGAAGTTATCAGGCCCGGTGAGGACGAGGACGGCTCCACAGCCACTCTTATTCGAAGACCCGTCGACATGTACTTCCCAGATTAGTGAGCTGGTTGTGGAGTCCTGCTTGGCTGGCAGATGAACGATTTCTGTTTCAGCTCTCTCCGCTATACATTCTTTAGGAGCTGCTTTCTCCGCATGTGGGAGCTGCACAGCTTCATAATCGACGAACTGCTGGGGGATGGTGCACTCAGCCACGAAGTCGGCCAGTACTTGAGCCTTGATGGCTGGCCTGGGTGCGTACTGGATATCAAACTCTCTTAGTTCCACGGCCCATTTCACAAGTCGCCCGGAGATATCCGGTCGATGGAGTACTTGCCGGAGTGGCTGATCAGTCAAGACTTTTATGGTGTGAGCTTGAAAGTATGGCCTTAATTTCCTGGCTGCCATTACCAGCGCGTAAGCCAATTTCTCGACCCGCTGGTACCTTATTTCTGCGTCGTGAAGAACCTTGCTGACATAATAGATAGGTTTTTGCTGGCGGTGCTCTTTGCGGACGAGGACAGCTGCCAGAGCCGTGGAGCTAATGGAGAGATACAGAAATAGCTCCTCGCCCGGCTCCGGCTTTGTTAATAATGGTGGGGAGGACAGGTATTTCTTCAATTCCTCGAATGCGGTCTGGCATTCCTCCGTCTAGGGCGCAGTTTTGAGTCCTTTGACCGCGCTGAAGAAAGGCAGGCACCTCTCCGCTGACTTCGAGATGAAGCGCCTCAGTGCGGCTATCATTCCCGTGAGCCGCTGAACTTCTTTGATAGTTTTTGGAGCGGTGAGCTCCATCACGGCTTTAATCTTCTCCGGATTTGCTTCTATCCCGCGTTGGCTTACCATGAACCCTAAAAATTTCCCTGAGCTGACACCAAAGGTGCACTTGGTGGGGTTAAGCTTCATGCTGTGCTTTTTCAGGACCTGGAATGTTTCTCTGAGATCAGACACATGATCCTGCGCACTCCGGCTCTTGACCAGCATATCGTCCACGTATACTTCCATGTTGCGGCCGATCTGGTTCTGGAAAATTCGGTTCACTAGCCTTTGGTAAGTAGCTCCGGCGTTTTTGAGGCCGAAGGGCATAACACGGTAGAAATAAGTCCCTTGATCTGTGACGAAGGAAGTCTTTGGTATGTCTGATTCGTACATCCTGATCTGGTTGTATCCGGAGAAGGCGTCCATGAAGCTCAACACTTCGTGACCCGCAGTGGCGTCGATAAGTTGATCGATCTTTGGGAGCGGATAGCTGTCCTTAGGGCAGGCCCTATTCAGATCGGTGAAATCGACGCAGGTCCTCCATTTTCCATTTGTCTTTTTGACTAGGACTACGTTTGCCAACCAGTCCGGGTATCGAATCTCGCGAATGAAGTCAGCTTTCAAAAGCCTCTCCACTTCTTCTTTTATTGCCTGTCGCCTTTCAAAAGCGAAATGCCTCCTCTTCTGCTTAACTGGTCTACAGGTTGAATCAACACCAAGCCTGTGCGTACTGATCTCTGGATCAATGCCGGGCATATCAGCGGGAACCCATGCAAAGACATCTGCATTGTCTTGGAGAAACTCAGTGAGCTGGTGCTGAATGCTGCTGCTGAGAGAGGAACCGATCAGAGCGACTTTCTCACTATCTTCTGGGCATAGTGGGATGGAGATGAGGTCTTCAGCGGGTTGAGTCCCCCTGAGTTCATCCCTTACATCGAGTAGTTTGATTGGCAGTGATTCCACTGCATTTTTACCTTTGAGTGCCATTGCATAGCACTCCCTGGACTGAGGTTGGTCTCCTCGAACTTCTCCCACGCCGTTTGGCGTTATGAACTTCATTTTCTGGTGATACGCTGAAGTGACCGCACGGATCAGGTTCTGGCCAGGCCGCCCTAAGATAGCATTATAGACCGAAGTGGCCCTTACTACCAGGAAATTGACCATGGCGAACGCTTGGCAAGGTGGCTCTCCGACAAGGACTGGGAGCTCAATCTGCCCCTCTACTTTCACAACCTCTCCGGAGAAGCCAAACAGGTCTGAGCTTGCCGGCTTCAGGCGGTCGTCACCTATCATCATCTTCTGAAAGGCGTGATAGTATAAGATATCCGACGAACTCCCATTGTCTGCGAGGATTTTCTTTACTTCCCAGTTGGCGACGAGCATGGTTACCACCAGTGCATCGTCGTGAGGCAGTATGAGGTTGTCCAAATCTGCATCTGAGAATGAGATCTCATTCTCTGTTCTTGTCTTCTTGCTGGTCGTGTGCACGGCGTTGATCCGTCGTGCATGCGCTTTGCGAGCAGCGGAGGACGTGCCCCCAGAGGCAGGTCCATCCATGATTGTACCAATGACCCCCCTTGGCTGAGATCGTGGTGCCTCTGGCTGCGTACTGGCCGGCTGAGAGGATTTGTTCCGAGCAGGGGGCGGCTGTGATCTTCGAGGGCTGCGGCCTTGGGGGCTCTTTTCCCTGCGCTCTTGCTTGCGGCCGTCAGTTCGGATATACTTTTTCAAATAACCCCGGCCGATCAGCTGTTCAATTTCCTCTTTGAGCTGCCAACACTCATCTGTGTCGTGACCGTGGTCCTTATGGAACCGACAGTATTTTGATGGATCTCTCCTGTTTCCTTTGGAGATCATTCTAGCAGGCCACTTCACGAATTCCTCTTCGCTGATCGCAGCCAATATATGTTTTCTGGAGGTGTTGAGAGGTGTGAAGTTCTCTTCTCTTCTTGGCGGAAGTGGGGACTTCTCTCTTCTTGGAGGTTTATCCTCCCTGCGCTGCTTGGGGGGATTTTTCTCTTCAGAGGTTATCCTCCGATTTGAATTAAGAGCTGCCAGTGTTTCTTCCACCGTTATATACTCCTCTGCCCCGGCCATGAGGTCTGCCAGTGAGTGCGGATTTTGTCGAGCTACAGCCTGACGGAAATCATTAGACCTGGCACCCGCGAGGAGCGCATTCATAGCTGCTGAGGGATCTAGATTTGGCACCTGAAGTGCCTCCCTGTTGAAGCAGCGGACAAATACTTTCAGGGGCTCATTGTCGTCCTGCCGCAAGGCCATCAGGGATGCTGTTGTTTTCCTCGGTCTGCGGCTACTCATGAAGTGACGGACCAGATCCTCTCCGAAATCATCGAAGTTACTGATAGAGTTCGGTTTGATTCTGGAGTACTAGTCTCTTGCCGCATCAGTTAGTGTCGTTGGAAACGCTCTGCAAATGAAGCCGTCGGAGGCGCCGTGGAGGAGCATAATTGTTCTGAATGTCTCCAAATGGTCCACGGGGTCAGTAGTCCTGTCGTACTGCGGGACGGCGGGCATTTTAAACCCTCTGGGTACTGGGGCACCCAGGACATCATCAGTGAACGGCGTTCTGCTTGAGAACGCCCTGAAGGCGGGCCGGCTCTGATCCTTCGCCAGTTCCTCTATTCGGTGGTCCATTTCCTCCATTCTCTGTAGGAGCGGATCCGTTCTACGTTCCAAGGACCTGATTCTTCCCACAGATTGGCTCGCCGCGGAGCCGGACTGACTCTCCGGACTTCTACGACGAGGCCGGGACTTCACTGGTGGTGCACGATCTTCATGAACTCGGCGCCTTTGTGCGGAGCGGGACCGCGACCTTTGACGGCGGTGAGGCTCTGTTTGGGAATGCCTCGCCGTGGGGTGATGGACTTGTCTGGTGGAGTGGTGAGTTCGATCCTCACCATGGCGCGATGACTCTCCCCTGTGGATGTCTGGCCTTTCTTAGACAGATCGCGGAGCTTCTGGAGGAGGTTGTGAAGGCGTCTGAAGTAGTTGCTGGTACTGCCCAACGAGAGCTGTCATTTGTTGAAAAACAGCTTGAACTTGCTCCGGAGTGGGCAGGGGATTCAGGTGTTCTGAGAGAGCAGGGCTCTGCTTGGCTGTAGCAGAAGCTGCTACTACCAGCGAGGCGATTCGCTCGCTCCGGGTCCTGCAGGGCAGCACGGTTTGGGTAGTCCGTGCAGTAGGTATCCGCGCACTCTTGCGCCCTACCATTTTTGTGAGATGTCTGAGAACGGCTTTTAGTTCTGGGTCCCACGGATGGCGCCAATCTGTTAGACCGAAAATCGGTAACAGGTACTACAGTGACGTAAGAGCTGAGCTGGATGACCCGAGGAGCTGAGTCCTGAGGGACCGGAGTGAAGGGGAGCGAAGTGGCTGAGTCCTGCTATGAGGGCTGAGTCCTGCACAAAGGCAAGCGAGGTCAGAAGACCAACCCGGGTTTTACTCCGGACAGGCCCTTCGACACTCAAGTCAGTATGAGCAGGAGTGCAGAGCTAGTCTTAAGAGTTTTGGGTGGAGAGAGGGTTTTTCGCATTACCCGTTGGTTTGAGCTTTGAACCCCTATTTATAGGGAAAAACCTGGTGAGGTGTCCAGGACAGGTGTCCTGGACAGGTGGCGGCCTGTGAGAGGCTGGAGTTCACCTACTCAGGACAGGTGGCGGCCTGTAAGAGGCTGGAGCTCACCTACTCTGGGACAGGTGGCGGCCTGTGAGAGGCTGGAGTTCACCTACTCTGGGACAGGTGGCGGCCTGTGAGAGGCTGGAGTTCACCTACTCTGGGACAGGTTGCGGCCTGTGAGAGGCTGGAGTTTTTACACCCCATCAACTTATAAGTACTTAAAATTCACAACCCATTGTAAGAATTTTCATCTTCTAGTAAATGATTTCTCCATCTGGGAAAGAACAGTGAAACTCATACTCACTCCACACCAAAAACCATTTTGCATTGATCTTCACTTTCAGATCAAAATTTTAAGTTAAATGGGAAAATATTTCATGGTCTTTCTTAGTCTGTAGATTTTACACCATTTTGCACCAAATTTCAGCTTTGTTTGCTATCTTGAGTTTTAGTCCCTCCACAATTAATTTCCATAAATGGAAAGGACTGAGATTTAGACTCAATTCTGTGACTAATTTCTAGTCTTTTAGTTTCCAGTAATAGAAAATTTGGAGTTCTTGTTTATTTGCTTCTTTCTTATATTCCTGAATTTCATTTATGTGATGTAGGACATTGTTTGTTGTTTTCTTTAAATTTCTTATTTTCCTTTTTGTTTATTAGTTCTATTTGCATTAGGATTATTTACAGATAGTAATAGTTATGTATAAATTAGGAGTCTAAATCGCCGCATTAGAATGTAAATATTTTTATCTGTGTTCTTTCTACATTTATCAATCTTTTCTTCTCAACCATGGAAAACCTCATGGTTTTACCTTCCTTTAGAATTCTCATTTTCTTTGTTCTTCCATTCTCTTTTGCTCAATTGCTTCCCTCTGAAACCATGGCCTTGTTCCGATTTCAATGCATTTTGGAGTACCCATCTGTTCTCAATGGCTGAAACAGGTGGACTAATTTCTATTACATTCCTCCTTCTCAGTCTCTTAAAATCGTCTGCTCGGGAAACCGAGTAACCGAATTAATTGTCATTGGAAACAAAGGATCCCCTTATCCCAGTAAGGTCTTTTCCATCTCTTCTCAAACTCTATCTTCGAATTTTTTGATTGATTCTCTTTTCACCACTCTTTCTAAGTTGTCAAGCTTGAAGGTGCTGTCACTTGTGTCATTGGGTTTGTGGGGGCCTTTACCTGAAAAAATCAATCGATTTTCGTCTCTTCAAGTACTGAATATAAGTTCAAATTTTATTTATGGGAAAATCCCATTGCAAATTTATTCTTTGACCAGCATTCAGAGTCTTATTTTTCATGATAATTTGTTCAATGGAAGTGTTCCTGATCTTAGTAGCTTAACTGTTCTTGAAGAATTGGACTTGGGTTGCAATATCCTCGGACCGGAGTTTCCCTCATTGGGGAATAAGCTTGTCAGTCTAGTATTGAGAAACAATTCTTTCCACTCAAGTGTTAATTCTGAACTTCAGTCCTTTGATCAGCTCCAAAGATTAGATATCTCTTTCAATCAACTTGTGGGGCCAATCCCATCTCTTTTGTTCTCTTTACCTTCAATTCACTACTTGGATTTGGCTGGTAATAAATTGAGTGGAGCTCTTCCAATGAATACATCTTGTAGAAATGGACTCAATTTTGTGGATCTCTCTCATAATCTTTTGATTGGAGGTTTGCCTCCCTGCGCCCGTTCTAATTCTTCAGACCGAATTGTGTTGTATTCATGGAATTGTTTGTCTTCTGGGGATTCAAAGTATCAACATTCAAACTCATTTTGCCATCGAAAACCAAGTTAGGCCTCTTACTTGGAATTGTTGGGGGAATTGTGGGATCCTTGGTAGCATGTATGATGTTAACATGCATGATAGTTAGGAGATTGGGGAAAAAGAATGAAAGAAACTCTAGATCTCAGAAATCTGTCGTAGGAAAAACGTCAGTTCGGATAGTTCGGATATCCCCAAGACTGGGTACTGAATCTAGAATGACCATGAATGATATTTGTCTATAGAATGACCTTGAATGATATTTCTTTCACTTTACCATCCTTGAAAATTTCAGTAGAAATGTATCCAAGTTTTCCAGACTTGCGTCTATGGTTTAAGGGCCTAATCTTTCTGAATTTCTTTTGTAATGTTTCTGCTTGGTAGTGTATATAGACTTTTGTAAAAGGATTCTTGCATGGAGCACTCAATGTTTCTTTGATAGGAATGATTAAAATATGTGAAGCCAATTTTATCTTTGACAGGGCATATGTCTCAGGCAATGAGGCTAGGAGCACTTGGGCTCCTACCATATCATGCTCTTACTCTGGAGGAACTCGAAGAAGCAACAAAAAACTTCGAGCCGTCGAATTTAATGGGGAAAGGATCTCAGGGTCAGGTATGAGAGTGAATCTATTTCGGATGGAAAATATCACCTACTACTCTTAATAATAATCTTATATATTTGTTCGAAATGCTTGGGGACAAATGATCATGTAATAAAATGTTACAGTATAATGTTGACTGTGTCACCCTAGCCACTGCATTGTCACCCTAGCCACTGCATAGATTAATAAAGGCGACAAAATAGGTAGATCATATACAAAATGTTAATACACTCTAAAGAAAGGATAAGGGAATGATGTTGTATTTTCCTTCTATCTAGACCTGAATGGACTACCCAAGTTGTGGCTCTAACCATGACATAAAAGTGAATGTTTCCAATGTATGTGCCTGTGAGCATTGAAACGAAACTGATTACAGAAAATAGATGATAGATTTTTAACATCTGGTAGACCTCAATAAGTCCTGTTTATTTGCCCTGTTGCCACCATAATTTAAACATCCTATCTCCTTGATCAAATGGCTATCTTTTAGTGCTTTGCCAAGAACAATTTAACTGTTGTTTTTGTTGGACTATGCCTGTTGTGTCAAACTCTTTTGAATACTAAATATTTTGTTCATGGGTTCAACACAAAAATCCCCTCAAATTTCAGTCTATTAAGTGATAAGGTAGTGTAGGCACCCCATTTTGACCGAACCCTAGTAGCATCGTTAGATTAGAAATCCTGCTAAATCGGCGTTTTAGAGTCCCAATTTGTACCTTAGGATAGGTTAGGATCCCAGGTAGGTCCCTTTAAATTTTCGTTTGAAACCGTTAGAGTTTGCCTAGCAACCGAGCGAAGTTTCTAGTGTAGTGTAGTGTAGGAATAAGAGTGGTGATTTAGCCAGAAAAGGGGGTGTGCTGGAACCTAGAAAGCCAGTTCAAATTTACTGCAGCGGGCTGTCCAGGAAGATATTTGGGTGTGCAGATTAATGCGTAGCTTAATTAGAGGGTGCATTATCCGGGAGCAGGACAGTTTGGTAAATAGAAAAGATTCATTTCTTCCTTTCCAAGTTACAATTAGGCCTAATCATGAGCTAATGAGGTTTAAGGGTAGGATTAGTTGAGAAAGAATATTATGAAGCTTCCTGGGAGGTTTAGAGTCTTTTGATCTCAACACTTGATTCATAAAGGCAATTTGAAGGGCTAGGATCATAGAAAGGAAAGAGAATTTCTTGCCTTGTTTTTTAGTTGGACCCCCCTGTAAGTTAGAAAATGTACAAAATACACTATAGGTGGCTATCTAAGTACGGAGGGGGGGTCTGAATATATCATTTTCCCTTTCATAAAAACCCATCTGAATCAGGGTTTTAAAGGGGAGAGGAGATTTTTCGTTGGAAAATTCTCAGAGGATAGGGAGAGAAACAGAGAGCATAGAGAGAGTGAGAGAGGGGTTTCAGCCTTCTTCTCCGGCATCATTTCCAGCCGGATCTATCATTTCCACCCCCACCACAACCATCTTCTTATTATTCTTCTTCTTCCCTTATCTCCACCATCACCATCTCTGCAACCCACCTCCACCATCACCATCTCTCAGCCACATCTCAAAACCTCTCCTCCATTGACCTCTAAAATCCTATATCTAGATCTAAACCCATTTACTCCGGCAACGGCCATAGATTCCGGCCAACACCTTCTCTGCAATTCGCATCTCTCCCTCTTTACCACCACCACCCAGATCCTATTCCAATTTCATTTTTTTTATCCCCATCAAAACCCATCACCATCACAGCTGGCACCCCCTCTTCTCATTTCCCCAAGACCTCCTTCTCTGGCCTCATTTCCCGCTGAAAATCCGGCCATCCCATCCTCCACTGCTGGCCGATCCTCCACCATCATCACCGTACCCCATCAGAGATGAAAGGAGCTTGGGTTCCACCGCATCCGACGGGCCACCATAGCCTCACCTTCTTCCCCTATTCAACCTCCCATTTCTCTGTTTTTCATCACCATCTCTAATCCATTTCAGTAACCCTAGCCTAAAATTTGACCCCATAGCAACCACCTCATTTCAATATCCACCGCCACTTAGAAACCCACATCAAATTCTCCACCACCATCATCTTCCATCAGCCCAACAATCCAGGAAACCCTTTTTGATTTTTATCTCCACCATCACCCTTAGCTCCTTCCTCAAGCTCTTGTTTAATTTGTTCCAAAGCACCCTCTCCATTGCAACTCACTCAAACATAGTTCTAATCCCTAGATTTAAGATTCTCTTCTACTTGGGTTTCACCCATTTTCTGAGACCGAAACTTCCTAGTTCAGATCTGTTCCTCTGGTCAGTAATTTTGAAAAGTGGAGAGAAGAAGAAGAGGAGGCATTGGACCAGAGCAATTTATTTAGGCCTGCTGGCATTGGATAGAATAGAAAGCGATCAGCGTTGATGAAATTCTGGATTTCGTGAGTTGCGTGATTTGGGGCAAAGAAAGAGGGATCTTCATTTTTTCTCTCTACCGGGTATGTATTGGGGTTTATGCATTATATTAGTTTTCTCGTATATATTCTTTATGACTCCGGAGTTTACTTTGCTTATCATTGTTATCCTGTTATTCCATTTTTAGTGCCCAGTGCTCATGGAATCTGTTTGGGCATTACTTGGTTTTTTTTTTTTTTTTTGAAAATTAAATAACCTTTTCATTTAAATCCAAACCCAAACCCAAACCCGGACCTCGGACCCCGGCCCGGCACGCCTTTGTTTTTACACATGCATTACTTGGTATTTTGATTTGCATTTTACTGTCACAACACAAACTTATCACGCCAGGTGGCGCATTGAGCCTCCCGTTTCTTGCTACTCTTTTTAATAATATATGCCGTTATCCCGCAAAAAGGAAAAGCTTTGAGTCTCCTGTTTTGGAATTGATTCCCATGGTTCTCATTCTTTATGCATTTTGAATAATCAGTTTCATCTATGTAGTCATTTGCTTTATGAGAATTTTCTGTTTGGACTTTGGATAATGATAAAGATAAAGTAGTATCTTGTATATGGGCGCCAAGATGTTTTACTCTTAGAATTCAGCGGATGCAATGTGCCATAACAAAGCACATGTTTGCGAATTTTCAATTTGGAATCCTTATGTTAAATTTTGATGGAGCATGTCCCCAGACATTTCTACTTATTTATTCTGTTCTTGTATATGGCATGCCTTGAGGGGCTCAATGTGACTCTTTCTTATTTTGGATGTCATTTGTAGAATTTTCTTTTATGGATTGATTTGCAGTTATGGTTTTATATGTAGGTCTGTTCTGGATGGTTAAGGTATAACTTCAATTAGCGTTAAGCTCCGCGCTTCATTTTAATATTCTTACCGTCCTAGTAAGGTTATTTTGGTTATTTTCATCTTAGAATCGGAGAGGACAAGTCTCAAGGTCCTTGTATTTATTCTATTTCTTGTGCACAGCATGCTTAGAGCGTTTGACTATGATTCTACTGTTTATGGAGGCCGCTGTTTTCATCTATGACTTGATTATCATTTGTCATTTTCATCTAACTGTATTATGGATGGTTAAAACTTAACTGTACATTGTAGGGTTCACCTCGAACTGCATGCTTCACTTTGCATTTTATTTGCATGTGCACGGTTATTTTTATTATTTTCTTCTTTTTGTTTTTAAATTTAAAACTTTGAATTTCTGGATGCCTATAATATTCGTTCGAGTGGATAGGTTCTAATTGCTAAACCTCCCTCTTGCTGTGTGGTTATTACATGTTTGCAATGTGAGAACATTTTTTTATTTTTTATTTTTTGAATGGTAATGTGGGAACAACTTCCTCATTTCTTAATTCTGTAATTGTTTCTTTGTTATATGGCAGGGTATACTTTCTTAGAAGTTTTAGTTTAGGTTATTTCCTGTTTTGAATTTATTGAGGTTCATGATTTTTCAATAAATACGAGTTTGGCTTCTTGTTGTGGATGTCAAAACTGTAGATCTTACTTTTATATGGTCCAATTGGAGAAGTTTTGTACAAGATTGTTATACACTTTGAATGCTTCAGTTTGGTTGTGGCTGATTTGTTTTATGATGAAGTTGCAGTGGACCCTTTTCTTTATTTTTTTATTTTTATGGCACAGGGTACCCCCTGCCCCGTTTAGGAGTCCAACCTTCGTTCACTAAATATTATGACCTGTAGTTAAATTAAAGCATGAACCTGGGTATACCTTTTCTGCAAGAGCCCAGTTCAAAACTCCACTTTGACTATGTGTGTGTAATTTGTGACTTATTTCTCTACATGGACTTTAGGGTAGTGGGTATTGGTCATTTGATACAGAAGGGAAGGTGTGTATTATCTATAGTTGTGATCTTTTCTAAAATTAGTTTCCTATTTGTACTAGGGTATTTCATTAAGAAATCATTGTTGGGAAGGTGTGTATTATCTATAGCTTGTTTATTGTATTATCTTTAGGTAGAGTGTTCGTAGTCTTTTAGGTGCCCTTAACCCATAAGTAGCCCATTCATTGCAAAGGCAAGGAAAGAGTCATCTAGAGCCCTATTGGGAGACATACCTTGTCTCATGAGACAGTTCTCTTTTGAAGAGAAGCCTCATTATTTAGAGTTTATCTCTTAGGGAGTATACCTTGGATTTAGCATTAGAGGAGTCCGCCCATAGGAGACAGGCTTTGTCTCATTTATAGAGTTCATCCTTTTAGGAGGCTTGCCTAGCCTCATTTGTGGAACACCCTCATAAGTAGAAGACTAACTTAGTCTTTTTAGTTGCCCTGGTGATGATAGGGGTACTTGGAGCTCACCTTTGTGTCTAGGAGGCATGCCTTGCCTCGTTTATAGAACCCCTATTTGGAGACAAGCCTTGTCTCATTTAGAGAGTTTCCCCTTTAGGAGGCTTACCCAGCCTCATGTTAGAGTCTCCCCTTTTTCTAGAGTGAGTTTTTGACTTATTTGCCCTTGTTTTGATAGTGTTATTAGAGAGTCTTTGACTCATTTGTACTCTCTTCTTTAGTGTTGGTAGCTAGGGGTTTCTCCTTTAGAGTTGTTCTCATTTTTCTTTATTAGAGACTAGCACAGTTTTATTAGAGCTTTGCTAACTTAGGATTTTAGATTGTTTTCTTTGTTCTTGGGGCACTTGTTTACTTGTTCGTGGATTGTTACATCTTGTTTTGGGATACTAATTTGTTGGTTCGGGGTTTCCCCTTTACCCTAAGAGTTTTATCTAGGGTGTTGCATTGTGTGTTCCCTTTGGCCTTTGACCAAAAGGGTGAAAGCATTTGAAATTTTAAAATCCAGAACATTTGAAATCTTAAAATCACAAGAACATTGAAATCATTTAAAATCACAAAACATTAGAAATTTGAAACCCAAAAACAATTGAACATTTTAAAACCCCAAAACATCAGAAATTTAAAACAACAAAAATATTTGGAAAAAACATTAGAAGCATTTGAAAATAAAAAACATTTGAAAACATCAAAAGCCTTAAATCATTTGGAGTGTTAAATTTTAATGGTAGTTAGGAGAGTTCGATTTTCAAACTACGTTGGCTTGATCCTCTTCCACGGGTACGTAGTGCAGCTTGAGATCTTTATCCCAAGTCCAGCCAAACTTTGTAAATAAATCATTTGAATTCTTTGAAAAGCACAAAAATCTTTTAAAACCTTGTTTTCAACAAGATCTTCGTCTAGAGTTAGGCGTTTGTCCTAGATAAAGAGTTTTAGAGTTAGGGGTTTGTCTTTTGATGTGTTGTGTGTTTGTGTTAGAGTTAGGAGTTTGCCGCGTCTCCGTCCGGTCAGTTGGCGATTCACATCGCCGACTGATGGCTAGGTCTAGGATGCGTTAGAGATCCCATTGTTTTCCTTAAGACACACAGCCTAGTTACACATAGGTTGTAGGAACCACCTGCATTAGCTTAAGGCTAACTTGCGTTTAGTTAGGACATACAGGGTGTCCTAAAATCCACAATCCACTGGAATTTAAATAATTGCATAAGAAGCTTTAATAACTAGTCCGGTCTTTTAGGTCGAGTCTAGGATAGAGGTCTAGATGTCTTAGGCATCATAGCTTAGAATAGGTGCGAAGAACTACGTTGCTTTGATTCTCGTGGAAGCGGGGATACGTAGGCAGCTTTGGATGAATACCAGACCATCCAAAGAATCGGGCGAAATCGTTTAGAGTTTAGGATTTGTTGTGTTGCGTCTTGTGTTGTATTAAGTTATATTGCATGTTTTGTTGTGCTTTCTTATTTTCCTGTGCAGACCTTATACCTTTAGCTGTAGCATGCATGTGTTTGTCCACCAGAACTTAGACACCCATTAGGTATGTCACTCATAACCTAGCTGTGATTAGGTGACACTTCTTTCGTTCATCTCGAGTGTGCTTATTATTTAATCCCCGGGACATGCATGATTAGGTAGACGTTTTCTCGGGGATATTTCGTTCCCATTTCACATGATTTTGCCCAAAATTCTTTGGAGTTAATAAAAAATGGCATAAGAGACCAAGTGCTTGCACTCGGACGAATTGGGGGTGCTCTTCGGATCTTCTCCATTCGTAACCAGGCACGAGCCTATATATATATATATATATATATATATATATATATATATATTTCTGGTTATCTATTGCACATATGCTTTGTTTTGGGTTCCATGGCCTATCCATGGATGGCTACTCTGAGTTTGTTTTAGGTACTTCTTGGTTTGAGGATTTATCCTTGGATCAAGAGGTATCTCATTTATCACCACCCGTGCTAGGCTATGAGAGTGACACTTATTTTGAGAGTTTCTTGGTAGAGCTCTCCTTCACATGTGGAGATCTTTGAGGATTGCAGAGGATCTCATGTCCTCAGCACCCGTCCTCTCGGATTGGGGTCCACAGGTAATGAATTTTATATAAAGTTATCCTCCTTATCAGTTCTCAATTCCCTTAGCAGCCTAACTCCCAAGTTATGAATGGATCAAGAGCAAAGAAGAAATGTTTTTGGGTGTTTACAGTTAAAATCTGTCTGACGGATTCCACATAACTAAGCTGGTTTTCGAATTTTTTATTTTCTCAAAATTTGAACAAGTAATCACACGCGCTCATGGTAAAGATCTCAAAGTAATATAGGTTATTTGCATACATTATAGGCTTAATTCAGTCGGTAATAGTGTTCAACTCTATCGAAAAATGTTTGTTTTCACTTGTATGATTTGTTATTGTCAGTTCATTTTGAGTTTCCACACTTTTATAATTTAATGTAGTGAAAAGTTGGATCCTTCAAAATGCATCAATGCTCTGTTTTATATTTCCACAAGTAGTTGATTGGATTTACTTTTTCTATGTTTGAAACTTCACTTGCTCAATCATTGACTCGCACAAATCAACTTGATTTCAGATCTACTGAGTCAGTAAAACTCGTTGATCCACCCAATGCAATCAACTCGCGGGGTAAATCATTGACTGCCTGATTCAACCCACTTTTGCTTTGGGTTGACTTCTTGAGCAATGATAAGATTTTAAGCACTACCATATCTCTCTCTAAATGGTGTCTTTCAATCACTAGTTATATTTCAATCACTAGTTATATTTTTAACCTAATTCATAAAACATACCAAGTGATTTTTCTACCTACGTAAGCCAAATTTGGGAGCTACATGAACTAAAGTAACTCAAGAGGACAGTAAATTACAGTTTTCTTGTAATGTCTATGTCATTAGAGTTTCAGACATGGGCATCTCGTAGGAGGATTTCAGATGCCATACATGTACTCACGAATTAAAATAAATGAAAAAGACAAAAGATTTGGACTGTTCTATTTAATGTCCCAGAAATAGGGATAACATTCCCATTTTCATATGTTGCAGTAACCTTTCCTGAATATGGTGTATCTTACTGGACCAATATACAATATTTGAAAAACTGGAAGTTATTATTCTTTTCTGACTTTGGGTGATGATTCCATCGTCATATCTCCAAGAATTTGATAGAATTTTGTAAATTAATATGGTTCAAACATCATCTCTACTAGACACAGACTGCTTCACTTTCAATGTTGACATCTGAATAATTTCACATCATCTTGGCTTCTTTTGCAATTTTAGCTGTACAAAGGCTGGCTCAGTGACGGATCAGTGGTCATGGTGAGGTGTCTGAAACTAAAGCAAAGGCATGCTCTTAAAATCTTAAAACAGCAAATGGAAGTAATTTCAAAGCTCAGACATCGCCATTTGGTCAGCATTCTTGGACACTGCTTTGTCACTTATGAGGAATCCCCTAATGCCACTGATACCATCTTTCTTATCTTCGAATACGTTTCAAATGGGACACTGAGGAGTCATCTTACTGGTAAGGGGAATAACCATTATCCTATTGCTTTTCAGCCATTAATATCTGAAATATCATAAGATTTCAATTTTTATAATTTATTTGGCAGAACGGCGAAAGCAAGAGATGCTGAAATGGTCACAAAGATTAGCTGCTGCTACGGGAATTGCGAGAGGAATCCAATTCTTACATACAAGAATTGTGCCTGGTATTTTAAGAAATAATTTTAATATAAAGAATATTTTGTTGGATGAAATCTCACAGCCAAAATTAGTGATTATAAGCTTCCAAGACCATTTATCAATAAGATCACTAAGGTCAGCTCCACTTAGAGTGAATAGTTCAGTTTTTATTTTTTGTTAATATGAAGTATCCACATTTACTTAATACACCCCTAATTTAATTGATCTTTTTTTTTGTTTGAACCAAAAGGTCTCAATTTCAGCTAATTTTCATCTTTAATAATGTAGGTCGGTTCTGAAAGCCCTTTTGGTGGCGTCTGGATCCGGGTCTGCGATCGCGCGGTCGGTAGAGGGCCTCCGCGGGGTCTGCAATCACAAACAAAAGGGGGTCAGGGGGTCCGGGGTGGGTCCCGGACGACCACTTCGACACCCAAGTCAGATCCTTCGACCAGTCAATATAAAGAACAGCTAGAGAGGGAGGGGGTTTTGACCAGGATTACCAGGGCCGGTGCGCGAGGACATTTCTAGGTGCATGAATGAGTGAGTCGGAGGGGACTAGCAGGGAGGGCAGGATGGGATTCCTGGCCTCCTCTGTTGTTGCCTCGCCTCTTTTTCCGGTATTGCGGGGTGGAGGACGGGTGAATTTCCGGCTTTCTGGGGTCTCAAGGCAAAGAAAAAAAAGTCCCCTCTCTTCTTCCTTTCCCTCCCCTTTTAAAGGGGGGGGGGGTACGGCCCTTTTCATCATTATGGAGGGAAAAACTTCCTTTGCAGGATTGGACCGTCCCTCTGCCTCGCCGGCGCGCGTGGCTTTGGCGGCCCTTTCCTTCCCTAATTTGTGATGATGAGGCCTGGGTGGTGAGAGTGCCCTTTTCATCATTATGGAGGGAAAAACTTCATTTGCAGGATTGGGCCGTCCCTCTGCCTCGCCGGCGCGCGTGGCTTTGGCGGCCATTTCCTTCCCTACTTTGTGATGATGAGGCTTGGGTGGTGAGAGGGCGACACGTCGCATGAATGTGTGGTCTTTGCCCTTTTCCAACGCCCTTCTTCATGATGGTTGGTCTCTGCTCGTGCATGGATGACACGTGACGATATCTTGCTCGTGCAGCCGTATTTGTGCCCCATCACCTTTCAATGGAGCAGAACTTGGCGATCTGGACAGGTAAGCAACCACCTTTTTTGATATAATAATAGCTAGAGTGTGTCTTATATAAAATCCAAATCAAAATTAGGTGTAGTTTGATCATCGTCAGCCCAAAAAGCGTTTATATTTCTTACATGTGGGAGTGTATATAGTGATGACCACCAAGCATGTTACGGTGAATTCAGTACGAATTGGTTTTTACTTTCTTTAACTGCAGTACTTGACATGGTGATAAAGAAGATGTTTATCAGCTGGGAGTTATTCTACTAGAAATTATTACAGGAAATCCCATCACATCTCTCACAGAATTGGATGTCTTGAAACTTAAGGTAAACAACCCATTCCTCCATTTTACTATTAATGCATTTAGAGAGAGAAATTGAAATGCTTTTTTAAAACTATTTCTAAGCTATTAATCAGCTATTTCTAAAACATATTTCTAGTTTTTTAAAAACATGGAAATCTCTTCAGAAAATATCCAAGTGTTTGGATTATTCAAAAAAAAAAAAAAAAACTCCTTTAGTAACTGGAGAAAGAAGGTTTTGGTAGTATGTTAATGAAATGAATTCCTTGTATTAGGAAATTTTGAACCCATGATTGCGAGTTGGGACACGCCATTAGACATCAAGATTGAATCATGAATAGATTTTTAGTTCATAATAGTATGTCGAAATTTTAGTAATTTTTTTAAAAGTTTATGTATGTTTTTTTGTGGTTCACAGCTAGAGAGAGGCCTAGCAGAAGGCCCGAAAAAACTGAGGGGGGAAACTGATCCTTCCATTAGAGGTACTTTTGCCTATGAGTCCTTAAAAACTGCAGTTGAGATCACCATAAACTGTCTATCTGAAGATATTGGTCAGCGTCCATCGATAGAAGATGTTATCTGGAACTTGCAGTATTCAGCTCAAGTTCAAGATGGATGGGCGAACAGCGAGAACCTCGCTACACATTCATAGAGATTAATGTATCCTTCATTTTGTATTTATTTTTATCACTTGGTGGTATTTCAAAAATTCGGATCATGGTACTTGTTTGTATATTTCTAACCATCCTATTCTCCTATGGTTCTTTCTATTTTTTATGACAGTGATTGATAATGAAGGGAGGAAATGTTAAAAAAGCAGGGGGGATAAGATGTCTTATAAAACGAGAAAATCCCGAAATAATCCTGAGATTTTAAGAAATATCAAGATATTTTCATTTTTACAATTCATTGAAAATAACATGATAATTTAATGATATTTTTTATTTTATACTTTTTTCTTAAATTATACATTTTTATTTAGCCTGCTGATGATATTTGTTAGAAAATTAATCAACCGTAAGCGGAAATAGATCGTTACCTCTGCCATGATGATCAAATTGAAGGTGCAGATGATGCACATTTTCTGAACGTTGAATACTCTCCTTGAAGAACTTAGTTTTGATGTGGCCTTTAGATCTATCCAAAGCCTTATGCTTAAATCAATGTGAATCCCAAGTAGGGCAACCACGAAACAGGGGGGTGGGAATTGGTTGGCTATTAAAATTTTAAGCTCTTTAAACTTTGATCTTTAATCCTAACCCTTTTGCTTATTAATCTTTAGTTGAGTGGTTAGCCAAGTAGAATGAAAATATAAACACGATAAGCATAACTAAGAGAAGAAAAGAAGATAAGGGAAAGAGAAATGTACACCAATAATTTATAGTAGTTCGGCCTTCAAACCATGGCATACTCCACTCTTCTCAAGTTTTGCTCCTTGAGGAAATCTACTATTGCTATCTTCCATAATAGGCCGTATGCGAGCCCATACAAGCTTGAAGCTTCAAGGGGTTTAATATTGGTGCCCTTCCACCTTTACAATGAAAATGAATGAAGAAGAGAAAGATCTTGCTTTGCCTCATTTTAGGGGCTGATTGTACGATGAAGAATGAAGAAGAAATCTCTCACAATATAATACAAGTTGAGCATAATCCAATCTCTCAAAGGTTTTAGCCAAATCAAGACACAAGAGATGGAGAGAGTGGTTTTAAATCCAAAATAAAACACAATATCTTGTGATATTCATCTCATGATCAAGGGGTCAAAGACATAAACACATATTATCAAGATATTATGCATGATTGGTGTGCCTTTGAAATGTTGGATATTTTTAAAATATTTTATTTTTTAAAATAGAAAAATGAGATTTTTCAATGAGAAATTTGAAAGAGAAATTTCTCTGTGTGAAATGATGTTTCCAACTAGAAGACACTTTAGGTTGTGAAAAAAAGTATTGTTTTAAAATGAAAGGGTACTTTTCATTTGACGTGGTGCCTTCATATCCTTTTTATTTTCTATTAACAAAAAAAAGAGGCTTGCGGTCTCAATTTTAAGATAACTTTCTCCCCTTTAACTCTGCTCTTTTCCTATATGTAAGGGCATACTTGTCCGGAATTCGGGGTGTAGACCTTGTTCTTGGCGTATGCATTATTTTTGTAGGGAATTTAACCGGCTAGAACTCGCCCCTAAAAGCTAGTTGTTAGAAGAAGGGTGCCCATTCCCTTATAACCCATCCCCATCCATCTTACTTAACCGATGTGGGACTATTTTGTTTTTGCGTGGAACCTCAACAATCTCGCCCTCCACGCGGAAGCAAGGTGGACAATCTCGCCCCTCCACGTGGTGGCAACTTGGGAACCACAAGATACTACACCGGGGTTTCCGAGATCTTCCCCGAGGGACATTCCCGCCCTCGGAGGCAAACCGGGGTTTCCGAGATCTTCTCCGAGGGACATTCCCGCCCTCGGAAGCAAACCATCTGTAGGGAATTTAACCTGGTAGAACTCGCTGCTAAAAGCTAGCTGTTAGAAGGAGGGTGCCCATTCCCTTATAATCCATCCCCATTCATCTTACTTAACCAATGTGGGACTATTTTGCTTTTGCGTGGAACCCCAACAACCCCAACAATTTTCATGGGACTTATTTCTGTGTAGCCACCTTCATAAGTGGAGAAAAAGAATCTATAAGAGAAAGCTTCGTTATGCCTTGCCTACCTCTCTCTCTCTCCTATTATGATTCTTTGTTCTAAAGAGTCACTTTGTTCATCCACTGTTACAATTTGTCACAACATGAAATGGGCGATTTAGATCAACCTAAGTTGACACCCACTATGTCCTAGTGGGGCATGCCCCATTGTCACACAATGAGGTGTTCCCAAATGAAACATATTGACAATACAATTACTCTACTCTCGGTTTTCTTGCATTTTTTTTCCTTCCTTTTGTTTCCTTTAAAAATCAAACAAAGTTTGGAAATGCCATCTTTTTAGGAAAAGATAAACGAAAATGGGTGAAAATATTAGAAAAGAATGGAAAAAGTATCATTTCCCAATATACTCCAAAAGATTACCAACAATTTCAATGAAAGGTCTCTTAATCTCCATTTCAATTATCCATATCTATGCCGTGTTATACACTTCAGACGACCATCTAAATCACACTACCTACCAAGTTTCCCACCTTACATTCGTGGTGGTGGTCCCACTAATTAGCAATTGTGTATTCCACATTCTCTTTTTGAAGGGAAATGATATCTAGCCCCTTTTTCTTCACTGGCCACCCCTGTTGAAAAGAGTAGTCATAAATACACTAGAGGGGTGCCCGAGGAAGAAAGGGGGCGGATATATCACTTCCCATATAAGGACACGAAAGGTCATTTCCAATACACCATTTTCATCCCCATCCGACATGAGGCAATGTTGCATTCTATGACCCTGTTTGGTTAATTTAGAGGGATACTATCAGAAATTGAGGGTCCCTAAGTAAAAATTGAATAGGGTTGGTTTGTGTAAAAAAGTTTGGAATTTTTTGAAATATTTTTCCCTTCCATACTTTTCCGAAAACTTCTTGCAATCCAAACATGGCCTTAATGGAAATGGAAAATGCTAAAATGAAAGACACTTTTATTCGGGAAATGATAAATGCGCCCCTTTCCATCGCTTGGGACACCCGGCTGCATTGTACGTGGCAATCAGGTCACTTCATTCCTTAAATGTGAAGTACATCAGCCCCTTTGCAGTCATAGATACACTCTAGCCAGGTGTCCCAAGGGATGAAAATGGGTGCATTTATCATTTCCCTTTTAGTCTCCTTTTTAAAAGACATTTATCAAGACCCACTTCTGCTTCGTTTACATGCTAGATTTCTGTGACATTTTGGTTTTAATGTTTCTCAATGTTTAAAGAAATCAAAAGATTTTATTTACTATGTACTTTTTATGGGTTGAAACGGTGGGAGACATTAAAACCTATAAATGAGGGAAAGTGGAAACGTTAAGAGGGCTTTTAAGAGGGGTGGAGATGTTTCATGTTTATTCTTCCCTACAAAATCTTTGTTTCGATAATCTTAAAATGGGAGAAGGACCACTTTCTGGTGAGGTCTCTTCATCTATATAAAAGCTATCTGTTTTCTTCTTCAGAAACTCCATTGATTTATTTTTTATTACATCTTTTATCATCTTTCGTAACACGGGTGACGAGTTCGAGGGATCATGTCAAACAACCAGTTGCTTCAAAAGCTTAAGCGGCTGGAGAAGGCATTATTTATTCTTTTATACTTTAACACCCCCTCACTTGTGGCCCCTCTTTTAGGGTTGGCCTACATGTGGCACATGTGTCCTCTCTTTTGGATTTGGCCATTGCATATGGATTTTTGTTATCAAGGAGGTTTGAACTCGTGACCCTTGCATCCGATACCATGTCAAACAACTAGTGGTATCAATGCCAGGCCGTGGTAACTCTGGTGTGCCTCTGAGCATGAAAAATCCCTCAGGGAAGATCTCAGTAACCCCGGTATGCCTCCGAGAATGGTAAAATATCTCTCCGGGAAGATCTCGTAGTTCCCACGTTGTCTCCACATGGAGGGGGAGATTGTTGGGGGATCCACGTGAAACCAAAGATCCCAAATCGGAAGTGTAATAGATGTGGATGGACTTTATAAGGGAATGGGCACTCTCCCCTTAACGGCTAGCTTTAAAGCGTGAGTTCTACCCGCGTCCCCACAGATCGATTCCGGAAGAGACCCAATGGATTGTTGTATCTTGGGAGCCGAACGCCGATCAACCCAGTGCAGAAGGGGGCACATCATCTCCAAGGGTAGCGTGTTTTTCGGGGCTTGGGTAGCGTGTTTTCAATTACTTTGATTTGGAATATCATTCCGGGGCTTGAGTAACGAGTTTTCTAAGCCGGGCCGGGTCAGGTTAGTTTAGCATAAGCTATCGTTATGAAAACATTTCAAAACAGTTTTCAACATAACTTTTCATTAATCACGTCTCTTTAACTTTTTAAAATATTCGATCGAGAATACGTAAAAGTTATTTTAGAATATATTTGTTCTCTCCCTTCTTCCCCTGTAAAGTTTGGTCCCTTTTCTGTTCTATTTTTTTTATCATGGCAAACATAATCATTTTCCCAAGGCGTCCAGGCTGTGTGAATCCACAATCCTGGAGCGGAGTTGTTGTATCCTGGAGGCATACATTGGAGATCCCATATGTACCATCGATTAGTCGTTTATGAGGGCAATATTTGCCTTATGGATAGCAGATTCATATTCATGCCTCAACTCAGTCGATAAGTCACTTCTTTACCATTTGATTTTTACATTACTTTCTTGCGATCAATTACTTCATTTCCACCGTTTATTAGTATAATCCTAAAGCCCATGCTCATTTTCAATCACAAGTAGGACCTTATAGGCAGTAAAACTTTCACTATAGTTGTAGAAAACAACATTTAAAAAAGAAAACCCCATAAATGTGAATAATCATACTGAAAATATGTACTATAGTGAATAGTTATACTAAAAATGTTATTAGTATGGATAATCACATCAAAAATTTACGATAGTGTGGACACCTACACTGAGTATTTTATAAAGTGCGGATGGATTCAGGGAGAAAAGCTAAGCTAGTGAGATGGCTATCATATATGCTAGTGTGGATAACTACAATGAAAGTATGTCTTAGGTGTGGATCTCCACACTAAGAAAACGATACTGGATAAGGTATGGATAGCCCCAATGAATTGTAACTAGATTTTTTTTATGGGTGTGGGTTTGGCGGAACCCCTAACAGTGCATTGAATAGAAGGAAAGAATACAAGAAGAACAGATGAAACTAGAGAACAAATTACAAACAAGAGTACAATTTTCTTTCCCTATCTGACTGGATTATTTCCTTGAGCATTGGAGGGATGAGAAGAAGAGGGATATCTTCTCCCTTGCATGGGCAACCTCATTTTGAGAGGAAGTCTGCGGCCAAGTTTGCTTCCGTCGACATGTGAGTTATGCACCAGGCTCTGAAAGTTTTGAGGATTTTTCGAATGTGGGTTATCATTGGGATATTTTCCATGGGGGCTTGGATTTTCCCCGTAATTACATCTACTGCAAATAATTAATCGGCTCTAATTTATAGATTTGGGGTTCCCCATTTTTGCACCATTTTCACTCCCATGAGAATGGATGAGAGCTCTAGTCCAAAAAATTGTTCTTTCATGACTTCAATGGAGAATAAACCAAGAATCATTCTTTCGCCATGTTGAAGAATTCCACCAATTCCAGCTCCTTCGATATTAATCTTGAGCTCTCCATGATCATGATTCTTCGTTTCATATGGTTTGATTTGGAATATCCTTTCAGTAATACTGTCTGGTGTTAGAGAGTGTAGCATTTCTTACCCTTCAACAACCAACATTAGTTAGCAGACTTATGCCAGTCTTAAGCAAGTGTTGTATTTTTTAGGTGCCTTGAAGTCCTCCTTTGGAATGTATTAAGCTAGTCATTAAGATTCCTTTTCAGCTCTACCTTAAGGCCTTGTTTGAGTTGTAAGAAAAATATTTCAGATGGAAAAAACTTTCTTGGAAAATTTTCGTTTTTCCACAATTTAGATGGAAATGATATGATTATGGCTAATTTGGAAGGATATTATTATAAATTGTAAGTTCCTCTTAAAAAAATTTGAATAGTGGTGGTTCCAATTAGCTTTTTCATGTGTAAAACAAGTACGAAATCTTTGAAATATTTTTCCTTTCCAAACTTTTCCTCAAAATTCTTGTCATCTAAATAGGGCCTAAAGGATTCCAAGTCTGCTAGCAAGAGCTTGAAGTCTTCTGTAAGTTTTAGAAAGTTTTCACAAGAGAGCAAAGCTTATTACTTTCCTTTTTTCGGTAGGTAAGCTGGGATTGAACTGCCGACCTCTAGGTTATCTTGTGCAGTTGTGGATATACTATATTTTGATGGCTATAGATAGTTAACAGTTTGACCTCAACCATTTTGGCATATTTTATGGATTTACTATGGGGTGATGATAAATTCGCACCCCCTGTAGGATTATTCAAACCCTTTAACGTGAATTGACGTAAAAAAAGCGTTAAAGGCTGATGCTTGTTTATGCTTTTTGACACTTTTTGACGTAAATTCACCTTAAATGGGTGCGAATCTTCCTATAGGGTGTGCAAATTTATCATCTCCCTTTTCTATATTCCAATGACTAAGGTAAATGATATATATCTTGACGAGTTTGTGTTATATGGATTAACTATATGGTAGAATTTTTTGAGCAAGGTATTCCATATTGTTTGTTATATATATGTATTATGTGATATGAAGCTACTTTTGAGTGTGATGATAGATCATACATGTGGCCTTGTTTTCACCATATATTATCTCTCTTTAGTGTGTATGATGTGCCATATATAATCAGTCGATATATCTGACACACAACATCCACATTGGATGTGGCAATTTGTGGAACATGACGAGAACAAGGTTTATAAAGCCCTATATTACACAGTGATCTTTTCTTCGTACTTGGAAAGTTTTAATATGAGGAAATTGAGCTCTATCAAAAGAAATTTTTACAAGGTTTATAAAGCCCTATGGAAAGAAAGTATCAAATTTTATTTTTTCAAAATTTCTACTTAAAAAAAAAAAAACTAAATGTCAATTGTTTATTGTCTAGGACTAGATATATGCACCCATTGGCTACACATTACTATTTCCTCCTCTTCTTCCACTTCCGGGTTTCATTGGTAGTCGGTGGTGCAACGAACACATTGCAGGAGATGAAAAGATAGGAAAAATAATATGAGAAGAAGATGACAAAATGGTCTTTCGAACCGTGAGACACGCCTAATAGGTCAATAGTTTTTAAACTACCATTCATCCAGAAATTCAGAAACTTTGAGTAATTACTTAGTAAAATGTCTATATATATAGTGAAGATATCTCAGCTATCACTCTAAGAAAATGTTATAGTCTAAAGAGATTGCTAGGAACAACCAACACAATCTGGGACATCCTCACAATGCAGGTGATGATTATCTAACAATAATTTATTAAAAGTTCAAGCAGTTATATTTTTTGTGCCATCCCAACCATATAATTGTTGATATGGAGTGATCAACACCATCGTTTTGGGTAGGCGGTTTGATCTTTGTGGTCATAAGCCATTCATTGCAAAAATATCAAATTATTAACTTAAAACTCAAGATAAAGCTTATTATTAGTTCCAACAATCATTTTGCATTACAGCTAAAGAAAAATTGTACCATTATTTGAAACAACAATTTTTCAAGTAACTGTGGAATTCTGAGAGCTTCTCGATTGACCAGTCAATATATGCATCCATAGCTCTAAAGTATTTATGCCTCCAATTTTTGTTGAGGATGAGAAAGCCGATGACTCCCCAAAATCCCAATGCATATGACATTGCCACGAATGAGTAGAAAATCATAGGATTTTCAAGAACCCTAGAATTTTTTCCCTCATCTCTAGGAGGTTGTGAAGGGATTTCCAAGGAGCAATTTCTTTCTAGTGGTGGTCCACAAAGATTTGGATTTCCCTCGTAGCTATCGTTACCAAATGTGGCAAGGTGTTTCTCATAAGGGATCTTACCTGATAGGTTGTTGTAGGCGACGAAGAAAACGCCAAGTGAATCCAGTTGAGATAATTCATAAGGGATTCTCCTAACTAACTTGTTGTGAGAAAGATCCAAACTCTCCAAGCTTTTTAGGTTTTGAAAGGATCGTGGAAGATGGCCAGTTAGCCGGTTGTTGGAAAAATTTAATGAGAGAAGCTCTCCCAAGTCTCCTATTTGGAATGGAATATCACCGTCCAACTGATTCATGGACAAATCAATTCCAGTCATCAAGCTAAAAGGAATGCCCTCGTAAAAGTAAGTTACACCCTTTGTGGTGAAAGAAGTTGAAGGCCTAAGATGAAAGAATGTACGACGTAAGAAAACATCAGAAATTTGGATTTGCTCTGTTTTCTTCCATGAACTTATGTTGTTGAGACAAGAAGGTATATTTCCAGAAAAAGAATTGTTGGAGAGATCCAAGGTATGGAGGTTACTTAGTTGACACAGTTGTATTGGAATGTTTCCTCGAAATAAATTATTCCCTAAAAGAATTGATACCAATTTTGAGAGGGAGAATAACCAACTAGGAATAGTGTCGGATAGGGTATTTTTTCGCATATCAAGAATCATCAAGTAAGGGCTATTTAACAGGCCAGATGTAATTTTTCCAGTGAAGTTATTGTGGCTGGCAAATAAATATTGCAATTGTATCAAGTTAGCATCAACTGGGAGAATGTCTCCTTGCAATCTATTACTTGATATATTGAGGTAAACCAGCTGAGTGCAATTTTTGGTGAGTTGATGTGGCATTTCTCCTGAAAAGTTGTTGGAAGATAGGTCCAATATAGATAAGAGTTCTATTTCACCCATGGATGAGGGGATCCTACCTTGCAAAATATTTTTGGATAGGTTGAAGTAATTCAATTGAGGGAAGAGTGTGCCGATGTTTGTAGGAAGTGACCCGCTTAGATTATTCTCAGAGATATCTAGAACAATGAGAAATGATATAGTGTTGTGGGTAGACTGAGGAATTGAGCCTTCGAACAAGTTACCCGTCAACGACAAGGAATCACTTGACATATTGTACAGTAGCCAAGATGGGATGATCCCTTTAAGAGAGTTATGACCCAAATTTAATTCAGATAACTTAACCTGGCTAGAAAGAAAGCTAGGAATGCTACGAGTGCTATGTTTGTTGAGGTTGGAATTTTCTAAGGACAACCGCTGGAGTTGAAAAGTTGGAACCCAATATGGGTATTGGGTTTCGACTTCTAATTGGACATTGTTTGAAAGGTCAACATCTGAAAGTTGCGAGAGGTTGGCAAAACTAGAAAATGAGAACACACCCATGAACTGATTATTTGAAAGATCAATAGACTCTATCTTCGTTAGGTTGTTGAAAATGAATGAAGGAATCTTCCCTGTAACGCGATTGTCGGAGAGATAAAGCCATCGCACGTTATGCATGCCTTCCATACATGGATAAATGCCCTCAATTGAATTGCTCCTGAGATTCAAGTAACTTAAGTTCCTTAGTTTGCAAATCCCTGTAAGAATAAGACAGAGAGAAAATGGTGACAAAATTAGATTGATGTTGCAAAATGATAACGAGGAAGCCCCATTGTATGATTATGAGGCAAGATAAAATTCTTCGCTAAAAAACAAGTTTCTAATAAAAATTTATTTTTCTTTTTTTTCCAATTTATTAGTGTAAATGTAAATAGTCATATTTTGGGAAATAATATTCTCACACCTTGACTCAATGTAAGGCCTATCAAATGTAAGGATAAGATCAATCAAAGGTGGGACCCTCAAGACCACCAACTTCCTCCATTGGTTGTCTCTGTGTTGTGACTTGACTTGTGAGATCCAAAGATCTTAAAAGATGGGGTGGGAATATCATTTCCCAATTTCTTTATTAAATCTATAGTTTACTTTTCTTAAAGCGGGTAGTATTATGTCAGAAAAATAACAAAATCCTGTCAAAAAATACTTCACACATCATCATTTTGGGTGAGGAAATGCTACTGCCCCGTACCTGTTGAGATGACGCCAGATGTGAATGTCAGATTATTCTCTGATAAATCCAGATTTTCCATGGAGGAGAGGTTGCCTAGACATGATGGAAGACTTTGATCGTGAAGATTGTTATCTCTGAGACCTAGATATGTGAGTCTCTTCAAGCCACATAAACCTACAAGAAAAAACGAACAAGACGTAAAAACCCAAAACCCATTTCATTTATTACTAAACAATAAATTGCTCTCAATGCAAGGGAGAAATCTCAAAGTTTTATATGACTTATATGAAAAATGCTAAAAAAAATCACCCTTAGAATTTTTTTCCCTATTGATCACTTTCTGGGCAAACTTTTGCCATGTGGAGATGATCAATTCTGTTGATTTAGAAGACAGCCACAAAAGTGGCTCTTTATCATTTTCCCAATCTTGATAAGATGATCCTAAGCCTTGATTTAGTAGGCCTCACACCAAAAGCCGCTAAAGCTTTCATATTTGTATTCAACAAATAATCTTAGGGCCCGTTTGGATAGTTGATATTGTGTAATTGGATTTGGAATTGAGTTTTGAATACAAAATGAATAGATCCGGCAGCTCATGTTGAGGGAGACAGATTTGTGGATTTCCAATTACTTATTACCACAGCATATTTGGAAATCTGATTTTTTTCACTGTCAGGAGCTGATTTGGAAATCCAAGGATTTGATCCGGATCCAAATCACTACACAAAAAGGGCTACAAATGTGAGAAATCCAAATCAAAATCTTCTGGGTATCCAAATGGGCCCTTACTTATGGGATGGCCGTTGGGTGTGGTGCTAGGGCCATATGCGTTGCCTCATGATAGTTTGCCATATCAAGGGCCTTGGTTACGCACACCCTTGTGCCTATGTGCAATGTATCTGATCTTGGCCTAGTATTCATCCTATGAGATTTGTTTAAGCCCTGTTTGGATTGCAGAAAAACATATGAGATTTGTTCCAGCCCTGTTTGGATTGCAGAAAAACATTTCTCGCAGAAAATATTTTCTTTGATTTTTTATTTTATTTCACAATTTAGAGGGGAATCATACGGTTACGGTTTATTTAGAGGGGTACCATTATAAAAAGAAAGTCCTAATAAATAAAACTTTGTAATCAGTCAATTGGAAAGGAAGAAATTTTATAAAACTTTATTTAGAGGGGTACCATTATGCGTAGTTCCTCATGGCGTAGCCCACAAGGTTGATTTAATGGACTATCATGATTTAATGGTCAAGGGTGTAATTAAGACCGTTGATTTAATGGACTATCATGAGGCAACCCATATAGTACAATCAGAGATCACATATGTCAGATTTAAGGCCTACAACTATCAAAGCTTTAGCTTCTATTGGGGACGAGGAAATGGGCCACATAAAAGCTTTAGCTTGCATTAGAGAGGCGATAAAGGGGGCGAATGCCGACTCCAATGGGCGAATTTATCACCGCCCTTTTTAATGGGATTAGAATTTGAGCCTAGTCTTATCCTAACCGAAAGCCCGAAAGTACCCTAACCAAATTCGTTCTCCTCTTTAGACGAAGTGGGTGTTTTTGTATGTTTGCAAAACCTAGGTTAGGGCTTCCTATTAAACACCAATAAATGCAACTTTTAGGTGGTTTTTCTAGAGTTTAATCTAATCTAATTGTGCAACAGCCCTAGAGTAGCGTGTTGGTGTGGGAGAAAGTGGAAAGGCCATCTTGGAGTCCGGAAATCGTGATCCAAGTAAGATTTAAGTTCTGTTGATTTGGAATAATGTCCACCTGAATAGAAAGGCATTCCGGATCTACAAGTTCCGGCTCTCCACTCTGGAATTCTACAAGTTCTAGGTCCTATTGCTCCTTCTCTCTGATTTGTATTTTGCCCTCCAATACTTGGGTTCAAGTGCTAGATCTGAGTTTCCTAGAACAGGAGAACTCAGAGCTGAAGGTATTCAGTTACCAATTTGATACTTCTTAATATCTTCTTTGGATCTACTTCTCCTCTTCACAATAAACTCGAACCAGTTCAGAGAGTGAAGGAAACCTCGCTGAACTCCAATCCAGCTAGCTATTGTCAAACAACAAGTGAGTGGATCTGGCCAAATTGAGTTTACTAAGGAGCAATCATTGAAGGAGTTTGTTTCAACCTGGAGCTTGCAAATCTGAGATTGCTTTGCATCTTCCATCACTGAAACACAACTGAATCCCAAAGAATCAAAAGTCCTTGGTTAGAAGAATCTTCAATCTGAGCAGTAGTATACATTCGTGAGCATTAATTTCACAAAGAATATAGTGATAGCGAAGCCTCAGCCTGACCATAATTCTAAAACTCATTATGAAGAGAGTAGATCGAACTTCATCATTGTTGTTGAAAGCTTTGCATTTAGATCTAAGTCTTGAAGATCAGATCTTCAGAGTTTTCCGCTAATCTTTGGGAACTAGTATGACAATTTGATCTAAACGTGGCGATCTACATCAATTGATGGGTATACAATGAGCAGGTTGATGATGGATTCTTGTGTGGAGACAGGGGAGTTTGACACACAAAGTGAGATTTGTGAGGATAGTGGTACACAAGTTGAGATTTGGGAGGATTGTTAGTCTGACGTCATAGATACGAGGAACACTTCATAGAGGATGATGGAGAATGGATGGCATTTGCAGAGGACGACCATATTGTGCCCAGGGGTGTGGGCAGTGGACGGCCTGGATCTTGAGATGACAAGGGACCATTTTGACTTAATAGAGCTTTTCATGCACGATCCTTTTCTGGATCATGATAGAACATTATGGCAAAAACATTTGATTCGTGAGGATAGCCTTGGGACATAAAACTTACTTGAAATTCAAGATGGAGATAAAGACAAGGCACTATCAGAAGTAGCCAGGTGGTGCGATACACCATTGACAACGAGGCAAGGTGTTGACACAGATCGGCCCCGGGCGAAGGGCATCCTAGAACCTGTGTCAAGTCTGCCTGGAGAAAGACGTGAGCTTTAGGGAATGCTCTTTTGAAGGTGGAGAGTTCGAGGAGCGCGGGTTTCTTTTTAGCATAGAGTAGTCGTATTTTTACTTTCCTTTATGCATACAGGGGGTTAAATGTAGATTTTCAATGTTGTCATATGAGAGGCAATATCGGGTAGAAAGGATGGTAGGGCGTAGTCGGTTGGGAGGACTGATTGTTAAAAGTGAAAGCACAAGAACACACCATGTGTCACTCAATTGGGAGCTTAGAGAAGGCAAGAAAGGGGGGCTTTTGGGCAAGAAGGGACCACATGATTGGGAGCCTTATAAGAAGCCATGTGGCATGCCACCTCAGCAAGCCAACTGGCTTGAGTTGTCATAAGATGGCAGCAGCTTCTAGTAGACTTCTCTTCCTCTTGCTCTGTTTGGTTGCTGGGTTTTTTTTTGTTCCCAGGATTTATGTGGGTAAAGGTTTAGTGGTCACATCAGCTTTTTCTTGCTGACATCAGCAAAATCTTGTCTTGAAAAGGGTGTTCTCTCTTTCTCTCTCTACCCTCTCTCTCCACTCATCATAATATCTTTCTCTAATTAATGCTTGTCCCCTCTTTTGTCTCCTACCTTTACCCACATAAATCCCAGGAAAAAAAAAACCCGGCATCCAAACAGAGAGGAGAGGAGTTTCATTTTTGGCAGTTTTCAAAGGTAAGGTGCTCCATTTCATCTCCTTTATCTTAAATTTCTTTGAATGTTATCAGTCCCACGCTTGTAAAATTTATCTTTCATGTCAACTTTGAATCTGCAAGGGTCTTACCATCTCATGTCATCTCTATGCTCAGATGACAAGTGTGAAGAGAAATTAAGGAATCTCCTTTAACTTCCACCTACTAAATCAGTTCTGCATCCATAGTGATCAGATCCGATCATTTCCCTAAGCAGTCAGTGGGCCAAGAAAAATAGAAACATGTTCTTTAATGAGTTGAAGTTAATGTTCCGTTTGAAGTGTTTCTTTTCGGCCGATCGGTTCTGAGTTGTTATTGATAAATCCTCATTCATTACAATGTTCCAAGATAGAGTGTGTTGTTTCTCTAAAAATTAAACTTGATTTTTTACCTAAAACACCTCAGTCTATAGAGATCAAAGTTTTTCAGCTTAAGACCCATTTCCTACTCACCTGTTCCACATCACTAATTCTAAATGAAAAAAATCTACTATTTGATTTTTTCACACTACTTCAACAAACACAGAAATGAAATGGCAAAATGCAGAATACCAGGTAAGTCTCCTTTCAACTTATTCGTATAGAAGAACAATGCTTGCAATGCAGAGAGCTTGGTTAGCAGACACGGTGGAAGTGCTTCAAAATTGTTGTAGCTAGGATTCAAATATAGTAGGTTTTTCAAACCACATAATCATGCAAGAAATGAGCAAATTATAGTGAAAACAAGCTTTTTACAAATGAGAAACAAAGAAGAAAAGAATAGAAGATGTTTCATGCAAATCATAAACGTGATTCAATTACTATCTAAGGCATGTCGTTAGAATATGATTCTATCGACTGTTTGTAAGATTCGATCTAGACTCTATACCTGACAAGGATTGGCTGCTTTGTTTTAGCATATTTCCCCAAAGATTCAACGTCTTTAAGTTTTTCATTTGAATGAACCCAGCAAAAGGAAAAGACGATGAGAGAGTGAGGTGTTGATGACTATATTTCCTCTCCTTTTATAATAATACTAAAACATATTTTAGTATGTTTTAAATTGTGGGATACCACTGTTTTCAAATTACCATTTGTCCATTGTTGTTTTTGTTCTTTTTTACTTTTGGAGAATTCCAGAAAAAATATAGAGACGGTGAATCCATTTTAGGTCTTTGTTGAACCAAAAGAAAAACCTGATTTGCTAAGCATCCATCAATATCTTTGAATTGCCTAAGAAAAGTGATTGAGGGTTTTTATGCAATTTGAGGAAGGATTTTATAAAATTGGAGGAAACAAGTATTACCTTCTGGCATAACCCATCCACCGATCTTATTAGAAATCAAATATAGTGACTCCAATTCTTTGAATTCGGCAAACAGAGTAGCATTAGGATACCACACTCCAAACGAAGGATCCCTTTCATATTCAAGGTTGATTCCTATCACGCGAGATGAAGAAGTAGAGCATGATATCCGATCACGATCCCATTGACAGCAATCCTCTCCAACCCAATCTTCCAAGACAGAATAAGTAGCATTATTTGGATAGTCGTTGATGGAGTCTTTCAATTGTAAGAGAGCTTTTCTCTCTTCCTCCAAACATGCTTGGCCCCCGTAAAAGCAGCAACACACACTCACAAACCACAGCACCCCAACAATACTATACGTGTGTAAACCCCTCATATTTTTAGCAAGTTTATCTCCAAACTAAAAGCTCGGTTGCAGTTTCACTCTATATGTAGAGAAGGAAAGGTGGAAGGTGGAAGGTGGATCCAAAATCTGTTTCAAAGCGGATCCAAATTAATTGGGTTTTCCCTCGGATCATTCAAACTCAGGCCATCCATTGGATTGTTCAATATCTTAATGCAGAATGCTAGGTTGATAACTCATGGACAATATTTATGTGTGGATTATGCACACATGTAAGGAAAAGATGGCGACACTCATATCACATGACCTAACATTATCAGATTGGAATGACTTTTTATATAATGCTTCGGAGTAGTTATGCCTTATTTATCTTTTATTTATTTTTTAAAAACAAATAGTTGAGCCGAAGTTTGTCTACAGATTTATGAGGAATGATAGATGCAAGGGCGGCCTTGCATAAAGAGCTGGAAAAAGGGCCCTTGATTGCATCACATCATTTTTTATTACCGTCCAAATCGGTTGAAAAAAGTAAATTATGTTCTACTTAATGATTTGGGTCAAATCAAGGGACCTTTCCAGCTCTTCATGCAAGGGCGTCCTTGCATTTATCATTCCTCCAGATTTAAATAATTCGTTTGGGTCACCTTAATGTAAGTAGGCTGTGCCCGAAAATTCATCCCCTTAGGTTTATCCTAACCCTCAGATCTGTATCATTTTCTCTAATGTCGTCGTTCTGTTGATCCGGAGTTAGGATTATTGAGGTACAACATATTTATGTTATGGTAATCCATATGAAGGGTTTGGATCTTTGTAAAAAGCGGGACCGACTTTTTTTGAAAAATACTCATATCTAAGCACAGACATCATATTTAAATAATTAAAATTTAATAGGGTCTTCTAGTGAAAAAGCAGTCTCGTTGATAGAGATTTAAACAATTAAAATTTAATAGGATCTTCTAGTGAAAAAGCAGTCTTGTTGATAGAGATTTAAACAATTAAAATTTAATAGTCGATGTCGTGTTATATACACGACATGACCATCTCAATCACTCGTTAGGAAGTCTCTCATCACATTCATTGAAAACAGGCCCACATGACTCAAAGTAGTCTCCACGGTATCTAAAATCCAAGAGATATTTTGGGTATGATCAAGAGAGTATAATTATTTTGTTTACCTTCCAATTTGATTTTTTAGGTAGTTTAGCAATTGGAGTTAGGGAGGAGTGGGGTCGGTTTCAATTTGATTTTTTAGGCCATTTAGTGATTGGAGTTAGAGAGGAGTGGGGTCGGTTCGACTTTTTATTCTTATTACTTTTCTCAATTTCAATGAGCATGGGTTGCTCTCTCTCTCTCTCTCTCTCTCATCTACTTTCTTTTTCTCATTTTCCATTATGAGTTTTTATATGTTGCCCGACCGTCAAGCAACATAAAAAATGTACCGCCCTTGCTCTTTGATCCAACAGCTGTTGGATCAAAGATCAAGGGTGGTACTTTTCAAGTACCACCTTGACGCTACTTGACGGTCGGGCACCATATAATTTCTCTTCCATTATATTTCTCTCATGAAAAGAACACCCCACCAAATGTCTATGCCGTGCCATATACTCCATATGACCATCTCAATCACTCATTACTAGGTCTCAATCACTCCAGTCTGTGGGACCCTCGAGGGAAGAATGGCACCCCTCGATCTCCACATCCTTACATTCAAAGTGAGTTTGGTTGCACAAAAGCAGGGGAGGCTTAGGGATTTTGCTTGGCATCTGGGTGTCATGTCAGCAAAATTCTTCATTCTTGGTTGCAATATAGCATTGAACTCCTTGGAGACTCCCTAACATGTCGCCTGGGTAATTATTGCATGTATGTTGATATGACATTCCTGTGCATTGTAACATACAAGAATTTTGCTTGTAGATGTGGCTCTTGGCTTCAGGTTAGTGGTATAACTGTAAGTGTATTTTCAAAGTAAAAGTGTTTTGAAAAGGTTTTATATATAAAAGTGCATTTGGTTTGTACAAGTGGGGGTGCTTTGGAAAAGAGGTTAAAACCGCTTTGGGGGTATAGGCCCACATTGGATGTTCAAAGTGTTGGAAAATGGTGTATATAGTGTTATCCACTTCTCTCTATTGTTTTGTTGAACAACAGGTGGACCCACGACACGGTGCAACGCACCATCCGCACGCGCGGCATGGTCTGTAGGCTGCTAGTGGCGCTCTTTTGGCTCACTTCGCATCATCGCAAGGAGTGACTGGAGAGTTTAAAATTTACCAGATTTGATATGAGCCGTCTAATAAAGACCAGTTGATCGGTTGGATTGACCATGGATCGGTCGCGTAGGTGGCCGAATGAACCGTTGGATCGATCAAGGTCCCACTCGGTCGGGTTGGGCCATGGTTTTAATCATATGGGTGGTCGATCTTTTGGTCCTACACACTCCAACGGCTAGTGCTTGAGCGGGTGCTATCCAAAGCTTCAGATCATGGTGTAACGGCTAGTGGGTGATAAGGTGTGATGAGGACTGTTGGATTATGTCCCGTCGCATCCCAACGATCAAAAGCCAAATGGTGCAATCCGCACCGTGGATCATTGATCTAGCAGTTAGAGGGGAGGACAGAGGTTTTACACAAACCAATAATCACTCCAAGATTGCTCTGGACTGTAGAATCGTGGATTGGCACAATCTAATGGCCAAATTTCAACATGCTTTTAAAAGGTGCCCTTGTAGGGGTGCAAATCAAACATAAAGGTTGCCAAATACTCTATTAAAAGAGTAGACAACAACCTTTGAAATAAAATACAAAAATTACACTTTTGGGACTTGAGTTCGAGTAAATCCATAGCCAAAATTACTCTCTTGGAAGTTTATCAACTTTGTTCTTTGCTTTCTTTTCACAAATCCATTCTAGTGTACTGTTTTCTGCAGAAACAGTAACCGGTGTCTCAAATACTTGTTTATCCAAAGGTGATTTAGAGTTTGTTTTTGCTGAGTACAAAGCGTCAACAAACATTAGATACAGATAACACTAGGCTTCATTGTATGTTGGAGGCAAATTCGTGATACCCCTTGCACACTAACTAGTGGGAGCGAATATTATCTTCAGGAAAGCGACAACGCACTTTGAAGCATCTCTTTCTTTTCTATTTCCCACCATCACCACCGACATATTTTCTCCAACAATAACTACTCAATAGGGAGGAGACAAAATTTTGATTTACCTAGAATTTACCTTCTAGAATAGTGATAAGTAGTGCTTGGTTGCCAACCTTGTAGAGTAGTGGGAGGGGTGTCATTACTAGTATAAAAAGGAAAGAGAGAGCAAGAGAGAAGGAGAGAAAGAGAAAAGGCGTTCTTCTCCGAGCCAAAATCCACCTTTTTGAGAAATTTGGTTTGGAAGCTATAAGGAGGGGAGATGGATGCCATGTCACCAGACATGGCTCGGAAGGTATAAGGGTGGGACATGGATGCCATGTCACTAGACATGCAATAATGACCTATGAATCTTGTCTTGTAGTATCTAGAGATTTCAATGCTACATTGGCAACCAAACAAGAGATTTTGCTGATGTGGCACCCAAATGCAAAGTAAAACCCCTAAACTATCCTGGCTTTGTGCAATCAAACACACCCAAAAAAGGTGGAATTTCGCTTTAAATTTCTTAAGAGCCGTGCTTTCTCTCTGTCTCTCTCTCTATGCATTGGTAATGACACCCCATCCTTATTCCCCTACTCTCCGACCCTATGTTGCGCAACCGAAAACTTTCAACCACTATTCTTCAAGGTAATTCCAGGCAAATCCAATGCTTGTCTCCTCCATGTTGACTACTTATTCCAGTACTCTCCAAGTCCATGCCAAGCAACCAAACAGACCCTCATAGAAAATAGTTCCACTAATTAGCATTTTTGAATTATTTAAAGAAATAGATAAAGTTGCATGTATGTTAGAAATGTATTTTACTTGTCCATCCAACAAACAATTCAAGGTTGTCCGTGTGGGATCTGATAACCAAGACAGTCAAGATAATCTCTCTATGGCATGCAACACACTCCACATGACAATCTCAATCACTCTTGGAAAACACTTCAAAACGGGATCTTGTGCCAAAAATAAATAAGGGATGAGAATAACCAAAGGATTTGGATATTTTTACCCTTTTTCTTTTGGATTTGTGGGGATACACGCTCTCTTTTTGTCTCTTGAGCACGTGTAACGATAGAGGATCTTGTGCTTTTTTTAGCACGGATCCCGTCTTGCTAGCAACCCCCATCCCATATTTTTTAAGGGTAGTGATATTTTCACCCCCTTTTTGTCCTTGGGCCACTCCCCCTTCTAGTGTTTAAAAAAGTAGTCCTAAATACACTAGAAAGAGTGGCTAAGGACAAAAAGGCGGTGAAAATATAATTTCCCAAAATAATTATGTAAAGAAACTATGAAGATTAAACGTGTTATAAATTAGACTAACATTAAATCTCACCTCGGTCAGTCTAGACGGTCATATTCAATGTATAAGAGCATTCCTTCATCCTTCCAGGATAGAAAGTGCCTGCGTTCTTCTGGAACAGAGTTAAATAACACTCGATCTTTAGAAATGTTTCCCCATTTTTGGATTGTGAATTGTAGAAAAAAAAATCTTAGGAGTTGCCACTACAACAATAAGCTCATATTTAGTTATATCTCTAAGTATATTTGCCGTGTTTTCATAGTAAATTTCCATTATTACATTAGGAAACTGAGTTTCCTTCTAATTTCAATTCCTTGGGCAAGATCCATATACTAAATTAGATTTTTTTTTTCGCTTACATTGTTCCTCATCCTTCGAATTCCAGAGTTGGATATTGAGGCTAAGCTCTAGATCTTGGGAATTCATGTTTGAATCATGTTTAAAAGGGTATGACAGACTCCTATACTTTATAAGGGTAGGACAGACTCCTAAAGTCTGCAAGGGTAGGACAAGCTCCTAAACTTTGCAAGGGTATGACAGAATCCTACGACTCTATGACAATAGAACAGAATCCTATGACTCTATAAAAGTAGGACAAAATCCTAACTCTCTACGATAGTAGGACAAAATCCTACTGAAGAACTAACTCCTAACTAGAGGGTAGACTCCTATTCTATGGGGCTGACTCCTACTCTATAAGCTCTAAAGGGAGTGCTAACTAGACTAAAGCAAGTCTCCTAGAAGAAGAGGAGACAAAGAAGGGTGCTAGTGAGACTAAGCAAGTCTCCTAGACACAGAGATGGGCTCCAAGTATCCCTACCTTGCAATGATAAATAGGATATGGCAACTAAAAGACTAAGCTAGTCTTTAACTTAGTTAAGGGTGCAAGTTATGAGACTTGGAAAGTCTCCTAAATGAGGGTACTTTTCTAATGAGACAGGGCTTGTCTCCTAAAGAGTAACTTACTATAGAGACAAAGCATGTCTTCTATAGGGGGCTCTAGATGACTCTTTCATTGCCCTAAACCAATTGGAAAGACTAACAGATATCTTGGATAAATCCTAAACCAAAGTAGACTTCATAGGACAACTAAGAATTCGAGAAAGGATACAATTACCTTGGAAAAGATGAACATATTACATATGATTGCCTAAGATATAATAACATCATTATGAAAGTTAGAGTAAATATTGCTCTATTTTGATAACTACCACCTGTTATCCAATCCAATGAGTATACACATGCCTTTATATTCTTTTGAAAAACCTCCTGAAAATGAAATGCATGGAACACCCAAAACATACCTCAAGTTCCTAAAGAAAAGTAAACACATGATTTCAATGAAATGTACAACTGACCAATAATCATCAAATAGACACATTTTCCTCAGACCCCTAAAGTTTAAATATTTATACAGATTTCAAAAAAAATGTAAACATCATCTACTTTAAATGACAAATGATAACTAGTTTAAAAAAAAAATGAAATGGAACTAACTCTAATTGAACAGAATCTGTTTGCAAAAGAGAATGCAGATAAGATATAATAAAATCAATGGTCTAAACCATTCATTTCTATAGAATGAAGAAGGGTAATACTTTACACAGACAATATGAACATATTATCATGACATGCCATGGATGATTAAATTGGAACAAGTTAATAGAAAGGAAATCACTATAATTTTAATTCACAACAATCATGGAACAAATTGAATATAAGAGGTCAGATATACCCTCCCAAATCATCTATCCATCTATCCAATTGAAGAATTTGTCATTCAAGCAACCTAAATTCCATTCAAGTAGTCCTCTACACATATGGAGTCAAGAACACAAGCCAATATTTCTATAAATGTCTCTCTTAATTATGGCTAATGTTTTAGGCATTTCACCTAGTGCAAACTTAAAGTCGGTCAGTTAGCATGCAAATTCTGTGATAAAGTTGCTGTAATAAAGTATATATCCATTTAAGAACAAGCCAACTTCATGTATTTATCAAAACTATAGCTGTTTCCAACCAACTGAAGCTTGTAAACTTTGTGCCACCACAAGTAGTATGTTAAACAGATCAACAAGGCACACAAATTTTAGACCTTTATTCATCTTGACAGCTTTACAAAGACCAAGGTTACGGTGGTTAACTATTGAATTAACAAAAAGGAATACAAACAACAGATCAATTTTAGCCCATTCACTCAAGGAAGCAGAGGAAGAGGTCTCAACCAATTCTCAATTGAAAGCCAGTTCCCAAAACATTATTAACAGCTTGAATGAAATAAAAAAACTCAATGCTTTAATAGTCATCAAATACCCTGGAACTCGCCTATATATCACAAAGGAATATGACCCAATATGTATACCATGAACTTTTAGTTAGTTTTATTTGAACCTTACTTCAAGGCTTGATGAACTAATAAGACACAAAACTGTATAAACTATTGAATTAAGAATATTATTCACTCATCACATATCATGAAAATGCTACCCTTTTTTTTTAGGAAGAAATACGTGCATTGAATACCTTCATATCAAAGTAACTCATGTAAAAAACAAGGTAACATAAAGTAATCATGAAAATTCTCAACTAATCAACATTTATCTTATATCCATAGGATGTGTGAAAGATTATGAAATAAAGGATTTTGTATTACAATATTCAACTGAAACTAGGAAAATTACCATAGAAATAAAGAGAGCTTATCATTTTCAGATATCCATCTCGGTAATTTTTATTTGAAACATCACAAAAACAACAATACATTCCAGTACCTTAATTCAAACAAAATCATAAGTTCAAAGCTTTGTCTTCTAGTATATTCTGGAAGAACTTAATAAGAAAAATTTAAGTCAAAATACCTGGTTCTATCACATTTATGAAATAACAAAAAAAAATGTTGTTGGTTTAATCTCTAATAAGATAGCTGAAACTAGAGTTCTTAAACTCTAATCTTAAATATGACTCTCATTCTACACCCCTTATCATAACATCCACAATCATAAGGAGAATCAAGCAAAAAGTCAAAACACTATAATCAGCTATAAAGGAAATCTACAGCAAAGACCTCAAGAAATCATGATGAAATGAAATTCTCATTTGGCTCTTCAAATGATCACAAAATAAAATGGCACTATCCGCCAATTCTATCAAAAGAAAAATCATTAGCTATTTATAACCTATTAACAGAAAAAAGAATATATGTGAAATAAAACCGAGACATCAACATGGTCCT
Source organism: Tasmannia lanceolata (assembly GCF_043159265.1). Taxonomy (NCBI): domain Eukaryota; kingdom Viridiplantae; phylum Streptophyta; class Magnoliopsida; order Canellales; family Winteraceae; genus Tasmannia; species Tasmannia lanceolata. The sequence continues at coordinate 62,112,400 of NW_027518695.1, read as the reverse complement.
GCATTCTGAACACCTAAACATCACGCAATCTAAAGCAGATCTACTCATCGAGTCTTTTCCATGTATCACAAATATACTAAACACACCACTGGACGTAATATAAAGATTTGAAACTGAGCCGGATTCACCATTATGTCATAAGATCAGAAAGGAATTGCTCTAGTTCACAAATGATTTATAACATGCAAAATAGAATCCAAGGCGAATTTTTTTTTAAAATGAAATGCATCAATCATATAGATTAAAAAAAAAAACTGATGACAGATGCAATGGTTTCCTTTCTCTCAAACATAAAAGTCAAGTTTCAGAAAACCTTAAGAAAATGCCATATATCTGAATGTTCAATGACTCCCAAACAATGCAAGAGAAATACCTGTAAAGCACTTGCACTAATGAATTAGAGATATCTCTCTCTGCTATTAGAAACTCTCCTTCAGCTTTTCTTTTTTTCAGATCTACTCTTTTAAAAAAAAAAAAAAGATCAAAGACCCTAATCTCTTTCCCTCACTAATTTGTCTTAGATCTCTCTATCTCCTTCTCTCTTCTTTCTCCTTTGATCTCTCTTCGAGATTTTCTCTACAAATCTCTCAGTCTTCTCCTCTCCCTCAATTTCTCCCTCTGCAGATCAGAGAACCCCTCTCTCCTCGATTTTCAACGAAAATGGAACCCCCCTTTCGAAGCCCTAATTCGATCCATTTTAAGGGAAGTGATAAATTCCACCCCCATTTTCCTCCCTAGACAACCCAACTTTAGTGTATTTATAACCACTTTTTTCCCTACGAAGGAGTGGCTCAGGTAGGAAGGAGGGGTAGAATTTAGATTTTTTTGGCACATGAGATTGATATAGGTACACTAGGGCTAGATAATTCACCCCCCTTTGTTACGCTCAACTTGAACCCAAGACCTGGGTTGGGGTACGACTTGGCTCGATTAATGGGGTTCGGGTTTCGGGAACTTATTCGATTTTGGGGAATTAGGGTCCGGTCAAAATGGGGTGTCAACAATATCCAACTCTAGAATTCAAAGGATGAGGAACAAGGTAAGGGAAAAAAAAATCTAAACTAGTATATGGATCTTGCCCAAGGAATTGAAATTAGAAGGAAACTCAGTTTCCTAATGTAATAATGGAAATTTAAGATGAAAACGTAGCAAATATACTTAGAGATATAACTAAATATGTGCTTATTGTTGTAGTGACTACTCCTAAGATTTTTTTTTCTACAATTCACAATCCAAAAATGGGGAAACATTTCTAAAGATCGAGTGTTATTTAACTCTGTTCCACAAGAACGCAGGCACTTTCTGTCCTGGAAGGATGAAGGAATTCTCTTATACATTGAATTCTCTTGAATATGGTAAGTAATAAGGATAAGAACTATGGCGAGGTACTCCTAATCAACTATGTTTCTTAATCTAAATAATTAATTAATCAGTACCCAATAATCCTACGGTTAGATCTTAATGGATCTGATATATTCTAACATATATTAGACTAGAATTCGGGGGCCCATGCTATGCATGAGTGCAAAACAGTGGGCCCATGCTCCGCTGTTTTCCATTCGATCAATGTCCACCATCGCCTTTTTTTTTCAAAACAGAGATCTAAGGAGGTATGTCCCTCGTATAACAATGAGGTGTGTAAGATCCCACATCGAAAAGCGAGAGAATGTTCCTAAGCTATATATGTGGATTCTCCTTCTCCATGTGTAGATGTGTTTTCAGCATCTCCAAGGGGCGGGCCCCGCGAAGTGGGTCGGACTCGGTTAATGCTATTGGAAAATTTAAACCGAGGAGGGTAGAAGACCCAGAATCGAACAATATTTACAAAGTGGGGTCGAGGCGTGACAAGGTGCATTTATTATCTCGCTAAAAGATGAATCTTTCCTAACTATAGATTTTTTTGCTCCCACGTGTACCTTCTGCATGTGATCAATATTGTTGATCTATCTGGTGACCGAAAGTTTATTTTTGTTTGAAAAATGACAATTTATTTCAATCTTTCAAACATCTTTACAAGGGTTGCGATCAGGAGTCCCAAATACAGAACAAAAGGTATCCTAAAGTATGACATCGAATACCCAAAGACTACCTCTAAACCTCCGCAAGTGTACTTATGTTACCAAAAAGACCTAAGATTCTGACAATGTCCCTAACGCTATGGAAACCACCCTACTTTCAGAAAATTCCAGCAGCAACTCATCTTTAGACCGCTCACCTATGCCGAGCACTTCTCCAACTCCTCCAGGATGTGCTGGATTTGGAAATCCGGCATTTCAATGAGGAGATCCTCCGGAACCCGATCCAAGAATCCAGGAATTTTTCTGCTAGCAATCATTTCCCCCACCAGCTGGATGCCCACCACCTTGTTAGCTTCCCAGTTCTGCCTCCTCACCACTCTTTCTTCGTTCAAGATTAGTTTGAAGAAAGGATGTTTATGCAACGGCGAGTGGGTGTCTTTGACCGTGTCTGTCCCATAGAGGCTATAAAGTTTCCAAGGGCAATCTTGGGTCCTTAGCTTAAATAGTTTCCATTGCTTCCGGAGAAGATCTCCCGACATCTCTTTATCGGTTGGGTCATTGAAAGAAGCCCTCTTCATCATAGGTCATCGTCCTCATCCTCTTAAGAATTTTTTCTAGAACCAAAATCTCCATAAACAACTGCCTGCTCCAACTTCCATAAAGAAATTTTTTCGATCATAAGTGATCGAAAGTTGATCTATCTTATGGATTTGATTTTCATGTGGCGTGGGACTAGCAATAATTAGGTCATCTCATAAAGGACTTGAAAACACTTCCAAGACAGGAATTTGTTTGGAAAATACAGACGAAAGTGAAAGGGCACTGATAATTCACCCCGCTTCACAATAAATTCACCCCCCTTAGCAATCCTTTAACTCAAAAGGTCAAAGGGACTTATGTTTCCGGTTACCTATCTTTTATTTTTACAAAGCAATTCCCCCCTTTGGAGAGCCACTTTTTTCAAAGGAGCCTTTGTTCTGAAACAACGGACAAAGATGACTCTTTGAGGAGGAGAAAGACGACTCTTTGCGGTGTTTCTTCCTTCCCGTTGCATTTTTATCGTTTTTTTAGAGGGATATATATATATATATATATATTCCAAATGATTAATGATAGGGAGAGATATTTAAGAATTTGTCCCTTCTTAGGAAAAGTAAACATTATCTAATTAGGTAATATAAGGATAAAATGGGCAGATTAAGCTATTGGTAATTAAGAAAATTACGTGGAGATTCTTATAGATATGTTGTGATGTAGTCGGTTTTTAGTAGTTTTCCCTAATATAATTAAGGTTGAAATTGGTAGAGACAAAAAATTAAAAACTATTTAGGACACAATACTATGCTATTGGTAATCGAGAAATTTTTGGGCAGACTCTTTTAGATATGTTTTTATGTAGAGGGTTTTCAGTCATTTTCCAAAAAAATAACTTGAAATGCCCTCACTAGTTTCTTACCAATAAAAGTTGAAATGGTAAAGTAGAAAAAGATAGAGGGTTACATTTTCAACTAAATGTTAAGGTTAATTAGTAGTATGTCCATTAGATGTGTTCAATGCTAGGTGGAGTCCAGCCGCCGACCAAATTTCGTCTGGCGGACTGCTTTGAGCCATAATAATTAGGGGTCAAGGCTTTTATCGATGTTGGTCTCCGATTATTTTTCTGTTGGACACATGGCCCATATGTACACAATTTTTTTGAATAAAAATTATTCAAAACATCAGAGGAATATAACAACAAACTCTTCAGACTAAAACATTGTCTTTTTAGCGTTACTCAAAAGTTCATGTTGAAGAAAACAAGTTCAATGTCTAATGCATGCAACATAAATAAATACTTAGTAGAAATATTTTTTTTCTAAAAATTATTTTTTGGCTAAATAATATGTTAGAATGGCTAAGCAGAGTATATTTTATAAATGAAATACTTATAGGTAAAAATCCCTTTCTAAAATTCTGCATACATGCACTCATAAATAAGTAAAAACCCCTTTCTAAAATTCTGCATACATGCACTGATAAATGTATGAGCAAACATACAGGCATACATCAAGACACAAACATATAAATATGCATACACATACTAATATATTTATTAATAATGGAGAAGCATAATTACATCTATGCCCTCAGGCTTATTACATATATTCAACTATATCCAACATGGATCATAGGAGTTACTTATTCAAAATTTCTGCTTTTTGATAAAGAAATAAAATCTTCTAATGCTTCCGTAGTTGCATTTCTGCTTTTTGATAAAGAACCGGAATCTTCTAATCCTTCCGTAGTTGCATTTTACCAAGTAGGGTTTACAAATCTGTCAGATATAATGTAGCTTTCAAGGCACTAAATTTGGCGGTTGATAGATTAGGAACCTCCAATGTATGTGTTGCTGGCCATTCTTTAGGAGCTGGCTTTACCCTCCAAGTGGGTACAGCTTTGACCGAACAAGGGGTGTTTGTGGTGTCTCATCTGTTCAACCCACCATACCAAGGTTAATGATCTCTTTATTGTGCTTGAATAACCAACTGTATGGATCATTATCAGCAAAACAACATCTCCTTTTGCTCATTGTCACACTTGTCCTAAATGGTATGTATTTTGAAATTTGGATCATAGGAGTTACTTATTCAAAATTTCTGCTTTTTGATAAAGAAATAAAATCTTCTAATGCTTCCGTAGTTGCATTTCTGCTTTTTGATAAAGAACCGAAATCTTCTAATCCTTCCGTAGTTGCTTTTTCATAGGTCCCACATGAATAATTTTGTTGTTGAGCTTGCAGGTTTGAGTTGCAGTTGGAGAGGTCTACTTGCAAAGAATGACAGTTGCTTGGGTGGAGTAGAGTGGGAAATTGAGGTTTCATCTTATTTCATCACTTAAGTACAGGAGACAATGTTCACCACTTGAACTTTCTGTTGATAGTCTGTCTTTGATTTGTTGGCTTAGAAGTTGGGATTTTGCTCGATTTTCATTCTGTTTATGATTACGAAACTGAATTTGTTATTCCTTCCTCTTTCCAAGAAAATGAATTTGTTATTCTTTCCTCCTCCATTTTCATGTCCATTTTTAAATAGATAATTTATAAGAGCTATTACTCTTTTTTCACATGTTTTGAGGCAAAACCTGCATCTCCAAACTTAATATTTTTAACGAATGCATATTTCTGCCTTTAAAACAATTTTAAGCCAAACTTTCTTTTTTTGCCCATGCATCGCACAGGCTGTAGAATTGAGGTTCATTACTGTGTCCATGTAGAATTCAAAGTTTTTGTGATGTTCTAATACCACTTTACGGGTTTAGATTTGGATTCGTCATTGTAATGAAAAGAAGGATAGTAAATTGTCCTTTGTTATTTTGAGTGGGGGTCTTTCGTTTGTCAAGGTGGGGCCCACGTATTCAACTATCCAAATTGTTTATCAGTTTGGTTGTGCTAGGAATGGCCATATCAAAATCCACCTCCTTTATATCCACCTCTTCAATTGATAGTACTATATTGTGGTTGAGGTTCTTTTCATGCTTGGTCTTTCTATTTTCCTCACATCTGCATATCAATAGGCTGTTGAGAGAAGTCATATTAGAAAGGTGAATACCTTATTGTTAGGTTGTTTATATTAGTTATGAAACATTGCCAGCTACATTTTAATTTCATTTCCCAACAGGCTTGCCGCTTCTTTGGATCTCTCTTTCGGTTCTATTTACCTCTTATGGTATTTTTTATCATGCAATCAAGCTATTTAAGTGTAAGTTTTTAGGGCTTTTGTTTTTTTCACCCGTGCATCGCACGGGGTTTCTTACTAGTATATATATATATATATATATATATATATATATATATAGGAAATGGTTTGTGAGAAGCTACTCAGATAGCTTATCTGAGGATGGATTTTTAAAACAAGGGTGGGCCCACATTTTGGGGGTGATCTTAAGCATTCATTTGGAAGGTCCCATCATGGATGGTGTGTGTACCAAAAATCAGCTCAATTTGATCATCTTAACATGTCCATTTGAGGAGGGAAAAATGGACAGATACTGTTCGTCCACAAATTTGCCCAATTTTTCCCTCCACAAATGGAAGGGTTGAGATGACCCAATGGAGCTGATTTTTGGTACACACGCCATCCATGATGGGGCCTTCCAAATGAATGCTTATGATCACCCCCAAAATGTGGGCCCACCCTTGTTTTAAAAATCCATGCTCAGATAAGCTATCTGAACAGCTGCTCTAAAAACTCATGTGGCCCACATATTTGGGGTGATCCAAAGCATTCATTTGAAAGGCCCTTCCATGGATAGGGTGTCTAGCAAAAATCAGCCCTATAGGATCATCCTAACCCAATCAAAGGTGGAGGGGAAAATGGACAGACACTGTTTCTGATAATTTTTTCCCTCCACAAATGGCAGGGATAGGATGATCCTAAAGGGCTGATTTTTGGTACACACCCTATCCATGGAAGTGCCTTCCAAAAGAATGCTTTGGATCACCCAAAAAATGTGGGGCCACATGAGTTTCTGAAGCAGTTGCTCAAATAAGCTATATGAGCAGCTGCGCAGGAACATCTCTCTCTCTCTCTCTCTCTCTCTCTCTCTCTCTCTCTCTCTCTCTATATATATATATATATATATATATATATATATATATATATATATATATATATATATATATATATGAGGAAAGTGTTGGTGAGCTGAGCTTATGGTGAGCTTAAGCGCCCCAATCACATGGGTCCCACATTTTCTGTGGTGATCCAAACCATTCATTTGCAAGGCCCTATCATAGATAGGGTGTGTACCAAAAATCAGCTCCATAGGATCATCCTAACCCATTCATTTGTGGAGGACAAAAATGGGCAGATTTGTGGACAAATAATGTTTGTCCATTTTGACCTCCACAAATGGATGGGTTAGGATGATCCTATGGAGCTGATTTTTGGTACACACCCCATCTATGTAAGGGCCTTTCAAATGAATGCTTTGGATCATCCTAACAAAGTAGGCCCCAATGTGATTGGGCGCTTAAGCTCACCAACACTTTCCTCTCTCTCTCTCTCTCTCTCTCTCTCTCTCTCTCTCTCTATATATATATATATATATATATATATATATATATACTAGTAAGAAACCCGTGCGATGCACGGAGTGAGTGGTTGATGCCGGTGGAGAATGTACTGGTTTGACACATCTCAACAAATTATAAGAAATAATTTGTAGTTGCTAAATATCAGATTATAAGAAATCATTTAGTAGTTGCTACAGAAAGAGGAGGGGGGCACATCTCAAATATAAGAAATCATTTAGTAGTTGGTATAGGAAGGAGGGGGGCCACCCATACCAGCTGCATCTCAACAAATTCGGCATGAGGCTACAACATTGTATAAAAAGTGGACAGAGTAACCACTGTAAAACATTTAGTAGATGCTACAGAAATTCGAACGGTTAGAACTCTAGTAGACAGTAGTGAGGCGTACAAAGAGACATACAAAGAGATATGAATGTAAGAAAGCTGTAATTTTTCATGTGTTGACGATACCAAGAGATACAAAATTAAGGAAGATGTAACTTTTCAATGAAGAGATGTGAAAACAGGGAGAGATTCCAGGTCCTTATTTTTCTTTCAGTCGTTATAATTCGACTCTAAAAGAGTAAAAAAATCTAATTCAAAGAAGATTGTTTAATGTTTTTACATGGGTGGAAATGCGAAACCTAATAAAAATCCCCATCTTAAAAATGTGTATCAACTAAGATTATACAATTCATGTTATGATGCTGTCTATAAAAACATCCTCATTTCATGGGATAACAAATGTTAAATCGAGGAAGAATGTTTTGGATTTGTCTAGTGAGACAACCAAGAAATTCTACACATGAAACATGTCCAACTGTTATAATCAAACTAAAGACCAATTCCTTTCCCAATACAGGAAAATAAAGACAAAAGTCAGACAAATAGAGAGAGCTCCTTTTGCAAGAAACTGTTGAATGTGAAAAAAATTGCTATAAAAAATTAAAAGCGCACAACATTCCCAGAATTCGGCAGTATACATATGCAATCAAAATCCAAAAACTGAAGCAAGAGGATAAAAACAGACTAACAAATAAGAAAAAAACATTCCAAAAAAAAATACAGCTTACCACATTCTTGAGAACATGTTGATAAAACTAACCGTGGGTCAATCTCGGGATCATGCAATACTATGTTTCTACTTCCACCAAATGCGAAGCATCGAGTAGTTCTTGACATTGAAATGTAACATCAGATCTTCTCAGCTACAGTTCCAAAAGGCAGAAAAGTGCAAAGAATCATGAAAGTTTCGAACCTTCTGTATAAGCTTCTTCCACCTATAACAGTTTTCAAAACCTGCCCAAAAAAGAAATTAATTGAGAATGATACAAATAAAAGCATGCAAATGGTGGATCAAAGAAAATAAAAATTAGAAAAGATATAAAATAAGCGGAAGCTCCACAAATTAGAGCTCACCTCAACTCACCTTCTTGAGTGAGACATATTTAGCAGCCCTAATATACCGAGATTAAATAATAAAAAAACAGTTCAAAGACCGAAAATGTGAAACTGATTACATGTTCTTTAAATGTTTTCTCGCAAATTGGGATAATTGTGACATGCTGACTGTGTTGTTTTAAAACAGTTCCAAAATCAGTTAAACTGATAGTGTCCAATGTTTAACTTTGACCGGTTGTAGGATTACATTTATAGATTTGATTTAACCAAGGATGTGAAACAATTTATGGTTAAGATTGGGTTTGATTAGAAGTCTAATGTGTGTCTTAATAAGTGTATTTTACGGTCTACAAATTGAGATAAAAAAAGTATTCACATTCAAAATAATGTGGTGTTGAAGGTGAGCTCCAATTTCTTGACCTACCTCCTACTTTATGGACCCACACATTTTGATTCTCTTTGATTAATCATTTGCATGCTTTTATTTGCAGTATTCTCAATTAATTCCATTTTTTGTCATGTTTTGGAAACTATTACTGGCGGAAGAAGCTTATACAGAAGAAGGTGAGCTCCAATTTCTTGAGCTTCCTCTTGCTTTTATCTCCTTTCTAATCTCTATTTTCTCTGTGATCCACCCTGACGTTTATCATTTTCAGCTCTCTTTCTTACAGTAATAGGTTCTCACTTCCTCTGCTTTTCTTCCATTCCTATTTTTTTTTCATTTTGTTGTTCACTTCTCAGTGTCTATTACCATTTTAAAGTCATCTATTCTGGTTGTAGTTGCTTTATAGGACTTTGGCATATCTTCTTCCAAGGGTGGATGCGTTATAGAAACTGCCATGAATCACCCAAATTGAGCTCACCTCAACTCACCTTCTTGAATGAGACATTTTTAGCGGCCCTAATATACCGAGATTAAATAAAAAAACAGTTCAAAGACCGAAAATGTGAAACTGATTACATGTTGTTTAAATGTTTTCTCCCAATTGGATCATTGTGATATGCTGATTTTGTGTTGTTTTAAAACAGTTCCAAAATCAGTTAAACTGATAGTGTCCTGTGTTTAACTTTGACTGGTTGCAGGATTATAGTTATAGATTTGATTTAACCAAGGATGTGAAACAATTTTTTGTTAAGATTGGGTTTGATTAGAAGTCTATTGTGTGTCTTAATAAGTGTATTTGACGGTCTACAAATTGAGATAAAACAAGTATTCACATTCAAAACCTAGAGACCATAGTTTACAAACGCATTTCATCACTTTTCCTGACATGGTTTCTACATAAAATCTCAGTAAAGTGAAAAGCTTCATTTCCATATCAACAATCAAAATTCCAAAACAAATAAAAAGGCAAAGAACTGCCTGCACATACTGAAACAAAGAAAATGAAGTTATATTGAAATTTTTTTCCATTTATATGCAACAACAGGAAATGAGAAGGAAGCACAAAAATAAGGTCAAATGAATAGCTTCTAGATAGAGATAGAAACAACCTGGCTGGTGATATTGTCTTTGATGGAAGCAGGTAAGTGAGATATATCAAGTTGTAACATGCGAACAAACGATCTTAGGCAATCCTAGATTCAACAAATCAAAAACCTTAAAAACCCAATATAAACAATGTTGGAACCCATAGTAGATTATTACAAAGCTTAGGAAAATGATGCCTACAATTAAATGAAACATAACATATCCCTATAGAATTCCATGACTATCTATACTATATAAATGTGAAAAAGAGAAAGTTTTTTGGATAAACCTGAAAGGAATTGTCATGAAAAAAGGAAAGGCCAGCAAGAGCAAATCTCTGCTCGGATGTAAAAGACTAACATTGCACAAAAGGTAGGTAAAAAATTCTTTCTTTTCTTAAAAACATTTCATCGAGCAGTTTCTGTGCAAGTGAAACATATGTGGAATATCAAATGTTTTTCCCCATACCTTTCAAGCTACCACAACCCATCCTTTGCAGGGGCTACTCTATGTGGAATATCAAAGGTTTTTCCCCATACCTGTCAAGCTACAATAACCCATCCTTTGCAGGGGCTACTCTGCAGATTTAAAAGAAGAAGAAAGAAAACACAGCAACCACAGCAAAGATTGTAATGCAACAGTAAGGCTGAGCCGTGGAATATTCTCACTTGGTCTACAAATCTGTTAGTGCTTTTAAGTGTTTTGCAACTGTGTTCATAATTGAAGTTTAAATGCACGTTGGAGGTCATTGAAATTTCTAGCATCAGATTGCATGCAACAGAAACTAAGAACGGTCTTTTCATACGTAATAGCAGGAAACATGGTATTTTTTGTGTTTTTTTCACATGATCTATTATGAAGAGAGGTGTAACATTATTAGTATTACCAGACCAATATGAACTCCAAAACTGAAAACTCCCAAATCCCTAAACTGACCACAGAAAATGCAGATGACCCATCTAATTACCAAATAAATACTAATCCCTGATGGGTTTCACAGAAAATCCTTACCTGTTGTAGAGAACGAATGGCGGACGGGCACCTTCTGCATGATAACACGGTGGTTGGAGTGGGATGATTATGTACTTTGCTTTCTTTCTTTTTCTATGCGATGAAATCGACGAGACTCATGACATATCCCGCGTCGCAGAAATCTTATCCCCTTGTTTTGGACATTTTTCATGATCAATGAAAGTCAAAATTTAAAAAAAAAAAAAATGCATAAAACCCTGCACCAATCCTTGATTGTTTTGATACCTGCATAGAATAAAATCATAAAACCATGGAATAAGCAAATTACATAATTAATAACTAATATATTTCAATGTTTTAAAAAAGGTAAAGAAACATGCCAAAAGAAAATAAAAGTTATCCACTTGGTGATAAATATGATTGCTGGTATGGAAATTCTTCAATATGCAAGCTTCAGTTATCCACTTGGTGGGAATCATATTTGAACAAATTTCTTTTCCTCCGCACACTCACCAAAATCTTCAGAATAATCTTCACAAACCACTGCTCGACTGCTTTTCAAGCTCCAAAAAAGAAATTATAGAGGGAAATGTTATCAGCACTACTGTATTTTGACAAGGGCACTCCTCACTTTATTAAAAGTATGGTATGGCCCGCACCATAAGATGATCCAAACCGTCCATTAGATGGGCCACAGCCTAAATAGGTAATGCCCCAAAAATCATTACCATAGGTTGATCCTACCCCTCCGATCTGAATGTTAGAGGGTTGATTCGAACCCTCTATACCCTCTATAGATCGGACGGTTAGGATCAACCTATGGAAATAATTTTTGGGGCACAACCTATTTAGGCTGTGGCCCATCTAATGGACGGTTTGGATCATCCTATGGTGCGGGCCATACTGTACTTTTAATAAAGTGAGGAGTGCCCTCATCAAAATACAGTAGTGCTGATAACATTTCCCATTATATATTATCAGGAATATGGTGTTACGCAGCAGAGGAAGATAAAAAGAAATTATATATTACCAAGAGTATGGTGTTCATGATGAGATGGAGCAAGATGCAGGTGATCTTGAAGTGGAGAATAACCTTGAAGAACAAAAATTAGATTTGAGGATGAGAAAAAAATTATTACCTGGAATATGGCTTTCTTGATGAGAAATCAAATAAAGATTGAGGAAATCTGTGTAAAACCAAACATTACCATGATTATAACAAAGGCTCAAAAGGCAGAGAGCCAAAAATGCTGGTCAACAACCGCATCAAATTTTTAAACCTCTATGAAAAAAACAACTGCATAACAAAAAAAAGAGAAGAAAAAAAAAACCTCAAAAAGACCAAAACCTTCTACTACACAGGACTAAGCCCCAAATCTTTCAAAATCCATTGCCAAATATCTGTGCCTTGCATCATTGTCTCTCCCAAGGCGTACCCAACCATGATCCTCAAATTTCCTTTCTCCATCAGCAATGCAGAATCTGTTAATAAAGAAGCAATACTAAATTATCAAATCACTAGCTAAGAAAACCCACAATAAAAATAGAAAAAAACAAACAACAGCAACCACACCCAGTTTGAAACTTTAACATAGCAATCGAGTAATCATCAGAATAAATTCAAAAGAACACTTTCTTTACCTCCTGTGCAGAACATCCATTCTGTACCTCCTGTATCAGAAATTATGTGGAGAAAATCCAGACGCACGCACGCGCGTGCTCACACACACACACACACACACACCAAAAAAAAAAAAAAAAACAGCATCATGAAAGCAAATGAACCCTTTCTATACCCATTTTAAGTTTGAAACTAAATCTATACACCAAATGTCCTAAAATTTGAACAAAGATAAAAGGAACTTCATAAATCTCTGTCACTGTTACCATTACTTTGCCAGGCTGCGTTTATTGAGGAAGATGTGAGAGGTCATTGCGCAGATGATTCAAAAATCCCTTCGATATTACCTCGATCAGAAAGTAGAACCCTTTAACAATGGGGTAGGTAAATTTAGCAGTTTGGAGCTATTATTCTCATTGGAAAATTCCTGCAATCCAAACAGCAGGGCCTTATATATATACTGTCAGACACATGCAAATTAAAACATGGATAAAAAATTGTTATTTGTTCTACTTTTTTCAAGGGAAATGCCAAGAAGATGGTTGGGAAAGAGGATGAATGAAAAAAACAAAGTGTTGCAAAAAGCGTATGAAGAATAAACGAACCTGAGAAGACACATAAGGAAGAAAAACTTGACATCCAATGAAAGTCCTGCAAAACACCCATAGCTTTCCGCAAAAAAAATCTAAATCCTTTAGATTAATGAGAGAAATGGAATGATAAAGGATAATCCTCGAAAATGAAATCAGGAGAGCATGCATGCTCTGTACACAGAGGAATGAATATATAGAGGGAAAATTGTTTTACCTAAAAATATTGTTTAATCGAAGGGATTTGCTAGTGTCCATCGCAAAAGGCATGTCGCATATAGCCTGTTGCATCTGACAGCCAGCTCACTTTTCAGCAGGTTTTGTCTTCATTCATGATGTGGCTGCTGTCAGATGCAACAGACCATCTGCAAAGTGCCTTCTGCGATGGAAGCTAGCAAATCCCTTCGTCAAATGGATGGAAGAAGAAGGAAAACATATAGAATGTATGGAAAAGCCGGTTTCAAAGTATAACTGTAGAAGGCAGAACGTCTCTGTAAATGGAAACCAATACATATAACTGAGATGTAGTGGCGAGATGGAATAGGAGAAGTCAGTTTCAAAGTGTAACGGAAAAAGGCAGAACGTCTATGTAAACGGACACAAATAAATTGAAACTATATACATATAAATAAATATATATATATATATATATATATATAGAGAGAGAGAGAGAGAGAGAGACAGAGAGAGAGATTTATGGAAACATTAATATTAACAGAATCTAAAATCTGTAACGGAGAGGTGGAAAATGAAAAGCCGTATAGGCAGTAGTAATTTACGGGGAATTACGAAATTCCACTCATGTAAATAGCAACGCCAAGTTGGAATTTTTGTGCCTTGTAGACTTGAGGGAGGAAGGGAAGGGATGCCACGTTACCGTGAACAGTGAAACAGCCCTTTATCTTTGTATATATAGATTGGATTAATAAGATTTTCTCCCATATTTTCCCATATTTAATTTGAAAAATGTCCAGGCTTGCAATCTAATTAATACTGGCATATTGCGAATAGATTGGTTTAAATACTTTAAAAGGGGCCATAGATTGTAACTTAATGGGAATCTAATGGTCAAGGAATTCCTAGAAAAAGGTCTAACTCATGAAGGTCTGTTTTTTTTTCTTCAGGTTGGCTTGCTTTCCTTTGCATTTGTCACATCCCCAACTTTGGATAACCTCCCAAATTTTTTTGGCATACATATCCAATATCCATTCATGGGTCACATATTGAATAGTTTACTAGTATCTGTTGTGATTCAACAAATTTCTAGCAATAAAGGTTGGTCAGTGATTTTGCCATAGGGACCAAGAGAAGTCAAGTTACCACTCATGTTTTTTATTTCCAATGGAATCAGGTACATCACTCAAATCCAACACCCATAGGTAACTCAATTTTAGAAAGAGATCACAGAGACTTGGGTTTTCCTTCGACTATCAATAACAATGTGTGTAATCAATTAGATATGTAAAAGGCCTTAAAAATGAGGCCTTATTATGCGGCCACAAGTCCACAACAATAACTAAGGAATTCTAAAATATTTATTTCTTAGAATTGATTGAGCTACATCGGGTCATTAATCCTATACCTTGAATTGCCTTAAGAATGTTGAAAGAAATACATCCATCTCGAATTATCTTATACCTTGATTTGCCTTGAGAATGTTGAAAGAAATATATCCACATCAAATTATCTAATATCTTGATTTGCCTTGAGGAGAATGTTGAAAGAAATACATACGCATCAAATTATCTTATACATTGATTCGCTAGCAAATGTTGAAAGAAATACATCAAATTATTTAGAATGTTGAAATAAATACTTCCACACCAAATTATCTTACACCTTGATTTGCCTTGAGATTGTTGAAAGAAATACATCCACATAAAATTCGTAGACATTATAGCAAAGGCAAGGATGAACAATACAATTATGTTTTACATCTTATGCGTAAGCATAGAGACACGATTTTGCGACATGCTTCCTCATACTAAAGAGTTTAAGAGATCGGAAGGTGGGCTTCAAGTCGATGTTTACCACGGATGAATGGGAAAGAACCTCGTATTCAAAAAAATCAAATGATAGCTTCATTTTAAAATTGATATACTTGATTTGCCTTGAGAATGTTGAAAGAAAGACCTCCACAACAAACATTTGTAGGCAAGTGATGATAAATGAATTTTATAATTGATAAAATATCATTTTACCACATGTAGCGAAACATGATATAAGGCAGACAAAGCTGGCGGCCCTCTAGGATGTTGTAGATAACATATGCCTCTAAGGGTCTTAGGGCTTCACGCATCCCAGCACGAGATATGAAGATGTGGTACATGAAGTTATGGAGCATGCGCGCAACCGGAATGAGGTCGGCAGATTGTAGGGGCATATTAGGGTGGTAGCGCCGTGTTATCCGACCATAGACAGTGTCATGATCAAGATCATCAAGTGAATGTGTCCCATCTTCCGGCCAAAAATACTGTAAGAGGCCCTCATGGCTAATCCCAAGAAGTATGGCAAAAATGTGATAGTTGAGTTTGATGACAGTTTTCTTTATCTTAGATTTGATTTTGAAGAAGGAAGGGAAAATTGTGAGATTGGCATAGAAGAGACGCACCAATCGAGGATAAACAGGTTCGTTGAGGTGAAGGATGGGTGTCCAATGAAGGGCATCAAATTTGGCATTAAAATCAAAATTTTGAAGGACATGGGGATCAATGTACCTACCGGTGAGGATGCCCCTAGTGCCAACGTCGGCCCAAAGTTTCTTGGCCTTATCCCAGTGAAAAATGAGTTGGACACAACCTCAGCCGCCACAGCCTTGGCCTTTGCCTTCTTCCGTGAAGGCCCTTCTTCCTCGGGAACGTCTTCAGGAACGTATTCGACGATCCGTAAATCCCACTTCTTATAAGAGGCCTCCAAGTATTCCGATTGGAGAATTCCTCCGATAAACTGTGTTTCGGCTCCTACCAAGAATCAGGTAAAGTCTTGTGTAGTCGTTTGGGTGAAGATCCCCTGCTGCAGCCACATCCATTGAGCAATTGGGAGCTCTTATACCAAATAGTCAAGGCTGAGATTAAAGAAACCCCCCCTCTGTTGTAGTTCCTCATCCAAAAGTTTGGAAAATATTGGTGCTTAATCCTGTGGGTGCTCTTTGTCTTCGCATGTGTCATCAGAGACTGCATACCTCTATAAGTGGCAAAGGCTGGGATTACAGAAACCCCCCTCTGTTGTAGTTCCTCATCCAAAAGTTCGGCAAATACTTGGTGCTTAGCCCTGAGGGCGCTTTTTTGTCTTTGCATGTGTCATCACAGACTGCATATCTATGTAAGAGGCAAAACCCAGCTTGGCATGCTGGGCAGCACCACTGCCTCAAATGTTCTCATTTATCTGTTCAATGGTCAAATTATCCAAGTCTTCAAAAAACCTTATTAGACCTTCCAAACATCATCCAAAACAAGTAAAATTCTCTTTGGGGTCCATGCTTCTCAAAGTATATCTACTCCATCGAGACTAGAAAATTTTCTAATCAATTACGCCCCTCCACCCTCTTATCGTTGTAAACAAGCTGAGCAAGTGAATCTTTCCATAGACCCTTATACCAACCATGAGAATCACACAAATACCTCTCCACACTACAGATTCATACAATAACAACAACAAGTCTATTCTTTTCTCCTCTCTGTCATCTTCCCACCCATAACCATTTGAATAATATATTAAGGAGTCAATCTGTAAACTCCCCCAAATAGTATTCATCCTATGTGCAATTTCATGTAAAAACAAAACTGGGTTGGAAGTAAAAAGGGAGACAAGAAGAAATTGTTCACCCGCTTCTTCTTGCTGGTTTGATTTCAGACTTTGAGTCCAATCTTTCACATTGATTCAGTGTGGATGATCTGCTGGACAGGATTTCGAGCTTATCATCAAAGCCCCAAAGGAAGCGAGACTCTGGTGTTTACGGTAGAGCGGAAGGTATAAGAGATAAGCTTGAGTCTCCACGTATAAATATCCTCAACCCTAACCCTAAAGTTTATTGATTGATGATGAATACGACCCCCTTTTTACTAGGGACGCCCCTTTTTAGTTGTTTTATAATTTAACCCAGGGAAAAATACACTTAGACGCCTGTGGTATGACACATTCAACTTAACCCCTAATGTTTAAAAAGTTACAAGTACACCCGCCTGTGGTTTCAATTTGTGTTAGATAGACCGTCCACAGATTGAAGGGTTATGATCATCCTATGGAGCTGATTTTTTTACCACACCCTATTTATATCAAGGCCCATCAAATGAACGCTTTGGATCATCCAAACAATGTGGGCCCACTGTGTTTTTGGTAGTGTTTGGATTCGGGTATTGGTAGTGTTTCAACATTAGGGGTTAAGTTGAATGTATCCGAAACCACACAGACGTGGGGCGGGGGCCTTTATTTTAAGTTTTTATACGGTGGTGTGGCCGTATATTCTAGTATTTTCACAAAAGGTACTATACGGCCCACTACATAGAATGATCCAAACCGTCCATTTGTCGGGCCAAACCTAAATAGGTTGTGCACAAAAAATCATCTCCATAGGATGATCCTAACCCTTGGATCTACAAAAGTTCCATAACGTGCAGTCCCTCTATAGAGAGGAGGGTTAGGATCATCCTGTGGAAATGTTTTTTTGGGGCACAACCTATTTACGTTGTAGCCCAACAAATAGGCATTTTGGATCATCTTATGGAGTGGGCCATACATTGCTTTTTGAAAAAACACTATATACTAAATAAAATCTCACATGTCAGAATTTACACGGTGGAGAGTCGTGGATGCACGTGCAGCCCAAAAATACAGTGGGGCCCCCATTATTTGTGTGGTCCAAAGCATTCATTTGTTGGGCTTTGACATAGATAGGGTGTGCCCCGAAAATCTTCTCCATCAGATGAGCCTAACCCTCTGATTTGCGGAGGTTTAAAATCGACAGTACAATCTAAGACACCCATGGATCAGAGGATTAGGATCATCCGATGGAGAACGCCCTATCTATGTCAGGGCACCACAAATGAATGGTTTGGACTACCTAAATAACGTGGGCCCCACTATTTTTGGGCTGCAGGTGCATGCACGGCCATACACCATATAATTTCTCCATTTATCATCTCCATAGAGATAAATGTTTTTTTTTTTTTGGGGGGGGGAGGGGGGATTGGATGGACCAGAAGGTTCCGAACGTTAATGAACATGACTGTGTCAATTGGATCCATATCCTAAGAGCCAAAATTATTTTGTCCTTCGTATTTTCATTCATTTGTGTTTATTCACAAGGGTATTTTCAGAGTATTATATCTCAATGTTTCTTATCAATGTTTCATAATAGCAATTTTGATACCTGTTTAAATGATATTTGATCCAACAGCAGACCACTTATTAAGTCTGCTGTTGGATCAAATATGAAGGGGTGGTACTTTTATCGTAGCACCTGCACTTGCCTTCACCGTGGGGCACCGTATAATTCCTCATATCTTTATGAGTAATTAGTTGCAGACTTGAGCGTTGCACAGGAACAAAAAACAAAGAAAAACAATGAATCAAATGATGCGTTGCACATCATCGATTGTCATAATCTCAAACAAAAAGGGAATAGAAAGGCCGGAAAAAAAGGAAGTCTCCATTTCAAATACCTGAATGGTCAAAAACTCATGAAATGCACCATCACCTCTTTACGCACCTGCAAGGCACATGACAAAAAAAGATGGAAAACCCCTAAACTAACAAAAATAGAGAAAAAAAGTCATCAAAACATAAGCCAGATCAAAGCCAGAAGGGAAAAAAACCTAAAACAGAGAAGAGGAAGAAATACTCTGATATTATTGTTATAGATGAGCACTATGTGGTTCATTTCCCCGAAAACCTCCCCCTAGACGCGGGTGCACCATTGTTATGTGCGGGGATCACGGTCTATAGCCCGATGAAACGTTTTGGACTCAGTGAGTCGGGTATGCATTTGGGTGTGGTCGGACTCGGTCAAGTTGCCGTGAAGATTGCCAAGGCTTTTGGAATGAAGGTTACCACAACACATCCCCTAACAAAGCTAATTAAGTAATTGAGCAAGTAGGTGCTGACTCGTTTTTGGTTAGTCGTGACCCAGAGCAGATGGATGTAAAAAGGTTTTACTTTTTACAATATGGGTTTCGTTTTTTTGAGTCTTGATTTGAACATGTGATTATCTATTTAGAAATGAATCACTTAGGGCATGTTTGGCTGCCATAAACTTTTTTTCATGATAAATTGGTGTCTCCAGGTGGATATGAGCATGAAGTAGCTAAAAATTAAGAAACAAAAAACAGGAAACTAGTGTATCTCACGATGAGAAGTGACAAAAAATCAGGAAACAATTGATCGAATTTTGAGTAGAGTTTGTTGTTTCCTGATTTTTAGCCCCGTCTCACCACTTGGAGATGCTAGTTTTTTATTTTTAGCCATTTCACCTGCCCAACCCCTCTCTCATCACTTGGAGGCACCGGTTTATCATTAAAAAAATTTCTTGGTAGCCAAATGCCCCCTAATTTCTGTATTTTCTTGGAAAATTGCATTTCTCCTTGGAATGGTTTTTTCAAATATTTTGTTCCATGAAAAATCATTTTCCATAATTTTTTCCTAGATCCAAAAGGCCCCTAAGCCCTGGTTGTTTTGGATTTTGAGAAACCATTGTAAATTCAAAACTGATTCTTGAACTCAATTAAACGCTTGTTTTGGATTTTGAGAAACCATTGTGAATTCAAAACTAACAAAAGCTCTGATGGGTGAGTTGGCATCCCAACTGCATCATTCCACAAAGCATATTAAGTGACAAAATTTATATATAGAATTATGAAAATAAGCACAGAAAGAAAAGCACATAAGTGAGTTGTGATACACATAGTCCAAACATAGACCTCATCTCTTTCATAAGAACACAGGACTATTTCAACATGTCGAAAAAACAAAGAATCTCAACAAATCAAGTTGCCTAGATAGAGAGAGAGAGAGAGAGAGAGTGCCATCGCTAAAAAAATCGAACTAATAGTAGAAGCAAAAGGAGTTTCTGTTTTGTTTCAATGATTGCCGTGGTCATGTCCTTCATCTTATAATAAAATATTAGCATTTCGAAAAAACAGTAGAAGCAAAAGGCTTGTGTGCCCGAGGAAATACTTCGGCTACAATTTATAGATAGAAAAACATATGAGAGCCTCGGCAGCTCCCCGCCCAAGAAGAAACGTACATCCTGGAGTTCCTCTCTCTTTCATGAAGAAGAGATTCATGCAAGCTGTGACCTAAGTCTCATTATCTTCCACCCTCTTTTCGTAAACCCTCTGTCTCATGGTTGCCGCTCTTCCCTGTGTCTGTCCTGGAGAGGGAGCCATCACACTGAAATCTGACCCAATCTAGCCTAAAGTAATGGCCTCCGGCACTGGTTTAAAAGCAGAAACTGATCCATATGCTCCACCTCTTTAAATTGTCTCGAATTGAATGCCTTTACAATGACGCCGAGAGAGGAGCTTTGGAAAGGAATCCTTTATATAAAAATATTTGTGTGCGTTATGAAATGAATCGAACATTAAGGAACACCGAAGGATTTCTTTAGAAATAAATGGCGGGGGGACAAATGGGATGAAAGCGCGACATTTCGAAGTTCCACAAGAATTAAAACATTTGCAGAGATATGAAGAATGAGAGCGAGATGATGAGATGAGAAGAAAATTTGAAGGCAATAATAATGGCATAAAGCCATAAATGGGAGACATTTCTCTGGCAAATTCCCATTATTCCTTGCATGGTTGGTAGGATAGGAAGATGATATGGCAACATTTCCTATTTAATTGAAAAATGAAGCACCAAGGTTTCCTCTTTAATTGAAACTGTATTTATTATCAGAGAAAAGAAATCTAATCTATATATCATAGGAGGAAGGGAGGTTCACTGTTCATCGCTGATGTGGACAGTCCCCTCTTCCTCCAACTCAGCTTTAAATGCCTATGTGGCACTTTGCATGGTCGAGGACCCTTCTATTGTATGATTTTATTAGCCCGATGTTCCCCTCTCTCTTCTTTGTACTAATGCAAGCTCTTTTTTTAATTGTCCTGCGAAGAAGAGGAGAGTGTGAAGAAGAGTGCCAATCCTGTTGTCTATGCGTTGGAGAATTTCTAAAGGCTATGATTTACAAAAAAAAGTGAACTGAGTGAAAAGCAAGACTATTCACATGGGCATAGAGCTAAGAAGGAAAGAGCGAAAGAGGTACGTTTGCTATTCATTTGTAAGCAATGAAGACGGGGTGTTGGGCATGCATGACTATTCTCACTACTGCAGAGGTGTGGTGCAAGCTCTGGTCATCGAGAGCCATTGTATGCTTTGTTTTCTCCTCCGCTTTAAATTCTTCGAGCTTTTCATATGTTTTGAGGTTAATTTCATGATAGCCAAATAATTGTTTGGCAAAGAGATAACATGGTATGAAAATGCAGATTATACTATGAAAGCTACACTATACTATGAAAGAAAAACATAAGAAACCCATTTTACAGCATCAAACACTTGGATGTTGAGCGATGTAAGAACAATCTAATTCTTTTCCATAGGTTTTTCTTCGCCCTGAATTTGTGAGATTTCTCAACATAACCTCGCTTTTATGGTGTTTGTTTTGATTTTTGTTTTATTTGGAGGTTATAATTGGTTTGCTTTAACCTATTCTTGATTTTTTTTTTTGGCAGGTCATGATTCCCATAAGAATGATAAACATAATCAAACCAATAGAAAATGTCAACAGACCCACCCAGATATACATACATATAATTACTTCGGAGCCCTTCCTTTGCTTCTAAATTGCATCAATTCTTCATATATATATATATATATATATATATATATATATATATATATTTTCCTAGTTTTTTAGCCATTAGAGTTCTGATTCAAGATTTGACAGATGCAATTATGCATTGACCTGTCAGTAGAAATCCATGCATAGATTTTAGATTTTCTCCCCAGTTTTCAAAGGTTTAGTAATATTTTTACAACTATAATTCCTTTAACGCATACGAAACCAAAGAATACCATTATAGTAGGCCTTTCAACTTTTCTTTGTAACTTCCAAACCGTGCATCACACGGTTGGTCCCACTAGCATGAGAAATATGAAAAGATTTGCTATAGTGCCACATGGCGCACTCACAGAGTGCATGATTATGTTTTACTTATTTACTAGTTGTAAACCTATGCGATGCACAGGGTGAGGAAAAAATATGCATAAAAAACATGTAAAACGCTTAAAAATATGCATTCATAAAACGCATAAAAAACCCAACTAACTTAGTGATCGCTGAGAGCACAAAACCCTGTAATCACCAAAATTACCATCAAATAAAATCCACAATATTACCATCAAATAAAATCCAATCTTTAATTTGAACAATAAAAAGGAAATACACCAAAGCAAGTAGTTATCACTCTGAATGGGATTTGGGGGGGGGGGGGGGGGGGGGGGGGAGAGAGAGAGAGAGAGAGAGAGAGAAGACCTTAGCAATGAACGAATTATGATGAAGCCAAAGGTGATTCGAATGGAATCTCTTTTTTGCAATATGTTTTTTTGACCTCAAACCCAGAGAAGATTCATAGAACTCAGCCAAAAATTCCATCCTGTGGCAATTAATGAGAGAGGGAGAGGAATGGGAGGGAAAATGAGAAGGCACGTGGAAAAGCAAAATGATACTCATAACAAAGGAATGACTAAATTAAAATGGAAAAAGCGAAGCCCAAAAAAACAAATTAAAACCCCAAAAAGATGTAAATAAAACCTAGAGAAACTGACCTAGAGGCTCTTCAAGTTCAGCTCCTGTAGCCTTCTAGATAGATTTCTATTGTTAAATTACTTGAAAGTATAGTAGATATAATCTCTTATACTGTAAAAGAAAAGAACACAACTAACCCACTGATCAATTTGAGTATGAATTTCAAGTTTTCCAACTATGGATAGACAATTTTTTATAATCGCTTAACAAACCTTGCTTAAAGTCTCCCGCTTCACAAGAAATTAAAGCCCAAATTCAACTCATGGTTCATCAAGACGCTTGAACCAAATGCAAATCTCGATGGGGTTCAAAAGCCAATGGACTATCTACACATTGAAAGCCCTCAAGTCTCAGGTACAATAACATATAATGACATAATATAGTGAACACATTTACTCTCTGATAACTTGGAACAATTGCCTAGTGAGCTGGAGGGAGCTCAAAGAATTAACGAAGAAGTTCAAACTTCAGAAGCTTCAAAAAAGAGTGAGGGTACACCTATATACAACAACCATAAAGGCTAATACAGTAACCAAAAATTAATTGTAGAGAACTCAGGGATTTAGTAAACTACAAAACATAAAGTACAAATTTTGAACCAACCCAAATAATTGAACCATGAACCTGAAAACTATTTTTTATGTAGGAAGGGGTCATAACTCACATCAACAATGAAAACATCAGCACTATGTAATATGAAAGCTCATTTTATTTGGACATAAAATGGAACCTCAAACCCAAAAATAAAAAAGAATAAAAATAATCAAACAATCCCATATACTATTTTGCACACATTCTTAGGAAATAACAAAAACTTGACATTTTTTAAAAGAAGACTTGGACTTACAACCATGATGGAAAAAGCAATCAGCAAGGGCAACTTTATATAATTGCCAACAGATAGAAATTGACAACATCCATGAACCTAGCATATACAACAGAAGCCCCTTCTGAATTTTTAAACAAAATGAAAATGAGAAATACTGCGAAATAAATAAAATGACATAATTGTAATGTTCTTAAAAAAATTGACATAATTATCATTAAAAAGTATCTGACATAATTACCATTCAAAAAAGGGATACTTTCAATTGATATAATGTCAAACAACTACAGAAAATTCACCTTCAATTGATTTTTAGTTTACCATAGAAAACTTATTACTATGTCTCAACATCAAGCACATAGCCAAGGGCAGAAATGTTTGTTAAAAATATGAGGAAAAATATTTGTTTAAAAATATAAGTTGATTCGAGGTTTCTGCAACCCTTGTCACATATTTTTAAATATATCATAATACCCAGCTATAATCGAGAACAATTTCAAATTCTGGGGGACTTATGTAGATAGGTTGGGCACAAATTGAAAACCGAAATCTCAGGTCTGCAGTAGATATTTAAACTAAAATCAGTAAGAAAGCCAAATATAAATATTAGAAACGCATCTGATGACTAAAAATGCATAAATCGTTTGGTTCGAAATCATCCAAGAAATCAAAGTTCCCTCATCTACTATTGTTGCTTGCAAGAACTTTGTTCTGTTCTGTTCTGAGAGAGAGAGAGAGAGAGAGAGAGAGAGAGAGAGAGAGAGGAGAGAGAGAGAGACACAGCAATAACAACCCATGGCCTTAAGGGGTCCAATAGAAGTGGTTTCTATGACTATTAATTGTCCCAAAAACAATACATCAGCAAATAAGAAAATAAACAAATAAGCAAATAATAAACAAATAAATCATAGTAGCAAAAGGTAGTGTTTTGAAAGAAAAAGGAGCCATATAGCTTACCCAAAATCAGCAAAAAAACCTGCAAAGGAGCATTACAGAAGAAGATCACCAAGAAAAAAGATCATCAGTCAAAGAGAAATGGAAAAAAAATAAGAAGAAGAATCAATCATCATACTAAGAGAAGAAGATAAAGAAAGAGAAACGGAGAGGGGGAGAGATGGGAAGAGAGAGACGCAAGTTATTAAAGGAATCCGAAAAAATCGGGATTGTGCGAGAATTTAGGATAGAAACCAATTTGGCGGACTGGAAACGTCCTTTTTTATGAATTAAAAAAGCTAAAACGAAGGGCAATGATAAATTTGCACCCTTGTAGGATAATTTGCTCCCCTTGAATGTGAATTGACGTTAAAAAGCGTTAAAAGTCTACCACTTACCCTCTGTTACAGGCGTGCGAATTATCCTACAAGGGGTGCGGATTTATCAACACCCAAAAAGAATCGGCATAAATCGTTTTTGGGAAGGGGAGGCTGTTGAAACGTCCACAGATAGGTTCGGCGTAAATTTATTTGATTTAAAAAAAAAAAAAAAAATTTGCCACGTTGGAATTGGAAAGGACATGTGAATGAAATCGTGATGGGGTGTCCAAGTAGAAATTTCAGGAGTTCGTAATTGCAAATCTGGCAGATGGGTTCCATGGCTTCAATAATATTTGCAACAGGAAACTAATACCTTTATCAGCCTTCCATGGCTTCAACGGAAAACTAATGGGCAAGAGGCGGAAGGAGAAGGGGGCTATCGTGAGGAGGAAGATGAGGCTGAAGAAAAAATATAAATCTAATAAAGAGGAAGATGAAAAGATTGGTTGTCGCTGAGAAAAGGAAAGAAGGATATGGGAGAGAATAGCAAACGGCATATGAAGAGATTGGTTGTTGTTGAGGAAGAGAAAGAGGGATATGCGAGAGAATAGCAAACGGCATAATGGGTTGAGTATGCTTAGAGACATCAGGCACGATTAATAGGGACGCTTCAAACGATTCTATTTCGGCCTGGAGTTAAAAGGAAACTGAAATTTTATTGAATATTAGTTGCTAAATTAAATGTGACCATAAAAATCGAATGCATTAAATGTGACCATAAAAATTGAATGAGTAATGGACTTCTTTTTAAAATTGCGGGATAGAGGAATATTAGTTGCTAAATTAAATGTGACCATAAAAATTGAATGCGTAATGGACTTCTTTTTAAAATTGCAGGATAGAGGAGGGGCTGTCACGTGGCAGCACCACAGCTTAGAGGAGAAGTGGTGCCACGTGGTGAGATTTTTTCTAAAATCCAAATATATTAAGTTATGAAAGAGTTTTACGTTTGTGGAGAAGGGGTGCCACGTGGCGCTGTAGACACCCCATTTTGACCGTACCCTAAACTTCTCATGTTTGAGCAAAACCTAACCAAACCAATGTTTTAAAACTCCAAATTTCACCCCAAGGTAGGTTAGGGTCCCAGCATGGTCCCTGCAAAATTTCATCAAAATCCGAGCACGTTTGCCTAGCGAACGAGCCGAGAGAATGCCGTAGTATAAACCAGAACAGGGGGTGAGTTTATCCTGAGAGGGGGGCGAATTTATCCTGGAACGGTGCGATTTTCATCCGAAAGGGACACTATAGCATGGCGCGCTCATCAAAAATCGCGCAACCGTGCGCCAATAAAAAATGGTAGTGCCATTATCATCACCCGAAAATGCCTATAAATATCGATTTATCTTCTCATTTTAGACTCCAGGGGATTTTCGCAAAAACAGATCTGAGAAAAAGGGATCGAGGGAGAGGAGAAAAGGGGTTTGGGGAATAACTTCCCGCCGGCAAGTCCTCATCTTCTCCGGCATCTTCATGCCATTGCAATCTCCATTACTTCCGTTCACTTGCTTCCATTGTAGCCACCACTTCTTTGCATAATCTTCATCACTATCGTCATTTTCCGAGAGATCCACGGCCAAAACCCATTTTCTCCGGTCATCTTCCCTACGAGATCCGATCGGAATCCTGCCAAACTCCATCCGTCCAATCTCCTTTGCCTCCTCTTCAATCCTACCTTCATCAAAACCATAGATTCGCAGCTTAGAACCCTAGATCTATATGTTAAACCTTAAATCCAAACCCTACCTTTGTCCTCTCCGGCAAGATCCCGCCGGAATCCGGCGGACCTCCATGAGATCCGGCCGATCATCTCTTCTTCTCTACATCTATTCCATCAGTTATCATTATCAATATCTCTTTCATTTCAGACCATTAAACTCATATTTCAGATCTTGAAACCCATTTCTACCTCCTCCTCCGATCAAAATTCATCTTTTCCGGCATAATTTCACTCTCCGATCGGTCAGAAATCATCACCACCAATTTTCCATCACAGCCTTCATTTTTCACCCTAACTCTACTCTTTTGAATCAATATTCACCCTCTCTGTAAATCAGGGTTTCTATGTCTCTCTCTCGCCCTCAGATTTCATTATGTACGTTCTTGCAAAAATATCATGGTCGCAAAGCAGTTAGGGTTTTTTATCTGTAAAAATGAGAAGGGAAGATAGAATGAGTTAAAAATTAGAAGAAAGAGCAGGAGGGAAATAGCCGAGCAAAAGGAAGACGCAGGTCATCTTCTCTGGCAGAAATCTCGTCAGAATTTGTCCATTTCAAAACTTAATGCTCATCTCTGCAATTCAAGATTCAATTAGCAAAGAAACGATCACGTAATTCAGTAGTAGCATTGCATGGACCTGTTTGGAGTAGAATATAAATAGAGTAAGGTCATCTCCTCTACAAGCAGGCTCAATTCCAAGCTCAGAGAATCTTAGTGGAAACAGATGTCCATCTCTGACCTTTACTTGCTTCAACAAGGTTTGAATTTGACTCAGAATTTCAGCTCAAAAATTGGCATCTAGCAAAGGTAAGTTACTTCTCTGAATTCATTTATGCTTTCCCTTGGCTATGAATGCAAGTTTTTTTTTTTTTTTTTATCTATGGTTTTGGTTAAATGTTTTTACTTCCTTAAAAAGAGTCG
This sequence comes from Tasmannia lanceolata, assembly GCF_043159265.1. NCBI lineage: Eukaryota > Viridiplantae > Streptophyta > Magnoliopsida > Canellales > Winteraceae > Tasmannia > Tasmannia lanceolata. The sequence continues at coordinate 62,084,699 of NW_027518695.1, read as the reverse complement.
TTGGGGTTCCATCTATATCTGTCAGATTTCTTTTACTTGGAAAGGCATTTCTTAGATAACTCTTTGCATATGAGAGCAGACATATAACATGAATTTAATCAACAAGGTGAACTCCACTAGAGGGTGGTCTATATGGCTGCTCTCTCTTGTGAAAGGTTGGCTTTGAAATAGAGTGTGTAGTAAACATTTGGATAGAAAATACATGTTCTATGTCATCAGGGTGATAATATAGATGTTGCCATGCCCAGGTGTTTCACTGATTTATTATTTGTTTGGGAATCACAAGTTTGAGTAATTATAGAAGGTGGTTATGATATAAAAAACTTTAGGAAGTTAGTTTAAAGAAAAGGAAATCTCAAGGTTCAGTAATCATAATCATGTGCTGAATTGTGTGTTATTCTCACAGTCTCATATTTGGTAGTCTGGGATACGCAGAGAACATGAAGCATGGGCATGACTTGTAAGCTCCCTCGCTTGCTAACCAAGAGTGCTTATAAGTCATTACCTCTATTAGTAATCTTGTTAGTCATAAAAGAACCCCCACTGAGAAAGCTATCTACATCATTTGGTAGTAAAAGTTTTTTTTACTTGATGGCTTGTTGTAGATGAGACGTTAACAAGAGTAATTTCACATAGCTCATGATGGATATCTGGTCACTCTCATTTAATTTCATCTTTGTTGCTTCTCTAGTTGATTCATAAAGCTATGAAATTATGAGTTGTTCTACTTTGGACCTTGTAGTCATGAATATAGGAAATACTATTACAGTTCTTTCATTTGTAAAGTTTTAGGTGTTATTTGTTGTTGTACATACAAATGTGTGAACTGGCCTATGTGATGTTTGATATTGAGCTCTCTTTATTTTAGCTTTAAACTGTGAGCATATGAAGTTTCGATAGAGGAATAATCAAAACTTAAGATGACTGTCTTGTTTAGAAGACCATTTCATAACTTTGGGTTCTTTACTTGAGACTAACCCAATTTTGTAGTTAACAGCCCATATTAATCGAAACAGTTTTGATACGGTTGTCTTAGCAGACTAACCCAGTCTTTTAGATACCCTTAGATGGTAGTTTTCCCTTGCAATGATAAGGTTACTTGGAGCCCATCTCTGTGTTTAGGAGACTTGCACAGTCTCACTAGCCCCTTCTTCTCTCTTCTTCTTTAAGAAGACATGTTTTGTCTAGATAGTACCCTCTCATATAGTTACCAGTTTAGAAAGACTTTTCCATTAGCATTGGAGTCTATCCTTAGCTAGAGAGTCAGTCTTTCTTTCAAAAGTCAGTCTTATCATCTTAGGGGTTAGGATTCAGTCCAACCTCTCGTCAAGTCATGTGATTTTTTTTATCCACTCTTGCAAGGCAAAGGATGTTGTCCAACCCTTGCAGAGTTGTGATTCTGTCAAATTCCCCCGCAAAGCATAGGATGCTGTCCAACCTTTGCGGGATATCAGGAGTCTGTCCTACCCTTATGATGATAGGAATTTGTCCTCTTGAGTCAAAAACACTTGAAAATTCAAAAAAATCTAAAAATCAAAAATCTCGAAAGTCTTGAGTCTTTACTAGTAGTTAGGAAATTCTGTTCCGAACTACGTTGGCTTGATCCCTTTCCACGGGGTACGTAGTGCAGCTTGGGATCCACATCCCAGGTCCAGCCAAACCTTTAAAAAAAAAAGCATTTCAAATCTTCAAAAAATACAAAAATTATTCAAAACCTTTTCAAAAAGATATTCCCCTAGAGTTAGGAGTCTGTCGTAGATATTTGGGGTGTTTTAGAGTTAGGAGGCTGTCATGATTTGTATTGATATGGTGTATTAAAGGCATTTTGGCCATTTTCATAGACCATTTTTTAGGATTATTCTCCTTTTTATAAATTTTTTCTCGTTTTTCTATTTTGATAAAAAAATCATTCTGGTCGTAAGTACTACTACGAAATGGACCACGCAGTGCAGCCACACTTATTTTGATAGGGAGATGATATTTTCATCCATCTGCATTACGTGCACACTCCCCTTATAACCTGATTTAACTTGAAAAGACTTTATGTCAAATCACGTTATAAGGGGGTGATATTTAAGCCCCTTTTGATTATTACTAGGGGACACCCAGCACTAGTGTATCAATGACTAAATGGGGGCTAATGTACTTGACATCAGAAGAATCCAAAGGGTTTGATTGCCACCGTACACTGGCGTTGGGTGTCCCTGGTGATCAGAAGGGACGTAAATATCACTTCCCTTCATTTAGTGGTGTTTATCCTGAATAGGTTGTGATAGAAAAACCTCCTCTCCTCACAAAAATAACCCTAGCCCTCTAATATCTTTGGTATGGATGGTTGAAAAGGTTTATAGGTTTACCCTCTAATATTTGGCTATTAGGACATTGAGCCTTAGTTAACCCTATACATTAGAACATAGGAAATCACTTCAACGGTAAACCACTCTGAATAGAATTTCCCTCAAAAGTTGGTTACCCCAAATTGGCTTAGCTCCTCTTACTCACCCCCACTTGGTCCTAGACTCCTAGTAAATAAAGGCTTATATTTACGTCTCCTCCTATAGTCTATTGATTGTTAGTTTTAGACAGCACGGTATTCACTATTCACTGTTCTTTTTTGCCTTTTTTCTAGGGAAAATGACATGAATTCCCAATCCGCTAATGTCAATTAGATCAATGGCCAATGTCATGATCCATTAGATCAATGGCCCAGATGACAAAGAACATATTCCACATGATGTCCACACAGTCATGGCCAATTTTTATTCATCAAGACCAGATCGTTTTTGCTATTTGATCTTGACGGATCCACTATACACAATAAATAACATATAATACAGAAATACAGATGGGAAGGGGAATTTTACTCCCAGATCTTCCACTAAACTGAACTTCAGAGATCCACAACCAAATCTGCAAACTGCATTTGTCTAAACTCCCAGATCTTACAACATTATTTGAAAAGAATCATATTTAACTTCAAAAGCATTTAAAAACAATGCTTGAGTTTTTTACAGAAAAATGGAGAAAAAGACTACTTTGAAACCAATTTCAGCATGAATTTCCTACACTAATAGCAGATTTTTAAGCAATAACTAAAAAAACACCACCGAAATGGTAGATTCGTTCACAAGTAAAGACAGAAAACAAAGATTATGAAAATGAAACCAGAATATGCTCTTGAAATCGTAGCACTCCCCTTATGAGTTCAACAAACGATTATGAATCGAGAAAATATTATTTTGTTCTAGAGTAGGAAAATTCACAAAAAAAAAAAACGAAGGATTAATGATCTAGAACGAAAAATTTAGGGTTTGAGAGGAGATTCAGGTTTCAAAAACGAGAATATACCTGAAAAGATTAGGGTTTTTTCTTCTTGTTCTTCGTCTGGTAGTGAAAAAGAGGATTGTCTCTCTAGGGTCTGTGGAGAGACAGAGAGGTGGAGTTAGGGTTTCGCCGGCTAGGGTTTCGCCATGGATTTTCCGAGAGAAAGAGAGGTGGAGTTAGGCTTTTTTTTTCACAAAAGGTATATTTAGATCGTGGATAATCTTGTCTTTTTGAAAAACATATAAGGGCAATATTGGAAACAGGTTTGGAATTTGGGAAAACCCCGCCTCCCAAAACGCGTGCAATCGGCTACAATCACAAACCGAACACAGTTTTAGGCAAAACCGATTATACAATCGGTTATGCGCACATAATCGGTTCTAATAATCCTAAACGAGCAGGGCCTTAAGGGGCAAATTTATTAACATCCTTGATAGGCTTTCAAGTGTTTGCATTATTGACCATCTGACTTTATTTTAAGAGTTTTTATATTGTGTAAGCCCTTACAGCCCCATATTTTTCAAAAAGTATAGTACGGATCGCACTATAGGATGATCTCAACCCCTCCAATCTATAGGATAACTGCATATTACAGAAACCGCTATAGATTGGAGGGCTAGGATCATACTATGTAAATGATTTTTTGGGCCCATCCTATTTACGCTGTGATCCATCACATGGACGATTTGGTTCATCATATGATGTTGTCCATATAGTACTTTTTAAAAAATACGGGACTATAAGGGTTTACACCGTATAAAATCTCTTATTTTAAAACTCGTAGCATGTTTTTTTGCTTCTTTTCCATATTCAATCTTTAATTTAGAATGCAAAAGTTTTTTTTTTTTGTTTTCTTAAATCTGTGCTCCAAGTTAAACCCAGTCTTCACACTTTAAAAAAAGTATATAACATTTATTTTTGACAGCTGACTGAAACTTAATTTTTTTAAAGATGTTTGATTATTTATCGTGTAGCATTCATCTTGCTTCAAAGTTAAACAATTCAAGACCTAGAGTTCCATCTTTTTTCCCCTTTAAACCCGACCCAATTTAAGATAGAGTTGAGTTTTTCAACCTGAAAAACCAACCTAATCCAAAGAGTCGTGGTTTCTTTTTGTTTTTGAAAGATGACATATTTCATTGATAATTGGAAAGCATTAGGGACCAGAAGTACCATACTACATTACAAGATATCAATAAACCTGGACCGGGTATACCCAGAGTTAGGGAAGGGAAACCTAACAAAACAACTTCAATTACAATCACATTTTCCTTTTTTCTTCCACCATGTCATTGGCCTATTTTACTTTGGGACCCCAAAAACATCTCTCTATATTGTCAGTCCTTTTTACAAGCCAAAAACCCATTAATCTTGTTGGCATCAAAATTAACAAAACATCATAAGATCGTAAGACCAAAGGCTAATACACCCAGAAACTCCTTATCCATATATCCGATCAACATACCAAAAAAAAATCAGAAACCGTCAAAGAGAAACACCCTTTTCCGGAGCATTTCTCCAACTCCATAAGAAGTGATTTGATTTCACCCAAAAAAGTTTCTTCCGAAGACAAAGTTTCATCCGAAACTTGGTTTGCTTCATTTAAAGTCCTACTCTCCAAAGTCATTTCTCTTAAGATTTTTTCTTCCAGCTTCTGAATTCCTTCCTCTTTCTTCGCTTCCCAATCCTGCCGCCTTTCTCTTCTTTTGCCCATCATGAACTTGACAAAGAATGGGTGTTTATGCATTGGCTTATGGGATTCTTTCACGTTATAAGTCCAAGATAAGCTAAAAAAGACTTCCCTTCTCCTACGAGCTTCTTTCTTAAATAGAGTACATTGTCTTTTTAGGAATTCACCGATTTTCTCCCTAGGAGTTGGAGAGAACTTTAATGCTTGATCTTCATTATAATTCAACTCCTGGGTTGATGCGGGTTGGGTATGCTCCCTTGCCTCCTAATAATGATTGTACACCAATTTATAGTCTTTTTCATTTGTTAAAAGAAAGGTCCTCAGTATAAGGAGTGCTACCAAGCAGGTCCCTCACATGGAAGTGTCTTCCTAGTAACTTTCTACCACCACAACCTCTTACACCTAGTCATGTACATGTGTATTTTTAAAGAAAAATATGCAGCCCAAGTTATTCATTGATCTAAGCCATTCATTTTTTGGGTACAAACATAAATCGATCATGTCCCAAAAATCATCTCCATATGAACTAGTAGAAGGCTACATATCCAATGCAGCCATAACTCTCATATGATCCTTCATCACTATAATTACTGACAAGGATATGTGCCAGTCTAGGCAAGACCAAAGGAGGCATTTGAGAATAAATATAAAACAAGGAGTATTTTTAGAATAAAAGGTTTTAAGTACTGTAACTGAGCGACAGATCTGTAAGCTAATGGATAGGGGATTTCCAAAAAGAGATGGTCTGAATTGTTGCTAAACTAACCTTGTCATCAATGTAGGTATTCCAAGGACGCAGGAATCTTCCCTGGGAGTGGGGTTTCTTGATTCCTAGGTTCTCGAATCCGAAACAGGAATCCTCTCGAATCCCCAAAAACTAGGAATCCCGGTTCGGATTCGCCGGAAACCCGATTCCCACTTTTGAGAATCGCGGTTTATGATTCTCCGGAAACCCGATTCCTACTTTTGGGAACCGCGGTTTAATGTTATATGAAATACGATTTCGCGGCGATTCCCCTGAGATTCCCTAGCGATGCCCAACTCCCCAGCGACTCCCCTGTGACTTCCCGGCGACTCCCCGGCAATTCTCCTGTGATTCGCCTGTGACTTCACGATTCCCGCTTCCGACCATCTCAGGAGCTTTCGATTCCTGTTTTGATTCCTGCTTTCGATTCCTGCTCTGGCAACCTTGGGGTATTCTGAGAATATATTGATGGCAGGCATTGCTGAAGTGAGATGTAGACAACTAGTGGGGTTGGAAGTAACTGTAGATATCAAAGTGACAGAATGAAAATTAATGTTGGCTTAAGAGCAAAAAATTCAAAAAAATGAAAAAAAAAATAAAAAAGAGCAAAAACTTCACCCATAAATTTGGAAAAGAAAATGAGTATACATAGCAGGAACCCAAAAAAGAATGAGGAAAGCAAAAAACCTTCATACATGGAGCCCATTACATATCGGAAGTGAGATGTAAACATAGAAGGTAATGTAACAATTCGGATGGATTACCGATTATATCACACCGCAATTACACATAGAGAAATGCAGGTAGGTCCTAAAATATTGAAAAAAGAATGATTGTTCTTATAAATTAAAACCTAAACCCTGGGCTGAGAGTTTTATACCTTCATTGGATGGAGCGTTATATTCCTCCATTGGATGGTTTGGCACTTTAGAGTAAGCTTATTGCATCTGAGGTAGGTGCTAGTGTATTTCAAATCATGTTGTCAACAGTCTGTCATTGTGTAATGTAGGTTTTAATCTGTGTATGCTCACTCTATAAAAATTCATCCAATCAAATTTGGTAAATGTTGAGAAATATATCTTGTCCAACAAAAGCATAACAGCATGCAAGTGACCTGCATTTCATCCAAATAAAAATTCAATGACCGGTGGCAGAGTCAAGGCCCAAAATGGAGATGATCTAAAACCCTCAGCTTCACCCTCCGCGATGGCGCCCGTATAGAAACCTTAAAACAGTCCACAAAAGAATGCAGCTGCATTTCATCCAAATAAAATCAAGAAATTTAGTTAGTACCTAATTGCACAATTGAGCTAGTAGCCATATATGACTTGTAATTTTATATATTTTCGATGAAAACAACATTAACGTGTGAAAATGACTTAACAAAAATTGAAAGATTTGATCCTCATGGAAAATTATTTTTGAGAATTATCTGAGTGTAGCCTCAATCAAATTAGATAAAATAGCCTTAATCAAACTCATGAGAAAGTAGAATGGGACTCTTCCAAGATGATTGGATGGTATCGGCCTGTTGCATTTCTCTAACAATACTAATGAAGAAAATGACAAAAATACTCATATCCCATATAAATAAAAAAGTACAGCTCGTTAAAAAATTGTAAAACCAGGTGGGTTGTCCTCATTATCAAAACATCGTCGTGGAGATATCAGTCCCACCAGTTTTAAATATGCAGTTTATAAGAAGACTATTGATTTTGGCACTACTGGGTTTTGATATTTGCAATAAGTTACCTTGTCTTTTCTTTCATAATTTGCTTCTATAGCATTTTTTTGAAATTGTGATAGCCATTGACAGCTGGTTGAATAGTACAAGACAATGTGAGTTAGTGAAATTATCAAAACATTTTCCCAACCGAAATCTTTCTTGCATCTTCTTTAAATAAATAGAAAATAAATAAATAAACGTTACACAAAATGATAATGAGTGTGTGACCTACCACGGATAGAAAAAGAGACGACCTTTCTTGTCACACTTGTGGGTCTCACTCTTTATGAGATGTCGCTATTACTACTCGTTTTTTCCTTATTTGTGAGCTGAGCTTCTACTTTAGACATTTTGGACGGTCCAGATTTATGAATGGTGAGGTGGCCAAGACTGGGGAAGACTCTGGATCCACCTTCCACCTTTCCTTCTCTACATATATATCTATGTTAAAGCTTAGAGTGAAACTACAACCGAGCTTTTAGTTTGGAGAAAAACTTGTATAACTCAACAAATAGGAAATTTATTAAGAAACCATAGTTCTAAATTTTAAATATGATGTCTGTGCTTAGATATGAGTATTTTTCAAAAAAAGTCGGTCCCGCTTTGTTCAAAGATTCAAACCCTTCATATGGATTATCATAACATAAATATGTTGTGCCTCAATAATCATATCTGGATCTACTTCTCCCGCTTACATGTGTGCATAATCCACACATAAATATTGTCCATGGGTTATCAACCTAGCATTCTCCATTAAGATATTGAACAACCTGAGTTTGAACAATTTGCTCTCATATGAGGAATCGATTCGACCCCGTGTCCTTTTTCAATTAACAAAATATCTACAATAAGGTCTTCTTAAGAGGGAAAAAAATGGTTCCTTCCAAACGACAATGTCAAAGTCTCCCTGTTCAAAAGAGGGAAAAAAATGTCTAAAATTTCCTACTTCTTCACACACTAAAAAAGATAATTTGAATCAACCCTATTCAAGTTTTATCTAGAGGGACCTCCAATTTATGATGATATCCCTATAAATTAACCATAATCATATTATTCCTCTCTAAATGGAGGAAAGGAAACATTTTCACCGAAAAAATTTCAGTCAGAAATATTTTTCTTGAATCCAAACATTGCCTAAGGGAGGTAAAGATTTTTCAGCCATATCAGATGAAATCTTGTAAATTTTCTCTAAAATAAATTATTTGAGTTGGGAAAAATAGCCCAATTAATTAAAAAATATTGACTCTAAAATAAATTTACAAGTTTGAATTTTTATTGGCCGTTATAATTATTAAATCACACTTAATCTTATTTTTGTTATGGTTGAATATTGGACCATAAGATACCACACATTGCCGACAACGGTACATGATCGATCAGAGCTCAAAAGCCAACAACCTCAAAGTCAAAAACCATTTGCAAACACTTTGGGCCTAAATAAAAAAAATCCTTCATTCTTTGATAAACTCAAACCAGGGGCATCTTTTATGACTTGCGTCATAAAAGATAATAACCTGAACTACGTCATGACTTGATCCCTCTCTACAGGGTACATAGGTAGCCTGATTAATTCAGGTTCGGTCAATTCCTTCAAATCTTCAACAAAAGAAAGAAACAAAACAAAGCATCCTTGAAACCCAAATGGGCGAACTACGCAGACCTGATTTCCATTTCTTTGGGGATACGTAGGCAGTCTGGAGGGCCAGATTCGGTCAAATACATGAAAATTTACCAATGTGTAACCTGTTTGAACCCAAACCTACCTAAAAGTCCTTCTGGTGTACTTAGGCCCAGGTTTGTAGAAAAACAGAAAGAAAAAAAATGAGGGAGTCTTAGACCCGCTAGACTGAAAACACGTAAGGGTGGTCTAGGCAAAAGTTAGGGTCATTTCACCCGCTAAGCTGAAAACCCGAAAGGGCGGCTTAGGCAAAAATTAGGGTGCTGAACCTGCTGGATGGAAAATCTGCAAGAGCAGACAGTCCAGGCAAAAATTAAGGCACGCGGTCTGCCAAATCGAAAACCTGAAAAGGCGATTTGGTCATGGCAGTGACTTCATAAAAGACAAAACCTCTGAAAGCCAGCAAGACTTTCATTTCTTCGGCGGCACTACTCCAAAGTCTGAGTAAGCGCCAGCAGAAATTCTTCTGACACTCTCTAAGCTAGGGGGTTAAGACTAAGCAATCCAAGGGAATAATAACCATGATGGAAATACCGAAAAAAGAATAAAACACCTTTAAATACGGTTTTCGAAAGATTCTAAGAGTAGTAGACTGTACCAAAAAAAAAAAACTTATCAGATTAAGAAGCAGATTCAGTCTCTCTTAGAGTTTAAGTCATTGTGCCCGTCGAAGTCCTCATTTGCTGGTTGTCCAAGTCTTTTTCTATGTCGAGTCAAGGTCAAACTCCAGAGTCCTGTGTGGTTAGTATTCCTCCCAAGGCTGGGGTGATAAAAAAAAAGAAAGAATGATAAAGCTGTGTCTTCTCAAAGGTAATACACAGCAGAACGAAGTTCAAAAGATGGTAGATCCTCAAGTCCATATGGCAGGCTTTCAAGCCCATATGAAATGGCAGAGATCATCAGAATTGAAAGGCGGTTGTCAGGCAGATACAGTCTGTTGTAAACCTGAAAGCTTTGTAACCTCAGATATCCAATGAAATGAAAATTTTTGACCATTTCCCTGTGTTTTGCTCTCTTATGAATCTGTCATGGAAGTAAAATCATACTAGGGGCATCTTTTATGACCCGAACATTCAGGTCATAAAGGATATCAAACCAGTAATGACAATTGAGATAGCTATTCTCAAACAAATAAAGACAAGAGGAGTTTGAGCATTCTTTGAATCCGGCTTCTCAGTTAAATTACTTTTCAGCAAAGTCAATGCTTGTGAAAATTAGTTTTCTTCAAAACAGTTTTCAAAATAATCTTTAATTTACGGTTATATTTTGAAAATTGAGGAGGGTTTACTCAAAATCCTTTCAAGTCTTTCAAGTTTTGTTCTCAACAGAGAACGCAAACTCTTTATTTCTCTCGGCAAGGGATGATCAATCAATCCCTCATTTAAGTCAGTCAAAATCTTTTTCTGATCTTGAATCCAATTCGGTTTCTTTAATCATTCAACTTTTGCTTTCTACAGCATCCATCCTCACTTCGCCTTTCATGGCATTCTAAGTCCATTTTCACATGGTATTCTAAGTCCGTTTTCACACGGCATTCAAATCATTCAAGTCCGTTTCCACACGGCATTCCAAGTCCATTTTCACATGGCATTCTAAGTCCGTTTTCACACGGCATTCAAGTCATTTAAGTCCATTTTCACATGGCATTCAAGTCCGTTTTCACACGGCATTCCAAGTCCATTTTCACGTGGCATTCCAAGTCCATTTTCACATGGCATTCTAAGTCCATTTTCACATGGCATTTTAAGTCTGTTTTCATACGGCATTCAAAGTCCATTTTTACACGGCATTCAAATCATTCAAGTCCATTTCCACACGGCATTCAAGTCCGTTTCCACATGGCATTCCAAGTCCATTTTCACATGGCATTCTAAGTCCGTTTTCACACGGCATTCAAGTCATTTAAGTCCAGTTTCACATGGCATTCAAGTCCGTTTTCACACGGCATTCCAAGTCCATTTTCACATGGCAATTCAAGTCCATTTTCACATGGCATTCTAAGTCCATTTTCACATGGTATTCTAAGTCCGTTTCCGCGCGGCATTCAAGTCCGTTTCTACACGGCATTCAAATCCATTTTTTTTCCAAATTTCAAGAGCATTTACAATCAAATCTATCATTTAATGTTTTACAAGAGAGGCTATCTCGCCCATATATCAATTGTTGAGTTACGAGTTGGAGAGAGGCTATCTCACCAGCGTTTGCAGAGTCAGAGTCCGGTGAAAGGCTATTTCACCGTGTTATCTTTGTGAATATCATTTTCAAAAATCAAAATCAAAATTTGATCTGCTTCTTTATTGGGCCAGTCAAAATGTGTTGTCTGTTCAGCTTTGACATTCGCGTGACAAGCACGCTCTGCCAAAGAGGGGCATCTGTAGACACCCCATTTTGACCGTACCTTAAAACTCCCATGTTTGAACAAAACCCTATCAAACTAATGCTCTAGGGTCCCAAACTTCACCCTAAGCTAGGTTAGGGTCCCATCTAGCTCCCCATAAAATTTCGTCGAAATCCGAGCGCATTTGCCTAGCGAACAGGTCGAGAAAAGTCGTAGTGCAAGTTCGAAGAAGGGGGGTGCATTTATCCTGAATGGTGTTTATCTGAATCCGAAAAAGACAAACGAAACCGCACGATCATCAAGTTGTCGCACGCTCATCAAAAAATCGTGCGCCCATCATTTTTTGAGTGCCAATATCAGCATCCCATATTATGTATATAAATGAAAAAAAAATTCGTTTACATGGGATCTGATTTTTCTAGATCTGAAAAAATCAACGGGAGAGAGCGAAAACCCTTTTTCTTCTGATCAAGTTCTCCTTCTCTGATCAAGCTTTTCCAACCATTCTCCGGCCAATCTGCGATCAAAATCCAGTTATCCTTCATCCATTATCTCTTATCCTCCTTAGATCTTGCCATTTTTTATTTCTCTGATCTTCTTCTCCAGTAAAACTAACGGAACTCCGACCCTAACTCCGGCCTAGCTCTGGTAGAGTTCCGGTCAAGGAGATCTCTCCAATTCTTTCCTCATTGTTTTTCCTTAAATATTTCCTCAAAACTCCGGATCTGTTCCTCAAAACCTCAGATCTATAAAAAATATAGATCTCTGTGTTCTCCGGTCATCTTCTCCGACCAGATCCTTGAGATTCCGGCTAACATTCCGATCGATTTTTCTTCTCCTCTCGGATTTTTTCCTTTTCTATTTTCGTTTGAGCTCAGATTTTTATTTTCATCTTCTCCTAAAACCCTAGATTTGCATAAATCTTAGATCCGGTTATTCTTAGTTAGGTTTAATCGAAATCTATACCAGATTCTGACTTTAGGCGAGGCAAATTTCAAGTTCATCATTTTCAGAAGGAAATAAGAGAAGAATTTGCTAATTTCAGCAGATCCAAAACTCAGATCTTACCATTTGTTGTCATTAAGAAGAAAATAGGAGTTCGGATCTGCATAATATTTTCAACAAAGAAGAAGAATTAAGAAAATAGTGCAGAGGTGACAAATTTTCAGGTATTCTTCATATACTTCTCAAACCAGTAAGCTATATGATCATATTCAAGGTGTTTTGTTTCAAATATTAATCGAATATGATGTATTTAGCTTAGGATAAAATTTTGACATGATCATTTTAAGATTTCATTTACTATTTACAAATACATGTAAATTTGTCAAAAATTCTGGATGATTTTAAGTCTGTTCACCTATTAGACCTAAGATATGTGAAATTTATCTAGATTTCTTCTCTCTTTATTTGGGACAAATGATAGTTTTTAAATCTTATTGTTCTTTCTGTGAGATGAATGATGTAATTAATTTAGAAGCCATAATTTTGTTTAAAATTTTTAAGGAGCTTTATTAAAATTTCATTCATGATATCATGTTCACTGATGTAATATGGTGAGATGTTGTCCTAAGGTCTGCTATTTTTATTTATTTAGGATCTTGGAGTATGCATTGTATCCGAAATAAATGATAATGATAGTATATTAAATAGTAAAAATTTACTCGAATTCATGATATTGGTTCACAATAAGATATGTTCATTACTAGATAAGTAGTCAAGCTACAATAGACAAAATTACAGTAAAGGTACGGTATTTGTAAAAAAAAAAGAATGATGAATGAATTTTACTAGATTAAAATGTGTTAAATATTTTAGTGTCTAAAATGACATGTTTACTGTTTAGAGTAAAATAATAAGATGATTTTGAACAAGAGATTATCGTTTTCATTAGAGCTTATATAGAAGCATATCCAAATATGTTTGATTAAAATAACCATATCTTTGATATTAGCAGCTCACTTATGGCCTCTTTTTCTTTTATAGTTATCTGTCTCGACATTAACAGCCATCAATTTTTTTTACTAACAGTCCTAATAATTTTTATTTTTTTTACATGTGTAACCTTCATCTTGCTATGATATGTGTAGTTTTCTCATTTTGCTCTGGCATGAGTCATATATATATAGTTGTAGATTACTTTGATTAGCTTTGAGAATTTATAAACTATAAATATTTTATCTTGTATACATATTCATGAAAACTGTGAGTCATACTGAATTCCTTGCTTAGTATTGAATGAGTGAATCAAGGATCATTTTGTAAAGATGAAAATGTTAAAAATGATTAAGATTAATATAACATTTGCAAATACAATTAATATGAACTTGATTTTTCTTCAAATTTCTTGAATGTTCTTATGGAAATGTTTGCTGTTGCATATGGTCTTCTTATATCTTTTGGAATATCCCTATTAAAATTTTGTTAGAGATAAAGGATTGTTATAGCTTATGAATTTAATTCTTATACAGTTCAAAGTAATTGTGTGATGAGTAGATAAGGTATATTTCCATTTTTTAAAACTTGAATCAGTAGATATGAATAGAATCAATGATTGTAGTTGTTTACGAAGTTCTTTTTTAGATTCTAAAGGGATCTCCGCATATGATTTGTTTTAAGTGGATTCAGGTATATGTTTTAGTGGTTGGATTGGTATATATATTAGCCTGTTAAGACTTGGAGCTTGTTAAGATTTAGAGCTAATGTCTTGTTTGAATTCATTTTTGCTATTCTATTAACTCACTTATGAGAACTGTTGGAATCCTTTATTTTTATTTTTTGATAAGAAACATACCTTTATATAATATAGAGGTAAGAATGTCTCAGAAATTGTGTCCCTACTGTTGAGAAAATTGCATCATATTTTGTATACTGAAAAAAAAAAAAAAAAAAAAGGGTGATACTAGGAGAATTTATTCTCTGATAGGCTACATTTCATCTCAAGATCCCGACTATGATTTTAATTTAAATTACATGAATCAAATCTGTTTTTCTATTTCAGCAGATTTTCTTGTGAATTTCTTGTGAGAATATAATGATTTTTTTTATATTGATGCTACATTGTTCTTGAAAATATCAAAGTTATTTTGGCATTTTGTATTTGCTCACTATTTTGTATAAGCTGCTGCCCACTGGTTTGTTTCACGAGCACACAGTTGTTGTCCCTATAGTTTTCTGCACATTTTTGCTCTATTGGTGTCACTGTGTCAGCTCATTTTCTGCACTATTGTGTCACTGGGTTAGCACATTTCTGCAATATTTTGTCACTAGATCAGCTCACATTTCTGCAATATGTTGGCACTGGATCAGCTCATTTTCTGCACTATTGTGTCACTGGGTTAGCACATTTCTGCAATATTTTGTCACTGGATCAGCTCATTTTCTGCACGTTTCTCCCTGTGTTGGCGCTAGTTTAGCATATTTTATGCACACATCTGCCCAGTTGGAACATTGGTTTGGCCTATTCGATACATATATCTACTCTGCTTGAACATTGGTTTAGTTCATTTCATTGTACATATCTACCCTGTGTTGAATATTAGTTTAGCCCATTTGATACATATATCTACTTTGTGTTGAACATTGGTTTGACTCATTTTAATGCACATTTCTGCCTTGTTGGAACAATAGTTGGGGTTCATTTCATGCACATAACTGTTGTTCATTAACTCTTTTCACTAACACACTGTTGCCGTCCATTGTGGATTATTACTTGATATTTATTCTTGCACATAAATGCTGCCCTCGGTTGTTTTTTACAAATATATAGCTTGCCCATTGATTTTTTTTTACAAATATGCTGTCCATTGTGGATCATTGCTTGCTGTCCTTTAGAATAAGGGAAGAGGGCAATGAAGGCGTTAGCCCAAGCCCATCCTTAGGGGACTCGCTTAGTCCAATTAGCACTCCCCTTGTTTGTTTTTAAGACTTGCCCAGTCTTTTGGAAACCCTTAAACATTGTCATCTAAAGTCCCAATTTAGGGAGACAAGTTATGTCTCAGGTAAGCAAAGTCACATTCTCTTTAAGAGACAGGCTTTGTCTCATTATTGAGTCGCACGTAGGAGGCTTGCTTAGCCTCATTATTAGAAATTCCCTTTTTAGTTGAAGACCAACTTGGTCTGGTAATTGTCCTAATCCTTTCATCATTGCAGAAGCAATGATAAGGATACTTGGAATCTCGTTTCTTCTTTTAGGAGACTTACCCATTCTTACTAACACCCTCTTTTATCTTATTTTTCTTTTAGGAGACTAGCCTAGTCTCATTTGCATTTCCTTATTAGGGTTGTGCACTAGGAGTCAATCTTTCAGGAGTCTGTCTTATCATCATAAGGGTTAGATTTCTTTCCAACCTCTCATCATATTATGTTTTTTTTTTTTTCTATCCGCTCCTGCAAGGTATAGGATGCTGTCCAACCCTTGCAGAGTCGTGTTTCTGTCATTTTCCCCCGCAAAGCATAGGATGCTGTCCGACCTTTGCGGGATATCAGGAGTCTATCTTACTCTTATGATGATAAGATTCTGTTCTCTGGTGTCAAAAACAACAAAAACATAAAAAAAACACTTAAAAATTCAAAAAAAACATTTCAAAAACACTTAAAAATTCAAAAAACATTTCAAAAACACTTAAAAATTCAAAAATATTTCAAAAAAAACTGAAAATTCAAAAAACATCTTAAAATCCAAAAATCTCAAAAATCTTGAGTCTTTCAGGGTAGTTAGGGAATTTTATTCCGAACTACGTTGGCTTGATCCCTTTCAACAGGGTACGTAGTGCAGCTTGGGATCTACATCCCAAGTCCAGCCAAACCTTTAAAAATAAACATTTCAAACTTTCCAAAAATACAAAAATTCTTCAAAACCTTTTCAAAAAGATCTTCCCTTAGAGTTAGGAGTCTGTCCTAGACATTTAGGGTGTTTTAGAGTTAGGAGTCTGTCCTGATTTGTTGATATGGTGTGTCCTGTCGTGTGAGTGTCCCTAGAGTTAAGAGGCCTCAAGTTGATCGGTTAGACATTCAGTCGAACCGATGGCTAGACTAAGAAGCATATAGCCAGCCCATGGTTTTCTTTAGGATGCACTGCCTAGTTACACATAGGATATAGGGCCCACCTGCATTAGCTTAAGGCTAATCAACTTGCATTAGTTAGGGCATATAGAGAGTCCTAAAAATTACAATTCACATGAACTTAAGCAACTGTACAAAAAAGCTTTAAAAATCAGTCGAGTCTAGTGGATCGAGTCTAGGATAGCGGTTCTAGATGGTTAGGCATAGTAGTTTAGAATAGGGCATCGAACTACGTTGACTCCAATTCTTCCCGAGGCCGGGATACGTAGAGCAGCTGGGATGGACGGCCATCTTGGTCCGAGTCAGGTCGCATTAGAGTTAGGACTCATTTTGTCAAGTCGTGTATAGAATTGATTTGTGTTGTATGTTTTGCTGTGTTTTCTTACTTTCGTGTACATATCCTATACCTTTAGCTGTAGCATGCATGTGTTTGCATACCAGAACTTAGACACCAATTAGGTATGACATTCATAACCTAGCTACTTTTAGGTGACACTTATTTTATTTCTTTTTAAGTGTGTTCATTAATCATCTCCGAGGCATGCATGATTAGGTAGACGTCTTCTCGGAGATATTAGTTCCCATTTCATATGACTTTCGCCCAAAACTCTTAAAAATCAATAATAAATGGCATAAGAGACCAGGTGTTTGCACTTGGGCGGATGAGGTGCTCTTTAGACCTTCCGAATTTGTAACCAGGCACGAACCTTATTTTATATCTCTGGTTATCCGTTGCAACAGAGCATAGTATGGGATCCTTGGCCCATTTCCTTGGATGACGACTCTTCTTTATTTAAGGTACGCCTCGAATCTGGGCTAGTCCCCGAATCGAGAGGTATCTCACCTTATATCGCCACTCATGCTGTGAGAGGCACTTCTTTCAAGAGTTCCTTGGTAGAGCTCTCCATTCACGTGGATGATCCTGAGACACTTAGCGTGGGGGCACGTCCCTCACCGCCTCTCTCGGATCGGGGTCCACAGGCGCGCTCATCAAAAATCGCACAACCGCGCGCCAATAAAAAATGGTAGTGCCATTATAATCACCCGAAAATGCCTATAAATATCGATTTATCTTCTCATTTTAGACTCTGGGGGATTTTCGCAAAAACAGATCTGAGAAAAAGGGATCGAGGGAGAGGAGAAAAGGGGTTTGGGGATTAACTTCCCGCCGGCAAGTCCTCATCTTCTCCGGCATCTTCATGCCATTGCAATCTCCATTACTTCCGTTCACTTGCTTCCATTGTAGCCACCACTTCTCTGCATAATCTTCATCACTAACGTCATTTTCCGAGAGATCCACGGCCAAAGCCCATTTTCTCTGGTCATCTTCCCTACCAGATCCGATCGGAATCCTGCCAAACTCCATCCGTCCAATCTCCTTTGCCTCCTCTTCAATCCTACCTTCATCAAAACCATAGATTCGCAGCTTAGAACCCTAGATCTATATGTTAAACCTTAAATCCAAACCCTACCTTTGTCTTCTCCGGCAAGATCCCGGCGGACCTCCATGAGATCCGGCCGATCATCTCTTCTCCTCTACATCTATTCCATCAGTTATCATTATCAATATCTCCTTCATTTCAGACCATTAAACTCATATTTCAGATCTTGAAACCCATTTCTACCTCCTCCTCCGGTCAAAATTCATCTTTTCCGGCATAATTTCACTCTCCGATCGGTCAGAAATCATCACCACCAATTTTCCATCACAGCCTTCATTTTTCACCCTAACTCTACTCTTTTGAATCAATATTCACCCTCTCTGTAAATCAGGGTTTCTATGTCTCTCTGTCGCCCTCAGATTTCATTATGTACGTTCTTGCAAAAATATCATGGTCGCAAAGCAGTTAGGGTTTTTGATCTGTAAAAATGAGAAGGGAAGATAAAATGAGTTAAAAATTAGAAGAAAGAGTAGGAGGGAAATAGCCGAGCAAAAGGAAGACGCAGGTCATCTTCTCTGGCAGAAATCTCGTCAGAATCTGTCCATTTCAAAACTTAATGCTCATCTCTGCAATTCAAGATTCAATTAGCAAATAAATGAACACTTAATTCAGCAGTAGCATTGCATGGATCTGTTTGGAGTAGAATATAAATAGAGTAAGGTCATCTCCTCTACAAGCAGGCTCAATTCCAAGCTCAGAGAATCTTAGTGGAAACAGATGTCCATCTCTGACCTTTACTTGCTTCAACAAGGTTTGAATTTGACTCAGAATTTCAGCTCAAAAATTGGCATCTAGCAAAGGTAAGTTACTTCTCTGAATTCATTTATGCTTTCCCTTGGCTATGAATGCAAGTTTTTTTTTTTTATCTATGGTTTCGGTTAAATGTTTTTACTTCCTTAAAAAGAGTCGTTGGGGTTCCATAGATATCTGTCAGATTTCTTTTACTTGGAAAGGCATTTCTTAGATAGCTCTTTGTATATGAGAGCAGACATATAACATGAATTTAATCAACAAGGTGAACTCCACTAGAGGGTGGTCTATATGGCTGCTCTCTTGTGAAAGGTTGGCTTTGAAATAGAGTGTGTAGTAAACATTTGGATAGAAAATACATGTTCTATGTCATCAAGGTGATAATATAGATGTTGACATGCCCAGGTGTTTCACTGATTTAATATTTGTTTGGGAATCACAAGTTTGAGTAATTATAGAAGGTGGTTATGATATAAAAAACTTTAGGAAGTTAGTTTAAAGAAAAGGAAATCTCAAGGTTCAGTAATCATAATCATGTGCTGAATTGTGTGTTATTCTCACAGTCTCATATTTGGTAGTCTGGCATACGCACAGAACATGAAGCATGGGCATGATTTGTAAGCTCCCTCGCTTGCTAACCAAGAGTGCTTATAAGTCATTACCTCTATTAGTAATCTTGTTAGTCATAAAAGAACCCCCACTGAGAAAGCTATCTACATCATTTAGTAGTAAAAGTTGTTTTTACTTGATGGCTTGTTGTAGATGAGACGTTAACAAGAGTAATTTCACATAGCTCATGATGGATATCTGGTCACTCTCATTTAATTTCATCTCTGTTGCTTCTCTAGTTGATTCATAAAGCTATGAAATTATGAGTTGTTCTACTTTGGACCTTGTAGTCATGAATATAGGAAATACTATTACAGTTCTTTCATTTGTAAAGTTTTAGGTGTTATTTGTTGTTGTACATACAAATGTGTGAACTGGCCTATGTGATGTTTGATATTGAGCTCTCTTTATTTTAGCTTTAAACTGTGAGCATATGAAGTTTCGATAGAGGAATCATCAAAACTTAAGATGACTGTCTTGTTTAGAAGACCATTTCATAACGTTGGGTTCTTTACTTGAGACTGACCCAATTTTGTAGTTAACTGCCCATGTTAATCGAAACAGTTTTGATACGGTTGTCTTAGCACACTAACCCAGTCTTTTAGATACCCTTAGATGATAGTTTTCCCTATCATTGCAAGGGCAATGATAAGGTTACTTGGAGCCCATCTCTGTGTTTAGGAGACTTGCACAGTCTCACTAGCACCCTTCTTCTCTCTTCTTCTTTAAGAAGACATGTTTTGTCTAGATAGTACCCTCTCATATAGTTACCAGTTTAGAAAGACTTTTCCATTAGCATTGGAGTCTATCCTTAGCTAGAGAGTCAGTCCTTCTTTCAAGAGTCAGTCTTATCATCTTAGGGGTTAGGATTCAGTCCAACATCTCGTCAAGTCATGTGATTTTTTTTATCCACTCTTGCAAGGCATAGGATGCTGTCTAACTCTTGCAAGGTCGTGATTCTGTCAAATTCCCCCGCAAAGCATAGGATGCTGTCCAACCTTTGCGGGATATCAGGAGTCTATCCTACCCTTATGATGATAGGAATTTGTCTTCTTGAGTCAAAAACACTTGAAAATTCAAAAAAAATCTAAAAATCAAAAATCTCGAAAGTCTTGAGTCTTTAGTAGTAGTTAGGAAATTCTGTTCCGAACTACGTTGGCTTGATCCCTTTTCATGGGGTACGTAGTGCAGCTTGGGATCCACATCCCAGGTCTAGCCAAACCTTTAAAAAAAATAAGCATTTCAAATCTTCCAAAAATACCAAAATTATTCAAAACCTTTTCAAAAAGATCTTCTCCTAGAGTTAGGAGTCTGTCCTAGATATTTGGAGTGTTTTAGAGTTAGGAGGCTGTCCTGATTTGTATTGATATGGTGTATTAAAGGCATTTTGGCCATTTTCATAGACCATTTTTTAGGATTATTCTCCTTTTTATAAATTTGTTCTCGTTTTTCTATTTTGATAAAAAATCATTCTGGTCGTAAGTACTACTACGAAATGGACCACGCAGTGCAGCCACACTTATTTGAGATGATATTTTCACCCATCTGCATTACGTGCACACTCCCCTTATAACCTGATTTAACGTGAAAAGACTTTATGTCAAATCACGTTATAAGGGGGTGATATTTAAGCCCCTTTTGATTATTACTAGGGGACACCCAGCACTAGTGTATCAATGACTAAATGGGGGCTAATGTACTTGACATCAGAAGAATCCAAAGGGTTTGATTGCCATGTACACTGGCGTTGGGTGTCCCTAGTGATCAAAAGGGACGTAAATATCACTTCCCTTCATTTAGTGGTGTTTATCCTGAATAGGTTGTGATAGAAAAACCTCCTGTCCTCACAAAAATAACCCTAGCCCTCTAATATCTTTGGTAATATATGGATGGTTGAAAAGGTTTATAGGTTTACCCTCTAATATTTGGCTATTAGGACACTGAGCCTTAGTTAACCCTATACATTAGAACATGGGAAATCACTTCAAGGGTAAACCACTCTGAATAGAATTTCCCTCAAAAGTTGGTTACCCCAAATTGGCTTAGCTCCTCTTACTCACCCCCACTTGGTCCTAGACTCCTAGTAAATAAAGGCTTATATTTACGTCTCCTCCTATATTCTATTGATTGTTAGTTTTAGACAGCACGGTATTCACTATTCACTGTTTTTTTTTGCCTTTTTTCGAGGGAAAATGACATGAATTCCCAATCCGCTAATGTCAATTAGATCAATGGCCAATGTCATGGTCCATTAGATCAATGGCCCAGATGACAAAGCACATATTCCACATGATGTCCACACAGTCATGGCCCATTTTTATTCATCAAGACCAGATCGTTTTTGCTATTTGATCTTGACGGATCCACTATACACAATAAATAACATATAATACAGAAATACAGATGGGAAGGGGAATTTTACTCCCAGATCTTCCACTAAACTGAACTTCAGAGATCCACAACCAAATCTGCAAACTGCATTTGTCTAAACTCCCAGATCTTACAACATTATTTGAAACGAATCGTATTTAACTTCAAAAGCATTTAAAAACAATGCTTGAGTTTTTTATAGAAAAATGGAGAAAAAGACTACTTTGAAACCAATTTCAGCATGAATTTCCTACACTAATAGCAGATTTTTAAGCAATAACTAAAAAAACACCACCGAAATGGTAGATTCGTTCACAAGTAAAGACAGAAAACAAAGATTATGAAAATGAAATCAGAATATGCTCTTGAAATCGTAGCACTCCCCCCTATGAGTTCAACAAACGATTATGAATCGAGAAAATATTATTTTGTTCTAGAGTAGGAAAATTCACAAAAAAAAACGAAGAATTAATGATCTAGAACGAAAAATTTAGGGTTTAAGAGGAGATTAGGGTTTCAAAAATACCTGAAAAGATTAGGGTTTTTTCTTCTTGTTCTTCGTCTGGTAGTGAAAAAGAGGATTGTCTCTCTAGGGTCTGTGGAGAGACAGAGAGGTGGAGTTAGGGTTTCGCCGGCTAGGGTTTCGCCATGGATTTTCCGAGAGAAAGAGAGGTGGAGTTAGGCTTTTTTTTCACAAAAGGTATATTTAGATCGGGGATAATCTTGTCTTTTTGAAAAACATATAAGGGCAATATTGGAAACAGGTTTGGAATTTGGGAAAACCCCGCCTCCCAAAACGCGTGCAATCGGCTACAATCGGTTACAATCGCACAATCGGATTATGTATAATAAGTGATTATCATTTCACAAACTGAACACAATTTTAGGCACAACCGATTATACAATCGGTTACGCGCACATAATCGGTTGTAATAATCCTAAACGAGCAGGGCCTTAAGGGGCAAATTTATTAACATCCTTGATAGGCTTTCAAGTGTTTGCATTATTGACCATCGGACTTTATTTTAAGAGTTTTTATATTGTGTAAGCCCTTACAGCCCCATATTTTTCAAAAAGTATAGTACGGATCGCACTATAGGATGATCCCAACCCCTCCAATCTATAGGATAACTGCATATTATAGAAACCGCTATAGATTGGAGGGCTAGGATCATCGTATGTAAATGATTTTTGGGGCCCAACCTATTTACGCTGTGATCCATCACATGGACGATTATACGGGACTATAAGGGCTTACATCGTATAAAATCACTTATTTTAAAACTCGTAGCATGTTTTTTTGCTTCTTTTCCTTATTCAATCTTTAATTTAGAATGCAAAAGTTTTTTTTTTTGTTTTCTTAAATCTGTGCTCCAAGTTAAACCCAGTCTTCACACTTTAAAAAAAGTATATAACATTTATTTTTGACAGCTGACTGAAACTTAATTTTTTTTAAAGATGTTTGATTATTTATCATGTAGCATTCATCTTGCTTCAAAGTTAAACAATAGAATAACTATCTTAGGACCTAGAGTTCCATCTTTTTTCCCCTTTAAACTCGACCCAATTTAAGATTGGGTTGAGTTTTTCAACCTGAAAAACCAACCTAATCCAAAGAGTCATGGTTTTATTTATTTATTTTAAAGATGACAAATTTCATTGATATTAGGAAAGCATTAGGGACCAGGAGTACCGTACTGCATTACAAGATATCAATAAACCTGGATTGGGTATACCCTGAGCCAGGGAAGGGAAACCTAACAAAACAACTTCAATTACAATCACATTTTCCTTTTTTCTTCCACCATGTCATTGGCCTACTTTACTTTGGGACCCCAAAAACATCTCTCTATATTGTCAGTCCTTTTTACAAGCCAAAACCCGATAATCTTGTTGGCATCAAAATTAACAAAACATCAGAAGATCGTAAGACCAAAGGCTAATACACCCAGAAATTCCTTATCCATCTATCCGATCAAAAGACCAAAAAGACCATCAGAAACCGTCAAAGAGAAACACCCTTAGCCGGAGCATTTCTCCAACTCCATAAGAAGTGATTTGATTTCGCCCAAAAAAGTTTCTTCTGAAGACAAAGTTTCGTCCGAAACTTGGTTTGCTTCATTTAAAGTCCTACTCTCCAAAGTCATTTCTCTTAAGATTTTTTCTTCCAGCTTCCGAATTCCTCTCTCTTTCTCAGCTTCCCAATCCTGCCACCTTTCTCTTCTTTCGTCCATCATGAACTTGACAAAGAACGGGTGTTTATGCATTGGCTTATGGGATTCTTTCACGTTATAAGTCCCAGATAAGCTAAAAAAGACTTCCCTTCTCCTACGAGCTTCTTTCTTAAATAGAGTCCATTGTCTTTTTATGAATTCACCGATTTTCTCCCTAGGAGTTGGAGACAACTTTGATGCTTGATCTTCGTTATAATTCAACTCCTGGGTTGATGCGGGTTGGGTATGCTCCCTTGCCTCCTAATAATGATAGTACATCAAATTATAGTCTTTGTCATTTCTTAAAAGAAAGGTCCTTAGTATAAGGAATGCTACCAAGCAGATCCCTCACATGGAAGTGTCTTCCTAGTAACTTTCTACCACCACAACCTCTTACACCTAGTCATGTACATGTGTATTTTTAAAGAAAAATATGAGGCCCAAGTTATTCATTGATCTAAGCCTCATTGGTTGGGTACAAACATAAATGGATCATGTCCCAAAAATCATCTCCATATGAAGTAGTAGAAGGCTACATATCCAATGCAGCCATACCTCTCATATGATCCTTCATCACTATAATTACTGACAAGGATATGTGCCAGTCTAGGCAAGACCAAAGGAGGCATTTGAGAATAAATATAAAACGAGTATTTTTAGAATAAAAGGTTTTAAGTACTTTAACTGAGTGACAGATCTGTAAGCTAATGGATAGGGGATTTCCAAAAAGAGATGGTCTGAATTGTTGCTAAACTAACCTTGTCATCAATGTGGGTATTCTGAGAATATATTGATGGCAGGCATTTATATAGACAACTAGTGGGGTTGGAAGTAACTGTAGATATCAAAGTGACAGAAAGAAAATTAATGTTGGCTTAAGAGCAAAAATTTCACCCATAAATTTGGAAAAGAAAATGAGTATACATAGCAGGAATCCAAAAAAGAATGAGGAAAGCAAAAACCTTCATACATGGAGCCCATTACATATCTGAAGTGAGATGTAAACATAGAAGGTAATGTAACAATTCAGATGGATTACCGATTATATCAGACCGCAATTACACATATAGAAATGCAGGTAGGTCCTAAAATATTGAAAAAAGAATGATTGTTCTTATAAATTAAAACCTAAACCCTGGGCTGAGCATTTGATACCTTCATTGGATGGAGCGTTATATTCCTCCATTGGATGGTTTGGCACTTTAGAGTAAGCTTATTGCATCTGAGGTAGGTGCTAGTGTATTTCAAATCATGTTGTCAACAGTCTGTCATTGTGTAATGTAGGTTTTAATCTGTGTATGCTCACTCTATAAAAATTCATCCAATCAAATTTGGTAAATGTTGAGAAATATATCTTGCCCAACAAAAGCATACAGCATGCAAGTGACCTGCATTTCATCCAAATAAAAATTCAATGACCGGTGGCACAGTCAAGGCCCAAAATGGAGATGATCTAAAACCCTCAGCTTCACCCTCCGCGATGGTGCCCATATAGAAACCTAAAACAGTCCACAAAAGAATGCAGCTGCATTTCATCCAAATAAAATCAAGAAATTTAGTTAGTACCTAATTGCACAATTGAGCTAGTAGCCATATATGACTTGTCATTTTAGATATTTTCGATGAAAACAACATTAACGTGTGAAAATGACTTTACAAAAATTGAAAGATTTGATCCTCATGGAAAATTATTTTTGAGAATTATCTGAGTGTAGCCTCAATCAAATTAGATAAAATAGCCTTAATCAAACTCATGAGAAAGTAGAATGGGACTCCTCCAAGATGATTGGATGGTATCGGCCTGTTGCATTTCTCTAACAATACTAATGAAGACTCAAAGCAAAGATTGTAATGCAACAGTAAGGCTGAGCCGTGGAATATTCTCACTTGGTCTACAAATGTGTTAGTGCTTTTAAGTGTTTTGCAACTGTGTTCATAATTGAAGTTTAAATGCACGTTGGAGGTCATTGAAATTTCTAGCATCAGATTGCATGCAACAGAAACTAAGAACATCTTTTCATATGTAATAGCAGGAAACATGGTATTTTTTGTGTTTTTTTCACATGATCTATTATGAAGAGAGGTGTAACATTATTAGTATTACCAGACCAATATGTACTCCAAAACTGAAAACTCCCAAATCCCTAAACTGACCACAGAAAATGCAGATGACCCATCTAATTACCAAATAAATACTAATCCCTGATGGGTTTCACAGAAAATCCATACCTGTTGCAGAGAACGAATGGCGGACGGGCACCTTCTGCATGATAACACGGTGGTTGGAGTGGGATGATTATGTACTTTGCTTCCTTTCTTTTTCTATGCGATGTAATCGACGGGACTCATGACATATCCCGCGTCGGAGAAATCTTGTCCCCTTGTTTTGGACATTTTTCATGATCAATGAAAGTCAAAATTAAAAAAAATAAAAATGCATAAAACCCTGCACCAATCCTTGATTGTTTTGATACCTGCATAGAATAAAATCATAAAACCATGGAATAAGCAAATTACATAATTAATAACTAATATATTTCAATGTTTTAAAAAAGGTAAAGAAACATGCCAAAAGAAAATAAAAGTTTTCCACTTGGTGATAAATATGATTGCTGGGATGAAATTCTTCAATATGCAAGCTTCAGTTATCCACTTGGTGGGAATCATATTTGAACAAATTTCTTTTGCTCCGCACACTCACCAAAATCTTCCGAATAATCTTCACAAACCACTGCTCGACTGCTTTTCAAGCTCCAAAAAAGAAATTATATAGGAAATGTTATCAGCACTACTGTATTTTGACAAGGGCACTCCTCACTTTATTAAAAGCATGGTATGGCCCGCACCATAAGATGATCCAAACCGTCCATTAGATGGGCCACAGCCTAAATAGGTTGTGCCCCAAAAATCATTACCATAGGTTGATCCTACCCCTCCGATCTGAATGTTAGAGGGTTGATTCGAACCCTCTATAGATCGGACGGTTAGGATCAACCTATGGAAATAATTTTTGGGGCACAACCTATTTAGGCTGTGGCCCATCTAATGGACGGTTTGGATCATCCTATGGTGCCATACTGTACTTTTAATAAAGTGAGGAGTGCCCTCATCAAAATACAGTAGTGCTGATAACATTTCCCATTATATATTATCAGGAATATGGTGTTACGCAGCAGAGGAAGATAAAAAGAAATTATATATTACCAAGAGTATGGTGTTCATGATGAGATGGAGCAAGATGCAGGTGATCTTGAAGTGGAGAATAACCTTGAAGAACAAAAATTAGATTTGAGGATGAGAAAAAAATTATTACCTGGAATATGGCTTTCTTGATGAGAAATCAAATAAAGATTGAGGAAATCTGTGTAAAACCAAACATTACCATGATTATAACAAAGGCTCAAAAGGCAGAGAGCCAAAAATGCTGGTCAACAACTGCATCAAAATTTTAAACCTCCATGAAAAAAACAACTGCATAACAAAAGAAAGAGAAAAAAAAAAAAACCTCAAAAAGACCAAAACCTTCTACTACACAGGACTAAGCCCCAAATCTTTCAAAATCGATTGCCAAATATCTGTGCCTTGCATCATTGTCTCTCCCAAGGCGTACCCAACCATGATCCTCAAATTTCCTTTCTCCATCAGCAATGCAGAATCTGTTAATAAAGAAGCAATACTAAATTATCAAATCACTAGCTAAGAAAACCCACAATAAAAATAGAAAAAAAAAAACAACAGCAACCACACCCAGTTTGAAACTTTAACATAACAATCGAGTAATCATCAGAATAAATTCAAAAGAACACTTTCTTTACCTCCTGTGCAGAACATCCATTCTGTACCTCCTGTATCAGAAATTATGTGGAGAAAATCCAGACGCAGGCACGCGCGCACACACACACACACCAAAACAAAACCAAAAACAAAAACAAAAAAAAAACTCAAGTAACGAGCATCATGAAAGCAAATGAACCCTTTCTATACCCATTTTAAGTTTGAAACTAAATCTATACACCAAATGTCCTAAAATTTGAACAAAGATAAAAGGAACTTCATAAATATCTGTCCCTGTTACCATTACTTTGCCAGGCTGCGTTTATTGAGGAAGATGTGAGAGGTCATTGCGCAGATGATTCAAAAATCCCTTCGATATTACCTCGATCAGAAAGTAGAACCCTTTAACAATGGGGTAGGTAAATTTAGCAGTTTGGAGCTATTATTCTCATTGGAAAATTCCTGCAATCCAAACAGCAGTGCCTTGTATATACTGTCAGACACATGCAAATTAAAACATGGATAAAAAATTGTTATTTGTTCTACTTTTTTCAAGGGAAATGCCAAGAAGATGGTTGGGAAAGAGGATGAATGAAAAAAACAAAGTGTTGCAAAAAGCGTATGAAGAATAAACGAACCTGAGAAGACACGTAAGGAAGAAAAACTTGACATCCAATGAAAGTCCTGCAAAACACCCATAGCTTTCCGCAAAAAAAATCTAAATCCTTTAGATTAATGAGAGAAATGGAATGATAAAGGATAATCCTCGAAAATGAAATCAGGAGAGCATGCATGCTCTGTACACAGAGGAATGAATATATAGAGGGAAAATTGTTTTACCTAAAAATATTATTTAATCGAAGGGATTTGCTAGCATCCATCGCAGAAGGCATGTCGCATATAGCCTGTTGCATCTGACAGCCAGCTCACTTTTCAGCAGGTTTTGTCTTCATTTATGATGTGGCCGCTGTCAGATGCAACAGACCATCTGCAAAGTGCCTTCTGCGATGGAAGCTAGCAAATCCCTTCGTCGAATGGATGGAAGAAGAAGGAAAACATATAGAATGTATGGAAAAGCCGGTTTCAAAGTATAACTGTAGAAGGCAGAACGTCTCTGTAAATGGAAACAAATACATACAACTGACATGTAGTGGCGAGATGGAATAGGAAAAGTCAGTTTCAAAGTGTAACGGAAAAAGGCAGAACGTCTATGTAAACGGAAACAAATAAATTGAATCTATATATATATATATATATGAGGAAAGTGTTGGTGAGCTTAAGCTCACCAAACTTATGGTGAGCTTAAGCGCCCAATCACATTGGGGCCTACTTTGTTAGGATGATCCAAAGCATTCATTTGAAAGGCCCTTACATAGATGGGGTGTGTACCAAAAATCAGCTCCATAGGATCATCCTAACCCCTCCATTTGTGGAGGTCAAAATGGACAGACATTATTTGTCCACAAATCGGCCCATTTTTGTCCTCCACAAATGGAGGGGTTAGGATGATCCTATGGAGCTGATTTTTGGTACACACCCTATTTATGATAGGGCCTTGCAAATGAATGGTTTGGATCACCACAGAAAATGTGGGACCCATGTGATTGGGGGGCTTAAGCTCACCAACACTTTCTTCATATATATATATATATATATATATATATATATATACAGAGAGAGAGAGAGAGAGAGAGAGAGAGAGAGAGAGAGAGAGAGAGAGAGAGAGATTTATGGAAACATTAATATTAACAGAATCTAAAATCTGTAACGGAGAGGTGGAAAATGAAAAGCCGTATAGGCAGTAGTAACGCCAAGTTGGAATTTTTGTGCCATGTAGACTTGAGGGAGGCAGGGAAGGGATGCCACGTTACCGTGAACAGTGAAACAGCCCTTTATCTTTGTATATATAGATTGGATTAATAAGATTTTCTCCCATATTTTCCCATATTTAATTTGAAAAATGTCCAGGCTTGCAATCTAATTAATATTGGCACATTGCGAATAGATTGGTTTAAATACTTTAAAAGGGGCCATAGATTGTAACTTAATGGGAATCTAATGGTCAGGGAATTCCTAGAGAAAGGTCTAACTCATGAAGGTCTGTTTTCTTTTCTTCAGGTCGGCTTGCTTTCCTTTGCATTTGTCACATCCCCAACTTTGGATAACCTCCCAAATTTTATTGGCATACATATCCAATATCCATTCATGGGTCACATATTGAATAGTTTACTAGTATCTGTTGTGATTCAACAAATTTCTAGCAATAAAGGTTGGTCAGTGATTTTGCCATAGGGACCAAGAGAAGTCAAGTTACCACACATGTTTTTTATTTCCAATGGAATCAGGTACATCACTCAAATCCAACACCCATAGGTAACTCAATTTTAGAAAGAGATCACAGAGACTTGGGTTTTCCTTCGACTATCAATAACAATGTGTGTAATCAATTAGATACGTAAAAGGCCTTAAAAATGAGGCCTTATTATGCTGCCACAACAATAACTAAGGAATTCTAAAATATTTATTTCTTAGAATTGATTGAGCTACATCGGGTCATTAATCCTATACCTTGAATTGCCTTAAGCATGTTGAAAGAAATACATCCATCTCGAATTATCTTATACCTTGATTTGCCTTGAGAATGTCGAAAGAAATACATCGACATCAAATTATCTAATATCTTGATTCACCTTGAGGAGAATGTTGAAAGAAATACATACGCATCAAATTATCTTATACATTGATTCGCCTAGCAAATGTTGAAAGAAATACATCAAATTATTTAGAATGTTGAAATTAATACATCCACACCAAATTATCTTACACCTTGATTTGCCTTGAGATTGTTGAAAGAAAAACATCCACATCAAATTCGTAGACATTATAGCAAAGGCAAGGATGAACAATACAATTATGTTTTACATTTTATGCGTAAGCATACAGACACGATTTGCGACATGCTTCCTCATACTAAAGAGTTCAAGAGATCGGAAGTTGGGCTTCAAGTCGATGTTTACCACGGATGAATGGGAAAGAACCTCGTATTCAAAAAAATCAAATGATAGCTTCATTTTAAAATTGATATACTTGATTTGCTTTGAGAATGTTGAAAGAAAGACCTCCACAACAAACATTTGTAGGCAAATGATGATAAATGAATTTTATAATTGATAAAATATCATTTTACCACATGTAGCGAAACATGATATAAGGCAGACAAAGCTGGCGGCCCTCTAGAATGCTGTAGATAATATATGCCTCTAAGGGTCTTAGGGCTTCACGCATCCCAGCACGAGGTATGAAGATGTGGTACATGAAGTTATGGAGCATGCGTGCAACCGGAATGAGGTCGGCAGATTGTACGGGCATATTAGGGTGGTAGCGCCATGTTATCCGACCATAGACAGTGTCATGATCAAGATCATCAAGTGAATGTGTCCCATCTTCCGGCCAAAAATAGTGTAAGAGGCCCTCATGGCTAATCTCAAGAAGTGTGGCAAAAGTGTGATAGTTGAGTTTGATGACAGTTTTCTTGATCTTAGATTCAATTTTGAAGAAGGAAGGGAAAATGGTGAGATTGGCATAGAAGAGACGCACCAATCGAGGGTAAACGGGTTCATTGAGGTGAAGGATGGGTGTCCAATGAAGGGCATCAAATTTGGCCTTTAAATCAAAATTTTGAAGGACAGGGAGATCAATGTACCTACCGGTGAGGATGCCCCTAGTACCGACGTCGTCCCAGAGTTTCTTGGCCTTATCCCAGTGAAAAATGAGTTGGACACAACCTCAGCCGCCATAGCCTTGGCCTTCGCCTTCTTCCGTGAAGGCCCTTCTTCCTCGGGAACGTCTTCAGGAACGTATTCGACGATCCGTAAATCCCACTTCTTATAAGAGGCCTCCAAGTATTCCGATTGGAGAATTCCTCCGATAAACTGTGTGTCGGCTCCTACCAAGAATCAGGTAAAGTCTTGTGTAGTTGTTTGGGTGAAGATCCCCTGCTGCAGCCGCATCCATTGAGCAATTGGGAGCTCTTATACCAAATAGTCAAGGCTGAGATTACAGAAACCCCCTCTCTGTTGTAGTTCCTCATCCAAAAGTTTGGAAAATATTGGTGCTTAATCCTGTGGGCGCTCTTTGTCTTCGCATGTGTCATCAGAGACTGCATACCTCTATAAGTGGCAAAGGCTGGGATTACAGAAACCCCCCTCTGTTGTAGTTCCTCATCCAAAAGTTCGGCAAATACTTGGTGCTTAGCCCTGTGGGCGCGTTTTTGTCTTTGCATGTGTCATCACAGGCTGCATATCTATGTAAGAGGCAAAACCCAGCTTGGCATGCTGGGCAGCACCACTGCCTCAAATGTTCTCATTTATCTGTTCAATGGTCAAATTATCCAAGTCTTCAAAAAACCTTATTAGACCTTCCAAACATCATCCAAAACAAGTAAAATTCTCTTTGGGGTCCATGCTTCTCAAAGTATATCTACTCCATCGAGACTACAAAATTTTCTAATCAATTACGCCCCTCCACCCTCTTATCGTTGTAAACAAGCTGAGCAAGTGAATCTTTCCATAGACCCTTATACCAACCATGAGAATCACACAAATACCTCTCCACACTACAGATTCATACAATAACAACAACAAGTCTATTCTTTTCTCCTCTCTGTCATCTTCCCACCCATAACCATTTGAATAATATATTAAGGAGTCAATCTGTAAACTCCCCCAAATAGTATTCATCCTATGTGCAATTTCATGTAAAAACAAAACTGGGTTGGAAGTAAAAAGGGAGACAAGAAGAAATTGTTCACCCGCTTCTTCTTGCTGGTTTGATTTCAGACTTTGAGTCCAATCTTTCACATTGATTCAGTGTGGATGATCTGCTGGACAGGATTTCGAGCTTATCATCAAAGCCCCAAAGGAAGCGAGAATCTGGTGTTTACGGTAGAGCGGAAGGTATAAGAGATAAGCTTGAGTCTCCACGTATAAATATCCTCAACCCTAACCCTAAAGTTTATTGATTGATGATGAATACGACCCCCTTTTTACCTGGGACGCCCCTTTTTAGTTGTTTTATAATTTAATCCAGGGATAAATACACTTAGATCACCTGTGGTTTCTGACACATTCAACTTAACCCCTAATGTTTAAAAAGTTACAAGTCGACCTCATGTGGTTTCAATTTGTGTTAGATAGACCCCCTCAGTGGACGGTCATCCACAGATTGAAGGGTTATGATGATCCTATGGAGCTGATTTTTTTAGCACACCCTATTTATATTAGGGCCCATCAAATGAACGAACGCTTTAGATCATCCAAACAATGTGGGCCCACTGTGTTTTTGGTAGTGTTTGGATTCGGGTATGGGGTTTGGAGAGGTGTACGGGGTCTTCCTTACCATTGATAGTGTTTCAACATTAGGGGTTAAGTTGAATGTATCAGAAAACCACAGGGGGTCTAAGTGTATTTTTCCCTTTATAATTTAATCTAAAAATAGCAAAGAAGAGTCTCCGTAGTAAAAACACAGACGTGGGGCGGGGGCCTTTATTTTAAGTTTTTATACGGTGGTGTGGCCGTATATTCTAGTATTTTCTCAAAAGGTACTATACGGCCCACTGCATAGAATGATCAAAACCGTCCACTTCTCCATTTATCATATCTACAAAGATAAATGTTTGGGGGGGGGGGGGGGGGGTTGGATGGACCAAAAGGTTCCGAACGTT
This sequence comes from Tasmannia lanceolata, assembly GCF_043159265.1. Taxonomy (NCBI): domain Eukaryota; kingdom Viridiplantae; phylum Streptophyta; class Magnoliopsida; order Canellales; family Winteraceae; genus Tasmannia; species Tasmannia lanceolata. Next base: position 62,051,254 of record NW_027518695.1, on the reverse strand, counting down.
AATGAACATGACCGAGTCAATTGGATCCATATCCTAAGTGCCAAAATTATTTTGCCCTTCGTATTTTCATTCATTTGTGTTTATTCACAAGGGTATTTTCTGCATATTATATCAACACTCATTAGGCTGAAAAGGGCGGTTGGCTGCCCTTCAGTTTAGAATACCTCTCTATATCAACACTCATTAGGCTCATTTCTCAACCTTTGCAGCTCTCCCCGGGCCCCGGGAATTGGACCCACTTGCAATCACTAACATCAAACGCCCAGAGATCGTTCAGGCGTCCGGCGACCCCACATCCACCAAAGATGTACACGCGTTGATCATCGGCGACCGTTGAGTGGTAGCTGCGATTTTGTGGGCCCTCTTCTCCCGAGGAAAGTAGGACCCACTTGTTCGTACGTGTATCGAAAGAGTAGAGTTCGTTGAGCTCTGTGTGGTCAGCATCCCTACCCCCAAAGACGTAGATGGTCTCTCCCACGGCGGCCATTGTCACCCCGACACGTGGCGGTGGCACATCCCCAGTGGCATCAGCGATAGACCACGTCAGATCTTCGAGGTCGAACACGTGGAGCTTATTGTCAACGGGTACACGTGGCTTGAACTCGCCACCAAAAACGTAAGCCTTGTTGCCTACCATGGCTATGGCGTGGGAGCTTCTTGCTCCTGGTCCACTGCCTTTCTGCTCCAACTGATCAATACAGAAAAAAAATTGAGTAGTAAAAGAGAGAACATCTCAAATTTATTCATCACATGTGGAAAATTATTATTGAAATTGTTCTAGGGAGACTGCCACCATGATCTGATAATCTTAACCCTCCTGTTTTTTTGTGAAACATTTCTTATGAATGTTTCATAATAGCAATTTTGATACCTGTTTAAATGATATTTGATCCAACAGCAGACCACTTATTAAGTCTGCTGTTGGATCAAATATGAAGGGGTGGTACTTTTATCGTAGCACCTGCACTTGCCTTCACCGTCGGGGGCACCGTATAATTCCTCATATCTTTATGAGTAACTAGTTGCAGACTTGAGCGTTGCACGGGAACAAAAAACAAAGAAAAACAATGAATCAAATGATGCGTTGCACATCATCGATTGTCATAATCTCAAACAAAAAGGGAATAGAAAGGCCGGAAAAAAAAGGAAGTCTCCATTTCAAATACCTGAATGGTCAAAAACTCATGAAATGCACCATCACCTCTTTACGCACCTGCAAGGCACATGACAAAAAAAGATGGAAAACCCCTAAACTAACAAAAATAGAGAAAAAAAAGTCATCAAAACATAAGCCAGATCAAAGCCAGAAGGGAAAAAAAACCTAAAACAGAGAAGACGAAGAAATACTCTTATATTATTGTTATAGATGAGCACTATGTGGTTCATTTCCCTGAAAACCTCCCCCTAGACGCGCGTGCACCATTGTTGTGTGCGGGGATCACGGTCTATAGCCCGATGAAACGTTTTGGACTCAGTGAGTCGGGTATGCATTTGGGTGTGGTCGGACTCGGTCATGTTGCCGTGAAGATTGCCAAGGCTTTTGGAATGAAGGTTACCACAGCACATCCCCTAGCAAAGCTAATTAAGCAATTGAGCAACTAGGTGCTGACTCATTTTTGGTTAGTCGTGGCCCAGAGCAGATGGATGTAAAAAGGTTTTACTTTTTAAAATATGGGTTTCGTTTTTTGGAGTCTTGATTTGAACATGTGATTATCTATCTAGAAATGAATCACTTAGGGCATGTTTGGCTGCCATAAACTTTTTTTCATGATAAATTGGTGTCTCCAGGTGGATATGAGCATGAAGTGGCTAAAAATTAAGTAACAAAAAACAGGAAACTAGTGTCTCTCACGATGAGAAGTCACAAAAAATCAGGAAACAATTGATCGAATTTTGAGTAGAGTTTGTTGTTTCCTGATTTTCAGCCCCGTCTCACCCCTTGGAGATGCTTGTTTCTGATTTTTAGCCATTTCACCCACCCAACCCCTCTCTCATCACTTGGAGGCGCCGGTTATCATTAAAAAATTTCTTGGTAGCCAAACATCCCCTAATTTCTGTATTTTCTTGGAAAATTGCATTTCTCCTTGGAATGGTTTTTTCAAATATTTTGTTCCATGAAAAATCATTTTCCATAATTTTTTCCTAGATCCAAAAGGCCCCTAAGCCCTGCTTGTTTTGGATTTTGAGAAACCATTGTGAATTCAAAACTGATTCTTGAACCCAATTAAACTCTTGTTTTGGATTTTGAGCAACCATTGTGAATTCAAAACTAACAAAAGCTCTGATGGGTGAGTTGGCATCCGAACTACATCATTCGGCAAAGCATATTAAGTGACAAAACTTACATATAGAATTATGAAAATAAGCACAGAAAGACAAGCACATAAGTGAGTTGTGATACACGTAGTCCAAACATAGACCTCATCTCTTTCATAAGAACATAGGACTATTTCAACATGTCCAAAAAACAAAGAATCTCAACAAATCAAGTTGCCTAGAGAGAGAGAGAGAGAGAGAGAGTGCCATCGCTAAAAAAAACGAACTAATAGTAGAAGCAAAAGGTGTTTCTGTTTTGTTTCAATGAATGCCGTGGTCATGTCCTTCATCTTATAATAAAAGATTAGCATTTCGAAAAAACAGTAGAAGCAAAAGGCTTGTGTGCCCGAGGAAATACTTAGGCTACAATTTATAGATAGAAAAACATATGAGAGCCTCGGCAGCTCCCTGCCCAAGAAGAAACGTAGATCCTCGAGTTCCTCTCTCTTTCATGAAGAAGAGATTCGTGCAAGCTGTGACCTAAGTCTCATTATCTTCCACCCTCTTTTCGTAAACCCTCTGTCTCATGGTTGCCGCTCTTCCCTGTGTCTGTCCTGGAGAGGGAGCCATCACACTGAAATCTGACCCAATCTAGCCTAAAGTGATGGCCTCCGGCACTGGTTTCAAAGCAGAAACTGATCCATATGCTCTACCTCTTTAAAATGTCTGGAATTGAATGCCTTTGCAATGAGGCTGCGAGAGGAGCTTTGGAAAGGAATCCTTTATATAAAATATTTGTATGCGATATGAAATGAATCGAACATTAAGGAACACCAGAGGTTTTCTTTAAGAATAAATGGCGGGGGGACAAATGGGATGAAAGCGCAACATTTCAAAGTTCCACAGGAATTAAAACCTTTGCAGAGATATGAAGAATGAGAGCGAGATGCTGGGATGAGAAGAAAATTTGAAGGCAATAATAATGGCATAAAGCCATAAATGGGAGACATTTCTCTGGCAAATTCCCATTATTCCTTGCATGGTTGGTAGGATAGGAAGATGATATGACAACATTTCCTATTTAATTGAAAAATGAAGTATCAAGGTTTCCTCTTTAATTGAAACTGTATTTATTATCAGAGAAAATGAATCTAATCTATATATCATAAGGAGGAAGGGAGGTTCACTGTTCATCGCTGATGTGGACAGTCCCCTCTTCCTCCAACTCAGCTTCAAATGCTTATGTGGCACTTTGCATGGTCGAGGACCCTTCTATGGTATGATTTTATTAGCCCGATGTTCCCCTCTCTCTTCTTTGTACTAATGCAAGCTCTTTTTTTAATTGTCCTGCGAAGAAGAGGAGAATGTGAAGAAGAGTGCCAATCCTATTGTCTATGCGTTGGGGAATTTCTAATGGCTATGATTTACAAAAAAAAATTAACTGAGTGAAAAGCAAGACTATTCACATGGGCATAGAGCTAAGAAGGAAAGAGCGAAAGAGGTGCGTTTGCTAATCATTTGTGAGCAATGAAGACGGGGTGTTGGGCATGCATGACTATTCTCACTACTGCAGAGGTGTGGTGCAAGCTATGGTCATCGAGAGCCATTGTATGCTTTGTTTTCTCCTCCGCTTTAAATTCTTCGAGCTTTTCATATGTTTTGAGGTTAATTTCATGATAGCCAAATAATTGTTTGGCAAAGAGATAACATGGTATGAAAATGCAGATTATACTATGAAAGCTACACTATACTATGAAATTTTCAGTGGGCAGGTGCCAAAGAAAAACATAAGAAACCCATTTTACAGCATCAAACCCTTGGATCTTGAGCGATGTAAGAACAATCTAATTCTTCTCCATAGGTTTTTCTTCGCCCTGAATTTGTGAGATTTCTCAACATAACCTCGCTTTTATGGTGTTTGTTTTGATTTTTGTTTTATTTGGAGGTTATAATTGGTTTGCTTTAGCCTATTCTTGATTTTTTTTGGCAGGTCATGATTCCCGTAAGAATGATAAACATAATCAAACCAACAGAAAATGTCAACAGGCCCACCCAGATATACATACAAAAAATTACTTTGGAGCCCTTCCTTTGCTTCTAAATTGCATCAATTCTTCATATATATATGAGAGAACGGTTCCTACACATGTGTAGAGAGTTCTCTACACACTAGTTTAAAATACAGTGGGGGGCCACATTGTTTGGGTGATCCAAGCCATCCATTTTAAACGCCCTCACATAGATAGGGTGTCTACAAAAAATCAGATCCATAGGATCATCCCGACCCTACAATTTGTGGAGGTAAAATGGATGTCTTTAAACCTTCACAAATTAGTTCAATTTTTGCCTCCACAGTTCGAATGGTTAGGATGATCCTATGGATCTGATTTTTTGTGGACACCCTATCTATGTGAGGGCCTTAAAAATGAATGGTTTGGATCACCCAAACAATGTGGGCCTCCACTGTATTTTAAGCTAGTGTGTAGATAACTTATCTACACGTGTGTAGGAACCGTTTTCTCTCTCTCTCTCTCTCTCTCTCTCTCTCTATATATATATATATATATATATATATATATATATATATATATATATGAGTTAAGTGAAGCTACACATACGTGTAGCTAACTTAGCTACACCGACGGCTTAAAATACAGTGGGCCCACATTATTTGGGTGATCCAAACCATTCATTTGATAGGACCTCACATTGATATGGTGTGCCCAAAAAATCAGCTCCATTGGATGATCTCAACCCTTCAAACTGTGGAGGCAAAAATGGACATATTTGTGAAGGTTTTTACACGTCCATTTTTGCCTCCACAAATCGTAGGGTTGGGATGATCCTATGGAGCTGATTTTTTGGGCACACCCTATCTATGTAAGGGCCCATCAAATGAATCCTTTGCATCACCCAAACAATGTGGGGCCCATTGTATTTTAAGCCTCGTTGTAGCTAAATTTGCTACACGTATGTGTAGCTACACTTTTCTCTCTCTCTCTCTCTCTCTCTATATATATATATATATATATATATATATATATATATATATATGAGGAAAGTGAAGCTACACCGGTGGCTTAAAATACAATGGGCCCACATTGTTTTGGTGATCCAAAGAATTCATTTGATTGGCCCTCACATAGATAGAGTGTCCACCAAAAATCAGCTCCATAGGATCATCCCAACCCTACGATTTGTGGAGGCAAAAATGGACGTGTAAAAACCTTCACAAATTTGTCCATTTTTGCCTCCACAGTTTGAAGGGTTGGGATGATCCTATGGAGCTGATTTTTGGTGGACACCCTATCTATGTGAGGGCCAATCAAATGAATTCTTTGGATCACCAAAACAATGTGGGCCCATTGTATTTTAAGCCGGCGGTGTAGCTAAGTTAGCTACACCGGTGGTGTAGCTTCACTTTCCTCTATATATATATATATATATATATATATATATATATATATATATATGAGGAAAATGATTGTGCGGTTGAGCGCATGGAGGCTTCGTGCGGTTGAAGAGAGAGGGCGATTCCTATTGGTTGTGGTAGTGGGCCCAGCCTGGAAAAAGCCAAGACAAAACGTGCGTTATCGAGGGTGCGTCACGCACGCTACCCTCGACAGAAAATCCCTTTCTCTTTCTCAAGACACAACAGAGGCAAGGAGAAGGGTTTCTCCACCCAAATCTCCGTTCATCTCCGCCGGCCCTCTGCAAAACGACGCTCCAGCCCTCTGCAAAACGATGCTCCAGCCCTCTGCAAAACGACGCTCCCCTCCGGCCCTCTGCAAAGCCGCCTCCTAAGGTTAGTTTCTTCTAACTTTTCTCTTTTTTTCTCTTTTTTTTGCTGAAAATCAGAAGGAAATCATGTATGGAGAGGGTTTGGTATTTTTTTTTCCGCATTGTAAGAGGGTTTCTTCTGGTTTTGAGTAGTGTTCCATCTGCATTTTTTTTCTCAGTTGAAGAGGGTTTTGAGGAGGGTTTCATTACTCTGAACGAAAAAAGAGGGTTTCTGCACGAAGCTTTCGGCCTCTTCCACCATCCGCCAACATCCACGATCCGACGAAAAATCTCCACCACTAAAATTTCTCTGTAAAGAAGAGGGTTCCACAGCAGCCGCCAACTTCCACGATCAACTGGACGAAAAAGCTCGACAAAGGTTAGTGCGTTCTTCAGTTATTTCTGTTTTTCTCATTTTTTTTTGCCCAAAGATCATGAATGATGCTGATTTGGTGCTGAAATTTTGGGTTTTGTTCAAAAATTTAGGTTTTCTGCACGAAGCATTCGGCCTCTTCCACCATCCGCCAAGATCCACTATCCGTGGGACGAAAAATCTCCACGGAGAGTCAAAGGTTAGTGCAAAACCCACTTATTTCTCTTTTTCTCAATTTTTTTTGCCAAAAAATCATGAATGATGCAGATTTAGGGTTTAGATCGGCATGAAAGGTGCTGAAATTTTGGGTTTTGTTCCAAAATTTATGGTTTCTACACGAAGCTTTCGGCATCTTCCACCATCCACCAACTTCCACGATCCGTGGGACGAAATTTTTGGGTTTTGCAAAAAAAATTAGGGTTTCTGTTATTAGTTTAAGAAGGAAACCCTAATTTTTTGTTCTTGGAAAAATTAGGGTCTTGTTCTTTGTTTCTCTTTTCTTCTTTCTTTAAATTCGTCTTCTTTTTTTTGCTGCAAAAATCCTCAATAGTGCAGTTTTTTTCAATTTTGCTGCAAACCTACACCTGAACGTACCCCTGCAACCCTACTTTCAGTGTACCCCTGCAACCCTACTCTACTTTAAGACACACAGTAGAAAATATCTGTAATATGTTACCATTTCTTATTATGCTGATGAGCCATGTGTATGTTGCATTTTTAGGTATAAAAAATGGACCCATCTATTGACGAAGTACATGCAAATGGTTTAATTGAGTGTGACAATGGGTTTAATCTCAACGATGATAATTTAGTATGGGATGGGAATATAATTGACATTAATGATGGGGTGAATCTCAATTATGATGATCTACAATGGGAGGCTACTGATGGTATAGACGGAGATGAGGGTTGTAGTCATACAGTTACTACTCCCAACAAGGTTGTTGGTGAGGATAGTATTGTGAATATGCCGTTTGAGGACCAGGTTTTTCAAACTTGGGAAGCTGCATATGAGTTCTACAATGCGTATGCATATGCTACTGGTTTTGGACTACGAAAATCTAGTACTACCATATCAAATTTAACAAAGACGGTGATATCGAGAACGTTTGTATGTAATAAAGAGGGAGAGAAAAAGGATAAGGAGAAGATGGATGATGTTAAGGACTTGAGGGAGCGTCGCCTTGCCAGAATGAATTGTAAAGCAAGGATGATCATCAAATTGAGAGATAAAGAGTGGAAAGTTACAACATTTGACGACATCCATTCTCATGACCTTACTTCACCACTTAAAACGCAAATGCATCGTTCACATAGTCAGTTCCGTAAAAACAAAGGCTGTAAGAATTTGATTGAACAACTCAGTGGAAGCAATTTCAAGCCTGCTCAGATAAAGAATGCCATTAACTCTACTTCCAATGCTCCCGTGGTCTCAACAAATCAAGTTATTGCCCATTTGAGAGCAGTTAGGGAGAACAATATGGGTAAAGAAGCGGTGATAGTGGCTAACCATTTCCAAAAGAGAAAGTCTGAAGACCCGAACTTCTATTTTGAGTTGGAGTTAGACGCGAATGGGACTTTGCGTTCGATGTTCTGGGCTGATTCCAGGGCGAGAGAAGCATACCTTACGTTTAGTGATGTGATCGTATTTGATGTGACTTATAAAACGAATAGGTTTAAAATGCCGTTTGCACCGTTCACTGGGGTTAACCATCACAGGCAGTCGACTCTTTTTGGATGTGCACTTCTTGCCGACGAGACAGAGGAGACTTTCACCTGGTTATTTGAGCAGTGGCTCACGTGTATGTTTCGTAAAGCTCCAGGTGCTATAATAACTGATATGGACGGGGCTATGCGAAATGCAATTCGAAAAGTATTTCCACATACCAGGCATCGATTTTGTTCGTGGCACATAAAGAAGCATCTCCTTGAGCATGTTGCGGACATGAGAGATGTCGACACTGATTTCTACAAGGATTACAATCACTGGTTTTACAGGAGGGAAATAGAGGATTCTGAGACAGAATGGAAATCTCTGGCTGATAAATATGACATTGGTGAAAGTCATTGGTTAGGAAAAATGTGGGATATCCGCGAGCATTGGGTTCCCGCCTATTGGAGAGGCACATTCACAGCAGGAATGACATCTAGTCAACGGAGTGAAAGCATAAATTCCTTCTTTGATGGTTATGTTAACCAGAACACCTCCTTAGTTGAATTCTTGGGTCAATACGACAAGGCACTGGTTGAGCGGCGTAAAGCCGAATTGGAAGAAGATTTTAAGTCTAACAATACAGTTGCCAAAATGAACACAGCCAGCCCATTGGAACGAAAGGCTGGGAAATTCTATACAAAGAAGATGTTCACCATATTCCAAGATGAGATGATGGGTAATTTTGCCTTATGGAAAGACAAGTTTGGAAAGAACGACAATGTTGTGGAATACAATGTAGGAATCAGGACAGATGACAAGAAGAAATACCTTAGGGTTCTGTTTGACAGTTCCAACGATGTAACTGCGACATGTCAATGTGCTAAGTTTGAGAGGGAAGGAATATTATGCAGACATATCCTTCACATTATGGATAGAAAGCAAGTACCTACTATCCCCAAACGCTATTTATTAAAGAGGTGGTCAATTGATGCAAGGCATCGAGCTGGGGGCACAACATCTGTAACCCAAGGAGATACTAGTGGCGTGAATGGACTGAAGAGGTGGTGTCTAATGTCAACATGGCAGCAACTGATTGAAAAAGTTGGTAATGACGAGATCCTCTTCAAGAAGATGACTGATTTTTGTACAGAGCTTGCTGTAGAAGTTGAAAATAAGGAGAAGGAGATTGTCTATCCGCAGAGTGCAGTTGGTAGCCAAGTGCAGTCAAACATTGGTTCTAGTGAAATACCTCAGTCAAACATTGGTCCCAGTCAAATACCTCTGTCAAACTTTGATTCCAGTCAAATACTTGGGTTTACAATTCGTGACCCTGAAGTTGTAAGGACGAAGGGCAGGCCAAAGCGTGCAAAGCGTCATGTATCTGGCATAGAGGCCAGTCAAGCACAAAAACAGCAACGCCAGTGCTCAAAATGTGGGGGATATGGACATTACAGAACAAGCTGTCAAAAGAGGACTAAGGTTTGGAAACGTTATTATTGCTCTGGTCAATTTATTATGCTCCGTTTTTTTTCTTATTGATTTACTCGGGGCTGCGGGAATGCAGAGATTAATGTCATCTTGGTTTATTTTCTACAAATGGATATGCTTATTCACATTCAAGTAATCATAATCGGATGGCTGGGATCATCTAACGAGTATCATTACAGGCAATTTCAATCCATGGAGGGGCTCAACAGGATGGTAGTTTATCCTTTATATCATGTCTTAAGTCATGTAGGCCGGCCTAATTAAAGCGTTTTTTGTACTTTTAGCTGGTGGCCATGATTTCTTAAAAAACATTCTACAAAAAACGTGTTTTATTTCATGGAAAAATTGCTAATGGGGGACATCAAAATACGAGAATTGCCAATGGGGGACAGTCTCCTCTAGTGTATTTATGATGACAATTTTACACTAAGGGCCCGTTTGGATACCTCCCATTTTGTATTTGGATTTGGAATTGAGTTTTGAATACAAAATGAATAGATCTGGCAGCTCATGTAGAGGGAGACAGAGAGGGAAGGGGGTAGTTCCTAGTGGAGGGGAGAGGTTGAGGAGCAAAGAGGGTGAAGGAAACTCCCAGATCTGTGAATTTCCAATTTCTTATTTCCACAGCACACTTAGAAATCTATTTTTTTTTTCACTTTCAGCTGCTGAATTAGAAATCCAAGAATTTGATCCGAATCAAATTACATTGCAAAAAGGGCTGCAAAAGTGAGAAGTCCAAATAAAAATCTTCTCGGCATCCAAACGTGAAAATTTGATTCTAGGAATGATATCTGCTCCCTTATTTTGATAATAATCTCACTTCACTGTATTTAAAACCATCTGTAGCTGTCTCTCAACAACTGCCAACCATTTATAAAACGACGTGTGCCAGTATTATTTCCCTCTATTTCAGTTTTAGTTAAAGTTAAAAGGATATGGCAGTGTAATTAGAAACAATTGAGATTCATTACAATGTTTCAGAGTGCAGAAAATAGCCAGAATGGGAGTCCGTGAAAATTACTAAAGAGAGCTCTATAAAATCTAAACATAAAGATCTCATATGACACTGCTACTTGCAAATTCTAAACATCATATAGACTATGCATTCAGTGTCAATGATCTGAGAGCAAGGCCACGCTCATAATTACTTGGTACATAGCATATTGACAATAAAAATTGAAAAGGCAGCACAAGTTCTATCAAAAGAACATTACATATCCCCGTCTTCTATAGCCAATAACAATTAAAATAGTTTGTTTCTAAAATACCACACATCGCAAATACTACATAGTGATGTCAAGATGCAAAATAACATCCTAGCAATGCCTACCATCCGATATTACAGCTTCAAAAACCAAAGAATCACAGCTGCCTTAATCAGAATGAAGCCTAACAGGCAGCAAAAGCAAGTACAACCGGTATTGATCGCACCAAATGAAGGATCGATAGTGGGTCTGCAAAAACAAAAAACACCAAGTTAGTGACAATGGGCAGTGAGAAATGGCACCTTCCAAATGATTTTTTTTTAAATGATCGATAGTGGGTCTGCAAAAACAAAAAACCCCGGCTTATGTTCTTTTTTTCTTCAGCTTCTAAAAATAGTGACAATGGGCGGAGAGAAATGGCACCTTCATCTACAAAGCAAGTGTCTAACTCTCTAAATCTTACTCATTTCCATCTTGGTTATCGGCATTTTACTGCTCATGTGATGTTGGTAAAAATGATACATGGCAATTGGAACGGGGTTAGAAGCCAACTCTCAGTCGAATCATATAGATCTAAAAGGGCATATAATCATTAGGGAGCCATTCTGAAACACAAGCTCAACAATGTCATATTAGTTCTCAAACACAGAACCTTACAAACCCCATAAAATTAAAATCCATAACAGGAAAAAGAAAGAAAAAGGACTGCTCCTAATAATCAATTTTTTTCTCTGGAAACAGCCTACTAAGCCATAAATTGCATAACTCCAATTACATCAAACAGAAGAGGGGAGCCTAGTTGGGACCCTAGTTGCATAACTCCAATTACATCAAACAGCCTACTAAGCCAAAATGCAGAAGCATTTCCCCCCAAACTACACGCCAGAAAGCTTTTTTTTTTAATAGACAATTCAAAAACCTTGTCTGATAACAGAGGCATTTCATCAAACAGAAGAGGGGACCCTAGTTGGGACCCTTAAATTGCCTATGTTTGCCAAATCGTGTGAAGTACAAAAAGGGCATGTTGAGGCCTTTCCATCTAAAGCCTACAGAAACCATCACCAATCCATGAAAGCTGGGTTGGTTACAGATTTTTTTTTCATTTACCTGTTTGTTTAAGATTATGACAAGAAAATAGAGGCCATCTTCTCTGTTTGATCGCGGAAGTTGGCGGCTGCTGTGGAACCCTCTTCTTTACAGAGAAATTTTAGTGGTGGAGATTTTTCGTCGGATCGTGGATGTTGGCGGATGGTGGAAGAGGCCGAAAGCTTCGTGCAGAAACCCTCTTTTTTCGTTCAGAGTAATGAAACCCTCCTCAAAACCCTCTTCAACTGAGAAAAAAAATGCAGATAGAACACTACTCAAAACCAGAAGAAACCCTCTTACAATGCGGAAAAAAAATACCAAACCCTCTCCATACATGATTTCCTTCTGATTTTCAGCAAAAAAAAGAGAAAAAAAGAGAAAAGTTAGAAGAAACTAACCTGAGGAGGCGGCTTTGCAGAGGGCCGGAGGGGAGCGTCGTTTTGCAGAGGGCTGGAGCGTCGTTTTGCAGAGGGCCGGCGGAGATGAACGGAGATTTTGGTGGAGAAACCCTTCTCCTTGCCTCTGTTGTGTCTTGAGAAAGAGAAAGGGATTTTCTGTCGAGGGTAGCGTGCGTGACGCACCCTCGATAACGCACGTTTTGTCTTGGCTTTTTCTAGGCTGGGCCCACTACCACAACCAATAGGAATCGCCCTCTCTCTTCAACCGCACGAAGCCTCCATGCGCTCAACCGCACACTCCTTTTCCTCTATATATATATATATATATATATATATATGAGTTAAGTGAAGCTACACATATGTGTAGCTAACTTAGCTACACCGACGGCTTAAAATACAGTGGGCCTACATTATTTGGGTGATCCAAACCATTCATTTGATAGGACCTCACATTGATAGGGTGTGCCCAAAAAATCAGCTCCATTGGATGATCTCAACCCTTTAAACTGTGGAAACAAAAATGGACAGATTTGTGAAGGTTTTTACACGTCCATTTTTGCCTCCACAAATCGTAAGGTTGGGGTGATCCTAGGAAGCTGATTTTTTGTGCACACCCTATCTCTGTGAAGGCCCATCAAATGAATGGTTCGGATCACCCAAGCAATGTGGGGCCCACTGTATTATATATATATATATATATATATATATATATATATATATATATATATATATATATATATATATATAGGAGAGTCAAGTGAAGCTACACATACGTGTAGCTAACTTAGCTACATCGACGGCTTAAAATACAGTGGGCCCCACATTGTTTGAGTGATCCGAACCATTCATTTGATAGGCCCTCACATTGATAGGGTGTGCTAAAAAAATCAGCTCTATTGGATGATCCCAACCCTTCAAACTGTGGAGGCAAAAATGGACAGATTTGTGAAGGTTTTTACACGTCCATTTTTGCCTCCACAAATCGTAGGGTTGGGATGATCTTATGGAGCTGATTTTTTGGGCACACCCTATCTATGTGAGGGCCAATCAAATGAATGGTTTGGATCACCAAAACAATGTGGGGTGTCTTCCTAGTAACTTTCTACCACCACAACCTCTTACACCTAGTCATGTACATGTGTATTTTTAAAGAAAAATATGAGGCCCAAGTTATTCATTGATCTAAGCCTCATTTGTTGGGTACAAACATAAATGGATCATGTCCCAAAAATCATCTCCGTATGAAGTAGTAGAAGGCTACATATCCAATGCAGCCATACCTCTCATATGATCCTTCATCACTATAATTACTGAGAAGGATATGTGTCAGTCTACGCAAGACCAAAAGAGGCATTTGAGAATAAATATAAAACAAGGAGTATTTTTAGAGTAAAAGGTTTTAAGTACTTTAACTGAGTGACAGATCTGTAAGCTAATGGATGGGGGATTTCCAAAAAGAGATGGTCTGAATTGTTGCTAAACTAACCTTGTCATCAATGTGGGTATTCTGAGAATATATTGATGGCAGGCATTTATATAGACAACTAGTGGGGTTGGAAGTAACTGTAGATATCGAAGTGACAGAATGAAAATTAATGTTGGCTTAAGAGCAAAAATTTCACCCATAAATTTGGAAAAGAAAATGAGTATACATAGCAGGAATCCAAAAAAGAATGAGGAAAGCAAAAACCTTCATACATGGAGCCCATTCCATCTCTGAAGTGAGATGTAAACATAGAAGGTAATGCAACAATTCAGATGGATTACCGATTACATCACACCGCAATTACACATATAGAAATGCAGGTAGGTCCTAAAATATTGAAAAAAGAATGATTGTTCTTATAAATTAAAACCTAAACCCTGGGCTGAGAGTTTTATACCTTCATTGGATGGAGCGTTATATTCCTCCATTGGATGGTTTGGCACTTTAGAGTAAGCTTATTGCATCTGAGGTAGGTGCTAGTGTATTTCAAATCATGTTGTCAACAGTCTGTCATTGTGTAATGTAGGTTTTAATCTGTGTATGCTCACTCTATAAAAATTCATCCAATCAAATTTGGTAAATGTTGAGAAATATATCTTGTCCAACAAAAGCATAACAGCATGCAAGTGACCTGCATTTCATCCAAATAAAAATTCAATGACCGGTGGCAGAGTCAAGGCCCAAAATGGAGATGATCTAAAACCCTCAGCTTCACCCTCCGCGATGGCGCCCGTATAGAAACCTTAAAACAGTCCACAAAAGAATGCAGCTGCATTTCATCCAAATAAAATCAAGAAATTTAGTTAGTACCTAATTGCACAATTGAGCTAGTAGCCATATATGACTTGTAATTTTATATATTTTCGATGAAAACAACATTAACGTGTGAAAATGACTTAACAAAAATTGAAAGATTTGATCCTCATGGAAAATTATTTTTGAGAATTATCTGAGTGTAGCCTCAATCAAATTAGATAAAATAGCCTTAATCAAACTCATGAGAAAGTAGAATGGGACTCTTCCAAGATGATTGGATGGTATCGGCCTGTTGCATTTCTCTAACAATACTAATGAAGAAAATGACAAAAATACTCATATCCCATATAAATAAAAAAGTACAGCTCGTTAAAAAATTGTAAAACCAGGTGGGTTGTCCTCATTATCAAAACATCGTCGTGGAGATATCAGTCCCACCAGTTTTAAATATGCAGTTTATAAGAAGACTATTGATTTTGGCACTACTGGGTTTTGATATTTGCAATAAGTTACCTTGTCTTTTCTTTCATAATTTGCTTCTATAGCATTTTTTTGAAATTGTGATAGCCATTGACAGCTGGTTGAATAGTACAAGACAATGTGAGTTAGTGAAATTATCAAAACATTTTCCCAACCGAAATCTTTCTTGCATCTTCTTTAAATAAATAGAAAATAAATAAATAAACGTTACACAAAATGATAATGAGTGTGTGACCTACCACGGATAGAAAAAGAGACGACCTTTCTTGTCACACTTGTGGGTCTCACTCTTTATGAGATGTCGCTATTACTACGCGTTTTTTCCTTATTTGTGAGCTGAGCTTCTACTTTAGACATTTTGGACGGTCCAGATTTATGAATGGTGAGGTGGCCAAGACTGGGGAAGACTCTGGATCCACCTTCCACCTTTCCCTCTCTAGATATATCTATGTTAAAGCTTAGAGTGAAACTACAACCGAGCTTTTAGTTTGGAGAAAAACTTGTATAACTCAACAAATAGGAAATTTATTATGAAACCATAGTTCTAAATTTTAAATATGATGTCTGTGCTTAGATATGAGTATTTTTCAAAAAAAGTCGGTCCCGCTTTGTTCAAAGATTCAAACCCTTCATATGGATTATCATAACATAAATATGTTGTGCCTCAATAATCATCTCTGGATCTACTTCTCCCGCTTACATGTGTGCATAATCCACACATAAATATTGTCCATGGGTTATCCACCTAGCATTCTCCATTAAGATATTGAACAACCTGAGTTTGAACAATTTGCTCTCATATGAGGAATCGATTCGACCCCGTGTCCTTTTTCAATTAACACAATATCCACAATAAGGTCTTCTTAAGAGGGAAAAAAATGGTTCCTTCCAAACGACAATGTCAAAGTCTCCCTGTTCAAAAGAGGGAAAAAAATGTCTAAAATTTCCTACTTCTTCACACACTAAAAAAGATAATTTGAATCAACCCTATTCAAGTTTTATCTAGAGGGACCTCCAATTTATGATGATATCCCTATAAAATTATAAATTAACCATAATCATATTATTCCTCTCTAAATGGAGGAAAGGAAACATTTTCACCGAAAAAATTTCAGTCAGAAATATTTTTCTTGAATCCAAACATTGCCTAAGGGAGGTAAAGATTTTTCAGCCATATCAGATTTTTCACCATGTTTTGATACGGTGGGTCCTACCAATTTCCCTCAAACACATGAATAGGGTGGGGCCCACCATGTATACCAATGCTCACTATCTCCACCCAAATCCATACATAGAGTCAGGCCCACCATCTTACAACATTTATTTGTTGTGTGGGTCCGACCACCCAAATTCATATTCATGTACAAGGTGGGGCCTACCATTTTGCATCTTGCTTTGATAGGGTGGGCCCCACCATTTTGCATCTTGCCGCCTACACGTCCACTTTCTTACAGATTTTTAGCCTATCATTTGCCCCTCTTTTTAAAGCTCTGCTCTTCCTTTCTCTGCTCTGCACTACTCTACTCTTCTGTTCCTTTCACTGAGCAATTCTCTTCTCAACTTATTTTCTTAACACCCACTTCAAAATTTTAAATTTAATTGGTGAAATGTTTGGACTTCTTTTTTTTTCTCTTTCCTCTTTCTATTTCTCTAACAAATGATACATCTGGGTTTGCTCATCTTTCTGGGTTTTTTTTTTTGTTATAACTTATAAGTACTTAAAATTCACAACCCATTGTAAGAATTTTCATCTTCTAGTAAATGATTTCTCCATCTGGGAAAGAACAGTGAAACTCATGCTCACTCCACACCAAAAACCATTTTGCATTGATCTTCACTTTCAGATCAAAATTTTAAGTTAAATGGGAAAATATTTCATAGTTTTTCTTAGTCTGTAGATTTTACACCATTTTGCACCAAATTTCAGCTTTGTTTGCTATCTTGAGTTTTAGTCCCTCCACAATTAATTTCCATAAATGGAAAGGACTGAGATTTAGACTCAATTCTGTGACTAATTTCTAGTCTTTTAGTTTCCAGTAATAGAAAATTTGGGGTTCTTGTTTATTTGCTTCTTTCTTATATTGCTGAATTTCATTTATGTGATGTAGGACATTGTTTGTTGTTTTCTTTAGATTTCTTATTTTCCTTTTTGTTTATTAGTTCTATTTGCATTAGGATTATTTACAGATAGTAATAGTTATGTATAAATTAGGAGTCTAAATCGCCGCATTAGAATGTAAATATTTTTATCTGTGTTCTTTCTACATTTACCAATCTTTTCTTCTCAACCATGGAAAAACCTCATGGTTTTACCTTCCTTAGAATTCTCATTTTCTTTGTTCTTCCGTTCTCTTTTGCTCAATTGTTTCCCTCTGAAACCATGGCCTTGTTCCGATTTCAATGCATTTTGGAGTACCCATCTGTTCTCAATGGCTGGAACAGGTGGACTAATTTCTGTTACATTCCTCCTTCTCAGTCTCTTAAAATCGTCTGCTCGGGAAACCGAGTAACCGAATTAACTGTCATTGGAAACAACGGATCCCCTTATCCCAGTAAGGTCTTTTCCATCTCTTCTCAAACTCTATCTTCGAATTTTTTGATTGATTCTCTTTTCACCACTCTTTCTAAGTTGTCAAGCTTGAAGGTGCTGTCACTTGTGTCATTGGGTTTGTGGGGGCCTTTACCTGAAAAAATCAATCGATTTTCGTCTCTTCAAGTACTGAATATAAGTTCAAATTTTATTTATGGGAAAATCCCATTGCAAATTTATTCTTTGACCAGCATTCAGAGTCTTATTTTTCATGATAATTTGTTCAATGGAAATGTTCCTGATCTTAGTAGCTTAACTGTTCTTGAAGAATTGGACTTGGGTTGCAATATCCTCGGACCAGAGTTTCCCTCATTGGGGAATAAGCTTGTCAGTCTAGTATTGAGAAACAATTCTTTCCACTCAAGTGTTAATTCTGAACTTCAGTCCTTTGATCAGCTCCAAAGATTAGATATCTCTTTCAATCAACTTGTGGGGCCAATCCCATCTCTTTTGTTCTCTTTACCTTTGGCTGGTAATAAATTGAGTGGAGCTCTTCCAATGAATACATCTTGTAGAAATGGACTCAATTTTGTGGATCTCTCTCATAATCTTTTGATTGGAGGTTTGCCTCCCTGCGCCCGTTCTAATTCTTCAGACCGAATTGTGTTGTATTCATGGAATTGTTTGTCGTCTGGGGATTCAAAGTATCAACATTCAAACTCATTTTGCCATCGAAAACCAAGTTAGGCCTCTTACTTGGAATTGTTGGGGGAATTGTGGGATCCTTGGTAGCATGTATGATGTTAACATGCATGATAGTTAGGAGATTGGGGAAAAAGAATGAAAGAAACTCTAGATCTCAGAAATCTGTCGTAGGAAAAACGTCAGTTCGGATAGTTCGGATATCCCCAAGACTGGGTACTGAATCTAGTAAGCTGTTCTTTCTCTTCCACCATTATTCATTGCTATCTGTCTATAGAATGACCATGAATGATATTTCTTTCACTTTACCATCCTTGAAAATTTCAGTAGAAATGTATCCAAGTTTTCCAGACTTGCGTCTATGGTTTAAGGGCCTAATCTTTCTGAATTTCTTTTGTAATGTTTCTGCTTGGTAGTGTATATAGACTTTTGTAAAAGGATTCTTGCATGGAGCACTCAATGTTTCTTTGATAGGAATGATTAAAATATGTGAAGCCAATTTTATCTTTGACAGGGCATATGTCTCAGGCAATGAGGCTAGGAGCACTTGGGCTCCTACCATATCATGCTCTTACTCTGGAGGAACTCGAAGAAGCAACAAAAAACTTCGAGCCTTCGAATTTAATGGGGAAAGGATCTCAGGGTCAGGTATGAGAGTGAATCTATTTCGGATGGAAAATATCACCTACTACTCTTAATAATAATCTTATATATTTGTTCGAAATGCTTGGGGACAAATGATCATGTAATAAAATGTTTCAGTATAATGTTGACTGTGTCACCCTAGCCACTACATAGATTAATAAAGGCGACAAAATAGGTAGATCAGATACAAAATGTTAATACACTCTAAAGAAAGGATAAGGGAATGATGTTGTATTTTCCTTCTATCTAGACCTGAATGGACTACCCAAGTTGTGGCTCTAACCATGACATAAAAGTGAATGTTTCCAATGTATGTGCCTGTGAGCATTGAAACGAAACTGATTACAGAAAATAGATGATAGATTTTTAACATCTGGTAGACCTCAATAAGTCCTGTTTATTTGCCCTGTTGCCACCATAATTTAAACATCCTATCTCCTTGATCAAATGGCTATCTTTTAGTGCTTTGCCAAGAACAATTTAACTGTTGTTTTTTGGACTATGCCTGTTGTGTCAAACTCTTTTGAATACTAAATATTTTGTTCATGGGTTCAACACAAAAATCTCCTCAAATTTCAGTCTATTAAGTGGTAAGGTAGTGTAGGCACCCCATTTTGACCGAACCCTAGTAGCATCGTTAGATTAGAAATCCTGCTAAATCAGCGTTTTAGAGTCCCAATTTGTACCTTAGGATAGGTTAGGATCCCAGGTAGGTCCCTTTAAATTTTCGTTTGAAACCGTTAGAGTTTGCCTAGCAACCGAGCGAAGTTTCTAGTGTAGTGTAGTGTAGGAATAAGAGTGGTGATTTAGCCAGAAAAGGGGGTGTGCTGGAACCTGAAAAGCCAGTTCAAATTTACTGCAGCGGGCTGTCCAGGAAGATATTTGGGTGTGCAGATTAATGTGTAGCTTAATTAGAGGGTGCATTATCCGGGAGCAGGGCAGAAAAGATTCATTTCTTCCTTTTCAAGTTCCAATTAGGCCTAATAATAAGTTAATGAGGTTTAAGGCTAGGATTAGTTAGAAAAGAATATTATGAAGCTTCCTAGGAGGTTTAGAGGCTTTTGATCTCAACACTTTATTCATAAAGGCAATTTGAAGGGCTAGGATCATAGAAAGGAGCCTTGTTTTTTAGTTGGACCCCCTGTAGGTTAGAAAATGTACAAAATACACTATAGGTGGCTATCTAAGTAGGGAGGGGGGGTCTGAATATATCATTTTCCCTTTCATAAAAACCCATCTGAATCAGGGTTTTAAAGGGGAGAGGAGATTGAAAAATCTCAGAGGAGAGGGAGAGAAACAGAGAGCTAGAGAGAGTGAGAGAGGGATTTCAGCCTTCTTCTCCGGCATCATTTCCAGCCGGATCTATCATTTCCACCCCCACTACAACCATCTTCTTATTATTCTTCTTCTTCCCTTATCTCCACCATCACTATCTCTGCAACCCACCTCCACCATCACCATCTCTCAGCCACATCTCAAAACCTCTCCTCCATTGACCTCTAAAATCCTATATCTATATCTAAACCCATTTACTCCGGCAACGGCCATAGATTCCGGCCAACACCTTCTCTGCAATTCGTATCTCTCCCTCTTTACCACCACCACCCAGATCCTATTCCAATTTCATTTTTTTATCCCCATCAAAACCCATCACCATCACAGCTGGCACCCCCTCTTCTCATTTCCCCAAGACCTCCTTCTCTGGCCTCATTTCCCGCTGAAAATCCGGCCATCCCATCCTCCACCGCTGGCCGATCCTCCACCATCATCACCGTACCCCATCAGAGATGAAAGGAGCTTGGGCTCCACCGCATCCGACGGGCCACCATAGCCTCACCTTCTTCCCCTATTCAACCTCCCATTTCTCTGTTTTTCATCACCATCTCTAATCCATTTCAGTAACCCTAGCCTAAAATTTGACCCCATAGCAACCACCTCATTTCAATATCCACCGCCACTTAGAAACCCACATCAAATTCTCCACCACCATCATCTTCCATCAGCCCAACAATCCAGGAAACCCTTTTTGATTTTTATCTCCACCATCACCCTTAGCTCCTTCCTCAAGCTCTTGTTTAATTTGTTTCAAAGCACCCTCTCCATTGCAATTCACTCAAACATAGTTCTAATCCCTAGATTTAAGATTCTCTTCTACTTGGGTTTCACCCATTTTCTGAGACCGAAACTTCCTAGTTCAGATCTGTTCCTCTGGTCAGTAATTTTGAAAAGTGGAGAGAAGAAGAAGAGGAGGCTTTGGACCAGAGCAATTTATTTAGGCCTGCTGGCATTGGATAGAATAGAAAGCGATCAGCATTGATGAAATTCTGGATTTCGTGAGTTGCGTGATTTGGGGCAAAGAAAGAGGGATCTTCATTTTTTCTCTCTACCGGGTATGTATTGGGGTTTATGCATTATATTAGTTTTCTCGTATATATTCTTTATGACTCCGGAGTTTACTTTGCTTATCATTGTTATCCTGTTATTCCATTTTTAGTGCCAAGTGCTCATGGAATCTGTTTGGGCATTACTTGGTTTTTTTTTTGAAAATTAAATAACCTTTTCATTTAAATCCAAACCCAAACCCGGACCTCGGACCCCGGCCCGGCACGCGTTTGTTTTTACACATGCATTACTTGGTATTTTGATTTGCATTTTACTGTCACAATACAAACTTATCACGCCAGGTGGCGCATTGAGCCTCCTGTTTCTTGCTACTCTTTTTAATAATATATGCCGTTATCCCGCAAAAAGGAAAAGCTTTGAGTCTCCTGTTTTGGAATTGATTCCCATGGTTCTCATTCTTTATGCATTTTGAATAATCAGTTTCATCTATGTAGTCATTTGCTTTATGAGAATTTTCTGTTTGGACTTTGGATAATGATAAAGATAAAGTAGTATCTTGTATATGGGCGCCAAGATGTTTTACTCTTAGAATTCAGCGGATGCAATGTGCCATAACAAAGCACATGTTACATGCGAATTTTCAGTTTGGAATCCTTATGTTAAATTTTGATGGAGCATGTCCCCAGACATTTCTACTTATTTATTCTGTTCTTGTATATGGCATGCCTTGAGGGGCTCAATGTGACTCTTTCTTATTTTGGATGTCATTTGTAGAATTTTCTTTTATGGATTGATTTGCAGTTATGGTTTTATATGTAGGTCTGTTCTGGATGGTTAAGGTATAACTTCAATTAGCGTTAAGCTCCGCGCTTCATTTTAATATTCTTACCGTCCTAGTAAGGTTATTTTGGCTATTTTCATCTTAGAATCGGAGAGGACAAGTCTCAAGGTCCTTGTATTTATTCTATTTCTTGTGAACAGCATGCTTAGAGCGTTTGACTATGATTCTACTGTTTATGGAGGCCGCTTTTTCATCTATGACTTGATTATCATTTGTCATTTTCATCTAACTGTATTATGGATGGTTAAAACTTAACTGTACATTGTAGGGTTCACCTCGAACTGCATGCTTCACTTTGCATTTTATTTGCATGTGCACGGTTATTTTTATTATTTTCTTCTTTTTGTTTTTAAATTTAAAACTTTGAATTTCTGGATGCCTATAATATTCGTTCGAGTGGATAGGTTCTAATTGCTAAACCTCCCTCTTGCTGTGTGGTTATTACATGTTTGCAATGTGAGAACTTTTTTTATTTTTTTATTTTTTGAATGGTAATGTGGGAACAACTTCCTCATGTCTTAATTCTGTAATTGTTTCTTTGTTATATGGCAGGGTATACTTTTTTAGAAGTTTTAGTTTAGGTTATTTCCTGTTTTGAATTTATTGAGGTTCATGATTTTTCAATAAATACGAGTTTGGCTTCTTGTTGTGGATGTCAAAACTGTAGATCTTACTTTTATATGGTCCAATTGGAGAAGTTTTGTACAAGATTGTTATACACTTTGAATGCTTCAGTTTGGTTGTGGCTGATTTGTTTTATGATGAAGTTGCAGTGGACCCTTTTTTTTTTTTTTATGGCACAGGGTAGCCCCTGCCCCGTTTAGGAGTCCAACCTTCGTTCACTAAATATTATGACCTGTAGTTAAATTAAAGCATGAACCTGGGTATACCTTTTCTGCAAGAGCCCAGTTCAAAACTCCACTTTGACTATGTGTGTGTAATTTGTCACTTATTTCTCTACATGGACTTTAGGGTAGTGGGTATTGGTCATTTGATACAGAAGGGAAGGTGTGTATTATCTATAGTTGTGATCTTTTCTAAAATTAGTTTCCTATTTGTACTAGGGTATTTCATTAAGAAATCATTGTTGGGAAGGTGTGTATTATCTATAGCTTGTTTATTGTATTATCTTTAGGTAGAGTGTTCGTAGTCTTTTAGGTGCCCTTAACCCATAAGTAGCCCATTCATTGCAAGGGCAAGGAAAGAGTCATCTAGAGCCCTATTGGGAGACATACCTTGTCTCATGAGACAGTTCTCTTTTGAAGAGAAGCCTCATTGTTTAGAGTTTATCTCTTAGGGAGTATACCTTGGATTTAGCATTAGAGGAGTCCGCCCATAGGAGACAGGCTTTGTCTCATTTATAGAGTTCATCCTTTTAGGAGGCTTGTCTAGCCTCATTTGTGGAACACCCTCATAAGTAGAAGACTAACTTAGTCTTTTTAGTTGCCCTGGTGATGATAGGGGTACTTGGAGCTCACCTTTGTATCTAGGAGGCATGCCTTGCCTCGTTTATAGAACCCCTATTTGGAGACAAGCCTTGTCTCATTTAGAGAGTTTCCTCTTTAGGAGGCTTACCCAGCCTCATGTTAGAGTCTCCCCTTTTTCTAGAGTGAGTTTTTGACTTATTTGCCCTTGTTTTGATAGTGTTATTAGAGAGTCTTTGACTCATTTGTACTCTCTTCTTTAGTGTTGGTAGCTAGGGGTTTCTCCTTTAGAGTTGTTGTCATTTTTCTTTATTAGAGACTAGCACAGTCTTATTAGAGCTTTGCTAACTTAGGATTTTAGATTGTTTTCTTTGTTCTTGGGGCACTTGTTTACTTGTTCGTGGATTGTTACATCTTGTTTTGGGATACTAATTTGTTGGTTCGGGGTTTCCCCTTTACCCTAAGGGTTTTATCTAGGGTGTTGCATTGTGTGTTCCCTTTGGCCTTTGACCAAAAGGGTGAAAGCATTTGAAATTTTAAAATCCAGAACATTTGAAATCTTAAAATCACAAGAACATTGAAATCATTTAAAATAAAAAAAACATTAGAAATTTGAAACCCAAAAACAATTCAACATTTTAAAACCCCAAAACATTAGAAATTTAAAACAACAAAAATATTTGGAAAAAACATTAGAAGCATTTGAAAATAAAAAACATTTGAAAACATCAAAAGCCTTAAATCATTTGGAGTGTTAAATTTTAATGGTAGTTACGAGAGTTCGATTTTCGAACTACGTTGGCTTGATCCTCTTCCACGGGTACGTAGTGCAGCTTGAGATCTTTATCCCAAGTCCAGCCAAACTTTGTAAATAAATCATTTGAATTCTTTGAAAAGCACAAAAATCTTTTAAAACCTTGTTTTCAACAAGATCTTCCTCTAGAGTTAGGAGTTTGTCCTAGATAAAGAGTTTTAGAGTTAGGAGTTTGTCTTTTGATGTGTTGTGTGTTTGTGTTAGAGTTAGGAGTTTGCCGCGTCTCCGTCCGGTCAGTTGGCGATTCACATCGCCGACTGATGGCTAGGTCTAGGATGCGTTAGAGATCCCATTGTTTTCCTTAAGACACACAGCCTAGTTACACATAGGTTGTAGGAATCACCTGCATTAGCTTAGGGCTAACTTGCGTTTAGTTAGGACATATAGGGTGTCCTAAAATCCACAATCCACTGGAATTTAAATAATTGCACAAGAAGCTTTAATAACTAGTCCGGTCTTTCAGGTCGAGTCTAGGATAGAGGTCTAGATGTCTTAGACATCATAGCTTAGAATAGGTGCGAAGAACTACGTTGCTTTGATTCTCGTGGAAGCAGGGATACGTAGGCAGCTTTGGATGAATACCAGACCATCCAAAGAATCGGGCGAAATCGTTTAGAGTTTAGGATTTGTTGTGTTGCGTCTTGTGTGGTATTAAGTTATATTGCATGTTTTGTTGTGCTTTCTTATTTTCCTATGCAGACCTTATACCTTTAGCTGTAGCATGCATGTGTTTGTCCACCAGAACTTAGACATCCATTAGGTATGTCACTCATAACCTAGCTGTGATTAGGTGACACTTCTTTCGTTCATCTCGAGTGTGCTTATTATTTAATCCCCGGGACATGCATGATTAGGTAGACGTTTTCTCGGGGATATTTCGTTCCCATTTCACATGATTTTGCCCAAAATTCTTTGGAGTTAATAAAAAATGGCATAAGAGACCAAGTGCTTGCACTCGGACGAATTGGGGGTGCTCTTCGGATCTTCTCCATTCGTAACCAGGCACGAGCATATATATATATATATATATATATATATATATATATATTTCTGGTTATCTATTGCACATATGCTTTGTTTTGGGTTCCATGGCCTATCCATGGATGGCGACTCTGAGTTTGTTTTAGGTACTTCTTGGTTTGAGGATTTATCCTTGGATCAAGAGGTATCTCATTTATCACCACCCGTGCTAGGCTATGAGAGTGACACTTATTTTGAGAGTTTCTTGGTAGAGCTCTCCTTCACATGTGGAGATCTTTGAGGATTGTAGAGGATCTCATGTCCTCAGCACCCGTCCTCTCGGATCGGGGTCCACAGGTAATGAATTTTATATAAAGTTATCCTCCTTATCAGTTCTCAATTCCCTTGGCAGCCTAACTCCCAAGTTATGAATGGATCAAGAACAAAGAAGAAATGTTTTTGGGTGTTTACAGTTAAAATCTGTCTGACGGATTCCACATAACTAAGCTGGTTTTCGAATTTTTTATTTTCTCAAAATTTGAACAAGTAATCACACGCGCTCATGGTAAAGATCTCAAAGTAATATAGGTTATTTGCATACATTATAGGCTTAATTCAGTCGGTAATAGTGTTCAACTCTATCGAAAAATGTTTGTTTTCACTTGTAGGATTTGTTATTGTCAGTTCATTTTGAGTTTCCACACTTTTATAATTTAATGTAGTGAAAAGTTGGATCCTTCAGAATGCATCAATGCTCTGTTTTATATTTCCACAAGTAGTTGATTGGATTTACTTTTTCTATGTTTGAAACTTCACTTGGTCAATCATTGACTCGCACAAATCAACTTGATTTCAGATCTACTGAGTCAGTAAAACTCGTTGATCCACCCAATGCAATCAACTCGCGGGGTAAATCATTGACTGCCTGATTCAACCCACTTTTGCTTTGGGTTGACTTCTTGAGCAATGATAAGATTTTAAGCGCTACCATATCTCTCTCTAAATGGTGTCTTTCAATCACTAGTTATATTTCAATCACTAGTTATATTTTTAACCTAATTCATAAAACATACCAAGTGATTTTTCTACCTACGTAAGCCAAATTTGGGAGCTACATGAACTAAAGTAACTCAAGAGGATAGTAAATTACAGTTTTCTTGTAATGTCTATGTCATTAGAGTTTCAGACATGGGCATCTCGTAGGAGGATTTCAGATGCCATATCACGAATTAAAATAAATGAAAAAGACAAAAGATTTGGACTGTTCTATTTAATGTCCCAGAAATAGGGATAACATTCCCATTTTCATATGTTGCAGTAACCTTTCCTGAATATGGTGTATCTTACTGGACCAATATACAATATTTGAAAAACTGGAAGTTATTATTCTTTTCTGACTTTGGGTGATGATTCCATCGTCATATCTCCAAGAATTTGATAGAATTTTGTAAATTAATATGGTTCAAACATCATCTCTACTAGACACAGACTGCTTCACTTTCAATGTTGACATCTGAATAATTTCACATCATCTTGGCTTCTTTTGCAATTTTAGCTGTACAAAGGCTGGCTCAGTGACGGATCAGTGGTCGTGGTGAGGTGTCTGAAACTAAAGCAAAGGCATGCTCTTAAAATATTAAAACAGCAAATGGAAGTAATTTCAAAGCTCAGACATCGCCATTTGGTCAGCATTCTTGGACACTGCTTTGTCACTTATGAGGAATCCCCTAATGCCACTGATACCATCTTTCTTATCTTCGAATACGTTTCAAATGGGACACTGAGGAGTCATCTTACTGGTAAGGGGAATAACCATTATCCTATTGCTTTTCAGCCATTAATATCTGAAATATCATAAGATTTCAATTTTTATAATTTATTTGGCAGAACGGCGAAAGCAAGAGATGCTAAAATGGTCACAAAGATTAGCTGCTGCTACCGGAATTGCGAGAGGAGGTATTTTAAGAAATAATTTTAATATAAAGAAGGGTAAATGATGAGAAAAATGCAATGTTTATTCGAAATTATGAAAAAAGTGTAGTAATTTGTAAATTATTAAAAAAGGGTGTGAGGTGAGAGAAAAATGTATAAAGACAAAAATACCCTTAGTTTAGGTTTTTACCTTTTACACTGTTTATACTTTTGTTTTTTACTTTTCACACGGTTTTTTTTACCTTTCTCTTCTCCGACGAGAACTCTCACCGCCGGTGGAGAAATGACCGTTGTCATCGTCGTACGTCCGCGTGAATCTCGGTGACGCACCACCTACTCGCCGGAAAACATCCCTTCTCGCCGGAAATCTGCTTCGTCCACTATTCAAAGGTAATTTTTAAACATTTGATGTAGGGTTTTCTTAAATTTGGGTTTTTTTCGTGATGGGTTGGATCTCACGTATCTGAAGCTGTTTTAAGTACCTCTTTGGTAGTTTGTGAGAGGGATTTGCATGAGTATGTAGTTTTGAAGCCTTTGAAATGCTTTGCAAGGGGTTTCATTTGTATGGATTTTGAAATTTTTGGATTTTGATGGGTTTTGATATAGGGTTTATATCAAAGGGTTTCGTTGGGCTTTGATTTTGTGTTTGAAAGGGTTTCGTTGAGGGCTTAAAATGGGAATAATGAGTAGAAAAATCATAGGAGATTTAAATCCCAAGGGGCATTGCGAATCTTCCGCCATTTTTCCTTCGCTAACGATTTGGGAGTATTTTTGAGAAGCAATTGCATTTTGAATCTGTGTCCTTGTATGTTCCTTCTCTTTTGGTAAATGAACTCAACACTAGTTATCTACAAAGCACCTACATGCAAATACACAGATATGTTAAATCAATGGGTTCTGGTTTTTCTATTATTTATACCCAGTTGCTATCTGATATTCTGTAACTTGGGATGGTTTAAGGTTCTCTACAGAAGCACATACATGCAAAAAAAATTTTGCTTTTAGAGTTTCATATTGGAAATGTTATTTTTAAAATGTTAAATCATGAAAACCCAATATTTAATTGTAGGGATTTATAAGTCAATACAACTTTCCCAGACCTACTTACTTTTAGAAGCATTTACCAAAACTTTCTTGAGAGAGATGTCTTCACTTAATATCAGTTCCAAGATTAGCTTACGCTTCAAGTAAATATAAGAAAAAAAGGAATATTTTCCATCTCAAACTTATGACAACCTATGCAACAATTTAGCACTCTAGCAAATGGAAACTGAAGTAGACAAGAACCATCTCAAAGTTGTTCTATATTACCCCCTCTCAAACTTGTTCTGTATTACCCCCTTCAATTCCATTAAATGTTTAATCCATGCCATAGTTTCAAAACTCCCCCACATCATCATGGACTCACCCAAGTCAACTCTTTTTAACTTGGCTGTGTTCTTGGCCGAGTCCGCGTTTTGTCCTACAAAGTCCATCAAAGCTCCTCTGATTCTCCTGATTTATGTGGGGGAGTCAACCGATTACTCAGTCTCATCAACCAAGTACTCAGCCGCATCAACCAAGTCGACTAGGATTCACTTTCGCTGCATTTTCACCCCATCGGCATTTTGAAAAACTGATCCATACCGAGTTACAGAACAACCTGCTAATCATGGAGCAACTTTGCCTGTATTTTTTCCCTTTTAAGATTCCCTCCTGTTCTTGAATTTCTTTTTGTTGGTTAAGGTAATGCTAGCCTCGAACAAACTTGATGATTTGAAGTTCTAATTGGCATTGTGATGAATATTTGTTGTCCCTTTTGTTCTTCAACATCTATAATGAAACTTTCATGTAGTTAATGTATTTTTTTTTAAAAAGGGAAAAATACAGATACACCCCTTGTGGTTTGGCCATTTTCCACTTTTAACCCCGTGGTTTGGAAGTTAGCAATGACACCCCCTCAACTTTATGACATTTTTTAGTAGACCCCCGCTGTTGACGGTCCGTTAGTTTAACTTGACGGAATGAGTAAAACTAAACATGGTTAATATATTGAGGACAGAAATACCCTTATCACTGGTTTGAAGCCATTTGCAGAGGGATTAGGGTTACGCCATTTGCCACCGCCACCTTCGCCATCTCCGGCCACCGCCGTCACCTCCACCACAGATAATGAAACCCCACCCCATGGCTACATTAAACCCACATTTTAAGAAAGAGAACATTGATAAAAACAAAAAAAGCCCTAAAATATTAGGGTTTTTGTGGAAATCATGATATTTGGACGTGCTCATTAACGGGAAGACCACGAGGCTTCAGTGTACATATGCATAACTCGCAACTTCGTGTTGGAGGATGCTATGCCGTTAGGCCTACAATTTGCGAATGACTTTACACCCGTGAAGGTCGTAAACTTGGAGGCCCACCCTAGGGTGGAAAAGGTGTGGAAGTAAAGTTCGTAGAGTTCCATCAACCTCACGACAATGCCCTTGTACGACTACCAGGTGATACAAGGAATGGAGTTCTCATGTGCAGCAAAGGTAGGTAGTTCCCATACCTCACCTTGTAGTGGTAAGTACCATGGGCGAGTGGTTCCCATACATGTTCCCCATTGTACATACGAAGAATGGCAAGGATGGGAGAGTCTCAACCTTACAATTAGTTGAAGGCCCTATGATGGAAAGAGCAATATGGGCAAGAAGGAATGGGCGCTTGGAGTGTCCCAGTCGGTCGAAGACTCGATGGGAGGATCGAGCTCCTCATCGGAAGAATTGATGGAGGAATCGTTGAAGGAGGTGGTATGCTGAAGGAAAGAAAAGGACGTCAACGAGATTTGGTAGGGGAGGATTGTCCTGCGATGACAATTGGTCTCCCTTCATATCATTTTATAGGCCTAAACGAGGCTCAACCAAGGTTTTAAACTTCAGTTTTGAATACGGTTTCAGTTGTGAGAGAAACAGAAATGTTTCGGTTCGGAATTTTGCTGGAAATCCTGTAAAATCATGAAAACCTATGGAAATGCTGGACATGTAAGATGAGATTTAGGAAGTGCTAGAATAAGCACAAATATCTAATCTCTGCTATTACGTCATCTTGCTTCCAAGGTCCTGACGATTTACTACCAGCCTAAGCGATGGCGTTAGAGGAGTCCCCTTCGATGATCAGTGGCTCTAGTCTAGCATTTGAATACCATTTCAGCCCCCATAGTAAGGCACGGGCTTCTCTTGTTTTTCTGTCCTTGTAATCTTTGGAGTTTCGACCATCTTGGTCTTCTTCCTTTTAATGAAAGCTTCAACATTCAAAAAAAAAGAAGAATTAAGGCATGGGCTTCTACTTCATTTGCATCACATATGCCCAGTGGTACAGAAAAAGATAAGATTTTTAAAGATATTTTTTTAATGGCATGGGATTGTTTACCCATCGTAGTTACGGAAGATTACCCCAATCCTTACCTAGCCCGGGCTTCCTTTGTAGCTTCTGTCAAAATTGAATTTGATTGATCCAAGGGGTGGGGTGTACCACTTTAGCGAGGTTTTAGGTTTTCCACTCTTCTCCATGATAATCGTTGTCCGACCCCTTAGAATATCACTCACCGTGTTTGTGGCTTTGAGCTTGTTCCCTCTTTCCTATAGTATAACAATCTTGATATCTAGCAGTATTCTTCCTATTTCTCTCTCGTGCTCCTTCACTATTCAGTTGTTCCTTATTTCCAAAGTTGACATATCAAAACAAATGGGACATTCTTCCATGTGATTCAACCAGCTTCGCCGAAAGGGCCTATACTCCAATTAAGAATGACTTTCTTGATTGATCCTTGAGATACCCTAGCTATGCCAAAACTCTTGATAACGTGCATCCACAGTTGATAGGAGAATTGGTAAGTCAGCAGGAGATGATCTTAGGATTCTTCGCTTTTGTTGCATGCCACATACCTGGTGGTGTCGTTGGTAACTTCCAAACCACGAGGTTAAAAGTGGGAAATGGCCAAACCACAGGCTTCTGTCTTAACTCCACCAAAAACAAGAAATGTAACACCAAAATAAGAACTCTTTATGCTCTGTATGGTTGCCAGGTTTTTTTTGTTCCTGGGAGTTATGTGGGAGAAAAAAATACCCTGGGAGATAGTTGGGAAAAAAAAACTCGTAGAAGTATCCCGGTAAAATAAAAATCCCATGTTTGGTTATGTGGGAGAAAAAAATACCCTGGGAGATATGGTGGGAAAAAAAAAACCTTTGTTTGGTTGGTTGCACTGTTGGGTAGAAAAAAAATCTTCTCAAGCTTATTTCTGGTTCCTGAGTTTATTTTTGTTCCTGGGGTTATCTTGGGATGGGATGACATTTCAATCATTACAAAAGTGGGATTAAAAATTTCACCCCAGAAGTAATCATTACAAGAGTGGGATTAAAAAAAACCTAGTGCTAAAAGGCAACCAAACATGGGATGGGACCAAAATTTAACTTACTCTCCATAACTGACACCATAATCACTCAAAACCAACTCCATTACATAGATGGGAGTGACCCTACGGGAAAATTAACATAAAGGAAAATAACTAAATAACTGGTACAGATTCTGCACGTAACAAGGATCCTCTATTTCAGCATTTTTCAATAGGTTCATCTGGTTTCTCTTTTTGTATATAGTTAGAACCAATTTTAGTTCGAAAGGGTTTCAATAGTTTAATTTTTGGTTTGAAAGGGTTTCAATGGTTTAGGCTCGCATTTATGGTTTCAATGGTTTGCCTGGTTTCATTTAGGGTTTAAATGGTTGCATATAGGTTTTCAATGGTTTCAAGGGTTTCATTTGGGGTTTCCATGGTTTTCAATGCTTTTCAATGGTTGCATTGTTTTGAATTTGTTTGAAGGGTTTCAATTAGGGGTTTGAAAGTTAGAACCGTTATTCCATGGAAGTTACATCCATGAAACCACTTATTCTGCCAAAGTTGGAACCAGTATTCCATGGACCCTGTATCCAGTATTACTGGTTCAAACTGTGTAATTTGTGGTTCCGTACTTCCTCTATCCAGTTATTGTGGTTTGAACTTTCTAATATGTGGTTCCACTAATCATATTTGTGAACTTTCTAATATGTGGTTCCGTAGTTCCTCTATCCTAACATTGGTTTCAAGTGGTTCGAAGTCTCTAAATAGTGTGTTTGTACAAACTTTCTGAAACATGGTTTTCTTTGAAGTATCTTTAATTTCAACTTTTCAACTATCTCCTACTTAAAGTATCTTCCCCTCCAAGTTATTCTCCTGCTTTGTGCAGATAAGGACCGGAAGCGGCTCCCCTTTTACTTTGTGAACCCCACTAACTACCTAACCCAAAACCCCTATAGTCATGCAGCGCGCGAAGCAAAGAAAGAAGAATGTGAATGTAGATGCAGGGTCTTCCACCCGCAAACGGCGTGGGAAGGCTATCCGTGAGCCCTCCCCTAGTCCTCCTGCCTCTGATGAGGATATGGGCAATGAGGATGCAGATGTAGAGGTTGGGTCCCTCGGTCGTATAGAAAGGAAGGGCATACTCTGAGGTAGGAAAGTCATTTTTAAAGATGTCGAAGTTTATAATGTGAAACCCTTATTTCTGGCCTTTCGATGGGTCAATTTTCTCGAAATTCACTGTGACTCGTACCCGACTCTCGTCAAGCAATTCTATGCCAATTACAGATTCGACAGAGATTTGAAGGTCTTCCAATCCAGAGTAAACAACAAAACCATCCATATGACAGTTCAAAAGTTTTGTGAAGTTGTCTCTCTTCCCACCACAGGCGACGAAATCTACTTTTGGCCCGGAACCATGAATGACATTAGTGCCTGTATAGATGATCCGGTCGCCGCCTATGGGGAGCTTGGTTGCGAAGGCCCACCTACTGACGGGTCAACCAACGTATCCTACAATTCCCTGACCCCTATGTGCAAAGTCCTACACAAGATTCTGACGAGCAATATCACGCCTCGCGGAGGCAATGCTGACATGGTCCGGCCTTTTGAGGCTTTTATTATGCACCGACTTCTTTGCGGCACGCCCCTTCACCTTGGCTATATCCTCCTTAGGTTCATGGAGGACACGAGGACGAAGGCCTTGGCTAGTCTACCATTCGGGATGCTTCTCACGCATGTCTTCAACCATGAGAATAATGCGTTGGTACACATATCTTCTTAAATTCCTTCTCGTTGACCTATGGTCTGTTCTGTAGATTGTTAATGTATATACGGATTACTTGAACTTGCGGGACGAATGTTGGCGAACAAAAAAAAGGGGATCATGCATTTGCCTTGCTACCCATCTACCTGTGAGATTAAATTAACTTATAAGTAATGGTTTTTGTTTCTGAAGCTGCGGGCAATTCTAACATTTCTTTTTTTGATTGCAGCAAGTTATTCTTGACGAAAGATGTGAACGTCCCGATGCATGTTCCAGATTCGTAACTCGTGTAGAGAACACCCCTCTTCAAGAGATACGAAAAGTACTCATTCCAATTAACATTGATATGGTTCATTGGGTACTTCTCGTGTTGGATATGGGGCATCGTACCTTCCTTCTTTACGATTCTCTTTACAGTCACACGGATTCTAGGAAGGTGCAACCCCTTGTGAGTACTACTCTTTACTTGATTCGTATGGCAATTATTAATTAATTTTTTGTTACTGCTCTAACGTACGGAATTCTTGATTTGTAGGTCGATTACCTTATTAAATGGTTCAGAATGGTCAAAGACATTGATATAAGTGCATTCCCCATTGATGTAGTGGTCGATCGGCCCCTACAAGGTAACAGGTATGTTATGTGCAATTACTTCAGTTTACGATACCTCCGTAAATGATTAATTCTTCTTCTCGGTTTTGCTTCATGTTTTGCAGCCACGACTGTGGGCTGTTCGTTTTGAAAGAGATGGAATACATTACCCGTGACGCTAGCCTCGATTTCACCCAGAAAGATATTACGGCTATGCGAGCTTCCCTACTTTCAGAAATGTTGAATGGGGTCTATGGGAAAGTATCCCTATAAGTTGTTCACATTCTTACCTGGGAGTCATTGTTGTTGGTTGTATATGCATTAGAGTTCAATTGCTTGGCGGGTGATCCGATACTTGCTCTCCTCGTTCCTGAAGTAGGTGGCGGAAATCAACCTGCTAGGGTGAGTGGATATTTTGCACACAATTGGGAAACACCAAAATGTTCTAGTTATTCATTATGATAATTGTGCTTGTTTGCAGGTAAGGCTTGTTCCAAATCCTGGCTCTCTTCAGCGTTTGTGGCAACTTGAAGAAGTCGTGGATGAGGAATGGCTTCAACATCTGGTCCTTCAATAGCAACCTTCTGGATGATGATTGATCTATTGCCACCTGCAAGTCTCCCTTGGGAAAATCTTTTCAATGATCAGAAATCCACCCCTTCATCTCCAAGCTATTCTGCCCCTACCAAACGCAAAGAAATCACTCCTGGGGAGGAAGAAAAATCTCAGCCGTCCGGACTTCCCGGATTCTATTAAGCTTAAAACATCCTCAGGTGAGATCATTCAAGACCTGAGAGGGCTGTAGCTGTGGCTTGCTCCTTGCCTGGTGATCTGCCTCTCTGGTTGTTTGTTGCTCTCATGCTTGTTGGGGCTTCGAGCTTTGTTTTTTCGTTTTGGGCTGTTTTTGCAGGTTCTGTCCTGTGTTTGGATGTTGTTGTTTGGGCTTCTTGCCTCTTTTTGTTCCCCCCTTTTATGTAAGGGGGTTGTTTTCTTCCTTCATGTATATCTTTGGTTTCTATAAATATATCTGGTCGGGGTCCTGCCTAACCCCAGCTTACTCATAAAAAAAATTTAAAAAACAACAAAAACAAAAAAGCTTCTGAGTGACCAGGATCGGGAAAAAGCTCTTTCTACTGGGGTAAAGATGAAAAATGTAGTGGGGACCGGTAAACTGACATGTTCCACAATTCCACTCTTTTCTCCATCCGACACAAAAGATATGTGCTTTAAACATCAAGTTCTTAACATTACGAGTTCACCACCCAAATGATCATCATTAATATATAATCTGAATGATCTTGCGCCACAAATGATGTATACATGTGATCAAGCCCATTGAATTGGTAGATCCTCGTGTAGTAACGTACATGAACCCGGTCCTACACCATATATGATGTTGTACTGGACTTCCTTCGGACTTCCGATTGAACTTCGGACTTCCGAGTCGGAAATCCGAACCAATTTCCGGACTTCCGACGGAACTCCAGTAGAGTTGCCACTCTATTGGAGTTCCGTCGGAAGTCCGGAAGTTGGTTCGGAATTCCGATTGAAGGGGCGGACTTCCGAATGATGTCCAGTAGAGTTGGCAACTCTACTGGACTTCCTTCGAAAATCCGAGTATTGGATCGGAATTCCGAGTCGAAATTCCGAACCAACTTCCGGACTTCCGAATGATGTCCAGTAGAGTTCCAACCTACTGGACATCATTCGGAAATCCGAGTATTGGATCGGAATTCCGAGTCGGAAATCCGAACCTACTTCTGGACTTCCGACGGAACTCCAGTAGAGTTGCCAACCTACTGGACATAATTCGGAAATCCGAGTATGGGATTGGAATTCCGAGTCGAAAATTCGAACCTACTTCCGGACTTCCGACGGAACTCTAGTAGAGTTGCGAACCTACTGGACTTCCGTCGGAAATCCGAGTATTGGTTCGGAATTCTGAGTCGGAAATCCGAACCAACTTCCGGACTTCCGACGGGACTCCAGTAGAGTTGCCAATGTACTGGACTTCCTTCGAAAATCCGAGTACTGGATCGGAATTCCGAGTCGGAAATCCAGTCGGAATTCCGGACCAACTTCCGGACTTCCGAATGATGTCCAGTAGCTTCCCAACTCTACTGGAGTTCCATCGGAAGTCCGTATTTGGGTTCGGATTTCCGAGGCGGATTTCCGAACCAATATTCGGTTGTCCGAAGGAAGTCCAGTAGCTTCGCAACTATACCGGAGTTCAGTCGGAAGTCCGGACGTTGATTCGGCAATCCGAGTCGGAATTCCGAACCAACTTCCGGACTTCGGACGGGAAAGAAGTGATATTGCGCTTCCGCTCTCGTCATTGGGAAGTCCAACGCTAGGTTCAGACTTTCGAGTAATCGTATGTACACTTGGTTCGTCCACAGATGGAAGGATTACCTCGATTCGATGGACCTGATTATTTGAGCACACCCAATATATGTGACGGCGTATCAAATGAACGATTTAGATGATCCAAACAATGTGGGCCGACTGACTTTTCGGTAGTGAGTAAAAACCAATGATATTGCCAACACCAATGATACATTAATGATAAGTTTTACAACAGTCACGGTCAGCTGTACAACCAATGTAATACTATAAGTCTATAATAACGTTTAATTTATACAAATTCTGTGTGAGTAAATATTTATGTGCAGTATGAAGAGTCCCAAAATCAATGACACTTTGTACAAACAAACCAACAACTCCATCCCTAAGCAAAGAAAGGAGGTGCAAATGAGACACCGGACCTACAAGAAAAACATGCAACAATCAATAAAATGATGGGTTTGATAGAGAAATCATATCAAGTGAGTAATAATGGAACATACGTATTTTCTGTAGGTGCGGATGGACCGATGGGCGTCATATTTAACTGAAGATTTGCAAGGGGGGATTTTTGCACGTTCTTTTGTTGTGTCCAGGTTCCCCACATGATTTGCAGTTGTGATGTTGTCCAAATTGTAGCCCTCTTTCCATTCGTACTTTTTAGGGTCGTCCAGGCTATCTTCTTACTCGTGGTGGCAACACTACTTCTAAAACATGGGATGGCTCCGGCCATTGTGTGCGATCTAAAGTAGGGTGAATCACGTCGTCATATGTAGTCCGATAAGTTGAAGCCAAAAATCAATCCTGGCAGTACCTATATTTGTCCAGCTTGTTGACTCCCATGGCTGCTATGGCATGCCCACATGGCAATCCCATAATTTGGAACAGACCACACGTACACGTTCTCTGCTCTAAGTCCACACGATCCGTATTAGTTGACGATATCACTTCATATTCATTCCAACTACACGGCCGGGGTGTGAACTTACTGCCATACAGACATGATCTGGCTAACCATTTTTCTGCATTATGGGTCAAATGCGTTTTCCAGTCAAAAGCAGCCTTGCGGCGAAGGTGGAAGTACTCTTGTACTTTCCATCTAGTGTGATCGACTAGAGCCGCGATGGGTAACTCCCGTGCGCTCTTTAATACGTTGTTGAAGGACTCCGCTGCATTAGTTGTCAACATATTCCACCTAGACCCTTTAAAGTATACATTAGCCCACTTTTCTTTAGGAATCTCAGATATCCATTTCTCTGCTTTTGCGTTCTTCGCTTTAATACATTCTATCGTCTCCTTATAGTCTCTCTCCCTTAAAGCATATGCGGCTCTCGAAAAAAGTTTGCAAAGTATTTGGCTCTTAAAGGTCTTCAGGAAATTGGCATTGAGGTGACGAATACAATAGCTATGGTATGATCCCGGCAATGCTTCGTCTATAGCTCTAGGCAAACCCTTCATCCTATCAGAGGAAATAGTGAATTCGTTGTTATTTTTTCTTGCTGGTATCACCCTTTGGCGGAGTAAACGAAGAAACCTTAGCCAGCTCTCATACATCTCATTCTCAACCACTGCATATGCTAACGGAAATAATCCACCGTCACCATCTACTGCAGTGGCAGCTAATAAAATTCCTTTATACTTGCCTCGCAAATGTGTCCCATCAATTAGTATCAGTGGTCTAATTGTTCGACTGAAGGCGCGAATGCTAGGGCCGAATGACCAAAATAAACGACAAAATATATTATCTCCACCCGTCCATAGCTGACGACTTCGATATACACACATAATGGCGCCAGGATTGCATCTCTCCATCTCTTCAGCATATGCAGGAAGGATGCGGTAAGACGCTTCGGCATTTCCACACATTTTTTCGTGTATAAGGACCTTCGCATTGAAAGCCTTCACATAGCTTATGGTTATACCCCACTTATCCTTGATGTATGCTCTTATCAAAGTAGGCCTCACGTCTCCTGGGCAGGAAAATAACCCAAGACAGCTGCTGTGACAAGGGGATGGTCATTACCCCTCATAATACCTGAGCATGTATGCTCTGGCACAAACTTTTTTACCACAACATGATCCAAAGAAATTCTCCCACTAATTCTGAAGGGGCAACTTTTATCCTTGCATCTAACAGCATACTTTGTAGGCTTTGAATCTACTGGGACGAATACAAACTTCCGTTCAATTGCGTACTCTTTCACTTTGTTCTTAAATACTTTCAAATTCGGGAAGATTCCCCCCACCTTCATCTCCTCAAGTCCTATGCGTCCCTCATTTAATTCATCTACAACCATCTCATCTACTTCCAACCGCTCCCTTCTATATGTATTACACAACGGGTCGCCCACAACGTTCTGTAGACAACGAGGGGGCGTACAGCTTCGCACTTATCTTCCTTACCAAAGTCACCTTCGCGCACACTGTCCTCAACGAAGTCATCATCACCAAATGAATCATCACCCTTTATACTGTTACCATCCTCGCATTCAATGCCATCACTAAGATGCATATCACTATGGAAATCCCTGCTGAACTCTGCATCGTGCCTGCACAGTAGGGAGTACGTTAGAATGAATATTGTATGAGAGAAACATAGAACTGGTGAAGTAAATGTAATTAGTAATTACAAGATTACATGGCAGTGCTCATATGTTTCCATGTATTTTCCTCTGTCATATTAAAAATAGGGTCCTCATAGTCTTCGTTCAAGTCCACTGAATATCTTTTCGGATTCCGAGGAATATTGGTATCTTCTCGGTTTCTGCCCAATATTTGTATGTTCTTCGGAGCACCAACGTCATTTCAATTAGGTGTTGCTGACGCTGCACGGATGGATTTATTTATGAGGTTCAATGGCGGTTCAAGAGGACGAGAAGAAGGTTCACAAATATTTCCATATAAAATAGGATCTTCATAATGTTGAATTCGATCCCTCATATTCCTGAGCAATGACAAATTTCACATCACCTAATAGTGTAATGGAATGAGAGTTCAAAGAATGAAAATTTCCACCTTACTGAATATTTTACCTCCGGATGGGGATCGGTGCAGAACTAATTCCTCCTACTCTGTACTCTTTGGTTATGTACATGCTCATACAATTGAAGAGGCTATTCTCAAAAAGCATCATCACCATAGCTAGGTCATCGTCATTTCGAATGTCGTACAACACGATTTGATATGGATCCACGACATATCGACATTGTATAGATTGTGAGATACCGGTTGCTGTGGTATGGATTTTTTGGTGAACTAGAGACTCAAATTCTGCAAATTTTATATTCCGATTCACAATTAAAGACATCTTCGTCCCGCCAATATACTCAAATGATACTTTATCTTTCAAGTACCCATCAATGTGTAACATAAAAGAAGCCATTCTTTCTACCATTTTCGCAAACCTTATTAGGATAAGAACCAATATTAAACCCTCATAAAATTAGAATACAAAGTAATATATGAACAACCATTTACAATGATACAACCACAATTGGAACAATAAGTTACACTCTTCGAAGCACACTTTTATTCCTTCGAACCACAGCGGATCCACATTTTATACCTCGGAACAACATTTTATACCTCGGGAACCATTACGGATTCACATTCTATACCTCCAAACCACTACGGAACCACATATTATACCCCACAACCACTACGGAACCACATTTTCTACCCCGGAACCTCTAGGGAACCACATTTTATACCACGTAAGCACTACGGAACCACATTTTATACCTTGGAACCACTACGGAACCACATTTTATAACTCGGAACCACTACGGAACCACATTTTATACCCCAGAACCACTACGGAACCACATTTTATAACTCGGAACCACTACGGAACCACATTTTATACCCCAGAACCACTACGGAACCACATTTTATACCCCACAACCACTATGGAACCACATTTTATACCACGTAACCACTACGGAACCACATTTTATACCTCGGAACCACTACAGAACCACATTTTCTACCCCGGAACCACATTTTATACCCCACAACCACTATGGAACCACATTTTATACCACGTAACCTCTACGGAACCACATTTTATACCTCGGAACCACTACGGAACCACATTTTCT
Source organism: Tasmannia lanceolata (assembly GCF_043159265.1). NCBI lineage: Eukaryota > Viridiplantae > Streptophyta > Magnoliopsida > Canellales > Winteraceae > Tasmannia > Tasmannia lanceolata. The sequence goes on along the minus strand of NW_027518695.1, from coordinate 62,010,945 downwards.
ACCCCGGAACCACTACGGAACCACATTTTATACCCCACAACCACTATCGAACCACATTTTATACCACGTAACCTCTACGGAACCACATTTTATACCTCGGAACCACTACGGAACCACATTTTCTACCCCGGAACCACTACGGAACCACATTTTATACCACGTAACCTCTACGGAACCACATTTTATACCACGTAACCTCTACGGAACCACATTTTATACCTCGGAACCACTACGGAAACACATTTTCTACCCCGGAACCACTACGGAACCACATTTTATACCCCGGACCCACTACGGAACCACATTTTATACCTCGGAACCACTACGGAACCACATTTTATACCACATAACCACTACGGAACCACATTTTATACCTCGGAACCACTACGGAACCACATTTTCTACCCCGGAACCACTACGGAACCACATTTTATACCCCACAACCACTATGGAACCACATTTTATACCACGTAACCTCTACGGAACCATATTTTATACCTCGGAACCACTATAGAACCACATTTTCTACCCCGGAACCACTACGGAACCACATTTTCTACCCCAGAACCACTATGGAACCACATTTTATACCACGTAACCTCTATGGAACCACATTTTATACCGTGGAACCACTACGGAACCACATTTTCTACCCCGGAACCACTACGGAACCACATTTTATACCCCACAACCACTATGGAACCACATTTTATACCACGTAACCTCTACGGAACCACATTTTATACCCCACAACCACTATGGAACCACATTTTATACCACGTAACCTCTACAGAACCACATTTTATACCTCGGAACAACTACAGAACCACATTTTCTACCCCGGAACCACTACAAAACCACATTTTATACCCCACAACCACTAATGAACCACATTTTATACCACGTAACCTCTACGGAACCACATTTTATACCTCGGAACCACTACGGAACCACATTTTCTACCCCGGAACCACTACGGAACCACATTATATACCCCACAACCACTATGGAACCACATTTTATACCACGTAACCTCTACGGAACCACATTTTATACCTCGGAACCACTACGGAACCACATTTTCTACCCCGGAATCACATTTTATACCCCGGAACCACTACGGAACCACAATTTATACCCCGGAACCACTACGGAACCACATTTTATACCACATAACCACTACGGAACCACATTTTATACCTCAGAACCACTACGGAACCACATTTCCTACCCCGGAAGCACTAGGGAACCACATTTTATACCCCGGAACCACTACGGAACCACATTTTATACCCCACAACCACAATGGAACCACATTTTATACCACGTAACCACTACGGAACCACATTTTATACCTCGGAACCACTACGGAACCACATTTCCTACCCCGGAAGCACTAAGGAACCATATTTTATACCCCGTAACCACTACGGAACCACATTTTATACCCCGGAACCACTACGGAACCTGATTTTATACCCCACAACCACTATGGAACCACATTTTATATCCCACAACAACTATGGAACCACAATTTATACCTCAGAACCACTACGGAACCACATTTTCTACCCCGGAACCACTAGGGAACCACATTTTATACCCCGGAACCACATTTTATACCCCACAACCACTATGGAACCACATTTTATACCACGTAACCTCTACGGAACCACATTTTATACCTCGGAACCACTACAGAACCACTTTTTTACCCCGGAACCACTACGGAACCACATTTTATACCCCACAACCACTATGGAACCACATTTTATACCACGTAACCTCTACGGAACCACATTTTATACCTCGGAACCACTACGGAACCATATTTTCTACCCCGGAACTACTATGGAACCACATTTTATACCCCACAACCACTATGGAACCACATTTTATACCACGTAACCTCTACGGAACCACATTTTATACCTCGGAACCACTACGGAACCACATTTTATACCCCGGAACCACTACGGAACCACATTTTATACCACATAACCACTACGGAACCACATTTTATACCTCATAACCACTACGGAACCACATTTCCTACCCCGAAAGCACTAAGGAACCACATTTTATACTCCGGAACCACTACGGAACCACATTTTATACCCCACAACCACTATGGAACCACATTTTATACCACGTAACCACTATGGAACCACATTTTATACCTCGGAACCACATTTCCTACCCCGGAAGCACTAGAGAACCACATTTTATACCCCGGAACCACTACGGAACCACATTTTATACCACGTAACCTCTACGGAACCACATTTTATACCACGTAACCTCTACGGAATCACATTTTACACCTCGGAACCACTACGGAACCACATTTTCTACCCGGAACCACTACGGAACCACATTTTATACCTCGGAACCACTACGGAACCACATTTTCTACCCCGGAACCACTAGGGAACCAAATTTTTTACCCCGGAACCAGTACGTTACCACATTTTATACCCCACAACCACTATGGAACCACATTTTATACCACGTAACCTCTACGGAACCACATTTTATACCCCACAACCACTACGGAACCACATTTTATGCCTCGGAACCACATTTTATTCCCGAGATCAACTTGGGAACCACATTTTATACGCCAGACCCAGTAGGGAACCACATTTCATACCCTAGAACCACCACGGAACCACATTTTATACCTCTGAACCTAGTATAGAACAACATTTTATACTCCGGAACCACTTGGGAACCACATTTTATTCACCGGAACCAGTACGGAACCACATTTCATACCCCGGAAACACTACGAAACCATATTTTATACCCCTGAAGCACTACGGAACCACATTTTACACCTCTGAACCACTAGGTAACCACATTTTATACCCCGGAACCATTAGGTAACCACATTTTATACCCCGGAACCACTAGGGAACCACATGTTATACTCTAGAACCATTACGGAACCACATTTTATACCTCGTAACCACTAGGGAACGACATTTTATACCCTCAAACCACTAGGGAACCACATTTTCAACCCTGGAACCACTTCGGGACCACATTTTATATGCTGGAACCACTAGGGAACCACATTTCATACCCCAGAACCACTAGGGAACCACATTTTTTACCCTTGAACCTAGTACGAAACCAAATTTTATACCTCGGAACCACTTGGGAACCACATTTTATACGCCGGAACCAGTACGAAGCGACATTTTCTACCCCAGAACCAGTACGAACCAAATTGGGTAGAAACAAGTAATGGTCTTTTTCCAACAGAGAAAATGGTGGTTCTGACTTTCTTTTAAAACCCAAGAAAAGAATGACAACAATTATACAACCTACAACAACTTCGGTAATATCTCTGTTTTTTTCAACACAAAACAATTGGGCTTTTCTACTCCGGAACCCCTTTCGAACCACATTTTATACCCCGGAACCACTACATTCTACATTGTAACCAAACATGATTGTATGCATAGAGAGAGATAGAGAGAGGTCAAGATAAACATTCCAACCAAACAAAGAGTCTCATAAATAGGGTGAAAAAACCTAACCACAAAAAACATGAAAACATTAACAGAAGATGTTAAACCTAACCGAAGCTATGTTGACCACCCAAATAAGCAATGAGGATTTTTTTCCCAAACTACAATGGCGCCATTGGAGCTATATCACGTTGGCAATGGCCTTCTTTCGAAAAGTACAATGGCAATGGACCTTTATCACGTTCCAAATGGAGTTTCTTTTTCAACACTAAAATGCTACTGGAGCTTGGAAACATTGGCAATGGAGCTTGGAAACGTTGGCAATGGAGTTTTTTTCCAAAACTTCAATGGCAATGGCAAGCTTCAAAAACCTTCCATCAAGCCTTGAGGAAGAAGAAGGTGGTAGGTAAATGGCAACCTTCAAAACCCTCTCATGGAGTTTTGCACGTTACAAATGCCTTGACGAAGAAAAAACCCTCCCATGGAGTTTTCCACGTTACAGATGGGTTGAGGGAGAAGACGGTAGGTGAGAACGTATAGGGATAGGGGAAATAGTGGAGGGAAAAAAGAGGAAGAGGGGTATATTTGTCCTACATCCCATCTTCTCTCACCTCACTACACGTTTTTTCTAATTTTCAAATTACTACCCTCTATTCACAATTTCAAATAAACTTTGCATTTTTTTCATCATTTGCCCTTTTTTTTCTGTGGTCTCAATCTGTGTATCTTTTGCAGTACTTTTAGTTTGTGACTGATATTTGCAGGAGTTTGGCATCAAATGGTTTTTCAGGAACATTCTCACCTTCAATTACCAAACTAAAGTTTTTGGTTAGCTTGTAAGTTATCATCTTCGTACTGTATCATTTGTTTTGTACTCAGGATTTATTTCTGTAAAATTAATGTGTACCAAATTAAGATGCTCACCTTAATTGAGTGAACGATGTGGCATGAGGGTTAACTGACATGAATTTACGATGATTCCAGCTTTTATTACTGATTTATGCTTTATACCTTTATCTGTTAGGAATGAGTGTTATATAGATTGAAAAAATGTTCTTCCTAACTGTTTCGTTTCTTTTTTATTGGTATCTGACATGAATTTACGGTGATTTCCACTCGTACTACAGATTTATGCTCTATATCTTAACTGTTACGAATGAGAATGTTGTATAGATTGAAAAAGTTCTTCCAAATATGTTAGTCCTTTTTATTGGTCTGTGTGATGAAATTAAAGAAAGCTACTCATATAATAACATTTAACAACTAACCAGCAGTCGGAACTTGGAATGCCTTTTGCATTGTTGTACCTTTTATATTTAAAACTTAAACTTAATCAATGTTCACTTAATATGCTAGCATTATTTGGCTTTCTTATTGTTTGGTTTGTATTTTCAGCATGATATCCTTCACATTTGGAAAGTTATGTTGGTTGTGGTTATGCGCTTTTCTTGGATTGTATTTGTATCTACTGGAGTCATTGCTTCCCTTATCTGTGGGATGCTTTGACAGTGCTATGACTGACATATGTCAACCTGCTTGTAGCATTTTTTTAGAAAAATAAAATTTCAAGACCATGAATTATGTGGTTAATGGATATTTTTATGGGTTTATTTGAATGAAATTCATGCATGAATTCATCTGCATCACTCTATGAGTCAGTCATGTATGTATGGCATAATATGGCAAGGTTTTAAAGAACAAGAGCACAGAAAAACAGAGCATGCTGCTAAAAACATACATTTCTTTTCTTTATCAAAGTAGAACATGTAATTGTCCATGTCCATTGAAGTTCAAGAAACTGATATTGATAGCAAATAAAAGCATTGCAAAGCAGAAAAAAAAGACTAAAAAAGATTGACACTAGATCTTCTATTGTCCGAAATCAAGTTCCCAAGCATACATATTCAACTTCAAAACATTACAACCCAAAAATAGTGAAGAAGTGGTCACAATCTCAAATAAACTCCACAAAAACACCAATAGGTAACCTAGATACAATCTGAATGTTACAAGGAATATAAGATACCCATATGCGGCCACAATCCATTCAATGATTGGAACATTATGAGATAAAAGAAGGGAACAAACCTAGTCAAGAGAAAGGGATTCTGTCACCTTGTATTTTAAAGATGTTGCAGAGGTGCTGTTTCTATGGCAAGAGAAAGCAAATAGGGAGTCGAAAGGAAGAAATTCTCCCGCATAATGTTTTTTCTTGTAAAGAAATTTGTTTGTTTTCCATCAGCTGTAGCTAGGGAGTCATTAATTGGTGAGAGTGAGTTTCCTGAAACTTTATTTTACAAAAGAGGTTATATACTAGGGGATATCTGCAATGCGATGGTTCCTGGATGGAGAATTTGTTCAATGGGGTGAGGACAAGAGAGAGAGGGAGGGAGGGAGATTTTCGTCTCACCTCACACCCTTTTTTTAAACAGTATAAAAGGTAAAAACCTAAACTAAGGGTAATTTTGTCTGTATACATTTTTTCTCTCACCTCACACCTTTTTTTTATAATTTACAAATTACTACCCTTTTTTCAGAATTTCCAATAAACATTGCATTTTTTTCATCATTTGCCCTATAAAGAATATTTTGTTGGATGAAATCTCACAGCCAAAATTAGTGATTATAAGCTTCCAAGACCATTTATCAATAAGATCACTAAGGTCAGCTCCACTTAGAGTGAATAGTTCAGTTTTTATTTTTTGTTAATATGAAGTATCCACATTTACTTAATACACCCCTAATTTAATTGATCTTTTTTTTTTGTTTGAACCAAAAGGTCTCAATTTCAGCTAATTTTCATCTTTAATAATGTAGGTCGGTTCTGAAAGCCCTTTCAATGGAGCAGAACTTGGCGATCTGAACAGGTAAGCAACCACCTTTTTTGATATAATAGCTAGAGCATGTCTTATATAAAATCCAAATCAAAATTAGGTGTAGTTTGATCATCGTCAGCCCAAAAAGCGTTTATATTTCTTACATGTGGGAGTGTATATAGTGATGACCACCAAGCATGTTACGGTGAATTCAGTACGAATTGGTTTTTACTTTCTTTAACTGCAGTACTTGACATGGTGATAAAGAAGATGTTTATCAGCTGGGAGTTATTCTACTAGAAATTATTACAGGAAATCCCATCACATCTCTCACAGAATTGGATGTCTTGAAACTTAAGGTAAACAACCCATTCTTCCATTTTACTATTAATGCATTTAGAGAGAGAAATTGAAATGCTTTTTTTAAACTATTTCTAAGCTATTAATCAGCTATTTCTAAAACATATTTCTAGTTTTTTAAAAACATGGAAATCTCTTCAGAAAATATCCAAGTGTTTGGATTATTCAAAAAAAAAAAAAAAACTCCTTTAGTAACTGGAGAAAGAAGGTTTTGGTAGTATGTTAACGAAATGAATTCCTTGTATTAGGAAATTTTGAACCCATGATTGCGAGTTGGGACACGCCATTAGACATCAAGATTGAATCATGAATAGATTTTTAGTTCATAATAGTATGTTGAAATTTTAGTAATTTTTTAAAAAGTTTATGTATGTTTTTTTGTGGTTCACAGCTAAGAGAGGCCTAGCAGAAGGCCCGAAAAAACTGAGGGGGGAAACTGATCCTTCCATTAGAGGTACTTTTGCCTATGAGTCCTTAAAAACTGCAATTGAGATCACCATAAACTGTCTATCTGAAGATATTGGTCAGCGTCCATCGATAGAAGATGTTCTCTGGAACTTGCAGTATTCAGCTCAAGTTCAAGATGGATGGGCGAACAGCGAGAACCTCGCTACACATTCATAGAGATTAATGTATCCTTCATTTTGTATTTATTTTTATCACTTGGTGGTATTTCAAAAATTCGGATCATGGTACTTGTTTGTTTATTTCTAACCATCCTATTCTCCTATGGTTCTTTCTATTTTTTATGACAGTGATTGATAATGAAGGGAGGAAATGTTAAATGAGCAGGGGGGATAAGATGTCTTATAAAACGAGAAAATCCCGAAATAATCTTGAGATTTAAGAAATATCAAGATATTTTCATTTTTACAATTCATTGTGAAAATAACATGATAATTTAATGATATTTTTTATTTTATACTTTTTTCTTAAATTATACATTTTTATTTAGCCTACTGATGATATTTGTTAGAAAATTAATCAACCTTAAGCGGAAATAGATCGTTACCTCTGCCATGATGATCAAATTGAAGGTGCAGATGATGCACATTTTCTGAACGTTGAATACTCTCCTTGAAGAACTTAGTTTTGATGTGGCCTTTAGATCTATCCAAAGCCTTATGCTTAAATCAATGTGAATCCCAAGTAGGGCAACCACGAAACAGGGGGGTGGGAATTGGTTGGCTATTAAAATTTTAAGCTCTTTAAACTTTGATCTTTAATCCTAACCCTTTTGCTTATTAATCTTTAGTTGAGTGGTTAGCCAAGTAGAATGAAAATATAAACACGATAAGCATAACTAAGAGAAGAAAAGAAGATAAGGGAAAGAGAAATGTACACCAATAATTTATAGTAGTTCGGCCTTCAAACCATGGCATACTCCACTCTTCTCAAGTTTTGCTCCTTGAGGAAATCTACTATTGCTATCCTCCATAGTAGGCCGTATGCGAGCCCATACAAGCTTGAAGCTTCAAGGGGTTTAATATTGGTGCCCTTCCACCTTTACAATGAAAATGAATGAAGAAGAGAAAGATCTTGCTTTGCCTCATTTTAGGGGCTGATTGCACGATGAAGAATGAAGAAGAAATCTCTCACAATATAATACAAGCTGAGCATAATCCAATCTCTCAAAGGTTTTAGCCAAATCAAGACACAAGAGATGGAGAGAGTGGTTTTAAATCCAAAATAAAACACAATATCTTGTGATATTCATCTCATGATCAAGGGGTCAAAGACATAAACACATATTATCAAGATATAATGCATGATTGGTGTGCCTTTGAAATGTTGGATATTTTTAAAATATTTTATTTTGTAAAATAGAAAAATGAGATTTTTCAATGAGAAATTTGAAAGAGACATTCCTCTGTGTGAAATGATGTTTCCAACTAGAAGACACTTTAGGTTGTGAAAAAAAGTATTGTTTTAAAATGAAAGGGTACTTTTCATTTGACGTGGTGCCTTCATATCCTTTTTATTTTCTATTAACAAAAAAAAAGAAGGCTTGCGGTCTCAATTTTAAGATAACTTTCTCCCCTTTAACTCTGCTCTTTTCCTATATGTAAGGGCATACTTGTCCGGAATTCGGGGTGTAGACCTTGTTCTTGGCGTATGCATTATTTTTGTAGGGAATTTAACCGGGTAGAACTCGCCCCTAAAAGCTAGTTGTTAGAAGAAGGGTGCCCATTCCCTTATAACCCATCCCCATCCATCTTACTTAACCGATGTGGGACTATTTTGTTTTTGCGTGGAACCTCAACAATCTCCCCCTCCACGCGGAAGCAAGGTGGACAATCTCGCCCCTCCACGTGGTGGCAACTTGGGAACCACAAGATACTACACCGGGGTTTCCGAGATCTTCCCCGAGGGACATTCCCGCCCTCGGAGGCAAACCGGGGTTTCCGAGATCTTCTCCGAGGGACATTCCTGCCCTCGGAAGCAAACCATCTGTAGGGAATTTAACCTGGTAGAACTCGCCGCTAAAAGCTAGCTGTTAGAAGGAGGGTGCCCATTCCCTTATAATCCATCACCATCCATCTTACTTAACCAATGTGGGACTATTTTGCTTTTGCGTGGAACCCCAACAACCCCAACAATTTTCATGGGACTTATTTCTGTGTAGCCACCTTCATAAGTGGAGAAAAAGAATCTATAAGAGAAAGCTTCGTTATGCCTTGCCTACTTCTCTCTCTCTCCTATTATGATTCTTTGTTCTAAAGAGTCACTTTGTTCATCCACTGTTACAATTTGTCACAACATGAAATGGGCGATTTAGATCAACCTAAGTTGACACCCACTATGTCCTAGTGGGGCATGCCCCATTGTCACACAATGAGGTGTGCCCAAATGAAACATATTGACAATACAATTACTCTACTCTCGGTTTTCTTGCATTTTTTTTCCTTCCTTTTGTTTCCTTTAAAAATCAAACAAAGTTTGGAAATGCCATCTTTTTAGGAAAAGATAAACGAAAATGGGTGAAAATATTAGAAAAGAATGGAAAAAGTATCATTTCCCGTATATACTCCAAAAGATTACCAACAATTTCAATGAAAGGTATCTTAATCTCCATTTCAATTATCCATATCTATGCCGTGTTATACACTTCAGAAGACCATCTAAATCACACTACCTACCAAGTTTCCCACCTTACATTCGTGGTGGTGGTCCCACTAATTAGCAATTGTGCATTCCACATTCTCTTTTTGAAGGGAAATGATATCTAGCCCCTTTTTCTTCACTGGCCACCCCTGTTGAAAAGAGTAGTCATAAATACACTAGAGGGGTGCCCGAGGAAGAAAAGGGGGCGGATATATCACTTCCCATATAAGGACACGAAAGGTCATTTCCAATCCACCATTTTCATCCCCATCCGACATGAGGCAATGTTGCATTCTATGACCCTGTTTGGTTAATTTAGAGGGATACTATTAGAAATTGAGGGTCCCTAAGTAAAAATTGAATAGGGTTGGTTTGTGTAAAAAAGTTTGGAATTTTTTGAAATATTTTTCCCTTCCATACTTTTCCAAAAACTTCTTGCAATCCAAACATGGCCTTAATGGAAATGGAAAATGCTAAAATGAAAGACACTTTTATTCGGGAAATGATAAATGCGCCCCTTTCCATCGCTTGGGACACCCGGCTGCATTGTACGTGGCAATCAGGTCACTTCATTCCTTAAATGTGAAGTACATCAGCCCCTTTGCAGTCATAGATACACTCTAGCCAGGTGTCCCAAGGGATGAAAATGGGTGCATTTATCATTTCCCATTTATTCTCCTTTTTAAAAGACATTTATCAAGACCCACTTCTGCTTCGTTTACATGCTAGATTTCTGTGACATTTTGGTTTTAATGTTTCTCAATGTTTAAAGAAATCAAAAGATTTTATTTACTATGTACTTTTTATGGGTTGAAACGGTGGGAGACATTAAAACCTATAAATGAGGGAAAGTGGAAATGTTAAGAGGGCTTTTAGGAGGGGTGGAGATGTTTCATGTTTATTCTTCCCTACAAAATCTTTGTTTCGATAATCTCAAAATGGGAGAAGGACCACTTTCTGGTGAGGTCTCTTCATCTCTATAAAAGCTATCTGTTTTCTTCTTCAGAAACTCCATTGACTTATTTTTTATTACATCTTTTATCATCTTTCGTAACACGGGTGACAAGTTCGAGGGATCGTGTCAAACAACCAGTTGCTTCAAAAGCTTAAGCGGCTGGAGAAGGCATTATTTATTCTTTTATACTTTAACACCCCCTCACTTGTGGCCCCTCTTTTAGGGTTGGCCTACATGTGGCACATGTGTCCTCTCTTTTGGATTTGGCCATTGTATATGGATTTTTGTTATCAAGGAGGTTTGAACTCGGGACCCTTGCATCCAATACCATGTCAAACAACTAGTGGTATCAATGCCAGGCCGTGGTAACTCTGGTGTGCCTCTGAGGATGAAAAATCCCTCAGGGAAGATCTCAGTAACCCCGGTATGCCTCCGAGAATGGTAAAATATCTCTCGGGGAAGATCTCGTAGTTCCCACGTTGTCTCCACATGGAGGGGGAGATTGTTGGGGGATCCACGTGAAACCAAAGATCCCAAATCGGAAGTGTAATAGATGTGGATGGACTTTATAAGGGAATGGGCACTCTCCCCTTAACGGCTAGCTTTAAAGCGTGAGTTCTACCCGCGTCCCCATAGATCGATTCCGGAAGAGACCCAATGGATTGTTGTATCTTGGGAGCCGAACGCCGATCAACCCAATGCAGAAGGGGGCACATCATCTCCAAGGGTAGCGTGTTTTTCGGGGCTTGGGTAGCGTGTTTTCAATTACTTTGATTTGGAATATCATTCCGGGGCTTGAGTAGCGAGTTTTCTAAGCCGGGCCGGGCCGGGTCAGGTTAGTTTAGCATAAGCTATCGTTATGAAAACATTTCAAAACAGTTTTCAACATAACTTTTCATTAATCACGTCTCTTTAACTTTTTAAAATATTCGATCGAGAATACGTAAAAGTTATTTTAGAATATATTTGTTCTCTCCCTTCTTCCCCTGTAAAGTTTGGTCCCTTTTCTGTTCTATTTTTTTTTATCATGGCAAACATAATCATTTTCCCAAGGCGTCCAGGTTGTGTGAATCCACAATCCTGGAGTTGAGTTGTTGTATCCTGGAGGCATACATTGGAGATCCCATATGTACCATCGATTAGTCGTTTATGAGGGCAATATAGCAGATTCATATTCATGCCTCAACTCAGTCGATAAGTCACTTCTTTACCATTTGATTTTTACATTACTTTCTTGCGATCAATTACTTCATTTCCGCCGTTTATTAGTATAATCCTAAAGCCCATGCTCATTTTCAATCACAAGTAGGACCTTATAGGCAGTAAAACTTTTACTATAGTTGTAGAAAACTACATTTAAAAAAGAAAACCCCATAAATGTGAATAATCATACTGAAAATATGTACTATAGTGAATAGTTATACTTAAAATGTTATTAGTATGGATAATCACATCAAAAATTTACGATAGTGTGGACACCTACACTGAGTATTTTATAAAGTGCGGATGGATTCAGGGAGAAAAGCTAAGCTAGTGAGGATGGCTATCATATATGCTAGTGTGGATAACTACAATGAAAGTATGGCTTAGGTGTGGATCTCCACACTAAGAAAACGATACTGGATAAGGTATGGATAGCCCCAATGAATTGTAACTAGATTTTTTTTATGAGTGTGGGTTTGGCGGAACCCCTACCAGTGCATTGAATAGAAGGAAAGAATACAAGAAGAACAGATGAAACTAGAGAACAAATTACAAACAAGAGTACAATTTTCTTTCCCTATCTGACTGGATTATTTCCTTGAGCATTGGAGGGATGAGAAGAAGAGGGATATCTTCTCCCTTGCATGGGCAACCTCATTTTGAGAGGAAGTCTGCGGCCAAGTTTGCTTCCGTCGACATGTGAGTTATGCACCAGGCTCTGAAAGTTTTGAGGATTTTTCGAATGTGGGTTATCATTGGGATATTTTCCATGGGGGCTTGGATTTTCCCCGTAATTACATCTACTGCAAATAATTAATCGGCTCTAATTTATAGATTTGGGGTTCCCCATTTTTGCACCATTTTCACTCCCATGAGAATGGATGAGAGCTCTAGTCCAAAAAATTGTTCTTCATGACTTCAATGGAGAATAAACCAAGAATCATTCTTTCGCCATGTTGAAGAATTCCACCAATTCCAGCTCGTTCGATATTAATCTTGAGCTCTCCATGATCATGATTCTTCGTTTCATATGGTTTGATTTGGAATATCCTTTCAGTAATACTGTCTGGTGTTAGAGAGTGTAGCATTTCTGACCCTTCAACAATCAACATTAGTTAGCAGACTTATGCCAGTCTTAAGCAAGTGTTGTATTTTTTAGGTGCCTTGAAGTCCTCCTTTGGAATGTATTAAGCTAGTCATTAAGATTCCTTTTCAGGTCTACCTTAAGGCCTTGTTTGAGTTGTAAGAAAAATATTTCAGATGGAAAAAACTTTCTTGGAAAATTTTTGTTTTTCCACAATTTAGATGGAAATGATATGATTATGGTTAATTTGGAAGGATATTATTATAAATTGTAAGTTCCTCTTAAAAAAATTTGAATAGTGGTGGTTCCAATTAGCTTTTTCATGTGTAAAACAAGTACGAAATCTTTGAAATATTTTTCCTTTCCAAACTTTTCCTCAAAATTCTTGTCATCTAAATAGGGCCTAAAGGATTCCAAGTCTGCTAGCAAGAGCTTGAAGTCTTCTGTAAGTTTTAGAAAGTTTTCACAAGAGAGCAAAGCTTATTACTTTCCTTTTTTTGGTAGGTAAGCTGGGATTGAACTACAGACCTCTAGGTTATCTTGTGCAGTTGTGGATATACTATATTCTGATGGCTATAGATAGTTAACAGTTTGCCCTCAACCATTTTGGCATATTTTATGGATTTACTATGGGGTGATGATAAATTCGCACCCCCTGTAGGATTATTCAAACCCTTTAACGTGAATTGACCTAAAAAAGCGTTAAAGGCTGATGCTTGTTTATGCTTTTTGACACTTTTTGACGTAAATGCACCTTAAATGGGTGCGAATCATCCTATAGGGTGTGCGAATTTATCATCTCCCTTTTCTATATTCCAATGACTAAGGTAAATGATATATATCTTGACGAGTTTGTGTTATATGGATTAACTATATAGTAGAATTTTTTGAGCAAGGTATTCCATATTGTTTGTTATATATATGTATTATGTGATATGAAGCTACTTTTGAGTGTGATGATAGATCATACATGTGGCCTTGTTTTCACCATATATTATCTCTCTTTAGTGTGTATGATGTGCCATATATAATCAGTCGATATATCTGACACACAACATCCACATTGGATGTGGCAATTTGTGGAACATGACGAGAACAATGTTTATAAAGCCCTATATTACACAGTGATATTTTCTTCGTACTTGGAAACTTTTAATATGAGGAAATTGAGCTCTATCAAAAGAAATTTTTACAAGGTTTATAAAGCCCTATGGAAAGAAAGTATCAAATTTTATTTTTTCAAAATTTCTACTTAAAAAAAAAAAAACTAAATGTCAATTGTTTATTGTCTAGGACTAGATATATGCACCCATTGGCTACACATTACTATTTCCTCCTCTTCTTCCACTTCCGGGTTTCATTGGTAGTCGGTGGTGCAACAAACACATTGCAGGAGATGAAAAAATAGGAAAAATAATATGAGAAGAAGATGACAAAATGGTCTTTTGAACTGTGAGACACGCCTAATAGGTCAATAGTTTTTAAACTACCATTCATCCAGAAATTCAGAAACTTTGAGTAATTACTTAGTAAAATGTCTATATATATAGTGAAGATATCTCAGCTATCACTCTAAGATAATGTTATAGTCTAAAGAGATTGCTAGGAACAACCAACACAATCTGGGACATCCTCACAATGCAGGTGATGATTATCTAACAATAATTTATTAAAAGTTCAAGCAGTTATATTTTTTGTGCCATCCCAACCATATAATTGTTGATATGGAGTGATCAACACCATCGTTTTGGGTAGGCGGTTTGATCTTTGTGGTCATAAGCCATTCATTGCAAAAATATCAAATTATTAACTTAAAACTCAAGATAAAGCTTATTATTAGTTCCAACAATCATTTTGCATTACAGCTAAAGAAAAATTGTACCATTATTTGAAACAACAATTTTTCAAGTAACTGCGGAATTCTGAGAGCTTCTCGATTGACCAGTCAATATATGCATCCATAGCTCTAAAGTATTTATGCCTCCAATTTTTGTTGAGGATGAGAAAGCCGATGACTCCCCAAAATCCCAATGCATATGACATTGCCACGAATGAGTAGAAAATCATAGGATTTTCAAGAACCCTAGAATTTTTTCCCTCATCTCTAGGAGGTTGTGAAGGGATTCCAAGGAGCAATTTCTTTCTAGTGGTGGTCCACAAAGATTTGGATTTCCCTCGTAGCTATCGTTACCAAATGTGGTAAGGTGTTTCTCATAAGGGATCTTACCTGATAGGTTGTTGTAGGCGATGAAGAAAACGCCAAGTGAATCCAGTTGAGATAATTCATAAGGGATTCTTCCAACTAACTTGTTGTGAGAAAGATCCAAACTCTCCAAGCTTTTTAGGTTTTGAAAGGATCGTGGAAGATGGCCAGTTAGCCGGTTGTTGGAAAAATTTAATGAGAGAAGCTCTCCCAAGTCTCCTATTTGGAATGGAATATCACCGTCCAACTGATTCATGGACAAATCAATTCCAGTCATCAAGCTAAAAGGAATGCCCTCGTAAAAGTAAGTTACACCCTTTGTGGTGAAAGAAGTTGAAGGCCTAAGATGAAAGAATGTACGACGTAAGAAAACATCAGAAATTTGGATTTGCTCTGTTTTCTTCCATGAACTTATGTTGTTGAGACAAGAAGGTATATTTCCAGAAAAAGAATTGTTGGAGAGATCCAAGGTATGGAGGTTACTTAGTTGACACAGTTGTATTGGAATGTTTCCTCGAAATAAATTATTCCCTAAAAGAATTGATACCAATTTTGAGAGGGAGAATAACCAACTAGGAATAGTGTCGGATAGGGTATTTTTTCGCATATCAAGAATCATCAAGTAAGGGCTATTTAACAGGCCAGATGGAATTTTTCCAGTGAAGTTATTGTGGCTGGCAAATAAATATTGCAATTGTATCAAGTTAGCATCAACTGGGAGAATGTCTCCTTGCAATCTATTACTTGATATATTGAGGTAAACCAGCTGAGTGCAATTTTTGGTGAGTTGATGTGGCATTTCTCCTGAAAAGTTGTTGGAAGATAGGTCCAATATAGATAAGAGTTCTATTTCACCCATGGATGAGGGGATCTTACCTTGCAAAATATTTTTGGATAGGTTGAAGTAATTCAATTGAGGGAAGAGTGTGCCGATGTTTGTAGGAAGTGACCCGCTTAGATTATTCTCAGAGATATCTAGAACAATGAGAAATGATATAGTGTTGTGGGTAGACTGAGGAATTGAGCCTTCGAACAAGTTACCCGTCAACGACAAGGAATCACTTGACATATTGTACAATAGCCAAGATGGGATGATCCCTTTAAGAGAGTTATGACCCAAATTTAATTCAGATAACTTAACCTGGCTAGAAAGAAAGCTAGGAATGCTACGAGTGCTATGTTTGTTGAGGTTGCAATTTTCTAAGGACAACCGCTGGAGTTGAAAAGTTGGAACCCAATATGGGTATTGGGTTTCGACTTCTAATTGGACATTGTTTGAAAGGTCAACATCTGAAAGTTGCGAGAGGTTGGCAAAACTAGAAAATGAGAACACACCCATGAACTGATTATTTGAAAGATCAATAGACTCTATCTTCGTTAGGTTGTTGAAAATGAATGAAGGAATCTTCCCTGTAACGCGATTGTCGGAGAGATAAAGCCATCGCACGTTATGCATGCCTTCCATACATGGATAAATGCCCTCAATTGAATTGCTCTTGAGATTCAAGTAACTTAAGTTCCTTAGTTTGCAAATCCCTGTAAGAATAAGACAGAGAGAAAATGGTGACAAAATTAGATTGATGTTGCAAAATGATAACGAGGAAGCCCCATTGTATGATTATGAGGCAAGATAAAATTCTTCGCTAAAAAACAAGTTTCTAATAAAATTTTATTTTTCTTTTTTTTCCAATTTATTAGTGTAAATGTAAATAGTCGTATTTTGGGAAATAATATTCTCACACCTTGACTCAATGTAAGGCCTATCAAATGTAAGGATAAGATCAATCAAAGGTGGGACCCTCAAGACCACCAACTTCCTCCATTGGTTGTCTCTGTGTTGTGACTTGACTTGTGAGATCCAAAGATCTTAAAAGATGGGGTGGGAATATCATTTCCCATTTTCTTTATTAAATCTATAGTTTACTTTTCTTAAAGCGGGTAGTAAAAATAACAAAATCCTGTCAAAAAATACTTCACACATCATCATTTTGGGTGAGGAAATGCTACTACCCCGTACCTGTTGAAATGGCGCCAGATGTGAATGTCAGATTATTCTCTGATAAATCCAAATTTTCCATGGAGGAGAGGTTGCCTAGACATGATGGAAGACTTTGATCGTGAAGATTGTTATCTCTGAGACCTAGATACGTGAGTCTCTTCAAGCCACATAAACCTACAAGAAAAAACGAACAAGACGTAAAAACCCAAAACCCATTTCATTTATTACTAAACAATAAATTGCTCTCAATGCAAGGGAGAAATCTCAAAGTTTTATATGACTTATATGAAAAATGCTAAAAAAAATCACCCTTAGAATTTTTTTTCCCTATTGATCACTTTCTGGGCAAACTTTTGCCATGTGGAGATGATCAATTCTGTTGATTTAGAAGACAGCCACAAAAGTGGCTCTTTATCATTTTCCCAATCTTGATAAGATGATCCTAAGCCTTGATTTAGTAGGCCTCACACCAAAAGCCGCTAAAGCTTTCATATTTGTATTCAACAAATAATCTTAGGGCCCGTTTGGATAGTTGATATTGTGTAATTGGATTTGGAATTGAGTTTTGAATACAAAATGAATAGATCCGGCAGCTCATGTTGAGGGAGACAGATTTGTGGATTTCCAATTACTTATTACCACAGCATATTTGGAAATCTGATTTTTTTCACTGTCAGTAGCTGATTTGGAAATTCAAGGATTTGATCCGGATCCAAATCACTACACAAAAAGGGCTACAAATGTGAGAAATCCAAATCAAAATCTTCTGGGTATCCAAATGGGCCCTTACTGATGGGATGGCCGTTGGGTGTGGTGCTAGGGCCATATGCGTTGCCTCATGATAGTTTGCCATATCAAGGGCCTTGGTTACGCACACCCTTGTGCCTATGTGCAATGTATCTGATCTTGGCCTAGTATTCATCCTATGAGATTTGTTTAAGCCCTGTTTGGATTGCAGAAAAACATATGAGATTTGTTTCAGCCCTGTTTGGATTGCAGAAAAACATTTCTCGCAAAGTGGGTGTTTTTGTCTGTTTGCAAAACCTAGGTTAGGGCTTCCTATTAAACACCAATAAATGCAACTTTTAGGTGGTTTTTCTAGAGTTTAATCTAATCTAATTGTGCAACAGCCCTAAAGTAGCGTGTTGGTGTGGGAGAAAGTGGAAAGGCCATCTTGGAGTCCGGAAATCGTGATCCAAGTAAGATTTAAGTTCTGTTGATTTGGAATAATGTCGTTTGAGAGGATCTCCGCGATTCATCTCGGATTCCTTGGGGTTCATTTTGTTCTTGGATCTCTATCGAACCCAAGATCTTTCTCTGGCATAATGGATTTTGACCTATATCTTAGATTCTCCTCTGATCGCCACACCAATGGACCCACTTTCCCTTTCTTCCCCTTTTATTCCCTTTTTTTTTTTTGGCCTAATTTGTCCAAGAAAAACAAATCTTTTTTGGATGGCATTGATCCACCAGCATATGAGCATGAATTGAATGGCTCGGATAACCAAACAATGGATCCCACCTAACAACAAAAATATGTTGTTCTTGCTCAAACCGAATAGGCAATTGATCTAATGAGTATTTTTGTTATTTTAAAAATTGAAGGAAGGAAAATTTGTTAATTTCGCCATGAGACATGATATTAGTTTATTTGTTAATTTCGCCAACGACAGTCATTATCTGATCTCCCCATCCATGTGGACAAGATGAGTTAATTTGCTCTATTGTCAAAACAAGTTTGTGCCTTGCCTTTCGAAAATTGAAAAAGGGTGCAGCTACTGAAGATCCCCAGATACCCTAAGGCCTATACCAAAAGCGTATTATATGCATCATCTTATCATTGAAATTATGAGATAAGTGAAAGTGAAGAGAAAAACTACTTTAACCATCATCATTTCGGATGAGAAAAATACTATTGCCACTCCATACCTGTTGAGATGCCAAGTGGATTTCTAAGATTATTATTTGATAAAGCTAAAACTTTCAGGGACGAAAGGTTTCCTAGACATGATGGAAAACTTCGATCATCAAGTTGGTTATCGCTGAGATCTAGAGCCTTGAGTCTCTTCAAGCTGCATAAACCTACAAGAAAATGATGAAGACCTCATTTAATTTATTACCAAAAAACAAATTCCTTTCAATGCAAAGGAAAAAAAATCAGATTTCTTAAAAGAAAAAAGCTAAAAAAGTGATTCTCATGCCTTGTTTTCTTTTGGATTAAATCAATCAAAGGTGTGACTCTCATGACCACCAACTTCCCTGCGATGATTTGTTACTTTTGGCAAGAGACATGATACTAGGTTCTTTAACCAACCCTCGTTTTAAGGTTTCCAAAAAAAAAAAAAGGTTAACTTTGTTTTATTATATTTTCATAGTCTGCGAGATAAATAGTCATTATCAATTCTTCGCATCCTTGAAGACATATAACTTCCTGGGCTCACATCCTGGGCCCTCCACTTGTGCCCTGTGGACGTGATCTATTTCGTTAACTAACTGGCGAACATAAACCTAGCACATTATTGTTTGCCCAACCTTGATTGAATGATCCTAGCACTTGAGTATTAGGCTTCGTTAAGGTTTTCTCTATCAGAAGCTACAGCTTTGATTATTTATAGCAGTTAATTGGGTGAATGGGATGTCCATTAGGAACGGGACTAGAACCATATGTGTTTTCCTCATCATGTTTCACCAGATCAATGATCTTGATTCCACACCCTTGTCCCTATGTATGACATGATGTTGACGCTAGGCTTGATCGTAAGACTCATTTGAGGTTTTGTTTGAGCGATGTTCTGTTTAAGGATCAGTCACAAAAGGCTAACCTGCTAATTTTCTCTTATTAATACAATACCTCGATTATATGAAGTCTACCTTAGGGATGTCCTCCTACTTATGTGGAAGGAGGGAAATCTCATCTCATACAAAACATGAAGTATTAGTGTCAGATATTTTCTTCTAGTATTGAGGCAGAGTTTGTTCCATGCTACAAGACTGCGATACAGGCACTATGGTTGCAGAATTTTATCACGAGGCTTGGAGTCGTGCACTCATATCTCTAGGTTACATGTTATTTATTGGGATAATGCTACAGTAGGTTTCTTCTCTAAGGAGAAAGAAGAGTGACAATGACAATAAGCATAATTACTTAAAGTATCATATTGTTAGGGAGAACGTTAGGGATCATCATTTGGGTATTAAGTAGGGGTGGACATGGTCCAGTTTGGTTTGGTTTTGGGCTAAACCCATGACCGAACAATATATAATCGGTTCCCTGAAATTGGAACCAGAACCGAACCATATGTGTGGAACCAAACCGAACCAGAACCATATATAATCGGTTCGGTTCTGGGTTTACCCAACCTTCACCAATGGCCCTGTTTATATATGAATTACAAGTACTAACAGTAACAGTAACAGGCGCAAATTTGGGCAATGCAAAACTTATATGAAGTATGAAGAAGTACAAACAAGTGGGATAATCATGCAAAATTTTTGGCAATGCATGAAGCCATGAACTACAAATTTGGGAAATAATAAGGCCCTAATATTCAAAGCAAACAGTCCCTAATATCCAAAGCAAAAATCACATTAAATCAATTCGGTTCTCGGTTCCGGGATCCCAAACCCAGAACCGAACCGAATTTGCACCGGTTCCCGGATTTCTGAACCGGAACCGAACCATATAGAAATGGAACCAAACCGAACCGAACCAAACCAAATGTGCCGGTTCGGTTCGGTTCGGTTCCTCGGTTCGAACCGGAACCATGTCCACCCCTACTGTGAAGCACATATACATTGTGATGATAGCCGCATACCAAGCGACAAAGAAAGGCTTCCATACATATCACATAAGGGGCATGTAGAGCATATGGGATTGATTAGTTCATTTAGGCCCTGTTTGTTTTGGATTTTAAGAATCGTTTGTGAGTCCCAAACTGATTATTGGACTCAAAATTACATTTAACTTTTAGTCCAGCAATCAGTTTTGAACTCACAATCAATTCTCAAAATCTAAAACAAACAGGGCCTTAGTGTTTGATCGTGATTACGAGACACTTTTAACTTTAATGTTGAAACTAAATTTGATGATTCGTATCATAGGTAAAGTTTATACATTTGGATATAGTCAAAGGAAGATTAACCACGAGCACAACATAAAGTTGGAATGGAATGGATATTAGTTAGTCTTATCATAAAGAGTGCACCACATTAAGTACTCATAAAAGGAAATCATTATTTCCGTGATATATGGAATGTAATGCTCATTATTTGGGTATTTGCTGCCATGATCTATATATTTAGTTCTTTTTACATGAATGTATATTTTCCCTAAAAGACTAGACTAAAGAGATTATTTGTTAAAGGAAATGATGTATGCCCATACTTCAGAAATTTAAAGTGTCCAAAGCCCGGTCTTTTTTTACCCAGAACATAGCAGTGTCAATATGGACCGTTGGGAGAATGCTGGAATAATCTCTCGTGAGATCTAATAGGGTAGCCGACATTGCCACTTAGATTTTTTATTAATCCGTGTTTAGGATTTTTGCTAAAATGGATTTTAGATAAATTAAAGATTAAATCTATTAGAAGTTCAACTTTAAGAAGGAAGGTGTGTTTCACTAGGAGGGTTAACCCTAATCTCTTTTATTAATATGGGTTTTTGATTGATGGGAGCAAGAGATATTCAGATCTTAGGATTTTATTATAATTTTTCTTTGATATACCAAAGGTAAGGCCAGAGATTCTATTGATCTGAGCATCATAACTTGGCTATATTGCAAAATCATTCCATTGATCAACAATACCCGAAGATAGGAGCATTTTCAATATTAGCACATATCATAAAGCAATGTCAATATGATCATCATGGCAAGAGGTACGATCAATTTTCCACATTTTTTATTTGACTTAGATACTAACACAAATTTCTATATCACTTCTATGAAAAATGCTAAAAATGTCACTCACACCCCGGTTGTTTGAAGCTAAATTTCGATGGTTCTAGCTTTGGCAACCCAGTTTTGACTGGCATCGGAGGCCTTATTAGAGACAAGACTGGTGATACTAAGCGAGCCTTCCCTGGGCCTTTTGGTATCAAGGAATCTAACAAAGCGGAAGTGAGGGCTGCTTTCCAAGACATCATACTGGTGGCATGGTTTTAAATTTCAGCCGAAGTTTCGGAATTCGGCCAAGACCGAAACAAAATTCACAATGAGTCATTTGTTTTACACGGTTTCATTGAAATTCCAAAATTTCATTTTCATGCTTATTTACAAGATTTCCACCCAGATTTTAAATATTCCCATCGAAATTTTAAAGATGTCCACCAAAATTTCCACAGAAATTGTCGAAAAGTCCTCCAAATTTGCGGAAATTTTGTAAGCCCAATGGTTCAACGATCACCCCTGTTTTGATTGATCCCAAACCCAAATTGATTGAAATTTATAATCTAATGATTCGCTTGTTAGTATTGTGGATTAAGTTCAGGTCAATATGAGATTACGCCACAAGCAACTCAAATGGAAAGCCTCATGACAAGCACATCAAGGAGTGACAAAGTCCTTCTTCTTTGGTCGATCATATTTCCTCCATTGAGAGTTTTATAGTTTTCCATTGAATTTATTCATAGAATAAAAAAACAGAGCATCACACATTGCTCTGTCTCCATTGTTTTTTTTCCTTGGATCATACCAGGAAAACCATCCCCGTCACACGAACTGCAGCTTATTAGGATACTTGAGGAATTCTCTTTGTTTTCATTAGACTTAGAGTTTTAGAGATTTAGCAATTGGAGGAGAGCCTCGTTGTTCGATTCCATAAGTGTTCTTTTTTCGCTTTGTTCTGGACGTGCAATCCATTCGGTCATCTCTGCTTTCATTGCTGGACTTCATCTCTAAGATCTTTCCTCATAAAGATGTAATAGATCAAAATAGAAAATGAAGGAATCTATTCATGTTTTTCATGCAATTTCGAAAGCCTTCCTTGAACAGAATTGAAATGGGGAAAGGAGTCATCTAGGAGGCAATAAAACCACTGTGTTTTTACACTACTTCATGGCAGATAATTCGCCTTTGGGAAAACTGATCATTCGTCTTAATGGAATACAGAGTGCTAACTGTTAACAACAAGTATTATGGATCCTATACTTATTATCTTCTTACATCTCTACAAAACAACAAATCCACTTGATCTTAAAGGATTCAACTTTTGTTTCTTATATTCTAGAAGAACACATAAACATAGTACTCTCGTTTCTTATATTCTAGAAGAACACAGAAACATAGTACCCCCGACACTCTGTTTTTGAGAAAATTCTATGCTTTTTGGTTGTTCGATCCAAACAGGTATTTGAGAATTGGTATTGATGAACCTTTGATCCATTTTGAGCTGGAAGGAGAACAGACAACGTGCTATGTTATCATGAAAATCAACTATGTGGAGTTTGAGCTGCCACCTGCTTGTCGTATCCTGGCTTGAGGCGATAGCTTTCTGAAGCTAAGCTTCAGTCCACCTGAATAGAAAGGCATTCCGGATCTACAAGTTCCGGCTCTCCACTCTGGAATTCTACAAGTTCTAGGTCCTATTGCTCCTTCTCTCTGATTTGTATTTTGCCCTCCAATACTTGGGTTCAAGTGCTAGATCAGAGTTTCCTAGAACAGGAGAACTCAGAGCTGAAGGTATTCAGTTACCAATTTGATACTTCTTAATATCTTCTTTGGATCTACTTCTCCTCTTCACAATAAACTCGAACCAGTTCAGAGAGTGAAGGAAACCTCGCTGAACTCCAATCCAGCTAGCTATTGTCAAACAACAAGTGAGTGGATCTGGCCAAATTGAGTTTACTAAGGAGCAATCATTGGAGGAGTTTGTTTCAACCTGGAGCTTGCAAATCTGAGATTGCTTTGCATCTTCCATCACTGAAACACAACTGAATCCCAAAGAATCAAAAGTCCTTGGTTAGAAGAATCTTCAATCTGAGCAGTAGTATACATTCGTGAGCATTAATTTCACAAAGAATATAGTGATAGCGAAGCCTCAGCCTGACCATAATTCTAAAACTCATTATGAAGAGTGAGTAGATCGAACTTCATCATTGTTGTTGAAAGCTTTGCATTTAGACCAAGTCTTGAAGATCAGATCTTCAGAGTTTTCCGCTAATCTTTGGGAACTAGTATGACAATTTGATCTAAACGTGGCGATTTACATCAATTGATGGGTATACAATGAGCAGGTTGATGATGGATTCTTGTGTGGAGACAGGGGAGTTTGACACACAAAGTGAGATTTGTGAGGATAGTGGTACACAAGTTGAGATTTGGGAGGATTGTTAGTCTGACGTCATAGATACAAGGAACACTTCATAGAGGATGATGGAGAATGGATGGCATTTGCAGAGGACGACCATATTGTGCCCAGGGGTGTGGGCAGTGGACGGCCTGGATCTTGAGATGACAAGGGACCATTTTGACTTAATAGAGCTTTTCATGCACGATCCTTTTCTGGATCATGATAGAACATTATGGCAAAAACATTTGATTCGTGAGGATAGCCTTGGGACATAAAACTTACTTGAAATTCAAGATGGAGATAAAGACAAGGCACTATCAGAAGTAGCCAGGTGGTGCGATACACCATTGACAACGAGGCAAGGTGTTGACACAGATCGGCCCCGGGCGAAGGGCATCCTAGAACCTGTGTCAAGTCTGCCTGGAGAAAGACGTGAGCTTTAGGGAATGCTCTTTTGAAGGTGGAGAGTTCGAGGAGCGCGGGTTTCTTTTTAGCATAGAGTAGTCGTATTTTTACTTTCCTTTATGCATACAGGGGGTTAAATGTAGATTTTCAATGTTGTCATATGAGAGGCAATATCGGGTAGAAAGGATGGTAGGGCGTAATCGGTTGGGAGGACTGATTGTTAAAAGTGAAAGCACAAGAACACACCATGTGTCACTCAATTGGGAGCTTAGAGAAGGCGAGAAAGGGGGGCTTTGGGCAAGAAGGGACCACATGATTGGGAGCCTTATAAGAAGCCATGTGGCATGCCACCTCAGCAAGCCAACTGGCTTGAGCTGTCATAAGATGGCAGCAGCTTCTAGTAAACTTCTCTTCCTCTATAAATAAAGGAGAGGAGTTTCATTTTTGGCAGTTTTCAAAGGTAAGGTGCTCCATTTCATCTCCTTTATCTTAAATTTCTTTGAATGTAATCAGTCCCGCGCTTGTAAAATTTATCTTTCATGTCAACTTTGAATCTGCAAGGGTCTTCCCATCTCATGTCATCTCTATGCTCAGATGACAAGTGTGAAGAGAAATTAAGGAATCTCCTTTAACTTCCACCTACTAAATCAGTTCTGCATCCATAGTGATCAGATCCGATCATTTCCCTAAGCGGTCAGTGGGCCAAGAAAAATAGAAACATGTTCTTTAATGAGTTGAAGTTAATGTTCTGTTTGAAGTGTTTCTTTTCGGCCGATCGGTTCTGAGTTGTTATTAATAAATCCTCATTCATTACAATGTTCCAAGATAGAGTGTGTTGTTTCTCTAAAAATTAAACTTGATTTTTTACCTAAAACACCTCAGTCTATAGAGATCAAAGTTTTTCAGCTTAAGACCCATTTCCTACTCACCTGTTCCACATCACTAATTCTAAATGAAAAAAATCTACTATTTGATTTTTTCACACTACTTCAACAAACACAGAAATAAAATGGCAAAATGCAAAATAACAGGTAAGTCTCCTTTCAAGTTATTCGTATAGAAGAACAATGCTTGCAATGCAGAGAGCTTGGTTAGCAGACACGGTGGAAGTGCTTCAAAATTGTTGTAGCTAGGATTCAAATATAGTAGGTTTTTCAAACCACATAATCATGCAAGAAATGAGCAAATTATAGTGAAAACAAGCTTTTTACAAATGAGAAACAAAGAAGAAAAGAATAGAAGATGTTTCATGCAGATCATAAACGTGATTCAATTACTATCTAAGGCATGTCGTTAGAATATGATTCTATCGACTGTTTGTAAGATTCGATCTAGACTCTATACCTGACAAGGATTGGCTGCTTTGTTTTAGCATATTTCCCCAAAGATTCAACGTCTTTAAGTTTTTCATTTGAATGAACCCAGCAAAAGGAAAAGACGATGAGAGAGTGAGGTGTTGATGACTATATTTCCTCTCCTTTTATAATAATACTAAAACATATTTTAGTATGTTTTAAATTGTGGGATACCACTGTTTTCAAATTACCATTTGTCCATTGTTGTTTTTGTTCTTTTTTACTTTTGGAGAATTCCAGAAAAAATATATAGACGGTGAATCCATTTTAGGTCTTTGTTGAACCAAAAGAAAAACCTGATTTGCTAAGCATCCATCAATATCTTTGAATTGCCTAAGAAAAGTGATTGAGGGTTTTTATGCAATTTGAGGAAGGATTTTATAAAATTGGAGGAAACAAGTATTACCTTCTGGCATAACCCATCCACCGATCTTATTAGAAATCAAATATAGTGACTCCAATTCTTTGAATTGGGCAAACAGAGTAGCATTAGGATACCACACTCCAAACGAAGGATCCCTTTCATATTCAAGGTTGATTCCTATCACGCGAGATGAAGAAGTAGAGCATGATATCCGATCACGATCCCATTGACAGCAATCCTCTCCAACCCAATCTTCCAAGACAGAATAAGTAGCATTATTTGGATAGTCGTTGATGGAGTCTTTCAATTGTAAGAGAGCTTTTCTCTCTTCCTCCAAACATGATTGGCCCCTGTAAAAGCAGCAACACACACTCACAAACCACAGCACCCCAACAATACTATACGTGTGTAAACCCCTCATATTTTTAGCAAGTTTATCTCCAAACTAAAAGCTCAGTTGTAGTTTCACTCTATATGTAGAGAAGGAAAGGTGGAAGGTGGAAGGTGGATCCAAAGTCTTTTCGGTCTTCGCCACCTCACCGTTCATAAATCTGGACCGTCCAAATGTCTAGAGTAGAAGCTGAGCTCACAAATAAGGGAAAAACGCGTAGTAATAGTGACAGGAAAGGTCGTCTCTTTTTCTATCTGTCTAACATGGGAGAGACAAGAGAATACTTCCATTCCACGAATTTGTCACGCGTGGTGGCCGGCAGGCGGATCCCTGAGTGGGCCCAACTACCGGACCTCGTTGTCAAAGAAACTACGAAACCTCTTGCTTTTTCCATGTCCGTGGAAAATTGCGAAAAGAGTAGCAGGGGGGCCCACAAGCCTAGTTTTTTCGTTTTTTCCTGAATTAAACTACTGAATATGATGAATAGGTGGATCCCACAAAGAAAAAACGATGGTCTTGATTGCTCGATCATGACTTGCACTCTTGGTGTGAACACGTGAGATTCCATTTCCTACTTTCGTTGTCACCTAGGGCTGGCAATTTCACCCGAAAAAGCGGGGATCCGCCCCGCCCCGCCCCGTTTGGGGAGGGGATTCCCCGATTTGAAAGGGGAAGGGGAAGGGGAAGGGGAAGGGGAATATAAAAATTCCCCGGTGCGGGGAGGGGAAGGGGAAGGGGATGGAGTTGTCCCCGCTCCGCCCCTCCCCGCCCCGCCCCGCCCCGCTATGCCCCGCTAATCAATGCCATTTTTTTGTAAATTTTTAAGTGGTTTTTTTTAAGGAAAACTACTAGAAACTCTGTGGATCGGCTACAAGATTCCCCCAAACATAAACTTAGCTTGTCTTTTCCTTTTAATTAGCTTCTGAGAGCATTTTGGGAACTATAATAACCTTTTCACAGATGTTGAAATAATGAAGACAAGCTGAGAGCCTGAGACGCTGAGTGTATGCAATTATCAAAAAATCGTAGTGCCAACAGAATTTTAGAGTTGGATTGCAGGTTTTAATTTTCAACAAGAAAAATTTAGCTACTAGAAATTTGTTTCATGTCAGCACTAGACTGTATTGCAGTTAAAGAAATAAGTCATTTGTTGATTTTGTTCTCTTCTCCATTCTCATTTCTCATGCTCATCTAGGGGTTAACATGCTATACAGAATGAACTAATGAACATTATTTTGCGTGTGTGAGCGCCCACTTATGGACTTTTAAAGTTCATTGTGACTAGTGAAATAGTTACTTTTTGCACATTGGCTGCCTGTTAATGAAGGTGATCCTGGTGCTCATTTCCTATTTATCATTCCATAATTTATGCAGAAAATTGCTGAAAGATGAGGTCCTGTTGTTATTTATGTTTGTTGTCTCATCCATGCATTTCTGATTTTGTCCATCTGTTTGTTGATCACATGAATAGAATCATAGCATTCATCACAATATTGTCTGTAATGGACGTAGAAGAAAGAAACTCTGTTTGCTGGTTTGGTTGGGTTCCAAAGAGGGGACGGGGCGGGGATTTTGTCCCCGAAGGATGCGGGGAGGGGAAGGGGATTAGATATTCCCCGCGGGGGAGGGGAGGGGGATTCCCCACCATCCCCGCAGAGGGGAAGGGGAAGGGGAGGGGGAAAATTCCCCGCAGAGGGGAAGGGGAAGGGGACCCCAACATCCGGCCCCGACCCGCCCCGTTGCCACCCCTATTGTCACCCTTTATTTATTTATTTTCTATTTATTTAAAGAAGATGCAGGTGTATATACTACAAAATGAGAACCAGATCAAAGACACTTTTGGTAAAAAAAACTACATTCGCCCTACCAATGGATAAATTCACACCCAAAATTTCTTCCATTCGCCCTTGGCTCAAAACTGGCAATCTGTTTCAAAGCGGATCCAAATTAATTGGGTTTTCCCTCGGATCATTCAAACTCAGGCCGTCCATTGGATTGTTCAATATCTTAATGCAGAATGCTAGGTTGATAACTCATGGACAATATTTATGTGTGGATTATGCACACATGTAAGGAAAAGATGGCAACACTCATATCACATGACCTAACATTGTCAGATTGGAATGACTTTTTATATAATGCTTCG
This sequence comes from Tasmannia lanceolata, assembly GCF_043159265.1. Classification (NCBI taxonomy): domain Eukaryota; kingdom Viridiplantae; phylum Streptophyta; class Magnoliopsida; order Canellales; family Winteraceae; genus Tasmannia; species Tasmannia lanceolata. Next base: position 61,981,793 of record NW_027518695.1, on the reverse strand, counting down.
GAGTAGTTATGCCTTATTTATCTTTTATTTATTTTTTAAAAACAAATAGTTGAGCCGAAGTTTGTCTACAGATTTATGAGGAATGATAGATGCAAGGGCGGCCTTGCATAAAGAGCTGGAAAAAGGGCCCTTGATTGCATCACATCATTTTTTATTACCGTCCAAATCGGTTGAAAAAAGTAAATTATGTTCTACTTAATGATTTGGGTCAAATCAAGGGACCTTTCCAGCTCTTCATGCAAGGGCGTCCTTGCATCTATCATTCCTCCAGATTTAAATAATTCGTTTGGGTCACCTTAATGTAAGTAGGCTGTGCCCGAAAATTCATCCCCTTAGGTTGATCCTAACCCTCTGATCTGTATCATTTTCTCTAATGTCGTCGTTCTGTTGATCCGGGGTTAGGATTATTGAGGTACAACATATTTATGTTATGGTAATCCATATGAAGGGTTTGGATCTTTGAACAAAGCGGGACCGACTTTTTTTGAAAAATACTCATATCTAAGCACAGACATCATATTTAAATAATTAAAATTTAATAGGGTCTTCTAGTGAAAAAGCAGTCTTGTTGATAGAGATTTAAACAAATTAAAATTTAATAGGGTCTTCTAGTGAAAAAGCAGTCTTGTTGATAGAGATTTAAACAATTAAAATTTAATAGTCGATGTCGTGTTATATACGCTACATGACCATCTCAATCACTCGTTAGGAAGTCTCTCATCACATTCATTGAAAACAGGCCCACATGACTCAAAGTAGTCTCCACGGTATCTAAAATCCAAGAGATATTTTGGGTATGATCAAGAGAGTATAATTATTTTGTTTACCTTCCAATTTGATTTTTTAGGCAGTTTAGCAATTAGAGTTAGGGAGGAGTGGGGTCGGTTTCAATTTAATTTTTTAGGCCATTTAGCGATTGGAGTTAGGGAGGAGTGGGGTCGGTTCGACTTTTTATTCTTATTACTTTTCTCAATTTCAATGAGCATGGGTTGCTCTCTCTCTCTCTCATCTACTTTCTTTTTCTCATTTTCCATTATGAGTTTTTATATGTTGCCCGACCGTCAAGCAACATAAAAAATGTACCGCCCTTGCTCTTTGATCCAACAGCAGCCCACTTTTTAAGAGGCTGCTGTTGGATCAAAGATCAAGGGTGGTACTTTTCAAGTACCACCTTGACGCTACTTGACGGTCGGGCACCATATAATTTCTCTTCCATTATATTTCTCTCATGAAAAGAACACCCCACCAAATGTCTATGCCGTGCCATATACTCCATATGACCATCTCAATCACTCATTACTAGGTCTCAATCACTCCAGTCTGTGGGACCCTCGAGGGAAGAATGGCACCCCTCGATCTCCACATCCTTACATTCAGAGTGAGTTTGGTTGCACAAAAGCAGGGGAGGCTTAGGGATTTTGCTTGGCATCTGGGTGTCATGTCAGCAAAATTCTTCATTCTTGGTTGCAATATAGCATTGAACTCCTTGGAGACTCCCTAACATGTCGCCTGGGTAATTATTGCATGTATGTTGATATGACAGTCTTGTGCATTGTAACATACAAGAATTTTGCTTGTAGATGTGGCTCTTGGCTTCAGGTTAGTGGTATAACTGTAAGTGTATTTTCAAAGTAAAAGTGTTTTGAAAAGGTTTTATATATAAAAGTGCATTTGGTTTGTACAAGTGGGGGTGCTTTGGAAAAGAGGTTAAAACCACTTTGGGGGGATAGGCCCACATTGGATGTTTAAAGAGTTGGAAAAGGGTGTATATAGTGTTATCCACTTCTCTCTATTGTTTTGTTGAACAACAGGTGGACCCACGACACGGTGCAACGCACCATCCGCACGCGCGGCGTGGTCTGTAGGCTACTAGTGGCGCTCTTTTGGCGCACTTCGCATCATCGCAAGGAGTGACTGAAGAGTTTAAAATTTACCAGATTTGATATGAGCCGTCTAATAAAGACCATTTGATCGGTTGGATTGACCATGGATCGGTCGCGTAGGTGGCCGAATGAACCGTTGGATCGATCAAGGTCCCACTCGGTCGGGTTGGGCCATGGTTTTAATCATATGGGTGGTCGATCTTTTGGTCCAACACACTCCAACGGCTAGTGCTTGAGCGGGTGCTATCCAAAGCTTCAGATCATGGTGTAACGGCTAGTGGGTGATAAGGTGTGATGAGGACTGTTGGATTATGTCCCATCGCGTCCCAACGATCAAAAGCCAAAGGGTGCAATCCGCACCGTGGATCATTGATCTAGCAGTTAGAGGGGAGGACGGAGGTTTTACACAAACCAATAATCACTCCAAGATTGCTCTGGACTGTAGAATCGTGGATTGGCGCAATCTAATGCCCAAATTTCAACATGCTTTTAAAAGGTGCCCTTGTAGGGGTGCAAATCAAACATAAAGGTTGCCAAATACTCTATTAAAAGAGTAGATAACAACCTTTGAAATAAAATACAAAAATTACACTTGTGGGACTTGAGTTCGAGTAAATCCATAGCCAAAATTACTCTCTTGAAAGTTTATCAGCTTTGTTCTTTGCTTTCTTTTCACAAATCCATTCTAGTGTACTGTTTTCTGCAGAAACAGTAACCGGTGTCTCAAATACTTGTTTATCCAAAGGTGATTTAGAGTTTGTTTTCGCTTAGTACAAAGCGTCAATAAACATTAGATACAGATAACACCAGGCTTCATTGTATGTTGGAGGCAAATTCGTGATACCCCTTGCACACTAACTAGTGGGAGCGAATATTATCTTCAGGAAAGCGACAACGCGCTTTGAAGCATCTCTTTCTTTTTTATTTCCCACCATCACCACCGACATATTTTCTCCAACAATAACTACTCAATAGGGAGGAGACAAAATTTTGATTTACCTAGAATTTACCTTCTAGAATAGTGATAAGTGGTGCTTGGTTGCCAACCTTGTAGAGTAGTGGGAGGGGTGTCATTACTAGTATAAAAAGGAAAGAGAGAGCAAGAGAGAAGGAGAGAAAGAGAAAAGGCGTTCTTCTCCGAGCCAAAATCCACCTTTTTGAGAAATTTGGTTTGGAAGTTATAAGGAGGGGAGATGGATGCCATGTCACCAGACATGGCTCGGAAGGTATAAGGGTGGGACATGGATGTCATGTCACTAGACATGCAATAATGACCTATGAATCTTGTCTTGTAGTATCTAGAGATTTCGATGCTACAATGGCAACCAAACAAGAGATTTTGCTGATGTGGCACCCAAATGCAAAGTAAAACCCCTAAACTATCCTGGCTTTGTGCAATCAAACACACCCAAAAAAGGTGGAATTTCGCTTTAAATTTCTTGAGAGCCGTGCTTTCTCTCTGTCTCTCTCTCTATGCATTGGTAATGACACCCCGTCCTTATTCCCCTACTCTCCGAGCCTATGTTGCACAACCGAAAACTTTCAACGACTATTCTTCGAGGTAATTCCAGGCAAATCCAACGCTTGTCTCCTCCATGTTGACTACTTATTCCAGTACTCTCCAAGTCCATGCCAGGCAACCAAACAGACCCTCATAGAAAATAGTTCCACTAATTAGCATTTTTGAATTATTTAAAGAAATAGATAAAGTTGCATGTATGTTAGAAATGTATTTTACTTGTCCATCCAACAAACAATTCAAGGTTGTCCGTGTGGGATCTGATAACCAAGACAGTCAAGATAATCTCTCTATGGCATGCAACACACTCCACATGACAATCTCAATCACTCTTGGAAAACACTTCAAAACGGGATCTTGTGCCAAAAATAAATAAGGGATGAGAATAACCAAAGGATTTGGATATTTTTACCCTTTTTCTTTTGGATTTGTGGGGATACACGCTCTCTCTTTTTGTCTCTTGAGCACGTGTAACGATAGAGGATCTTGTGCTTTTTTTAGCACGGATCCCGTCTTGCTAGCAACCCCCATCCCATATTTTTTAAGGGTAGTGATATTTTCACCCCCTTTTTGTCGTTGGGCCACTCCCCCTTCTAGTGTTTAAAAAAGTAGTCCTAAATACACTAGAAAGAGTGGCTAAGGACAAAAAGGCGGTGAAAATATAATTTCCCAAAATAATTATGTAAAGAAACTATGAAGATTAAACGAGTTATAAATTAGACTAACATTAAATCTCACCTCGGTCAGAAGACAGTCATATTCAATGTATAAGAGCATTCCTTCATCCTTCCAGGATAGAAAGTGCCTGCGTTCTTCTGGAACAGAGTTAAATAACACTTGATCTTTAGAAATGTTTCCCCATTTTTGGATTGTGAATTGTAGAAAAAAAAATCTTAGGAGTTGTCACTACAACAATAAGCTCATATTTAGTTCTCTAAGTATATTTGCCGTGTTTTCATAGTAAATTTCCATTATTACATTAGGAAACTGAGTTTCCTTCTAATTTCAATTCCTTGGGCAAGATACATATACTAAATTAGATTTTTTTTTCGCTTACATTGTTCCTCATCCTTCGAATTCCAGAGTTGGATATTGAGGCTAAGCTCTAGATCTTGGGAATTCATGTTTGAATCATGTTTAAAAGGTTAGGACAGACTCCTATACTTTATAAGGGTAGGACAGACTCCTAAAGTCTGTCAAGGTAGGACAGACTCCTAAAGTCTGCAAGGGTAGGACGGGCTCCTAAACTTTGCAAGGGTATGACAGAATCTTACGACTCTATGACAATAGAACAGAATCCTATGACTCTATAAAAGTAGGACAAAATCCTAACTCTGTACGATAGTAGGACTAAATCCTACTGAAGAACTAACTCCTAACTAGAGGGTAGACTCCTATTCTATGGGGCTGACTCCTACTCTATAAGCTCTAAAGGGAGTGCTAAATAGACTAAAGCAAGTCTCCTAGGAGAAGAGGAGACAAAGAAGGGTGCTAGTGAGACTAAGCAAGTCTCCTAGACACAGAGATGGGCTCCAAGTATCCCTATCATTGCCCTTGCAATGATAAATAGGATATGGCAACTAAAAGACTAAGCTAGTCTTTAACTTAGTTAGGGGTGCAAGTTATGAGACTTGGAGAGTCTCCTAAATGAGGGTACTTTTCTAATGAAACAGGGCTTGTCTCCTAAAGAGTAACTTACTATAGAGACAAAGCATGTCTTCTATAGGGGGCTCTAGATGACTCTTTCATTTCCCTAAACCAATTGGAAAGACTAACAGATATCTTGGATAAATCCTAAACCAAAGTAGACTTCATAGGACAACTAAGAATTCGAGAAAGGATACAATTACCTTGGAAAAGATGAACAGATTACATATGATTGCCTAAGATATAATAACATCATTATGAAAGTTAGAGTAAATATTGCTCTATTTTGATAACTACCACCTGTTATCCAATCCAATGAGTATACACATGCCTTTATATTCTTTTGAAAAACCTCCTGAAAATGAAATACATGGAACACCCAAAACATACCTCAAGTTCCTAAAGAAAAGTAAACACATGATTTCAATGAAATGTACAACTGACCAATAATCATCAAATAGACACATTTTCCTCAGACCCCTAAAGTTTAAATATTTATACAGATTTCAAAAAAAATGTAAACATCATCTACCTTAAATGACAAATGATAACTAGTTTAAAAAAAAATGAAATGGAACTAACTCTAATTGAACAGAATCTGTTTGCAAAAGAGAATGCAGATAAGAAATAATAAAATCAATGGTCTAAACCATTCATTTCTATAGAATGAAGAAGGGTAATACTTTACACAGACAATATGAACATATTATCATGACATGCCATGGATGATTAAATTGGAACAAGTTAATAGAAAGGAAATCACATATAATTTTAATTCACAACAATCATGGAACAAATTGAATATATTAGGTCAGATATACCCTCCCAAATCATCTATCCATCTATCCAATTGAAGAATTTGTCATTCAAGCAACCTAAATTCCATTAAAGTAGTCCTCTACACATATGGAGTCAAGAACACAAGCCAATATTTCTATAAATGTCTCTCTTAATTATGGCTAATGTTTTAGGCATTTCACCTAGTGCAAACTTAAAGTCGGTGAGTTAGCATGCAAATTCTGTGATAAAGTTGCTGTAATAAAGTATATATCCATTTAAGAACAAGCCAACTTCATGTATTTATCAAAACTATAGCTGTTTCCAACCAATTGAAGCTTGTAAACTTTGTGCCACCACAAGTAGTATGTTAAACGGATCAACAAGGCACACAAATTTTACACCTTCTTTATTCATCTTGACAGCTTTACAAAGACCAAGGTTACGGTGGTTAACTATTGAATTAACAAAAAGGAATACAAACAACAGATCAATTTTAGCCCATTCACTCAAGGAAGCAGAGGAAGAGGTCTCAACCAATTCTCAATTGAAAGCCAGTTCCCAAAACATATTAACAGCTTGAATGAAATAAAAAAACTCAATGCTTTAATAGTCGTCAAATACCCTGGAACTCGCCTATATATCACAAAGGAATATGACCCAATATGTATACCATGAACTTTTAGTTAGTTTTATTTGAACCTTACTTCAAGCCTTGATGAACTAATAAGACACAAAACTGTATAACCTATTGAATTAAGAATATTATTCACTCATCACATATCATGAAAATGCTACCCTTTTTTTTAGGAAGAAATACGTGCATTGAATACCTTCATATCAAAGTAACTCATGTAAAAAACAAGGTAACATAAAGTAATCATGAAAATTCTCAACTAATCAACATTTATCTTATATCCATAGGATGTGTGAAAGATTATGAAATAAAGGATTTTGTATTACAATATTCAACTGAAACTAGGAAAATTACCATAGAAATAAAGAGAGCTTATCATTTTCAGATATCCATCTTGGTAATTTTTATTTGAAACATCACAAAAACAACAATACATTCCAGTACCTTAATTCAAACAAAATCATAAGTTCAAAGCTTTGTCTTCTAGTATATTCTGGAAGAACTTAATAAGAAAAATTGTAAGTCAAAATACCTGGTTCTATCACATTTATGAAATAACAAAAAAAAATGTTGTTGGTTTAATCTCTAATAAGATAGCTGAAACTAGAGTTCTTAAACTCTAATCTTAAATATGACTCTCATTCTACACCCCTTATCATAACATCCACAATCATAAGGAGAATCAAGCGAAAAGTCAAAACACTATAATCAGCTATAAAGGAAATCTACAGCAAAGACCTCAAGAAATCATGATGAAATGAAATTCTCATTTGGCTCTTCAAATGATCACAAAATAAAATGGCACTATCCGCCAATTCTATCAAAAGAAAAATCATTAGCTATTTATAACCTATTAACAGAAAAAAGAATATATGTGAAATAAAACCGAGACATCAACATGGTCCTGCATTCTGAACACCTAAACATCACGCAATCTAAAGCAGATCTACTCATCGAGTCTTTTCCATGTATCACAAATATACTAAACACACCACTGGACACAATATAAAGATTTGAAACTGAGCCGGATTCACCATTATGTCATAAGATCAGAAAGGAATTGCTCTAGTTCACAAATGATTTATAACATGCAAAATAGAATCCAAAGCGAATTTTTTTTTTAAAATGAAATGCATCAATCATATAGATTAAAAAAAAAAACTGATGACAGATGCAATGGTTTCCTTTCTCTCAAACATAAAAGTCAAGTTTCAGAAAACCTTAAGAAAATGCCATATATCTGAATGTTCAATGACTCCCAAACAATACAAGTAAGAGAAATACCTGTAAAGCACTTGCACTAATGAATTAGAGATATCTCTCTCTGCTATTAGAAACTCTCCTTCAGCTTTTCTTTTTTTCAGATCTACTCTTTTAAAAAAAAAAAAAAAGATCAAAGACCCGTATCTCTTTCCCTCACTAATTTGTCTTAGATCTCTCTATCTTCTTCTCTCTTCTTTCTCCTTTGATCTCTCTTCGAGATTTTCTCTACAAATCTCTCAGTCTTCTCCTCTCCCTCAATTTCTCCCTCTGCAGATCAGAGAACCCCTCTCTCCTCGATTTTCAACGAAAATGGAACCGCCCTTTCGAAGCCCTAATTCGATCCATTTTAAGGGAAGTGATAAATTCCACCCCCATTTTCCTCCCTAGACAACCCAACTTTAGTGTATTTATAACCACTTTTTTCCCTACGAAGGAGTGGCTCAGGTAGGAAGGAGGGGTAGAATTTAGATTTTTTTGGCACATGAGATTGATATAGGTACACTAGGGCTAGATAATTCACCCCCCTTTGTTACGCTCAACTTGAACCCAAGACCTGGGTTGGGGTACGACTTGGCTCGATTTATGGGGTTCGGGTTTCGGGAACTTATTCGATTTTGGGGAATTAGGGTCCGGTCAAAATGGGGTGTCAACAATATCCAACTCTAGAATTCAAAGGATGAGGAACAAGGTAAGGGAAAAAAAATCTAAACTAGTATATGGATCTTGCCCAAGGAATTGAAATTAGAAGGAAACTCAGTTTCCTAATGTAATAATGGAAATTTAAGATGAAAACGTAGCAAATATACTTAGAGATATAACTAAATATGTGCTTATTGTTGTAGTGACTACTCCTAAGATTTTTTTTTCTACAATTCACAATCCAAAAATGGGGAAACATTTCTAAAGATCGAGTGTTATTTAACTCTGTTCCACAATAACGCAGGCACTTTCTGTCCTGGAAGGATGAAGGAATTCTCATATAAATTGAATTCTCTTGAATATGGTAAGTAATAAGGATAAGAACTATGGCGAGGCACTCCTAATCAACTATGTTTCTTAATCTAAATAATTAATTAATCAGTACCCAATAATCCTACGGTTAGATCTTAATGGATCTGATATATTCTAACATATATTAGACTAAAATTCGGGGGCCCATGCTATGCATGAGTGCAAAACAGTGGGCCCATGCTCCGCTGTTTTCCATTCGATCAATGTCCACCATCGCCTTTTTTTTTCAAAACAGAGATCTAAGGAGGTATGTCCCTCGTATAACAATGAGGTGTGTAAGATCCCACATCGAAAAGCGAGAGAATGTTCCTAGGCTATATATGTGGATTCTCCTTCTCCATGTGTAGATGTGTTTTCAGCATCTCCAAGGGGCGGGCCCCACGGAGTGTGTTGGACTCGGTTAGTGCTATTGGAAAATAAAACCGACGAGGGTAGAAGACCCAGAATCGAACAATATTTACAAAGTGGGGTCGAGGCGTGACAAGGTGCATTTATTATCTCGCTAAAAGATGAATCTTTCCTAACTATAGATTTTTTTGCTCCCACGTGATCAATATTGTTGATCTATCTGGTGACCGAAAGTTTATTTTTGTTTGAAAAATGACAATTTATTTCAATCTTTCAAACATCTTTACAAGGGTTGCGACCAGGAGTCCCAAATACAGAACAAAAGGTATCCTAAAGTATGACCTCGAATACCCAAAGACTACCTCTAAACCTCCGCAAGTGTACTTATGTTACCAAAAAGACCTAAGATTCTGACAATGTCCCTAACGCTATGGAAACCACCCTACTTTCAGAAAATTCCAGCAGCAACTCATCTTTAGACCGCTCACCTATGCCGAGCACTTCTCCAACTCCTCCAGGATGTGCTGGATTTGGAAATCCGGCATTTCAATGAGGAGATCCTCCGGAACCCGATCCAAGAATCCAGGAATTTTTCTGCTAGCAATCATTTCCCCCACCAGCTGGATGCCCACCACCTTGTTAGCTTCCCAGTTCTGCCTCCTCACCACTCTTTCTTCGTTCAAGATTAGTTTGAAGAAAGGATGTTTATGCAACAGCAAGTGGGTGTCTTTGACCGTGTCTGTCCCATAGAGGCTATAAAGTTTCCAAGGGCAATCTTGGGTCCTTAGCTTAAATAGTTTCCATTGCTTCCGGAGAAGATCTCCCGACATCTCTTTATCGGTTGGGTCATTGAAAGAAGCCCTCTCTTCATCATAGGTCATCGTCCTCGTCCTCATCTTCTTAAGAATTTTTTCTAGAACCAAAATCTCCATAAACAACTGCCTGCTCCAACTTCCATAAAGAAATTTTTTCGATCATAAGTGATCGAAAGTTGATCTATCTTATGGATTTGATTTTCATGTTGCGTGGGACTAGCAATAATTAGGTCATCTCATAAAGGACTTGAAAACACTTCCAAGACAGGATTTTGTTTGGAAAATACAGACGAAAGTGAAAGGGCACTAATAATTCACCCCGCTTCACAATAAATTCACCCCCCTTAGCAATCCTTTAACTCAAAAGGTCAAAGGGACTTATGTTTCCGGTTACCTATCTTTTATTTTTACAAAGCAATTCCCCCCTTTGGAGAGCCACTTTTTTCAAAGGAGCCTTTGTTCTGAAACAACGGACAAAGATGACTCTTTGAGGAGGAGAAAGACGACTCTTTGCGGTGTTTCTTCCTTCCCGTTGCATTTTTATCTTTTTTTTAGAGGGAGATATATATATATATATATATATATATATATATATATATATATTCCAAATGATTAATGATAGGGAGAGATATTTAAGAATTTGTCCCTTCTTAGGAAAAGTAAACATTATCTAATTAGGTAATATAAGGATAAAATGGGCAGATTAAGCTATTGGTAATTAAGAAAATTACGTGGAGATTCTTATAGATATGTTGTGATGTAGTCAGTTTTTAGTAGTTTTCCCTAATATAATTAAGGTTGAAATTGGTAGAGACAAAAAATTAAAAACTATTTAGGACACAATACTATGCTATTGGTAATCAAGAAAATTTTGGGCAGACTCTTAGATATGTTTTTATGTAGAGGGTTTTCAGTCATTTTCCAAAAAAATAACTTGAAATGCCCTCACTAGTTTCTTACCAATAAAAGTTGAAATGGTAAAGTAGAAAAAGATAGAGGGTTACATTTTCAACTAAATGTTAAGGTTAATTAGTAGTATGTCCATTAGATGTGTTCAATGCTAGGTGGAGTCCAGCCGCCGACCAAATTTCGTCTGGCGGACTGCTTTGAGCCATAATAATTAGGGGTCAAGGCTTTGATCGATGTTGGTCTCCGATTATTTTTCTGTTGGACACATGGCCCATATGTACACAATTTTTTTGAATAAAAATTATTCAAAACATCAGAGGAATATAACAACAAACTCTTCAGACTAAAACATTGTCTTTTTAGCGTTACTCAAAAGTTCATGTTGAAGAAAACAAGTTCAATGTCTAATGCATGCAACATAAATAAATACTTAGTAGAAATATTTTTTTTCTAAAAATTATTTTTTGGCTAAATAATATGTTAGAATGGCTAAGCAGAGTATATTTTATAAATGAAATACTTATAGGTAAAAATCCCTTTCTAAAATTCTGCATACATGCACTCATAAATAAGTAAAAATCCCTTTCTAAAATTCTGCATACATGCACTCATAAATGTATGAGCAAACATACGGGCATACATCAAGACACAAACATATAAATATGCATACACATACTAATATATTTATTAATAATGGAGAAGCATAATTACATCTATGCCCTCAGGCTTATTACATATATCCAACTATATCCAACATGGATCATAGGAGTCACTTATTCAAAATTTCTGCTTTTTGATAAAGAAATAAAATCTTCTAATGCTTCCGTAGTTGCATTTCTGCTTTTTGATAAAGAACCGGAATCTTCTAATCCTTCCGTAGTTGCATTTTACCAAGTAGGGTTTACAAATCTGTCAGATATAATGTAGCTTTCAAGGCACTAAATTTGGCGGTTGATAGATTAGGAACCTCCAATGTATGTGTTGCTGGCCATTCTTTAGGAGCTGGCTTTACCCTCCAAGTGGGTACAGCTTTGACCGAACAAGGGGTGTTTGTGGTGTCTCATCTGTTCAACCCACCATACCAAGGTTAATGATCTCTTTATTGTGCTTGAATAACCAACTGTATGGATCATTATCAGCAAAACAGCATCTCCTTTTGCTCATTGTCACACTTGTCCTAAATGGTATGTATTTTGAAATTTGGATCATAGGAGTTACTTATTCAAAATTTCTGCTTTTTGATAAAGAAATAAAATCTTCTAATGCTTCCGTAGTTGCATTTCTGCTTTTTGATAAAGAACCGAAATCTTCTAATCCTTCCGTAGTTGCTTTTTCATAGGTCCCACATGAATAATTTTGTTGTTGAGCTTGCAGGTTTGAGTTGCAGTTGGAGAGGTCTACTTGCAAAGAATGACAGTTGCTTGGGTGGAGTAGAGTGGGAAATTGAGGTTTCATCTTATTTCATCACTTAAGTACAGGAGACAATGTTCACCACTTGAACTTTCTGTTGATAGTCTGTCTTTGATTTGTTGGCTTAGAAGTTGGGATTTTGCTCGATTTTCATTCTGTTTATGTTTACGAAACTGAATTTGTTATTCCTTCCTCTTTCCAAGAAAATGAATTTGTTATTCTTTCCTCCTCCATTTTCATGTCCATTTTTAAATAGATAATTTATAAGAGCTATTACTCTTTTTTCATATGTTTTGAGGCAAAACCTGCATCTCCAAACTTAATATTTTTAACGAATGCATATTTCTGCCTTTAAAACAATTTTAAGCCAAACTTTCTTTTTTTGCCCGTGCATCGCACAGGCTGTAGAATTGAGGTTCATTACTGTGTCCATGTAGAATTCAAAGTTTTTGTGATGTTCTAATACCACTTTACGGGTTTAGATTTGGATTCGTCATTGTAATGAAAAGAAGGATAGTAAATTGTCCTTTGTTATTTTGAGTGGGGGTCTTTCGTTTGTCAAGGTGGGGCCCACGTATTCAACTATCCAAATTGTTTATCAGTTTGGTTGTGCTAGGAATGGCCATATCAAAATCCACCTCCTTTATATCCACCTCTTCAATTGATAGTACTATATTGTGGTTGAGGTTCTTTTCATGCTTGGTCTTTCTATTTTCCTCACATCTGTCATATCAATAGGCTGTTGAGAGAAGTCATATTAGAAAGGTGAATACCTTATTGTTAGGTTGTTTATATTAGTTATGAAACATTGCCAGCTACATTTTAATTTCATTTCCCAACAGGCTTGCCGCTTCTTTGGATCTCTCTTTCGGTTCTATTTACCTCTTACGGTATTTTTTATCATGCAATCAAGCTATTTAAGTGTAAGTTTTTAGGGCTTTTGTTTTTTCACCCGTGCATCGCACGGGGTTTCTTACTAGTATATATATATATATATATATATATATATATATATAGGAAATGGTTTGTGAGAAGCTGCTCAGATAGCTTATCTGAGGATGGATTTTTAAAACAAGGGTGGGCCCACATTTTGGGGGTGATCTTAAGCATTCATTTGGAAGGTCCCATCATAGATGGTGTGTGTACCAAAAATCAGCTCAATTTGATCATCTTAACATGTCCATTTGAGGAGGGAAAAATGGACAGATACTGTTCGTCCACAAATTTGCCCAATTTTTCCCTCCACAAATGAAAGGGTTGAGATGACCCAATGGAGCTGATTTTTGGTACACACGCCATCCATGATGGGGCCTTCCAAATGAATGCTTATGATCACCCCAAAAATGTGGGCCCACCCTTGTTTTAAAAATCCATGCTCAGATAAGCTATCTGAACAGCTGCTCTAAAAACTCATGTGGCCCACATATTTGGGGTGATCCAAAGCATTCATTTGAAAGGCCCTTCCATGGATAGGGTGTCTAGCAAAAATCAGCCCTATAGGATCATCCTAACCCAATCAAAGGTGGAGGGGAAAATGGACAGACACTGTTTCTGATAATTTTTTCCCTCCACAAATGGCAGGGATAGGATGATCCTAAAGGGCTGATTTTTGGTACACACCCTATCCATGGAAGTGCCTTCCAAATGAATGCTTTGGATCACCCAAAAAATGTGGGGCCACATGAGTTTCTGAAGCAGCTGCTCAAATAAGCTATATGAGCAGCTGCGCAGGAACACCTCTCTCTCTCTCTCTCTCTCTCTCTCTCTCTCTCTCTCTCTCTCTCTCTCTCTCTTATATATATATATATATATATATATATATGAGGAAAGTGTTGGTGAGCTGAGCTTAAGCGCCCCAATCACATGGGTCCCACATTTTCTGTGGTGATCCAAACCATTCATTTGCAAGGCCCTATCATAGATAGGGTGTGTACCAAAAATCAGCTCGATAGGATCATCCTAACCCATTCATTTGTGGAGGACAAAAATGGGCAGATTTGTGGATAAATAATGTTTGTCCATTTTGACCTCCACAAATGGATGGGTTAGGATGATCCTATGGAGCTGATTTTTGGTACACACCCCATCTATGTAAGGGCCTTTCAAATGAATGCTTTGGATCATCCTAACAAAGTAGGCCCCAATGTGATTGGGCGCTTAAGCTCACCAACACTTTCCTCTCTCTCTCTCTCTCTCTCTCTCTCTCTCTCTCTCTCTCTCTCTCTCTCTCTCTATATATATATATATATATATATATATATATATATATATTCTCTCTCTCTCTCTCTCTCTCTCTCTCTCTCTCTCTCTCTCTCTCTCTCTCTATATATATATATATATATATATATATATATATATATATATATATATATATATATATATATATACTAGTAAGAAACCCGTGCGATGCACGGAGTGAGTGGTTGATGCCGGTGGAGAATGTACTGGTTTGACACATCTCAACAAATTATAAGAAATAATTTGTAGTTGCTAAATATCAGATTATAAGAAATCATTTAGTAGTTGCTACAGAAAAAGGAGGGGGGCACATCTCAAATATAAGAAATCATTTAGTAGTTGGTATAGGAAGGAGGGGGGCCACCCATACCAGCTGCATCTCAACAAATTCGGCATGAGGCTACAACATTGTATAAAAAGTGGACAGAGTAACCACTGTAAAACATTTAGTAGATGCTACAGAAATTCGAACGGTTAGAACTCTAGTAGACAGTAGTGAGGCGTACAAAGAGACATACAAAGAGATATGAATGTAAGAAAGCTGTAATTTTTCATGTGTTGACGATACCAAGAGATACAAAATTAAGGAAGATGTAACTTTTCAATGAAGAGATGTGAAAACAGGGAGAGATTCCAGGTCCTTATTTTTCTTTCAGTCGTTATAATTCGACTCTAAAAGAGTAAAAAAATCTAATTCAAAGAAGATTGTTTAATGTTTTTACATGGGTGGAAATGCGAAACCTAATAAAAATCCCCATCTTAAAAATGGGTATCAACTAAGATTATACAATTCATGTTATGATGCTGTCTATAAAAACATCCTCATTTCATGGGATAACAAATGTTAAATCGAGGAAGAATGTTTTGGATTTGTCTAGTGAGACAACCAAGAAATTCTACACACGAAACATGTCCAACTGTTATAATCAAACTAAAGACCAATTCCTTTCCCAATACAGGAAAATAAAGACAAAAGTCAGACAAATAGAGAGAGCTCCTTTTGCAAGAAACTGTTGAATGTGAAAAAAATTGCTATAAAAAATTAAAAGCGCACAACATTCCCAGAATTCGGCAGTATACATATGCAATCAAAATTCAAAAACTGAAGCAAGAGGATAAAAACAGACTAACAAAGAAGAAAAAAACATTCCAAAAAAAAATACAGCTTACCACATTCTTGAGAACATGTTGATAAAACTAACCGTGGGTCAATCTCGGGATCAAGCAATACTATGTTTCTACTTCCACCAAATGCGAAGCATCGAGTAGTTCTTGACATTGAAATGTAACATCAGATCTTCTCAGCTACAGTTCCAAAAGGCAGAAAAGTGCAAAGAATCATGAAAGTTTCGAACCTTCTGTATAAGCTTCTTCCACCTATAACAGTTTTCAAAACCTGCCCAAAAAAGAAATTAATTGAGAATGATACAAATAAAAGCATGCAAATGGTGGATCAAAGAAAATAAAAATTAGAAAAGATATAAAATAAGCGGAAGCTCCACAAATTAGAGCTCACCTCAACTCACCTTCTTGAGTGAGACATATTTAGCGGCCCTAATATACCGAGATTAAATAATAAAAAAACAGTTCAAAGACCGAAAATGTGAAACTGATTACATGTTCTTTAAATGTTTTCTCGCAAATTGGGATAATTGTGACATGCTGACTTTGTGTTGTTTTAAAACAGTTCCAAAATCAGTTAAACTGATAGTGTCCAATGTTTAACTTTGACCGGTTGTAGGATTATATTTATAGATTTGATTTAACCAAGGATGTGAAACAATTTATGGTTAAGATTGGGTTTGATTAGAAGTCTAATGTGTGTCTTAATAAGTGTATTTGACGGTCTACAAATTGAGATAAAAAAAGTATTCACATTCAAAATAATGTGGTGTTGAAGGTGAGCTCCAATTTCTTGACCTACCTCCTACTTTATGGACCCACACATTTTGATTCTCTTTGATTAATCATTTGCATGCTTTTATTTGCAGTATTCTCAATTAATTCCATTTTTTGTCATGTTTTGGAAACTATTACTGGCGGAAGAAGCTTATACAGAAGAAGGTGAGCTCCAATTTCTTGAGCTTCCTCTTGCTTTTATCTCCTTTCTAATCTCTATTTTCTCTTTGATCCACCCTGACGTTTATCATTTTCAGCTCTCTTTCTTACAGTAATAGGTTCTCACTTCCTCTGCTTTTCTTCCATTCCTATTTTTTTTTCATTTTGTTGTTCACTTCTCAGTGTCTATTACCATTTTAAAGTCATCTATTCTGGTTGTAGTTGCTTTATAGGACTTTGGCATATCTTCTTCCAAGGGTGGATGCGTTATAGAAACTGCCATGAATCACCCAAATTGAGCTCACCTCAACTCACCTTCTTGAATGAGACATTTTTAGCGGCCCTAATATACCGAGATTAAATAAAAAAACAGTTCAAAGACCGAAAATGTGAAACTGATTACATGTTGTTTAAATGTTTTCTCCCAATTGGATCATTGTGATATGCTGATTTTGTGTTGTTTTAAAACAGTTCCAAAATCAGTTAAACTGATAGTGTCCTGTGTTTAACTTTGACTGGTTGCAGGATTATAGTTATAGATTTGATTTAACCAAGGATGTGAAACAATTTTTTGTTAAGATTGGGTTTGATTAGAAGTCTATTGTGTGTCTTAATAAGTGTATTTGACGGTCTACAAATTGAGATAAAACAAGTATTCACATTCAAAACCTAGAGACCATAGTTTACAAACGCATTTCATCACTTTTCCTGACATGGGTTCTACATAAAATCTCAGTAAAGTGAAAAGCTTCATTTCCATATCAACAATCAAAATTCCAAAACAAATAAAAAGGCAAAGAACTGCCTGCACATACTGAAACAAAGAAAATGAAGTAATATTGAAATTTTTTTCCATTTATATGCAACAACAGGAAATGAGAAGGAAGCACAAAAATAAGGTCAAATGAATAGCTTCTAGATAGAGATAGAAACAACCTGGCTGGTGATATTGTCTTTGATGGAAGCAGGTAAGTGAGATATATCAAGTTGTACCATGCGAACAAACGATCTTAGGCAATCCTAGATTCAACAAATCAAAAACCTTAAAAACCCAATATAAACAATGTTGCCATAGTAGATTATTACAAAGCTTAGGAAAATGATGCCTACAATTAAATGAAACATAACATATCCCTATAGAATTCCATGACTATCTATACTATATAAATGTGAAAAAGAGAAAGTTTTTTGGATAAACCTGAAAGGAATTGTCATGAAAAAAGGAAAGGCCAGCAAGAGCAAATCTCTGCTCGGATGTAAAAGACTAACATTGCACAAAAGGTAGGTAAAAAATTCTTTCTTTTCTTAAAAACATTTCATCGAGCAGTTTCTGTGCAAGTGAAACATATGTGGAATATCAAATGTTTTTCCCCATACCTTTCAAGCTACCACAACCCATCCTTTGCAGGGGCTACTCTATGTGGAATATCAAAGGTTTTTCCCCATACCTTTCAAGCTACAATAACCCATCCTTTACAGGGCTACTCTGTAGATTTAAAAGAAGAAGAAAGAAAACACAGCAACCACAGCAAAGATTGTAATGCAACAGTAAGGCTGAGCCGTGGAATATTCTCACTTGGTCTACAAATCTGTTAGTGCTTTTAAGTGTTTTGCAACTGTGTTCATAATTGAAGTTTAAATGCACGTTGGAGGTCATTGAAATTTCTAGCATCAGATTGCATCCAACAGAAACTAAGAACGTCTTTTCATACGTAATAGCAGGAAACATGGTATTTTTTGTGTTTTTTTCACATGATCTATTATGAAGAGAGGTGTAACATTATTAGTATTACCAGACCAATATGTACTCCAAAACTGAAAACTCCCAAATCCCTAAACTGACCACAGAAAATGCAGATGACCCATCTAATTACCAAATAAATACTAATCCCTGATGGGTTTCACAGAAAATCCATACCTGTTGCAGAGAACGAATGGCGGACGGGCACCTTCTGCATGATAACACGGTGGTTGGAGTGGGATGATTATGTACTTTGCTTCCTTTCTTTTTCTATGCGATGTAATCGACGGGACTCATGACATATCCCGCGTCGGAGAAATCTTGTCCCCTTGTTTTGGACATTTTTCATGATCAATGAAAGTCAAAAAAAAAAAAAAAAAAAAAAAGCATAAAACCCTGCACCAATCCTTGATTGTTTTGATACCTGCATAGAATAAAATCATAAAACCATGGAATAAGCAAATTACATAATTAATAACTAATATATTTCAATGTTTTAAAAAAGGTAAAGAAACATGCCAAAAGAAAATAAAAGTTATCCACTTGGTGATAAATATGATTGCTGGTATGGAAATTCTTCAATATGCAAGCTTCAGTTATCCACTTGGTGGGAATCATATTTGAACAAATTTCTTTTCCTCCGCACACTCACCAAAATCTTCCGAATAATCTTCACAAACCACTGCTTGACTGCTTTTCAAGCTCCAAAAAAGAAATTATATAGGGAAATGTTATCAGCACTACTGTATTTTGACAAGGGCACTCCTCACTTTATTAAAAGTATGGTATGGCCCGCACCATAAGATGATCCAAACCGTCCATTAGATGGGCCACAGCCTAAATAGGTTGTGCCCCAAAAATCATTACCATAGGTTGATCCTACCCCTCCGATCTGAATGTTAGAGGGTTGATTCAAACCCTCTATACCCTCTATAGATCGGACGGTTAGGATCAACCTATGGAAATAATTTTTGGGGCACAACCTATTTAGGCTGTGGCCCATCTAATGGACGGTTTGGATCATCCTATGGTGCGGGCCATACTGTACTTTTAATAAAGTGAGGAGTGCCCTCATCAAAATACAGTAGTGCTGATAACATTTCCCATTATATATTATTAGGAATATGGTGTTACGCAGCAGAGGAAGATAAAAAGAAATTATATATTACCAAGAGTATGGTGTTCATGATGAGATGGAGCAAGATGCAGGTGATCTTGAAGTGGAGAATAACCTTGAAGAACAAAAATTAGATTTGAGGATGAGAAAAAAATTATTACCTGGAATATGGCTTTCTTGATGAGAAATCAAATAAAGATTGAGGAAATCTGTGTAAAACCAAACATTACCATGATTATAACAAAGGCTCAAAAGGCAGAGAGCCAAAAATGCTGGTCAACAACTGCATCAAATTTTTAAACCTCTATGAAAAAAACAACTGCATAACAAAAAAAAGAGAAAAAAAAAAACCTCAAAAAGACCAAAACCTTCTACTACACAGGACTAAGCCCCAAATCTTTCAAAATCCATTGCCAAATATCTGTGCCTTGCATCATTGTCTCTCCCAAGGCGTACCCAACCATGATCCTCAAATTTCCTTTCTCCATCAGCAATGCAGAATCTGTTAATAAAGAAGCAATACTAAATTATCAAATCACTAGCTAAGAAAACCCACAATAAAAATAGAAAAAAACAAACAACAGCAACCACACCCAGTTTGAAACTTTAACATAACAATCGAGTAATCATCAGAATAAATTCAAAAGAACACTTTCTTTACCTCCTGTGCAGAACATCCATTCTGTACCTCCTGTATCAGAAATTCTGTGGAGAAAATCCAGACGCACGCACGCGCACACACACACACACACACACCAAAAAAAAAAAAAACCAGTATCATGAAAGCAAATGAACCCTTTCTATACCCATTTTAAGTTTGAAACTAAATCTATACACCAAATGTCCTAAAATTTGAACAAAGATAAAAGGAACTTCATAAATCTCTGTCACTGTTACCATTACTTTGCCAGGCTGCGTTTATTGAGGAAGATGTGAGAGGTCATTGCGCAGATGATTCAAAAATCCCTTCGATATTACCTCGATCAGAAAGTAGAACCCTTTAACAATGGGGTAGGTAAATTTAGCAGTTTGGAGCTATTTTTCTCATTGGAAAATTCCTGCAATCCAAACAGCAGGGCCTTATATATATATATACTGTCAGACACATGCAAATTAAAACATGGATAAAAAATTGTTATTTGTTCTACTTTTTTCAAGGGAAATGCCAAGAAGATGGTTGGGAAAGAGGATGAATGAAAAAAACAAAGTGTTGCAAAAAGCGTATGAAGAATAAACGAACCTGAGAAGACACGTAAGGAAGAAAAACTTGACATCCAATGAAAGTCCTGCAAAACACCCATAGCTTTCCGCAAAAAAAATCTAAATCCTTTAGATTAATGAGAGAAATGGAATGATAAAGGATAATCCTCGAAAATGAAATCAGAAGAGCATGCATGCTCTGTACACAGAGGAATGAATATATAGAGGGAAAATTGTTTTACCTAAAAATATTGTTTAATCGAAGGGATTTGCTAGTGTCCATCGCAAAAGGCATGTCGCATATAGCCCCTGTTGCATCTGACAGCCAGCTCACTTTTCAGCAGGTTTTGTCTTCATTCATGATGTGGCCGCTGTCAGATGCAACAGACCATCTGCAAAGTGCCTTCTGCGATGGAAGCTAGCAAATCCCTTCGTCAAATGGATGGAAGAAGAAGGAAAACATATAGAATGTATGGAAAAGCCGGTTTCAAAGTATAACTGTAGAAGGCAGAACGTCTCTGTAAATGGAAACCAATACATACAACTGAGATGTAGTGGCGAGATGGAATAGGAAAAGTCAGTTTCAAAGTGTAACGGAAAAAGGCAGAACGTCTATGTAAACGGACACAAATAAATTGAAACTATATACATATAAATAAATAAATAAAAAAAATTAAAAAAAAAAAAAAAAATATATATATATATATATATATATATAGAGAGAGAGAGAGAGAGAGAGAGAGATTTATGGAAACATTAATATTAACAGAATCTAAAATCTGTAACGGAGAGGTGGAAAATGAAAAGCCGTATAGGCAGTAGTAATTTACGGGGAATTATGAAATTCCACTCATGTAAATAGCAACGCCAAGTTGGAATTTTTGTGCCTTGTAGACTTGAGGGAGGAAGGGAAGGGATGACACGTTACCGTGAACAGTGAAACAGCCCTTTATCTTTGTATATATATAGATTGGATTAATAAGATTTTCTCCCATATTTTCCCATATTTAATTTGAAAAATGTCCAGGCTTGCAATCTAATTAATATTGGCATATTGCGAATAGATTGGTTTAAATACTTTAAAAGGGGCCATAGATTGTAACTTAATGGGAATCTAATGGTCAAGGAATTCCTAGAAAAAGGTCTAACTCATGAAGGTCTGTTTTTTTTTCTTCAGGTTGGCTTGCTTTCCTTTGCATTTGTCACATCCCCAACTTTGGATAACCTCCCAAATTTTTTTGGCATGCATATCCAATATCCATTCATGGGTCACATATTGAATAGTTTACTAGTATCTGTTGTGATTCAACAAATTTCTAGCAATAAAGGTTGGTCAGTGATTTTGCCATAGGGACCAAGAGAAGTCAAGTTACCACTCATATTTTTTATTTCCAATGGAATCAGGTACATCACTCAAATCCAACACCCATAGGTAACTCAATTTTAGAAAGAGATCACAGAGACTTGGGTTTTCCTTCGACTATCAATAACAATGTGTGTAATCAATTAGATATGTAAAAGGCCTTAAAAATGAGGCCTTATTATGCGGCCACAAGTCCACAACAATAACTAAGGAATTCTAAAATATTTATTCTTAGAATTGATTGAGCTACATCGGGTCATTAATCCTATACCTTGAATTGCCTTAAGAATGTCGAAAGAAATACATCCATCTCGAATTATCTTATACCTTGATTTGCCTTGAGAATGTTGAAAGAAATATATCCACATCAAATTATCTAATATCTTGATTTGCCTTGAGGAGAATGTTGAAAGAAATACATACGCATCAAATTATCTTATACATTGATTCGCTAGCAAATGTTGAAAGAAATACATCAAATTATTTAGAATGTTGAAATAAATACTTCCACACCAAATTATCTTACACCTTGATTTGCCTTGAGATTGTTGAAAGAAATACATCCACATAAAATTTGTAGCCATTATAGCAAAGGCAAGGATGAACAATACAATTATGTTTTACATCTTATGCGTAAGCATAGAGACACGATTTGCGACATGCTTCCTCATACTAAAGAGTTTAAGAGATCGGAAGGTGGGCTTCAAGTCGATGTTTACCACGGATGAATGGGAAAGAACCTCGTATTCAAAAAAATCAAATGATAGCTTCATTTTAAAATTGATATACTTGATTTGCCTTGAGAATGTTGAAAGAAAGACCTCCACAACAAACATTTGTAGGCAAGTGATGATAAATGAATTTTATAATTGATAAAATATCATTTTACGACATGTAGCGAAACATGATATAAGGCAGACAAAGCTGGCGGCCCTCTAGGATGTTGTAGATAACATATGCCTCTAAGGGTCTTAGGGCTTCACGCATCCCAGCACGAGGTATGAAGATGTGGTACATGAAGTTATGGAGCATGCGCGCAACCGGAATGAGGTCGGCAGATTGTAGGGGCATATTAGGGTGGTAGCGCCATGTTATCTGACCATAGACAGTGTCATGATCAAGATCATCAAGTGAATGTGTCTCATCTTCCGGCCAAAAATACTGTAAGAGGCCCTCATGGCTAATCCCAAGAAGTGTGCCAAAAGTGTGATAGTTGAGTTTGATGACAGTTTTCTTGATCTTAGATTTGATTTTGAAGAAGGAAGGGAAAATTGTGAGATTGGCATAGAAGAGACGCACCAATCGAGGGTAAACAGGTTCATTGAGGTGAAGGATGGGTGTCCAATGAAGGGCATCAAATTTGGCCTTTAAATCAAAATTTTGAAGGACATGGAGATCAATGTACCTACCGGTGAGGATGCCCCTAGTGCCGACGTCGGCCCAAAGTTTCTTGGCCTTATCCCAGTGAAAAATGAGTTGGACACAACCTCAGCCGCCACAGCCTTCGCCTTGGCCTTCTTCCGTGAAGGCCCTTCTTCCTCGGGAACGTCTTCAGGAACGTATTCGACGATCCGTAAATCCCACTTCTTATAAGAGGCCTCCAAGTATTCCGATTGGAGAATTCCTCCGATAAACTGTGTTTCGGCTCCTACCAAGAATCAGGTAAAGTCTTGTGTAGTCGTTTGGGTGAAGATCCCCTGCTGCAGCCGCATCCATTGAGTGGGAGCTCTTATACCAAATAGTCAAGGCTGAGATTACAGAAACCCCCCCTCTGTTGTAGTTCCTCATCCAAAAGTTTGGAAAATATTGGTGCTTAATCCTGTGGGCGCTCTTTGTCTTCGCATGTGTCATCAGAGACTGCATACCTCTATAAGTGGCAAAGGCTGGGATTACAGAAACCCCCCTCTGTTGTAGTTCCTCATCCAAAAGTTCGGCAAATACTTGGTGCTTAGCCCTGTGGGCGCTTTTTTGTCTTTGCATGTGTCATCACATACTGCATATCTATGTAAGAGGCAAAACCCAGCTTGGCATGCTGGGCAGCACCAGTGCCTCAAATGTTCTCATTTATCTGTTCAATGGTCAAATTATCCAAGTCTTCAAAAAACCTTATTAGACCTTCCAAACATCATCCAAAACAAGTAAAATTCTCTTTGGGGTCCATGCTTCTCAAAGTATATCTACTCCATCGAGACTACAAAATTTTCTAATCAATTACGCCCCTCCACCCTCTTATCGTTGTAAACAAGCTGAGCAAGTGAATCTTTCCATAGACCCTTATACCAACCATGAGAATCACACAAATACCTCTCCACACTACAGATTCATACAATAACAACAACAAGTCTATTCTTTTCTCCTCTCTGTCATCTTCCCACCCATAACCATTTGAATAATATATTAAGGAGTCAATCTGTAAACTCCCCCAAATAGTATTCATCCTATGTGCAATTTCATGTAAAAACAAAACTGGGTTGGAAGTAAAAAGGGAGACAAGAAGAAATTGTTTACCCGCTTCTTCTTGCTGGTTTGATTTCAGACTTTGAGTCCAATCTTTCACATTGATTCAGTGTGGATGATCTGCTGGACAGGATTTCGAGCTTATCATCAAAGCCCCAAAGGAAGCGAGACTCTGGTGTTTACGGTAGAGCGGAAGGTATAAGAGATAAGCTTGAGTCTCCACGTATAAATATCCTCAACCCTAACCCTAAAGTTTATTGATTGATGATGAATACGACCCCCTTTTTACACTTAAACGCCTGTGGTTTCTGACACATTCAACTTAACCCCTAATGTTTAAAAAGTTACAAGTACACCCGCCTGTGGTTTCAATTTGTGTTAGATCATCCAAACAATGTGGGCCCACTGTGTTTTTGATAGTGTTTGGATTCGGGTATGAGGTTTAGAGGGGTGTATGGGGTCTTCATTAGTATTGGTAGTGTTTCAACATTAGGGTTAAGTTGAATGTATCCGAAACCACACAGACGTGGGGCGGGGGCCTTTATTTTAAGTTTTTATATGGTGGTGTGGCCGTATATTTTAGTATTTTCACAAAAGGTACTATACGGCCCACTACATAGAATGATCCAAACCGTCCATTTGTCGGGCCAAACCTAAATAGGTT
This sequence comes from Tasmannia lanceolata, assembly GCF_043159265.1. NCBI lineage: Eukaryota > Viridiplantae > Streptophyta > Magnoliopsida > Canellales > Winteraceae > Tasmannia > Tasmannia lanceolata. The sequence goes on along the minus strand of NW_027518695.1, from coordinate 61,956,736 downwards.
GTGCACAAAAAATCATCTCCATAGGATGATCCTAACGTACCCTTGGATCTACAAAAGTTCCATAACGTGCAGTCCCTCTATAGAGAGGAGGGTTAGGATCATCCTGTGGAAATGTTTTTTTGGGGCACAACCTATTTACGTTGTAGCCCAACAAATAGGCATTTTGGATCATCTTATGGAGTGGGCCATACATTGCTTTTCGCAAAAACACTATATCATACTGTATACTAAATAAAATCTCACATGTCAGAATTTACACGGTGGAGAGTCGTGCATGCACGTGCAGCCCAAAAATACAGTGGGCCCCACATTATTTGTGTGGTCCAAAGCATTCATTTGTTGGGCTTTGACATAGATAGGGTGTGCCCCGAAAATCTTCTCCATCAGATGAGCCTAACCCTCTGATTTGCGGAGGTTTAAAATCGACAGTACAATCTAAGACACCCATGGATCAGAGGATTAGGATCATCCGATGGAGAACGCCCTATCTATGTCAGGGCACCACAAATGAATGGTTTGGACTACCCAAATAACGTGGGCCCCACTATTTTTGGGCTGCAGGTGCATGCACGGCCATACACCATATAATTTCTCCATTTATCATCTCCACAGAGATAAATGTTTTTTTTTTTTTTTTTTTTTTTGGGGGGGGGGGGGGGGGGGGAGGGGGGATTGGATGGACCAGAAGGTTCCGAACGTTAATGAACATGACTGTGTCAATTGGATCCATATCCTAAGAGCCAAAATTATTTTGTCCTTCGTATTTTCATTCATTTGTGTTTATTCACAAGGGTATTTTCAGAGTATTATATCTCAATGTTTCTTATCAATGTTTCATAATAGCAATTTTGATACCTGTTTAAATGATATTTGATCCAACAGCAGACCACTTATTAAGTCTGCTGTTGGATCAAATATGAAGGGGTGGTACTTTTATCGTAGCACCTGCACTTGCCTTCACCGTGGGGCACCGTATAATTCCTCATATCTTTATGAGTAATTAGCTGCAGACTTGAGCGTTGCACAGGAACAAAAAACAAAGAAAAACAATGAATCAAATGATGCGTTGCACATCATCGATTGTCATAATCTCAAACAAAAAGGGAATAGAAAGGCCGGAAAAAAAGGAAGTCTCCATTTCAAATACCTGAATGGTCAAAAACTCATGAAATGCACCATCACCTCTTTACGCACCTGCAAGGCACATGACAAAAAAAGATGGAAAACCCCTAAACTAACAAAAATAGAGAAAAAAAGTCATCAAAACATAAGCCAGATCAAAGCCAGAAGGGAAAAAAACCTAAAACAGAGAAGAGGAAGAAATACTCTGATATTATTGTTATAGATGAGCACTATGTGGTTCATTTCCCCGAAAACCTCCCCCTAGACGCGGGTGCACCATTGTTATGTGCGGGGATCACGGTCTATAGCCCGATGAAACGTTTTGGACTCAGTGAGTCGGGTATGCATTTGGGTGTGGTCGGACTCGGTGGACTCGGTCATGTTGCCCTGAAGATTGCCAAGGCTTTTGGAATGAAGGTTACCACAGCACATCCCCTAGCAAAGCTAATTAAGCAATTGAGCAACTAGGTGCTGACTCGTTTTTGGTTAGTCGTGACCCAGAGCAGATGGATGTAAAAAGGTTTTACTTTTTACAATATGGGTTTCGTTTTTTGGAGTCTTGATTTGAACATGTGATTATCTATTTAGAAATGAATCACTTAGGGCATGTTTGGTTGCCATAAACTTTTTTTCATGATAAATTGGTGTCTCCAGGTGGATATGAGCATGAAGTGGCTAAAAATTAAGAAACAAAAAACAGGAAACTAGTGTCGCTCATGATGAGAAGTGACAAAAAATCAGGAAACAATTGATCGAATTTTGAGTAGAGTTTGTTGTTTCCTGATTTTTAGCCCCGTCTCACCACTTGGAGATGCTAGTTTCTGATTTTTAGCCATTTCACCTGCCCAACCCCTCTCTCATCACTTGGAGGCACCGGTTTATCATTAAAAAAATTTCTTGGTAGCCAAACGTCCCCTAATTTCTGTATTTTCTTGGAAAATTGCATTTCTCCTTGGAATGGTTTTTTCAAATATTTTGTTCCATGAAAAATCATTTTCCATAATTTTTTTCCTAGATCCAAAAGGTCCCTAAGCCCTGCTTGTTTTGGATTTTGAGAAACCATTGTGAATTCAAAACTGATTCTTGAACTCAATTAAACGCTTGTTTTGGATTTTGAGAAACCATTGTGAATTCAAAACTAACAAAAGCTCTGATGGGTGGCATCCCAACTGCATCATTCCACAAAGCATATTAAGTGACAAATTTTATATATAGAATTATGAAAATAAGCACAGAAAGAAAAGCACATAAGTGAGTTGTGATACAGATAGTCCAAACATAGACCTTATCTCTTTCATAAGAACATAGGACTATTTCAACATGTCCAAAAAACAAAGAATCTCAACAAATCAAGTTGCCTAGAGAGAGAGAGAGAGAGAGAGAGAGAGTGAGTGCCATCGCTAAAAAAAACGAACTAATAGTAGAAGCAAAAGGAGTTTCTGTTTTGTTTCCATGAATGCCGTGATCATGTCCTTCATCTTATAATAAAATATTACCATTTCAAAAAAACAGTAGAAGCAAAAGGCTTGTGTGCCCGAGGAAATGTTGGGTATATAATATAACCCATGTATGTTCTAATATAAGCCCAATAAAATAATGGACCGGTGTAGTGGGCCTATTTGGGCTAGAGCCCACTAACCTATTAAAACCCTAGTGTATCTCTATATATAGGGGCTAGAGGCAACAAACTTGGTATTCCAAACTAGATACCTTGGGTGTAATGCTTTAAGCATCTTGCTTAAACCCTAATTACTCTAACAATCTTAAAGCATATAGCCCTAATTTTTCCAAGGTCTGCTCCTCTCGGGATTGATCTTTGTTTGGCTCGGCTACACGCAATCCTCTCCATCGCTCGGATTCGTACCTCCAAAAGAGACAACACCCTAAGATACAATTTTACTTCTCTGGCTCAAACTCTCGTATTAGAGGTTTTCTCACGGCATCTTCTCAGTATTGTGAATAGAGGGGTTTCTCACGGAATCTTCTTTGCCGCCGGTGAAACCCATCTCCAACAGAGGGTTGCTTAAAAAGAAAACAATGATTTGGGCGTGATTGTTTGATCTAAGAAGACGGCTGCTCTTTCTTGATCATGGGATTCTCTCTATCGTCGGTTATTTACACTCGTCGGAGACAAGATTTGGTAGTGGCTTTTACTCCCACAGAAATCTGAAGTTACAACTTACAACCCCATCTGGAAAGTTGAAACCCTCTGTTGCGATTTGGGTTTGGGAATAACTTGCAGGGACGATCTCTCTCTTGCTGATCGTACTCCTCGTTTGGATCAAACGGTGGTCTGCTTAAACCTAAACCCTCTTTCTTGGATCAACACCCTTGTGGCCAAGTCTTGCTGTTTGTTGGACTATTGTTGTTGACTCATCTTGTTGACTCCAAGCGGCTGCTGCTGCTACGATTTTTTTTGGAGATTGTGATTTCCAAAACTTGGCCAAAATAGAGTGGGGCGAAATAACGTCGTCGAATTCAACACTCTTTCTTGTTGGCCGAAAGTCTCACACGGTTTGGTTCTTGCCGTCAGTTCTTGGATTGAGTACTGCATTTCGCCAATCAGGTGCACTCTTTCTAATTTTTACTACTATCTAAAAATTACAATGGAAAAGAGTTCTCTTCCGTTTGAGATAGTCAAACTTCAATCATTTGGAGGATCTGAGTTTAACTTATGGAAGTGAAAGACTCAATTCAGTTTAAAATACACGAACTGTTTTTACACCGTTTTGAGTACCTTTGCTGAGACGGATGAAGAAGTTGATGAATCTCAATGGCTTAGAGATGAGGATTTCTGCAAAGACTACTGTTGAATTGTCTTTCAGTTCGTCTTGCAGAAACCTGTAGTAAATTTAACACTGCTAAAGCAATATGGGACAACTTAGATGCTCAATTCAAGAAGGAGGAGGAATTGTCCAAGACCCATCTTGTGGACAAATTCATGGATTTTAAGTTTCAAGAGGACAAGGAAATCACTCCTCAAGTGACTAATCTAGAGAATTTGAGATCTAAGTTGCATAATGAAAAAATAGTTGTCTGTGATTCGTTTCTTGTGGGTGCAATTATATATAAGTTACCATCTGCATGGCATTATTTCAAAACCGAGATGTATCGAAAAAAGGTGCAAGTGGGACTGGATGATCTCAAACGATTCATTCGAATCGAAGATGAGAATCGAGCTAGGAATAACATGGAGATGGTTAGACATCAACAGTCTGCTGCTAACGCGGTAATATATCCCAAGAAATTTTCTCGGAAATCCAAGACACCAAAAAGTGAACATCCCAAGTTGGAGGCCACAAAGACTATCTTTCAGAAAAAGAAGGGCAAGTGCCACAGCTGTGGGAAATTAGGTCACTTTGCTGCAGAGTGTAAACAACCTAAGAAGGCTAAATCTGGCACACCACAAAATGAAGCTCATATGATGGTGGGCAGTGCTGCGCCTAAGAGTTTTATTGCCATGTTAGGCAATGGTAAGGCCAATACTTCTTCAGACTGGTGGTTAGATACAGGAGCCACCTGCCATGTTTGCAACTCGAAGAAACTACTTACGGATGCTGTTGGCGTGAAAGAGACCGTTACAGTGGCTAGTGGAGCTGAGGCAGAAGTAACTCACACTGGAACTGTGAACCTGGTCCTTTCTTCAGGTAAAATACTAACTTTAAAAAATGTTAAAGTAGTTCCTGCTATTCAAAAGAATTTAATTTCTATTAGTCTTTTAGACAATGCTGGCATGTGTTCATCTTTTTTGGGTGGTAGAGTAACTTTAACTGTTAACTCTTATTATTTTGGTTGTGCTTTCTTAATCGATGGTATGTATAGATTGAGTCTAGCAAATGAAACCGTTAGTCAGGTTAGTTCCACTTTGATTGATCCTAAGTTGTTACACACTAGATTGGGACATGTGAACTATATGAAAATGGTCACACTTGCTAAAACTCATAATATACCTTTAGATACATCGATTACATTTGACAGATGTGAAGTGTGTGCACAAACCAAGATCACTAGAAAATCTTTTCGTTCGGTTTCTAGGAGCTCACAACTTCTTGAGTTAATACATTCTGACCTCTGTAATTTTAAAAGTTTCACTACTCGAGGTGGTCGGAAGTATTTAATCACTTTTATAGACGATTTTTCTAGATATTGTCATATTTATCTCCTAAAATCGAAAGATGAAGTTTTTGATAAATTTAAAATTTTCAAGAATCGTGTTGAAAATCAATTGAACTTGAAAATTAAGCGATTTAGGAGTGATAGAGAAGGAGAATACACTTTGACAGAGTTCAAGGAATTCTGTGCCTCTCAGGGCATAATACTTGAAACTACTGCTCCTTACTCACCTCAATCTAATGGCATAGCTGAACGTAAGAACCGGACGTTAACTGAAATGTTAAACTCTATGTTATTGACAGTTGGCATGCCTACTAGCTATTGGGGAGAAACAGCTTTAAGTGCAAATCACATCTTGAATAGAGTACCACACTCTAAGTTGACCTCTACTCCTTATGAGTTATGGCATAAACATCCTTGTAGATATGACTCTCTTAAGACTTGGGGCTGTATTGCTTATGTGAGGATACAAGACCCTAGGAGACCTAAGGTAGGACCTAGAACCAACACTTGTGTTTATCTAGGTGGTGCAGACGATAGTGCTGCTGATCGATTTTTGGATCTATCTACCAATTTGGTTATAGAATCTAGAGATGCAGTATTCTTTGAGAATAAATTTCTCAGAGATCATGGTTTGAACCTACCTGGCGATACTGAGATGGTTACAAAATCACATGTAGAGTTTGAACAGCATATTTCTGACACCTGTCCTAAACTGATTTCTACATCAGAACCTTTAAGAGTTTCTACATGAGATAGAGTACCCAAGAACTTTGGTGATGACTTTGTCACCTACCATGTAGAGATTGATCCGTCAACCTATAAGGAAGCGATGAGATCTAGGGACTCTTTGTTGTGGGTAGAAGCCATTGATGATGAAATGAGCTCTCTGTTACAAAATCAAACTTGGCAGCTAGTTGATTTGCCAAACGGGGCTAAGACTGTGGGCTGTAAGTGGATTTTGAAGAAGAAACTTAATCCTGACGGATCCATAGCTCGGTATAAAGCACGTTTAGTAGCTGAGGGCTATACTCAAGTCAGTGGGATAGACTACTTTGATGTTTACTCACCGGTCTGTCATTTGGCAACGATAAGAATTTTTCTTGCATTGGCTTCTATTGAGAAGTATGTTGTGCATCAAATGAATGTAAAAACGGCTTTCCTTAATGGAGACCTCACAGAGAAAATCTACATGAACCAACCTGAAGGGTTTATCATGGAAGGTTTCGAGAACAAAGTTTATAAGTTACACAAATCTTTGTATGGTCTTAAACAAGCACCTAAATTGTGGCATCAAAAATTTGACAAGGTAGTAAAGAGCTTTGGTTTTCAGACCAGTTACTCAGATAAATGCCTTTACTTTCATTCTGTGTCGAATAAGGTTGCGATTATTTGCTTGTATGTAGACGATATGTTGATTCTTGGTTCCGATCTCTCTGTAGTGAGTGACGTGAAAACCACTTTGGCTTAAGAATTCGATATGAAAGATCGTGGTGTGGTTGACACCATTCTTGGTATGAAAGTAAGTTTTAAAAGGCAAGGGATTACTCTTAGCCAAGCCCATTATATTGAAAAACTACTTTCTACATGGGGATACAATGAGTGTAAACCGATTGAGACACCATTTGATTATACCAAGAAGCTAATCTCTAATGAAGGAGACAATGTGAATCAGTTAGATTATTCTAAACTGATTGGTAGTCTCATGTATGCTATGAGTTGCACTAGGCCAGACATAGCCTTTACAGTTGGCATGCTGAGTCGTTTCACTAGTAATCCTGGCCATGAGCACTGGGATGCCCTTATGAGGCTGATGAGATACCTAAAGGGTACTCAAGGATATGCTCTATGTTATAATGGCCATCCTCCTATCCTGGAAGGGTATTCTGATGCATCATGGGGCTCAGAATTAGGAGACAGTAAATCTACCAGTGGTTATGTTTTTACACTGGGTGGAGCCGCTGTTGCATGGAAGTCAAAGAGACAGACTTGTATTGCTCTGTGATCTATGGAATCAGAACTTTATGCTTTAGCTTTTATAGGAGATGAAGCAGAGTGGATAAGAGATCTGATCCTGGACATTCCATTGACCCATTTAAAGATTAACTCTTTAAGTTTGTTTTGTGATAATTAAGCTACAATTACGGTTGTGAAAAACTCACTCTTTAATGGTAAGAGGAGACATACCAGGCTGAAATATGCCACGCTGAATTATCTTCTAGAACAAGGTATTATCACTTTGGTTGATGTGAGATCAAAGGATAATATGGCCGATGCTCTTACGAAGGAACTGAACAAAGATCGAATATTTAAAACTGTGAGGGAGATGGGGTTAAAGACTGTGTAGACGTGTCTTAACCTACATTCATATTATTTTGAATTTTTTGAATCTCCCTATCTTGGCCAAGATAAGCACTTGATATGTTTCAATGATGTTTACAGTTGTCTTTATGTCATTCCACATTTGATGACATGTCCTTCTTGGGAAAGGTTGTTTCATTCCAAACTTGATGATATAGCTTAACTCAATTTGGATATGATGCCTGTAACATTCCAAATGGAAACATGGAATGGTTCTTTGTAAAAGAAACTGTTTAGGTCTTGTTCTTGATTGAAACTTGACATTTATGCTTATTGAATTGATATTTATTTTTTCAGCCATTATGAAATTGTACTAAGTTCTTCTGGTAGAACTTGATACTTTTAGTAAAATACACAAATGATTGGATTTATTTTTAATGAAATCCATATTTGGTAATTTATAGGAATTGGCAAAAATGGAGGAGATTGCCTCAATTTGGATCTTGATGATGATGACTTACTTGATGAGTGAATCCTTATAGAGCAGTAGGAACTATTATTTTCTTTTCAGTTGATTAAATAGTTCACCTACATATGAAACTGCTTATGTTTGAGTTTAGATTATTTCTAAAACTCTTGGTTATTCTTTAAAGTATTTTTGTTTTCAGTTGGATTACAGATCTTTATTGATATGGTGATATGGATGATTCAATAATTTTGTTTGGACATCACATTAACTATCTATTGGATTGTGCTATATGTAGAACATAGGAGGAGATTGTTGGGTATATAATATAACCTATGTATGTTCTAATATAAGCCCAATAAGATAATAGACCGGTGTAGTGGGCCTATTTGGGCTAGAGCCCACTAACCTATTAAAACCCTAGTGTATCTCTATATATAGGGGCTGGAGGCAACAAACTTGGTATTCTAAACTAGATACCTTGGGTGTAATGCTTTAAGCATCTTGCTTAAACCCTAATTACTCTAACAGGAAATACTTCGGCTACAATTTATAGATAGAAAAACATATGAGAGCCTCGGCAGCTCCCCACCCTAGAAGAAACGTACATCCTCGAGTTCCTCTCTCTCTCTTTCATGAAGAAGAGATTCATGAAAGCTGTGACCTAAGTCTCATTATCTTCCACCCTCTTTTCGTAAACCCTCTGTCTCATGGTTGCCTCTCTTCCCTGCCTCTGTCCTGGAGAGGGAACCATCACACTGAAATCTGACCCAATCTAGCCTAAAGTGATGGCCTCCGGCACTGGTTTCAAAGCAGAAACTGATCCATATGCTCTACCTCTTTAAAATGTTTGGAATTGAATGCCTTTGCAATGACGCTCCGAGAGGAGCTTTGGAAAGGAATCCTTTATATAAAATATTTGTATGCGTTATGAAATGAATCGAACATTAAGGAACACCGAAGGATTTCTTTAGAAATAAATGGCGAGGGGACAAATGGGATGAAAGCGCGACATTTCAAAGTTCCACAAGAATTAAAACAGTTGCAGAGATATGAAGAATGTGAGCGAGATGATGGGATGAGAAGAAAATTTGAAGGCAATAATAATGGCCTAAAGCCATAAATGGGAGACATTTCTCTGGCAAATTCCCATTATTCCTTGCATGGTTGGTAGGATAGGAAGATGATATGGCAACATTTCCTATTTAATTGAAAAATGAAGCATCAAGATTTCCTCTTTAATTGAAACTGTATTTATTATCAGAGAAAAGGAATCTTATCTATATATCATAAGGAGGAAGGGAGGTTCACTGTTCATCGCTGATGTGGACAGTCCCCTCTTCCTCCAACTCAGCTTCAAATGCCTATGTGGCACTTTGCATGGTCGAGGACCCTTCTATGGCATGATTTTATTAGCCCGATGTTCCCCTCTCTCTTCTTTGTACTAATGCAAGCTCTTTTTTTAATTGTCCTGCGAAGAAGAGGAGAGTGTGAAGAAGAGTGCCAATCTTGTTGTCTATGTGTTGGGGAATTTCTAAAGGCTATGATTTACAAAACAAAGTGAACTAAGTGAAAAGCAAGACTATTCACATGGGCATAGAGCTAAGAAGGAAAGAGCGAAAGAGGTGCGTTTGCTATTCATTTGTGAGCAATGAAGACGGGGTGTTGGGCATGCATTACTATTCTCGGCGTGGTGCAAGCTATGGTCATCGAGAGCCATTGTATGCTTTGTTTTCTCCTCCACTTTAAATTCTTCGTGTTTTTCATATGTTTTGAGGTTAATTTCATGATAGCCAAATAATTGTTTGGCAAAGAGATAACATGGTATGAAAATGCAGATTATACTATGAAAGCTACACTATACTATGAAATTTTCAGTGGGCAGGTGCCAAAGAAAAACATAAGAAACCCATTTTACAGAATCAAACACTTGGATCTTAAGCGCTGTAAGAACAATCTAATTCTTCTCCATAGGTTTTTCTTCGCCCTGAATTTGTGAGATTTCTCAACATAACCTCGCTTTTATGGTGTTTGTTTTGATTTTTGTTTTATTTGGAGGTTATAATTGGTTTGCTTTAGCCTATTCTTGATTTTTTTTTGGCAAGTCATGATTCCCATAAGAATGATAAACATAATCAAACCAACAGAAAATGTCAACAGACCCACCCAGATATACATACATATAATTACTTCGGAGCCCTTCCTTTGCTTCTAAATTGCATCAATTCTTCATATATATATATATTATTTTATTTTATTTTCCTAATTTTTTAGCCATTAGAGTTCTGATTCAAGATTTGACGATGCAATTATGCATTGACCTGTCAGTAGAAATCCATGCATAGATTTTAGATTTTCTCCCCAGTTTTCAAAGGTTTGGTAATATTTTTACAACTACAATTCCTTAACGCATACGAAACCAAAGAATACCATTATAGTAGGGTTGGTCCCACTGGCACGAGAAATATGAAAAGATTTGCTATAGTGCCACGTGGCGCACTCACAGAGTGCATGATTCCGTTTTACTTATTTACTAGTTACAGACCCGTGTGATGCACGGGGTGAGGAAAAAATATGCATAAAAGACGCATAAAAAACACGTAAAACGTATAAAAATATGCATGCATAAAATGTATAAAAAAACCAACTAACTTAGTGATCACTGAGAGCACAAAACCCTATAATCACCAGAATTACCATCAAATAAAATCCAATGAATTACCATCAAATAAAATCCAATCTTTAATTTGAACAATAAAAGGAAATACATCAAAGCAAGAAGTTATCACTCTGAATGGGATTTGGGGAGAGAGAGAGAGAGAGAGAGAGAGAGAGAGAGAGAGAGAGAGAGAGAGAGAGAGAGAGAGAGAGAGAGGGGACCTTAGCAATGAACAAATTATGATGAAGCCAAAGGTGATTCAGATGGAATCTCTTTTTTGCAATATGTGTTTTTGACCTCAAACCCAGAGAAGATTCATAGAACTTAGCCAAAAATTCCATCCTGTGGGAATTAATGAGAGAGGGAGAGGAATGGCAGGGAAGATGAGAAGGCACGTGGAAAAGCAAAATGATACTCATAACAAAGGAATGACTAAATTAAAATGGAATAAGCAAAGCCCAAAAAAACAAATTAAAACCCCAAAAAGATGTAAATAAAACCCAGAGAAACTGACCTAGAGGCTCTTCAAGTTCAGCTCCTGTAGCCTTCTAGATAGATTTCTATTGTTAAATTACTTGAAAGTATAGCAGATGTAATCTCTTATACTGTAAAAGAAAAGAACACAACTAACCCACTGATCAATTTGAGTATGAATTTCAAGTTTTCCAACTATGGATAGACAATTTTTTATAATCGCTTAACAAACCTTGCTTAAAGTGTTCCGCTTCACATGAAATTAAAGCCCAAATTCAACTCATGGTTCATCAAGAAGCTTGAACCAAATGCAAAACTCGATGGGCTTCAAAAGCCAATGGACTATCTACACATTGAACGCCCTCAAGTCTCAGGTACAATAACATATAATGAGATAATATACTGAACACATTTACTCTCTGATAACTTGGACAATTGCCTAGTGAGCTGGAGGGAGCTCAAAGAATTAACGAAGGAGTCCAAACTTCAGAAGCTTCAAAAAAGAGTGAGGGTACACCTATATACAACAGCCATAAGGCTAATACAGTATCCAAAAATTAATTGTAGAGAAGTCAGGGATATAGTAAACTGCAAAACATAAAGTACAAATTTTGAACCAACCCAAATAATTGAACCATGAACCTGAAAACTATTTTTTATGTAGAAAGGGGTCATAACTCACATCAACAATGAAAACATCAGCACTATGTAATAGCGAAGCTCATTTTATTTGGACATAAAATGGAAACTCAAACCCAAAAATAAAAAAGAAGAAAAATAATCAAACAATCCCATATACTATTTTGCACACATTCTTAGGAAATAACAAAAACTTGACATTTTTTAAAAGAAGACTTGAACTTCCAACCATGATGGAAAAAGCAATCAGCAAGGGCAACTTTATATAATTGCCAACAGATAGAAATTGACAACATCCATGAACCTAGCATATACAACAGAAGCCCCTTCTAAATTTTTAAACAAAATGAAGAGGAGAAATACGGCGAAATAAATAAAATTACATAATTGCAATGTTCTTAAAAAAATTGAGATAATTATCATTAAAAAGTATCTGACATAATTACCATTCAAAAAAGGGATACTTTCAATTGATATAATGTCAAACAACTACAGAAAATTCACCTTCAATTGATTTTTAGTTTACCATAGAAAACTTATTACTATGTCTCAACATCAAGCACATAGCCAAGGGCAGAAATGTTTGTTAAAAATATGAGGAAAAATATTTGTTTAAAAATATAAGTTGATTCGAGGTTTCTGCAACCCTTGTCACATATTTTTAAATATATCATAATATCCAGCTATATTCGACAACAATTTCAAATTCTGGGGGACTTATGTAGATAGGTTGGGCACTAATTGAAAACCGAAATCTCAGGCCTGCAGTAGATATTTAAACTAAAATCAGTAAGAAAGCCAAATATAAATATTAGAAACGCATCTGATGATTCAAAACGCATAAATCGTTTCGTTCGAAATCATCCGAGAAATCAAAGTTCCCTCATCTACTATTGTCGCTTGCAAGAACTTTGTTCTGTTCTGTTCAAGAGAGAGAGAGAGAGAGAGAGAGAGAGAGAGAGAGAGAGAGAGAGAGAGAGAGAGAGAGACCAACAAAGAGTGAGAGAGAGAGAAAGAGAAAGAGACACAACAATAACAACCCATGGCCTTAAGGGGTCCAATAGAAGTGGTTTCTATGACTATTAATTGTCCCAAAAACAATACATCAGCAAATAAGAAAATAAACAAATAAGCAAATAATAAACAAATAAATCATAGTAGCAAAAGGTAGTGTTTTGAAAGAAAAAGGAGCCATATAGCTTACCCAAAATCAGTAACAAAACCTGCAAAGGAACATTACAGAAGATGATCACCAAGAAAAAAGATCATCAGCCAAAGAGAAATGGAAAAAAAATAAGAAGAAGAATCAATCATCATACTAAGAGAAGAAGATAAAGAAAGAGAAACGGAGAGGGGGAGATATGGGAAGAGAGAGATGCAAGTTATTAAAGGAATCCGAAAAAATCGGGATTGTGCGAGAATTTAGGATAGAAACCAATTTGGCGGACTGGAAAGGTCCTTTTTTATGAATTAAAAAAGCTAAAACGAAGGGCAATGATAAATTTGCACCCTTGTAGGATAATTCGCTCCCCTTGAATGTGAATTGAAGTTAAAAAGCGTTAAAAGTCTGCCACTTACCCTTAGGGGTGTAAACGGATCGAATTCGAATCGGATATGGCTATATCAGAATTCGATTACAGTATACACTATCCGAATTCGGATTCGGATTCGAATTTGACGGATATTTAATATCTATTACCGAATTCGTATCCGTCGGATATTTTTCGAATTCGGATATTATCCGTATCCGTTTATCCGATCAATTCAAACATTTTATTGCAGCACTTTATCTTTCTTCTCATTCTTACTCCTTGAATAAATTTTCCAAACCCTAAAACCATACCTTTACCTTCTCTTCACAAAATTAACTCTCAAACCCTAAAATATATGAGATTCTCTTCTTCCTTTTAAAACAAAGGCAGAGAGAGAGAGAGAGAGGCGGTGGGGATGGATGATGGTAGTGGTAGTGGTCTTTGGATTTTTTTTTTTTTTATGTATATAATGGAATGGGTTTGGGCTATTTTGAACAGTGGAAGTGGGAGTGTTGATTGTGGAAGATGAAGAGAAATAGGGATGGAGATGATGATTGGGTTAGAGATGGAGGTGACTGGCGGTGATGGAGGTGGCTGTGAGAAGGTGGAGAGGGGCGATGGTGGATTTTGGTGGGATTGGAGGCACCAAGGAATGCCGAAGATAGTGTCTCAGCCTCCTCCTTTCTCCTCTCTTGCTTCTCCTTGCAAACCTTAGAGGTCCCATCTTTGAATTGCATTTTGGGTTTTTATATAACCCTACGTTGGAAAATTGATCTGAGCCGTTCATTTGCCATCAATGACTACGGCCTTTTTGCTCTAGAATTCTCTAGAAACTATGACATCTTCTTTCAATCACCATCATCCATTTGTCTTTTTCATCCTACAGCCCACATTTGTTGCTTCATAAAGAAGCCATGTTAAACTCCAAGAATGCCCTTAAAATGAGAGATTACTTCATTATCTACCCAAAACACTTTTTGTTTTTGTTTTTTTCTAAAAAGAAATTTTACTTTTCTTTTAGAAACAAAAGAAAGTGCGTCATTACTAAAAATAAATATTAATGATATTATTAATAATAAATAAAAAGAATTTACTTCTCGGATTCGGATGTTAAACGGATCGGATATACCATTTACCAGATTCGCATCCGCTAAGAGCAGAATATCTCATAAACGGATTCGGATAATATCCGCTTGAAACGGATCCGGATAATATTCGCTTTAAACGGATTCAGATGCGGACGGTAATCGAATTTTCGAATATCCATTTACACCCCTACTTACCCTCTGTTACAGGCGTTCGAATTATCCTACAAGGGGTGCGGATTTATCATCACCCAAAAAGAATCGGCATAAATCGTTTTTGGGAAGGGGAGGCTGTTGAAACGTCTATAGATAGGTTCGACATAAATTTATTTGATTTAAAAAAAAAAGAAATTTGCCACGTTGGAATTGGAAAGGACATGTGAATGAAATCGTGATGGGGTGTCCAAGTAGAAATTTCAGGAGTTCGTAATTGCAAATCTGGCAGATGGGTTCCATGGCTTCAATAATATTTGCAACAGGAAACTAATACCTTTATCAGCCTTCCATGGCTTCAATGGAAAACTAATGGGCAAGAGGCGGAAGGGGATGGGGGCTGTCGTGAGGAGGAAGATGACGCTGAAGAAAAAATATAAATCTAATAAAGAGGAAGATGAAGAGATTGGTTGTCGTTGAGAAAAAGAAAGAGGGATATAGGAGAAAATAGCAAACGGCATATGAAGAGATTGGTTGTTGTTGAGGAAGAGAAAGAGGGATATGGGAGAGAATAGCAAACGGCATAATGGGTTGAGTATGCTTAGAGACATTAGGCACGATTAATAGGGACTCTTCAAACGATTCTATTTCGGTCTGGAGTTAAAAGGAAACTGAAATTTTATTGAATATTAGTTGCTAAATTAAATGTGACCATAAAAATCGAATGCATTAAATGTGACCATAAAAATTGAATGAGTAATGGACATCTTTTTAAAATTGCGGGACAGAGGAATATTAGTTGCTAAATTAAATGTGACCATAAAAATTGAATGCGTAATGGACTTCTTTTTAAAATTGCAGGATAGAGAAGGGGTTGCCACGTGGCAGCACCACAGCTTAGAGGAGAAGTGGTGCCACGTGGTGAGATTTTTTCTAAAATCCCAATATATTAAGTTATGAAAGAGTTTTACGTTTGTGGAGAAGGGGTGCCATGTGGCGCAACACAAAAAAAAAAAAGAATTACCTTGCAAAGATGCACTGGAGAGTTTCAGAAAGAGTTCTGTCGCTTGCTTATTAGAATAAAATTCTTTTCTAAAAAGAGAAGATATCTAAGAGAGGGTTTTAGAAATAGCTTGTAAGAGAAACGTTGGATAATGAAGAGTCACAATGTTTGGGGGTTTTGGACGTTAGGAATTTTAGAGGGTTTTATAAAGAGTTTATAAGAGAAACGTAGGATAATGAAGAGTCACAACGTTTCGGGGGGTTTTGGACGTTTGGAATTTTAGATATAATATAGGGAGGAAACCTTTTTTTCTTGCCGAATTATAGGAGATTTAATAGACCAGATAGGAGAGAGGAAGAGATATGATAGGATTAAACGTTAATTGAACATTAATTGCGATTTTAAAAAGCTGGGAGAAAATGGGCTGACACGTGGCACCACCACGGCGTAGAGGATTCCGCTTTACTTATATATACACGTGGCACCACCACGGCGTAGAGGATTAAACGTTAATTGAACATTATAGTAAAGACCCGCCGTGCGATGCACGGCAGAACAAAGAACAACAAAAAACAGTAAATGATTAATAAAAAAACATGGAGATATAGAAAAAACAATGAAAAAAATATCAAAGGTACAACCTAATATAAAACAAAGATCCAATTGTTTGGTAGCAAAGAAAAAATATGTACACAACAATGAATGAGCAGTTATTTTGCTTATATTTGAAGCAAAGAAAATTTTCAGAAAGTGTGAGAAATTGCAAGCTAAGAAACACCAGATCTCTGTTCTATATGAGTAAATGTTCTTGTAACCGATTTAGAAAGTGTTCAAGTATTTTGCACCAAAACACCATATTTTAGCGGAAACGAAAAAAGAAGAAGATGAACGTGCTATTTTCAAATTGATTGATAGATGAATAGAAAAGCCAGATTGAGAAAATTAATCTCATTGAAAAAACATTAGAAATAGTTGATTGCTTTTCTTTTGAGAATAATATAGACATAATGATCAGCACCACCAAAACGATGGAGATTGAAATAGAAAATTTCGATCGAATTCAGATTCCTATTGGATCATTTAAGGTTTTCTGTTGGCGATTGATAGAGATATATATATTTTGTCTAAATCATGGAAATAATTTTTTTAAAAGTTTGGAAAGGAAAAATATTTCTAAAATAAACTGAATCAATCCTATTCAATTTTAACTAATGATATATCCCTTTAAATTAACCAAAATCATACTATTTCGCTCTAAATCATGGAAAGAAAAAAATTCCAACAAAATTTTTCCATCAGAAATGTTTTTCTTGCAACCCCAATTAAGCCCTGTTTGGATTGCAAGAGTTACTTGGAAAGTTTTTCTGAGATGAAAAAATGAATAAGACAAAATCTGCCAAAAACCGTCATCTAAGATGGAAGCAGATTTTGTCTTATTATTATTTATCTGAGGTGGCTGTTTTATTATGCAAAAGCCAGCTGCGAAATGGCTTTCCTCGAAATTGGCTAGCAAATCCATAATATTATAATTCCCAAATTGGGAATTGCTAGGGTCCATTGCAAAAGGCATTTCGACAGACCAACTGCGAAATGCCTTTTGCGATGAACGCTAGCAATTCCCAATTTTCAAATAGACAAAGTAAGTCTTGGTCAGCAAACTGAATGATTTTGGACTTTGGACGGAGATTGTGGGTTTCTCAAGTTAATAGATAGATGCCAATTTTAACTGACTTTTTATTGGGAAACTCATCTGATGAGTGTATATGAGCTGGCTAGCCTAAACTTTAGCTCAACGACATGTCTCCTACCATCGTTGGGACATAAGGGGGATTTGGTTTTAACGATACAGATCTTATAAATGTCGATTTCTTTCTACGCATTAAATATCTTAAAATCAAAATTCCATATATTGAAGCAATTAATAGAATGATTTAAATAAATACAATTCTTTGAAGTATCCTACAGGATAAAAAATAGCTGTGATTTCTAGTTCTAATATGAATACACGCTCTAGATCTTTCCGCTCTTATGAAATTGATAAAATCGGACATGGTATAAATCAAAATGAACAATTGATATGGAAGAAGAAATAGGGAATAGACAGAGATGGACATATCTACCATAGAATGTAATTTGCTTCTTCTGCTGTTGCTAATGCTACTGGAAGACTGCTCCTCTGTGCTCCACTTCTTAGTGCCCCCTCATTGGGTTATAACGATAAATCCCTCTTCTAGAAGCTGCTACCCCCATCCTTGCTCCTTGCTAAAGACTTTTGGTTTGATGGCTTATCTCCTTGGCTCTTGGTGCAGAATGCCTTGTTCCGTCTGGCCCCTGACTTTTTTCGATTGTATTGTTTTCTCCTATTGTTGGCTGTGCTGGATTCTTATCCCCAAATTGTTGGCTATTGAGCCTCCTTGATTGTAATCTTTCTTTTATTAATGAATTCTGGTAGGGGTCTGCCTAACCATAGCTTACCAACTCCAGATCGATCCAGTTTGACAAAATCGATAATACCGAAAATGGTATAGATTAAAAGGAAGGATTGATAGGGAAGAAGACATAAGGATACATGATCCTCCGAGTGGGGAAACCAAAGAACTTAAAAATAAATGCATACAAATCTTTCAATCAACATTTTTCAACCAAATTTTTAATGAAAAGCATGATGGGTATATCTGATTTTAACCTTACATAAGAAAACCCAAAGCAAAAAATTACTTTGACTGGCGGGTCCTTTTCGATCACATAAGCTCAATCATCTTTTTCCTTCTGCTTGCTCTTCATCAGGTAATTTTTTTTCAAGCTGCAGAAGATGGTCCCAAAAGTAGTCAAAGTACACTTGTCAACGTAATGGATTTTACGAAAAAATGACAAAAGTTCTCTGACTTAGGTTTTTCAGGAGAAGGTGGGAAGATGGAAAGTCAGAGAAGAAAGGGGAAAGAGAAGTGATGTTTTGAAAAGTCATAGGAGAGAGAGAGAGAGAGAGAGAGAGAGAGAGAGAGAGAGAGAGAGAATAAACGTTTAGATGGGGATACCAACGGAAATCGAGAGAGAGAAAGAGAGAAAATCTCGAAAATATCAGAAAAAATGACAAAAATTCTCTGACTAAGGTTTTTCAGGAGAAGGTGGGAAGATGGAAAGTCAGAGAAGAAAGGGGAAAGAGGAATGACGTTTTGAAAAGTCACAGGAGAGAGAGAGAGAGAGGGAGAGAGAGAGAGAGAGAGAGAGAGAAAATAAACGTTTAGATGGGGATACCAACGGAAATCTCGAGAGAGAAAGAGAGAGAAATTATCGAGAGAAATCTCGAAAATATCGGTCGGAGATTTTCTCTCTCTAGATAAGACAAAAGGGGGCTGACACGTAAGCAAAGTTTCTTAAAAACGTAGAAAATATATGGTAAGACGAAAGTGGAGGCTGACACGTAAGCATGAATGAACAATAAAATAGCTGTTCCTCTTTATTATAATATATATATATATATATATATATATATATATATATATATATATATATATAGATTATTAAATTTCTTCCCATGTGAGCATAAATGCATTTGGAGATTGGAGATATATGGTTAATAAAAAGGCATTTGCTAGTGAAGGGCAAATATCTTAATTTGATGGTTACTTGGGATAATAGTTACCTTCGGGGGAATGCAATCCAAGAAAAAATATCTTGTATGAAATTAATTTTAAGAGAATCACAACTTCATAAATAATATTACAAAAATTATAAAATAATTATAATAAAAGTTTTATTTGTATTATTATTTTCTATTTCTGTCCCACTCAATCAATTTGGGAATACAAAAAATGCTATTAATTTCTTAATGTCAAATTGATACTATCAAATCTACGTATGTATTGAGCAATAGAAAATCAAAGTAATTGTGCAATTTTATCAATACGTTAATTAAATTCTCATAGCTTTTGTACTCGTAAAAATTTCAAAGAATTATAAGATTGAGAAAAGAAGAAGTAAAATTTTAAAAGAAAATATCGGATTTATTTAGGGAGATGATTTTTCACCCCCCTATAGGATAATGCCCCCCTTCTAACATGAATTGTGGGCATACTTTAACGCTTTTTGACATCAAATCACATTAACGAGTCCTAGAGCCCTTGTTCTTTTTCTCTCAATCTCTCTCTCTAGGTTATTGAAACGGGAAATGCTTCTCAAAAATGAATTTGCCTAGGGTTACAACAACAAGCATGTCTTTACACGGCACCCGCCTTTTTTCGGCACAGCCAAAAAGCCCGTTTTCACATGACATTTCAACCAAGAAGTTAGCTTTGAGTAAAAAACATACGTTTTTACCAAAAACACTTCGCGTTCGGAAAGCTAGCGATATTAGACTCGTTGGAATCTCATTAGAACAAGGAATCCGACGGATTTGATTGCGTGCGATTCGGATTCCACACGAAGGAGTTATAGCCCGTCGAAACTCTCGAAAATCCCCCACAAAAGACAAAAAATCATGAATTTCGAAACCTTGCCGATTTGACACTGACACCCATGTGTCAGGTTCAATTTCGCACTCTGCAAAATTGGTCTTTTCCAAGTTCGTAATGTGAAAATTTTTGCACTCTGCGAAATTTTGGCCCAACCCCTATATTTAAGGGGGTAAAGTAAATTCAGAATTCATAAGTTACTGAATTCAAAGAGAATTTTCACCAGAGAGTTTCTTGGTTTTTCTAGTTCAGAATTAGGTTTTCAGTTATAGAAATCCTAGTTTTCTGATTTTCAAACCCTTTTTGTAAGAAGGTTCTGTGTAAAAAATCCTAGTTTCTTTGCTTTAGAAGAAAGTATAGAAATTCTTAGGTAGCTTACACTGGGCGTCGGCATTCTGCCGAATTCAGAAGACTTGGAGCGTTATCCTGCTGTGGACCCCGATCCGAGAGAGACGGGGGGACGGGCCCCCACACGATAAGTCTCTCTTGATCATCCATGTGAATGGAGAGCTCTACCAAGGAACTCTTGAAAGAAGAATGCCTCTCACAGAATGAGTGGCGATACAAGGTGAGATACCTCTCGATTCGGGGACTAGCCCAGATTCGAGGCGTACCTTAAACAAAGAAGAGTCGCCATCCAAAGAAGTGGGCCAAGGATCCCATACTATGCTCTGTTGCAACGGATAACCAGGGATATAAAATAAGGTTCGTGCCTGGTTACGAATTTGGAAGGTTCGAAGAGCACCTCGTCCGCCCAATTGCAAACACCTGGTCTCTTATGCCATTTATTATTGATTTTGAAGAGTTTTGAGCGAAAGTCATATGAAATGGGAACGAATATCTCCGAGAAGACGTCTATCTAATCATGCATGTCTCGGAGATGATTAATAAGCACACACAAAATAAATAAAATAAGTGTTGCCCGAGAATAGCTAGGTTATGAGTGTCATACCTAATTGGTGTCTAAGTTCTGGTGTGCAAACACATGCATGCTACAGCTAAAGGTATAGGATCTGTACATGAAAGTAACAAAACACATCAAAACATAAAACACAAATCAATCCTATATATGACAGGTAAAGACAAATCCTAACTCTAATGTGACTTGACTCGGACCAAGATGGCCGTCCATCCCAGCTGCTCTACGTATCCCGGCCTCGGGAAGAATCAGAGTCAACGTAGTTCGATGACCTATTCTAAACTATGATGCTTAACCATCTAGAACCGCTATCCTAGACTCGATCCACTAGACTCAACTGATTTTTAAAGCTTTTTGTACGATTGCTTAAGTTCAGGTGAATTGCAATTTTCAGGACTCTCTATATGCCCTAACTAATGCAAGTTGATTAGCCTTAAGCTACTGTAGGTGGGCCCTATATCCTATGTGTAACTAGGTGTGGACCCCGATCCGAGATAGGCCGCGAGGTGACGGGTCCCTAACACCCTCTGGATCATCCACAATGTGAAGGAGAGCTCTACCAAGGAACTCTCAAAACGGATGCCACCCTCATAGCATAGCACGAGTGGCGATATAAAAAGAAAGAGATATGTCTCGATCCGGAGCCAAGGCTCGAAACCAAGACATACCTGAAATAAACTCAGAGTCGCCATCCATGGATATGCCATGGAACCCTAAAATCAAATCCTCTGTGCAATGGATAACCAGAAATATATATGGGTTCGTGCCTGGTTACGAATGGGGAAGGTCTGAGAGCACCCCCAATTCGTCCGAGTGCAAGCACTTGGTCTCTTATGCCATTTTTAGTAACTCCAAAGAAGTTTGAATAAAAATCATGTGAAATGGGAACAATCCTCAGGACTCGTCTACCTAAGCATGCATTTCCTGGGGATAAAGATAATAAACACATATAAAATAAAATGAAAGATGTGTTACCTAAGCATAGCTAGGTTATGAGTGACAAGCCTAATGGGTGTCTAAATTCTGATGTGCAAACACATGCAAGCTATAACTAAAGGTATAGAATCAGTACAATAAAGTAAGAAAACACATCAAATCCTACAATAACAGCACAACAAGTCCTAAGACTCTAAAACATTAGCCCGAGTCCTCGGATGGTCTGGTATTCATCCAAAGAAGCCTACGTATCCCCGCCTCCACGAGAATCAAGGCAACGTAGTTCTTCGCGCCTATTCTAAGCTATGATGCCTAAGACACCTAGCCCTCTATCCTAAACTCGATCTAAAAGACCAGACCAATTATTAAAGTTTATTGTACGATTATTTAAATTCCAGTGAATTGTGAATTTTAGGACACCCTATATGCCATAACTAAATGCAGATTAGCCCTAGGCTAATGCAGGTAGTTCCTACAACATATGTGTAACTAGGCTATATTTCCTAAGGAAAATAATAGGATCACTAACGCATCTTAGACCTAGTCATCAGTCGGCGATGTGAATCGCCAACTGACCGGACGGAGGCGTAACAAACCCCTAACTCTAACACAAACACAAACAAACCACACAACACAAGACAAACTCCTAACTCTACAACTCTCTATCAAGGACAAAGTCCTAACTCTAGAGGAAGATCTTTTCGAAAAATAATACTTTGGAAGATTTATATATATTTTTTAAAAGGGTTAAAAGATATATTTACAAAGGTTTGGCTGGACCTGGGATAAGAATCCCAAGCTGCACTACGTACCTCGTGAAAGAGGATCAAGCCAACATAGTTCGAAACGAACTCTCTACCTATCAAACACTTACAGCAAATCAACCATTTTTTATGTTTTAAATTTCTAATGTTTTTGAGATTTTTAATGATTTCAATGTTTATGGATTTTAAAATTTCTGATGCTTTCACCCTTTTGGCCAAAGACCGGAGGGAATATACAAGCAAAACCCTAGGGCCAAACCCTAGGTGAATAAGGGAAACTATGCTCTAATAACACCGTTATAAGAGCAAATGAGTCAAGGACTCTCTAATAACATCACAAAGGAAGCAACCGAGTCAAAGACTCTCTAATAAAAGCAACTAGAGGATAAATGAGTCAAAAACTCCCTAATAAGAGCAACTGATAACACTGAAAATGAGATAACGGAGTCAAAGACTCTCTAATGATACTGCAAAAGGAAAGGCGAGTCAAAGACTCTCTAATAAATCCAACTGAAAGAACAAATGAGTCAAAGACTCTCTAAGAAAACTGCGAAAAAGATAAATGAGTCAAAGACTCTCTAATAACATCACCAAAGGAATAAATGAGCCAAAGATTCTCTGAAAGAAACGGAAACACGATTCAAAGACTCTCTAAGAGAGACGAAAACATGAGTCAAAGACTCCACTGACAACAACTAAAGGATATACGAGTCAAAGACTCTCTAAGAGATGAAAACACGAGTCAAAGACTCCACTGACAACAACTAAAGGATATACGAGTCAAAGACTCTCTAAGAGATGAAAACACGAGTCAAAGACTCTCTAAAAGAGAAGAACACACGAGTCAAAGACTCCACTGACAACAACTAAAGGATACACGAGTCAAAGACTCTCTAAGAGATGAAAACACGAGTCAAAGACTCCACAAACACCGACATAGGATAAATGAGTCAAAGACTCTCTAAAAGAAAAGGAACACGAGTCAAAGACTCCACCAACACCAACTAAAGGATAAACGAAACAAAGACTCTCTAAAAGAGAAAGAAACACGAGTCAAAGGCTCCACTAATGCTAATTAAAGGATAAATGAGTCAAAGACTCTCTAATAACACTACGTTAAAGACAAATGAGTCAAAGACTCTCCTATAACACCACCTAAAAGGCAAATGAGTCAAAGACTCTCTAATAACACCATCTAAAGGATGAATGAATCAAAGACTCTCTAATCAAAGCTGACTCATATGCGAATAGACTATCGACTAAGGAGAAGCTTACAAGCAAAAGGAAAAAGAGACCTTGTGCATATTTGGCAAAGGTAAAACACCCAACCGGGCCGGACAGCTACCTAGCCCTAGGGTGCAACAAATGTGCAACCCAATACCCATAAGGGTAAGGGTATGAAGCCAAGCCGAGTAGGGTGTTCTTCCAAAACCAAACGAAGCACAAAGAGGAGAACTAGCGAGAGAATGAGACCGGGCGGGTCTCCCAAACACACACAAAGATGGGCTCTAAGCAACCTTATCATTGCCCTCTAGGGGTAAGCAAGGCTAAGACAACTAATTGACCAAATTGGTCTCTAATTAACAGAGGTACAAATTGAGGTGCAACCTCAGAGAGGATTCTACAAATGAGACCAAGCAGGCCTTCTAAAGGTACACCATTTATTAAAATCAAAACAACCTCCCTGAGGTTAGGCTACAAATGAGGCGTGCCTCCAAAGGAGGATCGCCTAACGAGACAAAGTATGTCTTCTAGTACAGGTTCTAGTATCTAAAGAAGTCTAGAAGACTACGCTAGTCTATCCAAAGAGAGAAGAAAAAGGTTACCAAGTAAACTTAAATTTCCATTCAATTATTATAAAAACAAATCAAATATCCGTAAAGTAAGATCTACAACTAAAGAGTGCACAACATGTAGCAATCATAAAATGATAAACAACATTAATTAGTCCAGACCAGCCGCTGGATAGCCTAATAAAGTAAAAACAATATCAAACACTTCAAAGCCAACCACAAACCCCAATACGGGGACTCCAATGAAATCAGATGATGCCAAAGTAATCATCTGATTTCCTACACAATAATATTTCTACAAACCGCCTTAAAATCAGACGATATTCGTGTCAAGGACATCGAATAGTGCAAATCATCTGATTTCCTTCTTCAATTAAACAATTTATAAAATTAATTAGCCCAGACCAGCCGCTGGGTAGCCTAATGAAATAAAAGAAAGTATGATAAGGTTTCAAGATAGTCTCACCTGAATAATCCATTCATCACCATCTTCAAAACCTAACTCAAAGCTTAGTATAAGAAGAGTATTAGATTTTCAACAGATTATACGAATATATCAAATGATATTCCCAATTTATAAAAAATTTAGTGCAAAACATAGTTGAAAAGTGGACAGATAAAGCCAGCTCTATAGAGACACAAATTGTCTCTCTAAATGGGAGGCTCTAAGCAACGAGGCTTGTCCCCAGAGGAGAGCTGCCTAACGAGACAAAGCGTGTCTCCTAGAACGGTACTCGCTAATGAGACCACAATGGTCTCCTAAATGAAGAAGAGAAACTACCATCTAATGGTGTCTAAAAGACTAAGTAAGTCTACTAAACTAAGAGGGGAAACCTACTCGGACTAAGCAAGTCCCCAAAGGATGGGCTTGGGCTAGCGCCTTCATCGCCTATCATTTTAGAAACAAAGGTCCAAGCTCCAGATGCATTTCCAACAAGTCCTCAAACAAAAAGGGGCACATTGTTAGTTCTGCTCCTACCAAAAACCCACGACCTATCTCAAGTCTTGAATTCTTGCGGGTAACCAAACTAGAAACTGCCAAGCTATTATGATAATAATCAGTTGATAGTGCTCATAGAACAGAAATAAACTCAAAATACCCATGGATATTATCATTATTTTGGCATCCACATTAGACCCTCAGACCCTCTTATCTTTCATTTCTAACATAACAATTGAAAGATATCATAAATCTTAAAAATTCAGTCAGAAACAAAACAGGCCACTTGAGATATTAAGAGGATAATCACAGGTAACTCATACTTCATCTCAAATTTCAATGAATAGCATTGAAGAGGCATCAAAGTCGTCTAGAACAGGTGCCAAACATCAACTATGCTTTCAAAGTTATACTAATTCATCTTGTCTTTCATTAGATCAAAATACCAAGAAAAATGAACCAAATATAAGGCAATCAAGGCATCCAAGCTGAAACCAACTTATAAGCATTGAGCATCACCCCAAATCGATTTGTAGAAAATCTCAGAATCCTTGAAATCCACTTTACAAGCATAGGGTATTGCTTAATCAACTAGCAACCATAAAGCACAAAGAGGCAAAAAATCAATTTGTAAACCCACAGCATCAGTGAATCGAATTAAAAAATACCTTTTTTTTTTTAAACCTCTCTGTAACAGAATTATGATCTCCTTTTCGGAAATTCTCATATAGAAAGATGGTATCAAAGTAAAAATTTATGCATATATAGATCAAAAAATTCCCAAACATGAGGCAAACAGGCAAACAGATATAGATCCAGATGAATTACTCATACAAAGAAACTTACCTAATCAAATGGAATTTGAGCTGAACTACCTTTTCTTTAGGGAACTTGAAATTACTCAATATGTAGATCCGCTTGCGAATGATGTCTTCTTGATCAGAATCAAGTGGAACGCTCAAATCTTGTCCATTAACAATGAGATCTTTAGCTAGCCGGAAATTGACCGGAGATGATGGATCTTGGCCGGCAATGATCGGAAAATTTGATCGGAAGAAAGGTAGACTCGGTTAGGATTTGAAGGATTTTAGGAATCAAGAGAATCAACGAATTTGGTAAACAGCAGGGGGGAAAATGAGGTTTAGAATAGATCAAAGACCGGCCAGAGCAAATGCCGGAGACTTGCCAGAGAAAAAGATCAGAGCTCAAAAACGTAATTTCCTTTCTCTCTATCTTCAAATTTCTAATGAGGAACCCTAAAAATGAGAAGCTTCCCCTCTAATTTTCACTCTTAAACCCTCTGCAAATGAGAAAATTCCAGATCCCCTTTTCTCCTCTTTCTCTCTGATTTTCCCGACGAGAATGGGTTTTTCCTTCTCTGTACTGTGATTTACAAAATGGAGATGGAAAATGGGTTTGGGTGGTAGTGATGGAGAGGATCGGAATTAGCAACAGATTTTAAGGAAAAATAAAAGGGGTTTGGGGTTTTGAGGTTTTGGGGGTTTGCAAAGAAGAAAAAGAGGATGGGGTTGCTGGTGGTCGGAGGTGGTAGTAGGTTTGGGGAAGAAGAAGAAGT
Source organism: Tasmannia lanceolata (assembly GCF_043159265.1). Taxonomy (NCBI): domain Eukaryota; kingdom Viridiplantae; phylum Streptophyta; class Magnoliopsida; order Canellales; family Winteraceae; genus Tasmannia; species Tasmannia lanceolata. The sequence goes on along the minus strand of NW_027518695.1, from coordinate 61,929,810 downwards.
GGAGGTGGCGGTGGTCGATCAGAGCTCGGTGGATAAGGATTACTGAGAAATGGAGGTGGTGATGGTGATGTTTGGAGGAGTTGGGTTGTAGAAATTGGATGGAGGTGGAGATGATGCAGCTGAGATGGAGCCGGAGGGGAGAAGAAGATGGTGGGGCCGGAGAAAAGGAGATGGCCGGCGGGCATGGGGTTGATGGCCGGCGGGAAGGATTTTCCCCTTTTTCTCTCCCTCTGCTTTTTTTTCCAGAAATTTCGCCTCCCTCCCGAAAAATCAAGAAAAACATCTCTTATTTCTGAAAATCTCAGATCCAGATCTGAGATTTTCTCTCAAAGTCTCAGATCCAGATCTGAGATTTTCCCCAAAATCTCCTTCTTCTCCATTTCTGTCTGGAAAAATCGAAGAAAACGAATTCTCATCCTTTTTTACAAAATTGATATATTTCCCCCTTTTTTCCGTGGACAACCCCCTCAGCAGATAATTCACCCCCCCTTTTTGATTTGCATTACGTCCACTATCTTGACCTGTTTACTAAGTGAACAAGCTCGGATTTCAACGAAATTTTACGGGGATCTTAGTGAGACTTTAACCTATGCTGGGGTTAAATTTGGGTCACCCATTCACTCTTTGGACGGGGTTTTGCACAATCAGCACGAACTTGGGTCCAGTCAAAATGGGATGTCTACAGATGCCCCTCTTTGGCAGAGCGTGCTTGTCACGCGAATGGCAAAGCTGAACAGACGACACATTTTGACTGACCCGAAAGTAAAGCAAATTTTTGGGTTTTTTGGTTCTAAGAACGGCACTTACAAAGGGTAAGACTCTACCAACAATAAGGAGATAGCCTCTCACCGACTCTTAACTCGGCAACTAAGACATCTCAAAGAGATAGTCTCTCTCTAATACTCATGACTCAACTATCTAAACTAGTTAACAAAAGACGAACGAACGATTACAAAAGCACAAACACTCTTTGTGTTTTTTTTTTTTATCAGGCTAAGCCAAAGTAAACATAACAATTGCTCAAAGAGCACAAACCAAACAAACAAACCAATCACTTCAATTACTCAAAGAGCTTTCATTTTTTATTTTTATTTTTAGAAACCACGTTGCAATTTGTCTAAGACAAGCACAAACTTAAACACTCAAAGAGTTTTTCCTTTTTAGAAACCTGCAAAAATAGGCCAAAGACCATTGTATTGAAACTCGTCCAAAACAAGTTCAAAACTAAACATTCAAAGAGTTTTTTTTTTATTTAGTTATAAACCTTTTGAAACTTGTCTAAAACAAGTACAAATTCCAAACACTCAAAGAGTAAAATTTTTTATCATGCCGATCAGTCTAAGACTTGACCAATTATTAGGGTACTCGAATATTCGAGCTAAACTCAAACTTCTAATACCCGAGGCGAGACTAAGTCTCAAGCCCAGCGATAGTTATACAGATCATTGCTGAAAATAAATCTGTTTAACTATCCGAGTAATTCTGACTCCTCTCTTTCAAGGTAGCGAATCACTCCGGATCATGCGGTTCTGCTAAACAGTTCCACATAAACCCAAATTCGTATGTCCTGCTAAACAGTCCCATACAAACCTCTTCGCAGATACACATGACTCCTAATACGTTAGGAAGCTGCACATTGCGGAACGATGATTAGGTAAGTCACTTCTTGACATTACAATACTAATCATCAGGGTACTAAATACCCGGGAGAAGGAAGAAAAGACCAATCCGTGTAACACAGGATCAGAAATATTCCCCTATTAAAACCTTTCAAAAAGACCAAACCGTGTAACACAGGTTCGGTAACTTCCATCTCTATTAAAATCTTTCAAAAAGACCAGACCGTATAACACAGGTTCGGTAATTTCTATCTCTGTTAAAATCTTTCAAAAAGACCAAACCGCGTAACGCAAGTTCGGTAATTTCCAATTCTGTTAAAATCTTTCAAAAAGACCAAACCGCATAACGCAAGTTCGGTAATTTCAAACTCCATTAAAAACCCTTCAAAAAGACCAAACCGTGTAACACAGGTTCGGTAATTTATCTCGTCGATCAGTCTAAAACTTACTCGACTACTTATTAGGGTACTCGAATATTTGAGCTAAACTCAAACTTCTAATACCCGAGGCGAGACTAAGTCTCAAGCCCAGCGATAGTTATACAGATCATTGCTGAAAATAAATCTGTTTAACTATCCGAGTAATTCTGACTCCTCTCTTTCAAGGTAGCGAATCACTCCGGATCATGCGGTTCTGCTAAACAGTTCCACATAAACCCAAATTCGTATGTCCTGCTAAACAGTCCCATACAAACCTCTTCGCAGATACACATGACTCCTAACACGTTAGGAAGCTGCACATTGCGGAACGATGATTAGGTAAGTCACTTCTTGACATTACAATACTAATCATCAGGGTACTAAATACCCGGGAGAAGGAAGAAAAGACCAATCCGTGTAACACAGGATCAGAAATATTTCCCTATTAAAACCTTTCAAAAAGACCAAACCGTGTAACACAGGTTCGGTAACTTCCATCTCTATTAAAATCTTTCAAAAAGACCAAACCGTGTAACACAGGTTCGGTAATGCTCATCTCTTAAAAACACTCAAAGAGTTTTTTTTTTTTTTTTTTTTTTTTTTTTTTTGAATTAAAACTTTGTCAAAGCAAACAAAATCAAACACTCAAAGAGTACCAAATCATATAAGTACACACTAATCACTCAAAGAGTTCTTTTTTTTTTTTTAATGATGGAAGAAAATATCAAACCGTATAACACAAAATATAGTAATTTCTTCCTTTATTGAAAACTTTCTAAAACCATGGAAGAAAAACCAAACCGTGGAACACGGAACCATCAATTTCTATCCTTACTAAAAACCTTCAAAAGGAATGAAGAATTTACCATCTTTGATTGATTTCAATAATGGGCCAGTCATCTCTTACCAAGAATAACTACGAGCGCATGATCTTTGCTGAAAGCAAAACTTAAGTAGATTGATGAGATTTTCAGGTGCTGACTCTCTTTAACAGGTGAGAAGCATTCTGATGAGGTTTCAAGGACGCAGGAGTAGATTATATACCCCGCTGGGAATTGAAGTTTCTGAAACTTTGACTCTAAAAGAGACAATTTGATCAAGGAATTTAACTCAAAGAGTATGTTCAAGCTTCTCTGGTTTCTATTTGCTAAGAATAGATATCCCAATTATCATCGTGTAATATCTTTTATGACGCAAGTCATAAAAGATGCCCCTAGTATGATGTGCTTCCATGACAAGGTCTTAAGAAGGCAGAACCAAGGTAAGTAGGAAAAATGTGAGCTTGTATGGGTTCTTTCTTTGGTAAAACCATCTCCACAAAGGTTGAACATAAGAATTCTTCATTTTGCTCAGTGCTTGAGGCTTTGATGTTTCTGGCAGGTCTGAATAAAAAATCTCTTGTCCTTCTTTGATTCTTAAACCAGGATCTACTCTAGATTTTTCTTTATATTTCAGAAGGTGTACACCCATTCTCTCCAGTGCCAAACACTTTGAATTCTAAAAGAAAACAATGAGAAACAAGGAACAGACTTTTAAGGACTCTTTCAAAGAAGACTTACAATATTCAAGGGACTTGACTAAATTTTGATTCACCCTTAGATAAAATGTGTTATTTTGTTATAGTAAGGTTAGCCACTCTTAGAGTACTCTAAAAAAACCATGTCAAGAGGACCTAATTTCCTCCATCGAAATCTCCGTCATGGTTATACCCCCTTTGGATTGCTCGGTTTTAATGCCCCTAGTTTAAAAAGGTGCCCAAAGTAAGTCTTATCGACACTACTCGGATTCCAAGATTCATGCCCTGTGTAGAGGTTGCTTTTCCGTCTCCTTGATTTCTCTTTTCGGAAGAAGTCACAATTAATGTCTTCCAAGTTTTCAGTCTAAAAGACCACTTGCTTCAACTTTTGCTCTCCAATTTTTCAGTCTAAAAGACTACTAGTCTCAACTTTTTCTGTCCAAGTTTTCAGTCTAAAAGACTACTTGTCTCAACTTTCGCTTGCACTCAAACTTGGGAATTCTACGTAACTGAGGAACTCCTTCTATTCAACTCAACTTTTCATGGAAAGTATTTGCCTTTTACTAGATTGTCTCTTCAAGCTTTTCAATCCAGCAGACCATTACTCTTGATTTTTGATAAGTCAATCTCTTTGCTTGTTGACTAAGCAAGAAAAACGACTTTCACCTTTCTCTAGGCCGCCCTTTCGGGTTTTCAACCTAGCGGGTCTTCAGACTCTCATTCTTTTCTTTTTGTTTTTTCTTTTCATTCTCCTCGAACCTTTGCTTGTTTCACCAGAAGGACTTTCTAGGTGGGCTTGGGTTCAAAAGGGTTGAATACCTAAGATTCTAAGGATTTGGACCGAATCTGGTCTAGCCAGACTACCTACGTACCCCAAAAATGGAGGATCAGATCCGCGTAGTTCGCTTAGGGATTTTTCAAAGAATGGTTTAGCATTTAGCTTCAAAATTTTCAAAAGGGATTTTATCCCAAGGTTTAACCGAACTTGAATTAATCAAGTTGCCTACGTACCCCTGAAGAAATGGGGATCAGGTCCGACGTAGTTCGGGCGCATAAATGCCCCGGGTTTATAATGTGTTTGAAAGGAAACATTGGCTTTAAATTGTTGGCCCAAAGGGTTCTCAAAAGGATTTTAAAACGTTAGGACATTGGCTATAAAAGCTCAAACGATCAAGGATGGCCTCCTGATGTATTTGATGTACAAGCTCTTTTGCTTAAGGTTCAAAAGCCTTAGAAATTTTTTTTTATCGAGGAGTCTGGCGGTTTTCTGGCAAAACTTCAACCACTGTGCACCACTCTCTCTGAAAATCTTAAATTTATGCTCAAGGTTCCACAACTCCTTATCCGAAAATCTTCTCTCAATATCTCATCAGTTCCACAGGATGTCTGATGCTTATCTCTTTAAAATTGTACTCTTCAACTGGATGTCTAAAGCAGATGAAGTCTTGCTTTGCTCAACAACAGGGCATTCCCCTAGTTTATCCTTATAGGATCAAGCAAGACTACCTCAAACCCCTCTAAACAGGTTCATCAATTCTTTGCGCTCCTCGGGAGATAAAATTTTGCCACTCCATCTTTCCCGAGTTTCGAATTTCGAGACCACTATCGATGGCTTCAATTTCTTCTTTAAGTGGCTATGCTCGACGCTCTTCCTCTCGTTTGACCATCTTTCAGATCTCGAGGTGAATTTCGTCTGCATTCTCATCCGAGAAGGGGGTCTTTAATTATTTAAACATTAGATCTAAGAGTGAATCATAGAGTATCAAAGATACAAAATCAACCATTTTATTGAATTGAAGACTGTAAGTACATTGATGATTTTTGACACACCTCAATGGGCTTCTACATCAGACTTAACAGAAGACTGGACATTGATTCGATAAGACAACTGACAAACACTGTATATTCTGAATTATTATTGACACAGCTAAACTTACCAACTTTGAAGCAAGAGTTGGCATTGGCTCAACAAAAAGACAGACTCTAAAAACTGGACGCGTCTTCATGAACAAGAAACTGGCACTGAAAGCTTATGGGTAACCCGCCTTCCTCCATGACAAAGATAACCATAAATTTCAATCCTAGAGTAGGAATCCCAGAAAAGGCAACTCCACAAGGTCTAGATTAAATGGGGCAGCAAAAGGCTTATGTTGACAATGTGGGTAAAACAATAGACTGCCTGGATCAAGTATGATTGGAAATGGTCAGTCTTTAGAAAGAATGGTCTTTCGCTAAACACAGACTGTTGACTTGGAAGCACACAAACTAGGTCAATAGTCAAAGGATGAAGATTCTGAACAAATAGAGAAAAGAGTAATCTTGAAACACATCAAAGGGTATTTTATTCTGAAAATCAAAGAAATACTGTCTATGAAGGTTAAAGAAAAATAGACAGTGATAATATGACCTACATCAACAGGGTCTCAATGAATTCTCAATCCACTCCTTTAAGTCTTTTTTAGCATAACTGCTCTTCTTTTGGGAATGAAAGAGTCAGGAAAGATAAACATCCCTAATCAAAATAAGTTTCGATCTCGGCAATGATCATGCACTCAAAGAATACAGGTAAGATCAAACTTTTTCATTAATGATTTCGATATGATCCAAGGGTAAAAGATATATAATAGGTAAACATGAATCAATGAAAAATCAATGGCTCAGATAATAGACCATGGCCATAAGAATGACAAAAGTAGGGTCAAGGACCAGATCTAAAATCCGAATGATGGATATCAACAACTCTACGATCAATATGATCAGAAATGATAGATCACGGTCATAAGGACAGCAAACCCGCCATCAACCAGATCTAAAGACAAAACAGGTTGACAAATAAGGATCTAATCCTACTGAATGATGTATACATGAGAATCAAGACAAGGTAGACTGACTCCAAAGGATAGCAATTATGCTCAACATGTGTTGCGAAAAATTCGGCAGCACAACAGCTATACAAGGAGGTCAAGGTCTTGACTGAATAAACTGACTCTAAAGAGTAGCCGTCATACTTAAAAACGTGCTGCGAAAAAATTCGGCAGCACAACGGCTAAACAAGAAAGTCAAGGCAAGGTAAACACATCGTTTAACTAACTCTAAGAAGATAGCAGTTATGCTCAAAATATTTTGCGAAAAAATCGGCAGCATAACGACTAAACAAGAAAGTCAAGGTAAGGTAAACTCATGGTTTAACTAACCCTAAGAAATAGCGGTTATGCTCAAAAATATTCTGGATAAAATCCGGCAGCATAACGGCTATACAAGGGATCATCCTAGCTCAATCGAAAGTATATGAATAATGATTACTATAAAAAGGTGATCAACAGATGAACTAACCCAAGGTAAGAATATACAACAATGGGTCAAACCCTATAATCAACAGATCAAGGACCAAACCTGGCCAAGGTAATGGCGGTAAAAAGCCACTGACTAGATCTAGATCTGAATAAGGAATGGATATAACCAATTGAAATGAATAAAGAATCTCTGACTAAGAGGAGAACCCTAATATACATAAACAGTATATATAGGTACATACACATACACACAAATCCTAACCAGGGGCACCAGCCCTAATTCTAATCTAGCTGAGTCAAGAAAATCTCGACTCAAGACAGACTGATAAGTGTACTAGGACCGTGTTGTAGCCATATAAAATGAGCTACCCTAGTCTATAAATGGGGCAAAGCTCCTAACTCTAGGTTCTACATGTGTGAGCAACACATGTTCGATCTATATGAATGTAATATACTTATATAAACACGGGTACTTCCTAGTTGGATTTCACTAGGTCAGTAAGTATATACATAGTATATAAAACAAAGTAAGGCTCCGGACTCAATCTAAAGGGTACTATGCGTATGAAACATACTTAACATGTATAACACAAGTACGCCCCGTGTCATACATAGTATGCTTCATTGCTCATCGGCTGCTGTAGACAAAAGTACGCCCAATGTCTACGATTGCAGCTCTAGCGCATAGCTTGGAAATAGATTCAACAGTACCATCAGGGTGAAGACATCCCAGTCGGGTACGCATCGAATCTATCCCGTGGAGCCAAGAAGGAAAAACAATGAAATAAATAACAAATATGATAATGCATGATGTGCAGTGTGTGAATCCCTTGTTTTAATTACGCACCTATCTGGTGCCCCTGGATTCTAAGCGAAAAGGTTCCCATTTAAAATGATTTTAACCCAAATTCCTCCAAAGTTAGCAAAAATGGCATTTTAACAGAGTTAGGCAATGTTTCAAGAAAATCCCCAGCAGAGTCGCCAGCCTGTGGACCCCGATCCGAGATAGGCCGCGAGGTGACGGGTCCCTAACACCCTCTGGATCATCCACAATGTGAAGGAGAGCTCTACCAAGGAACTCTCAAAACGGATGCCACCCTCATAGCATAGCACGAGTGGCGATATAAAAAGAAAGAGATATGTCTCGATCCGGAGCCAAGGCTCGAAACCAAGACATACCTGAAATAAACTCAGAGTCGCCATCCATGGAAATGCCATGGAACCCTAAAATCAAATCCTCTGTGCAATGGATAACCAGAAATATATATGGGTTCGTGCCTGGTTACGAATGGGGAAGGTCTGAGAGCACCCCCAATTCGTCCGAGTGCAAGCACTTGGTCTCTTATGCCATTTTTAGTAACTCCAAAGAAGTTTGAATAAAAATCATGTGAAATGGGAACAATCCTCAGGACTCGTCTACCTAAGCATGCATTTCCTGGGGATAAAGATAATAAACACATATAAAATAAAATGAAAGATGTGTTACCTAAGCATAGCTAGGTTATGAGTGACAAGCCTAATGGGTGTCTAAATTCTGATGTGCAAACACATGCAAGCTATAACTAAAGGTATAGAATCAGTACAATAAAGTAAGAAAACACATCAAATCCTACAATAACAGCACAACAAGTCCTAAGACTCTAAAACATTAGCCCGAGTCCTCGGATGGTCTGGTATTCATCCAAAGAAGCCTACGTATCCCCGCCTCCACGAGAATCAAGGCAACGTAGTTCTTCGCGCCTATTCTAAGCTATGATGCCTAAGACACCTAGCCCTCTATCCTAAACTCGATCTAAAAGACCAGACCAATTATTAAAGTTTATTGTACGATTATTTAAATTCCAGTGAATTGTGAATTTTAGGACACCCTATATGCCCTAACTAAATGCAGATTAGCCCTAGGCTAATGCAGGTAGTTCCTACAACATATGTGTAACTAGGCTATATTTCCTAAGGAAAATAATAGGATCACTAACGCATCTTAGACCTAGTCATCAGTCGGCGATGTGAATCGCCAACTGACCGGACGGAGGCGTAACAAACCCCTAACTCTAACACAAACACAAACAAACCACACAACACAAGACAAACTCCTAACTCTACAACTCTCTATCTAGGACAAAGTCCTAACTCTAGAGGAAGATCTTTTCGAAAAATAATACTTTGGAAGATTTATATATATTTTTTAAAAGGGTTAAAAGATATATTTACAAAGGTTTGGCTGGACCTGGGATAAGAATCCCAAGCTGCACTACGTACCTCGTGAAAGAGGATCAAGCCAACGTAGTTCGAAACGAACTCTCTACCTATCAAACACTTACAGCAAATCAACCATTTTTTATGTTTTAAATTTCTAATGTTTTTGAGATTTTTAATGATTTCAATGTTTATGGATTTTAAAATTTCTGATGCTTTCACCCTTTTGGCCAAAGACCGGAGGGAATATACAAGCAAAACCCTAGGGCCAAACCCTAGGTGAATAAGGGAAACTATGCTCTAATAACACCGTTATAAGAGCAAATGAGTCAAGGACTCTCTAATAACATCACAAAGGAAGCAACCGAGTCAAAGACTCTCTAATAAAAGCAACTAGAGGATAAATGAGTCAAAAACTCCCTAATAAGAGCAACTGATAACACTGAAAATGAGATAACGGAGTCAAAGACTCTCTAATGATACTGCAAAAGGAAAGGCGAGTCAAAGACTCTCTAATAAATCCAACTGAAAGAACAAATGAGTCAAAGACTCTCTAAGAAAACTGCGAAAAAGATAAATGAGTCAAAGACTCTCTAATAACATCACCAAAGGAATAAATGAGCCAAAGATTCTCTGAAAGAAACGGAAACACGATTCAAAGACTCTCTAAGAGAGACGAAAACATGAGTCAAAGACTCCACTGACAACAACTAAAGGATATACGAGTCAAAGACTCTCTAAGAGATGAAAACACGAGTCAAAGACTCCACTGACAACAACTAAAGGATATACGAGCCAAAGACTCTCTAAGAGATGGAAACACGAGTCAAAGACTCTCTAAAAGAGAAGAACACACGAGTCAAAGACTCCACTGACAACAACTAAAGGATACACGAGTCAAAGACTCTCTAAGAGATGAAAACACGAGTCAAAGACTCCACAAACACCGACATAGGATAAATGAGTCAAAGACTCTCTAAAAGAAAAGGAACACGAGTCAAAGACTCCACCAACACCAACTAAAGGATAAACGAAACAAAGACTCTCTAAAAGAGAAAGAAACACGAGTCAAAGGCTCCACTAATGCTAATTAAAGGATAAATGAGTCAAAGACTCTCTAATAACACTACATTAAAGACAAATGAGTCAAAGACTCTCCTATAACACCACCTAAAAGGCAAATGAGTCAAAGACTCTCTAATAACACCATCTAAAGGATGAATGAGTCAAAGACTCTCTAATCAAAGCTGACTCATATGCGAATAGACTATCGACTAAGGAGAAGCTTACAAGCAAAAGGAAAAAGAGACCTTGTGCATATTTGGCAAAGGTAAAACACCCAACCGGGCCGGACAGCTACCTAGCCCTAGGGTGCAACAAATGTGCAACCCAATACCCATAAGGGTAAGGGTATGAAGCCAAGCCGAGTAGGGTGTTCTTCCAAAACCAAACGAAGCACAAAGAGGAGAACTAGCGAGAGAATGAGACCGGGCGAGTCTCCCAAACACACACAAAGATGGGCTCTAAGCAACCTTATCATTGCCCTCTAGGGGTAAGCAAGGCTAAGACAACTAATTGACCAAATTGGTCTCTAATTAACAGAGGTACAAATTGAGGTGCAACCTCAGAGAGGATTCTACAAATGAGACCAAGCAGGCCTTCTAAAGGTACACCATTTATTAAAATCAAAACAACCTCCCTGAGGTTAGGCTACAAATGAGGCGTGCCTCCAAAGGAGGATCGCCTAACGAGACAAAGTATGTCTTCTAGTACAGGTTCTAGTATCTAAAGAAGTCTAGAAGACTACGCTAGTCTATCCAAAGAGAGAAGAAAAAGGTTACCAAGTAAACTTAAATTTCCATTCAATTATTATAAAAACAAATCAAATATCCGTAAAGTAAGATCTACAACTAAAGAGTGCACAACATGTAGCAATCATAAAATGATAAACAACATTAATTAGTCCAGACCAGCCGCTGGATAGCCTAATAAAGTAAAAACAATATCAAACACTTCAAAGCCAACCACAAACCCCAATACGGGGACTCCAATGAAATCAGATGATGCCAAAGTAATCATCTGATTTCCTACACAATAATATTTCTACAAACCGCCTTAAAATCAGACGATATTCGTGTCAAGGACATCGAATAGTGCAAATCATCTGATTTCCTTCTTCAATTAAACAATTTATAAAATTAATTAGCCCAGACCAGCCGCTGGGTAGCCTAATGAAATAAAAGAAAGTATGATAAGGTTTCAAGATAGTCTCACCTTGTAGACACCCACATTTTGCCTTACTTTAACCAACAATAACCTAATATATTGATCCGTAGAATTTCATTGGTAAAGTATGCATCCTCAAATTTTTTGAAAAAAACAAAATGATAAAGAGATGTACCTGGTGAGATGATTAGATCCGAAAAATTGAAAAATACCCTGATTGGTGAATTTAGTGTGTTAAATCCATGTGAGAACCCCCTCTATCATTGATTTATATGTTTTAGGTCATTAATATCTTGATCTGACTTTACGGATCATCAATCGGGACAAAATAAGCTAGGGTCACTTCATAGCCCGAACCCTGATTCCATTCCGAGACCCGATTTCCGTAAATCGTTAGATCAATGGCAGATCTTGACCTGGGTCTAACCATCCAAAATCACCTAACCTCTCCTCTCATCCTAACCATCCAAACCTCACCTAACCTCACCTAACCTCTCCTCTCATCCTAACCATCCAAACCTCACCTAACCTCACCTAACCTCACCTAACCACCTAACCTCACCTAACCTTACCTAACCTCACCTAACCTCACCTAACCTCACCTAACCTCCTATCCCATTCTCCTATAAATACCCTCTCATCCCACCATCCAAAAAAAAGGAAGAAGAGAAGAAGAAAAAAGAACCCCTCTCTTAGAAAATTCATCCCTCTCCCTCATCTCTTCAAGGGTTCGGCCATCCTTGCCGGATCGGGTGATTTTATACGTTGGGTGATATATATCAAAAGCAGTCATTATCAAGCAAGGAATCATCTTCAAGGAATTAACATCAAAGAAAAATCAAACACAAAGTGGGTTTCCAAAGAGGTAGGCATTTATTTCAATTCTATGTAGGGTCTGTTTTCATGCATATCTTTTACTTTAAAAGAAAAACCATGTTAGGAAGCATGTAGGGTCCGTTTTCCCCCTGGTTAGCCTCTGGTTAGACCCTGGTTGCACCCAGGTTCGCTGCTGGTTGCACCCAGGTTCGATGCTGGTTGCACCCTGGTTCCCTACTGATTCGCACCCTGGTTCCCCTGCTGGTTGCACCCTGGTTCCCTACTGATTCGCACCCTGGTTCCCTGCTGGTTGCACCCTGGTTCCCTACTGGTTCGCACCCTGGTTCGATATTGGTTCGCACCCTGGTTCCCTGCTGGTTCGCACTCTGGTTAGACCCTGGTTGCACCCAGGTTCGCTGCTGGTTGCACCCAGGTTCCCTCCTGGTTGCACCCTGGTTCCCCTGCTGGTTCGCACCCTGGTTCCCTGCTGGTTCGCACCCAGGTTCGCTGCTGGTTGCACCCAGGTTCCCTGCTGGTTGCACCCTGGTTCCCCTGCTGGTTCGCACCCTGGTTCCCTGCTGGTTCGCACCCTGGTGCACCCTGGTCCGCACCCTGGTTTGTACCCTGCTTCCTCCTAGTTAGACCATGGCTAGTCTCGGGTTTGCTCCTAACTTAGACCCGACTCACTTGACCCTAACCATTAACCCAATCCAACCAAGTAATATCCCAACACAATCCGAGTCGCATGTCTGAATCCATTTGGCCGAATCTCATAAGCCTGCCCACTTTGAATTCCGAAAATTCAAACCCTTGATGATTCCTATATGCTCAATTCTTTGATGCAAATTCCCAATTCCAAAATCCCATTGCTAGATCAATGTTTCTGAATCTCAAGTCCAATGCTCAAATGCAAACCCGATTCCAGATACAAATACCAATTCTGTCTTCCAAAATCCAAGCAACCTCGCCAGCGGAACTACGTGTGGCTTGATCCCCATCGCGGGGTACGTAGGCAATTTGGCACTCCCAAGTTCAGTCGCACCTTTCTCTATCTTTCTCATTCCCTCACACTATTTCATCATCTCTTCCATCCCTTTTTTCACTAACCTCAAGAACTGAAATCGATTCACCTCGTGTCTCTCGGAACCGTTGGATTACGGTTTCCGTCGTAAGGACCCTTAGAGCCCAATTTAGGAACACCGGTGTCGTGTCGTGTCCTAAGTTTTAGGGAGTCTTAGGTTTTAGGGAGTCCTAGAGTTAGGAGTCCAGCCTCATCACGGACGTTTGCTATGTATAGCAACCGTGCCATAGGTCTAGTTACACTAGTCACCCGATCTTTCCCTAGGACAAGCCTAGTAAACTAGGATGTAGGCTAACCTGCATTAGTCTGAGGGACAACTTGCATTTAGATAAGAATCATATAGCATCTTAGATGAAATCCTAAGATAATAAAATCCTCAATTTGAATTAAACAACTTCTCTTAAAACTGTTGAAACAGTCAATCCAGTCTAGATCGGTGTCCTAGTTGAGTTAGGCATATGTAGCTTAGCTTAGGTGCACCGAACTACGTCGACTCTGATCCCAGTGAGGCTTGGGTACGTAGGCAGCTTGGATGTCTGATGGCATACCACCCGCGAGTCGGCACCACAAACAAATTGTGGTGTTTTGTATATTAATTTTCTTGTAAATGCTTAATCAAATCACTTAGGACTTTCCATGAAATTAGAATTTTAGGAGAACTTTCACTTAGATTGAATCCAGACAAATTAATAAATCAAGATACACATTTAGGATTCACATTGAAATTAGATCATAGGATGCATGTCACTTAGTTCGCACATTAACATAGAGTTGAATGAGCCATTTAAAATAAATTTAAAAGAGTTAGCTTTTGGAATCGAAGACCGATTATCGGGCAAGAATGGTGCATGTGGTGGATAACTCCCCATACCTTCCATTCTCGTAACCAGGTAGCGAGTCTAGATTTCTGGTTAATTACGGGTCCTAGATCCCACATCTAGGTGGCGACTCTGTCAGTCTCTTTCGTGTGGAATTCGGATTGCCTTAGTGATCCCAAGTTCACAGGAAAGATTAATTCAAATCAATAATAAAATGCACACGCCAATCGCGTGGATACGAGAGACCAAGAGAGAGAGCGCGGCGGCTCGCGCCCCACACCCCTCTCGCGGGATCGGGGTACCACAGTCTGGCGACTCTGCTGGGGATCACCTAACTTCATTAAAATTTCAAAAGATAATTCATTTGAATTTAATTTAACTGGCTCATAAAAACTCTATACTTGTTAGATTAGTTTGTCTTGTTTTATTTTCTCATCACATTTTACTTGAACTTAATCTAACAAAACCTAAAGGCATCGTAGATTGCGCAAACATATTGCATACACTTACATCACTTGCATCTAAACCCTTGCATCTCACGTGCACACACATCCTATTTTAGGAACCCGGAGTGTTATCTAGCATGGTTGACTGGGATTTCATCACCTGGTGCCTCTGTGCTAGAGAAGCATTCCACCCTTAGCCTAGTACCTTTATGGTACGTAAACGGATCTCTTGTTCACGTACTAATACGCCGGACACTGGTACAGTATATCGAACATGGATTCGCGCTAAGGGAACTCTTGGCCTTACCCCTAGATTAACCCACACATGCATGTAGTATACGAACACATGTGCATCACGTGTGTGAGCCTAGTTTAGGATATCCTACCTATTTGTGTCTAGATTAGGCCGTAGTCCATCTTCCAATGGCTACGATCGGTCCTTAGATACACGAACAAAGTCATGAGTCGAGATCCTCTCTCCACTCCGCTAGATTAGGAGTAAGGTTGATGCCTTCAGGTAACACTGATAAAATGTGTGAAGATTAAAAATTTTCCCTTTGGGGTTAGGATATAAATCCCATCATTTTCAAAGATCTCATAGGATTAGTCATTCATGATCTATCCGTTGAAAGCAATCTTATACTATCTCATCTAATCTCTTGATCGTGCGTCTTTCATTCTTCTGTCATACGATTCGATCGTATCTTCATGCCATCCCCTAACTGGCAGGAGCAGAATCTCACAATCTTTCGATTATGCAATCTCATGATCTGATCATGCCTGGTCCAGATGATCCAATCTTGCTTGTACCCTTGGTCTTTTCTTACTCTAAGGGCAACCTTTTTCAAGAATATTTTGCTAAGTCCTTCAGAGTTCACTATCATTATCCTTGAACTAGGGGCATTCCCCTATGCGAATCAGTAATCATGGTCAGTACAATTGTTGAGTCCGGTCTTACATTTCAAGGTCAATGCCTAGTCCAGGCAAGATATCTTCTGCTTCTCTTTTTTATTTAGAGTTGTGAATCCTGAGAGGATAGGTCGTCAGATGTAATAGCTTTTTCTTTAAATAAAAATTTCAAGTCAAATAGTTCACTTGTGTCTGTTTCTTAAGTGTGCTTCTGATCTTAAATAAGACTCCCTCCTCAAATGAGGACAAAATTGACGAAACTCCACTTGAGTCACAGCAATTACTTGAACAAGAGGAGGAGCGCCAATCCCAGCTTTTCAAAAATGAAATTGAAGTGGTAAACGCTGGCACTGAAACTTTGATTCAGTAAATGCCGATTGAAAATACATTACCCTCTGAAGAGTGTGAAGAATTGATAAAATTATTTCAAGAATAAGATGATTGTCTAGAAAAGCTACAACCGATACCAGGGGCAAGACATAGTTGGAAAGCTCAAAGAAAATGAAGAAAGTGAGAAGATATATGCTATACAAGGGGCATAGAGTGGAAACAACTTTCATATTTCTAATTAATGACCTTGATTCTCAAATTCATAACATAAAGCCAACAAATTCAAGATAAGAAGTTCAAGAGCAAGCATTGAAAAGTGATCATCAGAACGAATCCATAGATGGAGGATGTCAAAGAACGAGTTTCGCTCTATGAAAGTCGAAAGCACACTTTAGAATCTTGGAAGAAGAAGATCCATTATCTCTTACCTGGAAATGCCGTCAAACTCCGTAAAAAAAAAAAAACAACAAAACAAAACAAAAAAGAAAAAAATAATCAGTACCAGACGGACTCTAGCCAATCTGAACATCGGAAGGCCCCCTTTGGCCGAATAAATCCCAAAATCAGAACCAATGTCAAAAGAATACCGGTTTGCAAACCCTTCGAGCCTGAATAAAATTTTCTTGAAAACCCATCAAACCAGGGGCATTTCCCCGAACTACGCGAGACCTGATCCCTACACTGGGGTACGTAAGTAGCTCGGTTAAACCGAGTTCGGTCGATTCAAAGAAAAAAAGAAAAGAAATTCAATCGTTTCAGAAAAAAAGAAGAGGGACAAGTTCCAACAGAAGAGAAGTCAATCATTCCAGAAAGAACGAAAAAAAGGAAAAATCAATTAACCTTCAAACAATTTATCTTCAAACTAGGGGCATTCGCCCTGAATTACACACGACCTGATTCCTACATGGGGATATGTAGGCAACCTGTTCATAGGTTCGGTCGAAATCTTTGTCGAGCCTTAAGCCATTCTTTGTAAAGCCCTATCCTACCTATGAAGTCCTCCCGATGTTCAGAACTAATGATCTAGGTCTCGAGACACGATAAGAAAAAAAAATGATGAATAAGAAAAAGAACGGAGTTTGAAGATCTGCTAGACTGAAAACCTGAAAAGGCAGTTTAGGCAAAATTTAAGATCATTCCCCTGCTAAGTTGAAAACCCGAAAGGGCGGCTTAGGCAAAAGCTAAGGGGATAGCCTGCTGGATCGAAAACCTAGAAAGGTGGTTCAGGCAAAAGTTAAGGCTAGCGCGGTCCGCCAAGTTAAAAACCCTGAAGAGGTGACTTGGTCACGGTAAGAGAATCAGTATAAGAAGGCAACAGCCGGTATCAAGACTGAAGATCAACTGAAGTTCAAGCAAATTCAAGTGATATCCTCAAAACTGGGGGCATTGAAGCTAAGCAATCTTAGGGGTCGTAATTAAATTCTTGAGGCATTACTGTTTCGAGGAAGAAGTCCGGTGTTTACCAATTGAAAAACTATTCCTTGAAAGGATAGACTTACCAAACAAAACATTAACTAAGTCAGAAGCATCACTATGTTTGTCAGTATAGTCAGTCAATCTTTATTATTCTAAGTTCACTCCTTCAGGGCTGCTCAATCCTTTGAGTAGTGCCTTTCATCTAAGTTTTCTCTTTAGAAAGAGTCAATTGTCGTTCCTATGTCCAAATGATGTAACTGTCTTGGTGAAGGAGGCCAGGCCTAGGCAGCTCCCTGCAATTATACCTGAAAGAGCTCGAGAATTTAGTCAAACAACTTCATTTCAAAGAAGATCAGCTCAGAAAAATTCAGAAGTAGAAACATCAGAAAGCCCAGCTTCCGTAAAAAGATCATACCCCAGGAAGGCACCTTAAGCTTGGAAGAACCTCAGATGCAATGGTGGTTGAGCCAATTTCTCAGAAAGATGAACCATTCAAATTCATAATTCCCTTCCGGTTAGTTATCCTGGTCAAGAAATGTTTATCTAAACACCTGTCAAGAAGCAGATCCCGCTTTTCCATGTTAATATCCAAGAGAGTCGTTGTTCTAAATTACCAATCTCAAATGTCTTGTTCAAGGTTTCAGTTATCAAAATCCCCAGAAGACAAGACCAGCAGTCTCTTTGAGAAAAATCTTGTTGAAGTTTCATAAAAATGTTCCTAATCCATTCTTGCTAGTAATGGTTCTTCGTTCCAAAGGTTTGCCGTTTCATCATTCGTCAAAGTCCTAGTTTCCAACATCTTTGTCGGGCACGATCCATAATATCCCCGATTTCATTGAGTTCAAAAAAATAAAAAATTCATCAAATCCAATCTTACGTCAAATTCAAGTTCATGGAAAATCTCTAAATTCTTCGAGCCCGTTTGTGAACGGTACCTCTTTTCTCGAGCCCATTTGCAAATGGCCTCGTCTTCTCCTTGAGCCCGTTTGTGAACGGTGCCTCATTTCTCGAGTCCATTTGTGAATGGTCTCGTCTTCTCCTTGAACCCGTTTGTGAACAGGTTTCTCATTCTCTGAGTCCATTTGTGAATGCTCTAATGTCCTCTTTGAGCCCGTTTGTGAACGGTGCCTCTGTTCTCGAGGCCATTTGTGAATGGTCTCATCTTCTCCTTGAGCCCGTTTGCGGACGGTACCTCATTTTCCAAAATAAAAAAATTTATCAAATCCAAATCCTTAATTAAAAAAAAAAAAATAAAAAAAATCCAATCCTACGTCAAATTCAAGTTCATAAAAAATCTCTAAATTCTTCGAGCCCGTTTGTGAACGGGGCCTCATTTCTCAAGTCCATTTGTGAATGGTCTCGTCTTCTCCTTGAACCCGTTTGTGAACAGGTTTCTCATTCTCTGAGTCCATTTGTGAATGCTCTAATGTCCTCTTTGAGCCCGTTTGTGAACGGTGCCTCTGTTCTCGAGGCCATTTGTGAATGGTCTCATCTTCTCCTTGAGCCCGTTTGCGGACGGTACCTCATTTTCCAAAAATAAAAAAATTTATCAAATCCAAATCCTTAATTAAAAAAAAAAATAAAAATAATCCAATCCTACGTCAAATTCAAGTTCATAAAAAATCTCTAAATTCTTCAAGCCCGTTTGTGAACGGGGCCTCATTTCTCAAGTCCATTTGTGAATGGTCTCGTCTTCTCCTTGAACCCGTTTGTGAACGGTGTCTCATTCTCTGAGTCCATTTGTGAATGGTCTCATCTTCTCCTTGAGCCCTTTTGTGAACGGTGCCTCATTTTCTGAGTCCATTTGTGAATGGTCTCGTGTCCTCTTTGAGCCCGTTTGTGAACGGTGCCTCATTTCTCGAGTCCATTTGTGAATGGTCTTGTCTTCTCCTTGAGCCCGTTTGTGAACGGTGCCTCATTTCTCGAATCCATTTGTGAATGGTCTCGTCTTCTCCTTGAGCCCGTTTGTGAATGGTGCCTCATTTCTCGAGTCCATTTGTGAATGGTCTTGTCTTATCCTTGAGCCCATTTGTGAATGGCGCCTCTTTTCTCGAATCCATTTGTGAATGGTATCGTCCTCCTTGAGCCCGTTTGTGAATGGTGCCTCATTTCTCGAGTCCATTTGTGAATGGTCTTGTCTTCTCCTTGAGCCCGTTTGTGAACGGTGCCTCTTTTCTTCGAGTCCATACAACTATGGTCTCTTATCCTCTTTGAACATCATACATCTATGATGTCTCATTTCCTTGGAATCCGTACAAATACGGTATTTCATTCTCTTCGAGTCCATACAACTATGGTCTCTTATCCCCTTTGAACATCATACAACTATGATGTCTCATTTCCTTGGAATCCTTACAAATACGGTATTTCATTCTCTTCGAGTCCATACAACTATGGTCTCTTATACCCTTTGAACATCATACAACTATGATGTCTCATTTCCTTGGAATCCGTACAAATACGGTATTTCATTCTCTTCGAGTCCATACAACTATGGTCTCTTATCTCCTTTGAACATCATACAACTATGATGTCTCATTTCCTTGGAATCCGTACAAATACGGTATTTCATTCTCTTCAAGTCCATACAACTATGGTCTCTTATCCTCTTTGAACATCATACAACTATGATGTCTCATTTCCTTGGAATCCGTACAAATACGGTATTTCATTCTCTTCGAGTCCATACAACTTTGATCTCTTATCCCCTTTGAACATCATACAACTATGATGTCTCATTTCCTTGGAATCCTTACAAATACGGTATTTCATTCTCTTCGAGTCCATACAACTATGGTCTCTTATACCCTTTGAACATCATACAACTATGATGTCTCATTTCCTTGGAATCCGTACAAATACGGTATTTCATTCTCTTCGAGTCCATACAACTATGGTCTCTTATACCCTTTGAACATCATACAACTATGATGTCTCATTTCCTTGGAATCCGTACAAATACGGTATTTCATTCTCTTCGAGTCCATACAACTATGGTCTCTTATCCCCTTTGAACATCATACAACTATGATGTCTCATTTCCTTGGAATCCGTACAAATACGGTATTTCATTCTCTTCAAGTCCATACAACAATGATCTCTTATACCCTTTGAACATCATACAACTATGATGTCTCATTTCCTTGGAATCCGTACAAATACGGTATTTCATTCTCTTCGAGTCCATACAACTATGGTCTCTTATCCCCTTTGAACATCATACAACTATGATGTCTCATTTCCTTGGAATCCGTACAAATACGGTATTTCATTCTCTTCAAGTCCATACAACTATGGTCTCTTATCCTCTTTGAACATCATACAACTATGATGTCTCATTTCCTTGGAATCCGTACAAATACGGTATTTCATTCTCTTCGAGTCCATACAACTTTGATCTCTTATCCCCTTTGAACATCATACAACTATGATGTCTCATTTCCTTGGAATCCGTACAAATACGGTATTTCATTCTCTTCGAGTCCATACAACTATGGTCTCTTATACCCTTTGAACATCATACAACTATGATGTCTCATTTCCTTCGAATCCGTATAAATACGGTATTTCATCTTGCCCAAGCCCATTCAAAAATGATGCTGCGTTTTCATTAAGAATCTTTCAAAAGTCATCCATTATTCTCTCTGAGACCATTTGAAAATGACGTCTCATTTCCTCTGAAGCTGTTCAAAAGCGATATTCCTTTCCCTCCGAAAATCCATTTGAAAATGGTATCCCATTTCTCTCGTTGCCAGCGGCACCGCAGCGGGTTTGTTTTATTGCATTCCAATTCTAGGATTTCATCTAAGGTCTTGCATTATATTAGGTTGCATTGTGTTTAGGGGGTTCTTTGTCGATTAAAGCTACGCAAAATGGTTCTGTCATTTTGACTTTGGTATTCGATGACTACGTCGTCTCTACCAAAGAGGGGCATCTGTAGACACCCACATTTTGCCTTACTTTAACCAACAATAACCTAATATATTGATCCGTAGAATTTCATTGGTAAAGTATGCATCCTCAAATTTTTTGAAAAAAACAAAATGATAAAGAGATGTACCTGGTGAGATGATTAGATCCGAAAAATTGAAAAATACCCTGATTGGTGAATTTAGTGTGTTAAATCCATGTGAGAACCCCCTCTATCATTGATTTATATGTTTTAGGTCATTAATATCTTGATCTGACTTTACGGATCATCAATCGGGACAAAATAAGCTAGGGTCACTTCATAGCCCGAACCCTGATTCCATTCCGAGACCCGATTTCCGTAAATCGTTAGATCAATGGCAGATCTTGACCTGGGTCTAACCATCCAAAATCACCTAACCTCTCCTCTCATCCTAACCATCCAAACCTCACCTAACCTCACCTAACCTCTCCTCTCATCCTAACCATCCAAACCTCACCTAACCTCACCTAACCTCACCTAACCACCTAACCTCACCTAACCTTACCTAACCTCACCTAACCTCACCTAACCTCACCTAACCTCCTATCCCATTCTCCTATAAATACCCTCTCATCCCACCATCCAAAAAAAAGGAAGAAGAGAAGAAGAAAAAAGAACCCCTCTCTTAGAAAATTCATCCCTCTCCCTCATCTCTTCAAGGGTTCGGCCATCCTTGCCGGATCGGGTGATTTTATACGTTGGGTGATATATATCAAAAGCAGTCATTATCAAGCAAGGAATCATCTTCAAGGAATTAACATCAAAGAAAAATCAAACACAAAGTGGGTTTCCAAAGAGGTAGGCATTTATTTCAATTCTATGTAGGGTCTGTTTTCATGCATATCTTTTACTTTAAAAGAAAAACCATGTTAGGAAGCATGTAGGGTCCGTTTTCCCCCTGGTTAGCCTCTGGTTAGACCCTGGTTGCACCCAGGTTCGCTGCTGGTTGCACCCAGGTTCGATGCTGGTTGCACCCTGGTTCCCTACTGATTCGCACCCTGGTTCCCCTGCTGGTTGCACCCTGGTTCCCTACTGATTCGCACCCTGGTTCCCTGCTGGTTGCACCCTGGTTCCCTACTGGTTCGCACCCTGGTTCGATATTGGTTCGCACCCTGGTTCCCTGCTGGTTCGCACTCTGGTTAGACCCTGGTTGCACCCAGGTTCGCTGCTGGTTGCACCCAGGTTCCCTCCTGGTTGCACCCTGGTTCCCCTGCTGGTTCGCACCCTGGTTCCCTGCTGGTTCGCACCCAGGTTCGCTGCTGGTTGCACCCAGGTTCCCTGCTGGTTGCACCCTGGTTCCCCTGCTGGTTCGCACCCTGGTTCCCTGCTGGTTCGCACCCTGGTGCACCCTGGTCCGCACCCTGGTTTGTACCCTGCTTCCTCCTAGTTAGACCATGGCTAGTCTCGGGTTTGCTCCTAACTTAGACCCGACTCACTTGACCCTAACCATTAACCCAATCCAACCAAGTAATATCCCAACACAATCCGAGTCGCATGTCTGAATCCATTTGGCCGAATCTCATAAGCCTGCCCACTTTGAATTCCGAAAATTCAAACCCTTGATGATTCCTATATGCTCAATTCTTTGATGCAAATTCCCAATTCCAAAATCCCATTGCTAGATCAATGTTTCTGAATCTCAAGTCCAATGCTCAAATGCAAACCCGATTCCAGATACAAATACCAATTCTGTCTTCCAAAATCCAAGCAACCTCGCCAGCGGAACTACGTGTGGCTTGATCCCCATCGCGGGGTACGTAGGCAATTTGGCACTCCCAAGTTCAGTCGCACCTTTCTCTATCTTTCTCATTCCCTCACACTATTTCATCATCTCTTCCATCCCTTTTTTCACTAACCTCAAGAACTGAAATCGATTCACCTCGTGTCTCTCGGAACCGTTGGATTACGGTTTCCGTCGTAAGGACCCTTAGAGCCCAATTTAGGAACACCGGTGTCGTGTCGTGTCCTAAGTTTTAGGGAGTCTTAGGTTTTAGGGAGTCCTAGAGTTAGGAGTCCAGCCTCATCACGGACGTTTGCTATGTATAGCAACCGTGCCATAGGTCTAGTTACACTAGTCACCCGATCTTTCCCTAGGACAAGCCTAGTAAACTAGGATGTAGGCTAACCTGCATTAGTCTGAGGGACAACTTGCATTTAGATAAGAATCATATAGCATCTTAGATGAAATCCTAAGATAATAAAATCCTCAATTTGAATTAAACAACTTCTCTTAAAACTGTTGAAACAGTCAATCCAGTCTAGATCGGTGTCCTAGTTGAGTTAGGCATATGTAGCTTAGCTTAGGTGCACCGAACTACGTCGACTCTGATCCCAGTGAGGCTTGGGTACGTAGGCAGCTTGGATGTCTGATGGCATACCACCCGCGAGTCGGCACCACAAACAAATTGTGGTGTTTTGTATATTAATTTTCTTGTAAATGCTTAATCAAATCACTTAGGACTTTCCATGAAATTAGAATTTTAGGAGAACTTTCACTTAGATTGAATCCAGACAAATTAATAAATCAAGATACACATTTAGGATTCACATTGAAATTAGATCATAGGATGCATGTCACTTAGTTCGCACATTAACATAGAGTTGAATGAGCCATTTAAAATAAATTTAAAAGAGTTAGCTTTTGGAATCGAAGACCGATTATCGGGCAAGAATGGTGCATGTGGTGGATAACTCCCCATACCTTCCATTCTCGTAACCAGGTAGCGAGTCTAGATTTCTGGTTAATTACGGGTCCTAGATCCCACATCTAGGTGGCGACTCTGTCAGTCTCTTTCGTGTGGAATTCGGATTGCCTTAGTGATCCCAAGTTCACAGGAAAGATTAATTCAAATCAATAATAAAATGCACACGCCAATCGCGTGGATACGAGAGACCAAGAGAGAGAGCGCGGCGGCTCGCGCCCCACACCCCTCTCGCGGGATCAGGGTACCACACACCTGAATAATCCATTCATCACCATCTTCAAAACCTAACTCAAAGCTTAGTATAAGAAGAGTATTAGATTTTCAACAGATTATACGAATATATCAAATGATATTCCCAATTTATAAAAATTTTAGTGCAAAACATAGTTGAAAAGTGGACAGATAAAGCCAGCTCTATAGAGACACAAATTGTCTCTCTAAATGGGAGGCTCTAAGCAACGAGGCTTGTCCCCAGAGGAGAGCTGCCTAACGAGACAAAGCGTGTCTCCTAGAACGGTACTCGCTAATGAGACCACAATGGTCTCCTAAATGAAGAAGAGAAACTACCATCTAATGGTGTCTAAAAGACTAAGTAAGTCTACTAAACTAAGAGGGGAAACCTACTCGGACTAAGCAAGTCCCCAAAGGATGGGCTTGGGCTAGCGCCTTCATCGCCTATCATTTTAGAAACAAAGGTCCAAGCTCCAGATGCATTTCCAACAAGTCCTCAAACAAAAAGGGGCACATTGTTAGTTCTGCTCCTACCAAAAACCCACGACCTATCTCAAGTCTTGAATTCTTGCGGGTAACCAAACTAGAAACTGCCAAGCTATTATGATAATAATCAGTTGATAGTGCTCATAGAACAGAAATAAACTCAAAATACCCATGGATATTATCATTATTTTGTCATCCACATTAGACCCTCAGACCCTCTTATCTTTCATTTCTAACATAACAATTGAAAGATATCATAAATCTTAAAAATTCAGTCAGAAACAAAACAGGCCACTTGAGATATTAAGAGGATAATCACAGGTAACTCATACTTCATCTCAAATTTCAATGAATAGCATTGAAGAGGCATCAAAGTCGTCTAGAACAGGTGCCAAACATCAACTATGCTTTCAAAGTTATACTAATTCATCTTGTCTTTCATTAGATCAAAATACCAAGAAAAATGAACCAAATATAAGGCAATCAAGGCATCCAAGCTGAAACCAACTTATAAGCATTGAGCATCACCCCAAATCGATTTGTAGAAAATCTCAGAATCCTTGAAATCCACTTTACAAGCATAGGGTATTGCTTAATCAACTAGCAACCATAAAGCACAAAGAGGCAAAAAATCAATTTGTAAACCCACAGCATCAGTGAATCGAATTAAAAAATACCTTTTTTTTTTAAACCTCTCTGTAACAGAATTATGATCTCCTTTTCGGAAATTCTCATATAGAAAGATGGTATCAAAGTAAAAATTTATGCATATATAGATCAAAAAATTCCCAAACATGAGGCAAACAGGCAAACAGATATAGATCCAGATGAATTACTCATACAAAGAAACTTACCTAATCAAATGGAATTTGAGCTGAACTACCTTTTCTTTAGGGAACTTGAAATTACTCAATATGTAGATCCGCTTGCGAATGATGTCTTCTTGATCAGAATCAAGTGGAACGCTCAAATCTTGTCCATTAACAATGAGATCTTTAGCTAGCCGGAAATTGACCGGAGATGATGGATCTTGGCCGGCAATGATCGGAAAATTTGATCGGAAGAAAGGTAGACTCGGTTAGGATTTGAAGGATTTTAGGAATCAAGAGAATCAACGAATTTGGTAAACAGCAGGGGGGAAAATGAGGTTTAGAATAGATCAAAGACCGGCCAGAGCAAATGCCGGAGACTTGCCAGAGAAAAAGATCAGAGCTCAAAAACGTAATTTCCTTTCTCTCTATCTTCAAATTTCTAATGAGGAACCCTAAAAATGAGAAGCTTCCCCTCTAATTTTCACTCTTAAACCCTCTGCAAATGAGAAAATTCCAGATCCCCTTTTCTCCTCTTTCTCTCTGATTTTCCCGACGAGAATGGGTTTTTCCTTCTCTGTACTGTGATTTACAAAATGGAGATGGAAAATGGGTTTGGGTGGTAGTGATGGAGAGGATCGGAATTAGCAACAGATTTTAAGGAAAAATAAAAGGGGTTTGGGGTTTTGAGGTTTTGGGGGTTTGCAAAGAAGAAAAAGAGGATGGGGTTGCTGGTGGTCGGAGGTGGTAGTAGGTTTGGGGAAGAAGAAGAAGTGGAGGTGGCGGTGGTCGATCAGAGCTCGGTGGATAAGGATTACTGAGAAATGGAGGTGGTGATGGTGATGTTTGGAGGAGTTGGGTTGTAGAAATTGGATGGAGGTGGAGATGATGCAGCTGAGATGGAGCCGGAGGGGAGAAGAAGATGGTGGGGCCGGAGAAAAGGAGATGGCCGGCGGGCATGGGGTTGATGGCCGGCGGGAAGGATTTTCCCCTTTTTCTCTCCCTCTGCTTTTTTTTCCAGAAATTTCGCCTCCCTCCCGAAAAATCAAGAAAAACATCTCTTATTTCTGAAAATCTCAGATCCAGATCTGAGATTTTCCCCAAAATCTCCTTCTTCTCCATTTCTCTCTGGAAAAATCGAAGAAAACGAATTCTCATCCTTTTTTACAAAATTGATATATTTCCCCCTTTTTTTCCGTGGACAACCCCCTCAGCAGATAATTCACCCCCCCTCTTTTTGATTTGCATTACGTCCACTATCTTGACCTGTTTACTAAGTGAACAAGCTCGGATTTCAACGAAATTTTACGGGGATCTTAGTGAGACTTTAACCTATGCTGGGGTTAAATTTGGGTCACCCATTCACTCTTTGGACGGGGTTTTGTACAATCAGCACGAACTTGGGTCCAGTCAAAATGGGATGTCTACACTAGGCTGTGCATCCTAAAGAAAACCATGGGCTGACTATATGCTTCTTAGTCTAGCCATCGGTTCGACTAAGTGTCTAACCGATCAACTTGAGGCCTCCTAACTCTAGGGACACTCACCCGACAGGACACACCATATCAATACAAATCAGGACAGACTCCTAACTCTAAACACCTCAAATATCTAGGACAGACTCCTAACTCTATAGGAAGATCTTTTTGAAAAGGTTTGAATATTTTTGTAATTTTGAAAGATTTAAAATGTTTATTTTTAAAGGTTTGGCTGGACTTGGGATGTGGATCCCAAGCTGCACTACGTACCCTATGAAAAGGGATCAAGCCAACGTAGTTCGGAAAGAATTTCCTAACTACTCCTAATGACTCACGATTTTTGGGATTTTTGGTTTTTCAGATGTTTTTTATGTTTTTGACACAAGAGGACAAATTCCTATCATCATAAGAGTATGACAGACTCCTGATATCCCGCAAAGGTTGGACAGCATCCTATGCTTTGCGGGGGAGAATGACAGAATCACGACTCTGCAAGGGTTGGACAGCATCCTATGCCTTGCGAGAGTGGATAAAAAACATATGATTAGATGAGAGGTTAGAAAGAATCCTAACCCCTATGATGATATGACTGACTCCTGAAAGATTGACTCTCTAACTAAGGACCGATTCCTATGCTAAAGGGCTGGCTCTCAAACAAATGACTCTAAGAAAGGTGCTAATGAGACATAACATGTCTCCTAGGGTAGAGAAGATAAGAAGGGTATGATTTTTAACAGACCAAGTCAGTCCTCAACTAAGAAGGGAGTTTCTAATGATGAGGCTAAGCAAGCCTCCTACGTGCGACTCACTAATGAGACAAAGCCTGTCTCTTAAAGAAATAAGACATTTCTGCACGAGACATAGCTTGTCTCCTACTAGGGTAAGACATTTCTGCACGAGACATAGCTTGTCTCCTAAGAGGGCTCTAGAGAACTCTTTTATTGCCCTTGCAATGAATGGGTTTCTAATGTCTAGGGTATACACATATAAAAGACTGGTCAAGTCTTTTGAAAAGAAGAGGGGAGTGCTACTTGGACTGAGCAAGTCCCCTAATGATGGGCTTGGGCTAGCGCCTTCATCGCCCTTGCAATGATAAAGGTTTTATTTAATGGATAGGATTCCTAAACTAACAAGTATGTTTCTAAAAAAATCTTATAGATATGAAAATAATTCTGAGAAGACACTCTTTCAACTTGTATGAATCAACACTATCGAATCTATCTTAAATGAAGCATTTCTAGCTATACAAACAAGACAATTATCTACAAGAATATAAACTCTTTAAGCATGAGTAATAGTCATGAAAATCATAATCTTTAAATTCTAAGGTTTAATAGCCCTGAATTCAATATGTCAGTTATTCCTAATTGGAAATTTCGATTATTTCATAAACATCCAAAGATAACTGAATATACTCATTCCTTAAGAAATAAAAATTTCAAGCTGTATATCGAAACACAAAAGAAATGGCTACAGTTAATTCATAAACATCGCAAGTCCATATAAGATATTTGTCCCAAACATTTAGCTAAAATTACAATTTAAATTAATACACTGAACACTCCTACATCTCCTACACCCTAAGGTAAATTACCTCTATACCCCATACTATCCTTTTCTCACCTAGAATTATAAAAAAATTGTAATTTTCTTCTAAACACTTCATCTTTCATCGAAGGAAATAAAATCATGAGCCATTATGAACCGAACACAATGAAGATTACATTAACAGAAAGATAGAGAAGTGGTCCAAGGTAATTATCTGACTTGAATTATAGTAACATTAAGCCAAAATGTTCGGACTCGAGTAAGCCAGAGTCAATTCGGTGCTATACTTAAGGAGATGCATTACTCCACTCTTTGTCTTAAGCTACTCACTTATGATAGGAAGAACAACTACAAATCTGTTTCAGGGAAGTAATTCTGTAATAGAAGTGTATTTTTATAATATAGTCTACACCATCAAATTACATATCTAATTACATGTAAACTCCACAACTGTAAGCTTTACAAATGATTTGAAAGCCAATATAACCAAAAACATATTAAAGCCTATTTCTTACTATGCAATAGAAAAGAAGCAAATTCATCTAAGTCCTTTAATTGACCCACAATAGTTAGAAAATAGCAGAAAACATATGATCCAAGGCTGAAGCAAGCGTGTTTTGCAAAACGAGATCACATTTTATACAAGAATGTAACTGAGTTATTGAAAGAAAAGAGAGGATAACATCAGATAAGGGCTCATCTTCTGATTCATTCAAGAAACAAAAAGATGATGCAAAACATGGGCTGAAACAAATCAGTTATTCACAACTATTAGGCTATGACAATACTCTTGTTAGCAATAAAAGAAAAATGCACGGCTACAAACATTGTGATCATTTTGACAAGTTTACAAACGCCAATCTTGACAGAACACACTCATGTTCCAGTGACATGCATACAAAGCCATTGGAATCCAAGACAAGGCAGATGTGCCATGAGTTAATCTTATTATCAACACACGATAGTGAGAATGTTAATAACTTGAAGCAAATGAAATGTACACAAAACCCGTCTGCCTCTCCAATGAAGATAAATGTGGATGTTAATGGAAAATGGAAAAAAGAGGTAGCTATTGTGAAACCATACTAAACGTGTGACAAGTAAGGATTTCACGCCTGGGTAAGTGAGTCATAGCAAATCCACAGCTAATTCCAAGTAAAATTCAAAAAAAATAAAAATAAAATTACTATAGATCTTGAGGTTATAGCTACAAACTCCATATAGTCAACACAGTCACATACTTTTGGATAGATTTTTCTAAAGGATTTTCCATAAATCATGAAGAACTACTACAAAATGAAAGAAAAATTTACACCAAATTCTGGGCAAATCTGCAACTAATCGAATGGATATCCAAGAAAATGAGCCTAAACATGAATCCTATCATTTCATTCCACATCAATACAAACCCCTCTTAATACTAAGAGATAAAAAAAAAGAACAAAATACAACATAGATCATAACTTTACTTTTGTAGAAACAAAACAGCACATGTACCACAGGTATCAAAACATGACATCCTGGACATAAATTTTAACTAAGTGTTTACACCAAATTTGCTTTAAATTAATTGCAAAATCAAGTGATTTCCTTACCTTGAACAGACATTTAGATTATCCTAATAGATTCATACAGGCACCAAAATCAATAATGAACTATTGAATAATTTTTAGAACGAAGTTACACCATTACAACTAAGTGAGACAATCCCAGAGTAAAAAAAAAATTCATCTTGAGTTTCAAGAAATGAATGTTCTTATGAAGGCAAAATGAAAAGAAAGAACAAATAAATAAATAAATTCAGCATACAAGACAAATTTGAGTTTAAAAACACCTTCAATGAAGTAACTGTTCTAATATTGAATATAATTTTGCTTTTACGACAAGATCATATTGAAATAAAATAAAATAAAAATCCTAAATTCAACCTAAATCAATGAAAAAAATATTTTCAGCAATCAAACGGTTGAGAAAGTTAAGACATCTCTTTCTTCAAAATAACAGAAAAGAAAAGAAAAAAGAAAAAGAAAAATACCTTATCCAAAGCTGAAATCTCTTTGTCTCTTTACAAATTTTCTTTTGATTCTTGTATTGTCTGATCGATCTCTCTCTCTCTCTCTCTCTCTCTCTCTCTCTCTCTCTCTCTCTCTCTCTCTCCCTAAGCCTTATTAGATGTCACAATTCAAATAGATCTGAGGAAAATAGTGACGAAAATGAAATCGATTTGATCTAATAAACTCAATTGATCCAGCAAGGGTTGAAGAAAGGCGTAGATGAGTCAGATCTAGGATTTCATAGTATGAATTTTTTTTAATGCTTAGATCTAAGGTTTGGGGGCTTTGATTGATAGAAGGATGAAAACAAATAAAGAGAAAACATATTTGAAGTGAAGCAAAGCAAAAAAAATGAGGCCGGAACTCCGATCAACTCACCGGAGAAGACGATCGGAAGATTGAGGTTAGGGTTCTATATGCAGAAAAGAAACAGATCTATGTTTCTAAAAGGTATGGCTGAAAAAGAAGAAGATGAACATAGTACAAGGTAGAAAGCTTGACCGGAGGACGATCGTAATACAACTGGAGCTTGGCCGGAGGTCAGCCGGAGGAGGTGATCGGAAAATATGGGTTAGGGGAAAAACGAGATCTGCTTTCTCTCTCAAGCTTTCTCGTTCTCTCTCTCTCTCTCTGAAAATTATTATTATTATTTTTAGAAAATGAGATAAAACCTGTATTTATAGACATTTTCGAAAATTGATATTCGCACCCTAATTGATAAGGCGCACAAAAAAATGATGCGGCGCGCCCGTAACCTTTGTCCCATTCGGCCCAGGTTCGGCACCATCCAGGATAATTCGCCCCCTTTTTCTGAACTTGCACTACGACTTTGCTCGACTCGTTCGCTAGGCAAACGCGCTCGGATTTCGACAAAATTTTGCAGGGACCTAGCTGGGACCTTAAGCTAGCCTAGGGTGAAGTTTGGGGCCTTAGTTGATTGATTTGATAGGGTTTTGCTCAAACATGGGAATTTTAGGGCACGGTCAAAATGGGGTGTCTACACCTGCAACTAGCGCCGTTGTTCTGCTGAATTCTCGAAGAACCCAAAGCCCCTTCGTCCGAATAGTGCCGTTGTTCTGCCGAATTTTTGAAGACTCGGAGCGACATCCTTCAATTAGCGCCGTTGTTCTGCCGAATTTTCGGAGAACCCAAAGCCCCTTCGTCCGAATAGCGCCATTGTTCTGCCAAATTTTCGGAGAATCCGACACCCTTCGTTCGAATAGAGCCATTGTTCTGCCCAATTTTTAGAGAACCCAAAGCCCCTTCATCCGAATAGCGCCGTTGTTCTACCGAATTTTTAGAGAACCTAAAGCCCCTTCATCCAAATAGTGTCGTTGTTCTGCCGAATTTTTTGTGAACCCGAAGCCCCTTCATCCTAATAGCGCCGTTGTTCTGCCGAATTTTCGGAGAACCAGAAGCCCCTTCGTCCGACTAGCTTCCTTACACTGCCGAATTTTCAGAATGCATCCATGCTCCCCTAGTAAAATTACATTTATTTCCTAGCTTTCATCACTTCTATTGTAAAACCCGGTATAGGGTAGTTACGGGATCTATGGCTCCTTTTGCCCTGGATCCAGTAACGTAAACCCCGTACCATTCTTTGTAAATTAGGCTACGTTCACTCTCCTTATCCCGCCACTCTGTCTTCGGTCCCACCATAGACAAAAGAGACAGAGACGAAAGCCTTGGCGCTCCACGGCGTTGGACAACGGAGGGAATCATAAACCCATCGTTTCATTTCCCTTTTGCCTTGTCATTTTCTGTATGTTTTAGTTATCCTGATTGAAGTCAACTGAGAGATCTTCATGGGACTCGAAACATGCAATACACGACTTCAATCTGGATAATGCCAAATTGGTTTTTCTTCTTTTCTTTGTAAATCCACCTTATTTTATGCACGGAATTAAGCCTAACCGTAATAAAGGATAAAAAGTAAAGATCTTCTGATAAATCTCTCCAAATTTGCAAATCAAGTCTAGAGACCAAGTTTACCCTGGGAATGAGAGGTGCCTAACACCTTCCCCGAATGTAACCATAACCCTTATTCAGATTTCTGTAAGGACCAAGCCCTAACAAATAGAGCAAAATTATGGGTTCTAGGCACCCGACCTAGAGTACAACTGCGGTTACTGCTCTTTCAATGAAACTTGGATTTTTATCCGTGTTTCATTGAAAAGAAGACACGGGTCCTAGGCCCTAACCTAGGTGGCGACTCTGAAGCTCTCTTTCTTGCGAAATCCGGACCCCGATCCCGAGTTCACAAGAAACGCAGACAAACAAACACTCCCACTCTTTTAAAAAGAGCACCCGGCATGGTCATCCCGCACCTCGCGAGATGAGCGATCAGGGCGGAAAAAAATCGGCTCCCACAGTCCTATACTAGTATAGTGGACTCACATAATTACAGACACAAACATATAAGTTAACTATACTGTCCCATACCAGTATAGATAACTTACTGACTAAGCCACATAGACCTAATATACGTGAGTTCGCTGTACTGTCCCATACCAGTACTGCTTACTCATGCACCTATACTTATTAGTGGAGAACTATAATTCATTCGAATCTCCGTCGACTCAAGTTCGTCACCAGTTTCTTTTCGCACAATTGCCTTGTGTGTTTTCCAGGCGTCCCCGGTACACACAATTCACTTATGCTTTCATCAAGTTGCTCCTTATCTACATCTAATACTAATTTCCTCGAATCTTAATTTATGCTCTGATACCATCTTTTCCTGTCACGCCCCGAGACCCTCGGGACATGTGGCAGGCGCTGTACGCGGGTCAGGGCGAACCTCGCACGCGTGCAAGACCGAATCTCGAACCCGAATCACGTCACATCAGATTTCAATGGTACAACATATAAATTAATATCCAAAGCAAAACTAAATGACCAAACTGATCCACAGATATATATATATATATATATATATATATATATATATATATATATACTTCTCAGAGTCTGACAAAAGCACATATATATATATATATATATATATATATATATATATATATATATAAGGTCAAAAAGAAAATACTAATCCTGCCTAACCAACTACGGAACTCCCAGACAACTAAGTCTGCACTGAATCGATCCCTCTTCGGTCTCAGTCACTGAGTCTGAAAAATGTTGTTTAATCCACATCAGTTTCATCGAACGAGCGAGTAAATAAAGCACAGATGTAGCATATCCAATACAAGTTTGAGAATAACAGTTATCAAAGCATTTTAAATTATATTTATCGTTGGGCATGGCTAAACATATATACATAATATATTATCAAAGTCATAATGTATAACGATAGCTCACATAAAGATGATCATGACATAGAGGGCAATAAACTATCGCCGCGGATCAGGCAGGTACAAAGCAGATACATGTATACATGGCCAATAAATTTTTTTCTACTTCCATTTACAAGAGGGCCAACGAATTTATATCCCATTGGTGGGCTTACTGATATTGTCCAACTTTTAATGAGTCAGATACGAGAAACACCGAGTGTTGACTTCATAATATAAAATCTTTACATACCCAAGAGTTTCAAAGCACATCTCAAAACATAATATAGGGAAATGATATTTGCGCCAAGGTGTTTCAATAAACACGGGCCCACTTGTTTGTCATGTAGTATTTAAAGAGATTTCAGAGGATATTACGGTTCTCAAAAGCTCTTTAAACCCTTTAAATACTACACGACAAACAAGTGGAGCGCTTGTTTATTGAAACACCTTGGCGCAGATATCATTTCCCTATATATAACCAAAAGCATGGAAAACAATGCAAGTTTCTACCAAAGATAATATTTTCATGTCACATGCAGGGATAATGCTATAAGTGTGCTGAATTACTCAGCTTCTGTAGACACCCCATTTTGACCGGACCCAAGTTCGCGTCATTTTTGCAAAGCCCCATTCAATCACCAAGCTAGGATCCCAAATTGCATCACAAGTTAGATTAGGGTCTCACCAAGGCCCCCGCCGAATTTCATTAAATTCTGAGCAAATTTGTCAAATAGGACGAGCAATGCAAGAAGCGCAATACAAGCGAAAAGGGGAGTGATTTATCCGCAGTAGGGAGTATCCATGCGAGAAGGGGGGTGAGTTATCCTTTGATGGGCGCACCCGGGCCGAATAGGACAAAATTGGCGGGCGCGCCCTATCAATTTCCGTGCGCCTCATCAAGTGAGGGTGCGGATATCAACCCGTTTATTTTGATATATATATAAAAAAAAGAAAAAAATAGAAGAAGCACTGTTCATTTCTCGTTAAAAAAAAAAGCAGAGAAAAGAGAGAGGGAGAGAGAAGGATTTGGGTTTTTCATTCTCCGATCGTCTTCTCCGATCTAGCTCCGGCAAGCCTACGGCCGAGCTCCGATCTCCTTCATCTTCTTCTCGTCGATCAATCGAGCCACCAACCTCCGATCCGAAGTTCAGAGAGAGAAGAAGAGAGAAAAACCCATTTCCTTTCATTCTCCGATCGTCTTCTCCGATCGGATCTATCAGATTCTGATCGATTTCCGGTAAGATTTTCTCTTCAATCACCTCATTTTCTTCCTTTTCTAATGCCAGTTGTGGTCATTTTTCTTTCCCTTACTATCAAAACCTAGATCTAAATCCTAATACCCAGATCCAAACCGTAGATCTATTATTCCATCTCAGATCAAGGCCTTTTAGGGTTGAGCATTTCTATTCATCGAAAATCCTCAGATCCAAGCAAGTTCTGTAGGATTTGTTTTTTTTTTCTCTTAGCAAATTCTAGATCTGTGTTCATATGCCTCAGATCTGAGTATTATGGCTCAGATCGAGTAGGTTTTTAAAGAGTTTTCTTTGAATCTGGTTATTTTCTACTTGTAAAGCCGTGGCTAGCAGCTCAGATTGTTCTGCGTTTGAGAAGCTGTGAAAAGCTTAGGCGATCAGCTCAAAATTCATGATCTGTTGTCACCATACAAATCGCAAAGGAGAGAAGATCAAGAGGTAAAAGTTTATGAAGATCTTTCGAAGGAGTGATAATTTCTCAGTTGATTTGATCTTCAATCGATAGATCAGGTATTTGTTTTTTTTTAAATATTAATTATTATTGTAGGTTTTCATTTGTCTTTATTTGATGGTTTATGTCATGACTGTTCTTGTCTTTTATTTCTCTTATTAATCTATTCTGATAAGGAGTTATTTGGTTGATCTGTTTTGAGAGTACTATGTGTAAAGAAATTGTGCGATATATATATATAGCTATATATATATATATATATATATATATATATAGATATATATATATTATTTTTCTTAATATTTCAAATTCACATTATATATTGTAGATCTTATCTCCATATGAGAGCTGTTTCGTTGATAAGCTGTAATTTGTTGATCTCTTTCTCTTGTTTAGCTCACCCATTTGTGCAGCCTGAGAAATGCAAACATTTAAAAAAAAAGGGGGATTCTGTTATTGTTATTTAATGAAAGCTACTCGGGGGATTAATTATTAATGTATAGGAAAGATCATTACAGGTGTTAAGATATAAATGCGCTAATATAAAATCCCTTAGGACTTGATGAAATTTGAGATGTGTCCCAGGATTGCATAAGTAGTTTGAGATATAAAAATAAAATAAAAATGGCTGAATCTGTGTTTATGGTGATACATACATCAACCTGCATATTTTGAAGCATATTCTGTAAAGGTATCCTTGGTTGGGAATGCTCGTTTTCATGTGGATATACTCTTGTGTAGTCTGATCTATAGAATTTCACATTAATAGCCCTCATTTTGATTATCACTTACCATTTGTGTTTTGAATTCTATGTTAGTTATAGTCAAATAGGAGAGAAAAGCTTTTGAAATTGGCGCTTAGAGTTTTCTTTATGCTTAAACAAAGCAGAGATATGATATATATGGATATGATTGTATAAGTGTGTGTATAGGTGAGTGTCTCTAAGACTATGTACAGGTTTATATAGAAACAGTTTTATGTGTGTTTCCCTGCACAAGTTTACATGTGAACAAGTGTACTTATGCACAGATTTGTGTGTGTATGGATGTGAGCTGAAATGATCACAAATTTGTGTGTATATGTGTAAGTTGAAATGATCACAGATGTATGGGTGTGAGCTGAAATGAACACAATTTTTTGTCGCTCAGATGATTGAATTCTAGTAGCTTAATGTTCTTTAAAATTAAATTTGAATAGGCAAAATTGGATTCTAAATGGTGTGTTGATTATATCTTTACAGCAACTCATGCCATTCTATAGTATTGTTACCCGTCAGCTCTAAAGGATTTGGATTACTTAATGGATTATATTGTGGCATCTGATCATGTAAAATTTTCTAAATTTAAAATGGTAGTAGAATCCATGTTTTGATGCTAATGGAATACTTGAACTGTAATTTTGAGGCTCGAATTGCTATTTGGAAGTAACTGATACATCAATCTTAATTGCTCTACCTGGAGGCTTATGAATTGAAATTATCTTGATGAATGGAAATTGCCCTTGGTTTAATTCCAAATTTCCTCTTCATATGGTAGTTAAGTTTTAACAACTGTGATTACTGGTCACATTATGTGTTTGAAAGGAATTCTTATTCTCTTTAGTTTAACCCATTTCCTGTTGTTGTATCCGGTGGGGATTTAGCATATGCAAAATGGGAGATGTGTTGTTAATTTGTCAGTCCTTTTAGCAATAGTACATTTTACCCAGCAATAAAAAGGATATTTGGTTTTATTACTTGCATCATTTTTAGACTTGGTCAAGGCTCTGGATTAACCCCTCGTTACTCTAATTTTAGCCTTGATGTGAGATATTCATTTGGTTTAAAATACCAAGTTGCTATCCAGTTGTCGTCCCACAGTTTCAATAATTTATAATTATGATTTTAGTTGAGCTAAAAGAAAAGCGTATCTGCTGTTCATAATTCCACAGCTACCGTCCTATAGTTTCTGTGTTTTAAAGTTGGGATTTTGTTTGAGTTAAAATGCACAGCTGCTGTCCCACAGTTTGTATGCTTTACAATTGTAATTTTAGTTGAGCTAAAAAAAAAAGCGTAAATCTGCTGTCCATAATTGCACTGCTGCTGTCCTATAGTTTCTGTATTTCATAATTGTGATTTTGTTCGAGTTGAAATGCATATCTGTTGCCCCTCATCGCATCAGTTCATTCTCTTGTATGATAATCCCTTCATAGTTGCTATCACTGTGAATTCAATTAGAATAAAAACAGGATCGGATTGCTTATTATATCTATGTTGTAATTTTACAGGTTAAATCTGCTTTTCATATTTACATATTTCAGGCTTTATCCTCTTTCTTTCATTTACATTTCTGCTGTCCTTTAATGCATAACTGCTGGTCAATAGATTTTGGCATTCTACGGTTATGATTTTTGCAAACTTTGGCATTCTAGAGCCATAAATTGTATTCGTTTAGAATTGTATAGCTGCTACCCTCTATGCAAGAGTGCTAGCATAGTTAGACCTTGCTGATTTTGTTCTTAATGAAGATATTTTTGTTCAAATCTTAGTGCTATTTGGTAGCAAATTAGAGCTGCATATGTATTGGGGATGCATGCTAACTTCAGTCAATTGATTACTTCCGGAAGTCTTTGTACTATCCATCAAGTGTGTGGCTATGATACATAATGATAGTTGCTGTTCATTT
Organism: Tasmannia lanceolata; assembly: GCF_043159265.1. Classification (NCBI taxonomy): domain Eukaryota; kingdom Viridiplantae; phylum Streptophyta; class Magnoliopsida; order Canellales; family Winteraceae; genus Tasmannia; species Tasmannia lanceolata. The sequence continues at coordinate 61,891,804 of NW_027518695.1, read as the reverse complement.
GTTCTGGTAGTGTAAATGATGGTTGTTGTTCATTTGCTCCCTTTTCATTTCTCTGAATAACTTGAAGAGAGATATAGGTCCTTCTTTACTATCATTTTTTTTTAAATTCTAGCACTGTTCTGACAAGTTATTTGATATAGCAAAAATAGTTTGACCTAAGAAATTTGCTTTCTTACTTGATATGATAGAAAATTTAAGGCTCCAAAGTGCTCAGGTTTATATCGGGGTACTTTGATTAGATAGGTTAGCAGTTATAAATGATGCTTAATCTATCCTATTCGGTATGTGTCCTTCGTTTATGCCGAGTTAAAATCATTGCAAGGGCAATGATGACGATAGTCGGAGCCTCCCCTTTAGAGAGACAATTTGTGTCTCTATAGAGCAAGCCCAGCCTCAGGGGACTTGCTTAGTCCAAGTAGTATTTCCCTCTCATTGTTTAGTAGACTTTACTAGTGTTTTAGACACCGGTAGAAATTGGACCCCTGCTAGGAGATATACTTTGTCTCGTTAGGCACTACTCCTCTGGAGGCATGCCTTGTTTAGAATCTACCCTTAGGGAGTATGCCTTTGTAGAGAGTTAGCTCATAGGAGGCTTGCTCAGCCTCATTGCTTAGAACCTCCCCTACTTGTACCCTTGCTAGTTGAAGACTAACTCGGTCTATTAGTTGCCTTGCCTATTCATTGCAAAGGCGATGATAGGGTTGCTTGGAGCCCGCCTTCGTGTATAGGAGGCATGCCCTGCCTCATTTATAGAGCCTGCATTTGGAGACGGGCGTGGTCTAGTTTAGAGAGTTTCTTCTTTAGGAGGCTTATCCAGCCTCATATTAGAGTCTCCTCCTCCTTCCGGAGCGAGTCTTTGACTCCTTTGTTCTTTTGGATGTGATTAGAGAGTCTTTGACTCATTCGCCTTTTAGATAATGTTATTAGAGAGTCTTTGACTCATTCATCCTTTGCTAGTAATTTTAGGGAGTCTTTGGCTCTTTCTTTAGTACTGTTAGTAAGGAGTTTCTCCTTAGTCATGTTGTCATTTCTTCTTCTTTGGAGACTAGCCCAGTCTCGTTAGAGCTTTGCCTCTTGGGATCTTAGATCATTTTGTTGTCCTTGATAGTTAGTTTACCTGGTTTAGGGGTTTTCCCCGTTAGCCCTAGGGTTTGGTCATAAGGTTTTGCTTAGTATATTCCTTTAGGTCTTTGACCAAAAGGGTGAAAACTCTTTAACTGTCAAAAACATTGGAAAAAGTTTTAAAATCCAAAAACATTGAATATTTTAAAACTCAAAAAACATTAGAAATTTAAAACATAAAAAATATTTGAAAAACATTAAAAAACCTTAACTCAGTTAAAATGTTGAGTTTTATAGCGTATTAGGAGAGTTCGTTTCGAACTACGTTGGCTTGATCCTCTTCCGAGGTACGTAGTGCAGCTTGGGATTTACATCCCAAGTCCAGCCAAACTTTTTGTAAATAATATTTTAAACTTTCTTCAAAAACCTTTAAAACTTTGTTTTTTTCAAAAGATCTCCCTCTAGAGTTAGGACTTTCTCCTAGATAGAGGGTTTTAGAGTTAGGTGTTTCTTTTGATAGGTTGTTTGTTTGTTTGTTTGTTGTGTGCTTGTTTAGAGTTAGGGGTCTGTCCTAGAGTTATAGGAGCTCCTCCGTCCGATCAGTCGGCGATCCACATCGCCGAGTGATGACTAGAGTAGGATACGTTAGTCCACCCTTGGTTTTCCTTAGGAAATACAGCCTAGTTACACATAGGTTGTAGGAACCACCTGCATTAGCATAGGGCTAATCTGCATTTAGTTAGGGCATATAGGGTGTCCTAAAATCCACAATTCACTGGAATTTAAATAATCGTACAATAAACTTTAATAATTGGTCCGGTCTTTTAGATCGAATCTAGGATAGAGGGCTAGGTGTCTTAGGCATCCTAGCTTAGAATAGGCGCGAAGAACTACGTTGCCTTGATTCTCGTGGAGGCGGGGATACGTAGGCTTCTTTGGATGAATATCAGACCATCCGAGGACTCGGGCTAAATCGTTTAGAGTCTTAGGATTTGTTGTGTTGTTATATTGTATATTTTGTTGTGTTTTCTTACTTTCTTGTGCAGACCTATACCTTTAGCTGTAGCTTGTATGTGCTTGTCCATCAGAACTTAGACACCAGTTAGGTATGTCACTCATAACCTAGCAATATTTAGGTGGCACCTTTTTCATTTATTTTTTGTATGTGCTTATTATTTCTATTCTCAGGAAATGCATGCTTAGATAGACGACTCCTGAGGATTGTTCCCATTTCACATGATTTTTGCCCAAAACTCTTCGAGGTTAATAATAAATGGCATAAGAGACCAAGTGTTCGCACTCGGGTGAATTGGGGGCGCTCTTCAGACCTTCTCCATTCGTCATCAGGCACGAACCTTTTGTATCTCTGGTTATCCATTGCAAACAGAGCATTTGTTTTGGTTCCATGGCGCATCCATGGATGGCGACTCTGAGTTTATTTTAGGTATGTCTCGGTTTCGAACCTTTGTTCCGGATCAGGACATATCTCTTTCTTTTTATATCGCCACTCGTGCTATGCTATGAGGGTGGCATCCGTTTTGAGAGTTCCTTGGTAGAGCTCTCCATTCACGTGGATGATCCAGATGGTGTCAGGGACCCGTTCTCTCGCCGTCCTCGGATCGGGGTCCACAGCTTCAAATACTTTATTTTTCTTTCTTTCCCTTAGCTCTGCACTCTACATCCCTACATATAGGGCTTATGTAATAAATAGATATTCAAGTACTTTACATATTACACATACAAACTTGAGGAGGGAATTTATTTCCCTTTTTCTCTTGCCCTTCTCTTTGCAACCCTACGTAACTTATATTGGGTGGCGGTATATCGGACTTGCGGTGTACCAGGCCCACAACTACACCATGTAAACTCCAGAGGGTTCATGGTATACTGGTAATACCATTATACCGTCTTGAAGCAGAAATTCATACTACTTAGTTTTTGCACTTTCTAAAACTCAAATCCAATGTATGAATTATCAAAACTTCTAACCATATAACTTGTAAATAATAAACCAAAGAACATCTGTTTAGTTGAAAACTTCGGCCAAATCCCACATGAAATGGCCGGAAACGTTAAAACTTCAAAATGCACAAAATATGTCTTTTTCTTCTAAAACTGAAACTTTGTAATAATCATAACTCTTAACACATTTCGAACTGGGCTTAGCTCAAAACATACAAGTTGTTAGGTAAAATATTTTCAAAAACTTTCATGTTGACACCTCTAGCCAAATCTTGCCGAAAAAGTAACTTTTCCGATCTGATATTTGAAATAGGGTTTTAAGTAAAACTGAAATTTTAAACTTAGTGTATCTATTTGTAAACTCAAAACTGGTATAAGTCATAAACATAAAAGTTATTCTACATAATATTTTCAGGAACTTTTATGTTCATCCCTCCTGCCAAATCTCGCCAGAGGTGACCCAAAAATATGAAAATCACTATTTAATGTCTTTAAAACTGCTATAACTTTCTCAATTCAAAACCAAACCAGGAAAAATTTATATGTAATCATCTAGATTAAAAAGATCTAAAACTTTGTAGCTAATCAAAATTATTAAAAATGAGTGTAAATCACATAAGAATCAAAAGAATCAAGAAAGACAATATTAAACTTACAAATTTTATGAAATTTCTTCTCCTTCATCAAACTTTGCTCTTAAACACTTCCAAATCACAAATAAAATAACATATATTTTCTCCAATTTTTGAATGATTTTTTCTTAATTTTTTTTGAAATTTTCTCTTGATTTTATGATAATTAAAATGAATTTAAATTGATTTATAACCTTGCATGAGAGAGAGATGGCACTTGGATTTCCAAGTGTCACTCTCCTCTCTCTCCCAGCCATGCTAATATGTAATACCCAAAATACCCTTGACTATTAGTCTTGGCCTTTTAGTATTTACACTTGTGACACTAGTGAAATTACCAAAATACCCCTCTAGCTTAAATAATTAAATAAATCAAATAATAAATACTAATCTCACTTAATCACTTAATCACACTTATTCTCTAAATCACTTAGAGTTAATGTTAAACCCAAACTTGGTCCTTTCAATTACTTCGCGCTTTTGCCAATCTATAAACACAGTCTTGGACATCTTTGCATCGAATTCTTCTGGTGGACAGAACCGCGTGAGAGGTACCCAAGGTTGTTGTCTACCTCTGAATTGACGTATAACTCAGTGAGGAATGTAGAAAGAAGTATTTCGGAGGCCAATGAGACAAACATAGTTGGTCTTAAAGGTGGTCATGGTGATGCTATCAGGACCTCGGAGTCTCCAAATTATGTCATCATTCGTACGGGTTCCTAACCAGTTAGACCATTCGTGTTCACTATTGAAATGAACAACATGGCTCCATGATTTGAAGTTTAGAATGAAGGGGATTGTTCGAGGTTGAGGGACTGCGATGTGAAGCTTCAGGCAAAGCCAAATATAGAGAAGGGTTGGACACCCTGTGAATGGGAGGTGATGATACTGGAAGATATCATCAAGCCCCTTGAAGATTTCTGCAAGGATTGTAGGTATAGGGTTGGCATCTTCAAATAACTCATCGACTAGGATAAGGATGGAAAGGGAAGCTAGGTTAGAGTTTTGACATACAAGGTACTTGGCATATATACAAAATTTATAGGCCTTGTAACAACGATGTTGGAACAATAGGTCTCCTAGATCCCCAATAGGAGCATACATCTGGATAAGTCTATCAGTAAAGACACCCTCTGGTGTCATGAAGGTGACAGGGTCATGCGATGGCATGCAGACTGATCGACGACACAGGAAATTGTTGGGTCAGTACCCAAGTTCAGGAAGGATATGAAGGAAGGTTATCCCCTTCCGGCAAGATCGCTATGCGCAACGGAACAAAAATTGCATAGAACTTCAAATTTTCGTTTCGATCTTGCTTTTCCTAAGATGTTAGAGTCTAGATTGTTTAATTATGTTAATTAAACATAAAGAAACACCTCTTTGAAGAAGAAACCAAGGAACCACGCTACTTGATCTACTCCTCGAACGGTTGTGATAGTTCTTAACGCCGCAAACCTCGCAAGTTGAACCGTTGGATTCTTTTCTTTGCACAGTTAGTTATGGATGTGAATAATACTTATTCACTTCAACAAGGTCTGATCTAATAAGTATCTTTGTAGTAAAGATTAGAGAATCAAATTGGAAGCCTTTCTCTTTGAAACTATGCAGTGAATTTCAACTTTTGGAGAAGAGGTGGAGAGAGAGAGATGGATAACAATTTTTCCAAGGGGGAAGCAAGGGGAGGCGAATTTACAAGGTGAAAGACTCTTGAAATTCATCCAGCCCTTTTGGCTTTATAGAAATAGAGTTTGGTTAATCTTCTCCTTGTTTCTCTCTTCCAATTCATTTCCAATTGTAGAAACCATGTAGTATTCAAACTCCTTGAGCCATTAGGACTCTCCCCAAACGTCCAAGGCTATGTGGGGCGGCCAGATCAGATTGGGCGTGGTGTGGTTGAGTCATTCTACATCCCATTAAGGCCTTAACCAATAAGAGTTCGAGTTGGAAACGAACTACTCGAATTCTAGAAGCTAAAATTTAGCAATTCGATCTCCAAGATGAGTCCTTATGCAACTCGAAGTCCTCGAACCATAGGAAAGCATTTTCCCAGCTCTCCCTACTGTCTTAGGCATGTGGTGGGCCCCACCAACCTTATCCAAAGGTGTAGTACTATCCCAATTCCTAATTCCGTAACTTTTGCAAAACCGGTTTAGGAATAACTATCCTCATTTGGATTTCATATTATTATACTTATTATTAATCACATTAATAATGTATAATAAATTATAATAAATGAATAATTAATTATCCATTTAATTAATTACCAACTCGCATCTAATGGGAGCTATTCGGCTCTAATTTTGTTCTCAAAAAATTCTCTTAATGTCTCTTGTTACCCACTTAACAAAGACATGTATATATACATATATCAACACACACACACACACACACACACACACACACACACACACACACATATAATTAATATCCACATTAATCTAACAGATCCTATCCGTCCATGCAATTACATAAAATGCGGAACCCTAATCCGTTTGGATGTTACCGGGTCATTCGAGCTATGAGTGTGATCGTCACAGGGATCCTACGGTCGATCCTGCAGAACCTTATGGTGGGCCCCACTGCGATCTCGCTCTGTAGTTAAACTACACTCGCATTAGGTCAGTGGCCTCCATCGAGACGTAACCTTGAAGATGACTTCAGATCATCTTACCTCTAATAACATCTTGTATGTGCAAGTCCTTTCTTCTTGACTACATATACTGAGTTGAGTCATAAGGGGGTTGAACAACTCTTACCCCCTTGACCCACTTTTGGTATACCATTTTGGTCAAGCGATGTTCATCCTCCAATTGCATTTGTAAAATCCTTTGAAAACTTTTCAATGTTTCATAAAACATTCTGATAAACCTTTTATCAAATCCACTTGGCCATGCTATTTAATAGGCCTACCGCTCTGACAAAATTATAGATGTCAATTCCTAAATTTTAGAGAGAAGAATCTCATGTTGAGTATCACTATTGGTCTCGAGAATTTGCTCTAGGATATAGCTCTATCCGAATGTGACTATAAATTAGAATCACTATGACATAGACTAAGACCCTAGAACGGGCCGACAAACCAATAAGATCACTTAAGTCTAAGGACATGTGAAGGGTCCTGTTTGGAAGAATAACTTTACTCTCTTTTCCACAAGTTGTTTTTTGTTTGATCCGGTTCAGTTGCGCGAACCAATCGTCATTCAGTTGCGCGAACCAATCTTCGCACCCACTCTTCTTGCTTAGGGTCCACTACCCAGATGACCGAGATAAGTCACCTCAAGATATGTGCATGTAGGCAAGACTGGTGCTAGTTGTATACAGAAAGAGAGGTTATTAGAGTTTGGTTTTTGATAAGTTATTTTAGTGTATCTAGGGGCGATAGTAATACGCAAGTCCTCTTTGTTGGAGGGGCATTTGTGGGATTTCATTTTATTGGGAACATTTCCTTTACTAACCTGGTGGCCATTGACCAATTTCAGCTACCAATTTTGCATTGAGGTAAATGGAATGACCATAAATATATTATCATATTTATATTTGATACTAGTGGGACCAAGCGTCTAATGCATGGTTTAAGTTAATAAAGAAATAGAAAGTTGATTAAGGAACAAAACAGTTGGGGTGAAAGTTTTACCCTTGGGTAAGGTGGGTTGGGAATTAATTTAGATCGAAAAGAAACTCACCGTAGAAGGGGCTGCTTAGAAGCATGAGGGAAGAAAAGTTATCAAAATTGACCATTACATTGAAATTTTTAAGCCAAGAGTTTGTAAAAAATGTGGATGTAGAAAATATTATGTGCATTATGAACAATGAAATCAGGAAATGATAACTTCCCAAGAAACCATCATTGGGTGAATTTTGATTTCTGCATTTACCTAAATATGATAAAAAGAATGATAGTGAACCAATGCAAAGAGACACCAAATTGTGATGCAGTTCAGGCCTTTTGAGTCATCATATCATTGAAGTTCACTGATGGACAAGTGCATGACCATTAAAAAAATGAGTTTCCAACATAACATCATTTCATATAACAAAGTTTCAAGTACAAGCAGTTTCATGTAATGGATCTTGCACATATTGATGATAGATCACTGAAACTCCCTATAGAACTCAAAAATTCTAAGAAACCTGTCATTTCCCTGTATAAGTAATGATTTTATTTCCAACACTATACCCTATGACTTCAAAGTCCAATGCAAAAGAGATATCAAACATTAAATCGAAAATGCTTAGGTAAGCCGAAGAAGTTCATGGTTGTACTTCTGTTCTCCTTCGGTATGTATTGGAATCTCATCTTCATGATGTATGGCAAAAATATCTGGTGCATGACTCGAAGGTACAAAACCCAAAGGGGTGGATACACCCCTCAAATGAAATGCTCCCACCTTTCACCAATGACAAGCTTTTACATGTTAGCAGGATCTAGCTGGAATTACTAACAAAATGAATGTTGGAAGAGTTAGTAACAAATTTAATGAAGAGATTAAGACATGCGGAGGCGATGGGAGCAAACAGAAAAAAGTGCAGGCAAAAAACAAAACACAGAAAGAATGAAAGAAAAATCTAAGAAATTTGTATGTCGCCTTCAACTTTCAATGTTGGACAGGACAGAAGCCGAGGTCCATCAGAGGCTCAGAGTTTCCCAACATTGAAGCCAACATGAATGTAGCAAAAAAAGAACGAGAAGGAATGTCCTCATCATTAGGGCTTAAAGGAGGCATCCGCAGGCACTACCGTATAGTTGTAAGGCCTTACACCATATAAAAACTCCTAAAAGTGTTCTAGCTTTTGTACAAAGTTACCAACACAGAAAAAAAGATTAAAAGATCCTAGCTTTTGTAAAAGTTATCAACACTGAGAAAAAAATTCCCAAGATGGGAATTGCTAGCGTCCATCGCAAAAGGCTTTTTTGCGGCTGGTCTGTCGCATGTCAGACCAGCCACCTCGTGAATGAAGAAACAGCTTTTGTCTCCATTCACGAGGTGGCTAGTCTAAAGTGCGACAGACCAGCCGCGAAAAGCCTTTTGCGATGGACCCTAGCAAATCCCAAGATAAAAAAGTGTTCTAACATTTGTACAAAGTTATCAACAATGCACACCAGTAAGAAAAGAAAAAACATTAATATAGATGGAGCTTCAAAAAACAATTTGGGTTGTGCATCTTCAGGCATTATAAATAGAAATGGTACTGGAGATTTCATTATTGGGTCTTTGAATATTAGGTTGCTATTAAGAGGGACCCCTCTGGACTTGTTTATGTGCTGAAAAAGAAGAACCACATACTCTTTCATTTCATAATTTCAATTACAGGCCAGTCTAGGAGTCTCCTTTAAGAAGTCATTAAGCCTAAAACCAATATAACAGTACAAATAGAAATAAAAACATGCTAAGGGAAGCACTTCTGTTCTTCACTTACCACCCATTAAGAAGTTCCTTAGCTTAAAACTATATGTAACTGTACAAATGGAAACAACAACATTGAAAAGGAAGCCGCCGTATTCTTCACTTACCGAATATGATCATTAATTGCAAACCAAGCAAACATAGCTAAGTTTGTGGGGATGTAACCATACAATATTACATTCTGGACTTCAAGCCACAGAGATGGATGATCTGCCATTTGGATTTTCCCGTGAAAGAATGCCATTAGTATTTTCCCACGAAAGAATGATGCCTACTGAATTTCCTTAACCTGATATGGAAAGATGAGCATGTAAGTTGACATTTATAATACTTGAACTTCACCTCAAATTCATATATCCCTGCTTTGTTGCAACTGTCGTACCTAAACATAACAATTTTTAGAGAAATGAAATCATGGAATGTAAAGTTGGAAAATATCTAACGAACAACAATCCTTTTTTCTGCCATTTTCAACTGAAGCACCATCCAAACATGTAAATAGTTCAGTCAATAATGAGTATACATCATAAACCGAATTGAATAATAAAAAAAATACATAATAGAGAAACAACATTAAAATGAATTGATCGCCATCAATCTCTATTCAAAGTAATTTTCGCATTAGTGCGTTGCAGAGGCAGCCAGGCAACTGATAAAAAAATAATTTTCTGGATGACATAGGGTATCCCCACACCAATTTTTAGGGTGGGACTATTCCCTACGGATGCACGCAATCACCCGTAAACCACACGCATCGGGGAAGCCTGGGGGTATTCGAACTCGCGTCACTAGGGAGCATACCCATCACTTTAAGCCAACAAGCCACACCCGTACGGGTTATCTGATAAGGAAATTTCTTGGTCCTCCTATTCTTCAATGAAAATTAAACCAATATATAGGTTTTAATAAAAGCCAAGATGTTCTGTACTTTTTCTTGATGTCATTGATAATACCCAGCAAAGCTGAGCAAATCCATCCAACTGGACCTTAGTGTTTTGACAGACACTGGCGAGTTTGGCTAGTGTATGAGCAAGGAGATCTACTACTCTAAAATTCTTGGAATATTGAGAATTAAAATAAGAGGAAAGAATATTCTGAATCTGGCGGACATACCTTTTAATAGCCATCCACATGCACATTTCTGAGAAATCGAGTTGGCCACTACTTTGGGGTTCACATATATGATTCGTCAATTAATCTCTCAAGGACACATGTAGATTCATCAAGATTGTTCAATTTTCATTTCCAGTCCCAGACAAGGAAAGAAACCGAACTCTAAGGGGTGCTTTTGCTATGAAAGACAGCTGCTAGAAGTCTTCTGTTTTCTTAGTATCGGTATACATTTAACTGCAGAGATGAATTTCACTATGTCTGAGACTTGAATCTTTAATAAGTTTGATCAGACCCTTGTCATACCTTGCAAAATTGTTTGAACCTTCTTGAATACATCTCCTTCCACAAATCCCGAAGGTTGAGCAGTAGAAAATCCTTCCATAATCCAACTTTGAATTTAAAGAAGGAATAATTAGCAGCAAACCATGGGATTGTATCGTGAGGAATACAACCGAGGTGGAAAGATGGATAAAATTGAACAGAAATCCCTCAGATTGAAATCAGGCAAGAGAGTTTGCTCCCTAAGCTCATTGGCTTTCCCGCTTTAACAGGAAAAAGGTCATCATCTACACGTATCCAAGTCATTAAAATTGCTCCAAATATAAAAATATGTGCAGAGTTGAGAGAACTGCCTAACTTATAATAGGTAAGGGAGGCAGAAACCAAGTATTGTCATCTCTCTAATATTCTTTAGCAGATCTCCATATATGGTTGAAGGAAGTCGGAATGAATCTGCACAGATAGAATAATTTTAACAACCCTGTTGCTAATCTTCAGAGTCCATAGGACTCTTTTAGTCCATCTTATCATTTTGCTTGAATCATCATTGACTATAAGATTCCCAAATAGTTCTTACTTGAAGATACGAACACCCACCAACAACGCCAACAGTTCCCACTTAATTAGTGATTCGTTCAACCAGCTGGACCAGTATATGCCTTCACCTCCTCTGAATTCCAAAACACCCTGCCGAGGCTAGGGGTGCAACTCGGGTTAACTTTTTGGAATTTGGGTTGAGCTTTTACCTTAAAATTGGGTAGAGTTCGGGTTGATTCCAATTCACTTTTCAACAAAAGCTCAACCTGACCTGACCCAAGTTGCACCATTAGCCTAGGCCATGAAGGCCTGGGTTACTTCTCTTGGTTCCATCGAAGTTCTGTTTTATAGTGTTAGGAGGGGTATAGGTCCATCTGGATGTTGCTATCATTCTTGGCCCACTAACGTAGATTATCTCTATAGAAGAATAGATGGGGAGCATCATGCTGTGTTTGTCGGATAATTTTTTTGGCTTTTGATTTTGTAATGTGGTTTAAGACTTTAAGTCATTTAAGTGACTTAATTTGTGAGCTCACTTTGGGTTTTGCACCACACTTGAGGGGAAAAATCTGGGGCGTATTGCTCAAGTCATTGGTCCGAGCCGTGCGGGGGGGGGGGGGGGGGGGGGGGGGGGTGGGGGGTGTGTGTTACTAACGAAACTCAGATTGGCCCTGCTCATTACAGTTAGAAAATGGAATTCAGATGAAAATTCAGACTTGAGACTTGATGTGTATGAACAGAGGCCTATGAAAAAGCAGCAATTTCTAATGTATAAAATTGAGAAAGGATTGGAGCTTAGAGGGGCTTGGTCACTGAAATTGGGGATTTCCCTTTACGATTTCCAAAATTAATGATATTTTTTTGTAATACCATTCACAAGATAAGGATTCTATTGGGCACTTCAATTCACATCCCACAAAGACTAGAGAGACATTTAGATTGGATTCCAATCATGTTGTCGTTTTGTGGTTTGGTGCTGCCAATTTTCCATGAAGGTTCCAAGAACCGAAGCCATTTGGTTAGTTTCTTTATATAGCTGAATCTTGTTGTAAGGTTCTATAAAAATTCCCGTAGCTACATCCCAAGGTCTGTATGACGATCAATTCACATTCTTTCTCTTGCAAAAGGACATGACCAGGTTGAAATACTGCAACACCAGTAGAATTGGCCACTCTCACATTTAGATATGTTGATTTAATTTCGAAGGCAGTCTGCTAACCAGAACTAGAGAATTTATATGATGGGTGGCCGTGAAAACACGTGAAGTCTAAAAAAGTAGGTACGGCCCATTTTTTTATGATCCAAACCGTTCAACTGTTTGGGCACAATGTAAATAGGTTGTGCCCCAAAAATCATTTCCATAGGATGATTCTAACCCTCTGATCTGTAGAAGATTCCATAAATGATTTTTGGGGCACTACATATTCAGAACTCAGAATTGGAAATGATCTGAACTCAGAATTGCATGCCAAATTCAAACCAAAACTACATGGTTAGGCTTCAACAAGTCCAAGTCGAACATAGGCCAATTCCTTTTCAAGCAGAGAAGGCATCAGATCTACAAATGCTTCAGATGAACTATGGAATTAACAAATGAATAGATCTGTTCATTTCAAATAGTAAGTAGTAACCCTATGCAATCCAAGTTTCAAGTCTCTGCAATTAATGAACTCTTCCTCAAGACAGACCTATTGAAGGTTTCTCTCCACTAGAATCTTGAATTCCAGCAACTTAAATATACATTCTAGGATCTTGGTATTCATTTATTATAACGATTTCAGAGTGTAAGGTAAAACCAGCAGAAGGATTCAAAGAATCCGAGAGTTAGGTTGATGTAGTTGAAACTTACATTCAACAAAAGAAAATAATAGGTAGAAACTCATCAATTCCTTCCAGTTGAGGGGATAACTAAAACGTACTGAATTCTTCAAGAGCATGTAAAACCTTGCCTACAACGAGGGCAAGAGGGAAAATCGAAGGAAGATAAGACGACAAATTGTCGTAAGGATAAAGATCTCCTTCTCTTGTTGGAGAAAGGAGTCCAAAAGAAAATTACATGTATTAATTTCTTCAAAAATCAGAAGTCCCCTAAAATAATAGAAGATAGAAATACCCCTTTGATAGGGAAAATGACTAGAATAGCCCGTCTTTGCTCGAAGAGCAATATCGTATTTGAAACTCACGCTTGTCAGCTCTAAGTAAGACTCTCCTTCATAAAAGGAACTCGCCCTCAAATGTGTTTCCCCTTTAAGCATAAGACTAGACGTCGGACTAATAAGGATGCCATCCCTTCATTGCTCGACAAAGTGATAGTGCTACAGCCCAGATCAAATACAAAGCTTTCTAGTACCAGCACCATCCGAAGCTTATTGGTACCTCTTCAAGTTCATCCACCAGCTTGAACTCATGCCACAAGGTAACTACTAGTGGCAGTATTCCTCAGTTCCTCTCTTGAATTCCATTAAATATCAGCCCCAAGTGACTTGGTAGGACAGTTCTTCCATGATCAATACTATGTATAACATCTGCTCCAATGAAATCAATTTCGGTACTATCTTCTACCACCTCAAGTTTTGTTTTTGATATTGTCTTGTCCTACTCAATAACCTCGGTTGTCATTTAAAAAAAAAAAAACTCGGTTATTGCTGTGTTTGCTTCCCAGCTCTTCTCTTTCTGCTCAACAGATTTTGGTAAAGATGGTTCTTCAAACCCCGTTGCGATCTCCTCATGGCCAGTTAGATTCCCCTTCTCATCCTCTTCATTATTGGCCTCATCATCTAAATGTGGTTGGGGCGAACTTAGTGAGCTGACAAATAGCTCAGTTGTATCTTCTTCTTTCTTGTCACTACTAGTCTCTAGAGCCGCCTCTCGTGGTAGAGGTACATGTTGGGGGTTCCACGTGAAAGCACAAAATAGTCCCACATCGGAAAAGAGTTACGATGTGGATGGGCTTATAAGGGAATGTGTTCCCTCCCCTCAATAGCTAGCTTTTAGGGGCGAGTTCTACCCTGTTAGGAGTCCCAACAAGTGGTATCAAAGCCGGGCCGTGGTAACCCCGGTTTAGACTCTGAGGATGGAAATTTCCCTCGGGGAAGATCTCGGTAACCCTGGTAATGCCTGTGAGGACGGAAAAATCCCTCGGGGTAGATCTCGTAGTTCCCACATTGCACCCGCATGGATGGGCTAGATTGTCCACGTTGCTTCCACGTGGAGGGGGAGATTGTTGGGGGTTCCACGTGAAAGCGCAAAATAGTCCCACATCGGAAAAGAGTTACGATGTGGATGGGCTTATAAGGGAATGGGTTCCCTCCCCTTAATAGCTAGATTTTAGGGGCGAGTTCTACCTTGTTAAGAGTCCCAACAGAACAAAGCCCAGGGTTTGCAGCCTATCCATTTGTCTCTCAAGGTCATCCTTCCATCTTCTGTGAGATTCCCGCTCTTTGCGATGTTGGGCCAAGAATTCCTCCCATGGGTCTTTTCGGAATTTCTCCTTAGGTTCCCATATATCCCAGAATGGTAAAGACTATTGGTAATCAACCGGCCTTCTAGGGAGCAGGATCATTGGGCCCAACAACCTTCATAGAGCGTCGTACGCATGAGAACACCTCATCAAGAGAGAAAAGGGTCCCAGAGCCAACAATCTGTTGCCGAATCGGCAGAAAATCAGGGTCTAAGACATCAAGGAACTTAACAACGCATAAGTCCTCCTAATGCTTGGCAAGAATGGCAGGATCCACAGTGAATGGCATGTAAAGATCAAGTTGCTAACAAAGGGCGACATACTGACAATAGAAGTTTGATACTGACTTGTCCCCAAGTCGGAGACCCATCCACTCAGAATAAATATCACAAATACGAGTGAGGTTGTTGATCCTAGAAAACAAAGTCTCGGCCCGCTGCCATATCTCCTTAGAGGAGTTGAGATACTTCATCGGCCCGGCCACTTTTGTCTCCATACTATTCCACAACAAAGTCCGAATCACAACATCTTCCTTGTGCCACTTAGCATACGACTCATCATCAGGATGGGGGATCACGCTCTACAAACTCAACTAACCACGAGCAAGCAAATAAGTTTAAATCGCCAAACGTCAAGGTGGGTAATTGGACCCATCCAACTTAATAGAGGTCATCTGAAGATTAGGAACATCCGACAACGACGCACTCGTAGAGGATGAATTCGTAGGAAGAGTCATAGTGCCAGAGAGGAACCAAACTAATATAGGAACAACTAACAGATCATAGAAACAACAAGAGGAATCAAACCACACAGAAAACGAGCAGATCAGCTAGAATCAGAAGCCGAAGGCACCAACAACAACAACAACGAAGAAACTGGCCATTCTTCTAGCTGGCCCCTCTATGCTTGCTTGGTTTGTCAATGAGTACGGGTTGATCCAGAGTTTAGTGCAGCAAGAGGAAGAACATGGTTTAGGAGATGATGTCAGTCTGAACAGGTGATGCCATGGGACCTGGAATTGTGTTGTGTGGCAGATGGGGCTATATTTGACTCCCTTCACAGACCAGTGAAGAGTGGGGTTAGGTGGTTAAGCTTGGTTTATGAAAAAGGAGAAAGCAAAAGACTCCTCAATTCGGTGGCAAACCCAGTACTCCTACATCCCACTCATGTTTCAACCTTTCCTCCCATGTCCACCTGAATTCACTCACGACTTCATCCCTTCTTCATCTCATGGTTTTCATTTTTACTCCTCACCACTCCCTTTTGTCCCAATCATCCTAGGCCGTGATGTTACCGCAACTACACTGTTTCATCACCATAACATTTGCTTTTCATCCCATCCACCACCTTCAATCTAAGGGTGGCCGCTCATTAGTTTTCTCTACTAGTCATCCAATGCCACTTCACATTGCATCAGTCTCCATCCTTCATAAGTGAACGAAGTACATTTAAGTGGATATCCATTTCGTCAGAGAGAAGAACTGTTATGGGTCCTTGGTTATTCCTTATGTTCCCTCATCACAGCAATTGGCCGATATCTTTACGATGGCTGTAGGGCCTTCTCTTCTTCAGTATACCAGTACAGTATTATCAAGCTTGGCAATTTAAATTTGTATAGCCCAGTTTGAGGGGGAGTGTTCTCAATTGTCATTTGTTATTTTTACTTTTCTGTGGTTTTTATTGTTAAGAAGAACCCAACTCACCCCCAAATGACCAAGAAGGGCCAAGGACTGTAGGCCCATGACTAAAAAATGATCTCCAATATGGTTAAGAAGAACCCAACTCACCCCGAAATGACCAAGAATGAAAAAACAAATCTCAAGTGTGAAGCTACAGTGAAGCAACCGGTGATCAACATGCTCAAAATCATCAAGACATAGTGCACAATAATTTCTATGATCCCTGACAATGATGGTCAATGGCGAGGATCTTATCTAGAGTCTAGACTCGTTATCCAACAGAACGCCTTAACTATTTTGTTGGGGGGAGGGATAGGAGCTCCAGGCGCAGGGAAGGAAAATTAAGATTAAGAGCATGGAAAATCTTTTCTTTCCCCATCAAAAACCACTGAGCTTTTAAAATTTCGGTAAGATTTTTAACTGCAGATGGTTTTCTCTGTAAAGTACACCGAAATAGGTGTCAATATGCAAAAAAACATATTAGAAATGTTACAAGAGCAGATGATCCGTGAAGGATCATAATAAAAAAATCTCTCGTTTCCTGCCTGACTCCAGCTTCTGCTTATGACTATGAAAGGCCAAAGGTTATGAACAAATCCATTTATTTTCAACCAATTTTAACAACTGGTGTCTGGAAGGCTTACAGAGGCAGTGATAAGTATTGAAATCTATTCAACTTAAAATCTAAGTTCCACGTCCATAACACTAGTATGAGATTTGAACGATATACATTCATATCTACAGAAGATTTCAGGAAGAACCAAAACATTTATGTTGTCTTATTATCAAGTAAAGAAAAATCAATAATCCATATATTTGCTCATATATCTATGTAGAGAAAGTAAAACAAAAGGTGATGGTAGCTGCATTTGCAATTCCAATGGCAAATTTACAATGAAAGTAATAATCGTGTGAAACTCATAGATGAACACAATTTGGGAAGTGATATGTCCGCCCCCTTTGATTACTTGGGACACCCAGCAGCAGTGTACGTGGCAATCAGCCCAATTGAATCCTTCTGATGTGAAGTACATCAGCCCCTCTGCAGTCATCGATACACTGCTGCCGGGTGTTCCAAGTAATCAAAAGGGGCGGATATATTACTCCCCTATCCGTATGCCTATTTTACCATTCAAAATAAAATAAAACTCGTAAGTATGTTTCTCTAAACTTTTGAGTGAAACAAAATTCTGGGCCAAAAGGATTCTCAGAATTTTTTTATGGACGCAGAGGAAATGAAGCACTTCTTCCCCTTCTTCAACACACACAATTAGCAAAAGATATTAATTTGTGCCACTAATATAACCTTCTCCTTATAGAAACTAGAACCAAAGAGGGTTAATGGTTCTATTATATTGAAGGAAAATATTTATGCTAACACAGAAGTTCTCTAAGAAACCTTTACAAATACAAAGGTCCTATTCCAAATTATGGGGGTATATGGTAGTAAAGTTTTCGAACAGTTGGTGAATTAAGGCATGAGGTTCCTTTTTTTTTTTGAATGGTTCTATAACTTTCTAATCCTAGACTGATAGTACTTTCTAAATAAACCCAAAGCACAATTCCTTAACTAAGAGTTGTTTTTGCCTAGGAAACTAAGAAGACAAAAAAAAATTCTAAACTCCTGCAAATAAGGTTCCTAGCATGCAAAAATTCCTTATCTAAGGCACGAGGTTCCTAGCCTGCAAATAAAGAGAGGAAGAATTACCATAAAGTTTACGATACCAAGCTGCAAAAATTATCTGTACAAGGCCCTAAAGTTAATGATAGTGTATGAACTACATGTACACAATCTGTTTTCTTTGTAAATAGAGACGGTTACTTAATTGGAAAGTATCATATGTAAGATAAGATTAGTAACTTGTAATAAGAGAAATAGTCTCCATTTGTTTTTCAGAGAGTCTAAATTTAGTAGTTTTAGGAGTTTAGTTTTTTTCTTTTTTTTTTGTCTTCGGAGTTTCCTATGCAAAAACAACTCTTAGTTAAGGAACTGTGCTTTGGGTTGATTTAGAAAGTACTATCAGTCTAGGATTAGAAAGTTATAGATTACACTTTAGACGAAGCTTCCTGTGCAAGGACTACATATTTCACTGGTAGTGTTGAATGGAAGAGTTCATATTTACCGACTTTAATGAAACTGTTTTCTTGATGCCAAAAAATACCAGTTCATGATTTCGGGAATTTTTATTTTCAATTCCTGCATGAATTTCTATGGTTTTGAAAATCTTAATTGAATCTTTTCACTAGTTTGACCTAGCAATTCGTGTTGTGTTTGCTTTTGGCTTTCATCAGTTCTAGATCAATCTCTACTAGTAGATAGGTGAGTTCCTATAAGTTGTTTGAAGTTCTAACATATGGTTTCATATTGGGTTATTGAGGATTGACTTGCATCAACTGGGATTTAGAAAAGGAGGACTGTGTATAGAGAAAGATAAAAGGGGGCCTTATCTACCCAAAAAGGAAGTCAATGAGAAAATGGAGAAGTTTTGGAAGACCCATATTCTAAACAGATACATTAAAGAGAGGACTCTAGATCAACAAGTTGAACACAATCTGGTTATGGAGAAAATAACTTCCGGAAAGAGATACCAAGGAAATTCAAAAGATGAGCTGGAATCTGATGTTTTCAAAAGAGGATGAGAAGCAATGCTGCTAAGAGGAGTTTAGGTGGGGAATCTTTTCACAAAATGAGAAGAAAAAATGAAGAAAAGAACTAAGAAAGATAATAGATGAACTGACCCAAAAAAAAAGATAATAGATGAATAAAATACAACCAACTTTCAAGTATATGCACTAAGGCTGAGATCAGTGATCAGATACTGAAAAGGGGACGATCAGTCCCTTCAAATGAAGCTTAGTTTTTATAAATTTGTCATGGAAGATAAATTTTGTTTTTGAATATGAAATGATCGTGTTATAACCGTCCTTCCAAAAACACAATTGGAGAATAAGAACCCAAGGCTCTGATTCCAGCAATACCAAAAATAACAAACTGCAATAAAGATATCCCTGTTGGGTAAGAAAGAATGTCATATCCGTGAATCAAAAGGAGAAGGTTGTCTAGGCATTTGAAGGTTTGAATGAAGAAATATTTCTCTCTTTATGAAAATTGTGTGGTCTCTGCTTCAAGAAAAAAATTTCTAGGTTGAATATGGAAGAACCATGATGGAGAAAAGACAATTTCCTAAGCTACTCCAAGATGAGCACTTAGTTATTATTGGATGGGGTGGCTGATAGCTTAGGCTCAAGCAAAATTCAGAACAACACGGCGTATATTTAACAGAATCATATTAGTCATTGGACTGAAATTCAAATATATAACCTTAACATGGATGCCAATATGAAATGCAGTTTTTCCAACTAAATTGTCTTGAGAACATATTCAATATGTAGGAACTATCTAATTGTTAGAGTGTATGCCCTAAAACCCAGTATTCTGTATATTGAATTCTTTGTTATTAATAGATAATTCTGTTTCATGGCATGCATTGGGTATATTATTGAAAATGTGTGATGTGCTGGTTTACTTTAGACACATGTTCCTTCCCTAGGCAGCATTGTAGTGGGAATGGTCGTGCCCACGGATTCATAGATCATAAGGGGCAAGGAGATATTACATTCCAGTTCCTTGCAGACCTAAAAAGTTCCTGCTTGGGGTTGAGACTGTAAATCCCTTCCTTGACCTCAACTAGCATCAGATCTACTTCCATAATGAGTTGGGGTGACTTATCTCGGTCACTTGGGCTGTTAAGCCTAAGTAGATAGAATGTGTACAGTGAAAGGGTTCATGCTCTGAACCGGATCATTCACAGAATAGCCTATGAACAAGATATGGATAAGGATGTAGTGTTAGACAGGGCCTATTTATATATCCATAGACTTGAGGGGTCATACTAGCCTATGGGTCCGCCTTATGGTTTTGGTAGATCTCATAGTAGTTCCCCATTGGAACCACCGCGCTTGATATAACAACTCTCAAGAAGTTCCAACAGCCTAGAAATCGAGGGCAACTCCCTGTCGAAGAAATTACGTCTAAACAAAGGCACCCCCAAGACAATCCTGCGCTCACTACGAATGAAGGATTCTTTAACAAGGGCCTCCTTCGAGGAGGACACCACAAACAAGTTCGGGAATAACTTTACATAAATAACTTTACATGTACATACTAAGAAGAGGAAAGAAGAATAGAAGAGACAAGGAGAGTATAAACAATAACAACTACTAATTTGACATATTTCAGACAAGGAACTGAAAAGTTTCACCTATTCTGGGCGAAACGAAATGAAATTTACGACTAAGCTGTGTATAGACATTACTTTTATACATTGATCAAATTCTCATGTAATTTAGGCAAAGATTTTTTTTTCCTTTTTTCATAATAAGTTAAAACTAATTGAAAAAGGAAAACATAGAAAAATTCAACAAACACTCCACTAATGGACAAAGCCCGTAATGGTAGAAAAAAAGTAACCTCATAAGTAACCAAAGAGGCCAAAACAGAGCAAAAATTCAACGAGGCATACAAGGTAAATTCATCCCAATTAGAGTTCTTTTGTTCTCAAATGAGTCATAATCTATTGTGGATTTTCTCTCTCTTCTTTTTTTTTCAACGAGAAAACAAGGTAATGTTTGAGTTGGAAAAGAAATTGGTGAGATTTTCTCTCTCTTCTTTTTTTTTTTTTTTTGAAAAGTTCGAGTATTTCTTTCCCTTACTAATGTCAGTTACCAAGTCATTTGGCTCTTCCGTTAAGAAAAAAAGAACAGTCACACGACAAGACAGCATAAACATTTCTTTAGCTTATGATAATGTTGAGGACTGAAGATGGAATGTTATCAGAACTCGACCGTCAATAAGCACTGTCTGTCTTCTGTTTTACACTTTTTTATTTATTAGTGTCATTTCTTTATGAAATTGAAATTTCAATAGATATTTCCTTTGTTTTGGAAGAAAGTGAAAGAGAGAAAATGAGGAAGTGAAAGGAGAAACAGAGAATGTAGTCATTGAAGCCTCGATTCATTTATACACTTGAGGCTATCACAACCGCCCCGAGATATTTGAGCGTGATGGGAAGGCCCTCCTTATCGTCTCCCACTGACTCAAGTTTGGGACAATCGTTAATTCGTAAATATTGGAGAGAGGGCTCCCCCCATTGGCTGCACCTCACTCAGTCACTCTCAAATGTAAAAGTCAACGAGTGTAAATGCGCTTTGGTGGTGTGCAGGCAATGCGAGAGCGCATCTCATTTTTGCAAAGGAGAGCCCTTGCAAAAATGAGATGAAAGGGCTACCCCATCGGCTGCGCACCACCCAAGTGCATCTAACATGACATTTTAGAGTGAGGTCCAGCCAATGGGAGAGCCCTTTCATCTCATTTTTGCAAAGGGGAGCAAAAATGAGATGAAAGGGCTACCCCATCGGCTGCACACCACCTAAGTGCATCTAATATGACATTTTAGAGTGAGATGCAGCCAATGGGTGAGCCCTTTCATCTCATTTTTGCAAAGGCTCCCTTCAGTCTAGCATTCCTATTTACATAATATTATTATATCGTTACTAATAATATATAGATTCTCTTAGATTTAATTGTTTTTTACATAAAATAATTTTCACTACAAGACTTGTGAGCGGGCAAATGCCTTGTAGGTCTCTAAAATCATCTAATCATGGTGGGACCTTTAAAGCTACCTTTAATTCTTTTTTCCACCTATTTTATTTATTTATTTTATTATTTACATAATATCATAATATGAGCAATGATAGATGCAAGGGAGCCCTTGCATAAAGAGGCGTAAAAGGGCTCATGATTGGTTCCACATCATTAAGTGTAACCGAATTTCCTTTTTCAACTTATTTTAAACGGTTACACTAAATGACGTGGAACCAATCAAGGGTCCCTTTTTAGCTCTGCAAGAGCTCCCTTGCATGTATCGTTCCTCTTATAATATACTTTCTAATTTGATTCTCTTAGACTTAATTGTTTGTTACCCAAAATAATTACCTTTTGGGCGTGTTTGGCTGCCATGATTTTTTTTCATGATAAACGGGTGTCTGCAAGGGGGAGAGACCAAAAATCAGGAATCAAAATATAGTAAACTAGTGTCTCAAAGTGGTGACGAGTGGCTAAAAATCAGGAAACACAAAACTCTACTCAAAATCCGATTGACTTTTGCCTCATTTTTAGCTACTTCCGACCCTCACTGCAATCGGCCCTCTCAAATCTCTCTCCTCCTCCGACCAGCCCTACCCTTCTTTCACTACTTGGATACACTAGTTTATCATGAGAAAAAAAAATCCTGGCTCCTAGACATGGCCTTTGTTGACAAACTTATTTTTTGTAAAGTTTTAAATAACCTCTCTTTTATTGCATAAAGTGGCCGAATATTTACATTTATAAGGTTCTAAATAATCTGGGGCATGTTCACATGGCAAGTCCAAGTTTTCCATTTATTTGATTTTGATTGGTTTTAAATATTTTGGGGTTGCTCATGACAACTCCAATTTTCTACTTATATACAGTATAGATAATTACAAAGATGGGTTTCTAATCAAATGTTCCACTGATCGAATCCACAAGCTTATTGGGTCGAAAGTTAAGATTCCAAACAGGCCGGGCCGAACATTGTCTTATCAATTTTTTTTCTAGTATTCTGAATATATTGCATTCTCAACTTAAAAAGTTAGAGAAGATAAGATCAGACCATTGAACGGTGTAGATTTGACAACTATGATAGATTAAGTTGTTAGAGTAGATTAGGATTATCTTTCCTCAATATTATCCTTTATCTTTACCTTTATTTTGTTTATCTGTAAGTGCTTATATAAAGCACTGATTATTGGTAATGAACATAATCAGGTAGAAATCTCACACCAAAGCCCTGGCGTTTGCACTTCCAGTAGGGTCCGTGACCTCCATTCTTCATGCTAAGTGAACCTTAAAAGCTGCAACAGACATAGTGTGATGGGGAGTGGGGACAAGTCACATCCACATTTGCTACGTCAGAAGGAAGTAAAACCACAAAGGCTCTAGGGTTAGCGAGAAACAGAGGTATAAAAATTAGCACCCGCCAATTTGATATCTGTACACATCTTCGAAAAGTACATCCAAAATTTATGTTGGCATCCCTCATTTTCTTAGCAGACCCATTCTCTCAAACTAAATTCATATTTGCACAGCCATTTTCTTTTCACTATCTACACGCCCAGAGTGGCCAAGTTTAACCAAAAAATTGCTATTATCATCATACGCCGCTCATGGTTGCTTTCCCGTTATTTTTTCCCTTTCTTGCTGAATTTTCTCCTCTTTTTTAAAGCATTACCTTTCTTTCTTTCGCCTATTTCATTTGAGGTACCCCTTGAGGTGCATGCCTGAGGGAGCAGTTTCAAATTCCACGAGGATCATCATCAAAAGCCAACCTATGATGTCTCGTTCCACGAGGATAGGCAACTAAAACCAACCGTGACGATTTACCCGTTGAGACTTGGTCCATTGTGACTAATTTCCTTAAAGATCGGTATCCAAAACTGATCAATCCTTGAAGATTGATATCTAAGGTTCATGAAAACTCTCCCATAGATGCTAGAGTCTCATCAATCCTATTATGGCTCATCTTTCAAGTGACATCATCATTGACAACCTGCATAGTCATCATGCAATAGCTAATAGTCATCGTCTTTAGCAACATCAGTGACATTTTCAGCAGATAGTTCAACAATATTCAATAGTGCATCAAATTGGAAAATTTTTAGTTTGGGAATTTCATTGTAATCAAATGTATGTCGATTTCCAATCTACATGTGTTTGAAGGCACATGTTAGAGAAGATAAGATCCGACCATTGAACGGTGTAGGTTTGGTAACTATGATGGATTAGGATGGATTAGGTTGTTAGAGTAGATTAGGATTGTCTTTCCTTAATCTTATCCTTATCCTTGCCTTTATTTTGTTCATCTGTAAGTGCTTATATAAAGGACTAATTTTTTTTAATGGTAGAATTCATTAAAAAAGACCGAGATGGTCGATAAATACAGAAAAAAAATTAACAGATACAACTCAAGAGAAAACAACCTCAAGGGGGAAGATAATCAAATTTCTCAAAAGACTCCAATGCAACCCCCCTCCTAGCTTGAGAATCCGCCTCTTCAGTTGCCGACCTCCTAACATGATTGAACTCAACCTGAGAATCTCTGATAATATCTAGGATCTCATTAAATAAGTCCGCAAACCTCCACGGAAACCTATGAGAACCCGATAACCATCGGATAACATTAATAGAATCACCTTCCACTACAACATTATTAAGATATTCCCCTTCAAGAAGCTTTATTCCCTGATGAGCTGCTCGCACTTCCGCCTCATTCGAATCGGCAATCCCAATAGGACCGTCAAATGACCAAAACACCTCACCCTTATCATCCTTCAAAACCCCACCAATACCCGCCGGACCGGGGTTACTTAAACTTGACCCATCAAAATTAAGCTTGCACGAGCCTTCCTCCGGATGAACCCAAGCTTGAACAATATTACTACTCCTTTCCACACTTGAGCACACCTCTAACCATCCATACCATAAATCAAATGCGGATACAAAATCAAATAGAGGCAATGACTTCACCCAAAATATAGTTAACGCCGTAGCCTTTGAAGCAACAAAAATTGCACTTTTAGAAATGCCTCTAAAAGTTCTAGCATTTATTTCTCTCCATAACAACTATATAATGGCAAGAAAAGATAGCTTCCAGAGCACTTTCCCCTTCAATCCCCACGGAGCAAATTGCCAATTCTCGAGAGCTTGGGCGATGTCCCTCAGAAAAAACCCAATGCATTATAAAGGACTGATTATTGTTAAAGAACATCACTGAAGATTAATAGAAATTATCACTCTCTTTATAAATATTCAATTTCATATATGTCCAGATATATTGGAAGATCTTAGCTTCTCAACCTATATATAATACCTCATTTAGGGCTCTATGAAGAGAAGATAAAGCACTAATTTATGTGAGCCTTAATCTTAAGGATGGGGTGCTCTACCAGATTAACAGCTAAATGATTACACAGGTTGTGTAGGACCCAATATTGATTGTTAGCGTTTGTCCTCGAATGCATTAAATTAGTTTGGATGTTTTTTTTTTAGTTTATATCTGAATGCGGCGAGTTTCATGTTGAATTAAAACGTGAACAAATTGCATTTCTTTGGTTTATAAAATTTATTTTATCTGTCAACGAGTCCAAATGATACACCTATGTCGGAATCACAATGTGTTCGGACCCTTCTTGATTTTGGATTCTAATCAGAGAATTCCTTGGATCCACTTTTGAAGTTTAGGTCTTGATCCATTTTGAATTCTGTCAAATTATCAATTCCTGCATAACCATGAAGGGTAAAGATGTTGTGGCTCCCATTCAAAAAAAAAAAAAAAAAGATGTTGTGGCTCGTAGATAGTCTCCACTTGATCCTGGGTGATTGAAGCTAAACTTTAATGGTTCTAGTTTGAGCAATCCGGGACCAACCAGAACAGGTGTTCTCAGAGATGAGAATAGTAACACAAAGTGGGTATTTTCAGGTCTGATAGGAATTACGGATTTGAATGATGCAAAAGTGAGGGCTATCCTCCGCGGTATAAGATTGTTGTCGGAAAATGATTTGGAAAATATCATAGTGGAAGGGGATTCTCTAAACGCCATTAGATGGTTGGAAGGCTGACTCCTCACCCTTAGATTTTTAGAGCTCCATGATGAAATCTTAAATCGGATTGAGGGTCATTTTGTCAGCTTTCTTCATGTTAGGAGATTAGCGAACGGAGATGTGGATTGCCTTGCTCGATCTGAAGCGGATAGAGAGGTTTTGGAGGTTTTCGATTACCTTCCCCCTGAGTAGTTCTTTATCTCTTTCTGTGTGTTCTTTGTTATGTACTCTTTATCCCCATGGGTCATTTCTATCTTTTCTTTCTAATAAAATTCCACCTGTCCAAAAAAAACATGAAGGTTAGCATCCCAAAAATTCCCCTCAAGTTTTCATGAGAATGGAGGATAGCTGTTGTGTATGTTATGTTATTATATGAGCTTCTATATGGTGTATGTGCATACGTGCACATCAGGGGTAGACATATTTGATCCAAGGATCAAGAATACCCTTGACTTTTATCCATAATTAATTTAAGGGTAGCTCACCTGATACTGACATATACACCTGCACACTATATAATTTATGGTTACGGAAAAGTGTTGCTATTCGGTCTTGTAGCTAAGCTTTTTTACTCGGTCAGGTTAAATACAGTGGGGGCGCACTTTGTTTGGGTGATCCAAACCATTCATTTGAAAGCCCCTTACCTAGATAGGGTGTCTACAAAAAATCAGACCTATAGTATGAGCCCCAACCGAGTAGATAAGCTTATCTACGCACCGAGTAGCATCACTTTTCCCTGTTACGGTTACTATATAACTTATGAAAAATGTCTCTCACGTATAGCATGTACATACATGCAGAGTATTTTTTGCACGGCTACTGATATTTGGCCTGCCATGTTTTGATAATGTGGCAAACTCACCTTTTCTTTTCTTTTCTAATTGATATTTGGCCTACCATGTTTTGATAATGTGGCAAACTCACCTTATCTTTTCTTTTCTAATTGCCTGTTGAGACTTGAGAGCTGCTTGCTAATTATAAAAGCTTTGACGGCTGTTAAACAATAAAAGACGAGGTGGGTTTGTCTCATCGTCAAAACATACGGTAGTGGAAACATATGTAGTGGAAACTCACCTTATCTTTTATTTTTTAATTCCACTACCATATGTTTTGACGATGAGACAAACTCCCCTTATCTTTTATTATTTAACCAGTCATGAAAGGCGAATACAAATCCCAAAAAGCTTTTACCAGCCAATTATAAATGAAAAGACAAGGTGAGCTCGTCTCGTTCCAAAACATGGTAGGACAAATATCAGTAGCATTTTTGTATTTCGCCATTATACTATCGAACCTTGGACATTCAAAAACAACCCAGTTCTTGTGTCTGTGTCCCATCCGACTGTATTTCAATTATGTTGATGTGTCAACTGGGACACTCCTACATATTCATCACTGGTGTCTCTGTCTCACCCATTTACATTCGGATCCTCGAGATATAATTGTCGGATAATCCTAACCCTCCAATCTATAGAGAGACTGCACATTATGGAAACCTCTATAGATGAGAAGGTTAGGATTATTAATGCGGGTGCTTAAGAGGGAAGAAGAAGAGAAATTAGAAATCAAGAACACAACTTAGAGAAGAAGAAGAAAATGGGAGCAAAGCTCAACCCAATTGATATTCCATCAATTACATAAGTTAATCAACATCCAAAATCCCCTCTAAAGATGGTTTCTAACTCTTTAAATAAAAGAAAATCCAAGCAGATTCGTTCAAGCTCCTCCACTAGTTAGCTTAGGAACTAACATAACATTAATTGCATTGGAACTCACTAACTTTGACTGTTTTGGGAACCCACAGACACAGTCCACAAAAACTGCCATAACTTTCTACCATCTTATCCAATTTTCTAGCAGAAATACTTGTTGGAAAGATCTCAAAGAGACCTACAACTTTGTAGTTTCTATAATTCTAGCATTTAGAGGTTAAAAAAAAAGATTCAAAAACGGGCCAGCAACATTACTGAAGGAATGCACCTTGGAACTCCACCAAAAATACCTAGGCTTGACATGGCTGCCATGTTGGCACTGCATCAATTATCCTATGAAAATGATTTGTGGGGCACAACCAATTTATGTTGACAACAAATGGATAGTTTGGATCATCATATGAAACGGGTCGTACAATACTATTGAAAAATGCAGGAAAATAAGGCCACACACCATAAAAAATATCGTCACTGTATACATATAGCATCTTAGCAGATGTAGAAAAGATTTTAATAAGATTGACGTGCCACCGTTATCCTATTTCAGGAACAAAAAAACTAATTTTGTTAACTCAAACTTGTCAAAATCCTAATCTTGCTTGACAAAACCTAATTGTTCAATCTAAACATGAATATAGCTATTACTAATCTATTATTTACTTCAATTTACAAAAGGCGCTTATATAATTAGCTCTTGCTAATCATGTGGCAATGGCAACCTTCAAACCTTTCCCAGTGTGTATAATTGAGACAGAGAACAAAGAAGTTCCATTTCAATGTAGAACATTCCTATAATACAAAATACACAGAAAATACGAAGTTGAGACACAATACAAGATACAAAAGAAACTCAAATGATATGTAATCATAATTGTAAAGGGTCAGACTTTTCTTGTTATATATTCCTTCCTGCATACATCTCTCCCTACATAGCTTGTGCTTCTAAGAACTTCTTTTTGTTTTTTTATCTCTTCAAAGCTTAATATTGCTTTCACCTCGAGCTCCTACCTAACAAAAGAGATAATGCAAAGTTGTGGCTGATGAAAATGAACAAACATGAAAAAGAGATAACGCGAAGTTGTGGCTGATGAAAATGAACAAACATGAGAAAGAGTTTTATTAATTTACCTCAGAGAGTTTTGTTTAGCTTAGTACATGATGCTTGCACCAAAAAATCTTATATAAGACACAGCTTATAGAGAATTTATAGTTATTTAGGGTTTGTTGCACTAAAAATTGTACTGATATCCTCATTTCCACATCAAACTGCGCCCAAGGGCTCAAGTTCAGATAATTCAATTCAAAGTTTGGATTTTCAAATTCATTATAGAATCTACAAATAAAGCAGAAATCATACATTTTAGCTTCTTGAAATTGCTCGATGGATTTATCTTCTTTGAATCCCCAAGGATTTCATTTGGTTTTACCTTCTTGAATTTGCTCAATATCTATTTTGAATCCATTTGTTATTCTTGTTGCAAATTGTTAGTTTTTTTCAAGAACTCTTTCAAGCCATCAGTGGAATCCCCAAGTACATATATCCTACCCATGTGTTATTAGGCATTCTTCTTCTTCTTCTTTTTATCCTGGTTAAAGTTGTTCTAGTAAAAACTACGAGCATGGTATTCAAAACATACATCTAGAATAAGTCATGATCACATGTACATTAGATCTAGTCACAGATGTATTACTCTAAATTGATCTAACCATGCAAATTACTAGAATACAAAAGAAAGGATTGAGAACTTATCTCAATCAGCCATGTCGGTAGTCGATCTAGGTTGGATATTCTACTGCCTCGCTATTTGACCTAATCTCTGATGGGGAAGATCTCCTTTTGGTCAATTACATGCCAGCAGAGATCAAACCCCTTATTTACAGGAAAAGACCTCCTAGAGTTACATCTATAATAAAATTCTAATTGACTTAATCTATTTAACCGACTGTTATAGTCGACCTTAGGGCTACATTAATTATCTATGTCTCACTGAGGATGAGATGTACTGGTTATGTTTATACCTTTACGGATCACTTTGGTCAATGGGTAATTTCAGTAATTTCACACTTAATCTCATCCATCAATCCAGACCGTTGATCTTAGACCAATGATTGCCAACATAAGATCTTACAGTTCTTTCTTATTTCCATCAAGTGCTATTTCATATAGTTTTTGTTGGAAAATATGAGAGTACTGTTGTTGATAGAAAACAGAAACGTGTTGCTTCAAGGCGTGATATCACTTTCCTTAAGACAAGATTCGCCCCCACTAGTAGTGTGCAAAGGGGATCCGCGAATTGCCTCCAAGATACAATGAAGCCTAGTAGGGAAGCCCTACTAATGTTTGATGACGCGTAGCACTAGCAGAATCAACCTGAAATGCCCTTCCAAAATTCCAAGCCTTAGAGAAATTTCTAGATAATGTTTCTGCAGAAAAACAGTATCTAGAACAGTAAACAAAAGAAAAACAGTATGTAGAAATACTTGGGGATTTTGTAGGAGTGTAGAAGAGAGTGTAAAGTCTGTCAGAATTTCCAATTCGTTTTTCTATTATGAAATGACCGAATTCTGCACATTTTGTAGACCACCTGGTGTCTTTTCAGTGTGAAAAACACCTCTACAGGGCACTTTTCCATAATGTTTGAAATATGACCGTTAGATCGCACTCATTGATATTGAACGGTTCTGATCGATCCTAGATGTGACTGTTGGTTTGAGTAAAATCTCTCTCCAACCCAGTCATCGTTAGATCAACCATCTATGGTGTGGATCGCACCCCCTTGGCACATGATCGTTGGGGGAAGGGACACAACCCATTTGATCACACTCTTTGACCGTTGGAGTTATGGGGCCGTTGGGCCGACCATTAGGCCCGAACTGAAGCCCAACCCAACCGCCCAACCCATTCGGCTTGATGGGTCTACGAATCATTTGACCCATCCATCCGACCGGTCCACCTTCATCTTGATCCAACGGTGCAGATCAAATCTGGAAAAATTAAAGGCTCCAATCGCTCCTCGCGACGTTGCGTACGTGCGAAGTGTAAAGTGCGCCTAAAAAAGCGCCAATAAAGCGCACTATGCGCCCTATAGCCCATTGCCCAAGCCGCGCGCGCGTGTGCGTGTGCGAACGGTGCGTTGCACCGTCCTGCGGGTCCAACCATAGGTTCAACCCAATGTGCAATCAAACAAGTAATAGAAAAGTGCAGTGCTTTATAAGCCCTTCTCTTTCTTTTCTCTCATCCGGTACGGGACTATCTTTTCAACTACACTTCTACATCCTTTTGTAAAAGCAAATCTTTCCAAGAAAATATTTTCTTTTTCCCAAACGCTTTTGATAAAACATTTTCCAAAATACTAAAACATGCAAAACACATGATTTTGAAAATCCAAAATCACTAACAATCCCCCACCATTTTCAAAATCAAAGAAAATTTTCTCATCAAGCTTGAAAACTTTATGCATAAATGAAGGTATCTCTCGATTTGAACCTTCACTTAGTGAGGACACATCAAAGTTAACCAGAATTGCATAGTAGACGTATCTTTGAACTAGCTATTCTATTTGGTTAACGGGATAAGTCTCACACATAAGATTTCACCTCTTTGGGCAATTTCTAAAACCGACACATGTACTGGCCTTGTGTCTATATCTTGGTTTCATGAGCGCTCTAGAGACTAGCTAGGTCTCATAGGAAGCGGCGCCACTCCCACACTCACATAGGTAGGCTTATCAAGAGTGCCCCTGTAACTAAAACACTCCAACACTATGTTCTAAGCCTATTAAGAGTTTAAATACTCAGCCTTCTCCTTTTAAACATTACAGGTACTAAGCACTTTACCTTGGGATGGCAAATAATACAGATTATAGTGCTTGCAATCACTCCATATGATGTACTTGGACTCACTGAACTCAAGACTTGATGTTTATTCAAGTGTTGAGTTGAGGTTCCATCATTGGTGATTATTGGTTAATGGCTTTAACCCCATCCCTAATGATGTTTTACACACCAGATCTCTTGCAAGAGCTTTAGTGAATGGATCAGCCAAGTTTTGGCTCGATCTCACAAAATCAATAGTTACTACTCCATTAGTAAGTAACTCTCTTATAGTAATATGTCTAAGTCCTATATGTCTGGACTTACCATTATAAACATGATTATATGCCCTTGATAGTGTGGCCTGACTATCACAATGGACATAAATCGATGGCATTGGTTTAGACCATAACGGAATTTCCAATAACAAATTGCGAAGCCATTCCGCCTCTTTACAGCATGCTGCCAGAGCTATAAACTCTGCTTCCATAGTTGAAGTTGTTATGCATGTCTGTTTCTTAGAGGCCCAGGAGACTGCTCCACCACCAAGGGTGAAAATCCACCACTGGTTGAAAAATGGTCTATACGCTCAGTTATCCAACTAGCATCAGAGTATCCTTCTATTACAGTTGGATACCCACTATAACATAAACCATAGTCTATAGTTTTCTTTAAATATTTTAAAACTCTATAGACTGCATTCCAATGAGAAAAACTAGGATTACTGGTAAACCTACTAAGTTTACCTACAGCAAATGCTATGTCTGGCCTAGTACAAGTCATAGCATACATAAGACTACCAATTACACTAGCATACCCTAGTTGAGAAATAGTCCTGCCAGTATTAAGATACAACTTTATATTTGGGTCAAAAGGTGTTGAAATGGGTGAACATTCAAAATGGTTAAACTTTTTGAGAACTTTCTCAATATAATGTGATTGTGTTAGAATAAGACCATTATCCTGTCTTATGATTCTAATACCCAAAATCACATCAGCTTCACTCATATCTTTCATATCAAAGTTTTGAGAAAGAAATAATTTAGTACTTTGAATGCTTTCAATATCAGTACTAAAAATTAACATGTCATCAACATATAAACAAATAACAACACCTTTGCCACCCTTAA
Organism: Tasmannia lanceolata; assembly: GCF_043159265.1. Classification (NCBI taxonomy): domain Eukaryota; kingdom Viridiplantae; phylum Streptophyta; class Magnoliopsida; order Canellales; family Winteraceae; genus Tasmannia; species Tasmannia lanceolata. The sequence continues at coordinate 61,859,335 of NW_027518695.1, read as the reverse complement.
ATTTACTGTATATACATTTATCTGACTGATGTATTTTATAACCATTTTACACTAAGACTTTATCAAATCTTTCATGCCATTGTTTAGGGGCTTGCTTAAGCCCATACAAAGATTTGATAAGCTTACATACTTTATGCTCTTGGCCTGGCAGAATAAATCCCTCAGGTTGTTCCATATACACTTCTTCATCAAGTTCACCATTTAAGAATGCGGTTTTAATATCCATCTGGTGAATGTGAAGTTTGTATATGAAAGCAATGGCAATCAACACTCTAATGGTAGAAATCCTAGCAACAGGTGCATGTGTCAAAGTAATCAATACCGGATTTTTGAGTAAACTCTTTGGCAACTAACCTTGCCTTAAACTTTTCTATGATCCCATCTACTTTGATCTTCTTTTTGAAGATCCATTTACATCCTATAGGTTTAGACCCAGGTAGTAGATCAACCAAAATCCAAGTTTTCTTACCTATGATAGAATCCATTTCGTCATTAATTGCTTCTTTCCAAAAAGCAGCATCTTGTGACTTTATGGCCTCCCCATAGGTTTGATGGTCACTTTCTATGCTTAAGTTTAACAAGACAGAACCTTGGAGTTTTTCTCTTGTCCCTTCTACCAGGTAGGTTACAAAGTCAGGGCCAAAACTCCTATAACTTCTATCTCTTGAACTTCTTATTTTACTAGGTTCACCAACTTCTGTTTGTGATTCTGAAGGATGATCTATAGAAGTTGTAGGTTCAATTTCCTTAGGAATTGAAGTGAACCTATTTTCATAGAAAAAGGCATCTCTAGACTCAATTATGGTATTGACATCTATGAAATCAGTATGTTCTATAACTAAGAACCTATAGGCCTTACTGTGACTAGCATATCCCAAAAAGATACACTCAATACCCTTTTCACCTAATTTCCTTAACTTAGGTTTAGGGATTTTAACTATAGATCTACAACCCCAAACTTTAAGGTAACTTAAGTTTGGTTTCCTTTTCTTCCACAATTCATAAGGGGTTATATTAGATTTCTTACTAGGTACCCTATTTAAAATGTGACAAGCCGTAAGTAAGGCTTCACCCCAAAAACTCTTATTTAAATCAGAATTAACAAGCATAGCATTAATCATTTCAGTAAGTGTCATATTTTTCCTTTCTGCTACACCATTTTGTTGTGGTGTATAAGGGGCAGAAGTTTCATGGATTATGCCTACTGATTCACAGAAATGAGGAAAGTGAGATTCACCACCTCTATCTGATCTGAGACATTTAATGCTTGTTATACATTGGTTTTCGACTTCAGTTTTATAAATCTTAAATTTTTCTAAAACCTCATCTTTATGACTAAGTAGATAAACATAACAGTACTTAGAATAATCATCAATAAATGTAACAAAATACTTTTTACCTCCCTTTGTGGGAACACTATGTATGTCACATACATCACTATGAATTAAATCTAACAAGTTAGAAGTTCTATCTACTTTAGGAAATGACTTAGTGATTATCTTGGTTTGCATGCATGTTTTACATCTATCTACTAAGTCATTTTCATATTTAGGAATTAAGGTTAACTTAACCATATCATTCATTTTCCTAGTATTTACATGTCCTAAACGATTATGCCATAAAGATAAAGAAGAATCCAAAACATAAGCAAAGACATTCACTTTATTGATATTAAGTTTGAACATCCCTTCATACATATATCCCTTCCCAACAAAAGTACCCCCTTTAGAAAGAATGAACTTGTCAGATTCAAATACAAGTTTGAAGCCATTCCTGTTGAGAATGCTTCCAGACACTAAGTTCTTTCTAACTTCTGGTACATGGTAGACATTGGTTAGAGTGAGTCGCTTGCCGGATGTGAACTCAAGTTCCACCTTGCCCTTCCCTTTGACTTCTGCTGTCGACGAATTTCCCATGTATAACACGCTTCCATCTTCAACTGTTTCATAAGTTGAAACAGGTTCCTGTCTTTACAGACATGCATCGTCGCACCAGAGTCAATCCACCAATCATTGCCATCTTCAAGCATATTTGGCCTCTGAAATCATGGCGACAAACTTTTCTTTGTTTGTTGGTGCACCCGACTTCTTATCCTTAAGAAGTCGGCACTCACTCTTGTAATGGCCTGGTTTGCCACAGTTGAAACAAGCACCATTTCTTTTCTTATTCTTATTAGTCTTCTTTTCAGGGTGTTTGTTTCTCTTCTAATTGCCTTTTCCTTGTTGGTTCGAATTCTTGATATTTTCCACCAAATGGATCTTAGAGGATACAGTTTCATTTTCTTTCTTGTCTCTGATTCTTGACTCTTCCTCAATCCTGAGGCATTGAGCCAAGTCTTCAATAGACATTTCCTCTTTCTTGTGTTTTAGACTTTTTCTAAAGTCTTTCCAAGTTGGTGGAAGTTTGTTAATAATTGAAGGGACAATGAAGGAATCATCAAGAAGGATGCCTTGCAAATGAATTTGACTAATTACATGTTGAATTTCATGTAATTGATCAATAACACACTTATCATCTGCCATTTTAAAATTTAAAAATTGACTCACAGTGAATTTCTTGCTACTGGCATCTTCCGCCAAGTATTTGGGTTCAAGTGCATTCCAGATTTCACTTGCTGATCCCATGCCTTGATATATGTCAAATAGTGTATCTGACATAGCATTTAGGATGTGCCATTTGCAAATGTAGTCATCCTGTTCCCACTTCATCCTTGCACGAGCCTCCGCCAAAGTTTCATTTTGATTTGCTGCCGGCTTTAGAGTAGTGAGAACCCGGACCACTTTGAGTGATGTCAAAATGAAGTGCAACTTCTTCTGCCAGCGCTTGAAATTTCCTTTGTCGAAACGTTCGAGTTTGACAAAGTCTTGGGTCATTTGACGAACCGAATAAAGTGCCATTGAAACAACAGTAGATAATCTTGTCTTAAGATTATTGGAAAATATGAGGGTATTGTTGTTGATAGAAAATAGAAACTTGTTGTTTCAAGGCGTGATATCACTTTCCTTAAGACAAGATTCGCCCCCACTAGTAGTGTGCAAAGGGGATCCGCGAATTGCCTCCAAGATACAATGAAGCCTAGTAGGGAAGCCCTACTAATGTTTGATGACGCGTAGCACTAGCGGAATCAAACCCGAAATGCCCTTCTGAAATTTCAAGCCTTAGAGAAATTTCTAGATAATGTTTCTACAGAAAAACAGTATCTAGAACAGTAAACAAAAGAAAAACAGTATGTAGAAATACTTGGGGATTTTGTAGGAGTGTAGAAGAGAGTGTAAAGTCTGTCAGAATTTTCAATTCGTTTTTCTATTATAAAATGATCGAATTCTGCACATTTTGTAGACCACCTGGTGTCTTTTCAGTGTGAAAAACACCTCTACAGGGCACCTTTCCAGAATGTTTGAAATCTGACCGTTAGATCGCACCCATTGATATTGAACGGTCCTGATCGATCCTAGATGTGACTGTTGGTTTGAGTAAAACCTCTCTCCAACCCAGTCATCGTTAGATCAACCATCTATGGTGTGGATCGCACCCCCTTGGCGCATGACCGTTGGGGGAAGGGACGCAACCCATTTGATCACACTCTTTGACCGTTGGAGTTATGGGCCCGTTGGGCCGACCATTAGGCCCGAACCGAAGCCCAACCCAACCGCCCAACCCATTCGGCTTGATGGGCTTACGAATCATTTGACCCATCCATCCGACCGGTCCACCTTCATCTTGATCCAACGGTGCAGATCAAATCTGGAAAAATTAAAGGCTCCAATCGCTCCTCGCGACGTTGCGTACGTGCGAAGTGCAAAGTGCGCCTAAAAAAGCGCCAATAAAGCGCCACTATGCGCCCTATAGCCCATTGCCCACGCCGCGCGCGCGTGTGCGTGTGCGAACGGTGCGTTGCACCGTCCTGCGGGTCCAACCATAGGTTCAACCCAATGTGCAATCAAACAACATGATTTTGAAAATCCAAAATCAGTAACAGTTTTAACCCAAACCCGACTATTGTTAAGAGAAACATGCAATTCACTAAACTTTGGCCTTATTTGGGTCATAAGAAAATTTTTCTCATCAAAAAATTGTCCTAGGAATTTTTTTGGTCTCCATGATTTAAATGGTAGTTATGGCTTATTTAGAGAAGGGGAGCCACCCGGATAGATTTTTGGGAATTCGGATTGATCTTTTACCATAGAATTGGGACTGGTTTGGGTTGATTACAATTCATTTTTTAGCAAAAGCTCAACCCGACCCAAAACCATGTTGCATCTCTAATTTAGAGGGATATAGTTACAAATTGAAGATCCCCTCTAAATGAAACTTGAAATGTTGGGGTTCAAGTTACTTTTTCATATGCAATCAAACAATTGAAAAGTAAGAAATTTTGGAAAAGTTTTTCTTTTCCAAACTTTACAAAAAAAATAAAAATTTATACAATCCTAACAGGACCTTTATGAATTTGTCTTGTTTTCCTAGCTATTGGCTAACGATCTTTATAAATGACAAGGGTAAAAAAAATGCTATGACTATATTAGACAACCTCCATGTCAACTGTCTGGAACCTAGCCATAACTCAACCTTATTCTTAAAGCTTAATAGAACCATCTTACCTCACACAATCAAGAACTTTCAAAGGCTATGATCATCACCCTTAATCTTCATACATTCGACACTCGGGTGCTTCCGGATGGTCTCTACAGTAGTCCTCAAGGGGATCCCTAATTGATCTTTGCCTTAGATGCGCTTTCGCCTGGCTAACCTCTTCGACTTCATCCCATGCAACAACACATTCATCTGAAACTGTGTTTTCTTCGCAGAGTTTTTGTGCTTCGGCGACTTTCTCCTCAATCATTAATGAAAGCTTTTGCTCCTTCCATTGCGAGCCTTGGGAGTCCGATGGCGATGCCGAAACTGATAGGAAATGGGCATTTCGACCTCTTTTTATATAAGGTATTGTCAAAGTAAGATGAGTTGCATGAAGAGGAAGATGAGAGCTTGAGAGGAGTTTTAATGGCAAAAGATGGAGAGAAGCCATGAGGAATTAAAGGAACTTTGGTGTTTAGATTTTAGGGAAGGGGGCGAACATTATTTCATATATAAGAGAAGATCAAGAAGAAAGGCAATGGCAAGTTTATAATAAATAACAAATTTATGGGCAAATGTACATTTTCCATGTCTAAGTTTAGTAGAGGTTATCTAGTCTTCTTGTTATAAAAAAACCAAATGGCACAAGAAGACGCAAATGCTTGTTTGGATCCTTCCCTAGTTGGTTAAGATAAACTTTGATCTCCACGCCCATTAAGGACAAAGTAGGGCCCACTTCTTGTTTTCATCATTTCAAAGAAAATTGCTAAAAAGATAGGTTTAGTAAGTTTAGCCAATTGTTGTTGAACCCAACCCCATGATGATAGGACAATCCTAGTCCTAGATCAAGAGTTGTTTAGGGATTTGCTAGGGACTTTCGTATAAAGGCATTTCACGCCTGGCTCTCGATATGCTGAAAAGTGAAACTAGGTGGCTGCTCTCTCATGCAACAGCCAGTCGCGATATGCGTTTCTGTGAAAGTCCCTAGCAAAAAGAATAAGAAAAACACTTTTAAAATGGGATTCCATTTGGAAAAACAAAGAGGAAATTGAACGCCGAACAAAACTCGGCTCAGGTCGGGGTCTGTGGAACTTTTCTCAGAGCAAAGAGTGTGGGGGAAATATCAATTCCATGCTTACTTTTTATTTTCAGAAGTAATTGATATTTCCACACCCCCTGCTATTAGACTATTAGCAAGGGGTCTGAGGAAAGTTCCTCAGACCCCGACCTGAGCCAAGTTTCGTTCGTGAACGCCCTCTCTGCTTGCGCATGTGTTGCAGCATGGGATTTCATCTTTATTTTTCAAACGAAATCCCGTTTTGCTACCACACAGAGAATAAAGATTATGAAGCAGCAACAAATAAAAGAGTGGGAAATGATATGAGCACAACCATGTTTTATTATTTACACGGTCCTAGCTCATCTTTTAGAATATAAAGAGCTATCAAAAGGTTGTTACAGTTCCCAAACAGTTCTCAATAGCCAATTAACAAAAAGAGAAGCTAGGACCATGCAAATAATAAAACATTACCCGTCGAAAAAATAAATAAATAACAAAGGTGTACAATCACGTGCTCATCATCCCATCCTTGATATTTAACCCAACAGCAGCTCACTTTTTGAGAAGCTGCTGTTGGATCAATAGGTAAACAACTTCAATGATACAATATTAGAGTATAAAGTATAAAATAGGGGCGATGATTTTCACCCCCCCCCCTCGCCTTACGCATTCGCCTCCCTTATAACGTGACTTGACGTCAAAAAGCGTAAAAAAGCATCAAAGTTGCCTACTTTTCACGTCAAATCATGTTATAAGGGGAGTGCATGCGTAACGCAGGGGGAGTGAAAATATCATCTCCCTAAAATAGAACAATGATATGGAGACTGATTTGGGGACCTAGAGTGGAACGGAACTAATAGCCTCTTGACAACTTAGAAATCTTGTTAACCGAACTAATAGCCTCTTCACAACCTAGCAATCTTGTTTCCTTGATTTTTGGTTTTTTCCCCTTAAATGGTGAAACTACACATCCTATGCCACGTGGCATGAAGGGATTAGTTTGGTTCCACTCTAGGTCTCCAAATCGGTCTTCATTTTTTTTTTTTTTGGGTAGGTAAGCTGGGGTTGAGGCAGACCCCGATCAGATATATTAAAAAAGAAAAAGATTACATTCTAGCATATTCAACTCCTGATGCATCGGAGAGGATTACATCATTCAAGGGGGGGGGGGGGGGGGATCTAAAGTTGGGGAGGATCGATACACCCTTACATTGATAATCGAATTTGGAGAGAATATCTGCAGCTTTGTTTGCCTCTCTCCATGAGTGAGATATATCCCAAGAGTCAAAATGCTGAAGGATCGAGGTGATTGAATCTATAGTCCCTAAGCTCCTCCACAGACATTTTTGGATGCCTTTAGCAACACGCACATCATGAACGGAATTAGATTCAATCCATATATGTCTGGTGTTGAGCTCCGTGGCCAGTTTTACTCCATGAAGAACGGCCTCAATTTTCAGCTCGTGAATGGCAGCAGGTGGGATACAAAGAGAGTAGCATCCCAGGGAATCCCCTGAACTGTTTCGTATAATGCCCCCCCACGGATCCTCCATCAGAGCTTAGAGACACATCACAATTCAGCTTCTGATGGAGCCCATCCGGCGGAATCCATCTGCAGAATTTGGCGGGCTTTTGTTTATGAAAAAGATGGAGGTTAAAATGTGAAGCGATCTTGATCGAAAGATCACTCGAACTATCTTGAAGCTTCAGGTGCAGCACTTCGAGACGCATGGACAGAAGGATGCTACTGAGAATATCCTGCTTGTGGGAGGCCTTACCTTCAAAGACTCTTTGGTTTCTTTCAAGCCAAATAAAGTAGATGGTAGCAGAGAATGCAATTTTTGCAGTGGTAGCAGCTTGAGTGTTTCCTTTAAATTTCTTCCGTATCCACTCCTCTTCTGCAATGAGGGAGGTGAATTGCTTTTTTCTATCAGAAATCCCCCGAAGGAGGGAACGCCATACCCATGCCGAGAAAGAACAAGAGAAAAAAAGGTGATCCCTCGTTTCCCGGTCAGATTTACAGAGAGGACAGCGGGAATCAGCAGAGGAAGAAAGGAAATGAAGTCTATCTTTTGTTGACAGTTTGTTCTGGATCGCTTGCCATGAAATGAATCTGTGCCTAGGAATGTTGCCTGGAAACCAGATTGAAGAGAACCATTCAACCTTCGGGAGATGAGGGCGAAGAGAATTCCAGGCACTTTTTACTGTAAAGATCCCATCATTTGATTCTTTCCAAATCAGCTTATCTGAACTATTGGGGGTGAGAATTGCAGATGAGAGTTTGTCCTTCATCTCTTTTAAATGAGGTTTGTTTTGGATATCTGCCCAATAACCTCTTCGAATCACCTCCATAACAGTAGCGTTGTTTGGGATACGGTTTCTGATGGTCCCAATGGGCGAGGATGGGCATATAATTCCCGATGGGAGCCATGGTTGGTGCCAGAAGTTAACGTTTGCTCCATCCCCAATGGCATAGCAAATGAAAATTTTAAGGGATTCTTGGGCTTTGAACATACTTCTCACTACCCACGAAGGTTTGCTTGGCATTTTTATTAACCAGAAGTTTTTGTTTTGAAGAAGGTTTCACACATGCTTCATTTGGAAGGCACGATTGACATCCGCGAGTTTATGAATACCAATACTGAAACGCCCCGGATTTTTTTTGAAATACCAACTCGGTGCGTAGAAAAATATTACATCATCTTTCTCAAAAACTTTCATTATTCCCAAGATCTCAAATACAACAACTACGTTTAGAGGGTTTACAGAAATTAGGTCTAACTTATTACATCTTAATTCAAGACATAGTTGATACATATTTAAAACATATTTGTCCTTTAGAACAGTTCTGGATTCAACTATAGCATTCTTCATCTTTTATCTATACTTCACCTGGGGGTCGGAACAATAAAACAAGAAAAAGAAAGGGGTGAGCTCAAATAGCCCAGTAGGGTATAAACAACAAGTGATGTAGAATTGTCAAGCTCGACATGATATTTTGCAGATAGGACATGTCACATTATAAACATGGAAAGAAGGAATAAGCACAACATACTTTTCAAACGTATAGAGAAAACTTACAGAACTGATATCAAGAATTATATAAATAGAATTATATATATAGACTTCATTAAGCATAGATGCTTTCATTCATAGCCATATCTCGGCCCATTCATAGCCATACCTCGGCTCATAATCCTCTAGATTTACACTCTCTAGAGTCGTCTTTACCCACGTGCACATGGAGGACTATAACGCGTCCACCCGTCATCATATCATAACTCAGTCCATATCCAGAATTAGGGTATCACAAGATAAACCCTAAACATAAACATATCTCACGGAAACAATTTTCGAGGATACAAAATAGAATTATACCTTTATCAGTAAAATCATTTATCTGAAAGGAATGGGGTCTGAAAGAAAGGATCCCCCTTGGATTCTCATCAGTTGTGGATCTTAGAAGGATAGAAACTCTTATAGCAATTGCGTATAAAGAGAATCAAAGAATATGAAATATTCACATCCAGTATATCAAAAGAGAATCAATGGAGAAAACTCTTACATATAGCAAAAGAGAATCAATGGAAGAAAACCCTTACATATAGCAAAAGAGAATCAATGGAAGAAAACCCTTACATATAGTAAAAGAGAATTAATGGAAGAAAACCCTTACAGATAGTAAAAGAGAATTAATGGAAGAAAACCCTTACTTATAGCTTTCCGATCACAGGTTTGTTTGAGCTTACACCTTGGAGTGGATAACCTGTAAATATATTCTAATTTTATCAAATTCATGTTTTAAGACAGTGTCCTTTCTGTCCAGGTAATGTCCATCTATGTCCAAAATAATGTTCCCTGTGTTCAGTGTTCTTTCTATTAAATTTTTAAAATCATGGGGCCCAGCATGCACTATTCATGTGGACCCCACATGTTACTATTCATGTGGACCCCACAGGTTACTATGCTCAGCAGTTCACCATCTTTTGATTTAGTTTATTTCTTGGCTACTATGTTCAGCAGTTCGCCTTTCTTTGATTAAAGTTTACTTTACGGTTACTATGCTCAGCAGTTCGCCTTTCTTTGATTAAAGTTTACTTTACGGTTACTATGCTAGCATTTCACCGTTCAAATAAGATGATAAAACTTGCATAATCTATAGCGAGTTATCGCCTCTTATGCATGCTTTATCCTAATATTTACATAGGTGGTAGAACCAACCATATTACCCATAATAAATACTTTAACTATTTATATGAAAGACTTACCTTGGTAGTGATGAAGTAGATTTTCTTTTCCTTCTCCTCTCTCTTTTTCCCTCTCTCTCTTACTCTTTCTTCTCTGAATTTTTTTAGCTCTACTAGGGTTTGTCGAAATAACAAAATGAGAGCCTTTATTTATAGATACTACATTCTTAAATTCACAACTACTCTCTTAAATGCTTTTACAAAAATATAGGAATAGTAAAGGTATAAATAAATGAATAGTAAAGGCTGCTTGAATAGTAACAGGATGATTAATATTATTTAATTATTATTTTCGTCGGTGATTCGCAACTACTCATTAATGATAGTGGTTGTGGAGTGACCCGCTTAACCAATGAGTTAATGAAAGTGGTTGCGGTGTGTCCTTCTGGTAGTGGTTCCCACTAGTGATGGGTCCCGCTGGCGTTGGGTCCCGCTATTTGTGGGTCCTGCTTGTTGTGGGTCCCACTGGTGGTGGGACCCGCTTGTGTGGGGCCCGCTGATGTGGGACCCACTGTTGGTGGGACCCGCTTGTGAATAGTACTCGGTGGGTCCTACTGTGAATAGTAATTTTGAATAGTTTATCTCAATAGTGACTTGCATAGTATTTCTGCATAGTAATCTTACGTAGTATTTCTGCATAGTAATCTTGCATAGTGACTATTATGAATAGTAATTATGAATAGTGACTATTGGTAATTTTTAATATGTGTAAGTATCTGCTCATTTTTAGTTGACATCTGGGACGGTGGTTTAGTGGTAGAAAGCCGTTCAATCCTCGCTCAACGTTGGGTTCGAATCGCGTACGCCCCATTATGCCAGATGTCCTCATGCCCGATTAACTCGGGAAAAATGAGTAATGACCGATGATTACCCACCTATGAGGCCATTTTTATTTATTTGTATATATATATATATTTTTCCGGTTATTACATTCTACCCCCCTTAAAAAAATTTCGTCCTCGAAATTTTACATACCTTAAGAAGTAAATAGATGAGGATACTTTTGTTTCATCTCCTCCTCCGGTTCCCATGTTGCTTCCTCGGTGGCTTGGCTCCTCCACAGAATCTTCACCAGTGATATTCTTTTTGTCCGAAGAATATGTTCCTTTCGATCAAGGATTTGTACTGGTTGCTCTTCATAAGACAAATCTTGTTCCAACTGCATTGGTTCTGTTTGCAGTACATGTGATGGGTCCGCCAAGTATTTCCTTAAAAGTGAGACGTGAAACACATTGTGAACATGTGACAAGGCTGGTGGCAAAGCTACACGGTATGCTACTGGTCCAATTCGTTCAAGTATTTCGTATGGTCCAATATATCTGGGACTGAGCTTCCCTTTCTTTCCGAACCTTATCACACCCTTCCAAGGTGATACTTTTAAGAATACACGGTCACCCACTGCAAACTCCAGGTCTCGATGTCGATGATCGGCGTAGCTCTTCTGTCTGCTTTGAGCCGTCCTCATATGTTGTTGGATCATACGTACTTTGTCAGTAGTTTCTTGTACTAACTCTGGGCCTAGAAGTTTTCTTTCTCCGACCTCATCCCAACACATCGGTGTTCTACACCTCTTACCATAGAGAGCTTCATAGGGTGCACTCTCTATACTAGAGTGATAACTGTTATTATAAGAAAATTCAACCAATGATAAGTATTGGTCCCAATTACCTTGGAAGTCTATTATGCAAGCTCTAAGCATATCCTCCAGTGTCTGAATTGTCCGTTCGGATTGACCATCTGTTTGAGGATGAAAGGCAGTGCTGAAGTTCAACTTTGTCCCCCAATGCTTTTGTTTACTCCTCCAAAAATTAGATGTGAAGCGCGGGTCACGATCAGACACAATGGATGCTGGTATGCCGTGTAACCTGACTACTTCTTTGATGTAGAGCTTCGCCAATTGATCTAAGGAAAAATTTTCTCGTATTGGGATAAAATGAGCTACCTTCGTCAGTCGATCAATGATGACCCATATTGCGTCATTTCCTTTCGTAGTCCTCGGTAGTCCCGTAACGAAATCCATTGCTATCATATCCCACTTCCATATAGGCACCTCTAGTGGTTGTAAGGCTCCCTTTGGTAGCTGTCGTTCTGCTTTAACTTGTTGGCAAACCAAGCATGTAGACACGAACTCAGCAATCTCTCTCTTTATGTTATTCCACCAATAATGGGTTCGAAGATCTCGATACATCTTCGTACTCCCTGGGTGTATGGAGAATGCCGAACTATGTGCCTCAGTTAGCAACTTCCTTCTTAATTCTGGATCGGAGGGCACACACAGTCTTGTGTTGAATCTTAAGATGTCATCTTTATCAACATTGAATTCGGAAAGTTTGCCTTTTCGAACTGCTTCGATCTTTCCTTGTAATTCAGGATCGTCGACTTGAGTGGCCTTGATTTTCTCTAATAGTGATGGTTGGGCAACCATCTGTGCTATGTAGCCCTTGGTTCGCGGTTCGACTATTTCCATATCCAGTTTTCTCAGATCTTGGAGTAAATGCTTTTGAGTGGTTAGCATTCTTGCCAAGGTTCCGGAAGTTTTTCTACTCAATGCATCTGCCACTACATTCGCCTTTCCAGGATGATAATGAATGGTGCAGTCATAATCCTTTAGTAACTCTAGCCACCTTCTTTGTCTCATATTCAGCTCCTTCTGGGAAAATATGTATTTGAGACTCTTGTGATCAGTATAAATTTCACACTTTTCCCCGTAGAGATAATGTCGCCAGATCTTCAGTGCAAAGATTACTGCCGCCAATTTCATATCATGCGTGGGGTAGTTTTGCTCGTGGTATTTTAGTTGGCGTGATGCATAAGCTATAACTTTATCATTTTGCATTAATACGCAGCCGAGCCCTTCTTTTGATGCGTCACTGTAGATCACAAATCCTCCGGTTGGTGTTGGTAATGCTAGCACAGGTGCGCTGACGAGTCTCTTCTTTAACGTTTGGAAGCTTTCCTCGCATTCTTTGGTCCAGATAAACTTCGCGCCTTTCCGAGTTAATTTCGTTAATGGATTTGCTAATCGAGCGAAGTTTTCCACGAACCGTCTATAATAGCCGGCAAGTCCCAAGAAACTCCGAATTTCTGTTGCTGTCGTGGGTCTTTGCCATTCTTCAACGGCTTTAGTCTTTGCTGGATCCACACAAATTCCTTCTCGGGTGACTGTGTGACCCAAGAACACCACTTGCTGCAACCAGAATTCACATTTACTGAATTTGGCATACAGCTTCTTCTGTCGAAGTGTTTGTAAAACAATCTTCAGATGTTCCTCATGTTCTTCGCGACTCTTAGAATAGACAAGAATGTCGTCGATAAACACCACGACAAACTTGTCAAGATAGTCGTGAAATACTCTGTTCATTAGATCCATGAATACGGCTGGGGCATTCGTTAGTCCGAATGGCATGACAATGAACTCATAATGTCCGTATCGCGTGCGGAACGCCGTCTTTGGAACGTCTTCCTTCTTTACTTTCAGTTGGTGGTAACCAGATCTGAGATCGATCTTGGAGAAGTACATGGCACCTTGAAGTTGGTCGAACAAGTCGTCGATTCTGGGCAACGGGTACTTGTTCTTTATTGTGACATTGTTCAGTTCTCGATAATCAATGCATAACCTCATTGATCCATCCTTCTTCTTTACGAACAGGACGAGAGCTCCCCAGGGTGATACACTGGGCCGGATGAATCCTTTGTCTAATAGTTCTTGCAGTTGCTTCTTTAGTTCCTCCAATTCTATTGGCGCCATTCGATACGATCTTTTGGATATTGGATTTGCTCCCGGTACTAGCTCGATAGAGAACTCCAGTTCTCGATTCGGTGGGGCTCCTGGTAGATCGTTAGGGAATACATCCACGTACTTTTGCACAATAGGCACGTCCTCCAATTTCATCTTCTTTTTACTCGTGTCCACAACTTGAACTTTAGCGAGATATCCTTCACAGCCCTGTTTTAATAATCGTCTTGCCTGCAACGATGATATTAGTGCTGGAGTTTTGTTTCTGTCAAGGCTTTTATATACAAGTTGGGGTTGATCAGGAATAGTAAACCTGACTTCTTTCCTGTAACAGTCTATGTTGGCATGGTTTAAAGTCAACCAATCCATTCCTAATATAACATCGAATTCTAAAATAGGTAAGGAGATAAGATCTACCGATAAGTTTCTACCACAAATATCAATAGAGCATGCTCGATAAACTCCTGATGTAACTAGAGAATTTCCACCAGGTGTTTTAACAGAAAGTTCAAGATCTAACTTCTGAAGTGGTATGCTCAAATGCTTGGCAAACTTTGGTGAAACGAAAGAATGCGTAGAGCCAGAATCAAATAATATATGTGCATTCTTCGAACTTACAGACAAAGTACATGTCACCACATCATTCGTTGCCTCCACTTCAGCAGTTGTGATAGCAAAAGTACGGGCCTGTCCCCTTGGCTGTTGTTGTTGTTGTTGTCGACCTCCTCCTACTGCTCTAGGCTTGGTGCATTGATTTGAATAGTGTCCCATTTCGTTACAATTGAAACACTTGATGTCTGGGTGAGCATTCAGAGTCTGCTTGAGGGTTGGCTGACTGTTCCGAGTCAAAGTTGGATTTTGTTCCCGTTTTGGGACCGTCTTGCAGTCCTTTGCCACATGTCCTTCCATTCCGCATTGGAAGCATTTTCGTGTCCCCGCGTAACAGACACCTCCATGTCTCTTTCCACATTTTGAGCAATGTTGCTGGTCTCCTGCTTCCTTGACATTAGGTCTCTTTGTTCCAGATCCTCCTGGTTGGCTTTCATTCGTTCTCTTTACGCCCGTCAACTTGTTTTTGGACTGCTGAAAGTCCAAATGTTCAATTTCCACTTTCAAAGCACATCTCACCACGGCTTCGTAGCTTTGAAAATCTAAAGCTGCTAATGCTCGCCTGACACTAGGCTTTAATCCGTATTAGAATTTGTCCACCTTACTTTGAACGTCAGTCACTAGATGGGTTGCATATCGAGCCAGTCTTGTGAATTTTGCTTCATATTGGGAGACTGTCTCTCCCTCTTCTTGCTTTAATGAAATAAATTATCTCACTAGCTGAGCTTTTAGTGGTTGTGGGAAGTATTTTTCGAGGAAGATTCTTTTGAATTCATTCCAACACATTGCGTTCATTTCTTCTTCGGTTTTTGTATTTCGGACTAAATTCCACCACTGATCCGCGTCACCGTCCAATCTATACGTCGCCAATCTTACACGTTGTTGGCTGGTGCAGTCAATCACCGAAAAGATCTTTTCGATGGAGTGAATCCATCTTTCAGCTTCTAAGGGATCTGTAGTTCCCGAGAAGGCAGCAGGATGTTGCCTTATAAATTGTTCCAGTATAGCTTCTTCGTTTTGAAGTGGAGCAGATGGGGCTCGTTGTTGGTTCATGTTTGCTGTCATTGCTTGGGCTAGCTGTGCCAATGCAGTGGCAATGGCATCATTTCCTGCGTTGTTGTTTCTAGCGTTGACTGTAGGTTGTTCGTTTCTTGCTTGCCTTTCTCTGCGTAGCCTGCCACGTCCCCTCCTTGCTTCAGCCTCGATTGCAAAAATCTGTTCCTGATTCTCCGCCATCTTCATATCATAGTATCACATTAGTAATCTAAATTATAACTCATATTTAAAAGCATTTCTAGAAGTATCACAAAAGTCATAAATAGCATATAAGTTCTATATTAACCAACGACTAGCGGTATAGTTAACATATTCTAACTTAAGATAGGGTAAATTCTAATCCTATCTTTTTGAATCATAATTTCCAAAACCGACTAAACTTTGCTTTGATACCAAATGTAACGCCCCGGATTTTTTTTGAAATACCAACTCGGTGCGTAGAAAAATATTACATCATATTTCTCAAAAAACTTTCATTATTCCCAAGATCTCAAATACAACAACTACGTTTAGAGGGTTTACAGAAATTAGGTCTAACTTATTACATCTTAATTCAAGACATAGTTGATATATATTTAAAACATATTTGTCCTTTAGAACAGTTCTGGATTCAACTCTAGCATTCTTCATCTTTCATCTATACTTCACCTGGGGGTCGGAACAATAAAACAAGAAAAAGAAAGGGGTGAGCTCAAATAGCCCAGTAGGGTATAAACAACAAGTGATGTAGAATTGTCAAGCTCGACATGATATTTTGCAGATAGGACATCTCACATTATAAACATGGAAAGAAGGAATAAGCACAACATACTCTCCAAACGTATAGAGAAAACTTACAGAACTGATATCAAGAATTATATATATAGAATTATATATATAGACTTCATTAAGCATAGATGCTTTCATTCATAGCCATATCTCGGCCCATTCATAGCCATACCTCGGCTCATAATCCTCTAGATTTACACTCTCTAGAGTCGTCTTTACCCACGTGCACATGGAGGACTATAACGCGTCCACCCGTCATCATATCATAACTTAGTCCATATCCAGAATTAGGGTATCACAAGATAAACCCTAAACATAAACATATCTCACGGAAACAAGTTTCGAGGATACAAAATAGAATTATAGCTTTATCAGTAAAATCATTTATCTGAAAGGAATGGGGTCTGAAAGAAAGGATCCCCCTTGGATTCTCATCAGTTGTGGATCTTAGAAGGATAGAAACTCTTATAGCAATTGCGTATAAAGAGAATCAAAGAATATGAAATATTCACATATAGTATATCAAAAGAGAATCAATGGCATATAGCAAAAGAGAATCAATGGAAGAAAACCCTTACATATAGCAAAAGAGAATCAATGGAAGAAAACCCTTACATATAGTAAAAGAGAATTAATGGAAGAAAACCCTTACATATAGCAAAAGAGAATTAATGGAAGAAAACCCTTACATATAGCAAAAGAGAATTAATGGAAGAAAACCCTTACTTATAGCTTTCCGATCACAGGTTTGTTTGAGCTTACACCTTGGAGTGGATAACCTGTAAATATATTCTAATTTTATCAAATTCATGTTTTAAGACAGTGTCCTTTCTGTCCAGGTAATGTCCATCTATGTCCAAAATAATGTTCCCTGTGTTCAGTGTTCTTTCTATTAAATTTTTAAAATCATGGGGCCCAGCATGCACTATTCATGTGGACCCCACATGTTACTATTCATGTGGACCACACAGGTTACTATGCTCAGCAGTTCACCATCTTTTGATTTAGTTTATTTCTTGGCTACTATGTTCAGCAGTTCGCCTTTCTTTGATTAAAGTTTACTTTACGGTTACTATGCTCAGCAGTTCGCCTTTCTTTGATTAAAGTTTACTTTACGGTTACTATGCTAGCATTTCACCGTTCAAATAAGATGATAAAACTTGCATAATCTATAGCGAGTTATCGCCTCTTATGCATGCTTTATCCTAATATTTACATAGGTGGTAGAACCAACCATATTACCCATAATAAATACTTTAACTATTTATATGAAAGACTTACCTTGATATTGATGAAGTGGATTTTCTTTTCCTTCTCCTCTCTCTTTTTCCCTCTCTCTTACTCTTTCTTCTCTGAATTTTTTTAGCTCTACTAGGGTTTGTCGAAATAACAAAATGAGAGCCTCTATTTATAGATACTACATTCTTAAATTCACAACTACTCTCTTAAATGCTTATCTTAAATGCTTTTACAAAAATATAGGAATAGTAAAGGTATAAATAAATGAATAGTAAAGGCTGCTTGAATAGTAACATGATGATTAATATTATTTAATTATTATTTTCGTCGGTGATGCGCAACTACTCATTAATGATAGTGGTTGTGGAGTGACCCGCTTAACCAATGAGTTAATGAAAGTGGTTGCGGTGTGTCCTTCTGGTAGTGGTTCCCACTAGTGATGGGTCCCGCTGGCGTTGGGTCCCGCTATTTGTGGGTCCTGCTTGTTGTGGGTCCCACTGGTGGTGGGACCCGCTTGTGTGGGGCCCGCTGATGTGGGACCCACTGTTGGTGGGACCCGCTTGTGAATAGTACTCGGTGGGTCCTACTGTGAATAGTAATTTTGAATAGTTTATCTCAATAGTGACTTGCATAGTATTTCTGCATAGTAATCTTACGTAGTATTTCTGCATAGTAATCTTCCATAGTGACTATTGTGAATAGTAATTATGAATAGTGACTATTGGTAATTTTTAATATGTGTAAGTATCTACTCATTTTTAGTTGACATCTGGGACAGTGGTTTAGTGGTAGGAAGCTGTTCAATCCTCGCTCAGTGTTGGGTTCGAATCGCGTACGCCCCTTTATGCTAGATGTCCTCATGCCCGATTAACTCGGGAAAAAATGAGTAATGGCCGATGATTACCCACCTATGAGGCCATTTTTATTTATTTGTATATATATATACATATATGTATATATATATATATATATATATATATATATATATTTTTTACCGGTTATTACAAATACCCCCTTCAATCTTTGGGTGCCAAAGAGAGTGCCAAGCAATAGTATGGTATCTGCGCTGAAGGCTGCAACTTGACCATATAAAATCTCTTAAAATTCTCTCTACATCATTCAAGGTCTCAGCAGGGATGTGGAAGGCCGAGGACCAGTACAGCTGGAAGGAGTTTAGCACTGAGTTCACCAATTCAACTCTTCCGGCCCGAGATAAGTATTTGGTGGACCAGTAGCTAATCTTTTTTCTGACTCTCTTAGTAAGAGGCTTGCAGTCCGCTGAAGTGAGCCTCGTTGTAACAAGAGGAAGACCCAAATATATGATTGGAAAATATCCCTCAATATTTAGGTTGCTGATAATCTCCCTTTTTTGCTCATCAGAAGTTCCAGTAAAGAATATCTCTGATTTTGAGAGGTTTACATCTAGGCCCGAGCAAGATTTGAAAGTTTTGATGCAAGAGAGTAAACATCTGGCAGCGACCATTGAAGCATCGACAAAGAACATTACATCATCTGCAAAAAACAAGTGAGTAATAGAAATATTTGCTCTTTTAAAATGGGTAGGAAGGTTTCCCTTAGCAATTTCGGAAATTATGATGCATGAGAGCATCTCCATAACGAAACAAAATAGCAGGGGAGACAATGGATCTCCCTGTCTGAGCCCATTAGAGGAGTTGAAGAAGCCTCTAGGGGAACCTTTTAAGAGAATGGAGAAAGAAGGAGTAGATATACATTGGTATACCCATCGGCACCAAATATCGTTGAACCCCATTCTGGCCATGAATTCAATGAGGGAGTCCCATTTTACACTGTCAAAAGCGTTTCTAAGATCCATCTTAATACACATGGCCTTGAGTTTTGAATTTTTGTGAAAATTGTGACAGAGATCATGGGAAAGGAGGATGTTGTCCTGAATGAGTCTTCCTTTGATGAAAGCAGATTGGGTTGGGCTAATGATTTTGTCCATTAGAAGTTTTAAACGGTTAGCCAACAGTTTCATGATTGTTTTGTAGAAGAAATTACATAAAGAAATGGGGCGAAACTTATCAGGGGAGGAGGCATCAGGGCTTTTGGGGATCAAGGCAATGAAGGTAGTGTTTACCTCAGGGAGAAGTTTGCCTGACTTGAAGAAATGCTGAATGGTTTTTTCAGTATCTTTGCCTATAAGATACCAATTTTTTTTGAAAAACTCTCCATTGAATCCGTCGTGGCCAGGAGCTTTGTTACCATTCTGAGCGAAGACCGCAGTCTTAATTTCATTAGAGGTAAAGGGTCTTGAAAGGTGGGAAGAGTCCTCTAAACTTATCTTATATCTTGGGCTAGGAATCTGATCATTTGATGTAACAATATTGGCATGGGAGTTCAGCAGGGACTGGAAGAACTCCACCAGAATGGCAGAAATTCTGTTTTGGTCAGTAGAGATCTCCCCATCCACATCTTGCAGCCCTTGAATGGTATTATGGTTAGGCCTGGAGTTGAGAGCAGAGTGAAAGAATTTAGTGTTAGAGTCACCCAGATTCAGCCACTGGATTCTCGATTTTTGTCTGTACAGAGCCTCCTCCTTTAGACCTATAGAAGCGTAGTTCAACATAGCCTGATTGACTTCTGATATGAGATTGGTTGCCGCAGGATTTGCCGCCAAAGCAATTTGAGCATTCTCTAGCTTTTGCCTGAGGATAGGGGCCGCAATGTCAATGCGTCCAAAGACATTGGCAATCCACTCTTTTATGTAATTTTTGACCTCCCTAAGCTTTTGCACCAGGATGTACATGGGATTCCCTTTGAATTTTGTACTCCAAGCTCTCTCTACAAGCTCGAAGAGGGAGGGTTTTTCAAGCCATGCATTTATGAATTTAAATGGCTTTTTACCTTCACCAATGTGAGGCTTGAGCTGAACTATAATTGGGGAGTGATCAGATAACCATGGAGCTTTGTAATTCGCAAAAGAGGAGGGAAATTCACATAACCATTTGATATTAACAAGCACGCGATCCAAACGCCTACATTTAATTTCGCCGTCTTGAACGTTGTTGTGCCAGGATAAGAGTTGCCCAACCGATTTAAGATCAGCAAGGGAGCAAGTGTCAATGCATTGGTTAAAATCATTCAAATATGAGTGTATGGGGCCAGCTCCTCCTAGCCTTTCATCAGTGAATCTTGTTGTGTTGAAGCCTCTGATCACAATCCAGGGAATGTCAATATTCTGAGAAAGATCCACGAGATCCGCCCACAGGGAGTGTCTTTCATGGCCTTTGTTCCGAGTGTAGACAACAGTGAGGAGGAAGTGAGCTTGGGTTTGGAGATGATGAACATCAGCATGAACAAATTGGGCAGAGTCAACGAGAATATTGACATGAAGTTGAAGAGGGTCCCAGATAATCCAAATTCGACCTCTAGCAGAGTGATGGTAGTTCGTATGTACATCCCAGTTTTCATTGATATCCTGAACACATTGCGTAAGCATAGGCTCAAACACTTTAGTTTCAAGTAAACAGAATATGGGTAGATTATGGGATTGAATTAACTTTTGGATATCCCCCCTTTTGGTATGGGAGCCGATCCCCCTAATGTTCCATGCTGCTAGATTTGACATGAGAGATCGAGGGAGATGGAGGTATTGCAGTGGATGAGGGGTTTGCAGGTTCAGAAAAGGGTTTTTTACAAGTTCATTTTTGCCTCCACAAATTGTAGGGTTGGGATGATCCTATGGAGCTGATTTTTGGTGGACACCCTATCTATGTGAGGGCCAATCAAATGAATGGTTTGGATCACCAAAACAATGTGAGCCCATTGTATTTTAAGCCGGCGGTGTAGCTAACTTAGCTTTCACTTTCCTCTCTCTCTCTCTCTCTCTCTCTCTCTCTATATATATATATATATATATATATATATATATATACACACACACACACACACATATAGAGGAAACTGTTGGCCAAACTTACAGTGAGCTAGCTTGCCCAATCACATGGGTCCCACATTTTGGGGAGTGATCCAAACCATTCATTTGTAAGGCCTTATCATAGATAGGGGGTGTACCAAAAATCAGCTCCATAGGATCATCCTAACCCTTCCATTTGTGGATGACAAAAATGGGGCAGATTTGTGTCTGTCTATTTTTGTCCTCCACAAATGGAGGGGTTAGGATGATCCAATGGAGCTGATTTTTGGTACACCCCCTATCTATGATAAGGCCTTGCAAATGAATGGTTTGGATCACTCCCCAAAATGTGGGACCCATGTGATTGGGCAAGCTAGCTCACCATAAGTTTGGTGAGCTTAAGCTCACCAACAGTTTCCTCTCTCTCTCTCTCTCTCTCTCTCTCTCTCTCTATATATATATATATATATATATATATATATATATATATATATATATATACAGAGAGAGAGAGAGAGAGAGAGAGAGAGAGAGAGAGAGAGAAAACTGTTGGTGAGCTTAAGCGCACCATTTTTTTGGTGCGCTTAAGTTGTTATAACGCCTCCCATTGGTGCGCTTAAGGGGGGCCCAAACATTTAAACGAATGGAAGGCGTTATAACAACTTAAGCGCACCAAAAAAATGGTGAGCTTAAGTGCACCAACAGTTTTCTCATATATATATATATATATATATATATATATATATGAGAAAATAAAGTATGTGCAGTTGCACAGATAAGCTATCTGTGCATGGCTCACAAACCATAGGGGAGGCCACATTTTTGGGGGGATCCAAAGCATTTATTTGGAAGGCCCTTCCATGGATAGGGTGTGTACCGAAAATCAGCCCTATAGGATCATCTTAACCCTGTCATTTGTGGAGGGGAAAATGGGCAGAAACATGGACACACAGTGTCTATCCATTTTCCCCTCCAACTTTGATTGAGTTAGGATGATCCCATAGGGCTGATTTTTGGTACACATCCTATCCATGGAAGGGCCTTCCAAATGAATGCTTTGGATCCCCCAAAAAATGTGCCCCCCCCCCCCCATGGTTTGTGAGCCATGCACAGATAGCTTATCTGTGCAGCTGCACATACTTTATTCTCTCTCTCTCTCTCTCTCTCTCTCTCCATATATATATATATATATAGCAAAAATGGACAGATTTGTGAAGGTTTTTACATGTCCATTTTTGCCTCCACAAATTGTAGGGTTGGGATGATCCTATGGAGCTGATTTTTTGGGCACACTCTATCTATGTGAGGGCCCATCAAATGAATGGTTTGCATCACCCAAACAATGTGGGGCCCACTGTACGTCGGTGTAGCTATATATATATATATATATATATATATATATATATATAGGATAATACATATATGAGAGAGAGAGAGAGAGAGAGAGAGAGAGAGAGAGAGAGAAACACAAAATACAAGTATGCCCTTTTAGTAATACCCTCAAGATGTGAATATGTCCACACTCCCCGTCAAGCAGGAATGTATATATTGTACATTCTAAGCTTGTTACAAGCATCTTTCAATTTTGTAGGCCCCTTTGGCGTGGTGAACATATCTGCAAGTTGGTACGTAGACCGAGGGAACACTGTGCAAATTTCACCATCCTGATTCCGCTGACGAATGAAGTGACAATCCACCTAAATGTGCCTGGTTCGTTCATGGAACACATGATTTTTAGCAATATGAATTGCAACCTTATTGTCACAATACGACCGAGCTGGAGATGTCAATGAAATTCCAATCTCTGATAAGAAGGATCGAAGCTAAATTAGCTCCACTGGTATAGGGCATGGCTCGATATTTTGCCTCTGCACATGAGTTGGCAACGACATCTTGCTTTTTTACTTCTCCACGACACCAAGTTACCTCGAACAAATGGCAATATCCTGTGGTCGATCTCCTGTCTGCTGGAGATCATGCCCAATCTGCATCAGTGTATCCCTCTATTTTCTCATGGCCATATTTCCTAAAACACAACCCTTTGCCTAGAGTACCCTTTAAGTACTTAATGATTTGAATTACAGCTGCTCAGTGGGAGATTCGTGAAGAACTCATGAAGCGACTAACCACGCCTACTACAAATGATATGCTTGGACAAGTGACAGTCAAATAGATCAACTTCCCAACTAGTCTCCTATATCGACCAGGATCATCTAACAACTTTCCCTAATCTGAGAGAAGTTTAACATTCGGGTCCATAGGAGTAGTTGCAGACTTCACCCCCATTTAACATGTCTCCTTCAAAATATCTAACACATATCATCTCCTGTGATTACAATGTCATCCACATATAGTATCAAAAGGATGTAACCAGCAGTAGACTTGTGGCTGAAGACTGAATGATTACACTGCTTAAGACCAAAGCGTAAAACGACATCACTCAATCGTCCAAACCATGCCCTAGGTGATTGCTTCAGACTATAAATAACTTTACGCAGGCGACAGACTGAGGAGCACATCTCCGCTTGAGCAACATACCCAAGAGGTTGCTCCATATACACCTCAGCAAGATCGCAATGAAGGAAAGCATTCTTAACATCTAACTGATATAGTGGCTAACCACGATTAACAACTATAGAGATCAAAACACAAACTGATGATATCTTGGCCACAGGGGAGAAAGTTTCCTGATAGTTTACCCCAAATGTCTGAATGTACCCTTTTACAATAAGGTGAGCTTTCAAGCATTCAACAGATACATCTTGATGATAATTAATAGCGAATACCCAACGACACCCAACAGTTCGTGCTCCAAATGGAGGGGGAACTAAATGCCACGTTTTGTTGGAGTGAAGGGCAGCCATCTCGGTGTCCATGGCAGCCCGTCAACCAGGATGAGACAAAGCATCTGTAACTGACTTAGGCACAGTAATCTAGGACATACTAGAAAAAAGTGAGCGAAATGAAGGTGAGAGATGCTCATAAGAAATAAACTGTGAGATAGGATGTGCAACTGAGCGAGAACGAGTGCGGGAAGCAATAGAGGAATCAGATAAAGGAGAGGAAGTACTTGAAGGAGGATCGTCTGATCGTGGAAGAGGATCAACAGGTGGAGATGATGCCTCAACATAGGATGTACAATCTATCGAGGGACACGAGTATAAGTTTCCAATTTAGAAGTGGTAGTCTCCCTTGTAGGTCCCATAGTAGGCTCTGGAATAGGCGTAGGAGGTAGTGGTGGAGGACTCAACATAATCGGAAGCAGCATACTGGGCATCTCAACAGAAGCAGGAGGAGGATCAGAAGAATAAGGTGTGCTCTCAAAGAAAGTTACATCCGTAGATATAAAGATTTTACGTAGCCGAGGACTATAACACTTATACCCTTTCTGGGTCTGAGAGTAACCTAAAAAGATACACTTCCCCTCTCTAGGGTCCATCTTGTCAAGATCGGGAGTCAACTTCTAAACAAAACAAGTACAACCAAAGACAAGGGGTGTTAGTGGAAAAGGATCACCCAAAGCATAAATAATAGAAAAGGGAGTTTTACCAGACAAAACCAAGGAAGGGAGACGGTTGCCTAAAAAACAAGCTGTGAGAGCCGCATCTCCCCAATGAATCTTGGGAACTCTCATTTGAAACTATTAAAGTATAAAAAGATAAATAACGCCTTTCTCCAACAGCTTAAGCTTTTGGAGAAGTTGGTGAGTTAACATGGTATCAGAGCCAAAGGTCTCGAGCTCAAACCTCCCGGATAGTAAAAATCCACATGCAATGGTCCGTCCAAAGTGGGACCACATGTGCCACATGTTTGATGTTAATTTACCAACTTCTCCAAAAGCTTAAGCTGTTGGAGAAAGGCGTTATTTATCTTTATACTTTAACACTCCCCTGCACGTGTGGCCCACTTGGCAAACACATGGCACATATGGTCCCACTTTGGGTGGACCATTGCATGTGGATTTTTGCTATGCGGGAGGTTTGAACTCGAGACCTTTGGCTCTGATACCATGTTAACTTACCAACTTCTCCAAAAGCTTAAGCTGTTGGCGACAAGCGTTATTTATCTTTTATACTTTAACATTTGCCAAGTGGGCCCCATGTGCGGGGGAGTGTTAAAGTATAAAAGATAAATAAAGCCTTTCTCCAACAGCTTAAGCTTTTGGAGAAGTTGGTAAGTTAACAAAAATATCAAAGTTCGAGTCCAAGTAACAAATCTTCCTCTCAACAACTCTGTTCTGGTAAGATGTATATGCACATGATTGATGAATGATGCCACGAGAATCAAGAAATTGATGAAACCCATTATCCACAGGAAAATATTCCTTTGCATTAGTAGTACGTAAACAATTAATAGAACATTTAAACTGGTTAGCCACTTCAGAGTAAAAAGTATGAAATGCACTAAACACTTGAGAACGATCTTTAAGTAAAAGTAACTATGTTCCCTTGAATAATCATAAAAAAATATGACAAAGTATCTAAAACCATGTAATGAAGTACATCGAGATGGACCCCATATATCAGAATGAATAAGTTCAAAAGGACTCGACACACGGATACTAACACGAGAAGGGAAAGAGACACGATGATGTTTTCCCAACTCACAAGACTCGCAGGTAAAAGACGGGACATGACTCGATACAAAAAAGGACTTCCGAAGCTTGCCAGTAGATGGGTGGCCCAAACGGCCATGGCACTGATAGGCATCATACTGAGTGCAACACCAGTTCCGGTCTGATCTAAGTAGTAGAGACCATCAATCTCACAACCCAAACCAATCCTCGTCACAGTCTTCATATCCTGAAAAACACGGTAAAAGAGAAAAAAAAAAGAAATAGAGCAATAGAGATTTAGTTAACTGACTAACTGATAATAAACTAGCACGAAATGATAGGACAAAAAGAAAGAAAGACAAATGAAGACCCGCCGATGTGGAGACTACAACCCCAGTGAGATGGGATGTAGTCCAATCAGCTAAGGTAACCGTACGGGGAACCATAGAAGGAAATGATTGGAATGAAGAGATAAGGTTAGGATTATCAGTCATATGATGAGATGCTCCTGAATCAGTGAGCCAAGAGCCAGAAGGTGTACCAGAAAGAAAACATGAGGGGCTACCTTGCTCGGCAAAACGTGGCAACCGGCTGCTTCCCTTTGTCCTGAAGACGCATAAGCTCATTGTACTCCGCATGAGGGACAAGCAAGGAGTCAGTAGAAACAGCTGGTGTTGGATGATAAGAAGAACTTTCATAAGTGGCAGCTGAACCACTTGCATGCATGTATGGACGAAGCTCTGGATGTAAATCTTAGCAATAGTCAACAATATGGCCGTCCATACGACTGTGAGTACAATATAGGTACCCATGACCATGGCCTCCACCATCTCTCCCCCAGAATGACGACCATAGCCATGGCCCCGACCACGACCGCGGCCACCACCATCTCGGCCACGCCCAAGCCAACCACCATCACGACCCCAATCACTCCCAACATATGTCGCAAGGGCAGATCCATCCACACTAGAGTCATTGTGCCGAACATCTCGCATACTCTGTACTCGAGAGAAGGTGTCTGCAAGAGAGGGAATGGACCCATAACCAACAATCTGCTGTCGGAGCTGCAGATAATTACAGCCCAATAAATCAAGAAAACGAACAATCCGCAGCTCCCCTTAACGCTTTTTAAGAACAACATGATCAACAATGAAGGGCATCAGTAAGTCAAGATGTTGACAAAGGGCCATATAATCACTGTAATGAGCTTCAACCAACTTGTCCTCTCTTTGGAGTTTAAACCAAATAGAGGAAAGATCATATATATGTGCAAGTGTAAGATTATCTGCCCAGAATACATTGTCTCCACGTGCTCCCATATTTCCTCAGAAGACTGAAGATACATCATGGAGGCAGCAATTTGGGGTTCCATGCAACCCCAGAGAAATAACCGAACCACAGCATCATCTTGGCGTCACTTATCATATGACAAATCAGTAGTAGCTGGAGGTGAGTGCTCAAGAAAACTAACTTTGCCACATCCGAGGAGATAGGTGTGTACAACCATCCTTCAAGTCGTGTTTATATACATTCTCAGATAAGGTTCATACATATGCACATGTGATGAATGCACATACCCTTGTTCATTTGTATACACATAAATTTATTCAAGAATGCATACATAATTAGATGCTACATGGCGAAAAGAAAAGAAAAAAATGGCACATGTTACTGATGTATTTGAGTGTGTTTGTTGATGAATGAATGTAGATGGACGCTGCAAGCAGGAATAATACATGTATTTATATATGAACATTTAAAAATCTCGTCCTTGACAGGCAAGGAACGGGCAGCAAACCTTTGGATGGATCATAGAACTTCTCCACTAGTGAAATAATGGTGCTTTTTTCACACCCACTGCTACCCACTAAAGCCACCACCTTGCCGGCTAGGATCGACAAAGAAAAATCTTGAAGAACCATCTTGTCAGCATGGGATGGGTAAGAGAAATGCACTCCACATATGTCAATGTCTCCGTAAATTGTCTTCAATTGTTTCCCTTTTGTTTCATATGTTATACTCGGCTTTCTTTCAATCACTTGAAAAACTTCATTTCCCGCAGCCTTTGCCTGACTGAACATTTACAGGTCTGGGGCGGCATAAGTGAGTGATGTGCAATTTGGAGGAATGGATATTTTTAGCCTTTTTCAAACAGGCAGCTTCTGACGAGAACAAGGTATGTTGTTTTTGAAATGCTTGCATTGCTCCAAAGAGAATGCCCAATACTGCAGCAATTATGTCGCCCCCTTTAGCTTTATTAGCTGTTACTACAACTGCTCCAATCCAAACCATCAAAGCCCATGAAGTAAATGTTATAAGTTGAAACATACCCAATCCTACACCCTTTATTAGTGCCTCCTTTTTGCTCAAATTGAATAGTTTCTCCATGCAGTTAGAGAATGACTTCATTGCAGAACTCTTGCCAACAAATGAGAAGACAGTTCTGATCTGAGATACTGTCTGCAATACAAAAACAGATTATCTCTTCTGTTAAATCATATAAAATTAATCTGTTTGCAAGTGTTACGAAAATATTGCTTAGTGGGTTAGTTATTCAGTTTATCTCAAGACTCGGTGTGGTTGAGATACTGGGGGAACAGTTATTTAGCATTATCTTTTAAATTGCTAGTAGTGCCGTTGTGGCTTATCTGTAGGGAGCATTTTCTTTTAGTTGCTTATTTGTAGGAACGAGTTAGCCTTCTTTTCTTATTTAAATTCAGTCGTATGTAAGTTCAGATCATCCAGTATCAAAGAAAGACAATCTATTTGGTTGCTGTCTTGCACTCTCTCTTTTAATTATTTACATGGTATCAGAGCTTGGTTGGCTGTAAAAGAGGGAAGGCAGCAAGGAATACAATTTGTTCTCAAGTTGCAAAAGTTCTTGTTTCACAATGTCATCATCGAGTGCAATTGTACCTGAAGTTTTTACAGAGAAGAACTATGCTAATTGGAAAGTGTGGTTGAAGAGCTATTTGCAAGGACAAGGTCTATGGGATATTGTTGATGGATCTGATGTCAGGCCTGAAGGAAATGAACCTGGCTTAAATGCATGGAAAAAGAACAACGGCAAGGCACTTCATGCAATCCAAATCTCTTGTGGATCTGACATGCTCTCATATGTGAGAGAGTTAGATTCAGCAAAAGAAGCCTGGGATAGGTTGGCCATCGTGCACGAACAAGCAAGTGGAGCGAGAAAATCCTTTTTGGAAGCTGAATTACGAGCCAGCAAACAAGGAGAAGACTCCATTACTGTATTCTCTCGAAAGGTCAAAGACATCTATGATCAATTGGAGGGCATCGGCATCAAGATGGAGAATAACACTCGCATTGCCATCATATTAGAAAATCTAAGAATTGAATTTGATGCTATGCGAGTGTTAATTCAGAAGGAGAAGCCATCCATGAATGAGGCAGTGAGCCTCCTTCAAGAAGAAGCCCTGCTTGAAAGACGTAAACTGGAGAGCAAACTTGAAAGGTATGAGAATTCTAACGAAGCCTTATTCACTAATGCTCGTGGAAAGCCTCGAGGAAAGGCAAAGTTTCAGGGATCTAGGAATCCAAACAGCAACCAGTCTCGACCATCTACCAACAATGGCAGGAATTTCAACTGCTACAACTGCGGCAAGAGAGGTCACTTTGCAAGGGACTGCTGGCTCAGGAAGGAAATTACAGCGCTGTAGAGGAACATGAAGATCAACCAGACGAAAATCGTGATGATAACAAGAATGAAGAAGCCCTGTGCATGATGGAGAAATCAGATCTTGCAAATGATCAATGGTACATTGACTCAGCGTGCTCAAATCACATGACCCCAAGGGAGGAATTTTTTGTCACCAAAGAACCATTCACGAAGGTCTCGGGTGTCATAACGGGAGACAATACCACTCTTGAAATCAAAGGGCAAGGCCAAGTTGAATTGCAAGAGTCAAATGGAGGTATTAACAAATTATTTAATGTCCTTCATGTTCCTAAACTCTGCAAGAACCTCATGTCTGTAGGACAGCTCGTAGACCAAGGCTATGATGTCAATTTCAGCGGCAATGGATGTGAGATCTACAAGAAAGAAAATGGTGACTTAGTAGCACGAGGCAAGAAGGTGGGAAGACTATTTGCTCTAACAATGGAAGGATCACCAACAAAGAAGAATTATGCACTTGCCATAGCTCATCGTTGGCACAAAAGATTGGGTCATTGCAATTTTCAAAGGGTGGCAGATATGTCAAGAAAGAAGCTGGTCACTGGAATTCCTCTCATTCAACACTGTGAGCAAGTCATCTGTGAAGCATGTGCATTCGCTAAAGCATCAAGGCAGCCCTTCACGGCCTCTAAAAGTTTGGCACACTACCCTCTTGAAGTTGTTCATAGTGATGTTTGGGGACCAAGTCCTGTTGAGTCACACAGTCGGAAGACGTACTTTGTATCATTTATTGATGAATATTCACGATTGTAGACACCCCATTTTGACCGTGCCCTAATCCTTCCGAGTTTGAGCAAAACCCGACCAAATTAGCTAGCTAGGGTCCCAAAGTCCACCCTAAGCTAGGTTAGGGTCTCATCTAGCTCCCCACAAAATTTCGTCGAAATCCGAGCGCGTTTGCCTAGCGAACGAGTCGAGCAAAGTCGTAGTACAAGTTCGCGGAAGGGGGGTGATTTATCCTGGAATGGTGCCAAACCTGGGCCGAATAAGACGCGTAATTTCGTGCGCATATCAAAATTTTCGCGCGCTCATCATTTTTGGAGTGCCGATATCAATTTCCCGAAATTTCTATAAATATCAGTTTTCTCTCATTTTTTTTTTTAAAAAAGAGAAATTCGTTTTAGAGAGAGAGAACGAGAATCATAGAGAGAGAGAGAGTGGATCTCGCCATTTTTCTTCTTCTCTGGTCAAGATCCGGTGAAATTTTGATCAAAATTCCGGCCAATCTACCTTCTACAGCAAGCCTGGTTCGTCTTCTTCATTATCTTCTATTTAAAAAAAATCGCAGAGAAGGAAAAAGAGAGAGAAAGAGGGGTTTTTAGAGAGGGAAAGTAGATCTTACCTTTTCCGATCATCTTCTCCGGGAGATTTGCGCCGGATCTCTGACTTCCAGATCCAAGATACGAGGTCTGCAAAGGAGGAGGATCGGCAGAGAAAAGGAGAGAGAAAACGGATCTGAGATTTCAAACCCTTTTCGTTTATATTCTTCTTCTCCGGTGGTGTTATGCTGGTCAATCATTCCGGCAAACCTCGTGCCATGGGAATCATCTTCTCCGGCTAATCATCTCAGGCAAGCTTCATATTCTCCGATCATCTTCTCCGTTTGATTTTTTCCGGCAAATCTGCTGGAATTCCGGCCAATAGCAACCTCCGATCAAGCTCTGCTTCGAGCTCCGAGAGAAGGAAGGTAAAGAGCTAGAAGAAAATAACATCATTGTCCAAGAAAGGTATTTTATTTTATTTTTTATTATTTTATTTTTGCAATTTCTGGTTGTTTATTGTTTGCTCTTCTGTGCTCTTTTAATTTTAGTTGTACTAATTTCTTAAGTCTTGATTAGTTCCATTGATTTCTTTTAGATCTGTGATTTTAATCTCCAAAGTATGGCTAATTAGGTTTTTAACCTGCATATAATTAAATTCTCTGTTTTATATGGTGTGACCAATTGAGATTTTCATTTGTTTTTGCCTTATTTAAATTATCAATGAAATCAAGTTATGACAACTATTTGCCTGTAGCTTAGTGTGGAAATTATTGAAATTCCCTTCCGTCCAACATATTAACTATCATTTATTCAAGTTAGAACAAGGAGAGTTCTAACCTTGGCACCCAAATGGACGGTTAGGTTCAGTTCTATCCAGAACCTAAACTTGTACTGATGCATCCCTTGCCTCCATTTCTTCCTTAGATCAGACCCATGTTAAGCATATTTGTTCAATACAAAAGCTTTAATGTCTTATTCGGATGATAGCTTTGTATCATTTTGGAATTGAACTGTCACTTGAAGGCATTTTGGCTGCAAGGTCTAAAAATTGCTCATTACCATGCCTTGTTTTGGCTTGTCTTTTCTTATTTTCCAATTCCTTTATGATAAACATGGAATTTGCTTTTATTTGGTTTGAATGCATAATATCAATGCTGTCATGTTTGGGCAATTGTCTAACCACACCTGTAGATCTCTTAAATCTATAATGACCTATTGATAGTGCTATGGTATAAGATCTACACTATGTGTTTATGCGTGTGTCTTCCTTTTTGTCCAGAGCATAAGCTCACATGTTTATTTCATTGTATAATTATTTTGCCCATAGCAAGTTCTCATGTTCAGTTTATTACCAGCTATTCAGTTC
The DNA here is from genome assembly GCF_043159265.1 of Tasmannia lanceolata. Taxonomy (NCBI): domain Eukaryota; kingdom Viridiplantae; phylum Streptophyta; class Magnoliopsida; order Canellales; family Winteraceae; genus Tasmannia; species Tasmannia lanceolata. The sequence continues at coordinate 61,827,285 of NW_027518695.1, read as the reverse complement.
ACTATGTAATTGTTTCGTCCATAGTGTAACCTTTCATATTCAGTCTTTTATGTGATTATTCTGCCTACAACATAAGGACAATTGAGAAAGGAAGATAGGGATGTTGCTCCTATTAGCTTGAACATATCACACTCATATTTCATTCTATTTGCATCACTTGGTACTTATGAAAGCTGTTCTAGAGTACTGTCACTTATAAAAAAAAATTTTTCATAAAGGTATTGTTTCTTATATTTTGAAGAAAAAGAGCACCTGTGCTTCAATTTGCTTTCGTCGTCATGCTATGTTTAGTTGGTGCATAGGCCTAATCTCTTCACTGGTCTTATGAATAGTTGATAAAAAAATGTGTTGATTGATCATTTTCTAAGTTACCTAGAATAGTATAAAATGGGAGATGTGGGAATTATAGTATGCAAGGGATCATTATAAACTAAGTGGTAAGAAGCTCCTCCGTATGTCCAAGATAAGGGATTTGTAGCAGGTTTAAGGATTATTGGATAAATCTTTGAATATTAAATACCAAATTGAGTCAATGTAATATTGGAAATAAGGCCTGTGATGGCAGGGCTGAATGTACATGAATATGTGTAGAGCTGTTTGGACAATTTTTGTATTGCTAGTCACTAAGACACCATATGCACTGTGAGGAGTTTCACCTCTGGCTCTTATTTTTGGAGCAATTTTCTGTAGAGAAGCAAGAAAAGATCATAGGATGCATAATGATTGGGAAGGATGATGGCAGAATTTTTGCTAACAATGATCCCCTGATTTATGACATCTTTAACACTAGAATAACAATGCACTATGATGTCATCCAGGCATAAAGCTAAAAAAAATAAAAATACAATACAATGTTAGTTGAATGGCTAAGGGAATGGTGGGAAAGAATGAAAGGGAATGATACATCCTTAGGGGACTTGCTCAGTCCAGGTAGCAGTCCCCTCTTTCATTTAAAAGACTTGCCCAGTCTTTTAGATATATACCCCTGAACATTAAAACCCCCTCTCATTTAGAAAACTTGTCAAGTCTTTTAGACATGTTTAGCCATCCTTTAAACCCTTGCCCTTATCATTGCAAGGGCAATGAAGGCGATAGCCCAAACCCATCATTAGGGGATTCGCTTATTCCAAGTAATAATCCCCGCGTTTATTTTTAAGACTTTCCCAGTCTTTTGGATACCCTTAAAACATTAGGAGCCTGTGGACCCCGATCCGAGGACGGCGAGGGAACAGGTCCCTACGTCCTCTGGATCATCCACAACGTGAAGGAAAGCTCTACCAAGGAACTCTCGAAACTGTTGCCACCCTCACAGCATAGCATGAGTGCCGATATATAAAAAGAAAGAGATACATCCTGATCTGGAGCCAGGGCTCGAAACCGAGACATACCTAAAATAAACTCAGAGTCGCCATCCATGGATGCGCCATGGAACCAAAACAAATGCTCTGTTTGCAATGGATAACCAGAGATACAAAAGGTCCGTACCTGATGACGAATGGAGAAGGTCCGAAGAGCGCCCCCAATTCGCCCGAGTGCGAATACTTGGTCTCTTATGCCATTTATTATTAACCTCGAAGTGTTTTGCGCAAAAATCATGTGAAATGGGAACAATCCTCAGGAGTCGTCTACCTAAGCATGCATTTCCTGAGGATAAAGATAATAAACACCCATAAAATAAAATGAAAGATGTGTTGCCTAAGCATAGCTAGGTTATGAGTGACATGCCTAAAGGGTGTCTAAGTTCTGATGTGCAAACACATGCAAGCTATAGCTAAAGGTATAGGATCAGTACAAGAAAGTAAGAAAACATATCAAAAGAAATACAATAATTACACAACAAATCCTAAGACTCTAAATGATTAGCCCGAGTCCTCGGATGGTCTGGTATTCATCCAAAGAAGCTTACGTATCCCCGCCTCCACGAGAATCAAGGCAACGTAGTTCTTCGCACTTATTCTAAACTATGATGCCTAAGACACCTAGACCTCTATCTTAGACTCGATCTAAAAGACCGGACTAGTTCTTAAAGCTTATTGTATGATTATTTAAATTTCAGTGAATTGTAGATTTTAGGACACCCTATATGCCCTAACTGAATGCAGGTTAGCCCTAAGCTAATGCAGGTGGTTCCTACAACCTATGTGTAACTAGGCTGTATTTCCTAAGGAAAACAAGGGGATCACTAGCGCATTCTAGACCTAGTCATCAGTCGGCGATGTGAATCGCCAACTGACCGGACGGAGGCGCTCCTATAACTCTAGGACAAACCCCTAACTCTAAAACAAGCACACAATAACCACAACAAATCAAAGACAAATCCCCTAACTCTAAAAGAAACTCTTTATCTAGGAGAAACTCCTAACTCTAAAGGAAGAGCTTTTTGAAAACACGGTTTTAAAGAAAAAAGGTTAAAATATATTTATTTACAAAGTTTGGCTGGACCTGAGATAAGAATCTCAAGCTGCACTACGTACCTCGTGGAAGAGGATCAAGCCAACGTAGTTCGAAAATCGAACTCTCCTAATATGCTATAAAACTAAACACTCCAAATGATTTAAGGGTTTTAATGTTTTTTAAATGTTTTTGATATTTTTAGAGTTTTTCAAATGTTTTTGAGTTTCAAATTTCTAATGTTTTTGGATTTTAAAGCTTTTCCAATGCTCTGAACCTTTAAATGTTTTCAATCTTAAAGGGAACACGCAAGAACAACCACAAACTTAGGCAAAGCCCTAAATCCAAAAGGGGAAACCCCGAACAAGCAACTAGCGTCTCAAAGAGACAAACCACAACAAGAAAGATAGCGTCCCAAGAACAGAGAAAACAATCTAAGATCCCAAGCAGGGAAGGCTCTAATAAGACTGAGTTAGTCTTGAATGGAAATACTCCTAACTAATGACACCAGGGAGGGAGTACAAATGACTCTCTAATAACACTACCAAGTCAAAGACTCATTCTAAAAGAGGAGGCCATTCTAACATGCGGCTAGGTAAGCCTCCTAAAGGGGAAACTCTCTATATGAGACAAGGCTTGTCTCCGAGACGCAAATGACGTAAACAAGGGTTCTGATGAGACTGGGCAAGTCTCCTAATATACAAAGGAGGGGAGTTCTACTCGGACTGAGCAAGTCCCCTAAGGATGGGCTTGGGCTAGCGCCTTCATCGCCCTAAACCAATAGGAAAATTCCCAAAAATCGACGGAAATGCCAAACACTTACGAAAAACTTAAGCTCTAATGGAAAATCAAGATGACAAGGGTTTGCTCAAGAAATCCCAGATAAACCCGAATATCGATACCAAAACCCACAGGGGTAAAGATAAAAAGAGAAAACAAAAAAGGAGGGGCTTCGAGTAGCCTCATCATAGCCAATCCAAAATGAAGGCCCAAAACACATTCAGTTAGGAATACAGGTGAATGCCTCAAGGAAATGACATTCTCACAATGATCAGGTATTAGAACTAATCCAAAAGGGATCAGATAACAAAACCAGTCATGCCGAAAACATCGTCTACTCAACACATGCCATTTTCAAATCAAAAATATAGAAACCAAGGGTTAACTCAACGAAAGAAAGGTTCAGGAAATATATGAAAATGTCAAACTCCAGGAATCTACAAATGCTCCAGAAATAAGCGAAAACAAATCCTTCCAGTAATACCCACACCATAGGGTAAAGAAACAAAAATCAAGTGATACACAAATAAACCCTCGACATGGGGTCTCCTGTGAAATCAAGATAGTACTCATACCCATGACATGGAGTAGAGTAATAACATGATTTCCTACATCAGTTAAGCATACATCCCTCCACCATCCGCTCATCATAGAAAATAAGATTGCCATCTTGCATTCAAAAGTCAAATTAACATCTAAAGCCGGAAGCAATGCCACCACAGCAGAAAATAAGATAAGCAACCATGTAATTCTTAATAATATAAGTGAGATTAGAGATATTACCTGATTTGCACAAATTGCCGAGAAAGAGACAATTAGAAAGCAGTACTTGGGGTCAAGAAAACCACCACCGCCAAGGAAACAACCAAGATTCAAGTCTCAGTTGCTTCAATCAGATCCTAGAAGGGAAAAGTCTGCAGCAAGGTGGCCCCGATTTAGGTGAAATCCCACCACACTAGCTAAGGTTAGCTAATTTAGGTTCTGAGATAGATGGGCTTCAAAGGGTGTTGGAGATGAAATTGGGTTTTGGGGTTTTGGATTTTTGCAGAGGAGAAAGAGGAAAAATGAAGGAGAAGGTGATGGAGGTGGAGATGAAATAAAGGGTTAGATCTGATGGGAGTAGAGGGGTTCTAAATCTGGAAAAATAATGGAGGTGATGGAGATGACCGGAAAATGGGTTAGGATGGTCGGATTCCGGTGATTACAACCGGAGCAGATGAGATGGGTTTTTGAGGTGGGTTTTAAAGTGCCTGAAAAGATGAACCAAATGGGTTTGGGGTAGAGTTTGGGCTGATGATGAAGTGGAAGAAAAGGAGATGACCGGACGGAAGAAAAGCACCGGCCGGAGCTTCGGCAGACCCGTCGGGGAAGATGACCGGAGCGAGGAGGCCGACCGGAGAGGTGAATCCAAATTTCTCTATATATACTCCCTCCCCTCTGCTATTCTCTCTCTCTCTCTCTCTCTCTCTCTCTCTCTCTGTTTCTTTTTTTTTCTTCAGAAAATGGGTTTTAAGGTGGGTTTGGAGAAATAGAAATGGTGGCTGTCCATGGAGGCGGAAGAAGGCCGGCCGGAGGAGATGGGGTATCGGCCGGCGGGAAGGTTGACCGGAGAAGAGAGCTCCTAAACCCTCTCTTCTTCCTTCTTCTGTTTTTCCCGACGAGAATGGGTTTCTCTTCCTTTCTACCGTGATTTTCAAAATGGAGATGAAGGTTGATGTGGGTTCGTAGAGAAGAAAATGAAATGGGTTTCGGGGAGTTTGAGAAGTGGAAATGAGGGTGGGATTGGTGGCTGGCCGGATTTGATGGTGTCCGGTGGTGGGAGATTGCAAAAGAATGGAAGAGGGTTTGATATGGGACGTGGATCTGGGTGGGCTGGCTGGATTCAATGGTGGCGGCTGGAGCTAGGGGTGCAGGTGATGAGATGAGATGGGTTTAAGTGATGGTGGGTTTTAGAGGTCGAAGGAAAAGGAAGATGGAGGAGGTGGGTTTCAATGGAGGTTGCCGGAATTAATGGTGGTGAGGGTCGGTTGATGGTTGTGGTGGAAGGTGATGCTGAGATGGCGGTGGGGACCGATCGGATTTCTGGTTGGAGGTTGCCCGGAGAAGATGGGTTTTCTCCTCTTCTCCCATTTGCCTTGCGGCTGTGAAAACGAGCCTCCCTTTTTTTTTCAGAAAATGAGATCCTCCCTCCTTTAAACCCTAATTCGATGGGGGGGGCTTGTAGAGGGAAGTGGTAGATTTGCACCCCCCCCCCCCATTCTCCATGGACAGCCACCTATAATGTATTTATGACTCTTTTATATTTAACGGGGGAGCCCAGGGTAAAACCAAGCCCAAGGGAAAATGATATCCTTAGCTCCATTTCTTCTATGGACAACCCCTGCTATGATGACACACTCCCCTACTGCATAGTGAAATTACACCATTAACACAAACCCGGCTCGTTTATTGGGCAATTTCCATCGGCTTCTGATGAAAATTTACGGACACTTTATTAGAGTTCTAAACTATGCTAGAATGAAATTTGGGACTCTAGAACACACATTTAAAAGAAATTTATTCAAAAATTACGCATTTGAGGTTCGGGTTTCAAAAATTTATTTAATTTTGGGAAATTAAGGTCCGGTCAAAATGGGGTGTCTACAGAGCCTTTTCATTATAAGGGTAATAAAAGAGTCATCTTGAGCATGGAGGAGACAGGCTATGTCTCATGTAGGAAAATTCAAACCTTTTGGAGACATGCTTTGTCTCATTGGCCCTAGTTATTTTTCTGTTTTAGGAGACAAGTCATGTCTCATTAGAGCCCTTCTCAGAGTCATTAGCATAGGAGTCTGTCCTTTAGTGTTAAGGGTCAGTCTTTCAGTTTCAAGAGTCAGTCCTATCATCATAGGGGTTAGGATTCTTTCCAACCTCTCGTCAAATCATGTGTTTTTTCTATTTGCTCCTGCAAGGTATAGGATGCTGTCGAACCCTTGCAGAGTTGTTATTCTGTTCATTCCCCAGCAAAGCATAGGATGCTGTCCAACCTTTGCGGGTTATCAGGAGTCTGTCCTCCCCTTATGATGATAGGATTTGTCATCTTGAGTAAAAAACACTTAAAATTCAAAAACATCTGAAAAATCGAAAATCTCAAAAATCTTGAGTCATTAGGAGAATAGTTTGGAAAATCTGTTTCCGAACTACGTTGGCTTGATCCCTATCCACAGGGTACGTAGTGCAGCTTGGGATCCACATCCCAAGTCCAGCCAAACCTTTAAAAATAAACTCATTTTAAACTTTCCAAAAATACAAAAATACTTCAAAACCTTTTCAAAAAGATCTTCCCCGAGAGTTAGGAGTCTGTCCTAGATGCTTGAGGTGTTTTAGAGTTAGGAGTCTGTCCTGATTTGTATTGATATGGTGTGTCCTGTCGTGTGAGTGCCCCTAGAGTTAGGAGGCCTCAAGTTGATCAGTTAGACACTTAGTTGAACCGATGGCTAGACTAGGAAGCATATAGTCAGCCCATGGTTTTCATTAGGCTGCATAGCCTAGATACACACAGGATGTATGGCCCACCTGCATTAGCTTAAGGCTAACCAACTTGCATTAATTAGGGCATATAGAGTCCTAATATTTACAACTCACATGAATTTAAGCAATTGTACAAAAAAGCTTTAAAAATCAGTCGAGTCTAGTGGAATCAAGTCTAGGATAGCAGTTCTAGATGGTTAGGCATAGTAGTTTAGAATAGGGCATCGAACTACGTTGACTCCGATTCTTCCCGAGGCCGGGATACGTAGAGCAGCTGGGATGGACAGCCATCTTGGTCCGAGTCAGGTCGCATTAGAGTTAGGACTCATTTTGTCCAGTCATGTATAGAATTGAATTGTGTTGTGTGTTTTGCTGTGTTTTCTTACTTTCATGTACAGATCTCATACCTTTAGCTGCAGCATGCATGCGTTTGCACATCAGAACTCAGACACCAATTAGGTATGACACTCATAACCTAGCTCTTTAGGCTTGTCACTCAGAATCTAGCTATTCCTAGGTGACACTTATGTCATTTCTTTTATGTGTGATTATTATTCATCTCCGTGACATGCATGATTAGATAGACGTCTTCTCGGAGATATTGAGTCTCATTTCATATGACTTTTGCCCAAAACTCTTCAAAATCATTAAATAAATGGCATAAGAGACCGGGTGTTTACACTTGGGCGGATGAGGTGCTCTTTAGACCTTCCAAATTCGTAACCAGGCACGAACCCTCTTCTTATAATCTCTGGTTATCCGTTGCAACAGAGCATAGTATGGGATCCTTGGCCCACTTCCTTGGATGACGACTCTTCTTTGTTTAAGGTACGCCTCGAATCTGGGCTAGTCCCCGAATCGAGAGGTATCTCACCTTTTATCGCCACTCATGCTGTGAGGGGCACATTCTTTCGAGAGTTCCTTGGTAGAGCTCTCCATTCACGTGGATGATCCTGAGACTGCTCGTGTGGGGCTCCGTCCCGCCGCCTCTCTCGGATCGGGGTCCACAGGCTGGCGACTCTGCTGGGAAAACTCTTTCGAGATATTGCCTAACTCTGTTAAAATGCCATTTTTTACTAATCTTGAAGAAATTTGGGCTAAAATCATTATAAATGGGAATTTAATCGCTTAGAATCCAGGGGCACCAAATAAGTGCGTAAATAAAATAAGGGTTCACACACTCACTTTCATCCCTTGCATATATTATCTGTTTTGTGGTTACTTTTCTGCTGTGGATATACTATCAGGTTACTTTCGGAGAGATACTATAAGTAGGAGCCGTGAGGGCTATACACGCCTTCTAGTGCCACCGCACCAGTAGTATCTCAACACCTGGACACCTTGTGTGTAAAATGGACATAGTTCGTATGCTGGGCGATAGTCATAGCATACAAGTAACTATGCACCGGCCAGGTGGACCTCGCGACATTACTCTCTTTACACTATTGCATGGTCCTTTTGTTTGCATTTATGGACGAACATATGTGTTGCTTACACATGTGGAGCCTAGAGTTAGGGGCCTTATCCTATTTTTAGACTAGGGTAGCTCACTTTATGTGGCTACGGACGCAGTCCTAGTACACTCACCAGTCTGTCATGAGTCAAGAACACTTTGACTCCGCTAGATTAGACTAGGGATGGTGCCCCTGGTTAGGGTATATATATGTATATATGCCTATTTATTTTGATTATTAGTTTAGGACCTTCATATTTAATGAGGTTTCCCTATCTAATTCAAATCAATTACATCAATTTAGTTTTCAGATTTAGACCTAGCCTGTGGCTCCTTCTTTGTCACTCTCATGGCTATGGTTTATTTTTCGATCTGTTGATGGTAAAATTTGATCCTTAGACTCGAACCTACTCATCTTGTGAGGTTTCCTGGTCTAAGTTTACCTTTGATATCAATTCATTTCTCAAAATTTGGGCCTGGTCAGTGGCTTCTGTGTTGACACTCTTATGGCCATGGTCTATATTTTGTTTCATCAATGATAAATTCCATCCTTGTATTCCTTGATTGTTAGACCAGGACCTACTTCTTAGTAGGAGCTTCTAGTCTAAGTCGATCAAACATGTATCCATCCATCATGCAGATTTTAGATCTAGTCCTTGACCTTACTTTGCCATTATTATGGCCATGGTCTATCATCCTTTGACTATCTGTTTGATCTGTATTTATCATTTATCTTTTCACCCTTGGATCATATCGAGATCATTGATGAAAAAGTTTGATCCTGTTTATACCCTACCTATATCCTTTGAGTATATGATTTATTGTCAATACCTTTTCTTTTGCAACTCAGTGATTAGGGTTGACCCTATTCTTATCCTATTTATATCATTTGATTATCAGGTGAACCATCATGTCTAATGATAAATTGAAGAAGTGGATGAATGATGAAAGAGGATATCGTCATGTAGAAAACCTTGCTGGTCATAACCTTGATGCACTCCAAAGTTTACCCTACATCAAAATAGATCAGAATTTTCTCAATGCAGTCGTCGAATTTTGGCAACCCGATCTTCATGTATTTCGCTTTGGCAAGCACGAAATGTGTCCAATCATTGAAGACTGGTGTCATTTGTTGGGATATGGTTGCAAAGGTCCCCTAGTCAAACTTGAATCTAAATTGGGGTACAATACTAGCTTCGAGAAATTGTTTCCTGCATCGCCTAACCCTGTCAGTTTCTTTTTAAATGATAAGGGTTTGTCAGTTCCCCAAATGGTCAAAGCATTTTTTGATTTAGGAAAGTGCACTCAAGAGCATCAAACCAGTCGCATTCATGCTCTAGTTCTTTGTGTTTATGCCAGGTGGCTCCTTTTTCACCAAGGCGACAACACTTCCCCTGCACTTCTAGACTTTGTTGACCAAATCTCTCGAGGAAGTGATCCAGTGCCAACTATTCTCGCTGAAACCCTTAATGGATTGGACGATATTGCCAATAAAGTTTCTATTTCTTTCAAGGGTTCTCCAGTTCTTTTATATGTCTGGCTCTGCTTGAAACTTCGAATCTTCATACCTTCAACACACCATGAAATCGTTTTATCCAAGCATAGGTCGTGGGAACATAAGGCTTTCAAATTTACCAAATCGGAATGGACTGATTGGTTAAGTTCCTGTCAAGACGACCAAATTACTTAGAGGTTCTTCCTTGGTCATTGGGGAATAATCAGGACCAAAGCCAGCAGGGGTGTTTAGTTTCTTGGTTTAGAGAATACTTCTTTCTATCTCCCAGACTGTATCTTCCGTCAATACGGAGGACTCCAGACTGAATGTCCTTGTTTGGGTTTTAAAGCAGAGTATTATCGTCCGACACCAGTCCATCCCTTTGAAAAGTCTAATTGTCATCTTGCCAAAAGCATTTGTGAAGATTGGGTGCATAAATCTGAAGATCTTTTGCATAGTATACGAGATAGGACTCCTTGAGGGACAATTGGAGCAACAACACCTGGAGGAGGAGTACATGCTGGAGTGTCCCCAGGTTATTATCAGTGGTTGATTGAGGAAATTGAAAATCGTCTGCCTAAAAGGGCCAGATTGGAAGAAAGAGATGATTGAGAATTTTCATCTATCTTTTGTCATGAGCATCTGTTTATCCAGAGTTTCATTTGTTATGGCATCGTATCTTTTATTTTACTTGTTATTATTTTTGTAACTCGTTCGGACATCATCAATGAAATATGTTCTTGCTTTACCTTATTCTTGTTTGACCAGAATATATTATCTCAATTATCAATGTTTTAATCTAGTGATTATACTCCTATTTCAGGATTCTTGATTGAGCAACCATTGCTCCTATGAAAACCCTTGTTTCAAAATCAACCTGGTCCCGTCAGTCTGCTGATTCCAGGCTGAGTCGTTTTTCTTCCTCACCAATCTCTTTTACCTCCCCTGCATTACCTTTCTCTAATCTCCAGGAAATTCCTTCACCCGTCCAATTTGCACTTGAACCAATGGCGGAAAATAGACATAATGCCCTGGACACCAATGAGATGATAAAGGCTATTCTGGCGCAGTTGGGTACCATTAATGAAGAAATAGCCTGTCTAAAAACTGATAGGAGTTCTACTTCTAAGGAACATGCACCCCAGCATCCTTCAGTCATACCTCCTCCGCCTCCTATGATGGGCAGACCGGCAGTATTTGTTAATGAAGATGACTTTGAGGATGGTCAGTATGCAGAAGAGAATTGCCTCCCTCATCTGGAGAGAGCCGATAAGAGCAGGGTATTTACAGACAGACTGGACAAGCTGACTCAAGAGATGGAGAATATAAAATTCCAAGGCCCGAAGAAGCTGAATATGGCAGACTTTATGATTTATCCAGGAGTCACACTGCCTCCGAGATTCAAAGTGCCAGACATAGACAAATATGATGGGACAGGGTGTCCTAGAAGTCATTTGATGTCTGTTCTTCCGATCCTGCAGCAGCATGGTCTATCTCCATAGCAGGTTGCTCTCTTGTTTCCTCAATCTTTGGTCGGAGTGGCTAAGAAGTGGTTTCTGAGCCTGAAATCTGAAGAGATCCGAACCCTAGAAGACATCGCCAATAGGTTCGTCGAGCAGTTCTCCATGGAGGAGGGGATCGACGTAACCAAAAGAGATTTGAAAGCATTGAAGCAGGGCCACAATGAAACTTTTACTTCCTTCATCCGCAGATGGAGAAGGAAGGCCGTGCAGATGACTCATCGTCTGCCAGATGAGGAGCAAATAAAAATTGTTGTGAAGAATCTGTCTGCACAATACTATCATCACATGGCTATCCAGTACTTTCTTGATTTCAATCATCTCATCAAGACGGGAACCCAAATAGAAGATGCATTGTCTAAGGGTTTGAGATCGAGAGTTCCTTCTGATTCAAGAGAAGGAAAAAGACCAATGGTGGCACCTAAGGAGGTTCATAATGTGAATACCGCTCCGCCAGCACGGAGGGTAAATTTTAGCGAAAGTCGCCCAGAGAGGAAGGAGCCAAGACGATTCGATCCTTTGCCGTATTCTCTTTCGGTAGCATTGAAAAAGCTGTTGAAAGATAAGAAAATTGAGTTGCTAGAACCCAGGGAGGCTCTGAATCCTCTTCTGAGGTATTGGAGGAAGGATTACTACTGCGAGTATCATCAGAGTGTCGGACATCTGACTGATAGATGTATGGCCTTGAAACATAAGATCCAAGACATGATCGAGGCAAAGAAAATTTTTGTTGAAGCTCCTAATGTCACTCGCAATCCTTTGCCAACACATGCAACTCCCCCACCAAATGTTTATGCAATCCTTACGGAAGAAGTAGTTCTAGACTATTCCCGTATCTGCGCAGTAATCTCTGAGGAGCCGTATGTTCTGAGATGGGAAGAGGAAAATGAAGATGCAGAAAATGAGAAGCCTTATGTATTGTCTGCTAGAGATGGGGAATTTGTAGAATCTTCAGAATGTTCATATGTCCTCAAATATGAAGAAGAAAGCAAAGAGGAAGTCCCTTATGTTCTAAGGCTGGAGGACGAGGATTTGTCACTCTTGAATGACCAGTGTGATGAGCTCCGCCATGTTACACGTGGTGGACGTGTCTTTAAACCGGCCGAGCTGAGGGTTGAAAATCCTGCCGAGGTTGCAAGAGTTGTAGAAAATCAGAGACAGAAACAGAGTGTTGAAGAAGAGGAGGATAATTTGCTGAAACAGTTGAAAAAGACGCAAGCCAATGTGTCCATATGGGGTCTACTACTGGCATCGCCAAAGCACAGGCAAGTAATACTCCGTGAATTAAATGTGTCTCAGGTGTCAGTTGAGATTACTCCTGACAAGCTGGTCAGTTTAGTGGCCGTGACAAGAGCTTCCCGGGATCTGTCTTTTACTGATGAGGACCTACCTCCAGAAGGAAGAGATCATGTTCGCCCTCTCCGGATCACCATAATCTGCAACAAAAAGAGAGTACCGGAAGTCTTAATAGATAATGGGTCAGCTTTGAATGTTTGCCCGTTAAGTACTGCCACTACTCTAGGGTTTGGACCAGAAGATTTCATACCATCTGAGCAGGGTATATTGGCGTATGATGGCACTAGGAGAGGTGTGATTGGGACGTTGGCCACAGAAGTCGAGATTGGGGGAGAAACTTTTGAAGTCGAATTCCAAGTGCTTGATATCAAGACCTCTTTCTTTCTTCTCCTGGGCCGACCTTGGCTGCATAAGGTCGGAGTTATTCCTTCAACGTTACACCAGAAATTGAAATTCATCCAGAATAGCAGAGTGATTACAGTACGAGGAGATCCAGAGCCTGAAGTTGGGCAGATAACTGCAGAATCGGTTGACGAAAATGTTAAAGATGTCAGCTTGACCGGATTTTCACTAGAGGTCTCAACTATCACTACGGAGGAAGCCATGAGCGAGGAGATCATGTTTCTATCAAGCACCAATGTTAGTGTCGCCAGGATGATGCGACGGTTTGGTTATTTCCCGGGAGCTGGCCTGGGAAGAAACCTGCAAGGCCTGACTGAATGGCCGGTAATGAAGGCAATGAATGGATTATTCGGGTTAGGGTATCAGCCTACTCGAAAGGAAGTCCAAGAAATGAAAGCATACATGTTGAAATGGGCTACATGTCGCCGCCGGGGTTTAGAGTTTCCGATGGGACCGTTTAGCATGGTCATGAATGGCAAGTTCAGAAAGGAAGGGGCTGATTGTCCGTTTTACGGTTTTTCTGAGACTTGGTATGATGAGGCTGGGAAAAAGCTGCCAGGTCTTGAAATCTTCTTCGCAGATGAACTGCCGAAGAACTTTTTCTTTGAGCAGATTGCAGAGGCAGCCGAATCAGAGAAGCAAGACTCAGATTGGGTTGAGACATTTGAATCAGAGCTCCTAGAATCCTTGTTCCAAGTTGAGGCACCAGTCATTGCGATGATTGGAGGAGACACACCCTTCATAAACCCAAAAAGCTCCATTACTCCAGCTGAGGGACCTCTGGATAACTGGACCTCACAGCTTATACCCCAAGTATTCTTTCAATATAGTCCAGTTTCTTCAAAAGAGTCAGTCATTTCAAAATTGGTGTCAGTTTCTGAGTCCGTCCCAGAGTCTGTCATTTCTAACTTTTCTTTTGATGCAGGTACTGTAGAGGTCAGGTCTACTTCTGGAGTGGGTGATGAGTCTATTCTTGGTGGTGTCAAGTCCGAATCTGAGGACATCTTCATTGATTCTTTGTCTGTACATGTTTCCCATTGTGTCGATACTGATGTCGACTCATTTTTTCATTCTGTTTCAGAGTCTGTAACGCCTGATGTGGGCGAGTCATCTGATGTAATCATTCATTCTAAAGAAATAAAAGACTCTTTTGCTTATATTCCTGTACTTGTCTCTTCTACTGATTCTGCTTCTAAACTTGTTCAAGTAACTAACAATGATAATCAAGACTCCCCCTCTAATGAGGTAGCCGACGAAACTCCCCTTGAAATCAAACATATGATTCAACAAGAGGAGAATCGCCGAGCTAAACCACTTGAAGAGGAAATTGAAACCGTAAATATAGGTGATGAAACCTTAATTCGGGAAATACGAATTGGCAAAATTTTATCTCCTGAGGAGCGCGAAGAATTAATCACCTTGCTAAAAGAGTTTAAGGAGGTTTTTGCTTGGTCTTACGACGACATGCCAGGATTGAGTGAGGACATTGTCCAACACAAATTACCTCTAATCCCTGGCATCAAGCCGAAGAAGCAAAAACTCTGAAAGCTTAAAACAGAGTGGGAGTTCAAAGTTCATGATGAAGTTAAGAAACTACTTGAAGTGAAATTCATTGAAGTAGTTGAGTACCCCGATTGGCTTGCAAATATTGTACCAGTGCCTAAGAAGGACGGGAAAGTCAGGATGTGCGTCGATTTCAGAGATCTGAACAAGGCAAGTCCGAAAGATGATTTTCCGCTTCCGAACATTGATCTCCTAGTTGACAATACCGCTGGACATGCACTCTTATCCTTTATGGATGGATTCTCTGGGTACAACCAAATTAAAATGGCGCCTGAGGACATGATGAAGACGGCATTTATTACTCAGTGGGGGACCTATTGCTACAGAGTGATGCCGTTTGGTCTCAAAAATGCTGGTGCCACCTATCAGAGGGCTGCGACTACTCTTCTTCATGACATGATTCATAAAGAAGTCAAGGTCTATGTAGATTACATGATTGTCAAAGGCAAGACTCGGCCAGAGCATACAATCGCTTTGAGAAAATTCTTTGAGCAAATCCGAAAGTTTCAACTTCGCTTAAACCCAAATAAATGTGTATTTGGAGTCACATCAGGAAAGTTGCTCGAATTTATGGTCAGCGAGAGAGGAATTGAAGTGTATCCTCAGAAGATCAAGGCTATCCAAGAAATGCAACCACTAAAAACAGAAAAGCAGATTCGTGGATTCCTTGGCAAAGTGCAATACTTGAGGAGATTCATATCTCATTTAACTATGACATGTGAACTCATCTTCAAGTTATTGAAAAAGAATTCCTCCAAGAAATGGAATGAAGAATGTCAGGAAGCGTTTGAAAAGGTCAAGTTGTCTTATCCCCAGTCATTACTGGTCAACCATTGTTAATGTATTTGTCCATCACAGATACAGCCATGGGTTGTATGCTTGCTCAGCAAGATGCAGGGTCTAAGAAAGAAAAGCCCATTTACTACATTAGCAAGAAAATGTTAGAGTATGAAATCAAATACACCGTTTTGGAAAAGACGTGTTTAGCATTGGTTTGGGCGACTCAAAGGCTTAGACATTACCTGTTATCGAATAAAATATTTCTGCTTTCACGGATGGATCCGTTGAAGTATTTGTTCGAGAAACCCGCTCTTACTGGAAGAATAGCCAGATGGTTGCTATTGTTGTCTGAGTTTGACATCACTTATGTCACTCAGAAATCAATTAAGGGACGGGTAATCGCTGAGCAGCTAGCTGATGCTCCTGTTGAGGAGAATGCTTTTCTAAAAGCAGACTTTCCTGATGAAGAGATTATGGACATTGAAGAGGAGACTCCGAGTTCCAAGTGGCTTATGTACTTTGACGGAGCTGTCAATAATCATGGTCAAGGAATAGGGGCAGTTTTGGTATCTCCAAAGAAGGAGTACATTCCGATATCCATCAAGTTGCAATTCGAATGCACCAATAATATGGCAGAATATGAAGCATGCATCGCAGGACTTGAGGCGGCTTTGGCTTTGCGAATTCAAGACATCGACGTGTTCGGAGATTCAATCCTGATCATTTGTCAAATAGATGGGGATTGGAAAACAAAAAAGGCGAGGTTGATCTCATATCACACTTATCTCGCATCTCTGGTCGGGAAGTTTAGGAATGTCACCTTTACTCATTTGTCGAGGACAAGGAATCATTTTGCCGATGCTCTGGCTACTCTGGCGTCAATGTTAGACATTTCTGCGACAATGGAGGTTCAACCTTTAGCTGTGAGGTTGCAATGGGCTCCCGCACATGTGAATGTAATAGAAATATCAACAAGATGTCCAGATGGAAAACCATGGTATACAGACATTAGAAATCTCATTTCGGGCAAGGGGCATCCGCCTGAGGCTTCCAGCAAAGAGAGGAAAACTCTTCAGAGGTTCGCTGCCAACTTCATTATCTGTGGTGAAGAGTTATACAGAAGGTCGTTTGATGGGATACAGCTTCTGTGTGTTGATGAAGATCAGGCTGCAGAGCTCATAGAACAAACACATGAAGGTGTTTGTGGTCCTCACATGAACGGTAAAATGTTGTCGAGGAAGATCCTTAGACTTGGTTTCTATTAGCCCTCAATGGAAACAGATTGTTTTGTATTCGTGAAGAAATGTCATAAATGCCAAGTCTATGCGAATCTTATTCATGTGCCTCCATCAGAGCTACATTCTATGACCTCGCCATGGCCATTCTCAGTATGGGGGATTGATATCATTGGCAAAGTCTATCCCAAATCGTCAAGTGGACACGAGTACATCTTGGTGGCCATTGATTATTTCACAAAGTGGATAGAAGCTGCTTCATATGCTTCCATAACTTCCAATACAGTTGCGAAGTTCATTCGTGCGAATATCATTTGCAGATATGGAGTACCTAATGAGCTGATTTCTGATAATGGATCTCACTTCAAGAAAGAGGTAGTCCACCTGTGCGAAGAGTTCAAAATCAAGCATCACAAGTCATCTCCTTACAGACCGCAGACCAACGGGGCTGTAGAGGCAGCGAATAAGAATATCAAGGTCATAATCAGTAAGATGACCGTGACTTATAAGGACTGGTCGAACAAGCTTCCTTTTGCTTTATGGGCTTACAGGACATCGATCAGATCTCCTACAGGTGTAACTCCATACTCTCTAGTGTATGGAATAGAAGCAGTCCTCCCTGTTGAAGTGAGAATCCCATCCTTAAGAGTTATGATGGAAGCGAATCTGCCGGAGTCTGAGTGGGCTAAAGCCAGACATCAGGAATTGCAGATGATTGATGAAAAGAGGTTGAGAGCCTTGTATCACATCCAAGGGTATCAGAGAAGAATCGAAAGAGCCTTCAACAAGAGAGTTAAGGTCCGAGAGTTGAAACCAGGAGATCTTGTCTTGAAATCCTACCGGGCACCAGTGTTTGATCCCAGAGGAAAGTTCAGACCAAACTGGTCTGGTCCTTACATTGTCGATGAGGTCCTGCCTGGAAAAGCCGTTAGACTCCTCAATGAATGGAGAAAAATTAACAGAACCTACAAACCTGGACCAACTAAAGAAGTATTATGCTTAGATACACTAAGAGGCCATCTTTGATCGATCAGAGCTTAAAAGCCAACAACCTCAAAGTCAAAAACCATTTGCAAAACCCTTTTGAGCCAAAAAACGAAAACATTCTTTCTTTGATAAACTCAAACCAGGGGCATCTTTTATGACTTGCGTCATAAAAGATAATAGCCTGAACTACGTCATGACCTGATCCCTCTCTACAGGGTACGTAGGTAGCCTGATCAATTCAGGTTCGGTCAAATCCTTCAAATCTTTCAAATCTTCAAAAAAGAAAGAAACAAAACAAACAATTCTTGAAACCCAAATGGGCGAACTACGCAGACCTGATTCCCATTTCTTTGGGGATACGTAGGCAGTCTGGAGGGCCAGATTCGGTCAAATACATGAAAACTTACCAAAGGTTAACCTGTTTGAACCCAAGCCTACCTAAAAGTTCTTCTAATGTACTTAGGCCCATGTTTGTAGAGAAACAGAAAGAAAAGAAAAAAATGATGGAGTCTTAGACCTGCTAGACTGAAAACCCGCAAGGGCGGTCTAGGCAAAAGTTAGGGTCATTCATCCGCTAAGCTGAAAACCCGAAAGGGCGGCTTAGGCAAAAATTAAGGTGCAGAGCCTGCTGGATGGAAAATCTGCAATGACAGACAGTCCAGGCAAAAATTAAGGCATGTGGTCCGCCAAATCGAAAACCTGAAAAGGCGATTTGGTCATGGCAGTGACTTTATAAAGGACAAAACCTCTGAAAGCCAGCAAGACTTTCATTTCTTCGGCGGCACTACTCCAAAGTCTGAGCGAGCGCCAATAGAAATTCTTCTGACACTTTATAAGCTAAGGAGGTTAAGACTAAGCAATCCAAAGAGATAATAACCATGATGGAAATACTGGAAAGAGGAATAAAACACCTTTAAGTACGGTTTTCAAAAGATTCCAAGAGTGGTAGACTATACCATCTTAAAATACTTATCAGATTAAGAAGCAGATTTAGTCTCTCTTCGAGTCTAAGTCATTGTGTCCATCAAAGTCTTCATTTGTGGGTAGTCCAGGTCTTTTCTCTGTCATGTTGAGGTTAAGCTTCAGAGTTATGTGTGGGGAAGCCTGTGTAGTTTAATATCCCTCCCAAAGCTGGGGTAGTAAGAAGCAAGAAGGCGAATGTGAAAAATGATGAATTTGTGTCTCCTCAAGGGTGATATACAGCAGAACGAAGTTCAGAAGATGGTAGATTCTCAAGTCCATCTAGCAAATTTTCAAGTTCATACGGAATGGCAAAGATCATCAGAAATGAAAAGCGGTTGTTAGGCAGATGCAGTCTGTTGTAAACCTGAAAGCTTTGTAACCTCAAATATTCAAGAAATGAAAGCATTTTTAACCATTTCCTTATGTTTTGCTCTCTTGTGAATTTGTCATGGAAGTAAAATCAAACTAGGGGCATCTTTTATGCCCTGAGTAATCAGGTCATAAAAGATATCAAATGAACAATGATTGAGATGATTATTCTCAACAATTGAAGAAAAGAGGAGCTTGAACACAGTCTTTGGATTCAACTCCTCAATCAAATTCCTTTAAGAGTCTGTCTCAGCAATCCTTTGAGGGTTTGCAATCCTTTGAAAATTTGTCTCACCATTCCAATGAGAGTTCTTCTTATCATTCCATTGAGAGTTTGCCTTATTATCCCGGGCGGAGTTTCTACTCACAAATGAAGTTTGTAATTCACCCCGAGTGAAGAAGCAATTTTCTCTCTGAGAGCATCCACCCCGAGTGAAGAAACATTTTTTTTCTCCCTGAGAGCATCCACCCTGAGTGAAGAACCTTTTTTCTCCCTGAGAGCATTCACCCTAAGTGAAGAACAACTTTTCTCCCTGAGAGTATTCACCCCGAGTGAAGATAACAATTTTTCTCCCTGAGAGCATCCACCCCGAGTGAAGAAACCAAATTTTCTCCCTGAGAGCATCCACCCTGAGTGAAGAACCATTTTCTCCCTGAGAGTATCCACCCCGAGTGAAGAAACTGAATTATCCCAGAAAGCATCCGCCCTGAGCGAAATATCCAATTTTTCTCCTTGAAAGCATTCGCTCTAAGCGTAGAACCTAATTCTTCCTAAAAGCATTCGCTCCAAGCGTAAAATCAATTTGTCTCTTTAAAAATCATTCGCTCCAAGCGTAGAACCCATTTTCTTCCTGAAAGTTTTCGCTCCAAGCGTAAAAATATTCTTTTCCCTTTGAGAGCATCCGTCCTGAGCGTAGAAATCTGAGAAATACCAAAACCTTTCCATTTCAAGACCCCTGAGGCAACCTTTCCATTCAAGACCCCTGAGGCATCTCTTCCATTCAAGACCCCTGAGGCAACCTTTCCATTCAAGACCCCTGAGGCAACCATTCCATTCAAGACCCCTGAGGCAACCTTTCCATTTCAAGACCCCTGAGGCATCCATTCCATTTCAAGACCCCTGAGGCGACCTTTCCATTCAAGACCCCTGAGGCATCTCTTCCATTTAAAACCCCTGAAAAATCCATTCCATATCACAACCCCTGAGGTATCTGATCCTTCCAAAAGTCCAATATTCGCAAAATCATCTCTTTCATTCTTCTTTCTCTTCAATCAATTTTGGGCCAGTCAAAATGTGTTGTTTGTTCAGCTTTGACATTCGCGCGACAAGCACGCTCTGCCAAAGAGGGGCATCTGTAGACACCCCATTAGCTAGCTAGGGTCCCAAAGTCCACCCTAAGCTAGGTTAGGGTCTCATCTAGCTCCCCGCAAAATTTTGTCGAAATCCGAGCGCGTTTGCCTAGCGAACGAGTCGAGCAAAGTCGTAGTACAAGTTTGCGGAAGGGGGGTGATTTATCCTGGAACGGTGCCAAACCTGGGCCGAATAAGACGCGTAATGTCGCGCGCATATCAAAATTTTCGCGCGCTTATCATTTTTGGAGTGCCGATATCAATTTCCCGAAATTTCTATAAATATCAGTTTTCTCTCATTTTTTTTTTAAAAAAAAGAGAAATTCGTTTAAGAGAGAGAGAGAGAGAGAATCATAGAGAGAGAGAGAGTGGATCTCGCCATTTTTCTTCTTCTCTGGTCAAGATCCGGTGAAATTTCGATCAAAATTCCAGCCAATCTACCTTCTACAGCAAGCCTGGTTCGTCTTCTTCATTATCTTCTATTAAATAAATCGCAGAGAAGGAAAAAGAGAGAGAAAGAGGGGTTTTTAGAGAGGGAAAGTAGATCTTACCTTTTCCGATCATCTTCTCCGGGAGATTTGCGCCGGATCTCTGACTTCTAGATCCAAGATACGAGGTCTGCAAAGGAGGAGGATCAGCAGAGAAAAGGAGAGAGAGAACGGATCTGAGATTTCAAACCCTTTTCGTTTATATTCTTCTTCTCCGGTGGTGTTTTTCTGGTCAATCATTCCGGCAAACCTCCGGCCATGGGAATCATCTTCTCCGGCTAATCATCTCAGGCAAGCTTCATATTCTCCGATCATCTTCTCCGTTTGATTTTTTCCGGCAAATCTGCTGGAATTCCGGCCAATAGCAACCTCCGATCAAGCTCTGCTCCGAGCTCCGAGAGAAGGAAGGTAAAGAGCTAGAAGAAAATAACATCATTGTCCAAGAAAGGTATTTTATTTTATTTTTTATTATTTTATTTTTGCAATTTCTGGTTGTTTATTGTTTGCTCTTCTGTGCTCTTTTAATTTTAGTTGTACTAATTTCTTAAGTCTTGATTAGTTCCATTGATTTCTTTTAGATCTGTGATTTTAATCTCCAAAGTATGGAGCTAATTAGGTTTTTAACCTGCATATAATTAAATTCTCTGTTTTATATGGTGTGACCAATTGAGATTTTCATTTGTTTTTGCCTTATTTAAATTATCAATGAAATCAAGTTATGACAACTATTTGCCTGTAGCTTAGTGTGGAAATTATTGGAATTCCCTTCCGTCCAACATATTAACTATCATTTATTCAAGTTAGAACAAGGAGAGTTCTAACCTTAGCACCCAAATGGACGGTTAGGTTCAGTTCTATCCAGAACCTAAACTTGTACTGATGCATCCCTTGCCTCCATTTCTTCCTTAGATCAGACCCATGTTAAGCATATTTGTTCAATACAAAAGCTTTAATGTCTTATTCGGATGATAGCTTTGTATCATTTTGGAATTGAACTGTCACTTGAAGGCATTTTGGCTGCAAGGTCTAAAAATTGCTCATTACCATGCCTTGTTTTGGCTTGTCTTTTCTTATTTTCCAATTACTTTATGATAAACATGGAATTTGCTTTTATTTGGTTTGAATGCATAATATCAATGCTGTCATGTTTGGGCAATTGTCTAACCACACCTGTAGATCTCTTAAATCTATAATGACCTATTGATAGTGCTATGGTATAAGATCTACACTATGTGTTTATGCGTGTGTCTTCCTTTTTGTCCAGAGCATAAGCTCACATGTTTATTTCATTGTATAATTATTTTGCCCATAGCAAGTTCTCATGTTCAGTTTATTACCAGCTATTCAGTTCACTATGTAATTGTTTCGTCCATAGTGTAACCTTTCATATTCAGTCTTTTATGTGATTATTCTGCCTACAACATAAGGTCTGTTTCATTTTAAAGGACAATTGAGAAAGGAAGATAGGGATGGTGCTCCTACTAGCTTGAACATATCACACTCATATTTCATTCTATTTGCATCACTTGGTACTTATGAAAGCTGTTCTAGAGTACTGTCACTTATTAAAAAAAAAAATTTCATAAAGGTATTGTTTCTTATATTTTGAAGAAAAAGAGCACCTGTGCTTCAATTTGCTTTCGTCGTCATGCTATGTTTAGTTGGTGCATAGGCCTAATCTCTTCACTGGTCTTATGAATAGTTGATAAAAAAATGTGTTGATTGATCATTTTCTAAGTTACCTAGAATAGTATAAAATGGGAGATGTGGGAATTATAGTATGCAAGGGATCATTATATACTAAGTGGTAAGAAGCTCCTCCGTATGTCCAAGATAAGGGATTTGTAGCAGGTTTAAGGATTATTGGATAAATCTTTGAATATTAAATACCAAATTGAGTCAATGTAATATTGGAAATAAGGTCTGTGATGGCAGGGCTGAATGTACATGAATATGTGTAGAGCTGTTTGGACAATTTTTGTATTGTTAGTCACTAAGACACCATATGCACTGTGAGGAGTTTCACCTCTGGCTCTTATTTTTGGAGCAATTTTCTGTAGAGAAGCAAGAAAAGATCATAGGATGCATAATGATTGGGAAGGATGATAGCAGAATTTTTGATAACAATGACCCCCTGATTTATGACATCTTTAACACTAGAATAACAATGCACTATGATGTCATCCAGGCATAAAGCTAAAAAAAAAAAAATACAATACAATGTTAGTTGAATGGCTAAGGGAATGGTGGGAAAGAATGAAAGGGAATGATACATCCTTAGGGACTTGCTCAGTCCAGGTAGCAGTCCCCTCTTTCATTTAAAAGACTTGCCCAGTCTTTTAGATATATACCCTTGAACATTAAAACCCCCTCTCATTTAGAAAACTTGTCAAGTCTTTTAGACATGTTTAGCCATCCTTTAAACCCTTGCCCTTATCATTGCAAGGGCAATGAAGGCGATAGTCCAAACCCATCATTAGGGGATTCGCTTATTCCAAGTAATAATCCCCTCGTTTATTTTTAAGACTTGCCCAGTCTTTTGGATACCCTTAAAACATTAGGAGCTTTTTCATTATAAGGGTAATAAAAGAGTCATCTTGAGCATGGAGGAGACAGGCTATGTCTCATGTAGAAAAATTCAAACCTTTTGGAGACATGCTTTGTCTCATTGGCCCTAATTATTTTTCTGTTTTAGGAGACAAGTCATGTCTCATTAGAGCCCTTCTCAGAGTCATTAACATAGGAGTCTGTCCTTTAGTGTTAGGGGTTAGTCTTTCAGTTTCAAGAGTCAGTCCTATCATCATAGGGGTTAGGATTCTTTCCAACCCCTCGTCAAATCATGTGTTTTTTTCTATTCGCTCCTGCAAGGTAAAGGATGCTGTCCAACCTTTGCAGAGTTGTTATTCTGTTCATTCCCCCCGCAAAGCATAGGATGCTGTCCAACCTTTGCGGGTTATCAGGAGTCTGTCCTCCCCTTATGATGATAGGATTTGTCCTCTTGAGTCAAAAACACTTAAAAATTCAAAAACATCTGAAAAACCGAAAATCTCAAAAATCTTGAGTCATTAGGAGAATTGTTAGGAAAATCTGTTCCCGAACTACGTTGGCTTGATCCCTATCCACAGGGTACGTAGTGCAGCTTGGGATCCACATCCCAAGTCCAGCCAAACATTTAAAAATAAACTCATTTTAAACTTTCCAAAAATACAAAAATACTTCAAAACCTTTTCAAAAATATCTTCCCTGAGAGTTAGGAGTCTGTCCTAGATGCTTGAGGTGTTTTAGAGTTAGGAGTCTGTCCTGATTTGTATTGATATGGTGTGTCCTGTCGTGTGAGTGTCCCTAGAGTTAGGAGGCCTCAAGTTGATCGGTTAGACACTTAGTTGAACCGATGGCTAGACTAGGAAGCATATAGTCAGCCCATGGTTTTCATTAGGTTGCATAGCCTAGATACATATAGGATGTAGGGCTCACCTGCATTAGCTTAAGGCTAACCAACTTGCATTAATTAGGGCATATAGAGTCCTAATATTTACAACTCACATGAATTTAAGCAATTGTACAAAAAAGCTTTAAAAATCAGTCGAGTCTGGTGGAATCGAGTCTAGGATAGCAGTTCTAGATGGTTAGGCATAGTAGTTTAGAATAGGGCATCGAACTACGTTGACTCCGATTCTTCCCGAGGCCGGGATACGTAGAGCAGCTGGGATGGACAACCATCTTGGTCCGAGTCAGGTCGCATTAGAGTTATGACTCATTTTGTCCAGTCATGTATAGAATTGAATTGTGTTGTGTGTTTTGCTGTGTTTTCTTACTTTCATGTACAGATCCCATACCTTTAGCTGCAGCATGCATGCGTTTGCACATCAGAACTCAGACACTAATTAGGTATGACACTCATAACCTAGCTCTTTAGGCTTGTCACTCAGAATCTAGCTATTCCTAGGTGACACTTATGTCATTTCTTTTATGTGTGATTATTATTCATCTCCGAGACATGCATGATTAGATAGACGTCTTCTCGGAGATATTGATTCTCATTTCATATGACTTTTGCCCAAAACTCTTCAAAATCATTAAATAAATGGCATAAGAGACCAGGTGTTTACACTTGGGCGGATGAGGTGCTCTTTAGACCTTCCAAATTCGTATCCAGGCACGAACCCTCTTCTTATAATCTCTGGTTATCCGTTGCAACAGAGCATAGTATGGGATCCTTGGCCCACTTCCTTGGATGGCGACTCTTCTTTGTTTAAGGTACGCCTCGAATCTGGGCTAGTCTCCGAATCGAGAGGTATCTCACCTTTTATCGCCACTCATGCTGTGAGGGGCACATTCTTTCGAGAGTTCCTTGGTAGAGCTCTCCATTCACGTGGATGATCCTGAGACTGCTCGTGTGGGGCTCCGTCCCGCCGCCTCTCTCGGATCGGGGTCCACAACGATATACATGGCTGTATTTTCTTCGTCATAAGTCCAAGGTTTTTGAAAATTTTAAAAGGTTTAAAGCTCTGGTTGAGAATCAACTTAACAGGAAGATAAAGAACCTACAGACAGACAATGGTGGAGAATTCGTATCAAATGAGTTCATCAAGTTTCTCGAGGAGCATGGTATAAAAAAGCAGCTTACATGTGTTGAAACACCACAGCAAAACGGCATTGCTGAAAGGAAGAACCGCCACATTGCTGAAGCAACTAGAGCAATGCTTAATGGGAAGCAAATGCCGAAGATCTACTGGGCTGAAGAAATGAATACTGCAGTATACTTAATCAATCGGATGCCTATGCGAGCTGACATGGAAGTTCCATATCAACTGTTGTTTCGAAGAAGACCAAGTCTAGAACACTTGCGGATATTTGGAAGCATTGCATATGTGAAGAGCACCAATGAGGCCAAGATAAACTTGACAAGAAAGCTATAAAGTGCATCTTTGTTGGCTACTCATCGGAACGGAAAGCATATCGATGCTTTGATCCCATCAAGAGGCGTATATATGAAAGCAGGGATGTCAAGTTTGATGAGGAATCACAATGGTACCAGCCATCTCAAGAGAATAAAGAAGAGTTACTGCCCTTCACACCACAGCATGAAGAAGAAGAAGAATCTGAAAATTCTTCACAGCCGAATTCTCAAGAGAATGATGGGATCTTCACGTCACCTAATTCTCTTGCTAGAAGACATCAATATCCTGCACGTGAAAGGTATCCTCCAAGAAGACTTGCTGATTACTATGTCACAAACCTACACTATGCTTACATGATACATGTCATAAACTCCTATGAACCAAAAAGCTATGAAGAGGCAGCAAATGATCCAAAGTGGCAGCAAGCTATGGAAGAAGAAATGTAAGCATTAACTAAGAATGCTACATGGGAGCTTGTTCCACTCCCTGCTGAAAAGAAGCCTATCAGTTGCAAGTGGATTTACAAGATTAAGCGTAAATCCAATGGTGAAGTTGAGCGTTACAAAGCTCGATTAGTGGCAAGAGGATTCTCACAAACCTATGGTGATGACTATGATGAGACGTTCAGCCCTGTTGCCAAAATCACAAGCATTCGAGTTATCATAGCAATTGCAGCTGAAAGATGATGGAAACTGCACCAAATGGATGTGAAAAATGCATTCTTAAATGGAGAAATTGACAAAGAGATCTATATGGATCAAGTAGAAGGATTCAAAGTTCTTGAAAAGCCAAATTATGTGTGCAAACTCACAAAGGCACTGTATGGGCTAAAGCAAGCTCTAAGAGCCTGGTTTGCCAAGGTTCGAGAATTCTTTTACTTTCATGGATTTATTGCCTCACATGCTGACTCCTGCATATTTATCAACAACTCTCCACAATCATTAACAATATGTGCCATATATGTTGATGATCTCATTATTATGGGGAGTAATTCTGGTATGATTGAGAAAGTAAAGAATGATCTCTTCCAAAGCTTTGAGATGAAAGACTTGGGAGAACTTCAATTTTTCCTTGGAATTGAAGTAGTGCAGAATGATCATGGCATTTTAATCATGCAAAAGAAATTTGCTCTGGAGTTACTTGAGAAGTTTGGAATGTTGGATTCCAATCCAATGCCAACACCATTAGAAGTGAATCACAACTTGACAAAAGATGAAGGAGCACTCATTGATGATCCTCGGTTGTACAGGGAGATTGTTGGCAGTCTCATATATTTGACAATTACTCGTCCAGATTTGGCTTATGCTGTGGGAATTGTGAGTCAATTCATGCAAAATCCAAGGAAATCTCATATGGAAGCTGTCAAGCACGTCTTAAGATATGTAAAGGGAACAGTCAACGAAGGAGTCTTTTATAAATGTGGAGTTTCAATAAAACTTTCAGGCTATTGCGTTGCAGATTGGGTCGGAGATCCATCTATACGTCGCTCAACGTCGGGATTCTGTTTCAGTTTGGGCATAGGAGTTGTATCTTGGGCAAGCAAGAAACAACCTACTGTAGCACTATCATCCACCGAAGCAGAATATAGAGCTGCAATGCTAGCCACTTGCGACAGTGTTTGGTTAACTCAATTGCTTGAAGATGTTGGAGAAAAGGTTGATTACAGCATTAAGCTCAAAAGTGACAACATCAGTTCCATAATGTTGGCATCAAATCCAACATTTCATGCTCGCACAAAGCATATAGAGATCCATTATCATTTCGTTCGAGAAAAGGTTCTGAACAAGGAAATAGAAATGATCCATGTACCAACAGACGAAGAAGTTGCAGATATATTCACCAAATCCTTAAGTGCAGAGAAGTTTAACAAGTTCAAGTCAAGCTTAGGAATGAAGGATGCAGATACCAACTAAGCAATAAGAGGAGATGTTACGAAAATATTGCTTAGTGGGTTAGTTATTCAGTCAATCTCAAGACTCAGTGTGGTTGAGATACTGGGGGAGCAGTTATTTAGCATTGTCTTTTAAATTGCTAGTAGTGCCGTTGTGGCTTGTCTGTAGGGAGCATTTTCTTTTAGTTGCTTATTTGTAGGAAGGAGTTAGCCTTTTTTTCTTATTTAAATTCAGTCGTATGTAAGTTCAGATCATCCAGTATCAAAGAAGACAATCTATTTGGTTGCAGTCTTGCACTCGATCTTTTAATTATTTACAGTTATTAGGAAATTTTTTTCAAACATTGACTTAGGGGTGACTAGCTTACTTCCTAATCCTTTCTCCCCTGATCTAAACAATTGATTTAACTGTTAATTTATAGTTTATCTCCACTGACATAATTGCTTGATTTGCTTAAACCCACTCCAGGTGAATAGTTAGAAGAAGACATCAAAGCAGTCATGTGAATTGACCATTGTATCCTTGATCTTTTTTATTTTCATAGAATGGACATATTCTGCACTTTTGTAAGGCCAAAATGAAAAAATGCATGGATTTTTCCAAATGATTACTTGCTCTACCATGGATGTAGCTTCTGATAGATAACCCATCCTCATTCTTGAGATGCCACCCATCTTCTTGGCGTAAATAGCTCCAATTGCACTTATGAGAGGCACCACCAATAGGGTAAGCAAGGCCACCTTCCAACAACAAACAAAGGCAACCATAATGCCCGTAAATAAAGCAGAGAGGCTTGATAGGAAATGCCCAAACAGCCATGATAAATGTTAATTAAAAAGAAAGCAAAACCAGTAAGAACTTCATGACTTCTTTTTTCCTTAAGAGGTAGACAGACTAAGAGTTACCTTCACAGTTGTGGACACTGTTTTGTTTTCTCCTCGTTAATTATGGGAAATGATATCTGCACTCCCATATTTTTTATAACGACACTCCTCATATTATTGAACACTTCTTTGATTGGCTGTTTATAGCTTTTAAGAATTATAAAAGCCTTCAACAAATAATTAGTGAAGTGTAAAATAAAGAGAAAAGTTCCATTATTAAAGCAAAGGGACTGCTGATATTATTTCCCTCCTGTTTGGATTGTAAGAATTTTGTGGAAAAGTTTGGAAAGGAAAAATATTTCTAAAATTTCCTATTTTGTTTTACACACGAAAAAGATAATTGGAACAATACCTATTCAATTTTTCTATAGATCCACCTTCAATATCTAATAATATCCCAATAAATTAACTATAATCATAGCATTTCCTTCTAAATTATGGAAAGAAAAAAAATTTCACAAGAAAATTTTGTTAGAAATGTTTTTGTAGCAATCCAAAAGGACCTATCACTTAGTTTAGTTTGATGTAAAAATGAAAATTTTCTTACACCCATTTTACGTCAAAAGAAACAGAGCTATTTACACTCATTTTTACGTGGAAAAATGGATTTAAAATTCATGTAAATGTTTTACTTCTGAGAGAGAGAGAGAAGTATTACATACCTTCTCACCAATAGCATCTTGTATCAGGTTCATGTGGTTTGTTATCCCTACTATTATTTTCCCAGTAGTCAAATCAGTATCGAAAGCCCCAATCTCCTGATTGAGAACTGACCTGAGGAATGCCAATCAAATGTAGGAGCAAGAGCCATGCATTGATGAGAACATACCTAGTATTCCAGCAGGGAATGTAGCAATGGCCATGTACCAGACAAATGGAATAACCTAAAACAACACACAAACAGCACCATCAGAACACCTCAAAACTGATCTCCCACCTAAATTTCTCCATTGCAAACTCTATTAGGCCACGTTGGGATACCCACAAGATTTAGATTTGGATTTCTCACATTTGCAGTTGAGATTTGGAACTGGATCGGATCCTTCAATTTCCAAATCAGCTACAATAGTGAAAAAAAAAAAAACTGATTTTCAAATCTTTTTTGCAAGACATTATTTGGAAATCTATATTTGTGGCAATTACCTTCACCCTCACTGCTCCTCGACCTTGCTGCAGCAACAACAAGACATCATCCCTCACTCCTTCCTTCCCTCTCTCGTACAACATAAGCATGAGGATGATTGATGTATTTTGTATCCAAAGCTCAAATCCAATTCCAAATACAAAAACATGAGGTATCCAAACGTGGCCTTATTTCCCTTCCAAGTGTATATTACCTTGTAAAGGGCTTTAACCATTTCACGGCTGTCATCCATGTTTCTTCCAAATGCATCAAGGGCTTTTCCTAGCAAGAGATATGCAATGGGTTGAGCCATCCCATGAACTATTGCATGCACCCAAAGTTCCTAACACCATTAGCACCCAATCCAACTATCTGCTTGGCTAAAAAGCTTATAGAATGGTAAGGGTTTTGTGATGGGTGGCTTTTGCTCTTCCTCTTTTTCCAAGTCCATATCTTGCTTTTGATTTTCCATTATTTCTTCTTTCTTTTCTCCTGTTTGCATGCTCTTTGTGAAAGGAGAAACTGTCCCATGCATGACCACATAGAAAAAGGTTTGTGCATTTATAGATTAAGTTTACGAAAACTGCGTAGTTAAGTTTACGAAAACTAGGTAGAGAGAGAATATACTGAGGATATACTTACATAGAAAAATGAGGGTGGATTTCTCTTCTTAATTGGTATCATCTTAGTGGTTTTGTCTGGTGTGTGGATTTTAGGCTGTAAACAGACGTGAGGAAATGAACATTTTTTAGGGCAAATCATAGATAGTACATGAATAATTATTGAAGTGGATGTGGGGGTACACCCCTGAAAGTGACGTTCCGATTGTTGTTTGTTCATAATACCAAAACTCAACTGGTTGACTCAGAACTCGGGTAAATTTGACTCAACTCGATAGGATGACTCGACTCAAAACTCAGGTAAATTGAGTTGAGTCCGTTAACATGTTCATGTGCAGTGTTCTAATATGGCAATAAATATAAAATCATAGGAGTCAGGTGTTCCAATAGAAAATATCCCCTCAAGTTTGTATTCTGTCTTAAATGAATAGGTTGACTTGACCCAAATCCTCGCTTTAAACTATAGTTTCTAGTAGGGGTGTAAACGGATCGAATTCGGAGCGGATATGGCTATATCCGAATTCGATTACAGTATACACTATCCGAATTCGGATTCGGATTCGGATTCGATGGATATTTAATATCTATTACCAAATTCGTATCCGCCGGATAATATTCGAATTCGGATATTATCCGTATCCGTTTATTCGGTAAATTCGAACATTTTATTGCGGCACTTTATCTTTTTTCTCCTTCTCACTCGAATGAATTTTTCAAACCCTAAAACTAGACCTCTATATTCTCTTCACAAAATTAACTCTCAAACCCTAAAATATATGAGATCCTCTTCTTCCTTTTAAAACAAAGGCAGAGAGAGAGAGAGGGAGGCGGTGGGGATGGATGATGGTGTTGGTAGTGGTTTTTGGGTTTTTCCTTTCTTTTTTGTATATGATGGAATGGGTTTGGGCCATTTTTGTTTTTCTTTTTTTTCTAAAAAGAAAATTCACTTTTCTTTTAGAAACAAAAGATAGTGTGTCATTACTAAAAATAAATATTAATGATATTATTAATAATAAATAACAATGATTTACTTCTCGGACTCGGATGTTAAACGGATCGGATATGCCATTTACCAGATTCGCATCCGCTAAGAGCCGGATATCTCATAAACGGATTCGGATAATATCCGCTTGAGATGGATTCGGATAATATTCGCTTTAAACGGATTCGGATGCGGACGGTAATCGAATTTCCGAATATCCATTTACACCCCTAGTTTTTAGTAAGGTGTTAAAGCCCTTTACAGTTCCAAAAGGGTGCGCTTGGATTGCCAGAATCAGGCAATGAGGCACTGGAATCAACATCCTATTCTGATTCAATATCATTCCGGTGTTTGGTTCATAAAACTAGACCTGGCAAATGGGCGGGCTGGGCCGGTTTTGACTCGGCCCGTACGGGTCCGGGTCAAAACGACCCGGAAAATTTAATGGGTGACTATGCTTGGACCCGGACCCGGCCCATACGGGCCTGGCCGACCCGCAGGTCGCCGGGATTTCTGACATATTATTTTTAAGATTTTTTTTTTAATAGGGATTCGCTAGCCACCTTCCCGGGTCTACTTTTCGGCTTGTCCACATCCTTTGCTGGCTTGCTGCAAAGATCCGACAAAAGTACGAGTTGCGCAAAGGTGGCTAGCAATTTATAATAATCATACGGTTACTAAGTTTTAAATGAAAAATTACAGAAAAAGAGAAGCAAAGTAGAAAAATTACCAAAAGAATGTATTAAAATTTGACAATTACCAAAAAAATTACAAAGAAAATTTAAAAAATATGACAATTACGGAAAAAAACGCCAAAATAAAACTTTTGTAATTCTCTACGAGCACCGCGGGCACCCGGCCTAGTTTTGATGGGCTGGGTGGACCCGCGGGTCAATTTTAAACGGGTTACATATTGGTGACCCGGACCCATAATTTAATTGCGGGCTGGGTGGACCTGCGGGTCCGGGTCACTTTTTGCCAGGTCTATATAAAACTGACCCAAATCCGGCATAAAATTGATGCGGGGGCAGAATTAAGAGTAGGGTAGGGGATGCCAGAATGTCTTTCCTGTCATAAAATTTGTTATTCTGATTCTGCCTCTCTTGGAATAAAATTTTCGAATGCAATATTTTATTTTAATTGCTTTTTCCATTCCTTTTAGAAGTCAAAATTAAATGTAAATTTGAGTCCAATAATCAGTTTGGGCTCACAATCGCTTCTCAAAATCCAAAACAAACAGGGTCTCAGACTGTCAGTAGTGGAGTAGGGATAGATGACTATATGATATTCACAATGGGCCATTTCAAGAAAAATATAATATTCACAACAGAAGCTTAAAGCAAATCAAATCAATGTTTTAAAAAAATCAAATCAATGTCATCATAGGAGGGTGACATGGCTTTACATTCAGTCTTTACACTAGACAGCAGCACTAAAGGTTTCTTATTGTTGTTCCAAGACATGAGTAGGGATGACTTAATGTCTACTAGCTGATAATGTATCTAGGATGTTACCAAGATAGCACTGGATTTAAGTAGTAAGAGAGTAATTCTCTAATTGGAGCCTATGTTTTATTCTTTCATGTAATTCTACTAGATTTCTGGCATTCTATGCACGAGCATCACAATGTCTCTTTTATCTCAACTTTCAGAGATCAACAGCTTTGGAAAGATCTCTTAAGGAGAAAGCTGGATGGTAGAAGCTAATGGAAAGAGGGGTGCACACACTGAAGATGCCTCAGTAGCAGGTTAAACCGGGTGTCATATTTTTTTAACTTCAGTGTCAGTTTAATTCATCATTATTTTTATGTTATCTTTGGTCTCAATTACGTTGATCCTGGGATTGCCCATGGGGAGGAGATGGAGCAACTTAAGACCATAGATAGCATTTTCTTAAAAGCATCTGTAAATCAATGAACCTATGCACATGTCTAAGGTATTAATGGCTTTTCATTATATATTCTTTTCCATGCCAGGATTGGAACTAACTATCAAGGTTTAAAATTTCGGTTTCGGTAACCGTTTCGGACCCCACCAAAAACCGAAATTTCGGTCTGAAAATTTGATAATTTGGTTCCAAATTCGGGACCCAAATTTCAAACACTTTTTTTTAAAAATAAATAATGTCATTAAACCGAAATTTTGGACCGAAATTACCGAAATTTCGGACCGAAATCCGAAATGGCGAAAAATTGAATTTCGGAAATTTTCAGTTTCGATCCCCACCGGTATTCCGAAATTTCAGATTTCGGTTGAAATTTTAAACCATGCTAACTATCATTATATCATAGCAATCACGATCCGGTCTTTTATTCATCTTAGGGAAGTTACAAAATTCCCTAGCTTAATATTTAATACCTGTCTATTGACATTTATATATAATCTATCAGGTCCAAGGTCTAACTTCCAATCAAGTTTTACATAACGGAAGAACTGTATCAGAATAATATATCATTTAGCTTTTCTGAAGTCGGTACAATCTTGAGTAAACCCCATCAGTTGCTTCGATCAAGGTTGAATGGTGACCCATTTCGACAACCTCACCTTCATCCATCACGACAATGATATCTGAATTAACTACGGTGGAAAGCTTATGTGCAACTGTTATCTGTGTGCTTCTCGAAAGCAACCGAACAGACTTCTCCAACACTCCTAAAGCACTCAATACTGCTCTTTCAGACACTGCATCAAGTGCACTTGTAGCTTCATCTAATAGCAAAATTGCAGGTCTCTTCAGCAGTGTTCTCGCAATAGCTATTCTCTGCTTTTGTCCCCCAGAAAGTTGGCAACCCTTCTCCTCCACAACTGTATCGTATCCATCAGGTAAATTGCTTATAAACTCCAGAATATTTGCTTCGATTGCTACCTCCACAATTTCAGTCTCTGTAGCTGTCTCATTTCCGTAGCAGATATTGTCTCTCATTGAGGAACTAAAGAGAAGAGGTTCTTGCTGAACCAGCCCTATTTGACTTCTCAACCATCTCAGATTAAGTTCTCTTATGTCCTTTCCATCTATCATAATTCTTCCTTTGCAGGGATCATAGAACCTTAACAGAAGAGCCAAAACGGAGGATTTACCTGCTCCACTGGGTCCGACCAGTGCCACATTCAATCCAGCTTCAATCAATAGATTGAAATTGTTTAGTACAGTCGTTTCTGGGCTCAACAAATAATTGAAAGTGACATTTTCAAATTCAACTGTGCCTATGATTCTTTCCTGGTTGGAATTTTCCGACATATCGGGTTCAATTTCAGTTTTCCGATCAAGGGTATGGAATGCAGGCGTTAGTACGCTGATGGCAGAGACTACTGTGGGGATTAGTGTCCATAGTTCTGTGATTGACGGGACTGTGAGTGAGAAAATCTAGTATGACCTTATTCCATTCTCAAAGGTGGCTTGATTCTTATCTACCAAAATGGTGGTGTACTGTAAGGCAACGGCATGGGCAATGTTCCATAAACAAAGAGATAACCCTTGAATAATCCCCTACTTGATACTCTCAGATCCCGTACTTGATATTACTCAATCCTGCTCTTCTTCATTGGCTCTTTCAGAGAGAGCTTGGCTTTCTCGAATATTTGTTCTTCGTGGGTGAAAGAGGCCACGTTGGTTGCAGATTCAGAGGCAAGAGAGACAATTGCTTGATGAGCGGCAGAAAAATCACCGGAGAATCCTTTGGCTGACTTGGCTTGAATAAGGCCACCAATAAAGTGACAAGGCATGACACAGCCCAAGCTACTAGGCCCATTCGCCAGTTAACAATCATGCTCACAGTGGTCGCAATTAGAATGGAAGAGATGCATTGAACGATGACAGACATACGGTCAGAGATTATGGTTTTGACGAGGGATGTGTCACTGATGATTTGTGACGTAAGGAAGCTCACATTGTTTTCTGGTTTCTCAAAGCAGCCTACCTCGTTACGAAGAACCGCTGCAAGATGTTGACATGTAAAAGGGTTAATTCATTTAAGTTTCGACAAGTGCCATAAATTTTGCCCTCTGACAAATACTATCCCTAAGATATTATAAGCGTGTAATCTATTTAATTTCTAGAGCAAAAAAGAATGCTGATTTTGAAGTGTGTTTTGTTTGCAAATTGCAACAGATACCTCAGTTATAAGACATCCTACTTTAGAAGGTTCACTATCTGAATTGATGAAAACTTTCACGTGAAGTTGATTGGAGTGCAATGCTCATCTATATGAAAAGGACTAATTATAGTATACCCTGTGATTTTCAGGTGGATCCTTATAAGTAACTTGAAATATTGATAATTACTGGGGTGAACAAGTCATTGTAAGTTGCCACCTTCGTGCAGCTGGCCTCATATGATCACAATCCAAAATATCCTTTTAGATGAGTTCTAGCAGATTTTCAAGGGGTAAATCCTTGTTATATTTTTCTGAAGCCAAATGAATTGACATGTTCATGACTAGAAAATCATTGTTTTCTGAGATGTTAATGCTATGCTCATTTCCCCTTTAGCAATGCTAGATAATTGTTCATTGAAGAACCTTAAGTTAAATGGTTATGAGTGTGGATAAAACCTTGAAAATTCGCCTGTACATGCATTTGTTACTTATTTTTAGCACAATAACCTGAAATGGGAACTCCCACTTAAAAGTGCCAAAATGCTTGGGTTCAAGATTACTATAAAATACACAGAAGACAGAAGATTTCATGGTACCTGAATACAAAGCCTGCCAAAGGTTTCTCATAGCCTTTTCTCCAACCACACCATAGAAATAACGCTGCAGAGTGTGAGTGAATAATGAAAGCATTCCTATGATACAAAACCTCATTGAATACTGCCCTACTCGCATCCTTGCTTCTGGTTTGTAATATGCTACTCCAATTGTCATGACGTAAAACCCAAAAACAGGCTTAGATATACCAGAAAGAGTAGCTGCAAAAGAACCCAAGACAGACTTTCCAATTTCGAATTTATTCAACCCAAACCAGATTCTGAAAGATGGGACTTTCTTTCTTCTCATTTTATGTTTGTCTTGCTTGGGAGGATCATCACTTAACTAGCTTTTTTTCTCCTCCAGTTGCTCAGAATCTTGGTAAGAAATCTTGTGGCCGGTATCCAGGATCTCTTCACTTGTATCATCCTCCCTGCCATTCAACATTTTAAAGAAGATACCCACAAAAAAAACATTTTAAAGAAGATAAATACAAGGTAAGCAGACTTTTTTTTCAAAATTTAAACTTCTCTTTTATCTAGAAATATGTGAATGCATGCTTCATCAAACATTCCAAGGTGCACCAAGATTGGCATGAGGGGGCCATCACTTTATTTATATAATGCAACTCATACTTATGTGTCCACATAAAAATTACTTCATCACTAGCTAGGAAGCTCGGGTACTCTCCCGGGGCTCCCGTACCCATACCCGACACGTATGGGGTGCGGATACGTTCGGGTACTCCCCGGGCACGTCCTGGGTGCATACCCCAATATGTTTTAACGAAAACCCCAATTTTGGTTGCTGGGTGCGTGTTGGGTGCGTTTAGGGTGCTCACCCACGCGTACCCGACACCTCCTGCTTCTCTGGTTTGGTTTAAATCCTTCTGGTGCTTCTTCTCGCCTCTCTTGTACCTAGTATTTACGTGTAAACTATTTAAGTAAATGTCCATTTACTTAAGATTTACATGTAGATAACAGAATACCCTCCATTTGGATTCATTAAAAATAGTTTCAAGACCCAAATCTAAAAGAAAAAAAAGTCAACTCTCCTGTTCTAGTACAAAATCCGAAGAAAAAGGGTTGGGTCAAAATTTTAACTAACTTCCAAACAGTAGGGTATTTTTCAAATTTTAAAAATTCATAAAATCTATCATGTCCAAACATTATTAAATCCCAAAAGTCCAGTATAAAAAATCTCATAATTTAGTCTCTATAAATTATTCATCTTGTCAGGCACTGGTCAACACACTAGTCAACACACTAGCGACAGACTTTTTTTCTAATGAATGATGTATTGATGCCTCATGTTATGGAACTTAATCACTAATGAAATGAAGAGTAATATTAGAATTGTCCATTTTGGTGATGTTATTGTTATTTGATTGCTCTCCAATTATTTTTTTAAAATTTTTATAAATATATAATAAAATATTAAAATATATTATTATATTCGGCGTACACGAACGTACCCGCACCCAAGTTTTTTGGAAAATCACGCACCCACATACCCGTGTCGTGTCGTACCCACACCCCGTACCCATACCCGTGTTTCATAGATCACTAGACTTGTGCTTCTTCTTCTAATCTGAGTTGATCATAATTCATAATTCAACTAGTAGTGAATCAGTTATAATCAATGTCCTAAAACAAAAGGTTTTAACCCTAATCTAGTACATATATGATATATGCATGCAACCCCACATGCACGCATGTAATCTCATTCAAAGTCAAGACACTGCAATATTTTCACAAAACCTATGGCGTTTTTTTTTTAATTTGTCACCTATGTTGTGTCCGGCGCTTAAAAGGGGGAAGTTGTTTCCTATGAGGAAACCGACTCCTCACTGCCTTAGATTGAGAAAGGTTTCTTAAAACCGTGAATGGATTATGAATCATAGTTTATCTTGGATTGAAAACCCACAACTACAAATTCTATAAATAGGCTTAAGGCCTTGTACTTTGGAATAGAGAAAAAGTAAGAGATCCTTTTGGGTGAGAGAGGGAACATTTTCTCTTGTTAGGGGTGGGTTCTTCTTTTGTAAAGGGTTGTTTGTGGGTTGTTCGTTGTCTCAGAGGGTGAGTGTGTACTCAGTAATTTCTCTCTGATTAGCGAAGACGAAATATCCGTTGGTGCCCCGTGGACGTAGGCACACAGCCAAACCACGTAAATCTCTGTGTTCTTGTCTGTGACTTTATTTCTCCTTTGCTTTTTGTTATCCTAATCGATATTGTGGCTGCTGCGTACTCCAACAACCTGTCAAGAATTTCCTTTTTAGTGCTTTGTAAACTAAGGGTAGGTAAAAGATGCACCAACCTTGATTCAGTTCCCGTCCTGAGGTTTTGCATGTTACATAAATTGCTGTAGAATTTGCTGGTATCTAGCAATTCTCTGTGGGTTCCTGTCTCTGCCACCTTTCCATTCTCAACAACAGCAATCATATCTGCATTAATGACGGTTGACATTCTGTGTGCAATCAAGATTACAGTCCTCCCTTGCATAGCTCTCTCTAAAGCATCTTGAACCAGCTTTTCGGACTCTGAATCAAGTGCACTTGTGGCCTCATCGAGCAGAAGGATTGGAGGGTCTTTCAGAATTGCTCTTGCTATCGTTATTCTCTGTTTCTGGCCACCTGACAGTTGTACTCCCCTTTCTCCAACCTGACACATTTTATTTCACTTCCAATACACAAGAAAAAAGAAGGCTGCCCTGTGGCAAAAGGAAATACCACTGAGATGAAATAGTACCAAATCTGATGGTATTCAATTAATCAGAATTATATCGGAAGTAATCGATGGAAAGAAAACACTTATGCATGAAATGTGGTATTCATATAAAAAGATTAATTCATATGATTTCAGTATTTAGGTCAAGGGCTTTCAAGGTGGCATGAGTGGAGAGATAATATGTTCATAATAGGGATATTAGGTACTCATTAGACATGCGATATGATATCATGTGGCTTTTCCATTTGATCTGCATTTATCCACGGAAAGGTTCATTGGAGATTTTTTTTTTTTTACCGAGTCATGTAGTTCCTTTTATGGGTAATGTTCAATTTAAAATTGCTTATTTGGTTAAAAAACCAATTTGTTGACTACAATTACTCTCCAGCAGTGGTTATTCCAAAATAAATAAACCTCCCAGTTTACTGGTGCAAATATAGTTCTGTTACCGAGTAAATTATATGAGTCATATGTTCATAACCAATTCAAGGTTGGTCAACACAATACTGAGTTATGTAAATCTTTACTAGATGGTGATTTCTGCACCTGCTCCCCATCACCAAAACGTACAGCACCATGTTAACATAGAAAATTAGTTAGACGCCACCTTATTTTGCTGGGAGAGGTTACACCCCCCTTGTTCAATAGATATAACTTGGCATCTATAACAAGAAGGGGGTGTAAACATTTTTTTTTTCTCTTCCTAAAGAAAACCCATGTTTTTATCATCAGATTTTGTAACATGTTTGCCAAATTTTGGCTTTGTTCAGAGGCACAGGACAAGGCACAAGCTTGTTGTAGAATGATTTGAGTCCCAGATCCAAACGCCTTTATCCGAGACAGACTGCTTAATATAGCACCCTTCTAGCAATTCAAATAAACGCATCACCGCACCCTTCTAGAAATTCTTCTGAAAGCCGGCCTCCATACCATTCTATTTCCACTTCTTTAGAAGCAATCCTTAGCCACGGCATCCTTTTGCATGGCTACAACAAATAACTCGAGGAAAAGGGCTTTTAGATGGGATTAAGAGCACCATAAGTCTTCCCAAAATCTGATACGATTCCCGCTATATAAATCTGTAACTCACACTCAAAATATCAAGCCAGACAGTGACCCTAGGTTTTCTGAAACAATTGGGGGATTCCCGATAGCCTTGAACCACTCCATATTTGCTTTTAATGACTTCGGCCCAAAGATGTGGCTCTTATTCCCCAAATCTCCAAAGCCATTTTCCCAGGAGGGGGAAGTTCATTTCTTTAATTCTTCAATCCAAGTGCCCCCTTCGATCAGTGTTTTCGGTTGGGCAGCCTTCCGTAATCGGATTCAAGCATGATTTTCTAAAAATGAACTTTGATGGATCAAGCATAGGGAATCCGGGGCCCGCGGGTATTGGTGGAGTCCTTAGAAATTCGAGTGGAGAGGTAATATGGGATTTTGCTGGGCCAATTGGAGTATTAGATGCTAGCGAGGCGGAGGTTCGGGCTGTCCACCAAGGCATCAAATTCTTGGATAAAGATTGCTTGGATAGTGTGATTGTGAAAGGGGACTCCCTTAATGTCATTAAGATGGCTTTGGGATCTTCAGTCGCTCTGTGGAGATTTGCCCGATGGTGCATCGACTACGTTTGTGCACAGTTGGAGATCGGCCAATAGTGTGGCGGACAAGCTAGCGAGGGATGGTGTAGTCTTGGCGAGGCTTGAGTTGTCTGATTTTCTCCCTCCTTGATTGTTTGGGTCACTCGACTCCCCTTTCTGTTATTTTCTTGTTCATTGTCGGTGTTTGCTTTGTTCTCTTTTTGTACCTTTCTTTCGATTGTATCGACCACCTCGGTCAATCCTTTTTAATGAAATATGCTACCGTTCAAAAAAACATGTTTGCCAAATTTTCAGCACGTGATTTTTTAATGGGAAGGAATATAAGGTATGAACTTTTTTATTATCATTATTGAACAGATTTTTGCATTACTTTTTAGTATCGTCTTTGTTGCTGACCTGTGTAGAGTATCCATTTGGGAGTTGGGATATGAAGCGGTGTGCATTAGCCGTTACTGCTGCATTTTCGATCAGTTTGTCACTTGCATCCATGTTTCCGACCTTGAGATTGTCTTTGATGGTGCCTATGAAGAGGGATGGCTCTTGAGAAACTGCTCCTATGTTTCTCCTGAGGAATTTTAAATTGAGATCCTTGGTGTTGTGGTCATCGATGAGAATCTCACCTGCAGAGTTACTGGCTTTATTAGTTCATGTGTAGATCATATGCATTCTCACCAATGCTTAGTATTACATATCATACTGTCCTAAAAATACATGCATATAAATTTAAAGTGTTTACAATGTGACACATAAATTTAAAGTGTTTACAATGTCACATATGTGTATGTTATGATTCCTGCTTAAAACGTTAGAATGTTAGGCAAGGTCTCTGAAACAATAGGGGTCTGTTTATATACAAACATTCTCAGGTAAGGTACATATGCACATGTGACGAATGTGCATACTCACATTTGTCCATATACACATAAATTTATTCAAGAATACATACATAATTAGATGCTACATAGCAAAAAACTGGCATACATTGCTGATGTATTTGTAGTGTGTTTGTTGATGCATGAATGTAGATGGACACTGCAAGCAGGAATAACGCACGTATTTTTATGTGAACATTTAAAACCCATCCCTTGACAGGCAGGGAACGGGCAGCAAACCTTTGGATGGATCATAGAACCTCTCCACTAGTGAAATAATGGTGCTTTTTCCACACCCACTGCTACCCACTAAAGCCACCACCTTGCCCGCTGGGATCGATAAAGAAAAACCTTGAAGAACCTTCTTGTCAGCACGGAATGGGTAAGAGAAATGCACTCCACGTATGTCAATGTCTCCATAAATTGTTTCCCTTTTGTTTCATATGTTATACTTGGCTTTCTTTCAATCACTTGAAAAACTTCACTTGCCGCAGCCTTTGCCTGATTGAACATTTGCAGATCTGGGGCAGCATAAGTGAGTGATCTGCAATTTGGAGGAATGGATATTTTTAGTCTATTTCAAACAGGAAGCTTCCGATCAGAACAAGGTATGTTTTTTGCAAAATGCTTACATTGCTCCAAAGAGAATGCTCATTACTGCAGCAATTGTGTCGCCCCCTTTAGCTTTATTAGCCATTGCTACAACTGCTCCAATCCAAACCATCAAAGCCCATGAAGTGAATGTTATAGGTTGAAACATACCCAATCCTACACCCTTTATTAGTTCCTCCTCTTTGCTCAAATTGAATTGTTTCTCCATGCAATTAGAGAATGACTTCATTGCAGAACTCTCGCCAACAAATGAGAAGACAGTTCTGATCTGAGATAATGTCTGCAATATAAAAACAGATTATCTGTTCTGTTAATCATATGAAATCTGTTTGCAAGTTAATAGTCGAAAGAATCCTTGGGACAAGGATATCAACCCTTCAATAGAGATAATTGTTAATGAGTTTAGAGTAGTGAGGCAAAGCACTGAGCCCAATACCATCTCATTGCAGCCCCTCAATTCCAATATTTTAAGGGATGGGAGGTGGGGAAATCTCTGCAGTTTAGAAAATTTTGATATTTCTAGTACAATAAGGCATGGCATGTCTCCTTCCCTTGCTCCACACCATTCCTCCAAACTCGGCATGTCTTCCAACACTAAAGACTCCAATGATGGATTAATAACCTTATGGGTCCCACCGATAAACTCACTCCCAAAATGTTTCAATCCATGCATTCTAGTAATCTTGAGATGCTTGAGGAAGGATAACTGCCCAACGGGTGGTAGCGGTTGACAATTCCAACAATGAATGAAAGAAACAACAGTCATATTCGTCGGATTAGCGTTCATCATCCATCTTGTGAAACTAACACCACCATATGAAAAAATCTCTAGGTGTTTGAGGTTGGTGTGAAGTTGGAGGCCTTCAAGTACCTCCTCATCAATGGCAACATCTCGTGGATTATTACTACTCCATTCCAGCCCCAACCTATCAATGTGCTCTTTTTTCCTCAAATTGGCTTCCTTGCCGTCCTCCTCGTTTATCACATTCTCGAGCTTTGATATGTGAATATCTCCATGCAGATTCATCAAGTCTTTTAACTCTCTTATCCCACATCCACTTTCTCTGCCCACGACAAATGTAAGCAATGTTTAGAGACTAGTTAATTTCTCAAGTTCTGATGGCATACAAATGTCACATCCCTTTAGATTAATATATCTTAAATATTTTAGATCAACGATAACTAGACTCTATACAGGCAAGGTTGCAATTCTCGTAGAAGAGAGATCAATATATCTCAAATATTTTGGATTGCCGATAGAATCAGGCAATTCTCTATAATCTGCAAACACTAAAACTATGCAATTGCCACCAACTTGTTGAGTTACCGAAGAACACTAGCAACCTAATTAACTTACGAAATCTTGCTCTAAAGGGATGTAACATTTGTATGCCACCAGGACTTGGGAAATTAACTAAGTCTCCAAACATTGCTTACATTTGTCATGGGTAGAGAAAGTGGATGTCAGATAGGAGAGTTAAAAGACTTGACGAATCTGCATGGAGATATTCACATATAGAGAATGTGACAAACGAGGAGGACGGCAAGGAAGCCAATTTGACGAAAAAAGAGCAAACTCAAACTCAACACCCGCAAGCATCTCGATTTTAGAAAAAATATGAGCAACTTGCTTAGTGAGTGCTTCCCGCGGTAGCAATTGTAGAAATGTGCGCAATCTCTTGGATTCATGAAAGGACTCAAAATTTTGTTAGCCTTTATTGCATTGTGATACTGATGCACGGCGAACATTTCCAGGGATATTCCAAGAGTCGGCGTCCTCCAATTTATGATTACTTTTTTCCATTCTAAAGTATTCATCAACAGAAATGAATTCTGCAAGGTCATGAATCAAGGCGTGCATCTTGTAATGTTGTCCATAACAACGTTGAAAGAAGGACCTCCACGTCAAGTCATCAAAATACTCGGAGCCTATGTCCTCCAATCGCTTCCTTCCTTCAGGTTGAATAAAACCTTCTGCAATCCATAGCTGGATTAGACTGTCCTTTGAGATTTGGATTGGAGGGCTTGAGTTGTAAACTCGTCAATTACATCATCAGCATAGTAAGCCACATCCTTAAGCTTCCGAAGCCAATCTTTCACCGCATTACTAGTCACTTGCTGTTCTTCGGCATCTTGAAAGACAGCTTGAATGGTGGATAGTGTGCTTGACAAGTTTTCAAGCTCTTCAGCAGCACCCCACGGCAATTTAATCTCTTCAATGGATGAATCCATCAATTTGCGAACGCTTGCATTAACGAGAGGGGATGTTAATATATCTGCCATAGCGTTGGAGAGAAGAAAGAAGGCA
This sequence comes from Tasmannia lanceolata, assembly GCF_043159265.1. NCBI lineage: Eukaryota > Viridiplantae > Streptophyta > Magnoliopsida > Canellales > Winteraceae > Tasmannia > Tasmannia lanceolata. Next base: position 61,783,495 of record NW_027518695.1, on the reverse strand, counting down.
CTGTTTGGATGCAATGAGAGGGTGGCAAAGGAATGGGAAACAGAAAATGGGATAATAAAGGATGGGAATGGGAAAAAATTTCTGATTCGAGTGGTGTTTTGGAGGCAGGGGAAGGGAAATTTGAGATGAAGGGGTGGACGAAGAAGTTCCTCTTCAACAGATACGGTATATGGGAGTCTAAAGGTGGATTTCTAGTGGAGGGGTTAGCAGGACGATCTTGGAAGTGGTTTGCCAATGGAATTTGAGGCTATGGGAGGTTAGGTGAGGGTTTTGAGGGTTGATTTCCAGCAGGTTTAGTAGGTGGGTTTGGGTAAGGTAAGGGTTTTGAGGGTTGTAGGTTTTGGGAATGAAGGAAGGAGAAGAGAAGTACTGGGTTTATGTGGAAAACAAAGTAAAAGTAGTGTCCGATGGTGCTGGAAAGGTGAAGGTGGCCGGCAATGCCACTGAAAAATTGAGATGAATGCTTTTTTGCAATTTCCGCCCAAAAGCCTTCCACGGTAGATGTTTTCACCCTAACAGGCTGGGTAGTCAAGATCTGAATTGTGAAAATAAATCATATTAAAACCCCAAAATCATGAAGAGAACACAATAATCGTAGACTCAAGATGAAGTTAAAAGGACAATTTTCCTAGACAAAAATCACTGTTATCGATCAAACAAGAGCCCAAAACACAAAACCATGTGACTAAAGAAAAAGAGCAATCGATGTACATAAAAGACAACAGTAAAACCAAAAATGGGGGAAGCATGAAATACGAACAACACTACAGATCACAGATTAACAAAAAAAAAGCCAATCCCAAAGCAGATAAGTAAAGAACAAGGATCGATCTGACAAAAAGAAGAAAAAGGAAACAGAGGCAGGTCGAACAGCAAAACAAAGAGACGACCAGTTCTTTCTCTACTCTCTGTGTAGAGATTTTGCCAAAAATAAAAGGGACCTAAACACTACAGTCCTAACCCCTTTTGTTTCAAGGACTGAAAGAGATGGGGATAAGATCTGGTAATGGTGAGAGTGAAGAAGATCGTAGAAATGGGGAGGGTTATGGGTGAGAACAATGGTAGAGGAAGTGAAGGAGTAGAAGGCCAAAACCCCCTTTTCTCTCCCTTTCTCCTCTCTCTCTCTCTCTCTCTCTCTCTCGTGGCTAAGGTTTTCCTTCAACAAAAACTCCGCCTCGAAGCCCTAATTCGACCCTTCTTTCCTTTAGGACAGCCCACTTTAGTGTTCTGGGTAAAGTGTCTCCCCTAAACAAATATACCTGCCCTTTTTCTTCCCTGGACAGACCCTCACAACATATTTTTCATGAATTTTTTATGCATTGGGGTGGTTTGGAGGTAAGAACAACGCTAAACAGTAATATACCCGACGCCTTTTATTTACAGCCAACCCCATTTCATGTCATTCATGGCCATATTTTTTTCCAAAAAGGGGTGTCTTGGGCAAGAACAAAGGGAATGAATATCCATTTTGATTGTTTTTTATTTTCATTTCATTTTTTTAAAGGGGGATGATATAAATTTAAATATATTATTGTAAGCCCAAGGGTACATCACTCTCTTGTTTTGATTATCAACAAACTCAAATTGATGGTAGTTTGCTAATGGCTTCTCTAGTGTTGTGATTTAGACAGGTTTCATTCATGTCAACACTTGAAGGTAGAAGAACAAGGGCTAATCTTGGAGAAAGTCAAGTCTTGGTGATCATCCTTCAAGCAGTATGGTGTATCGAAGAATCAAGGAAGCCACAAGCACAAGAATATGTTCAAAGACTATCTCAAGACAAGGAGAAGCTCATGCAAGCGCCCAACAAGATTGAAGATCAAGAAGACTCAAGGGTATAGTTTTAGAATGCATGAGAGTCCTCTTAGCATTTAGTGTTTGCATGTTTTGATGTTTTCAAATAATCTTTAAAACCATTTTTCTAAGTGCATTAATATATTTGAAAACACATGATTAAAGCCTAAAGACCATGCCCCAAAGTCCCTCAAACGAATATTTCAAAACTAGATTTTTAACACAGGGCCAGTCGACCGGGATAGGCCGGGCAACCGCGGGATGCAACCTGGAATTCCAGGACATCTCGAATTTTATCGAGCCGGTCGACCGGGACAATACCGGTTGACCACAGAATGATTTCTCAAAATTGTGAAATCATCCAGGTTGGTCTCGGTGGTCGACCGCATCACCCTCGGTCGACCGCTTAATGTTTTTAAACTTAAACTTTCAAATCTTGAATTAGTCTTGGGCGGACGACCGTGATATTGTTTTCAAGCCAAAATATTTTTCGAACAGATAGCCCTCGGCGGGCGACCGCGTTGACCTCGGTCGACCGCGACGATAAAAATTTTGAAAATAAAAATAGGCTCCCGATAAGGGCGAGCGACGGCAGTGGCTCGGTTGACCGCGCCGGTATCGTGAAAGAGTCGTTGCGGTCTGTAGTGGGTAGGTGCAACCACCCAGTTTTATTACAGTTTTGCCCTTGATTCTTCTCAAATGAACTAGGGCTATTTACACCCCATCAAAGACCCTCATTTACACCTTTTGAATCATTATCAAACCCTAGAGCTTTTCTCTTTCAAAATCGAAAGGATTTTTCATCAAATCTCTTAAGCATTCAAACTTGCATTCATTTCTTGCCAAGAGGTACTCCCCCAAGCATTTAGTTTCAATCATTGGGAGTCTTGTAAGCTTTGAAAGTTGTATTCGCCTTAAAGAGGCTTGAGAGCTTTTCATTTTCTTTCTTCCTTCTTCTATTTGTATTTGGAATCGTAAAGAAGAGTTTCTTGCTTCAAGGCCACGGTGCAACGAAGAAGAACGTCCTTAGAGGCGAAGTTGTAATACAAGGGTGTGTCCCCTTGTGGAGGCGGTGATCGCTTGTACACGCTTTGTGAGGCGGCGTTGAGGAGTCTTGCCATAGTGGAGAAAATCCCAAGGAAAGACCAAGTACTTGGGTAGTGGAGTAGATCAAGTTGTGACCGAACCACTATAAAATCACTATGTGGTCTCCTTGCTTCCTCTCATCTCTATTGTGGTGTGATTGGTAATCTCTTTCCATTTTCTATTTGAATATAATTTTGAACAAGAGTTAGAACCAACTAGATTAATTTCATAGCCTCACTATTTAGAATAGAAATATTTTAAAACACCCAATTCACCCCCTCTTGTGTGTTGCCCATTGGGATTTCATTTGGTATCAGAGCAAAAGGCTCTTATAGAGATTTTAGATCATAAAATCTACAAGAGAAAGATCCATGGCAACCGACCCTCCTCCATCCTCATCTAAGCCCCTTCCTCCTCCGGTAGCTCCCTCTGGGTATATTGAGGGTCATGCCTCAAATAGACATCCGTATTTTAATGGGCTAAACTACAGAAATTGGAAAATTAGAATGGCCTTTTATTTAAAATTCGTAGATTTTGAAATTTGGGATCTAGTCCAAGATGGGTACATTGAACCCACAACGGATAAGAAGGAATGGAGTCCCGCCGACAAGAGAAAGGCTACATTGGATGCCAAAGGAGTGACACTACTATTTTGTGCTCTTTCTCCCGAAGAATTCAATAGATTATCAACTTGTAAGACGGCTAGGAAAATTTGTACCACGCTTGAGACAACCCATGAAAGGACAACTCAAGTGAAGAAATATAAAATTAATATGCTTATTAGTAATTTTGAGGCTTTTGAGATGCATGAAGGAGAGTCTATCTCTAACATGTTCACAAGGTTTACTAACATTGTAAATGAGTTGAATGCCCCTAGGAAAGACATATACAAATTATGAATTGGTCCAAAGACTCCTAAGATGCTTCCGGGATTCTTGGGATCCAATGATCACGGCGGTTGAGCAATCAAAAGACTTGGATACCCTTCAACTTGACGATCTCATGGGGAACCTAATCACCCATGAAATGAAGATGAAGAAGAGGGAAAGCAAAAGAAAGAAAGAAGAAGGAAGAATTAAATAAGAAGGATGTGGCTTTCAAAGCCAAAGTTCACAGTGATGAAGATGACAGTGATAGAGAGTTAAGTATGGAAAACTTAAACTCGAAGATGGCTCTTCTCTCCAAAAGAATCTGTAAGCCCAAGGGTTCCCATGGGTTCAATCATTCACCTTATCTTCTTGTTTTGATGCTAGCAAACACAAATTGATTAGCATTGTCAGATTAATGTGTCTCTTGGAGATGTTGTGCTCTACATAGGAATTTGATATGTTATATCGTCATTACACAACTCAACACAACACAGCTTGTGGATCTACACTCATATTGATCAAGAGCTTGCACCTACAATTGAGACATCCTCATTTGAAGATGTTCAAGTCATGAAGCTCATCATGAAGATCCTACAAGTTCCCAACAAGTGTCAAGAAGAAGCTTGGAGATGAATATGCCTTGATGACTCCTCATGCACCTTTCAACATGATTTGAAGATTGGAGGAAGTCACAAGAGCCAAGACAAAGTTCAAGATGTTCACTCTCAAGATGAAGAAGTCCGAGGAAGTGCAAAGGAGCCAAGACATTCCAAGAAGACTCAATGGTATACACTATTAGAATGTATTTGGAGTCCACTTGATTTTATGTTTAAAAGCACTCTCAAAAGGTTTTCAAAATGGTTTTCATACTTAACATTTACATCTTTGAAAACCATCAACACACACACCTAGAAATGTGTTTGAAAACCTTGGACTTAAGCCCAAAGACCATAGCCCAAAAGCCCCTGGTTTTTAAAGTTAAAAATAGAATTTTACTCAGGGCCGATTGACCGGGCTATACTGGGCGACCGCAGGATGCTAACTGAAATTCCAGGGCATCTCGAAATTTATCGGGCCGGTCGACAGGGGTAAGCCGGGCGACCGTGGATACATTTATCTTTTAGACAGAAACAATCCAGTATGGTTGAGCGGTCGACTTCCATGGGTCCGGTCGACCGCGACAGTGTTTTTGAGCCAAATTTGTATCAAACAGATTGCCCTCGTCGGGTGACCACCATTGGGCCGGTTGACCGCACCGGTATGAAATTTGAATTTCAAAATAAGAGTCCGATAAGGGTGGGCGACCGCCGTGCCTCGGAGTTGGGACTTCATATATACCCATTCAAATGGTCCAAAACACTACATGAATATGCTCCAACTCTAAAGAACCCTAGAAAACTACTTGAAACTATTTTTGGGTTAATTTTCTCTCACCAACCTCTTGTGCCTTGATTTGAGAAAATCATTTGAGATTGGTTTAGGCATTACTTGTAATCATCTTTGAGAGTGCATTGTGAGCTTTACTTTGTGTTAGCCTATCTAGAGGCAAGTGAGCAACATCTTCGTCTCTTAATTGTATTTGGCAACAAAGGGCGCCGTATTTAAGACTCTTGGAGCTTGGACGCTCGGATTGTACAAGGCGAAAGGAACGCCGTATTTAAGTTCCTTGGAAGATAATGGATACATAAAGGAGAGCAAACTTGAGAAGAGTAGAGTAGGTCTTGGGTTTAAGACCGAACCACTATAAAAGCCATTGTGTCAAAGCCTCTTGTCTCTCTACCTCCTCTTGATTGGTGATTGGTACACATCTCTCTTACTCTCTCTTGTAGGTGCTTTAATATTCATATCCTTGCTTGAGTGAGTGATTAGCACTTAAGTTGAAATTGCATATTCATCTCTTGCTAATTAAGCCTCTCATCATTCTAATCAAGTTATAAAATCAACTAGGGAATAAAGTTTACATCATTACTATGAAGCTTAATTAATCAAACTAACTTAATTGAGAAAAGTTAAAACTAGGATAATTTTGGTAAAGAGTTTTTAAAGAGAATAAGTGTTTTAAAGAAACCCAATTCACCCCCCTCTTGGGTTGCCTAGTGGGATTTCACTTTGTATCAGAGCTAAAGGCTCTTATATAGATTTTTGAACTTTCAAATTTCTTCAAGAGAAAAGATCTATATTGGCAACCTAATGGCTTCTAAACTTTCTTGTTTTGATGGAACCAACTATGGATCTTGGTCGATCCATATGAGGTCTTATCTAAAGAGTCTAGATAAAGACTTGCTTAAATCAATTGAAAATGGCTTTGTTTTAAATTCCAAATCTAAGAGAATTACTGATTATGATAAAAGATTATTTTCTCTTAACTCAAACGCCATGATTTCCTTATATTGCTCATTGCCCTCACATCTATTTGAAAAAGTTTCTTCATGAAAAAATGCTAAAGAAATTTGGATTTCATTAGAAAATATTTTCAAAGAAAATATTTGCTTGATCGCTTTTGAAAATCCAAATGAAGAAAATGGTGATTTAAGTGATGATGAGTTAGATGGTTTTGTGCCTCCTAATTATGAAGATCTTGTGAATAACTATGTTAAACTTAATGATCAATTTGAACTACAAACCACAAAGAATCAATCACTTAAAAAATCTCTCAAATCAATTTCAAAAGAACTTAAAAATCTTCAAAATGAATATGTAAAATTTACAAAATGAAGAAAAGAAATTAATTGAATATAACATTGAACTTGAAAAGAAAAACCTTGATTTATTGGAAAAACTTAAAGTTATCAATGAAGAAGAAAATAGAAATAGAGTTTTCTCATCTCTTGAATCAATAAACTTAAAAAGGAAAATAACTAATTTGAAAATCGAGAATGAGAAACTTGAGTTGGAAAACTATTGTCTATAAGAAGAAAAAGCTAAACATAATTGTCACCATATGCATTCTTGTAGTTCATCATTTTCATCTAGTCCTTTTACCTATTCTTCCATGTCTTGTGATTATTGTGGTAGATTAGGACATTACAAATCTAGATGTAGATTTAGATTTGTAAAAAGCTCTAAGTTTGTGTGGCTTAGAAAAGACTCATTACATCACACAAACTTAGTTAGGCCCAAGATGGTTTGGGTTCCAAAATCCCCTACTTGAGGCATTCTACATGCTTTGTTGATTTTAGGGTATGTACTATTACTTGAATATCATTTGAGAAATTTGGTTGAATAGATACAATGTGCTTATTCTTGTTTTGATTCCATGTATCTATACATGCTTGTGCTTAAATGAAAAATCTCTTCTTAGAATTTAAAGTCTATGTGCTTAAACTTATTTACAATAAGACTTTGACATGCTATATTTAAGTGTAAAATCTATTGGAAAAGGTTCCCTAGATATCCCAATTGATATCTAGTCTATGTTGTGCTAAAATTGTTAAATTTTATGAAAACTATGCTTCTAGATACAATATGCTTGATTTCCATGTATCTAGTTAGTCTTAAGATTAAATACTATATCAATTGTGTTTATTTGGATGCTAGATGTCACATTATTATTTCCTTGCATCTAGCCTCATATGTGTTTTAATGATCACATCTTTTTCAAAAGAAACACATATAGATACTATAGACTTATAGTGTTTGATTCTTGTGTATCTATATATACTACTCTAAGTGCACTCACTAAGACTTAGATCCTTTTGCACTTAGCAGTCATCCACATGTAAAATCACAATAGAGCACTTAATGTGAAAACCATGATTGATCTTACATGAATATCAACCTCTTCATTGCCCATGAGTTCAAGTTAAACCCATAAGAGTATATCTTTCATATTTGAACTATAGTTTGGACAAAATTGGCTTTTGCTAGATTATTTGGTACTTAAAGTCATTTATATATCATTTATAGCAAAACTAAGAAATTAAATGCCTTGTCATTACATAAGTGGTTGTGGATGTAGGATGTAGGTGTTTGGACCTTGTATTTTCCTTGTAATGTCTTAACCTTGTTGTCTATCCATGGAAGCCTTAATTTTGATCATACATTCCTCATGAGATACACTCACACTCATGAGCCATGGATATCTTTTAGACTTGATTCCTTAATGGTCCATTCCTGTATGTCTAAGTTTTATAGATTTGAGCATTGATTGGTATAAATAAGTAATCTATAGTTATCATCCCTTGTTTTGTATGGTACCCACATGTATGAGATGTCAAACATTAACCTTAAAAGCCACTCAATTGGTACCCTTAGCCTTCTTAGTTCCTAAGATGGAGACGGTACCTTTATCTAATTAAAACACTTAATCATATGACCTTATGCCACCATCTCAAACATGGATAGGTATATGTTGTTGTGTGATCTTCCTATCTAGTTTATATGATATATATTTAAGGGAAGCAAAATTTAAAATTGTAGAAATTTGTATCACATTTAGGGGGAACATGAGCTTAAATTGTAATTCTTTTGTGCTAAGATTGTTTATCATGATGAGCTAGACTATGGCTTTATTCTTTTCATGATAAACCGACACTTAAAGTGTGGTGTCAATTGTTGCCCAAGGATTGAGTCTTATTTGGTATCAAAGAAAAATATCCAAAATCTCTTGGAGTCTATGTTAGGACACCCTTTGGAGTCATACATTGTATGATTCTTTTTCAAAGGGGGAGGTTAAAAGTTAGATCTTGTCCCTAGAGGCTTATCATATGAATTCTAATGTGTATATCATCTCTAATATGAAAAGTTCACTCATTTGGAGTATGGTTGCTCCATATGTGTCTTTTAGCATTGTCTTGTGCTTGTATGTGTATTTTGAGTTTAAGACAAGTAAGCCCATAGCCTAAATTTTAAGGTCATAACCATTAGGCCTCATACTTACCTTGGATCATCTATTTGATTTCATTTGGTATTAATATGTGGTAATTGTCATTCCAAGGATAAGTTTCCATTCTAGTAGTCTACCTATTGTATTTCCTAGAATCTCTTTCATAGGATCTTTCTTAGAGTTGTTTATTTTATTTTCTATAATTAGACATCATTATCATGTGTTTCTAAAGTTATTTAGTATATATAATCATGATAAGTTTCTTTGTTAGCCATATATTCACTTTTATACATTTAGCCTATTGTGGCATGTCATGCCTCGTCATATAGGTTTCACCTAAGGCCAATGACAAAGATAAATGGAGAAAGCTTACTAGTGTTATATTTAGAATCGTATGTACCATAATGACTTGTGTGGATTGTCCATTTTGATATTCCCCACATATTTGTGCTTTAACTTGCATATCTTTAACAAAAAAAAAGATTCCATGATCAACTTTTTGAATTTTGTGCTAAAACCTTAATATCACTATTGATTCTCATTCATAGACGTATATTACACTTGCTCATCCTAATTTCTATGAAGTTGAATGGTTATCATGTGTGTTTTTAATTTTTCACTCATATACCCATGATATACCTCACTATCTTATCATGAAATGTGCTAAAAGTTAATCGTATGCATGACAATTCAAAAGGGGGAGTTCTTAACTTTCATTATACCTATTCTTGCTTATCATGACAGGTTTTACTTGATATAATAACTACACATCACTTCATGATAAGATTCTAATAGGAATTTAAACAAATTGGGGGCTTATCATGCTAAACTTTAAACTTGCTTGTTTAAGTAAAATATAAGCTTTAACTTGCTAATCTATTAATGTATTATGGGTCATAGGGTAGATTTATATTGGTTTTATTCATATACCATGATATACCCTAAAAATTTAAGCTAAAATTAGAATGCCTCTTTGTTTTTCCAACATAGGCTTGATTTGTTTTGTGTTATTCCTTTCCTACGTTGGTTGTCTCTTATCATGCCATATATACATTGATTTCATTGGCTAATCATGATAAGAAGCTAGGGGAGCATCTAGTCTCACTGAATATCTTTGATGCTTTTTGTATTATCCTTAAATGTTTAATCCTTCCTTTTTGCTAATGCCAAAAGGGGGAGAATTTGTGTAATTGATTAGATTCATAATCATATGCATTTTTGTACTATAATTTGTGTAATTGATTAAATCCATAATCATATCCATTCTTGTACTATAATTTGTTAAATATAACTCATGCATATGTTGAGGGGGAGTAGTTATACTTACATTGTTTATCTAATCATCATAAGAGAATCCTCCCACCTCTCTAATCAATTTGGTTTGTCATCATAAAAAATGGGGAGATTGTTAGCCCAAGGGTTTCCCATGGGTTCATTCAATCACCTTGTTTTGATGATTAACAAACACAAATTGATTAGTCTTTTATGGACTAATTGTTTGCCTTGAGTGTTGTGCTATACACAGGGAATTCACATGTCAATCCATGCTAGCACACACCATTGATAGCCTATGCTTGAAGATGAACCAAACAAAGGACAAATGAGCTAGAGCATATTTAGACAAACCATACCTAGGAGGATCAACCAAGGAGAAGTTCCACACAACCATCTCAAAGCATTGAACAAACAAAGGAAGATCAATGAAGGCCAAAGCTTGTGGATCAACAACTTGCAAAGGAGCTTGAACCAAATGGTGGCATCATCCTTTGAAGGTGTCAAGCAGAGAAGCTCAACTTTGAAGATACCAAAGCAATCCAAGCACACCATTGAAGATCAAATGAAGATTGGCTCAAGAGAACAAGAGAGTACTTAGAATGGTAGTATGTATCACCTTTCTCTCTTGTATTTTTTCTTGATCAAGGCACACCTTAAAACCCCTAAAAATATATTTTTCAAAGAGACTAACACACCCTTTAAGGACTTAAATGGATAAGCGAATGGCCATGGTGGTGCACCAACATGTTGGGTCCCATATGGCATTCAACACAACATTGAACAAAACAGAGTTCCAAGTGAACAACCTGGACCAGCAACTAAATTCTATCATAACTTATTTAAAACATTTTCAAATATTTTGAAAAATATTTTTAACAGATAGCTCTCATTTTTCTCATATCCGTAGAGTATAAGAACGTCGAAATCCGATGAGAAACGAAGGAGATATGAATTTTTGAAGTTGGACACTGATTGCTGGAAATCCAGTCTCGGAACTCCGAGAATTATTCTTGGAGCTCCGAGAAATGCTCCATGCTCTTAAAATTAGATCTCTGTTTGGTTTCTCGTAACTCCGAGAATACCCTCAGAGCTCCGAGCTCGGAACTCTGAGAATATCCTCGGAACTCCGAGCAGTGTATTTGTTCAAAAAAATATAGCCGTTGGAGAGCCAACGGCTACTTTGACTATTTGACCCAGTTTTGACTCTTTTGCCCTCCAAACGGTCACATGGAATTGGAACTTCATATATACCCATTCAAAGGGTCCAAAACACTACATGAATATGCTCAAACTCTAAAGAACCCTAAAAAACTACTTGAAACTATTTTTGGGTTAATTTTCTCTCACCAACCTCTTGTGCCTTGATTTGAGAAAATCATTTGAGATTGGTTTAGGCATTACTTGTAATCATCTTTGAGAGTGCATTGTGAGCTTTACTTTGTATTAGCCTATCTAGAGGCAAGTGAGCAACATCTTCGTCTCTTAATTGTATTTGGCAACAAAGGGCGCCGTATTTAAGACTCTTGGAGCTTGGACGCTCGGATTGTACAAGGCGAAAGGAACGCCGTATTTAAGTTCCTTGGAAGATAATGGATACATAAAGGAGAGCAAACTTGAGAAGAGTAGAGTAGGTCTTGGGTTTAAGACCGAACCACTATAAAAGCCATTGTGTCAAAGCCTCTTGTCTCTCTACCTCCTCTTGATTGGTGATTGGTACACATCTCTCTTACTCTCTCTTGTAGGTGCTTTAATATTCATATCCTTGCTTGAGTGAGTGATTAGCACTTAAGTTGAAATTGCATATTCATCTCTTGCTAATTAAGCCTCTCATCATTCTAATCAAGTTATAAAATCAACTAGGGAATAAAGTTTACATCATTACTATGAAGCTTAATTAATCAAACTAACTTAATTGAGAAAAGTTAAAACTAGGATAATTTTGGTAAAGAGTTTTTAAAGAGAATAAGTTTTTTAAAGAAACCCAATTCACCCCCCTCTTGGGTTGCCTAGTGGGATTTCAGTTTCAATCTGACACCTTGAGATAAAGTTTCGCGGCCACAATAGATGAGCCGAAGCATCAAAATACACTATAAACTCTTCTTCCATAGTAGAAGTTGTGATTCCCTGTTTGTCACACTTTTAAGATAGAAAACCTTCAGCAAATGTGAAAATAGTACTTGATGTGGATCTATGAGTATCCAGAAAACTAGAAATGTTGTAATTATAATAACCAATCACTTCGAAGTTATCTGATCTCTTGTATGTGAACATATAACCTTTAGTCTCTTGTAGATAATACATAACCTTTCTAGCAGCTTTTCAATAAGATCTATGCCAAGATCACTACTTTGGTACATTTCAATGAGATCTATGCCAAGATCCTAAAATGATCAAGATCAAACAGTTACTGGGGAGCCAACCAAATCAACGGCCCTGATCACCGTACATGGAACATGTCTCGTGGGCCCGACAAGGTTAAGAACATTGTGGCCCCTTTACCAAAATAGGTTATAAAAAATTCCCAAAAATGTACGCATGCGGTGGAGTGAGATTTTATGCTAGCGTGCGGCGTGTATCTTCTTAGATTGCGTTCCTTAAATATAATGTGTATATACATTTCATCTATTAACAACCAAACTTCTAAAGATTTACTTGCCAAATATATACTATTCATATAATTTCACCATCTCTTCTATCGTACGCCAAAAGAACCCCTTCCATCAACCTGAATAGGAAAGAAGAGACGAATTTAGACTTTACCCATCGGCGCATTTTAGACTCCGCCACCCCTTTCTCCTACTATAAAAACTAACAACCCTCTCGACCAACTCACATTCTATTTAGGCCTCTGAAACGTACCACCAAACTCTATCTGAGATGGATTCCGACTCGACAGCTTCCTCACGTGACCTTTCTCTAGAATCTGACGCACGTAACATTCCATCAAACCCCTTACCCGAATACGACATGTCAGAGGAGGATTCTGGCGACATGCTCACGCCTCCTCCTCTAGCGAATGATCCAGTTGCTGAGACTAACAAAAATCTCGAGCAACAAGATTCCTTTGGCGAGGGACGCGTATGGTCTCTTGCGAACTGTACGAGCTCCGAAGAGGGACGTGTAGGGTCTTCGGTTGCCCCAGCCCCAAGGCGCCGTAATATAGCTCCAGATTGGTTGCCGGTGGGATGGCATATGGAAACTTCCAGCGTGACAACGGGGATGGAAGATAGGGTATTCAATCTTCCAATTCTCCTTTTTCTCAACAGCTCTTTTTACATTTTTTCTGGTAATTAGAAACTCTAGAAATGGAGACTTTGATGTGATTATTTGCTCTGTTTTATCTGCATGATGTTTTTCTTGTTATTGCTAGGATTGGATTCATGAAAAGCTTATGTTCTTTTTGTGATCTTTTATATTATTTAAGTTGCTTCTATTATTCTTTAGCATTCCAAAGACCTGACATTGGATAGTTTGTGCATGTAGTGATCTTATATATTCTTTAATCCCGAATAATTATCTTATTTAACATGCGTGTATTATATATGTTTAAAATAATACCTTGAAATATTTATATCCACTTTTGCGCCCTCTGAATTGAAAACTAAGTAGGATTGGTTCAAGGAATCCATTTTATTTAAAGTGTACGAGATGTGCAAACTCACAAAAAATATTTTTCCTTTCTAAACTTTTCCATAATAACTCTTGCAATCCAAATAAGGGTCAAATTGTTAAGTGGCGCCCAAAGTGGGGCATTTTCTCGAATTCTATTCCCATTTTTTTGGTTTTGGAGAAATCCTAATTTCGCAAGGTAGTTTTGTGCATGGTAACAACCAAGTTTGACCAACAACAAATGTTGCCTATTTTTTTAGGAAACACACTAGTAGCCATGTGCAAAAGCATCATGCGTAACTGGAGCGATGTGAAAGTGACAAGACTTTTCCTCTCCTAAAATGGTTATGACTATAAAAGTATTCATAACCTAAAATATAAAATTGCACGATATGCATCCATGTAATCCATACATATATAAAAGATCAATGTCATAAAGTAAGGGAAATGATATCAGCACTACACTGTTATAATAACATACGCAAAGTATGTTGTCCTTTAGTATTTAAAGAGCTAGAAAGGGCTTTTAGAACTATAACATCCCTCTGACAGCCCTTTAAATACTAAACGATAAGATGCTTTCGTGCATCTTATTAAAACGGTAGAGTGTTGATATCATTTCCCTAAATATCCTGCAAATTGTTTGTCAAGGAAGTCGAAATGACAGGCTTTAGTAAGCGACGGATACCTTTATATAACAAGTTAAAAAATAAGGAATTATTTTAATTGAATTTTCTTTTAAACATTATTGTGGTTATAATTTTCAAGCAGCTTTAGAATCTATATGTGTATTTTTAGAACATGAAATTCTTAATCCCTTGTATCTTTAGTAAGGTGGAGGTTCTAGAGTCCGAGTTTTTATCTGCACCTGTGAAGATGACCTCATTAGTTGGAAAGCTTTCTCTTCATGAAATTACTTCTCTAGGATGATCATCGAAGTTCTATAAGTTTATTGTATTTCATGAGCTAATTTCCATTTGAGCAAGTATTTCCGATTATTTCCTAAAACCTGCCACAATCAGTTGTTTGTTAGAAGAGATGAATGGACGTGATTTGTTATTTTGGAGTTATCATTATGTTGGTAAAGTTTATATAAGTTTTCAGCTGTATATACTTCTCTCAAATCCTAATACATGAAATCAACATATTCCTTAGCATCTGCAACATTGCGAATGACTTTTAATATTTTTTATTGTACTTCGTTGAAATCATGGAAGCATGAGATGTTCAATTGTTAGTTGGTTGACTGTGCGAATTACCGTCAACTTACTGGATTTGTAATCTTTGAACTTATCATTCTCTGGGTAAAATTTATCTTCTTTCTTATTTATATGTGCTTCTCATGAAGCCTAATATATGCAAACATAATAGGTATGAACATTTGAATAAATGACAATAGTGTTCACTATATATGTATGTCTATCACCGAAATTCTAAAACCATCAGATCTTCAATTTCTAGTAGATTGACAGTGGGAAGTGGGATCAACATAATGGGTTAGTATAGGAAATTATTATATTCCCAAGGCATCTTGAACTATGGAACTTTCAGCGCCCTCTGTGATTTAGAATGGGACTTCTTTATATGGTCTCCGCTGAATTAGCTTTTTTTGAACCCGAATTCCTAGCCTAAGTTTTTATTTGCTGATCCTAGATCATTATTGCCATCGAATATGACGCTACAATCATATAGGAAACTTAAGATATTGTAATGCTAAGCTTTTTTTTTTTAATGAATATAAAGAATGGTCATATATTATAATATTTTCTCCTTGTTTTTATATATTACCAATCTTACAAGTTGGATTTGGTATTCACTAAGTGGCTTTTAATTTGGGTTTCGTGTCAATTTTCTATTCTTTCTTTGGGAAATTTGTTTTTTGAAATTGGTAATGCATGGCTAATAAGCATGAGAAATTTTATTTGGTTCTGTAGTTTTACTACGATCCTGTCTTCAAATAAAGATTCAGATCGAAGAAGAAGGTTTTGGACTTTTTGAAAATAGGAACTGTCCAAAGGCCCGAGCCCAAACCGAAAGCCGAGGAATCTGTGGATAGCCACACCGTGAATTCTAGAATTTACTTCTTGTCCATTTAAAGATCTATTAGAAAGATGTATTTCATTTGTTAGCCTAATCTACATGATTATACTCCTTTTCAGTCTTCTGGAAGCTCTCAGCGTCACACGCGAGGTGGTTCTCTTTCCAAGGAGAAGACGGCTATGGAGAAGAAGGCCATGGCGTTCGATCATAACAACGTGCCCGAGAAGGTCACATGGGTTTTAACTGAGCCTGCAAAAGGATTGTGGAGTCCATTTCTTGGTGAAGAAAAGGTTCCTGAGTCTACCAAGAAAGAATGGGATGCTGCCTTTGAGCGCCGTAGCCGCGGTCTCGATTAAGTCCAAAAGTAATTCAAATGGAAAACATTTTACTTATGAAACCCAAACTGGATGCAAATAAAATGATTTTGTTTTCATTTTATATTCCTTCACCTCCCTTCATGGATGGGTGAATTTTTGAAGCTGTTTACAGATATTTTTGGAAAGGAAGATGTTTACAGATTATTATGCTCAATATTGGGGGAGAGAAGGTAGTCTTTGGACCACCTTTATTGGTAGTGCATCTAATTTCTGTCATACACGTTATTTCAATCATACACGCTACTAGTATGTACATTAATTGAAACCGATCATCTGAAGGAGCCAAATGTGGACGGGGGCGTTGCCCAAATATCTCACTAGAGAAGGGATTTCTGAATCTCAAGTATGAATTAATGGGATTGCTAGGATTATCCAATTGTTTTAGATGTTGGTCGGCCCTTGTAAATGAAGAGCTTTGTACATATCTCAATGTGGATTTTGTGGAGTTTGGGCCATACTACCATATTCAGGTAGCTTGAGGACTACTTAATCAGGCCTCATCCATATTTTGAAGGTAATTTAGACAATTATTAGTCTCTCTCTAGGGGTGTAAACGAGCCGAGCCGAGCTTGGCCAGGCTCGGCTCGGCTTGTTAAGCTCAAAAGCTCGGCTTGTTAATTTCACACCCCTCATCTTCCCTGGACAGCCCTATCTAGTGTTTTTTTACTACTCTTTTTACACTACGGGGGGTGGTCCAAGTAACAAATGGGGTTCCAAAAAAGAAGTGACATATTTTGCCTCCCCCTTTCACTCCCTAGACAACCCTTTTAGTGTATATATTAATATAATATATATATATATATTAAATTCTTAACGAGCCGAGCCTGGCCTAACTCGGGCTCGGCTCGTTAAGCTTAACGAGCCTGGCCAGCCGGCTCGGCTCGGCTCGTTAAGGATTCGAGCCTAGCTCGAGCGAGCTTCCGAGCCCAAGCCAAAATTGACACCCTTATCTCTCTCTCTCTCTCTCTCTCTCTCTCAACACACGTAGGATTAATTTTAGGTTCTATTAAGGTCGTATTTTTAGAAATTAGCCTCGTTTGGATTGCAAGAAAAGTTGGAAAGGAAAATCTTTTCCAGAATTTCTTACTCTTCCATTTATTGATTACACATGAGAGAAACTAACTTGAACCAGTAGGATTCATGTTTTATTCAGAAAGACCTTCAGTTTGAGACGATAACCCTCTAAGTAGTCCATATCCATATGAATTTCTTCTAAATTGTGAAAAGAAAATTAAAAATTTCCTAGAAAATATTTTCAACCAAAAATGTTATTCCTGCAATCCAAACAGGGAGGGAGACCCATTTCAGGAAATTGCATGAAGCTGGTTTGCTCATCATATCAGTGATATAAGACCTCTGTTGTGAGACTCGTATAACAGGTTCAGTTTCTGTTCTTTTCAAGAGTTGTTCTCGAACTCTCAAATGGGTTAAGATGCCGGAAGCTGAAGGGGAAGCTGAAATTTCTTCATATAATCTGATCTCAGGCTGATAAACATAAGCTTCATATAAGTATACCACCTAATTAAGTCCTAAGTGTGTTAGAACATGGCAGCAAATGGAATATCTGTTGCACTCTCAATTCTACAGAATAGAACCCTGGGTAAACATTGCCAATTTGGCTAGGCTAAAACAACAACCTATGGAAGCATTTATAGCACGGCTTAAAAGGGCTAATAATATATGTAAATTCAGAAACTTTATAACCCCTTAGTTATGGAAAATGTGCATCATACCATTCAAGGTAAGGTTTCCTATAAATCGGCCTTGTCATTGGCCTAAATAAAGGGCAGAGTTGCTCTTGAATCATGTCTACAACCTGGTCTCTATTCAATCCAATGTACTGGGGTTGAACAAAATTATCATGGTAGAATTGATTATTGAGACCGAACCTTGGATCAGGTTGTATGCCTTGCCCCCAGCCAAGTTAAATGGTAAAACACTAACATTTACTTTGGGAATTTGTTGTGCTACTTAAGATTGGTTTTGGACTTGTCCTCCTTCATTATTTATGGAAGGTCTACTGTGAATTCCCTAGGTTTGATCCAAGTCATGGAGTTAGGTAATGAAGTTGGGTTCACATCACCCTGTGCAGAAGTTGGAATAACATATTGTCCACTAGGGGATGTCATCGGTCTGGTTAAAATTCAATTTGATCGAATCTTAAGTTCTTGCTATGAAGAAAAATAGAACCGGATCCATTGTACGGTATATGGTAAGTGTTGGATCAGCCTGCTGTTCGGAAAGGTTGGGGGTTGCATGCATTGGTGATGTAGGTGCTAGTGTCTCATTTAAAAGTCCAAATAACCTATCTACTTGTCTAGAGAAATTTTCATTTGAGGACTGAAATGGTCTTAACACAATCAAGATTTGCTCCTCATCTATCTGAGACAACTCATGAGAATTCTCATCAATCTGTCGTCTAATGGTTATTACCATTTAATAAAAACACTGTAGACCGTTAGAATCACGTTTATTCGGTTGAGGAGTATCACTAATCAGGGAAGATGTGGATTCTTGTCTGGGATTCTCCTCGTGTGAAGTTTCTGTTGGATTCCTTGTTTCTAGGACTCCAGTGTTTCCTGTAACTACAGTATTGTTAGAATGTTAGTATTTGCAGCAACACTGTCAGTCATATTTTATCCTCTACTATTATGTGCCATTTTGGCAAAACAGTCCCACTGGGTGTGCCAAAAAAGGGTGAAGACTCCCAAAATTCAATCCAAGGTGGGTAATCAATGCGTACCCTGGGATTCGATTTGAAGAGATTGAGAAGAAGAGGGGAACCTACTTCTTTGTTAGGATCTTACTGCCTTTTAAAGAGGAAGGAATTTTAAAGTTACAAAAATGTAGATTATAATTGATGCAAGAAAAGTTACCGAGGTGATGAGAACAGGCATGAACAACTACACAATACACTTGACAAGATTCGGGATCTCATCTGCACTCTACAGCCGTAACTCTCTCACAAACGGAGATCAGCTAATTCCATGGCGTATGGGCTGGAGAAAGAGGATGTACATGCTTCTGATACTCGTGTTACTAAATCTGCCACTCTGATTGTTCTCCCTTGAATCCTCCCCATCTCGTCTCTACCAATTGGGAAAGTGACAGTGTGTGTCGTGGATCTTTGTCTATGACTTTTCGGGGACCGCTTGTCCCCTGTGGAATGGTTTTTCTTATGAAATAAAATCACTTTATCTTTTGAAAAAAGAAGGATGAACAACGAATATAAGAACAGAGAATAAGAAACTAAAAGGTTGTGCTTGAGGGATAATGTCCTTCGCTGCTCGGGGGAGATTTTCTCCCCCTGATATCCATTCCTCCCCATGATGCTTGTATTCTTACTTACCTAGGTGGGTGAAAAAATGACTTACATCCTTGATGCACTTCGAGGCATATAAGCTCCATGGTTTTCTCCAATCATGTGGATGATTGTTGGGCTCTAAGTGACACAGTATAGCGCCTTTGGAGGCGTAATTTCTAGATCGTGATGACATTAAATCTTTAATTTTTTTAAGATGTGATGACATTAAATCTTTAATTTTTTTAGATTTTTTAAGATATAAGGAGCTCGATCTTACCACAAGCGAGGGGACGCACGAACTCGATTCAAGCGCGGAGTCAACGAAATAAAATTCTTGCATTCAACAAGTGTAGATGGGAGAAATGAAATAAACGCTACATTCAATAGCTTGCAACTCCATTATCTCAAGGAAGAAGATGAAGATACAAGAGGAGTCAAGTTCTCTCTCAAAAAGAAAATTTTCTACCCAAAACTCAAATCATCAAAAGCCGAGTAAAAGAGAGAAATATGGGCCTTTATATTTCAACCCTAGGACAAAGTTACTTCCTAAACTACCCCTAATAAGGAAAAGATCATGAAGGGAATAAACTAAATACAAAAGTTGCATGCAAAGACAACTAAAAATGATAGAAAATGACTAGGCAGCCTAATAATGCAACTACCCTAATAAGAAATGAAGGCTGACGTAAAATGCCTAGGGGATGCTCCTGCATCAAACTCCCCTTCTTGAAAGAACTCATCCTCGAGTTTCCATCAGCTCGCAATGGAAAGACTTCGCCAGGGTAAAAAATGTAGATGATCCACTCTCTCAGTGTGAGTAGTGCTTCGTAGCAGTCAATCCGTACCATGCAACTCAGTAGAAATGAACTCGTTCTGCGAATGTGGCAGTGTGGTGACATGTATCCCGGCCTCATATGGAAAAGATGCCAATCTCTAGATATGGTTGCATTTTGGGGGTGGCGGAGTATCGACGGGCATCACCATATCAATGCTGACAATATCTATCGGGACCTCCTTTGCAATGGGGCGTAATGGGAATATCATCTGCATACATGTGTCTCATCTTCATCTCTATATGAGCCTCATCTATATCTGTGTCAAATAATAGTCATGAATTGTGTCTCAACCGGCTCTGTCGTAGCCTCAACATCATTATCACCGTCGTCCTCACGGTCAAGAACATCAAGCTCTCCACTAGTATCAACAACATCACTAGTGTAAAGCTTTTCACCGCCACTGTCTGGGTCTAGAATGATGGTCTCATCAACCGCTCCTATATCACCATGGGAGCCCTCAATGTCAATCGCAACGTCCACCTCCGCTTCTTGATCACTAACCTCATCATCAGCCTCTAAGGGTAGAGGTGTATATCCCTGTGTCTCAAGTCTGCATCTTCATGGTGTGGGCTTCAAGATCAACCTTCGATTTATGGCAAGCTTCCCGTTCTTGGGGATGTTGGGCCAAGAACTTTTGCCATCGGTCCTCAAAGACTCTCCTCACGGACTCGCTCCTTACATCTATGCCGATACTCTGTCGGAGCATAAATCCTCAACAAGTGATCACGAACCTCCTCCCATCGGCGGAATGGAGGTTTGCCCAAGTCATGACGTTCTCTTTCCATGAGTTTCCACATGGACTCTGCACTCGGCCTGACAGTCTCTCTAGCACGTCGTAATGTCTCATGATGGTTGAAGCCATAGTATCTGTGATACGCATTGAGGGCATCGACCCAAATTATGCACTCGGTCTTGACATCACCATAGCCAAAGATGTAGTGAACAAATGGCTCCATAGATGTAAGTGTGAGAGCAAATCAGCTTGCCGATAAATCAAATGCAAGTGTTGCTCCTGCCTCGCACTTGGCTACTGGAAGTGGGTTGAAACTCAGTCCTCACAATGGCTCCTGCTGACAGTGCTGCTGAATTATTTTGTTTCTAGAACTGGTTGCTGATGTGAGTTTCTTCAAATATAGAGATTACTGTGAATGACAGAAACTGTCCCGATATGAATTATAGAGAAGTCCTTCACAGTTTCTGGCCCAAAACATATTTCAGCAGGTGGCTGATCACTCTGGGATAAAACTGATCCCAAGTCAGCTTGCCGATAAATCAGATGCAAGTGTTGCTCCAGCCTCGTACTGGGCTGCTGGAAGTAGGTTGAAACTCAGTCCTCACAATGGCTCCTGCTGACAGTGCTGCTGAATTATTTTGTTTCTTAAACTTGTTGCTGATGTGAGTTTCTTAAAATCTAGAGATTACTGTGAATGACAGAAACTGTCCCGATATGAATGATAGAGAAGTCCTTGGCCCAAAACATATTTCCGCAGGCGGCTGATCACTCTGGGATAAAACTGATCACTCCGGGATAAAATAAGTATCAACTGTTACCCCAAATTTCAATATTACTGTCCCAATGTGTGCTGTATTGTATCGAAAGAATGGGCCATGGGCTGCTCTGTTCAGAGCAGAAAGTTCTGCTTCCAGTTGGCTTTAAACCAATCTTGTTTAGGCAGCTGAAAGTTCTGGAATTTCTGCTCTGGGCTTGCTCCCAAACTTTGTACTAAATCAGTGATGGCTCTCCAGTTGACAGAAAGTCACTAGTATAAATTTATCGGCAGCACGCTAGTCACACTAACAGTAAAAAAGAAAAAGAAAAAGTGAAATTCTGGACTTGGAACCCATTCCTAGCTGATCACAAGGTGTTAGCTCTGAGATCTGTTAGCACTTGCAGGTCTCTTTTCATATTCAGCCAAGCCAAAATTAAATCTGATCTGATGTCACGTTTGCCCTGAACAAAAGCAACACAACAAGATGAATGCAAAAGTGGCAATCAAGTGCACAATTGGAACAACGGAAGTTCCTTCACTGAACGGTCTAAATAGCTCTAGGAGTGAGGACAGATTGAAATATTTTCACCATCAAATTCCATAGCAAACATTTGAAGTTAGTTCAGCTAGCTCATGAGGCCTAGTCTACTCATGGATGCAACAATTCCAATCACATTCAAAACCCTCTTAAGTGACATTCAGAACTTTCCTAATGTGGTTAATTCAAGAATTATGGTCTAGGCTCTCGGTTAGGAACATTGGTCAAAAGTAAATCGAAGGCTCTGATTCTGTCTCCTTGAGTTCTATTCAATCAGACTCTACAGACTTCCTTCTAAATATAACACTTGCTAGCATGCAACTTGCCAGTATTGAAAGTCAGAAAACCAAAGGAAGCTCCAAGTAAAATAAGACTCAGCTACACATTTAGAAATGGAACGAGTTCAACAACACAATTCTGTCATTTTATCAGTAGTCCTCCACAGCAGAATCTGCCCCAAGATAGAATGTGTGCCCTAGCAAACATGTGAACTAGCAGTCAACAAGCAGAATGCCACCCTGCACTAACACATTAAAAGGTTGCAGCACCTTTGGAATGGGAGTTAGTGCTGCTATGACATCTTCAGAAGTGGAGAGGTGCCAAAAGTGGACTCTTCCGGGCACAAAGATTCACTGAGAACAGTGACCTACGCCATTTAAACCTTGCCACCCTTTCAACTATCAAACAAACCTGTTGATGTAGAGGGAAAAATATCTAGAGGAAGCTCAATTCACCAAAAGTATCTAGAGGGCACACTTTTGATGCTAATCCCTTGGCTTCAGCTGAGCACATGGAAACTGAACTTACAATGCAATTCTTCCCTTGGTTGTAACTTCTGTTGTAGGACTGAGTAGGATCCAACAGAGCAACTCTTGGTATCCCAAAAGGTCCCTTCTCAAGCACTAGTTCAGTTCCTCCCTCAGAAAGCTACCACTCTCTAACACAACTAAAAATCACAGGGGATTCAAGCCAATCTACAATTGAATTCTGTCAAACACCTGGAGTTCACAATTGGCCACTGAAGATTTGTTTTGGCTCAAGCAACCCTGGTTGCATACTTCCCTTGAAACTCAGATTTAAAACCCTGCCCGGATGAATTTTAGGCTGCCCCTCTCTTCTAAAGTAACATAACCATATGGCTTCTACCCACTTCAATAGAGTTTAACATCAACAGTACTCATGCATGAACCAAAACCGAAAATAAATGGGTATTTGAATAGCAATTAGGCAATCTTAATGGCAGAACTCTGTTGTTCATGGGATTCTTTATCACCCAAATAGGGAACCAAGCCAACAACTTTAGAGCCAATAAGCATTTAGGGGTTTCCCCAATAAAACATTGTCTTCTAAAAACAATACACTGGCAGCAGCTGAAGTTGACCAAACATTGTACGGAGATGTAATCTTCCACAATTAAATCTCTCGAAGAGATTCCCTAGGAGCAATTGCTCCATTCAGACGATTTCAATCCAAGGAAACTCAAAACCAGTAGTATTCTCTTGGAAATCAAGAACTCAACACTAAATTTCCACAAAAGATAGCTCTAAGAATGGAATTTCAAAAGCTCACTTGAGGAAAAAAAATTGCAAAGAGAAGACTCTCGTTTTGGACAGTTGGTCCCTGAGCATGCCGAGAGCAACAGATTCCGTTTTAAAACCCAATGCCAGGAATTTCTCCCAATTTCCTTGCCAACTCTTATTTCATCTCAGATATCCAGACCTAACTAGTTAATTTGAACTAGACAAGGCCAGTGAATGGTGAAACCGAGAACAATGAAGCTACTCGTTTTTTCACTGGCCTAGCAGCACTTACATTGCCTTCTCCATAAAAATTTCTGCTACGAATCAAAGGTTTAAAAAAACACTTACAAATTGGATTTGTTGGAGAGAAAATTCAACCTAGAACCTCTCAAGATGACTCCATTTCCTGGAAGATTTGCAGCATCTCAAACCTAGGACAGATTCTTGATAATATCCGCAGACCAACACTATTTTTGTGGGATAATTACATTTACACCCCCTCAACTATGGCCAAATTCCGCTTTTGACCCCGAGGTATCAACTTCACCAAAGACGCCCACTCACAGGGTGGACGGGAACGAAGAAATTGTCAGGAGATGTCTTTGATGAAATTTGAACTATAGGCTGAAAAGTCAGGGTCTACTTGAAAATGTCAGAAAGTTGAGGAGGGTGTCTTTGGTACCTTCAATAGCACGGGGTTAGAAGCGGAATTTGGCCATAGTTGAGGGGGTGTATATGCATTTTTTCCTTTTTTTTACCCTAGGACAATAGAAATTTCTACTATCCGGCTCTGATACCAAATTGACGCAGTACAGCGCGTTCGGAGGCGTAATATTTAGAGCATGTTGAAATTAAACCTATAATTTTTCTTATATTTTTTTAAGGCATAAGGAGCTCGATCTTAACACAAGCGAGGGGACGCACTAGGTGGAATCAAGCACGGAGTCGGCGAAATGAAATTCTTGCATTCAACAAGGATAGATGGGAGAGATGGAAGAAAAGCTACATGCAATAGCTTGCAAATCCATTATCTCAAGGAAGAAGATGAAGATACAAGAGGAGTCAAGCTCTCTCAAGAAGAAAATTTTCTACCCAAAACTCAAATCATCAAAAACATAGTAAAAGAGAGAAATAAGGGGCTTCATATTTCAGCCCTAGGACAAAGTTACTTCCTAAACTACTTAATATAAGGAAAAGACAATGAAGGGAATACACTAAATACAAAAGTGGCATGCAAAGACAACTAAAAATGATAGAAAATGACTATGCAGTCTAATAATGCAACTACCCTAAGAAAACATGAAGGCTGACGTAAAATACCCTGGGGATGCTCCTACATCACTAAGGTGTTTCGGTGGTTGGATGGTTAGAAAGGTATTGTAGAAGGTTACCGGGAAGGCTGATGCAGGAGGAAGTTTTGGATGATGGTGGAAGTCTGTTTACAGTCTCTTATGTTTTTTTGCATTTTCATACTATGTAATTCTGGTGGGATTACAGATCCCCGTGTATATTCCATGATATGAATATAATAGTCAATTTTCAAAAAATAAAAATAAAAATACTCCATACCCCAAAGGGAGAACAAAATAAGTAATCAATAGTCCTGTTCTTTACACCCCAGGCTGTCCGAGTATCCCAACAACTTCCCAGCTGGCCAGTTAATTCCGACAAGTGAACTTTTTGAGAAGTAAATCTTTAGGCCGGATACGAGCTCAAACTTTTTTTTTTTGAAATGTATACCGGCTCAAACTATTTGAAGATTATTT
Source organism: Tasmannia lanceolata (assembly GCF_043159265.1). Lineage (NCBI taxonomy): Eukaryota > Viridiplantae > Streptophyta > Magnoliopsida > Canellales > Winteraceae > Tasmannia > Tasmannia lanceolata. The sequence goes on along the minus strand of NW_027518695.1, from coordinate 61,758,166 downwards.
TTGTATTCCTCACATACTCCAAAAAGATATGCATATCGTCAACACACTATAGATGAGATACCGGTTGTACATTTCTGTTAGGCACCAGCCCTATGATTCAGCCCAAACCTTCCTTTTTTTTGTATCAGCGCGTCAAACAACATTATGGAAAAGATATTCTTTTCAATTTTTTTGGCACACATGCAAGCCCAACACTGCTACTTGCTGCCGTCACCCATACCTCTACCTCTTACAACACACTATCTACTCCCTTAAGCATGCGTCTGCAATTAAACCTCACCCTCTCAACAGAGATTATTACCAACCCTCCTCTCCCTTCTCCATAGCAACATTCGACACGCCCCACAACCCCTTTCATTCAATCATCAAAACCCCTTAATCCCTTCCTCTATTGACTGCCAAGGATCTCCAATTCAGCTCATCAAAACCCCTTAATCCCTTCCTCTATTGACTTCCCAGGAACTCCAATTCAGCTCGTCACCCAACCAAGAAAACCTAGAAGCCCTGCTACCCCTATACAACCGACAACCAGATCCATTATAGTGAAGGCCTACAGCACCTCGTCCCCTCACTAAAATCCCTCGACTATCACAAACCCATGACTGCTACCTTTGCAGCAGGCCTGGACCCATTCCCTTGTCAAACTGCACATTTTCATAGGTTCAAGAACCCATTTTAAATTCAACTACAACCCTGTGATTCATCTGAAACTCGGCCAACATCCTACCTTTCCATCGTACCCCCCCTAACCATCCCTGAATTGTAACCAAAATCAACCCTTACAGTTCATACTTGTGTATTGTCCAAACCCCAAGACCTGTAATAGTACACCTATGACCCGTAAAACCCTTCATAAACCTTTTCCTTGTGACGGGTAAGCATTCTATAGTTTTCTAAGCATATAGAGTTCACTTTCATTGACTGAATTACCCAAAGCCTTTCCTCTACACCCAACAGTCCGTGCGTACCCGTCGATTCCTAACACTATTCCCAGGTAGCAAGCAAGCTGATAACTTAGCGAATAGCATGCTGATAAGCTAGCGAAAGACGGTGCGGAGTTGGATTCGTTGATGTTTTTAAACCCATAATGGTGGTTTGAATGCCCTGATTCAGCTGGTTGATTATTTGGGTCGGAAATTGATGCAGTCCATTTCCATCAGAGAGATGCCGGCTTCATGCTGCCTTGATATATAGGAGCAATAAACCTGTAATGCTTGTTTTTTCCTTTTTCTTTGTTTTTTTTTTTAAATAAATACCAAATATATTAAGAATAAAGGATGAAAAGTGCACTTCTGGGGGTTAAGATTGCCCAAAAAAAAGATTGCCCCATAAACAATAAGACATCTTAGACTGCTTCTTCATAACCCAACAGTTGTAGTTTATAGTCTCAAACTAGGAGAAATCATATGACGAATGGGCGGGCCCACTTTTTAGATGTTACTATTGAATTAAATATCAAGGGTGATAGTTCTAGGCTTACTGAACTACACCACAGACTGCCACAGGAGAGTCCCCATTCAGCTTAGCCTTCGGAGTAGAGGCAGTGATCCCAATAGAGACCGGCATCCCGTCCTTCAGAGTCGAGAACTATGACGAGCAAGAGAATTCCCAACTTCTGACGAACAACCATGACTTGAAAGAAGGGAGAAAGCACGGATTCGCACCGCCGCCTAACAGCAAAGGGTCTCCCGATACTACAACTAGCAGATGAAAGAGTGAGCCCTAAAGCCTGCAGACATGGTCCTTCGACGATTAGAAGTTTCAAACCCTAGGAACGCTGGAAAGCTCGCCCCCAGTTGGTAAGGACCATACAAAGTCGCCAGAGTCCTCCAACTGGGCACCTATTAACTGAAAGATTTGAATGGAACCAAGATTCCTCGCACATGGAACATGGAGATCTTGAGGAAGTATTATCAGGAAGCGGTTGGTTTGTTTAGATTATGTTGGCTTTCGTTTGTTTCTTTTTGCTCGATGTAGGAATAAGAATGGTCCACTTTCAATGTAACGAGATCTCCATTATATCCATTATGAATGAAAACTCGATTATCTCCACACTGTCTCCAAAATTGCGCCGCTCCAATATTTCTTCAGATTATCTCCAAGGGCGGACTGACCATACACCCTAGAGGAAAAACCATGACCTGAGAGAGGAAAGAAGGGAGAGAGCACGGATCCACACTGTCGCCTACTAGCAAAGGGTCTCCCGATACTACAATTAGCGGACGAAAGAGAGAGCCCTAAAGCCTGCAGACATGCAAGGAAGCACAAAGGGGATGCCCAGAAACCATAACCCCTTCAAAGACATGGTAGAGCGCATCCTCTCTCCGCGAAGCTCCCCCCTATCTCCGGAATGATCTCCACAGAGGATTCTCCAAGGGAAAAAGCTCGGATCCTACCTCTTAAGGTCATATCTCAAAGCTCGCCTCTATCTCCGGAAAGATCCACACGGGAAATTCTCTAAGGAAAAAGCTCAAATCCTACCTCCTAAGGTAAGATATCTCGAAGCTCGTCACTATCTCCGGAAAGATCTCCATAGGCAATTCCCAAATGAAAAAGCTCGAATCCTAGCTCTTACGGTCGGAGATCTCGAAGCTCGCCTTTATCTCCAGAAAGATCTCCACAGAGGATTCTCAGAGGAAAAAAGCTCAAATCCTACCTCTTAAGGTCAGAGATCGTGAAGCTCGCCTTTAGCTCCGGAAAGATATCCACAGAGGATTCCCCAAGGAAAAAAGCTCGGATCCTACCCCTTGAGGCTGGAGATCTAGAAGCTCGCTTATCTCCGGACAGACTCTACGAAAGCTCCACCCCGCCTACTCTCAAGTAGCAGGGGAACAAAACAGGAAAAGACCTCCGCAAACAAAGTCCGGAACTGTAAGTGTTAAGTAGGACTCGATAAAACAATCAAGTATCGACACCCGAATAGTCTCCCTAAAGACTTTGTTAAAACCCATAGTTCGATTAAGTCCCCCAAGAGTTCGTTATTAAAGAAGATAAACTATGACAGAAGAGAGAGAGCAACTCCGTTAAAGTAAAAGGTTTTCTACAAACAAAAGACCATTCGGCCAATTACATCGCTTGATCGAGTCAACATCAGTACAATTACATCGACAGGAAAATCGTATAAGAATACAGATTATAGAAAAAGAGCGCCCATTCAAGGTCAGCACCGAAGGACAAAGATCGCCCTCTGATAGGACTACTTCCCGACCTTAAAAAAAATAGCTTGAGATTTTGACACGCTGCAATGGCACGCCAAGTTGTTGCCACATCCTTGCCCGCCACCTCTTACAGGGCTGTACTCCACAACCTTGTCCACCACCTCCTTAGCATGCGCCTCTATCAAAGAAGACAGAGAACCTTCTTCCCACACATGAGGGGACAGAGATCGTGCCACTCTCCCCACAAGGACGATACTACACGGTGTAACGCCAACATTACCCCTAACTAATGAGGCCATATCACTTCGTACACACACCGAATCGCAGTGTATGAGCTCCTCTCCGAATAAAAGACAACACGCTCAAAGGTACCAGGATCTCATCTTCTCCCCTCTCTCACTTCATCTTCGATCTCAGAAAATACTATGATACGCTCATTTGGCAGCATCGCTACCAAAGTCCCGCACCATTCGGAGCACCCGCCCATCGAGATGAAATGGAGATTCCCACGAGGATTCGCTTTTATCGTTGTAAACAAGCTGAGCAACAGAGAGCTTTCCATAAACCCTAATACCCACAAGGGGAATCATACAAATCCCTCTCCAGGGCACAGATTCATACATTTTTGGGATGAAGAGCATACCCATTCCTTTGCAATTTTTACCAATCTTTCCCGAATGGTAATCATGTAAAAACAAAACTGGGACAAGAAGAAACTGTGTACCTTTATTTGATTTCAGACTTAAGCTTTTGAATCCAACCTTTATTTGTTACTTGCTCTTCTTCAGCAAACGCCGAAGAGAACAAAGAGATAAAAGAAAAGCCAAGTCTCGATGTATTTATAACCAAAACCCTAACCCTAATTGATCATTAATATGACCCCGTATTTAACTAGAGACGCCCCATTCTAAGTGGTCTACTGGGTGCCTCTATCTCAAGTAGTTAAGGCTTTGTGGGTCAACAACCTTCAGCTGACGTACACCCGAGAAAAATTAAAAATAAAAAACAAATAAAGAAGAGCTTACCTAATAAAAATGGATGAATTAATGAATTATCTACTCCCAATTAGACAAAGGTTACTGCTAGTTTTAATATGTTTTACTATGTTTTAATAATTGCACAAACTCAGCTTGTATTTTCTATGTTTTAAATATCGACCGAAATCCGAGATTTCGGGTTTCGGCCAACCACGAAACCGAAATTGGAGATACCTGAAATGTACAATATTTCATCCGAAATTTCGATTGAAATTTCTTTTTCCATGAAATTTCACCCCAGGAATTTCACCCAAAATTCTAGATTTTTTTAATGGAAAAATTATTAAAAAAATGCAAAGTTTACGTTATATAGTGAATAAAGGGTGGGGTTTTCAAATTCATGAGAAAAGGGCTGGCAGGTACGGTAGGGAATGGAAAATGACTAAAATACCCTCCCATCACTTTAACCACTCGTTTTACCCTTTCTCCCCCTTTTACCTTTTTTCACTCGTTTTCTCTCTTTTTTCACTCGTTCTCCCCTTTTTACCTCGCCGACGGTGACTATTCTTGCCGGAAAGCTTCGGTCCGCGTCGGAAAGCTTCGCTCCTCACCGGAAAGTGCAGCTCCTCTTGCGAAAACCACTACTTCAACTCTCCCAAGATTATTTTTAAACCATTTAATCTAGGGTTCATTTTTTGGGTTTTCTTATTGGGGGGTTGGATATGAAATAGTTGGAACCATTATTGAAATTGTATAAAGCTATAATTAGTTCCTGTGTTAGGGTTTCAAAGGGTTTCAGTTGATTTCTAGGTTATCAATGGTTTCAAATGGTTTGGAAAGGGTTTCATTTTGTTGATTTTCATTTTTTTAGGGTTTGGATGGAATGAAAGAAATATATTTTAGAAACCAAATATTTTCTTAGTTTCCATGTATTTGACTATGGTTTCGAAGGATTTAATTTAGGGTTTCTATATTTTCAAGGGTTTCATTTAGGGTTCCAAAGGGTTCCATTTGTTATGAAAGGTCTAATTGTGGTTTGTTAGGGTTTCATTCAGGATTTTTAGGTTTTTAAGGGTTTCATTTTGGTGGCCAAGGGTTTTATTTTTGTTTTCAAATGGTGTCATTTGATTTTGTTGGCAGAAGGACCGTTATCAATTTTGCTTTGTACTCTTTTGACAGAAGGGAAAGAGGCAGAACCATTATTTTTGGGATTTTTGAGACTTTAGAACCCTTGAAACCAGTAAGTATGGTTCCAAGGATCCTTGTAACCATTGATTATGATTCGAACTGTCTAATACTGTATTTCAAGTGGTTTGAAGTCTGAAAATAGTGGTTCCTATTGTTCATTCTGTGGAAATAATTATCCTAATTGTCAATTTTGGTTCAATTGTGGTTCCAACTCTCTAACTTGTGGTTCCAACCCTCATATTTGTGGTTCCAAGGATCCTCTATTTCGGCATTTTTCAATGGGTTCATCTTTGGTTTCTTTTTTGTATATAGTTAGAACCATTTTTGTTTCTGAAGGGTTTCAATAGTTTAATTTTTGGGTTCAAAAGGTTTCAATGTTTTAGGGTCAGTGGGGATTGAAAGATTACTAAAATACCCTTCCTTCCTCTTTAACCACTCGTTTTACCCTTCTCCCTCATTTACCTTTTTACAATCGATTTCTCTCTTCCATTCCTCGCCGACGGAGATTGTTCTTGCCAGAAAGCTTCGCTCGTCTTCGGACATCTATTCCAATGTTGCCGGGATCCATAATCCTCTTTCCAAAACCACTACTTGAACTCTCCGAAGGTATTTTTTTAATCAGGGTTTCTTTTTTTGGGTTTTGTTCTTCAGGGGTTGGATCTGAAATACTTGGAACCATTACTGAAATTGTATGAAGCTATAATTAGTTCATGTGTTAGGGTTTGAAAATGTTTCACTTGATTTCTAGTTTATCAATGGTTTCAAATTGTTTGCAAACGGTTTCGTTTTGTTGCTTTTCGTTTCTTTTGGGTTGAAACAAATATATTTTTGAAACCAAATATTTTCTTAGTTTCCAAGTATTTAGCTATGGTTTCCAAGGATTTAATTTAGGGTTTCTATGTTTTGAAGGGTTTCATTTAGGGTTCGAAAGGGTTCCATTTGTTTTCAAAGGTCTAACTGTGGTTTCGAAGGATTTCATTCAGGATTTGTAGGTTTTAAGTGGTGGCCAAGGGTTTTATTTTTGTTTTGAAAGGGTTTCATTTGATTTTGTTGGCAGAAGGACCATTATCGATTTTGTTTTCCACTCTTTTGACAGAAGGGAAAGAGGTAGAACGATTATTTATGAGATTTTTGAGACTTTAGAACCCTTGAAACCAGTAAGTATGGTTCGAATGATCCTTGTAACCAGTAATTGTGATTCCAACTGTCTAATACTGTGTTTCAAGTGGTTCCAAGTCTGAAAATAGTGGTTCTTATTGTTCCTTCTATGGAAATAATTATCCTAATTGTCAATTTTGGTTCAATTGTGGTTCCAACTCTCTAACTTGTGGTTCCAACCTCATATTTGTGATTCCAATGATCCTCTATTTCTGCATTTTTCAATGGGTTCATCATTCGTTTCTTTTTTTAATATAGTTTGAAGCATTTTGGTTTCTGAAGGGTTTCAATAGTTAATTTTTGGTTCCAAAGGGTTTCAATGTTTTAGGGTCGCATTTGTGGTTTCAATGGTTTCACTGGTTTCACTTAGTGTTTCATTAGGGTTTCAATGGTTGCATATAGGTTTTCAATGGTTTGAAGGGTTTCATTTGGTGTTTCAATGGTTTTCAATGCTTTTCAATGGTTGCAATGTTTTGAATGTGTTTGAAGGGTTTCAATTAGGGGTTTGAAAGTTGGAACCATTATTCCATGGAAGTTTGATCCATAAAACCACATATTACAAAGTTGGAACCAATATTCCATGGACCCTCTATCCAGTAATAGTGGTTCGAACGGTCTAATTTGTGGTTCCGTAGTTCCTCTATCCAGTAATTGTGGTTTGAACTTTCTAATATGTGGTTCCAACTGTCGTATTTGTGGTTTCATGGATCCTCTAACATTGGTTTGAAGTTGTTCCAAGTCTCTAAATAGTGGTTTTTGTACAAACATTATGAAACATGGTTTTGTTCGAAGTATCTTCTTTTTCAACTTTTCAACTATCTTCTACTTGAAATATCTTCCCCTCCAAGTTTATTCTCCTGCTTTCTGCAGATAGTACCGGAAGCTGCTCCATTTTTACTTTGTGAACCCCTCTAACCACCTAAGCCAAAACCCCTATAGTCATACTGCGCGCTAAGCAAACAAAGAAGAATGTGAATATAGACGAAGGGTCTTCCACCCGCAAACAGCGTGGGAAGGCTATCCGTGAGCCCTCCCCTACTCCTCCTGCCTCTGACGAGGATATGGGTGATGACGATCAAGATGTAGAGGTCAGCTCCCTCGGTCGTATAGAAACGAAAGGCATACTCCGAGGTAGGAAAGTCATTTTTAAAGATCTCGAAGATTTTAATGTGAAACCCTTATTTCTGGCCTTTGGATTGGTCAATTTTCTCGAAATTCACTGTGACTCGTACGCGACTCTCGTGAAGCAATTCTATGTCGACAAAGATTCGAAGGTCTTCCAATCCAGAGTAAACAATAAAATTATCCATATGACACTTCAAAAGTTTTGTGAAGTTGTCTCTCTTCCCACCACAGGCGACGAAATCTACTTTTGGCCCGGTAATATGGATGACATTAGCGCCTGTATACATGATCCGGTCGCCGCCTATAGGGAGCTTGGTTACGAAGGCCCACCTACTGACGGCTCAACCAACGTATCATACAATTCCCTCAACCATATGTGCAAAGTCCTACACAAGATTCTGACGAGCAATATCACGCCTCGCGGAGGCAATGCTGACATGGTCCGGCCTTTTGAGGCTTTTATTATGCACCGACTTCTTCGCGGCACGGCCCTTCACCTTGGATATATCCTCCTTAGGTTCATGGAGGACACGAGGACGAAGGCCTTGGCTAGTCTACCATTCGGGATGCTTCTCACGCATATCTTGAAGCATGAGATGCTGATACAAGGTGGTGAAGAACGCCTTAGTCCCTCTACTACGTTCAATGCTAAAACTATAAAGGCCATGCGGCTTGATGTACAGGGCCCTGCTCCCCCTTCTCGCCAGTCGGGTCAGCATTTTGCATCACAGGAGTTTGTTGTGCAGGAGCTTCGTGCACATTGTCAGTACCTTGACGGGCAGTTTACCGCGGTTCATCAGCTTCTAGAATCCCATCATCAGGACCAATTGGCGACTCAACAAGCTTTGACTGGGCTACGCACCGCGGTCTCCATCCTCCGCGAGGACTACGCCACGGCAGTCACCTCCCCCTGCCAGGACTACGGCACAGCGGTCACCTCACTGACCGAGCAGGTTTCTTCACTCACCAACTTGGTCCGCCGTCTGTTGCTCCCAGATCATTAGACCGTTGCTGTGCAACTTTTTTTTTGTTTACTGTTTTTTGCACGTATATGGATCATATGTTATTATGGTTGTTGTGGTTGATATTATGGATTGATGGATGTTATGTTATATAGGGGTTTCATATGTTATTATGGATGGATGGATGATATGTTAGTATGGTTCTATTTCTGTGTCTTGCTTGCATGATATGTTTCTGATGGTTGTTATGAATTTGATTCAAGTATCTATATAGCTATGGTTGTTTTAAGTGATTTTTGGTGGTTTAAGTTTGAATGGTTTAGCATGAGTCTCATACGGTTTGTTATGGTTGTTATGAGTTGGGGAGCCGTATGTTGTTTGAAATGATGTTTGATTGTTTAAATTTGAAGGGATTAGCTACGGTTGTCATATTTGGTGTTGATGATCTTTACGTATGGTTGTTTGAAGTTACTTGGGGAGCCCTGTGTTGTTTCAAGTGATTACATATGGTTTCTCTATCCTTGTTGTTTCAATGGAGTAATACTGTGTTTGAATAGACTAATATTGTGTTTGAAGTGATTGTTGCTGGTTTCTACAGATACAGACCAAGTTAAGAAAATTATTGATCTTTCCCATCAATTATTTGCATCTTCGTCATGGTGAGTAACTGTTCTATTTTCCGTTTGCATCTCCTCGTGTTTCTACCTCAACTGTTTCATAGTGCCATTTTTTGCAGGCGAAATATGTCTTATCTAGATGCTGTCTGTCACGCTTTCACGAGTCCCTAAAAAAGATTCGGTTACGGGATGCGCATAAGGATTTCATAAAGGAGACCCCATTTACAGATTTGATTCTGCATGAGGGCCTCAAAGATGTGGAGTTGCAGAAGAAGATTTTGACGACACTGGTAAATAAATGGGATCCCAAACGGAAAGCATTTCGTTTGGGCGGCATTGTAGTCCCATTTCTAGTTAGTGATGTAGTGAAAATATTAGGTTTAAGTATGATTGGGGAAAGGCCGCAATTAGATTGGTCTAGCAGGGATAGTGTAGATGGTTGGAGGTTTGGGGCTCCAACTGCCACCTTTGACAAGGTGGTCAAGGTTATTCATGCCGATATGGATTCAGACGAAGAAGACTTCGTGAAGTCGACTGTGAAGCATTTGATATTGTTATTCTGCAGCACTGTCTTGTTTGCGCAGAGGGACCAGAAGGCATGTTCTTGCCTCTTCCCGTATATTGATCTGCAGACTATAGGAAATGTTGCATGGGCTTATCCCGTTCATGAGTTCTTGGTCAGATCATTAGATTCACATGCTGCACTCCGTGGAAAGGGACATATATTGGGTTGCTCTATCCTTTTACAGGTAATTTTCCATTCATTGCATATAGTTTTTTGTTTCTATCTTATACGGATCTAATCTAGTTTGATATCAGGTATGGCTATTTGAGCATACCACGTTATGGGCACCTAATTATTCTGATGCGTATCTGCGTCTATTTAAGTGGATCGCTTAGATGGATACGAAGAAGATGGAGCATAAACAGTTGATTAACTGTATTCTTCATGGGATGGTGAAAGCCTCAGAGGTGAGAGTATAATGCATGTTGGTCGTTGTATGTCTTTCGTGTTATTTTTTACAGTCGTATTTGTAATTAATAATATGGAATGTATTCTAGGTGGTTAGGAGGGTCGAAGCTATGGCAAGGGAAAAATCTCTACTTCGAGTCGATGATCAACACGACGATGCTAGTATTCCTTGCGATTCAGTCGGTTCAATTGTGGTTGCAGTGGGGGATTGCATGGGTCCAACTGTGCCTGTACTGAGGGATCCAATGAGGCCAATTGCGACATATCAGAGGAGGGAACGAAGGAGGAGTAGTAGGAGAGGAAGAGGGGAACATGGGAAGTCTGAGGTACATGAATCCGTTACAAAGAGGTCAGTGGGGGATGGCATGGGTCCAATTGTGCCTGTAGTGGGGGATTCAATGGTGCCAACTGCAGTAGAGCAGGGGAGGGAAAGAAGGAGGAGGAGTAGGAGAGGAAGTGGGGCACATGAGAAGTCCGAAGTAGATGAATCTGTTACAAAGAGCTCATTGTTGGAGAGGATAACCAAAGTTGAACGTGAAATGAGGGAGATAAAAACTCATTTGTTCGGGAGAGATTCGAGAAAGAGGGAAGGTTTGTAGTCAGGGAATGATATCCCAACGAAGATAACGAGAAAGAGGGAAGGAGAGGGCGAAAATAAGGATGGGGAAGCCGAGATAGTGACTGCCAAGGGGGAAGTAGGGGATGGTATTTTTGTAGATGATATGGGAAAATATTTGGTTGATGATAGCGTAGAACATATCTCTATTGAAAACCTAATTACTCGGGATGTCAGGGATGCTGCAACTAAATGGTTACTATCTTGCTTGACAGTCCTGATTTGAACCCCAGTCAGAGTAAGAAATCAAATAAGAAACAAGATAAAAAACTGATTGGGAGCATTGAAAAAATGTGAAGCAACGTCGAAGGAGGTTACAACCTAGTAGAGCACTCAGTTCACCGTATGTTATAAGCAAGCGGAAAAGTATTTATGCTCTTCGCAATGTCACCGGGCCTGCAGCGATGAAGGATCCGCATTGGCAGCACTACAACCTTGGTAAATTTTCGTACAACCTAGATTGTTTTGGAATTCTAATTTCTTCGATTAATTTCATAGATAGGTTGTTTCAGTACAATTATATGAGCAAAGGTCCATAGAGGGAGATGACTTTTTACTGGATTTGCAGTGACAGAGTCATTCACAGTGATGGGTACCACATGTGTAAAGAAGACTTGCTTATACTAATCGATTGTAGATGGTGGTTATCATCTCCGATAAGATGTTATATGGTTCACTTAGTAACGTAAAGAGTGAATAATGCGTTGCTACACATTTCTTCTTAAATTCCTTCTTGTTGACCTATGGTCTGTTCTGTAGATTGTTAATGTATATACGGCTTACTTGAACTTGCGGGACGAATGTTTGCGAACAAAACAAAAGGGAGCATGCATTTGCCTTACTACCCATCTAGCTGTGAGATTAAATTCACTTATAAGTAATTATTTTTGTTTTTGAAGCTGCAGGCAATTCTAACATTTCCTTTTCTGGTTGCAGCAACTTATACTTCACAAAAGATATGAACGTCCCGATGCATGTTCCAGATTTGTAAATCGTCTACAGAACATCCCATTTCAAGAGATACGAAAAGTACCCATTCCAATTAACATAGATATGGTTCATTGGGTTCTTCTAGTGTTGTATATGGGGCATCGTACCTTCCTTCTTTATGATTCTCTAGTCGCTCACACGAATTCTAGAAGGGTGCAACCCCTTGTGAGTACTACTCTAAACTTGATTCGTAGGCCAATTATTAATTAATTTGTGATGACTACTGCCCTAACGTACGGAATTATTGATTTGTAGGTCGATTACCTTGTTCAATGGTTCAAAAGGTTGAAAGACAGTGATATAAGTGCATTCCCCATTGATGTAGTAGCCGATCGGCCCATACAAGGTAACAGGTATGTTACGTGCAATTACTTCAGTTTACAAAACCTCCGTAAACGATTAATTCTTATTGTTGCATATATTCTTCATGTTTTGCAGCCACGACTGTGGGCTGTTCGTTTTGAAAGAGATGGAATACATCACCTGTGACGCTAGCCTCGATTTCACCCAGAAAGATATTACGGCTATGCGAGCTTCGCTACTTTCCGAAATGTTGAATGGGGTGTATGGGACGGTATCCATGTAACTTGTTGACATTCTTACCTGGGAGACATTATTGTTGGTTGTACATGTATTAGACTTCAATTGGTCGCCAGCTGATCCGATACTTGCTCTCTTCGTTCCAGAAGTAGGTGGCAGAAATCAACCTGCTAGGGTGAGTGGATATTGTTCAAACAATTGGGAAACATCAAAATGTTTTAGTTATTCATTATGATAATTGTGCTTGTTTGCAGGTAAGCCTTGTTCCAATTCCTGACTCTCTTCAGCGTTAGTGGCAAGTTGAAGAAGTCGTGGATGAAGAATGGCTTCAACATCTGCTCCTTCAATGGCAAGCTTATGAGTGAGCAGGATCGAGAGAAGTGGAAGAAGTTGCAGGAAGAATGGGAGAGATGGGGGAAGCACTGGAGACAGTTGCATGAGATGGCAAAACTAGTGATGAAGAGGAAGAATATGAAGCCAAAGAAGTGGAAGTTGAAGAATTCGTGGATGTTACAGAACAGATTGTCTCATATGATTTTTTAGTAGTAGTACTCATTAATCACACTCTATTTTTTTTTAACTTTTAAATGTTGATTGTATGTTTAATTTCAACCCATAACTGACACAGCTGGGACTTTTTGTTTCAGTCCCTATGTTCCATGAAACCAAGAGGCAGGTGCTAATTTTTCTTTCAGCCAGTGGTCTCTTGCTATTTATAAATGTAATCTGCAATTTATTATTTTTGCTGATATTGGCACTACAATGTTTTGATATTAGGGCGAACTCCTCTTATCTTTGGCTTATGACAGCATTTTGGCAATTGTACTACTTTGACAGCTAGTTAAATAAAAAATGAGAAGGTGAGTTTGTTCCATTATCAAAGCATGGGATCTGTTTCTCCCCTTCCAACTTTTCAGGTTTGTTTGTGGATCAATGCGTGTATAAGGTAGTGCTTTTAGTAAATCTGTGTCATCGTTCTCTCTGCCGTTGTTTGACCCCTTCACCTTAAATTCATTTTTCTCGGCTGGACAAATGTTTTTCAATTCTGCCCATACGAAAAAAATACTGGAATTGCACCCAATATTACTTACACAGTTACATGTAAACCCCCTTAAAGGTTTGAATTTGTATAAGGTAGCCCCCTCTTTGAAACACGAGCAATGGTAATGAAGACCCCATACACCCCTCTGAACCCCATTCCCATATCCAAACACTGGGATTTGAATTGGTGTTAGATAGGAAATCTGAAAGTTTGTTTCGGACTTCCGAATGAAGTCCAGGGGAATGGCCATTCTACTGGTCTTCATTCGGAAGTCTGAAACTGTGTTCGGACTTCCGAAAAACCTTTCGGACTTCCGAATGAAGTCCAGTGGAATGGCAATTCTACTGGACTGCATTCGGAAGTCCGAACAAAGTTTCGGACTTCCAAATGAAATCCAGTGGAATCGCAATTCTACTGGACTTCCGTCGGAAGTCCGAACGGTTTTTCGGAAGTCCGAACAAAGTGTCGGACTTCCGAATGAAATCTAGTGGAATCGAAATTCTACTGGACTTCCTTTGGAAGTCCGAGGCTTTGTTCGGACTTCCGAGTAGGCCTACGTACACATTGTTGGTCCACAGATGGAAGGGTTACGATGATCCGATGGACCTGATTTTTGGGGCACACCCTATATATGTGACGGTCCATCAAATGAACGCTTTGGATGATCCAAACAATGTAGGCCGACTGAGTTTTCGCTAGTGTTTCGAACCAATGATATTTCCAACACCAATGATACATTAATGATCACTTTTACAACAGTCACGATCAGCTGTACAACCAATTTAATACTATAAGTTTATAATAACGTTTAATTTATACAAATTCTGTGTGAGTAAATATCATGTGCAGTATGAAGTGTCCCAAAATCAATGCCACTTTGTACAAAAAAACCAACAACTCCATCCCTAAGCAAAGAAAGGAGGTACGAAGGACACACTGGACCTACAAGAGAAACTTGCAACAATCAATAAAATGATGGGTTTGATATAGAAATCATATCGAGTGAGTAATAATGGAACATACTTATTTTCTGTAGGTGCGGATGGACCGATGGGCGTCATATTTAACTGACGACTTACAAGGGGGGGATTTTTGCACGTTCTTTTGTTGTGTCCAGGTTCCGCACATGATTTGCAGTTGTGATGTTGTCCAAATTGCAGCCCTCTTTCCATTCGTACTTTTTTGGGTCGTCCAGGCTGTCTTCTTACTCGTGGTGGCAACACTACTTCTAAAACATGGGATGGCCCCGGCCATTGTGTTCGATCTAAAGTAGGGTGAATCACCTCCTCATATGTAGTCCGATAAGTTGAAGCCAAAAACCAATCCTGGCAGTACCTATATTTGTCCAGCTTGTTTACTCCCATGGCTGCTATGGCATGCCCACACGGCAATCCCATCATTTGGAAAAGACCACATGTACACGTTCTCTTCTCTAAGTCCACACGATCCGTATTAGTTGATGATATCACTTCATATTCATTCCAACTACACGGTCGGGGTGTAAACTTACTGCCATACAGACATGATCTGTCTAACAATTTTTCTGCATTATGGGTCAAATGTGTTTTCCATTCAGAAGCAGCCTTGCGGCGAAAGTGGAAGTAGTCTTGTACTTTCCATCTAGTGTGATCGACTAGAGTGGCGATCGGTAACTCCCGTGGGCCCTTTAATACGTTGTTGAAGGACTCCGCGGCATTAGTTGTCAACATATTCCACCTAGACCCTTTAAAGTATACATTAGCCCAGTTTTCTTTAGGAATCTCAGATATCCATTTCTCTGCTTTTGCGTTTTTTGCTTTAATACATTCCATCGTCTCCTTATAGTCTCTCTCCCTTAAAGCATATGCGGCTCTTGAAAATAGTTTGCAAAGTATTTGACTCTTAAAGGTCTTCAGGAAATTGGCATTGAGGTGACGAATACAGTAGCTATGGTAAGATCCCGGCAATGCTTCGTTTATAGCTCTAGGCAAACCCTTCATCCGATCAGAGGAAATAGTGAATTCGTTGTTGTTTTTTTCTGCTGGTATCACCCTCTGGCGGAGTAAACGAAGAAACCATAGCAGCTCTCATACATCTCATTCTCAACCACCGCATACGCTAACGGAAATAATCCACCGTCACCATCTACTCAGTCGCAGCCAATAAAATTCCTTTATACTTGCCTCGCAAATGCGTCCCATCAATTAGTATCAGTGGTCTAATTGTTCGACTGAAGGCGCGTATGCTAGGGCCGAATGACCAAAATAAACGACCAAATGTATTATCTCCACCCGTCCATAGCTCCCGACTTCGATATACACACATAATGGTGCCAGGATTGCATCTCTCCATCTCTTCAGCATATGCAGGAAGGATGCGGTAAGACGCCTCGGCATTTCCACACATTATTTCGTGTATAATGACCTTCGCAATGAAAGCCTTCGCATAGCTTATGGTTATACCCCACTTATCCTTGATGTATGCTCTTATCAAAGTAGGCCTCACGTCTCCTGGGCGGGGAAATAACCCAAGGCAGGTGTCTGCTGCCCAAGCTGTTGTGACAAGGGGATGGTCATTACCCCTCAAAGTACGTGAGCATGTATGCTCTGGCACAAACCTTTTTACCATAACATGATCCAAATAATTTCTCCCACTGATTTTGAAGGGGCAACTTTTATCCTTGCATCTAACAACATACTTTGTAGGCTTTGAATCTACTGGGACGAATACAAACTTCCGTTCAATTGCGTACTCTTTGACTTTCTTCTTAAATACTTTCAAATTCGGGAAGATTCCTCCCACCTTGATCTCCTCAAGTTCTATACGTCCCTCATTTAATTCATCTACAACCATCTCATCTACTTCCAACGGCTCCCTTGTATACGTATTACAGAACGGGTCGCCCACAACGTTCTGTAGACCAACGAGGGAGCATACACATTCACGCTCATCTTCCTTACCAAAGTCACCTTCGTGCTCACTGTCCTCAACAAAGTCATCATCACCAAATGAATCCTCACCCTTTATACTGTTACCATCATCGCATTCAATGCCATCACTAACATGCATATCACTATGGGAATCCCTGCTGAACTCTTCATCGTGCCTGCACAGTAGGGACTACATTAGAATGACTATTGTATGAGACAAACATAGAACTGGCCAAGTAAATGTAATTAGTAATTAGAAGATTACATGGCAGTGCTCATATGTTGAGTTGTATTTTCCTCTATCTCATTAAGAATAGGGTCCTCATAGTCTTGGTTCAAGTCCACTGAATATTTTTCGGATTTCGAGCAATATTGGTATCTTTTCGGATTCTGCCCAATATTGGTATGTTCTTCGGACCAGCAACGTCATTTCAATTAGGTGTTGCTGAGGCTGCACGGATGGAATTATTTCTGGGGTTCAATGGCGGTTCAAGAGGACGAGAAGAAGGTTCACAAATATTTCCATATAAAATAGGATCTTCATAATGTTGATTTCTATCCCCCATATTCCTGACCAATGACAAATTTCACATGAGCTAATAGTGTAATCGAATGAGAGTTCAAAGAATGAAAATTTCCACCTGAGTGAATATTTTACCTCCGGATGGGGATCGGTGCAGAACTAATTCTTCCTACTTTGTACTCTTTGGTTATGTACAGGCTCATACAATTGAAGAGGCTATTCTCAAAAAGCATCATCACCATAGCTAGGTCATCATCATTTCGAATGTCGTACAACAAGATTTGATATGGATCCACGACATATCGACATTTTATAGATTGCGAGATACCGGTTGTTGTGGTCCCAATTTTTTGATTAACTAGAGACTCACATTCTGAAAATTTTATATGCCGATTCACAATTAAAGACATCTTCGTCCCGCCAATAGACTGAAATGATACTTCATCCTTCAAGTACCCATCAACGTGTAAGATAAAAGAAGCCATTCTTTCCACCATTTTCGCAAACCCTATTAGGATAAGAACCATTATTAAACCTTCATAAAATTTCAATACAAACTATGAACAATCATTTACAATGATACAACCACTTTAGAATGTTAGAACCACAATTGGAACAATAAGTTAGACTCTTGGAACCACATTTTATACCTCGGAACTAATACGGAACCACATTTTATACCTCGGAACACTTAGGGGACCACATTCTATACCTCGGAACCACTACGTAACCACATCTTACACCCCAGAACTAATTAGGAACCACAATTGATAGCCCGGAACCACTAGGGAAACACATTTTATAGTTCGGAACGACTAGTGAACCAGATTTTCTACCCTGGAACCACTCGAGAACCACATTTTATACACCGGAACCACTAGGGAACCACATCTTATACCCTAGAACCACTTGGGAACCACATTTTATATGCCGTAACCACTAGGGAACCACATTTCATACCCCGGAACCACTAGGGATCCACATTTTATACCCCTGAACCACTAGGGAACCACATCTTATACCCTGGATTCACTTGGGAGCCACATTTTATACGCCGGAACCACTATGGAACCACATTTCATACCTCAGAACTACTAAGGAACCATATTTTCTACCCTGCAACCACTAGGGAACAACATTTTCTACCCCGGAACCACTAGGGAACTACATTTTATAAGCCGCAAGGACTAGGGAACGACATTTTATACCCCGGAACCACATCTTATACACTGGAACCACTTGGGAGCTATATTTTATACGCCGGAACCACTAGGAACCACATTTCATACCCCGGAACCACTAGGGAACCACATTTTATACTCCGCAACCACAACGGAACCACAGTTTATACCTTGTAACCACTAGGGAACCACATTTTATACCCTGGAACCACTAGGGAACCACATTTTAAACCCCAGAACCACTTGGAAACCACATTTTATACGCCGGAATCACTAGGGAACCACATTTTATACCCGGAACCACTAGGGAAACACATTTTATACAACGCAACCACTACGGAACCACATTTTATACCTCGGAACCACTAGGGAACCACATTTTCTACCCCGGAACCACTAGGGAACCACATTTAATACCTCGGGACCACTCGGGAACCACATTTCATACCCCAGAACCACTAGGGACCACATTTTCTACCCCGGAACCACTAGGGAACCACATATTTTACCTCGGGACCACTCGGGAACCACATTTTATACCCCGGAACCACTAGGGAAACACATTTTATACCTCGGAACCACTAGGGAACCACATTTTATACCCCACAACCACTCCGGAACCACATTTTATACCTCAGAACCACTAGGGAACCACATTTTCTACCCCCGAACCACTAGGGAACCACATTTCATACCCCAGAACCACTAGAGAACCACATTTTATACCCCGGAACCACTACAGAACCACATTTTATACCTCGGAACCACTAGGGAACCGTATTTTCTACCCCGGAACCATTAAGGAACCACATTTTTTACCCCGGGACCACTCGGGAACCACATTTTATACCCCGGAACCTCTAAGGAACCACATCTTATACCCTAGAATGACTTGTGAGCCACATTTTATACCCCGAAACCACTAGGGAACAACATTTTATACCCCTGAACCACTACGGAACCACATTTTATACCTCAGAACCACTAAGGACCCACATTTTCTACCCCGGAACCACTAGGGAACCACATTTTTACCCAGGGACCACTCGAGAACCACATTTTATACCCCGGAACCACTACAAAAACACATTTTATACCTCGAAACCACTAGGGAACCACATTTTATACACCACAACCACTACGGAACCACATTTTATACCTCGGAACCACTAGGCAATCACATTTTCTACCCCGGAACCACAAGGGAAGCATAGTTTTTACCCCGGGACCACTTGGGAACCACATTTCATACCCCGGAACCACTAGGGAACCACATTTTATACCCCACAACCACTACGGAACCACATTTTATACCTCGGAACCACTAGGGAACCACATTTTCTACCCCGGAACCACTAGGGAAACACATATTTTACCCCGGGACCACTCGGGAACCACATTTATACCCTGGAACTACTAGGAAAACACATTTTATACCTCGGTACCACTAGGAAACCACATTTTATACCTCGCAACCACTCCAGAACCACATTTTATACCTAGGAACCACTAGGGAACCACATTTTCTACCCCGGAACCACTAGGGAACCACATTTCATACACCGGAACCACTAGGGAACAGCATTTTATACCCCGCAACCACTACGGAACCACATTTTATACCTCAGAACCACTAGGGAACCACATTTTCTACCCCGGAACCACTAGGGAACCACATTTTTTACGCCGGGACCACTCGAGAACCACATTTTATACCCCGGAACCACTAGGGGAACACATTTTATACCTCGAAACCACTAAGGAACCAGATTTTCTACCCTGGAACCACTAGGGAACCACATTTTATACACCGGAACCATTAGGGAACCACATCTTATACCCCGGAACCACTTGAAAACCACATTTTATACGCCGGAACCACTAGGGAACAACATTTCATACCTCGGAACCACTAGGGAACCATATTTTATAGCCCTGAACCACTACGGAACCACATTTTATACCTGGGAACCACTACGGAACCACATTTTATACCCCACAACCACTACGGAACCACATTTTATACCTCGTAACCACTGAGGAAACACATTTTATACCTCAGAACCACTAGGGAACCATATTTTCTACCCTGGAACTAGGGGTGTATACGAGCCGAGCCGAGCTTGGCCAGGTTCGGCTCGGCTCGTTAAGATCAAAAGCTCGGCTCGGGCTCGAACCAAGCTCGGCTCGGTCAGGCTCGGCCAGGCTCGCGAGCCTTATCGAGCTCGAATTATATTAATTTCACACCCCTCATCTTCCCTGGCCAGCCCTATCTAGTGTTTTTTTACTACTCTTTTTACACTACGGGGGGTGGTCCAAGTGACAAATGGGGTTCCAAAAAAGAAGTGACATATTTTGCCTTCCCCTTTCACTCCCTAGACAACCCTTTTAGTGTATATATTAATATATAATATATATATTTAAATATATTATATTCTTAATGGCCTTAACGAGCCGAGCCTGGCCTAACTCGGGCTCGGCTCGTTAAGCTTAATGAGCCTGGCCAGCCGGCTCGGCTCGTTAAGGATTCGAGCCGTGCTCGAGAGAGCTTCCGAGCCCGAGCCAAAATTGACACCCTTACCTGGAACCACTAGGGAACCACATTTTATACACCGGAACCACTAGGGAACCACATCTTATACCCCGGAACCACTTGAAAACCACATTTTATACATCGGAACCACTAGGGAACCACATTTCATACCCTGGAACCACTAGGGAAACATATTTTGTACCCCTGAACCACTGAGGAAACACATTTTATACCTCAGAACCACTAGGGAACCATATTTTCTACCCTGGAACTAGGGGTGTATACGAGCCGAGCCGAGCTTGGCCAGGTTCGGCTCGGCTCGTTAAGCTCAAAAGCTCGGCTCGGGCTCGAACCAAGCTCGGCTCGGTCAGGCTCGGCCAGGCTCGCGAGCCTTATCGAGCTCGAATTATATTAATTTCACACCCCTCATCTTCCCTGGCCAGCCCTATCTAGTGTTTTTTTACTACTCTTTTTACACTACGGGGGGTGGTCCAAGTGACAAATGGGGTTCCAAAAAAGAAGTGACATATTTTGCCTTCCCCTTTCACTCCCTAGACAACCCTTTTAGTGTATATATTAATATATAATATATATTTAAATATATTATATTCTTAACGGCCTTAACGAGCCTGGCCAGCCGGCTCGGCTCGTTAAGGATTCGAGCCGTGCTCGAGAGAGCTTCCGAGCCCGAGCCAAAATTGACACCCTTACCTGGAACCACTAGGGAACCACATTTTATACACCGGAACCACTAGGGAACCACATCTTATACCCCGGAACCACTTGAAAACCACATTTTATACCCAGCAACCACTACAGAACCACATTTCATACCCCGGAACCACTAGGGAAACATATTTTGTACCCGTGAACCACTACGGAACCACATTTTATACATCGTAACCACTAGGGAAACACATTTTATACCTCAGAACCACTGGGGAACCATATTTTCTACCCTGGAACCACTAGGGAACCACATTTTATACACCGGAACCACTAGGGAACCACATCTTATACCCCGGAATCACTTGAAAACCACATTTTATACGCCGGAACCACTAGGGAACCACATTTCATACCCCGGAACCACTAGGGAACCATATTTTATACCCCTGAACCACTACAGAACCACATTTTATACATCAGAACCACTAGGAAACCACATTTTATACCCCGGAACCACTACGGAACCACATTTTATACCCCGCAACCACTACGGAACCACATTTTATACCTCGTAACCACTAGGGAACCACATTTTATACCCTCGAACCACTAGGGAACAACATTTTCTACGCCAGAACCACTTGAGAACCGCATTTTATACGCCGGACCCACTAGGGAACCACATTTCATACCCTAGAACCACTAGGGAACCACATTTTATACCCCTGAACCTAGTACGGAACAACATTTTATACGCCGGAACCACTTGGGAACCACATTTTATACGCCGGAACCACTAGGGAACCACATTTCATACCCCGGAACCACTAGGAAACCATATTTTATACCCCTGAACCACTACGGAACCACATTTTATACCTCGGAACCACTAGGGAACCACATTTTAACCTCGCAACCACTACGGAACCACATTTTATACCTCATAACCACTAGGGAACCACATTTTATACCCCGGAACAACTAGGGAACCACATCTTATACTTCGCAACCATTACGGAACCACATTTATACCTCGTAACCACTAGGGAACCACATTTTATACCCTGGAACCACTAGGGAACCATATTTTCAACCCCGGAACCACTTGGGAACCACATTTTATACACGGGAACCACTAGGGAACCACATTTTATACCCCAGAACCACTAGGGAAGCACATTTTATACCCCAGAACCACTAGGGAACCACATTTTATACCCCTGAACCACTACGAAACCACATTTTATACATCAGAACCACTAGGGAACCACATTTTATACCCCGGAACCACTATAGAACCACATTTTATACCCCGCAACCACTACGGAACCAAATTTTATACCTCGGAACCACTAGGGAACCACATTTTATACGCCGGAACCAGTACGGAGCGACATTTTCTACTCCGGAACCAGTACGAACCAAATTGGGTAGAAACAAGTAATGGTCTTTTTCCAACAGAGAAAATGGTGGTTTTAACTTTCTTTTAAAACCCAAGAAAACAATGAAAATAATTATACAACCAACATAGAACAACTTGGGTAATTTCTCTGTTTTTTTCAACACAAAACAATGAAAATAATGAAAACCTTCATAAAATGTTAAAACCCAACAAAACATGAAAACCTTCATAAAATGTTAAAACCCAACAAAACATGAAAACCTTCATAAAATGTTAAGCCCTATTCAAGTAGAGAGGCATGGACCTACTTGGAGCTATGTTTATCACCCAAGTTCAAATTTGTCACAAGTAATGGTGTTTTTTTTAACAAAATACAATGGGATTGGAGATTCCAAAGGATGGCGATGGCTGCACTGGGTGTTTTTCACGTTGGATGGGTGGGGAAGAAGAAAGAAAAACGTGAAGTGGGTAGCTGAAAAAAACATAGGGATTAGAGCATAAAAAATGGTGGGAAAATGAAAGTGGGGGTATATTTGTCCTAAAACTCATACTCTCTCACCTGACATCCCTTTTTTACAAAATTTAAATATCTACCCTTTATTCACAATTTAGCATAAACTTTGCATTCTTTTAATAATTTTTCTTTTTTAATTATTTAATACTTTCCCGAAATTCCCTGAAATTTTAGCCAAAATTTTCTATGAAATAAAATAGTATTTTATTTGGTTTCGTGGATTTCTTCTAAAATTTCGAAATTTTGGGCGAAAATTTCAGTTTTGGTGAGGACTGAAAAGCTTTCCGAAATCGAAATTTGAAACCATGGCAAAAAGTGACTTGAACCAGCGGGTCCACCCGGCCTGCCCATAATTTACGAGTCCGGGTCACTAAATCATGACCAGTTGAAAATTTGACCCGGCCGGCCCAACCGGTAAAAACTGGGCCTGGTCGGGTGGACGCGCGGGTGCCCATAAAAACCCAAATGTTCGAGATTTTATACGGTGTAAGCCCTCATGGTCCCATAATTCTCAGAGAGTACTGTACTGACCACATCATAGGTGATCTAAACCATCCATGTGATGGAACTCACCACAAATAGGCAATTTGGTGAACCCGGACCCCACCCGTACGGGCCAGGTGGACACACGGGTCACCTTTTTTTTTTTTGCTGTTTTTATTCCCACATTATAATAGGATGATCCAAGCCGTCCATGTAATGCACCATAACGTAAATAGGTTGTATCCAAAAAATCATTTCCATATGATGATCCGCCCTCTGATCTATGGAGGAATTGCATATTATTATTTATGGAAACATCTAGATTAGAGGGCTAGGATCATCCTATGGAAATGATTTTTGGTGGGTGACCCGTAAAATTCCGGGTCATTTTTTACCCGGCCCGGCCGTTTGCCAGGTCTAGAAACCATGCTTCTAAGAGCTTTCTGGGAGCTGTGATAACCTTTGGCTGCTGTTTAAATAAAAGTTCTACCACAGAACGGAACCAAACAAATGCCTACATTAAACATGGCATAGAGCGGGGTAGTTTTCGAAATTAGAAGAAAACAACATGGGAAGAAAAAAACTCTGATGGTTCCATTATTCTTTAAATAATAAAAGACAAGACGAGTTATTGCAATTAATACATGGTGGTGCCAATATCAGTGGCCAAGATAAATCTTTCTAAAGGACCATTTTTTTCCGGCTCCACATGTCCCACGTGGATGTGATCAGCTCCATTGATTTGTCTATCACAAGTCTGGTCATTATCCTTCTCCCCACCTTGAATAGATGATCCTAGAAATGACGTGTTGTGCTGCATTGGACCAGGAGCAGAATATGGGGCCACCACATGTTAGTAAACAAGATCAACGGTCCTGATTGCACATGTATGCTCCCTTGTGGGACCAGAATTGATGGCTACGCCTAGGAGTCTCCTCGACCCATCTGAAAAACACTATTGAGGATGGTGGACTTCACCAAAATGCCCCTTTTTCAGGTTAATTTTTCAAATAAAATGACCTCTTTTACATTCTCAGTCATCACCATTTTTTGCTGAACTTTGAAATCCTTGTCTCAGCTATTAGCAGTCTTAATACTTAACCAGTACATACATATCAGACCCCCCTTTGGTAGTTTTATTAGCATCACATTACATGAACAATAACAAAAAGTAGATAAGAGAGAAACCAAAACATTCACCATTTTTCACCTTCACACTCATCTGTATCTTTCTATCTCCCCTCCCTCAGCTCATTTGTTTGTCTTGCATAGTCGCATGCCATCGCAGATTAATAAAACCCATAATTCATAACCAGACAACACATGTTTCGCATCTCAGCCGCCCTAAGTAGCATTATTGAAAGATTAGAAATTTCTCATTCCATAACATGGAGCCTTATTGGGTATCCCTATTGACCTCGTGGGTTAGCTCTCACTTTTCGCCTCATTTGGCAAATCAGACTCTGGCTCAACCACAGCCTCACTCACCATGGATTGAATTCCACCCACATCATTGTTTGACGAAACCATCTGCTTTTCGATCGGACTTTGACTCCCCCCATACGTATCGATCGTGGTTTGATTCTCTCCCACTCCCAGGTTTGACAAACGTGTCTGCTTTTCAGTACCAATTGGATTTTCAATTGCCTCAAAAACCTCGACTGTCATGTTTGGCAAATCTGTTGGCTTCTCAACGGCTGTAGGATTTTCACCCACTTGAAGGTTTGGAAAATCTGACTGTTTCTCAATAAAAATTGGGTCTTCACCCACTTCCATGTATGAAAAATCTGACTGTTCTTCAACTATAGTTGAATTATCACCCACTTCCATGTTTGAAAACTGTGTCTGGTTCTCAATCTCTGTTGAATTTTCACAAACTTCCATGTTTGGAAAATCAATCTGCTTCTCAACCATAGTTGGATCTTCACCCACTTCCATATTTGACAACTCTGTCTGCTTCTCAACCATAGCTGGATTTTCACCTGTCTTATTACCTGCGGTTGGATTTGAACCAGCAACATCGACCATGGTATGATCCTCGAGTTCCTTTGAGATTGGCAAAGATGCTGGATCTTGGACTGACACTTCTAGAACATTGGCTGAGCTATCCATTCTATTCTCTGCACATTTAGCCTCTTCCCCAGAAGAGGAACCAACAGTAAAAACTGTCATGGCACACACAGGAATTGCCGGCTTGGATGATTGGACCTCTTGCTGAGCTGGAAGGTCTGATGATGTGGCAGCAACAGACACAGAAGGTTGTGTGACACTTGGCATGGGGCTATAATGGGTGGGCCCCGGCAACTTCTTTGGCTTTCGAATAGAGTGATCTTTGCCATGCAGTCGAGGTGTGGATAGTGATGATTTGGAGAGTGAAGTTCCTCCTTGTCTAATATGGACTGCATTTCTAGACTGTGCGGCTTTGAGTAGAGAGGCAGCAGTAGAAGGATTGGCAATACGAGCTCCGGCAGCAAATGCAACCTCCTGTATAGAACACTTCATTGGAACTGATGGTGTTTTAGTAGCAGCTTGAGATTTAGGAGCTCGATTGGATTTTCCCTTGTGAGAATCCCCTTGGTTGGGAGCTTGCTGAGATTGATATGATGCCTGTGAAGAGCTGTTGAGTGTAGAAATGGGCAGAGCATCTGCTGTTGTAGCAGGCAATGTTGATGAATTGCTTGGAGAGGTTGAATGTGTGCCAGTTCCTTCAGAAGCAAAACATCAGAAGTTAAATGCTATGTCACAAATATCTCCGATATTTTCAAAATACAGAGATTTTATCACGATAGTTTGATAAAACGACAAATCCTGAAATAGACCCAATTTCATTTATTGAAATAAGATCATGAATAAAAAGAACCCGATTCAAAATGTAATGGACAAAATGCAGCAAAATTTATTTAAGAGAAGGGGGGCTTGATATGGGGTGAAAAGATGAAAAAAGAAAAGAAAAATAACTCACTGCATCTAAATCATTCCAGTAAGCTCTGGATTCGAACAAAACCAACGAATTCTATCATTGACAAATATATTAATAAGTCCAGTTATTTTATTTTATTTTTGAAAATTGACATATTTCATTAATACTCAAAGAGCATTCGGGACCAGCCTGCATTACAAGAGATTAACATACATTGGCACGGGCATACCCGAAACCAATGGAAAACAAACAACACAAATATGACCTGAAAGACATAAAATATCCATTTCCTCTCTTTCCTAAACATGCCTTCTTTAAATCATCTATTGTATTTCCAAAAAACTTTCATATGTACCCTTCCGAAACTGCACAAAACTCTAATTAGCCTAAAAAAAGTACCTCTGATTGATTGATTAACTGATAATTCCGAAAATATCAATTCTCACTTGGGGATTCTAAAGATCTAAATGTAGAAGCAACACCAGGAAGATATAGCAAAACTAGAGGATCCAGAATTCCAGACATGAAGACAAAACTCTAATAAGTCCAGTTATAGTAACTCTTTAAACAAAGGTTTAACAGTACAGTAGAGAAATTCCTCCAAATTCTACCAAATATTTTAGTGTTGGCTATGTTCTAGCCTAGAAGTTGCATTCACCATATGATTGCAACCGATGGACAATTCAGTCACTATGAAAAGAGAAAATGAAACTAAAACCTACTTTTCACTTATCTGAATAAATATCCATTTTGCATTTATGATAGATAAGAATTTTTATAGATAAGTTAGTTGAGGCTAACTGAAAACTTCTACATAGAAGGACAACTGGATTCGAAACCATGACCTCTCTCCCTAGAATACATAGGACAATGGCAATCCAAGATTTTAGTTTGTGTACAATAAATTGATTTTCCATAGCTTGAATGTTTAACGAATATGATTAGTAAACCTAGAACTTAACAAATGTCTACCTCCCCCAAGCGGGCCAAGCCGGTCTATATGGAGCCACATCCTTTACCAAGTTAACATATCTGTAAATTCAGCTTGCAGGTCAAATTTCTCCACAGTACCATGTCATGAAGTAAATAATCTTGAGCATATTCTGTTAACAAAAACATAATTGCCATTTTTCTATAGATTTCATTGAAACATACTCTTTTTCATAACCTCTGAAATGTTTTAAAATCAAATGCTTTTCTCAACCAATAACGAGCAATCAATAGATATGACACCATCTTTTTGACAACATAACATCCTAGATACAAATAAAAGAATTTTGTGTTCTTTAATTTACAAATCAATAACACTCAAAAGATAATTAGCACAAGTACTTTTTACTATTGCCTCATTTGTTGTAGTGAAATCTGCTTATTCTACTTGGTCAAAAAGGTATCAACGGGTAGTACAAACTTCTCATAAAATGTGTTATAGCCATATACAAAATGCATCTAGAAGTCATATACAGATTCACGTCATTATATTTTGTGAAGACATTTAAGATATCTATGCCATATCAGTTTCATTTACACTTTACAAGGTGCTTGATCCTGCAATGCCCAAGCTAAGTCATGGGTGCTAAGTCATGGTTTTACAATATCTAGACCAACTTATCCACCTCAAAAAAAATGCATAAAAAATAGAACGAAGAGACAAGTGTTCAATGCAAAAAAACCAATCTCACCATGTGTTAGCTGATAACTCTTTCTTCAATGATGATTTACTTGCAGGAGCCTTTTTTCGTTTCTTCTGAATTTTTTTATGCAATTGTGACTCTATAGAAGATACTTCAAACTCTCACCGGAGAAAAGTTAATCCCAAAAGTCTCTCATGCATTCAGTCTTCTTTTTTCTCTTAATAGGAAAGGAAGTGAAAAAAAATAGAGTACCAAAGGAAAAGGATTCAATATTCAAGCTTGAAGACTTACATCAAGGAATCGAGAAGCAGAAATCGTGGCAGAGAGAGATAAAGAGCTAAGAATGAGAAATGACATTGAATTAGTGATGGAAAGGGAATGGAATTAGGGTTTCTGCGGAGGAGAGCTGAAAGAGGAGGGTTCTGGCATGTTTCTCTTCGAATCAAACAATAATCCAGTACTTACATGAATTTAGAATATTTATGTAGAGTAGAATTTGCTATTATTGCATATACTGCATCAAAGATTGTGAACTAAAATGAAATATTGTAGCATTCATGCATAATTAAGATGAAATATGATTGCTACTATGGCATATGCTGGCATTGAAGTCTTCACATGCATTTCCTAATTCTTCATTGCATTCATATCAGTACTTATAATTTGAACAGAATTTCAAGATCGAACTTTAAAAAATGCTTATAGAAGAACCCTTACATTAGAGAATAATAACACCATCAGTTACCCTGTAGAAACCATACAATCATTAAACTCACCCCAAATACGAAGCATAAAGCAAAAACTCCAAAATAACTAAATTACAAATGCAATATCTCGCAACAGCAGTATCATGCAAAAATCATAATACTACTATTTTTTTTTTCATTTCCTTGCAAATGATCCATAAAATTCACTTCAAATCAAAAGAAAAACAATTAAAATTTAAGAATTCACAAATATTAGAAGATATACATAGAAATTTAAAGACATGTGACGTCTCATGTCACAGGATCACATAAGTTAGTCATCGAAAAACGTATTTGATCACCAAAAAACTACAAAATCATCAGGATTCTTTTCGGAATTCAAACTTAACTGGTCAAATTTATTTGAATGCCCAAAAAAATTGCAAACATGAAAGCATCTAAACCTCAATTTCTGTTTAATCATGATCAGCAAAAACAGGAGAAAGCATTATAGAAGCATAAATCAATAAAAGCTTATCTTGCCTCTGTCTGGAGAATCCGGCCCTAGGAACAGCACATCCATGCAATGTAGATATCTTGGAGAATAAACACTATATCGGAAGCCCAAGGTCAGGGATAAATGTTGCATTTTTACTATTGCAATTCCAACCTCTAATCGGAAAAGGGAAGAAATTTAACACCACAATCTTGCAGACTGATGGCGGGTTGTGGGCGAGGATCGGTTGGTTCTCGATTGAGGAGTTGGAAAGAAGCCCAAAGCAAAAGAAAGAGTAAATTCCGAAGAGAAAGAGGGGGAGAAAACAGGGGTGTGAAAATCCAGAGTGGGTAAGAGAGAAACAGAGATAGGGTTTTGCATCACCGTGACGAAAAACCGCAAAAGAGGGTGGGTTAGAGAGAATGATGGAGATAGGGTTTTGCAAAAGGACGGGATCTGAGGGAAATCACAGAGGCTCAGAAGGAGAGAAATAGAAAGGAAAGAGAGAGAAGGGAGGTCGGTCGACACTTCTAGACACAGAGAGAGCCGGGGCAAAAATCATCTCTAGGATGAGAGAGAGAGAGAGAGAGAGAGATCCGGGATAAAGGGGGAATTCTGGACTTTAGAGGGAGTTGACTATCCTAAACGGCGTGAAAATGCACACGTCAAAACAACAGATTTTACAAATAAATGGAAACAAATCTAGCCTTTTCTCTTCTACTATATAGTATATAGACACACACACACACACATTTAAATAATTTTATTTTATCATTTTCTTCCCGTTATAAACCCGAAAAAAAAAAAAAAAAATAAAAAAAAAAAAAAAATATATATATATATATATCACGTGATTTTACTACCAGAGAAATTCCTGACAATGATATTTGTGACATAGGTTAAATGCAAAGAAAGGTTTATATAACGTAATAGAAAATATACCATTCAAAAAAAAAGAATTAGAGGTTAAATGCAAAGAAAGGTTGTATATAAAGAATTAGAAAATATCCCTGACCTGGAACAAAGAAACCAAAGCCCTAATATGTGATCTACATACGAAAGTCTAGAAGTTGTATCGTCCATGCATATGAAAGCTGATTCTTTTTCCTCTCTTGAATTCCTTTTTTTTTTTTTTTTGGGGGGGGGGGGGGGGCGGGGGGGGAGGATTGAGGTTAACTGAAAAGTTTTATGAAAAAAGTGAAGAAAAGAAAGTACAAAGAATACAGGATGAGTCTCCTAAACACATTCCATAGCACATCTCAACCAAATAACTATCTGTTGATACATTTAGCATCACCAACATTTAATTGAAAGATCATTTTGTATGCTTGCTTGAAAGTGAATGTTGAGTAAATGTTTCATGTTAGTCAACTAAAAATATGGATCAATTGTTCAGTTCATCTTCTATCTACTCTTCACTTGCTGGTCTTCTATCATTTTGTTCATCATAAAATTCTTAAGATCCTATTTATCTATAGTTGGCACTAGGAAATTTAAAATTTTGAAACCACAAGAATAATTTTACATCCGAGGCATCGTTATTTTGTCAATATCTGAAGTTTAAGAGTTCAAGCTTGGGAAACCCCAATCCAGCAGGCATTGGAGGTGTTTTGAGAAACGACTTAGGGGAGGTTGTTTGGGCCTTTGCAGGGTCCATTGGAGAGGCGGATGCGTCAGAAGTAGAATTTCGTGCAGTTCATCAAGGTCTTAAGGATCGCATAACCACCCTCGGAGATTTGATAGGTTCTTTGATGAATTGTTTGACCAGTTTTTAAATAGCTGTCAAATGTGATTACCTTTCCCAAAAACTGTCAGCAGCCACCAGTTGATATGCTTGGCCATCATATTTAAGATAAGGCCTAACAATGCTTTAGCATCTCTTGGCATAACATTAAACTAGAAAGAGAGCACAAGAGAGACCCGGATTAGCACTCCAAACTGACCCATGACCCCATATAGCGAAACAACTTAGCCTACCCTCATCGTACCCCATACCCGTACCGCGTACTGAAACGAACCGCATTCCAGGTAACCTTGGTTTCAACGTGTGAGAAGATCCGATAATTCGGTGGCGGATAGACTAGCGAGAGATGGAGTTTCTAAAGAGTCACTAGCATTATTTGACTCCCTTCCCCCTTCAGTCCTTGACTCCTTGTATTTGTAGTTTCTTTGCTCTTCTTTTTTTCGTTGCTCTTTTGCATTTTGAACATTTCGGTCTCTCTTTTTAATAAAATTTTTGGCTATCATTAAAAGAAAAAAGAGTTCAGGATTTCATATCCCTTTATTAAAAAAATTAATTTCTTGCTTGTCTAAAATGAGCACAATATTCATTGGTTTTGAAACCACTAGAGTAGTTTTAGACCCCGATACATCGTTATTTAGTCAATATTGGAAGTTCAGGAGTTCAAGCTTTCTTGTTTGGTTGGTAAAGGGGTAACTTTATTAATGGATAAATAAACACAGCATCCTCAATTTGAAGGGGACTATTATAAGTCAATGTTTCATATTAGTTAAATAACAATGGATAGTCTACATTTTCAAAAAAAAATAAAATAGATACTCTTAGAAATGAGGTTAGGGTTAGAGAGAGGAAGAAGAAGAGGAATGGAGAGTCTCCACTAAGGAGCTCTTCATGTATATAATGTATATATAGGCCCAAATAGGGCAACAATGTACAATGACTACAATACCCCTCAACATATAACTAATGCCTAAACTAAACATATTATTCAACACTCCCCACAAACTGGAGTGTATATACTATTGAACTTCAGCTTGCTACAAAGAAAGTACAACAAACAACTAAAAATACAAAAAAAGGACCATACAACAAAAAGTACAATAATCTCATACACATAGCCAGCTTGGTACAACACTCCTCCTCAAGCTGGAGTGGTGAATACATAATGAAAAGCATAATAATAAGAGACAACGGCCACCATGAGTCCAATCATCGAGATCAGCGACCACTAAAAAGGAACAGCTCCCCCCAGAAGAAGCACTACTGCGAGATAGATCAGATTAAAGCCTCCCCTTGAATGAGATACCAGCGAATAAATCTGCAAAAAGCGAATGATCGAACAGAGACACAGTGACAGGGAAATCGCAACAATACATCAAGCAAAAAGGGCACACCAAATGAGCACATTACAAACAACAACAAAGTAGCACTGGCTGGCAGAGAAATCAGCTGAGTAGCACAACGCCAAGAGAAGAAGAGCAACCACCGGAAAGGTAATCGAATCCAACCAACGACGGGGTACACCGTCGTCTAGAGAGAAAAGGTCGACGACAGGATATCGCCGCCTGAATATAAGGAGGGAGAAGATAACGATCCAACGATAGGGACACCACCGTCTGGAAAGAAGGTCAATGGCATGAACATCGTTGCCTGAAGATGACCAACCAATGATAGGGAAACCGTCGTCTAGAGAGAATGTCGGCGGAGACACCATCGCCTGAAGAGAACCAACCAACGATGGGGAAACCATCGTCTGGAGACAAGATCGACGGGGACACCGTCGCCTAAAGAGAACCAACCAAGAATGGAGAAACCATCGTCTGGAGACAAGGTCGACAGCGTAAATATCGTCGCCTGAAGATAACCAACCAACAGTGGGGAAACCATCGTCTGGAGACCAGATCGACGGGGACACCGTCGCCTGAAGATAACCAACCAACGATGGGGAAACTATTGTCTAGAGACAAGGTTGACGACATGAACATCGTCGCCTAAAGAGATAACCAACCAACAATAATAAGAAGGAACAATTAACAATGAGAAGAACTATTAATGCGAAGAACGACTGACAATGCGAACAAGAAGAAACCAAACACTTGAAGAATGGTGAAAAACATCAAAGAGAAAGATAACATAAAGCAGGACGAAAAATGGAATCACCAACAATACTCCCCCCCGGGTGAGACTACATAAGCCCAAAGACAACAAGATAAGAAAACAAGACAAAACTCCTTAAAAAAAAGACAACAAAGAGAAAAAAAGAAAGAGAGAGACAACCCAAGAGCTACAATACAACACCCTCCCTCAAGTTAAGGCCGAATACCTTCAACTTGCAAAGAAAAGAAGACTTACAAGGCACAAAACCTCTCTTAGACATTTCATCGAACACTTGGGATGCACCTTGGAGATGAGGAGAAAGGTCATAGAAGCCAAAAAAATAACGAAAAGAGAAACTAGATGAGTTGGAGTGGAGTTTTGGGAAAGGAAAAGGATTTTGGGGAATAGATCTAACCAAATACAAAGGCCATACAAGCCAAAAAAAATAGAAAAGAGAAAATAAATGGGTAGAGGGGAGATTTAAAGATTGGGAAAAGGGTTTTGGGATGCCGAGGGGGATTTGGGTAGAAGATTTCTTCCCAAATGAATTCAATGAAAAAGAAAGGAGAGATTGGTTGTGGAAGGAAGAGAAAGAGTTGTTTTTTTTTTGTTTTGGTTGTGGGTTTATGGCAAACCCCAGTTGCCGAGAGACAGAAAGAATTTTTGATAAGAAGGAAAGAAATGGGGTTTTACGTAAAACAAGAAAGATAACCGGGAGATTTTTATTTCTTTTTTTCTTGAGATTTACGGCAAACCCAAGAGGGATTCCGTAATGTGCATAACAGAGAGAGAGACCCGAGAGTATGAGAGAAAAAAGATATGCGAGAGAGAGAGAGAGAGAGAGAGAGAGAGAGAGAGAGAGAGAGAGAGAGAGTTGCCAGGGAATATGCTAGAGAAAAGATATGTGAGGATGATAGAGAATGGAAAGATTGAGAGATTTTAGGGATCTTCTAAAAAAACAAAAAGGAAACAAGGAATATGCATGGAGAGAGAGATTTGAGGGATTTAGCTTAGAGAGAAATTAGGGCTTGACAGATTTTAGGGGTTTTGCCTATTTGGCAAAAAACCAAACACACCACAATGCAAATGCGCAAGATAATTGAGAGAGTCTCACGGCAAACTCAAAAAAAAAAAAAAAAAAAGGGAGACGAGAGCTAGAGATAGAGATGGCATGGCTCTTCTTCTTTCCTTCTACCTCTTCCAAAGGATCTTTGCTTTGATACCATGTTAGAAATAAGGTTTGGTGTGAGAGAGGAAGAAGAACAGCAATGGAGAGTCTTCATTAGGGAGCTCATCATATATATATATATATATATATAGAGGAAACTGTTGGTGCGCTTAAGCTCACCAACCTTATGGTGCGCTTAAGCGCCCAATCACATGGCTCCCACATTTTCTGTGGTGATCCAAACCATTCATTTGCAAGGTCCTATCGTAGATAGGGGGTGTACCAAAAATCAGCTCCATAGAATCATCCTAACCCATCCATTTTTGGAGAATCATCCTAACCCATCCACAAATCTGCCCAGTTTTGTCCTCCACAAATGGAGGTGTTAGGATGATCCTATGGAGCTGATTTTTGGTACACCCCCTATCTACGATAGGACCTTGCAAATGAATGGTTTGGATCACCACAGAAAATGTGGGACCCATGTGAATGGGCACTTAAGCGCACCATAAGGTTGGTGAGCTTAAGCGCAACAACAGTTTCCTCATATATATATATATATATATATATATATATATATATATATATAAGCCCAAATAGGCAACAATGTACAATGACTACAATACCCCTCAACATATAACTAGTGCCTAAACTAACCCTTACATATTATTAAACAGATACCACTGATTTGGCTCCTCTTCTATCTATTCTTTGGTTGCAGATCTTGTTTATCTGAGTTTAAGTTTGGTTATTCTGAGAAGGAACAAAAAGAAAAAGTTCACCAGTAACATCCTATTCAATAGATACCCATTTTGCTTGGTTTGCTCTCATCTTAAGACTAAAAAGTATAGAACGGGTGGAGAATCATCAATACCAATTGAACACATAGCTGATAAGCTTCCCATCATAGGCATATTGAGAGCGATGGAGACTGCTTGGCGTGCTGCCAGCTGTGCCTCAGAAAGTGTTGTACCCGTTGAGTTGCTAGTACTGCCTCGATTCAGGTTGGCCTTACGTTTTCTGATGATGGCCCATCTCTGCATGTATATTAGCAAACAAATTAATATTCTTTCCAAAGAAATATAAATTAATAATGGGATAAAACTAAAATAGAACTACATATGACCACAGGAAAGAAATAAGGGACGCCTTAAATTTTAAACAGCAGATATCACATGAAAAAAAAGATCACATGGCTTTGTTGAAACTTGAAAGCCCTTGCTTGATAAGATTATTATGATTATTATTATTTTTTTATGGGTAAGCAGGCATTAGGCAGACCCCAACCAGAATTCATATAAATGGCAAAAGGTACACTAAGGGGGCTCGAAAGCCAACAATTTTAGGGGGGCAATCCAAGAAGGACCCCTAACAAAAAAACCCAAAAAATACAACATGAAAATAGAGCAGTGCATCCAAAGTAAACTATCCCTAAAGCCAAGGGCGATGTCCACAAGAATAATCAGCAACCACAGGAATAGGGCACTACTCAAAAAAACAGGGCAGCAGCTAGACCGATCCGGAATGAAGAAACCAGCCTTCCGAGCAGCTAACTTAAAATCGAATATAAGACTTCTCATCAGTAACATCAATAGAAAAAAGGATTACACACGAGCATACAAAGTTCCCCCCCTATCTTCCTCAAGAAAGGACAGAAGGGGAGGAGGGCAATCCACAGAGGACATGCAGGAACCTTTACAGGGGCAATCAACTTTAGATAGAAAATCTACGACCCTATTTGCTTCACGCCAGATGTGGGATAATTTCCAAGAGGATAGTGAGGCTAGGACTATTTTGATAAATTCAAGAGTTTGAATTTTGCGCCAAGAGCAGGTTGAATTTCCTAAAATCATATTCTCAGCATTTTTTGAGTTTGTTTCAATCCAGAGGTGCTGGATCCCTTGGGAGGAAGCAATTTGGAGGCCATGAGCTATAGCTTCGAGTTCAAGGTCATTGATGGAGCAGGCTTTCATGTCTAGCTAGTATAGGATTGAGGGGATACCTCTGCAATCCCGGAAAATCCCCCCTATTGAAGCTCTGTCTTCTGAGATGGATGCGTCTGTATTCAGTTTAACTGAGTTCCCTTCAGGAGGTACCCCCAGCTACAAGTTTGAATAAGCTCCTCTTTCTGAAATAGAGGGATATTCAGGTTCAATGCAATCTAATTGTTTCTATCAGATTCAATGTCATTGAGTTTCAGATTAAGCGTTCTGACTTTGATAAGGGAGAGGATATGCCTGAGTATAATCTGCATGTGTGTCTCTCTTTTCTCAAAAATTCTTGAGTTGCGTTCCAGACATTAAAATCTGGAATTCTCTAGTTTTTGGCAGAATTGATATCCAAGCTCCATTAGTGCATAGTGAACTTGAAGAGATTTAGAAAAGATGTGCTGAGGATCCTGCTAATCTTGCTTTGAGAGCTGAAGAAGTAAAAGTAAGGGAAAAGTTCATCTCCACAGCTCTTCTGGAGGAATTCCTCCTTCGGCAAAAGTCTAGAGTTGACTGGATCAACTTGGGAGACCAGAACTCAAAGTTTTTCTATTCTGCAATAAGCGCAAGGCGCAATTCCAACTGCATCCAGGGGATTGTAGATCAAGATGGTCAAATCACATTAGAGCCCAGTTTAATTGAAAGCATTTTAGTCTCTTATTTTGAAAAGATTCTAAACTCAAATGTTCATCTTCAACCTTGTATCACTCCAGATCCAATTCGCACTATTACTCCTGTTGAAGCTGATGATTTAACAAAAGAATTCTCTCCTATCGAAATTGAAGCTGTTATCCAAAATTCTAATGGTGATAAAGCCCCTGGTCCTGATGGATTCAATGGAGCTTTTTTCAAACAATTCAGTAAAGGATGATACAATTGCTGCTATCAAAAAAAATTTCCGTTCAGGTAAGCTTCTATCTGAATCAAATGCAACTTTTATCTCACTGATACCGAAATGTGCAGGAGCTTCCTCCCCATACCAGTATAGGCCAATTTCCTTATGCAATTTCATATACAAGGTAATTACAAAGTTGATGGCAAATAGGCTAAAAAGGATCATGGGGAAGATTATATGTCCTTCCCAGTCAGCTTT
This sequence comes from Tasmannia lanceolata, assembly GCF_043159265.1. Lineage (NCBI taxonomy): Eukaryota > Viridiplantae > Streptophyta > Magnoliopsida > Canellales > Winteraceae > Tasmannia > Tasmannia lanceolata. Next base: position 61,720,783 of record NW_027518695.1, on the reverse strand, counting down.
CATTAAAGGAAGACTCATCCAAGACAACATCCTTCTATCCCATGATCTTTGCCACAATTTTCATCGGAAGGGCACAAAAAATGCAATGTGTGTCAAAATGGACCTAAGAAAGGCTTTTGATAGCATCAGGCACGACTCCCTCCTTGAATTCTTAAAGAAGATTGGTTTCAATGAAGTGTGGTGTAGGTGGGTTCAGCAGTGCATCACAACTCCCATCTTCTCTGTGTTAGTAAATGGCTCTCCAAAAGGATACTTTCGGTCCTCAAATGGTATCAGACAAGGGGACCCTTTATCACCTCTCCTATTTGGCATAGTGATGGAGATGTTATCCGTTACTCTTGAAAGGTCTCTCCCGTCATCGGATAGATGCTCTCCCTTCGCCAGAAAGAATATCAGAATATCCCACCTACTGTTTGCAGACGATGTTATGATTTTCTCCTCTGCTTCCATGGAAGCAGTAAAGGAAGTTAACAGATGTATGAAGTATTTCCATGATTACACTAGTTTGGATGTTAACCTCAACAAATGCGAATTTTTCTTTGCTGGGGTAGATGGCTCAAATCGTCGAAGAATTTGTAGGGTGCTTCAGATAAATGAAGGAAAACTTCCTATAAGGTATCTGGGCCTACCACTTTTCTCCTCCAGAATAACATTTCAAGACTGTCAACCCTTCATCTCTAAAGTGAGGAAAAAGATTACTCTTTGGTCCAACAGACTCCTCTCGAGAGCAGGTCGAATTGAATTAATCAAAACTGTGCTGAATTCCCTTCATCTGTACTGGTCTTTTGCTTTTTGTATCCCAATTGGTGTACTGAACTCTATTGAGAGAATATTTCGTGATTTCCTTTGGGGTGGATCCTCTCTTCAAAAAAGATACCACCCAATTGCTTGGGAAGCGCTATGTAAGCCAAAATCTGAAGGTGGGGTTGGCATCCGGAGGCTCACTGATATAAATAAGGCTGCTCAGCTGACACTATTCTGGCACATTATTCAGCAAAGGAATACTCCTTGGGTGAAATGGTTCTATGGGAAGCACGTAAAGAAAAACATCTGGTTAATGAACATGCCCTCTAAACCATTGTGGGTTGCAAGAAGCATCTTCAAAGTGAGAACTGAGGCAAAAAATCATATCTGTTATGCCATTGCCTCTGGGCAAGACATAAAATTCTGGGAACAACCCTGGCATCCAAATGGTCCCATCGATTCCCAAATCCCTGTGGGGAGATCCCTCACCAACATTCCCAGACAGTCTACCATTGCAGAACTGAGAAGCAACGGCATCTGGGATCTTACCCTGATGGATCCTCCCTATAATCTCTCGAAAATTCTGAAAGAAGGAATATATCTCCAATCCTCCACAGAAAACTACCCCATATGGAAACTGGAAAACAGTGGCATATTCTCTTTTCGCAATGCCTGGGATCAAATTAGACCAAAATCTCCAAAAATTGTTTGGGCAAATACAATATGGTTCCCTGGCCATATCCCTAGACACAGCCTCATAGCTTGGCAAGCTCTGCAAGGTAAGCTCAGCACATCTGATCGCTTGTTTTTTCTTGGTACCAACAGAGATTCGAGATGTGTCCTATGTAAGCAAGTTCAGGAAACTCATGATCATCTATTCTTCCATTGTTCTTTTTCTTCTTGGATCTGGAGATCCATTCTTTGGAGGTTTTCCCACAGGAGGAATCCTGCAAGCACTCTTCTGGCTGAGGAGGAATGGGTTAGATGCACTCATAGAGGAAGGGGGAAATCTGCAATAGCAATGAAAATTGCATTTTCTGCTTGATAAGATTATTCACAACTAGTATGAGGTCACAATTTCCTTCAAACCAGACCCAGAAAGGAAAGTGCATCCGTTTTCGCAACGAACTATACTTGAAGATTTTATAGATTAAGCTCTTCTTTATGTCACATTTAGAACTGTATTGTACATTAGGGAGATGATATCTGCACTCCCATGTTTGGCTGTTGATAGCTTGCTGTGTGTGCGTGCGTGTGTGTGTGTGTGTGTGTGTGTGTGTGTGTGTGTGTGTGTGTGTGAGAGAGAGAGAGAGAGAGAGAGAGAGAGAGAGAGAGAGAGAGATGTCGGGTGTATGGATAGGCCATGGATGGATGTTTTCCCATGACTGTATAGCCTGGACTTAGATAGAGAGAGGAGCACATCAAAGACTTATGGGTCTAGGATGGAGTTGTTACCTGGGCCATTCCATTTCCCCATCCCTGGAGCTGTTACCTGGGCCATTCTATTTCTCCATCCCTATCATTGACTAAGAGAAATTCGCTCGGATGTCGAGGACAGGCAGTTTCTTTCTTTTTTTTCTTTTTTTTTTTTTGGAGAAAATGATAATTTCATTCCATAAGTCAAAACATACATTGTTATGGGGACAAGACGTCCCACCATACAAAGTAAGGGATTGATAGAATGAACCCATAGAGGGTGATTTACATATAAGATTCAAATTCGGAAGACAGGATTAATCCCCCCCTAACGATTACAATAACGCGCATAGCTGGTAATCCTGCACCTTTCTTTGCAAGCTCATCCGCCTTTGAGTTTGCTGACCGACGCATATGGCGAATGGACGGTTTGATGAGGCAAATTAGATCGCAGATTTCGTCCAATAAATGAGCTAGCCTCCATGGTCCCGAGCGTCTATTTTTCAACCAAGCAATTACATTCACAGTCACCTTCTACAATGAGGGGACCAAGATTATGCCCGGCATAGCACTTCAATCCGGACGGGAGTGCTCTTGTCTCAGCCTCAATTGCATCCCAGAATCCAGCAGGCCCAGAATATGACATGATGATTTCACCATTCAGATTCCGTATAACACCTCCAATACCTCCAGCCACAGGGTTCCCCATTGAGCTTCCGGCAAAATTGAGCTTCAGCCACCCTTCTGGCGGAGGTTCCCATCTCGGAGCTATATTGAGATGCTGAACGCACTCGTTGATCACCAACATCCAATTTTGTAAAATCATTCCCGTAGCATACGGGATACCTACTGTTGTCTTTGCCCGTGAGATGATAGCCAATTTAATGTCTAGTACTATGTATTTCCAATGCCTCTCTTTAGAATTGAAGATTCTGTTATTTCGTTCCTGTCATATATGTGATGCAGGAGCATCCCCTGGGCATTTTACGTCAGCCTCCATGTCTTCCTAGTGTAGGTTTTATTTTGGTTTCACTAGTATTAGTCATGTTGTGTCATGTTTGTCTTTTCTTATTTTCATGTGTTTTAGTGGTCATTTGCTTACTAGGGTAGTTACGTCATTTTATATTGTAATGGGCTAGTATATAAACATGATCTGTCATTTTAGACACCCTCTGAGGATTTTAAATTTGGAGAGAAATTTTCTCTTTTCTTGTTTTTCTTGTTTTTCTTGAGAAATGGGAATTGCAAACTATTGATTGCAGTTTCTTTTCATTTTCTCCCATCTTTTCATCCCTTGTTACATGCAAGGTTCTTTGTCGACGATTCCGTGCTTGATCCGATCCCGAGTGTCCAAATGCCAGAAGTAAGATCAAGATCCCTATCATTTTCAAATTTCAAAAAAAAAATATTTTTGCAGATCTAGATCGCTTCCGCCGATCGCGCTCTACATCAATTTGGTATTAGAGTTAGCTCACAGAAATTTTAATTTCCACAATCCTCGGACAGAAATTTGCAGAGATTGAGACGACCTTGATCATGGCGATTGTGTGTGTGCTTGGTTGAAGATCAGCTAAGGATAGTGATTGCAAATTACCCGGATTTCCACAAAGCTTGAGGAATCTGCTTGTGTATCTCGCAATAGGTGATTGTATATTTTTCCAAGGTCTGCATCTGAAATCTCCTCAAATTGAAATTTAGGTAAGCCTCCTAAATCTTTACACCAGAGTAATAGAAAGGTCCATCGTCAAACTCAAAGATCCCTAGGTAGAAACATTCTCTCGGTTTGAGCACCAGAGATCCTGAAAAATCGGAACTAGATCTGGAATTGCGTTGTTCTTTTCCAGATCTTTTGTATGATCCTTAATCTTGCTTGGATTGAATCTCCTCTCAAGCTTCAGATCTACAGCAACTACATTCCTCGAAGAGAAGTCCAGCTTTGAATTGGAAATCATAATCCTACAATCAACATGCAGAATCTTCAATGCCTTCAGGACGAGTTTGTTGTTTGAATAAGGTTCCATGAAGTGAATGGCTAGTAAAATCCTTACCAAGCTACACATGAGAGATGAAATCATGTTGATAGCATTGTAAGTGCTTGCTAAAGTGCTACAGTGAACCTCTTCCTCAACTCCTTGCAATTTCAGTCTGGAATTTCATTTTGCATATTGTTTATATGAGTTCCTGAGAAGAGATTTTTTGTGGAATTATCAGAAAAAAAGATGCACCTCAGCTGTTTGAGAAATGTCCTGTTATAAAACAACCTGTGAACCACACTACAGAGCAAGGACTGTTCTGCCCACAATATTTTTACAGTGTTTTTTTTTACATATTTGGGCTTTACAAAGTACTCTATTCTTGCTTGATCTACCCGAAGGAGCACCATTGAGCACAGATTAGAGCAAAGACCCAACACCTTAATTTTGGTCATTAGCGGAAATGAAACATGTTGAAATTCCTCACCATTTGAATCTGAACAAGAAGCACTTGTCACATGGATCAATTTGTCCATGGTCATTCCTCAAAGATGGCATTTTCATTACAGATTGTTTTGGATCAACCCTTATCCACATTTGCTAGCAGAACCAGTTAAGGCTCTTAATTGAGTTGGATCGGAGCTGATGCTAAGGCCTTTTACAGTTTGGTCTGGGTTACTTGGCCACTGTTAGTTAATGTGCTATTTGAAACTTTCTGCTACTTGATCGTCCCTAGCTGATTTCCTTTGCTGGAACATTATTAGATTTAATGGAATTACAGTGTACAAGCTTGTTGAATGTGCTATATTGGAATTTCTCAAGGCATGGCTGTGATATTTCAAACAAAACACTAGCGGTTGATATTGTGCTATGCTAATTGTACTGAGCCAATATTATTTTTTTCCAATAGTACCAACCTACAGTTGAACATCGGACTGTTGTAATTTCAACTCAGTGTTGGAACATGCCATTGGGAGTGGACAGTTTGTGGAGAGCAGCAGCTGCGTAGTTGGGTTCCAATCTCGAAGGAGCAATTCCCATGCTAGACACCTTCAGGTACTTGAATCTTGTTGAACCAAGCTTGTTGTTCGCTGGAGTTAGAGAACAGTCCCAAGACCTGCCTACTGCATACTTCCATTTTGGTTGGAATATATAAGTAACTCCAATGAATTTTTTTTTTCAGGTTGGCGGGTTGCCCATGCTAGACACTTTCAGGTTGCCCATGCTAGACACTTTCAGCTACTTGAATCTAGTTGAACCAAGCTTGTTGTCCACTGGAGTTAGAGACCAGTCCCAAGACCTGCCTACTGCATACTTCCATTTTGGTTGGAATATACAAGTAACTCCAATGAATTTTTTTTTTCCAGGTTGGAGGGTTGAATACTAGCATAAGATGGCTCTCAATTTCAGTTTCTCCATGTCCGTCAGTTCCTTCTAGTACAAAACTCTTCCAAAACAGAGAGCTCGTTGACCAATCTGACAGTCATTGCATGTTCTTTCAAATTCAATTTTCAGAAATTACAATCTCTTGGGACGTCTTAAATCAAGGTGTCGGAACATAAATCATTGGCTATTATATTTGGCTTCTTGGCATACAGGAGCAGCAAGCAAATTAGAGTATTTCATCTAGAACTTGAATGAGAAAACCGGCAGCTTAATCATCAAATCTCAGGCTTATTATACAGAATTTGCAGGACTTATTATCTCTCAGTTGGAGATAGTTCTTCAAGGTTTTCTGCAGTAAACTATTTGGCCGTTATAGCTGACTGGTTCACATCCTGGGTGCTGATTCTAGGAGTATATGGTGCTGAGTATGTCACTGATCAGATTTTATAAAGGCGTGAACTGATTTGTTTTTACAGAAGTTGCTAATTGAGAACCGAGGAAAGAGCTGTCAACATAAATTGGCAGTTGCAACTCTCAAATCTGACAAAGCTGCAATTGTTAAAAGACAGAGAACTTCTAATCTAGCAGACACCAAACCCAAGTTGAGCCTTGACTTCAGTTGAGTTGAACCAGCCTGTTGCTTGCCAAGCATTGAAGAATAGTTCAGATTTGCAGACCAGCATCCTTCAGCATATAGCATCACAGAGCATTAGTTTAGATTTGGCTTAGTAAAACCGCAGTGTGGCATTAAAGGCTGCAGCTAATTTCCATCTAGTTTTTTTTTGGAGCCGCGCAAGCATCTATGGCATCACCACTTGTTCCTCACATCTATGGCTATGGTGATGTTGAGACTGAGTGTACGATTTGGGCCGATGCACTTGATTCGTATCACAGATACAATGGCTTCAACCATCGTGAGACATTACGGCTTGCCAGAGAGATTGTCAAACTAAGTGCAGAGTCTATGTGGATGCTCATAGAAAGAGAGCGTTGTGACTTAGGCAAACCTCCATTCCACCGATGGGAGCAGGTCTGTGATCGCTTGTTGAGGATTCATGCTCCGAACGAGTATCGACGGTGACATGATGAGGAGAGAGCCCAAGAGGACCGATGGGAAAAATTAATGGCCCAGCATCGCCGAGAACAGGAGCCTCGCCATAAACAGAAAGATAATCTTGATTCCCTCACCATGCAGTTGCAGAGACTAGAGTGACATGCACATACAATGATGGTGGCATGCTTGGCACCCGTGTTGTTGTTGATACTGTTGGACTCGAAATTTTACAACAAGGGCAAAATAGTAAAATCCCTTATTAAGATTAGAAGAGAGAGAAAATGGGTGGTTACGCATTACGCTATCCCCTAAAGTAAAAAGGGATTAATAAAAAAAGTTAATCCCTAAATACAGTGATGGTTACGTATTCCTCCGAAAAGATCTGTTAACAAAAAAATCATATCTTGCTGAAGGATAATTAATTAAAAATTGTATTTAGATAGGGAACCTCTCAATGGATAATGAGAGGCATTTTCTTTCTTCAAGAAATGTAATTAACGACTAATAAAGCCGGAAATGTACGATCCCTACCAAAATTAATAAAACCTCTTCTCGCAGGAGGGAAATTTAATCCCAATTTATTTTATGTGTGATTTCCCTTTTCATGCATGTGAAATTTGTTGCGAACAAATTTTTAGCATGTCCGGTAGGACACACTTCTCCTCTCATCTTGGAGTAAAAAAGGTTCCTTCAACTAAAGCTGAGTCCTGGTTTGCACACACTGGGTCAGGATTTCCTAATCATCATAACCTTCCATGCCGGGTTTTTTTTCCGACTCCGGACGGCACGGGGCCCCCTACGACTTGGCTCTCAGTCGGCGAGGGCATATGCTCTTAGTCGGTGAAGCCTCGCAACCAGAGGTAAGGCTCCTTTAGGGCCTCCACTCACGACTTGCTTATAGGGACATGATCTGAGAGCTTGAAGGAGAGGAGGCTCTCGGTGCTTCTAACCTAGCCCTCCAGCCCAAAAGGGTTCCAATACCAGCGTATGTTAGCTCAACCTGTAATTCACTTGTTGGATATAAAATAAAATATCTCGTACCTAGAGTTTATGTATTCCTATTTTCTTTACTCTTTGTGCAGAGAGAGAGAAAGAGAGAAAACAATGGCTTTTGTAACACCGAAATCAACTTGTGTTATTTCCTCAACTACGGATTCATTCACTCCAGCTGCATCAAGAATATCGCTTCCAGCTCACGTGGAGACTTCACCACCTTTGAATATCAACTTTCGAACAATCTACGCCGTAGAACTCTCAGTTTGTGGACTTCTCAAAGGGAGTCCACCAGTGGGCGTGGAATCCTCTGTCTCAAATATTAGGTTGGGAGCAAACTTCATCTCAACAGCGGCGACGACTTCTGCAAAAATGCCCAAGATTTCGAGAAAGCAAAGGGCTAAAAGGAACAAAGCCAAGAAGGAGGTTGAGATGAAAGTCCCTGACTGCAGCCAATATGCGGGTCCAGTTACTCGCAATATGACTAAGAAGATCTTGAAGACTTTATCCAAAGTGGAATCTCCTGTGTCACAGAATACACCATCGGTGATGAGGGAAAATCCAATGTACGGAGATATGGAAGCAATTTTCGTCGAAAGTGATTTTCCGGAGTCGCCAAAATTATCAACTCCCCGAACCCCAACTCCTATCCATTCTCCGCTAAGGTCACCATCTCCAAGGTCGTCAACGCCTCTGACCCTGCTAGGATTCTCTAATGAATATGTAGTTGAGTTATGACTACTGGCGCCACAGAACAATCTGCACTGGCCGCGGAAATTGCGGAATTAAGGAGGAGATTGGAAGAAAAAGAGGCGGAAAACATAGCTCTCAAAGTTGGGCAACCACCAACAGTGACACCCTCAATTATTGGGGCCTTAAAAGATATGGTGATACAAATGGTCCAAGAAGTTACAACGGCGGCATGTAAGACCCCACTTAACAATCAAAAACCATATCCCAGATATATGGACGATATTCTATTTCCTTCAGGATACCAACATCCAAAATTTGATAAGTTCGATGGAACTGGATTCCCAAATGAACAAATTGCACATTTCATTTCTGCGACTGAAGATTCGGCAAAAAGTGGCCCTCTTTTGGTAAGGCAATTTGTGCAAACCTTCAAGGACGCAGCTTTCACATGGTACACAAAGTTGGAGCCAAATTCGATTACTAGCTGGGAACAAATGCAGTATGAATTTCTAAGGCATTTTTACAGCACTCGACGAGATGTAAGTGTTAGTGAACTTACCAAAACCAGACAAAGGCCAATTAAGTCTACTGATGACTATATAGCTCGTTGGAGAAACCTGAGCCATAGGTGCACCACCAATTCGAAAGAACCAGAACTCATTCAATTGTGCCGGAAAGGGATGCATTTTGCAATTTCGCACCCGTTGTTTGTTACTACGATCAGGAGCTTCGAAGAATTGGGCACCAAAGCGCATAATCTAGAAGCTTCTCTCAAGCGAAAGCAGACGGAGCAGCCACTCCTGCCTAAGAAGAAAAAGAATGAACTTCTCCTTAGGTTAATGAAGTAGCCTTTATAGAAGTCGGAAAAGATCGAAAAAATAAAGGAAAAGAAAAGGTTGTTGAAAACAAAGAAATAGTAAATGAAAAAGATAGAGTTAAACCAAAAACAAAATCAATTAAGGAGAGACAAGAAAAAATTTACTCTTTACCAAATGAAGAAGTCGAAGATTTGTTTGAACATCTACTGGAAAAGGAACTAACAGAATTACCTCAGCCAAAACGTCCAGAAGATATGAAACGACCGATCATCTGAAGTATTGCAAATGCCATCAATTGGTCAACCACAATCTTCAAGAATGTTTTGCTCTCAAAGGCAATCCAGAAGCTGATTGATGAATGGTCCATACGTCTGAAAGGAGATCACAAGGAAGATAATACTAATGCAGCAGCTACCAATGTTATCTCCATTAAAGAAGCTCCATCTCTTGCCAATAGAAAGAGAGGGCAGCTTCCGAAAGCTACAAAACGATCTCCAGATATTCCATATCCCAAAGATGGGTTCAAACCAAAAGCTCGAAGCCTCGTGACACTTAGAGAGTTTATGCCGCCAGAATTCTATAATAGAATACAATGAGAAACCTTACCGATATTGGTGGTGCCTCGCTCCTCGGTGGACCATGAATTCTTTCCAAGTGATAATAGTGACACGGATTCTTCATATACTGAGGATTCATGTGATGAAGGCGGGTTTCAATGGTTTGTCAGTCGTAAAGAGAAACGGCTTTCAGAGAAGTTAATGGTTGAAGCATTGGAAAGATCAGGGTTACCTACCACTCAAGAAGAAATGCAAAGGAAAGGATTGCCGTGGCCATTGCTAATTAAACCCGGGCTCCCACCAAATTTTAAAGATACGCCCTGGAATGAAGATGAAGGATGCGAGGTGCCTCCGCCATATGAGCATTTGGAGTCTCCACGTCTGTTCGTTCTAAATGTAGCGTCAGTTTCACCTATCTCTGAGGAGGGTCAACTATCAGAAGATTGCTTGATGGCGCAAATATTTGAGGATGACGGTGATCTATGCTTTCTATCTGAAGAGCCTATCGAAGCAAATGCAACCATTTTACAATATAGTCGACGACCAAAGCAATCGGCAAATCCTTCAGGAAAAGAGAAAACTGAGGGAAATGAAGATTCTTCAAACCTAGTCCCAAATGCTTTACCCTCAACAAAGGAACCGGTTAAGTACGATGTTGTAGCACACCTCAAAATGGTTCCCGCTTTACTTGGCGTTTACGATGCTTTAAAAATGTCAAAAGAGTTGAGATATGCACTAATTTGAGGACTCATAAGCCCCGCCGATTTTCTCACTGAAGTTTGTTAAGTCGGAATAGGAGAGAACCCTCCAAAACCGGAGACAATCGTAGAGTGTATGGCAACCCTCACTTTTACTGACGATGATCTCTTGCTGGGCACAAAAGCACACAATCGACCACTCTTTGTTAGAGGGATACTGGAAGAAGCAGAAATCAACAGAATAATGTTAGATTCTGGAGCTACAGTCAACTTGTCGCCTTGGAGAATCATCACTCATTTGGGTTCGAAGGTTCAGGATCTCACGCCAAGATCTCTTGTGATACAAGGGTTCAATCAAAATGGTCAAAGAGCCATCAGCACGATAAGTCTCCACCTTGAAATTGGCAACCTGAGATCCATGGTCTTTTTCCATGTCATTGACGCTGAAACATCCTACAATGCTTTACTTGGAAGATCGTGGATACACAATAATGGGGTGGTATCTTCGACGCTACACCAGTGCTTCAAATATTATTTTGAAGGGAGTCAAGAAAAGGTGAATGCAGATGAACATTCTTTCACTAAGGCTGAAGCATAATTCGCGGATGCAAAATTCTACATGGTAGAGGATCCTCAAGAATGTACGGTTGCAGATCTTGAAAAGTCATCTATCGTTGATCCCAAGGAACCTAAAAAAGCAACAATTGAGTCGTAAAAGGAAAAAGAAAAGAAACTCGTTTTCCAATACATACCAAAATCTCAACAGAAAGCGTGTGAACCTAGGTTGGTTCGAATCAATAGAGGGAGAATGACTCTATCACCAATTGAGATGATCCACCCATTGACCAAGATTGATCCTTTGATTCCAGAGGAGCTAAAGACTTGCATAGTCCCATCAAAGAATCCAAAGCAAAAGCCTATCTGATTCTCTAAAGGACCATCTTACGTATCACCGACTCCGAAAGAGGGTTTAGTGAAATTAGACCCCCCATGTCTCGATTATATAAATGTTAAGGCGGTAAAAATGGTAGAAAATATGGGTCTTGACCTCAAGAAGCCCCAAATGAGACGAGTGGCTCCATTTGAAGTCCAACAAAGTTGTATAAATGCCACACACGGGCTAGGATTTCAGCCCTTTGTGGTAGGAAAGCGTAAGATGGTTGTCCATCACATAGCGACCGGTGCTCAAAAAACTCCATTATCAAAAGGCAAATCTTCAGCCTCTACAAGTCGGGCACATACGACTTGGCAAACGGAAGCTCAAGAATCTTCATCAGGAAAGAGATTCTAAAAATTCAAAGAGTCAAAGGCATCTCATAATAAATCTCCTCGTGTATCTGTCTTCGAAAGACTTGGAAAACCCAAACTTACAAATGGAAAAGGGAAGAAGATAGTCCCAAATCACGTACCTTTTAGGGGAAGACAGCCAGCAAGGTTTGTCAAATGGAATCACCGAGTGACACCAGCTATGGGACCTGTGAGGATCACTAGGCGATTTGATCAACCGAACAAACCAATATATGGGACACACAATTCTCATTCCCAACAAACTCCGAGTCCAAAACCCTTACATCATTATTCGGAGAAGGCATTCAAATTGATTATGTTAATGGGATATGAAGTTGGCAACAGTCTGGGACGGAGTGGCCATAATGATATCCACACACTAGAAGCCGATTTGTCTCGCCAGGTGCATGTGACTGGGATGGAACCAGAAGAAATAGAACACGTCCTCATGGTATTTGTAGATAAAATACCGACAGATGAAGATGTTATCGAACCAAACTCTGCTCCGCCCCAATTTGAAGGAGGCCAAGCCACTGTTGATGATTTGTATGAAATTAACCTAGGAACCCCTGAGGAACCTAGAGATACTTATGTAAGCAAATTACTCAATGATAACGAAATGAAAGTGTACAATGCGCTCCTTCTTGAGTATATTGATGTGTTTGCTTGGACTTATCAAGAAATGCCTGGTTTAGATTCTAAAATTGCTACTCATAAACTCACAATAAATCCTGAAATAAAGCCAGTTGAACAGTCCCAACGAAAATTCCAACCCGAATTAAATGTCCAAATTGAAGCAAAGGTTGATAAGCTAAAATCTGCAGACTTCATTCGTGAAGTAAAATATCCCATATGGGCAGCAAATGTAGTCCCTGTCAAAATGAAAAATGCGCAGATTCGGGTCTGTGTGGATTTTCGTGACCTTAATAATGCATGTCCTAAAGACAATTTCCCACTGCCAATTATAGAATTAATAGTTCATTCGACCACAGGTTACCAAGCCTTATCTTTTATGGACGGCTTCGCAGGATATGATCAAATATGTATGGCACCTGAAGATAAAGAGGTCACTGCATTTCGAACCCCTAAAGGGATCTACTGTTATAAGGTCATGCCTTTTGGGCTAAAAAATGCAGGAGCCAGATATCAACGTGCAATGACAATCATCTTCAATGATATTCTCCATGAACTGGTTGAATGTTATGTGGATGACTTAGTGGTCAAGACAAAAGATTGGCAGAATCATGTCAATGACCCTCGTTGTGTATTCGAACGCTTAAGGAAGCACCAACTAAAAATGAATCCTCTAAAATGTGCTTTTAGAGTGACGTCTGATAAATTCCTAGGCTTCATAGAACGTCATCAGGGAATCGAAATTGATCCAACAAAAATAAAGGTCATCCTTGACATGCCTCCACCTCGCAATATCCGAGAATTAAAAGGGTTGCAAGGGAGATTAGCATATATCAGGAGATTTATTTCAAATCTTTCTGGTTGATATAAGCCATTTTCCCGATTAAGGAAAAAGGATGTTCCTTTTGAATGGGATCAAGCTTGTAGCAATGCGTTTGAAAGCATTAAAACATACCTCCTCAATCCACCAGTATTGACAACACCTGTCAAAGGAAAACCCCTAATCCTTTACGTCGCGCCATTGGAGGGATCACTGGGAGCATTATTAGCACAGGGCAATGACGAAGGTAAGGAAAGTGCCTGCTACTATTTAAGCTGCACACTGGTAGGAGCGAAATTAATATCTAGGGTTGATCCACTAAAATAATTGATGTCCCGGCAAACCCTTTCTGGACGCCTCGCGAAATGGTCTCTACTGCTATCGGAATTCGAAATCACTTATGTACCACAAAAACCAGTAAAAGGTCAAGCTTTAGCCGATTTCCTTGCTGCAAATCCCAAATCCGATAATTGGCCATTATCAGAAGATTTACCTAATGAAGAAGTCTTCTATATGGGAATTCGAAAAGGATGGCAAATGTTCTTTGATGGAGCTTCTCAAAGGTCTGGAGCGGGGGCAGGCATTGTATTTTGCATGCCGGAAAACGGCGTACTACCATATTCCTTCACCATTATCGACCCATGTTCAAACAACACTGCAGAACATGGAGCGCTAATTATTGGGCTGGAAATGGCAATCGGCATGCAAATCAGCTCCCTACAAGTATTTGAGGACTCAAAACTAATTATAAATCAACTTCTCCATGTTTATGAGGTAAGAAAACCCGAGTTGGTCCCCTACTTTAAAAAGGTCCAACAGTTAGTAGGTCAATTCCAGCATAAAGAAATGATGAATATACCACGCGGAAAAAACACCCAAACTGATGCTTTAGCTAAATTAGCTGCATCGCTAGTACTTCCTAGTAATGAGATAACCCAAGTTAATATCAGAGAACGACAAATTTTGCCATCTTTGTATGACTTTCTTGAAGATGAAAGTCCCATTATGGATACGGTCTCGATTTATGAGATCGAAATAGATGACTGGCATCAACCGTTGGTCGATTATCTGCAGAATGGGAGACTACCTCCTGACCCTAAGCAAAAAGTGGATGTAAGGAGACGTGGTCCTTGATTCATATACTTCAATGACGCTTTGTATCGAAGGTCCCTTGACGGCATTCTCCTAAGATGTCTCTCCGAAAATGAGGCAAGAAGTGCATTGAACGAAGTGCATGCTGGTATATGTGGTGCTCACCAATCAGGTCCAAAGTTACAACAACAGTTAAAAAAAAAGGGTTATTATTGGTCTACCATGGTAGCAGATTCTATGGAATTTGCCCGAGCCGAGCTGAGCCAGGCTCGAGCTTGGTTGGGTTCAGGTTCAGCTCATTTAGTAAACACAACAAATAAATACCATTAAGTAATATATACATATAATATATATATAGTAATATACGAACATAATCCGAGCTTTAAAGCTCGGCTCGGCTCGGCTTTATGAATCCAGCCTAAAAAGTTCACGAGCTTGTCCAAGCCGAACTATACAAAGTTTGAGTTCGACTCGTTTATTTGACGAGCCTAATTTTTGGGCCCATGTTCGGCTCGTTTAGTAAACGAACGAGCCTAATCCCGAGCATTTAATGAGCCGAACCCAAACTTGTTTGTGATCCGGCTCGGTTCATTTGCCGCCCTACAGGCAATTCCCCTTAAAGTTGTAAAGGCAACAAATGTTACTAATTTCATCCGAACAAATATTATCAACCGTTTAGGTACCACAGCGAATTATCTCAGATAATGGAACACCTTTTAAAAATTGAGCCATGGACCGATTCTGTGATAAATTCCACATCAAACAACTGCATTCGTCAGCCTACTACACTCCAGCAAATGGGCTGGCAGAAGCATTCCACAAGACACTCTGTAAAGTTCTTAAGAAAATTACCTCAAGAAATAAAAGGGATTGGCATGAAAGACTTCAAGAAGCCTAGTGGACGTATAGAACAACATATCCCACCCCCACACAATCTGCCCCTTATTCTTTAGTCTTCAGTGGAGAGGCTAAATCACCTTTGGACGTACAATTCCCGTCTTTGAGAGTAGCCATCCAAAATTCCATCACTGAAGAAGAAAATGCCAAATTAAGATTGCAGGACTTAGAAGCATTAGACGAGCACCGCCTTGAAGCACAACAACGACTAGAGGCGCATCAAGCACAGATGATGCCTTCATTCAATAAGAAAGTTAGGAGACATCCTTTAAAAAAGGTGATTTGGTACTCACCATCAAAAGACTTATAGTGATATCGAGACGATCTCGCGGAAAGTTCAATGAAAAATGGGAAGGGCCGTATGTAGTTGAAAAGACTTGCAAACGGCGCCTATTAGTTGATTTGTGTCGAAGGTGATCGCCTCTTCCCTCCTATCAACAGGCGTTTCATGAAGTTATACTACACATGAAATCCGTGATCTCAAAAAAACAAAGCCTACATCACATAACCAATAAATGAATAAATAAGTAAAGAAAATAATTTCTTTTCAAAAAAGGGGAGATACATAACCAAATGTTATCCTCCCTAAAGGGGAGGGAAGAAATGAAAACATACAATAAAAATCCGAACAAGTCATTTGAAATGAGGCGAAATCTCTAAATTTCTTCCTTTCCTCCAAAGTTGTCTGGCTTTCCCTCAGAAGATTTTGTCGCTCTGAAACTCGTCATTCTGCATTTTCTTAAGAAGCTATGGCAGCTACTCTTTCTGTCGTTGCCTTTATTAATGCTTCTTCACACTCTTCAGATCACTCATCTTAGTCTGCATCATTGATCATTCTTTTTTCAAATTTTTAAGGCGGGTGTTTATAACAGATTCCTCGGCCTTAAGGGATTCAATGGCATGCTTACTTTGATCGTACTTCAAAGAGGACACAGAAACTCGATGCTCCGCTTCTGCAATACAATCCCAATGAAATGATTGTTTGTCTTTATCAAGGGAAGATTCTTCCCCCAACCTAAGGATTCCCGATATATGTGCCTTACAACTTAGGGAATGAGCTCCGTTGATTTGAAATGGTTCGATTTTACTTAGGATCATTTGTGCACAATCCTTCACTCCATGGAGTTCTGAGACCTGACAACGAGCTAAGGCTTTCAGTAGTGTCTCCCCATACACTGGCGGCAGCTAAATTAGCGGGTATCAATGCTCACATCAAAATCAGCCATGTCAAAAGGTTGTTCAGAAACTGGAGTCTCGGTTGATGAATTGTTGTGAGACGACGACATCACAGTAGTAATCTCAGTCGAAGAAGAAAGTGCTGCCATAGATGGTTTATTTGCCACCAAAGGGGATGTTGGTATTAATATAGCACTAGGTGTCAGTTTTGGTGTCGGTTTTGATATAACTCCGGATGTTGGCGTTGAAACACTAGGGCCAATAGCAGAAATGCCATTTTTTTTTATTTCGAAACTTGCACAAGTGGACCACTCAAACTTGATGGAACACCAAAAGAAGCATGTGGTAGCGAATGAGAAGCCTTTGATGCAGCCATCGAGGTCAAAGCAGCCAAATTTGACACAGGTGATGAATTAGTTGGAACCAGCAGCGATGGTGTAGCCGTTTGTGTCTCTGAGTTACAACGGATGGTTTCAGCATTTGTGTTGCAGAAGTCAACCCTACATCCTACATTCGATGACAATTTCAAGGGTGCAAATTGGATAATGTCCTTTGGAATTGGAGCATTCTTCTGCGAAACTTTCCGTAGAGTGTCTTGATCCTCCACGTCCACCCTTAAGGCAAAAAAGGGAAAGATTAGAAATAGAAAAGAAAAATCTCTCGTAGAAATTTATACTTGAAAGAAAAAGCGAGAACTGGAGGAGATTACCTCCATCTGATGGTACACCATTCAATATGCTGTCAATTGAAGATCCCATAGGCAATTGATCCAATGACTCCAGATCTATAGGATCGAAGGGGATATCTACTTTGTCACCCACAGTCAATTTTTTCGATTTTCTTCTTTTGGCTGATTTTTTATCTTTACCTGAGAAAGAAAGGAAAGAATAAGAAAACGCAAACATTGTAATGTATCAAATCATCAAAGAGCGGAAAAATAGACCGTACCTTGCTGCGAAACTACTTCAGTCGGTCCAATAATGGTAGGAGTCGATCCAGTGACAACAATTGGATCTTCAGAGGCACAATCATTACTACCAAAGAAATCATCTGGAGCATGCTCTAAATCATCTTTTTCCTCCTCCTATGTTTAGGATTTCTGTCTTCATCTGAAGACCCTTCAGAAGTAGGTCTTAGGTCGTTTCGCCCTTTGACGCGAGGTAACATTCTTATTCTTTGGTTTGGATGAAGCTGAAACTGGTGTGGATGAAGTCTTATTCTGGACCTTCGCACTAGGTTTAAGGTTTGCTTCGCTATGCCTATGAAACTGATATCTTCCCCCACATGATTCAAAAGCAGCATGTTCCGGCAGAACAAGATTGCCAATATTCTTAGCAAAAGGTTTTCCAGGCAGAAGACCACCAACGTACGTACACAATTCCTTCCTCTCGAGTTCTTTGGAATTATAAACGTCACACCTGTGCCCTCGCGCAATAAATTTATCCAAAGGCCGGCCGGCTCGGCAAGATTCACATTTCGACGATCCAAATGTTCTAATGGAGAAGGTAGCTGAACCCTTTGATCATAACGAAATATGTGACCATATCGGTATGGGTAGTACGGCTCCAAGCCAATTTATTGAAGATCTCTTAATGTCAGAAGAACCTCCCTAATAGAAATACGAAATTCCAAATCCGACTCAGGAATGCTATTTCTTTTCCCTCCTGTGGTCAAGTAGATGTTGTCGCTTAAAGTCTTATCTTCAGGGCCACCACCAAGAGTATAAGGACGAAAATTGACCTCTTTCTAGCTTCTGAATAGAAGTCTGCTTCTTCGAGAAGTGTATTTTTGTGGATGCGTGCCCATAAAACGCTCTGCAATACAATCCAGTCGATTATCAGATGGCATCTTGCCATAAGTCGTCGGGAAATAGCTACCCACCCATACGACTGAGAAATGAACAGTAACATCTCCAGGATTGTCCTTACAACGGGAAATTTGTTCAAGACTGTTACAAGTACTTACGAAAACCGACGGGGCAAGCGAGTGCTTGATTTCCACTGAAACTATAAACGTTTCTACGCATACATGGTCTTTATCTCGTGGCAGCACGAAGCGACTTAACCACAACGACTAGCTTAGAAGCACGACAAGGGCAGGGGCGGGGGCAGAGGAGGGAGCGGGGAAGCGTGGGGTCTAGAAGAGTCCGGAGCGCCATGGGAGCGTCTATGTAATATTTTAATTATATTTCTTTAAAAATTCAAGTACATCAAAAAGTAATAGTTTCTAACCATTTTGTTATGTATCTTTTAAATTTTAAGTACATCAAAAAGTAGTAATCTCTAACTATCTTTTTTTTCCCATGCTCATTTACGTGTACTTGTTCCTCATGCCTTCTGAAGATGCACAAGCCTTTGTGCTTGCTCCAATGAAGTACTTTGAAGAGTTGGAGAAGTATGGTGATGGTGGGACTAGAGTAATTGAAGCATGTGAGAGAATCATGGAGCAATTCCCATCTCTTTGGGGTCACGCTCCCTGGAAGCTCCTTCCTAGGGAGCGCCGAATCAAGGTTCTGAGGGAGGAGCAGCACCTCAAGGGAAAGTTCCTACTTCTAAGACGACAAGTAAGCAGCTAAGAACCCGCTCCTGTACAAGTCAACACGGCAAAATCGAACATGATCACCCTCTAGACTATTCCATGATGAGGGATTTCCTTTGAAGAAATGATCAATCCAATCGTTATAAGTCACACGAGACTTGCTTCTTTTATATTCTGGATTTGAACAAATTTCATTATATTCATAAAATTACGTTCGAGCCTCTTTTGGATGTAATATGCATCTTGCTGCCCGTGGGAAATTGGCAAATATAATTCCTTGTTTGTCGGAACGTATTCATCAAAAGTCTTTCCGCAGATAGGCAAACCACAGAGATAACGGAGATCCCACAAAGATGGGGCCATCTCCCCCCACGAAAAATGACAAGTGTTAAGTCCTCCAACACCACATTTCGCATAAAGCTGGCGTGAGTTGAGGATCAATCTTATATCCATATTTCGCATAAAGCTCGCACCACATTTTCCAGAGTTTTGAATTCTTTACTGAACATTCCCAAAATAACTTCTGTCCACACCGTAAATCCATGGTCATGTGACACGTAGCCTTTTATGTTGAAATAATTATTCCAAAGGTAACGTCTCTTATTGGAAATAAGTTTTCCGAGGATGTCAAACTCTTCTGGGCCGGAAGTACAAGTATGAGGAACCAGACTACGGATCTTTTCCGTACGCTGAGAGAAATACTGAAGTCGGTGGTTCAAATTATCAAGTTACTCTGTTTTCTCCAAATACAACTCACGAAAATTCCTTGGCACTTTGAAGATAGGGTCTAAAGAATATCTTCCAAATAAAGGATCGCCCGTGATAATACTACTCCAGTATATTCACCTCCACGATCATCCTTTGATTTTAAATTTTCTTTGACCATCCTAAAAGAAGAAAAGAGAAAATATAAAATCGGTAAAGAGAAAACATAAAATCAGTATGATGACCCAGCAATTAGTCCAATTCTGTAAATCCAAATAGCATAAAAAGGGGTGCCCCAAGAAAGAGCTCCACTGAGGAAACAATAGCACAGTTCGCCCAGAGTACTCCCCTGCTGATGTGGTATGGCACCCATGAAAAAAAAATCAACGCAGTTTGCGCAGATGACTCCCTGTCGATGTTGTATGGTACCCATTAAAAAGAAAAAATCAGCGTAGTTCGCAGTTCGCCTAGAGGACTCCTCTGCCAATGTGGTATGGTAGTCATGGAATGGAAAAGGGAAAATCAGCGCAGCTCGCCCAGAGGACTCCTCTACCAATGTGGTATGGTACCCATGAAAGGAAAAATCAGCGCAGTTCGCCCAAAGGACTCCCCTGCCGATGTGGTATAATACTAAGGAAAAGGAAAAACCAGCGCAGTTCGCCTAGAGGACTCCCCTACCGATGTGGTATGGGACCCATGGAAAAGGAAAAATCAACGCAGTTCGCCCAGAGGACTTCATTGCCGATGTGGTATGGGACCCAATGAAAACGAAAAATTAGCGCAGTTTGCCTAGAGGACTCCCCTGCCGATGTGGTATGGGACCCATGGAAAAGGAAAAATCAGCACAGATCACCCAGAGGACTCCCCTGCCGAGGTGGTATGGTACCCATGGAGAAGAAAAAATCAGCGCAGTTCACCCAGAGGACTCACATGCCGATGTAGTATGGGACCCATCGAAAAGGAAAAAACAGCGCAATTCGCCCAGAGGACTCCCCTGCTGATGTGGTATGGTACGCATGAAAGAGGAAAAATCAGCGCAGTTCGCCAAGAGGACTCTCCTGCCGATGTGGTATGGTACCCATGGAAGAGGAAAAATCAGCGCAGTTTGCCCAGAGGACTCCCCTGTTGATGTGGTATGGGACCAATGGAAAAGGAAAAATCAGCACAGTTCGCCCAGAGCATGGTTTTAAATTTCGGCCGTTCGACCGAAATTTTTCGGTTTCGGTGGAAAACGAAACGAAATTCACAGTGAGTCGGAAGAGTACCAAACTCCGCCGAAACGTTTCGGAAATTTCGGCCGAAACGTTTCGTTTAGGTAAAATTTCGGTGAAATTTCGGAAATTTAGGTGAAATTTCGGAAATTTCGGTGAAATGTTTCAGTGAAGTACAAAATTTCACCTGAAATTTTGGAAATTTCGGTGAAACGTTTCGGAAATTTCTGAAATTTCGGTGAAATTTTTACAAGATTTCGTCCGAAATTTCGTACCGAAACCGAAACCGAGATTTAAAACCTTGGCCCAGAGGACTCACCTGCCAATGTGGTTTGGTACCCATGGAAAAGGAAACTTCAGCGCAGTTCGCCCAGAGGACTAACCTACCAATATAGTATGGCACCCGTCGAAAAAGCCTCACATGTGTAATTAAAGATCACCTGCTTGCTTTGCAATAAATGAATATCTCCTACGAAGTTGAATCTCCTGCGAAAGTTGAATCCACTGGGCGAACTGCGCTTTTCTTTTCTTTTCCATGGGTCCCATACCACATCGGCGGGGGAGCCCTCTAGGCGAACTGCGCTGATTTTTCCTTTTCCATGGGTACCATACCAAATCAACAGGGGAGTCCTCTGGTCAAACTGCACTGCTTTTTCTTTTTACATCGGCTTCCCTTTCCATGGGTGGCATGTCACACCGGCAGGAGAGTCCTCTGGGCGAACTAAGCTGATTTTTTTTCTTTTCCATGGCTGTCATAACACATCGGGAGGAGAGTCCTCTAGCCTAATTGCGCTGATTTTCTTTTTCTTTTCCATGGATGCCATCCCACATCGGCGGGGGAGTCCTCTAGCCTAACTGCAGATTTTCTTTTTCTCTTCCATGGATGCCATCCCACATCGGCAGGGGAGTCATCTAGGTGAACTGCGCTAATTTTTCCTTTTCCATGGGTTCCATACCACATCAGCAGGGGAGTCCTTTGGGCGAACTGCACTGATTTTTCCTTTACCATGGATGTCATACCACATCGGCAGGAGAGTCCACTGGGCGAACTGCATTGATTTTTCCTTTTCCATGTGTTCCATACCACATCCGCAGGGGAGTCCTCTGGGCGAACTACGCTGATTTTTTCTTTTCCACGGTTTCCATACCACATCCGCAGGGGAGTCCTCTAGGCGAACTTAGCTGATTTTTTTTTCCACAAGGGAGCTCTTTCTTGGACACCCCTTTTTATGCTATTTGGATTTACAAAATTGGACTTATTGTTGGGTCATCATACTGATTATATATTTTCTCTTTACTGATTTTATATTTTCTCTTTTCTTCTTTTAGGATGATCAAAGAAATTTTAAAATCAAAGGATGATCGTCGAGGTGAATATACTGGAGTAGTACTATCGTGAGGCGATCCTTTATTTGGAAGATATTCTTTAGACCCTATCGTTAAAGTGCCAAGGAATTTTCGTGAGCTGTATTTGGAGGAAACGGAGGAACTTGGTAATCTGGACCACCGACTTAAGTATTTCTCGCAACATAAGGAAAAGATCCGTAGTCTGGTTCCTGATAATCGTACTTCTGGCCCAGAGGAGTTTGACACCCTCGGAAAACTTATTTCCAATAAGAGACGTCACCCTTGGAATAATTATTTCAACATGAAGGGGTGCGTGTCACATGACCATGGATTTACAGCATTGACACGAGTTATTTTGGGAATGTTTAGTAAAGAACTCAAAACGCTGGAAATATATGGGGCAGTCGTTAGTTCTCAAAGCAGATATAAGATTGATCCTCAACTGGCGCGAGCTTTATGCGAAATGTGGTGCTGGAGGACTGACACTTAACATTTTTCATGGAGGGGGATGGCCCCATCTTTGTGGGATCTCCGTTATCTCTGTGATTTGCCTATCTACGGAAAGGCTTGTGATGAATACGTGCCGATAAACAAGGAATTATATTTGCCGATTTCCCACGGGCAGCAAGATGCATTTGAACATCCAAAAGAGGCTCGAACATTATTTTGTGAATATAATGAAATTTGTTCAAATCCAGAGTATAAAAGAAGCATGTCACGTGTGACTTATAACGATTGGATTTATCATTTCTTCAAAGGAAATCCCTCACGGAATAGTCTAGAAGGTGATCATGTTCGATTTTGCCGTGTTGACTTGTCTAGGAGCGGGTTCTTAGCTGCTTACTTGTCGTTGTCATTAAGTCGCTTTGTGCTGCCAAGAGATACAGACCATGTTCACCCAGAAACGTTTGTAGTATCAACAAGAATGGCGGTGGGAATCAAGCACTCGCTTGCCCCGTCGGTTTTGGCAAGTACTTATAACAGTCTCGGACAAATTGCCCGTTGTAAGGGCAATCCTGGAAATGTTATTGTACATTTTCCCATTCATTTCTTACTCGTATGGGTGGGTAGCTATTTCCCTACGACTTATGACAGGATGTCGTCTGATAATCGACTGGATTGTATTGCAGAGCGTTTTATGGGCGCGCATCTACAGGAATACACTTCTCGAAGTAGAAGACTTCTATTCAGAATCGAGAAAGAGGTTAATTTTCGTCCTTATTCTCTTGGTGGTGGCCCTGAAGATAAGACTTTAATCGACATCTACTTGACCACAGGAGGGAAAAGAAATAGCATTCCTGAGTCGGATTTGGAATTTCTTATTTCTATTAGGGAGGTTCTTCTTCCATTAAGAGATCTTCAGCAAACTGGCTTGGAGCCGTATTACCCATACCGATATGGTCACGTATTTGGTCATGATCAAAGGGTTCCACTACCTCCTCCATCAGAACATTTGGATCGTCGAAATGTGAATCTTGCCAAGCTAGCGGGCCTTTGGGTAAATTTATTGTGCGAATGCACAAGTGTGACGTTTATAATTCCAAAGAACTCAAGAGGAAGGTATTGGGTACGTACGTTGGTGGTCTTCTGCCTGGAAAACCTTTTTTCTAAGAATATTGACGATCTTGTTCCGCTGGAACATGCGGCTTTTTAATCATCCGGGGGAAGATCTCAGTTTCAAAGGCATAGCGAAGCAAACAAAGGTCCAGAATAAGACTTCATCCACACCAGTTTCAGCTTCATCCAAACCCATGAATAAGAATGTTACCTCGCCTCAAAGGGCAAAACGGCCCATAAGACCTACTTCTGAAGGTTCTTCAGATGAAGACAGAAATTCTAAGCATAGGAGGAGGAGAAACGATGATTTAGAGCATGCTTCAGATGATTTATTTTGCAGTAATGATTGTGCGTCTGAAGATCCAATTGTTGTCACTGGATCGACTCCTACCATTACTGGACCGACTGATGTAGTTTCGCAGCTAGGTACAATGTATTTTTCTCTATCTTTGATGATTTGACAAATTAGATATCCCTTTCGATCCTATAAATATGGAGTCATTGGATCAATTGCCTATGGGATCTTCCATTGACAGATATTGAATGAGGTACCGTCAGATGGAGGTAATCTCCTTCTCCAGTTCCCGCTTTTTCTTTCAAGTACAAATTTCTATGAGAGATTTTTATTTTCAATTTCTAATCTTTCCCTTTTTGGCCTTAGGGGTGGACGTAGAGGATCAAGACACACTACCGAAAGTTTCGCAGAAGAATGCTCCAATTCCAAAGGACATTATCCAATTTGCACCTCTGAAATTGTCATCGGATGTAGGATGTAGGGTTGACTTCTGCAACACAAATGCTCAGGTTGAACAGAGAGACACAAATGCTCACACCAACGCGGCTAGTTCCAACTAATTCATCAACTGTGTCAAATTTGGTTGCTTTGACTCGATGGCTCCATCAAAGGCTTCTCATCCGCTGCCACTTGCTTCTTTTGGCGTTCCATCAAGTCTAAGTGGTCAACTTGTGCAAGTTTCGAAATAAAAAAATGTCATTTCTACTATTGTCCCTACTATTTCATTGCCAACATCAGAGTTATATCAAAACCGACACTAAAACTGACACCTAGTGCTATATTAACACCGACATCCCCTTTGGTGGCAAATAGACCTTCTATGGCAGCACTTTCTTCTTCGACTGAGATTACTACTGTGATGTCGTCGTCCCAGATCAATTTATCAACCGAGACTCCATTTTCTGAACAACCTTTTGACATGGCTGATTTTGATGCGAGCATTGATGCCGCCAATTTAGCTGCCGCCAGTGTATGGGGAGACACTACTGAAAGCCTTAGCTGGTTGTTAGGTCTCAGAACTCCATGGAATGAAGGACTGTACACAAACGATCCAAAGTAAAATCGAACTATTTCGGATCAACGGAGCTCATTTCTTAAGTTTTAAGGCACATATATCGGGAATCCTTAGCTTGGGGGATAAATACGTGCAAGAAGAATCTTCCCTTGATAAAGACAAACAATCATTGTGTCGAGATTGTATTGCAGAAGCGGAGCGTCGAGTTTCTGTATCCTCTATAAAGCGCGATCAAAGTAAGCATGCCATTAAATCCCTTGAGGCCGAGGAATCTATTATAGACACCCGCCTTAAAAATTTGAAAAAATAATTATCAATGATGCAAACTAAGATGAGTGATCTAAAGACGAAGATTGCAACTGCAAAAAGTGAGATGAAAGAGTGTGAAGAAGCATTAATAAAGGCGACCACAGAAAGAACAGCTGTCATAGATTCTCAAGAAAATGCAGAACGACGAGTTTCAGAGCGTCAAAATCTTCTGAGGGAAAGCCAGACAACTTTGGAGGAAAGAGAAGAAATTTAGAGATTTTGCCTTATTTCGAATGGCTTTAACAAGTTATTTTCGAATTTGGAATTTTGTTATATGTTTTCATTTCTTTCCTCTCCTTTTAGGGAGGATAACATTTGGTTCTATATCTCCCCCTTTTGAGAGAGAAATTATTTTCTTTCATTTATTTATTCATTTATTGGTTATATGATATTTAATGGTTATGTGATATTGGCTATATTTTTTAGATCAATGATTTCATGTGTAGTATAACTTCATGAAACGCCCGTTGATAGGAGGGAAGAGGCGATCACCTTCGACAGAAATCAATTGATAGGCGTCGTTTGTAAAAGTCTTTTCAACAACATACGGCCCTTCCCATTTTTCATTGAACTTTCCGCGAGATCGTCACGATATCACTATAAGTCTTTTGATGGTGAGTATCAAATCATCTTTTTTAAAGGAACGTCTCCTAACTTTCTTATTGAATGAAGGCGTCATCCGTGCTTGATACGCCTCTAATCGTTGTTGTGCTTCAAGGCAGTGCTCGTCTAATGCTTCCAACTCCTACAATCTTAATTTGGCATTTTCTTCATCAGTGATAGAATTTTGGATGGCTACTCTCGGAGACGGCAATTGTACATCCAAAGGTAATATAGCCTCTCCACCGAAGACTAAAGAATAAGGGGTAGCCCGTGTGGGGGTGCGATATGTAGTTCTATACGCCCACAAGGCTTCTTGAAGTCTTTCATGCCAATCCCTTTTATTTCTTGAGGTAGTTTTCTTAAAAAGTTTACAAAGTGTCTTGCTGAATGCTTCTGCCAGGCCATTTGCTGGAGCGTAGTAGGCTGACAAATGTAGCTTTTTGATGTGGAATTTATCACAGAATTGGTCCATAACCCAATTTTTAAAAGGTGTACCATTGTCTGAGATAATTCGTTGTGGTATACCGAAACGGTAGATAATATTTGTACGGATGAAATCAGTAACATTGTTGCCTCTACAGCTTTAAGGGGAATTGCCTCTGCCCACTTGGAGAAGTAATTTGTGGCGGCGAGAATGTACTGATGATTTCCGGAAGATTTGAGGGTTAATTGGACCTATCACATCCATTCCCCAAGCCTCAAAAGGCCATGACGTGATGTTAGATGAAGTGGCTCTGGTGGTTGATGAATAAAGTCTGCATGGAATTGACAGACTTTACATTTTCGGGCAAATTCCATAGAATCTGCTACCATGGTAGCCCAATAATAACCCATTCTTTTTAACTGTTTATGTAACTTTGGACCTAATTGGTGAGCACCACATATACCAGCATGCACTTTGTTCAATGCACTTCTTGCCTCATTTTCGGAGAGACATCTTAGGAGAATGCCGTCAAGGGACCTTCGATACAAAGCGTCATTGAAGTATAATATTCCATAGAATCGAGGACCATGTCTCCTTACATCTACTTTTTGCTTAGGGTCAGAAGGTAATATCCCATGCTGCAGATAATCGACCAACAGTTGACGCCAATCATCTATTTCGATCTCATAAACCGAGACCGTATCCATAATGGGACTTTCATCTTCAAGAAAGTCATACAGAGATGGCAAAATTTGTCGTTCTCTGATATTAACTTGGGTTATCTCAGTAAAAGGAAGTACTAGCGATGCAGCAAATTTAACTAAAGCATCAGCTTGGGTGTTTTTTCCGCGTGGTATATGCATCATTTCTATATGCTGGAAATGACCTACTAACTGTTGGGCCTTTTTAAAGTAAGGGACCAACTCGGGTTTTCTTACCTCATAAACATGGAGAAGTTGATTTATAATCAGTTTTGAGTCCCCAGACAATAGTAGGGAGCTGATTTGCATGTCGATTGCCATTTCCTGCCTATTAATTAGAGCTCCATATTCTGCAAGTTGTTTGAACATGGGCCGATAATGGTGAAGGAATATGGTAGCACACCATTTTTCGGAGTGCAAAATACAATGCCTACCCCCGCTCCAAACCTTTGAGAAGCTCCATCAAAGAACATTTGCCATCCTTTTCGAATTCTCGTATAGAAGACCTTCTTCATCAGGTAAATCTTCTGATAATGGCGAATTATTGGATATGGGATTTGTAGCAAGGAAATCGGCTAAAGCTTGACCTTTTTACTACTTTTTGTGGTACATAAGTGATTTCGAATTCCGATAGCAGTAGAGACCATTTCGCGAGGCGTCCAGAAAGGGTCGGTCGGGACATCAGGTATTTTAGTGGATCAGCCCTAGATATCAATTTCGTAGGATGTGCCAGGAGATAATGTCGGAGTTTTTGTACAGCTAACACAAGAGCTAAGCAGTTTTTCTCAATAGGAGAATAATTGTACTCCGCTCCTACCAGTGTGCAGCTTAAATAGTAGCAGGCACTTTCCTTACCTTCGTCATTCCACTGTGCTAATAATGCTCCCAGTGATCCCTCCAACGGCGCGACGTAAAGGATTAGGGGTTTTCCTTTGACAGGTGTTGTCAATACTGGTGGATTGAAGAGGTATGTTTTAATGCTTTCAAACGAATTGCTACAAGCTTGATCCCATCAAAAGGAACATCCTTTTTCATTAATCGGGAAAACGGCGTATATCGACCAGAATGATTTGAAATAAATCTCCTGATATATGCTAATTTCCCTTGCAACCCTTTTAATTATCGGATATTACGAGGTGGCGGCATGTCAAGGATGACCTTTTTATTTTATTTTTGGATCAATTTCGATTCCCCGATGACGTACTACGAAGCCTAGGAATTTACAAGACGTCACTCCAAAAGCACATTTTAGAGGATTCATTTTTAGTTGGTGCTTCCTTAAGTGTTCAAATACACAAAGAAGATCATTGACATGATTCTGCCGATCTTTTGTCTTGACCACTAAGTCATCCACATAACATTCAACCAGTTCATGGAGAATATCATTGAAGATGACTGTCATTGCACGTTGATATTTGGCTCCTGCATTTTTTAGCCCAAAAGGCATCACCTTATAATAGTAGATCCCTTTAGGGGTTCAAAATGCAATGAGCTCTTTATCTTCAGGTGCCATACATATTTGATCATATCCTGAGAAGCCATCCATAAAAGATAAGGCTTGGTAACCTGTGGTCGAATCAACCATTAATTCTATAATTGGCAATGGGAAATCGTCTTTAGGACATGCATTATTAAGGTCACGAAATCCACACAGACCTGAATCTGCCCATTTTTCATTTGATAGGGACTACATTTGCTACCCATGTGGGATATTTTACTTCACGAATGAAGTCTGCAGATTTTAGCTTATCAACCTCTGCTTCAATTTGGACATTTAATTCGGGTTGGAATTTTCGTTGGGACTGTTCAACTGGCTTTATTTCAGGATTTATTGCGAGTTTATGAGTTGTAATTTTAGAATCTAAACCAGGCATTTCTTGATAAGTCCAAGCAAACACATCAATATACTCAAGAAGGAGATTTGAGCTTATCAACCTCTGCTTCAATTTGGACATTTAATTCGGGTTGGAATTTTCGTTGGGACTGTTCAACTGGCTTTATTTCAGGATTTAATGCGAGTTTATGACTTGTAGAGGCTGAAGATTTGCCCTTTGGTAATGGAGTTTTCTGAGCACCGGTGGCTATGTGATGGACATCCATCTTAATGGAAAATGAAGAAGACATCTCCATTAAATACTCCAAGGACTTTCTAAAGGGAGGAAGATGAAGACCACCTTTCTCTCTTTAGAGTCTCTTTCGGGGACTTTCTAAACGGAGAAAGATGATGAAGACTTCCCTTTAAAGTCTCTTCCAGGGACTTTCTAATGGGAGGAAGATGAAGAAGACATTTCTCTCTTTAGAGTCCTTTCAAGGGACTTTCTAAATAGAGAAAGATGATGAAGACTCCATTTAAAGTCTCTTCCAGGGACTTTCTAAAGGGAGGAAGATGATGAAGACTCCCTTCAAAGTCTCTTCCAAGGACTTTCTAAAGGGAGGAAGATGAAGAAGACCTTTCTCTCTTTAGAGTCTCTTCCAGGGACTTTCTAAAGGAGAAAGATGAAAAAGACTCCCTTAGAGTCTCTTCCAGGGACTTCCTAAAGAGAGAAAGATGACAAAGACGGTGGTTTTCCCCAAAAGATAAAGACGGCAGTTTCCCCAAAAGAAAGACGGCTTTTCTATTTCAAGAGAAAGATAAAGACTCCCTTTAGAGTCTCTTCCAGGGACTTCCTAAAGGGAGAAAAACGATAAAGATGACGCTTTCCCAAAGAAAAAAAAGGAAGAAAGTTTGAAAAGATGAAATTTCCTCAAAAAAGATCTGTTAACAAAAAAATCATATATTTCTAGAGGATAATTAATTAAAAATTGTATTTAGATAGGGAACCTCTTGATGGATAATCAAAGGTATTTTCTTTCTTCAAGAAAAGTAATTAATGGCCAATAAAGTTGGAAGTGTACGATCCCTACCAAAATTAATAAAACCTCCTCGCAAGAGGGAAGTTTGATCCCAATTTATTTTATGTGTGTGATTTCCCTTTTCATGCATGCGAAATTTGTTACGAACAGATACTAGTGGTGAGCTTGTTATCCTTGATAATGAGGTCGTCGATGATGATATTGAGGTTATGACACAGTATGTTGAGATAGAGTCTGTCGCACTGTTAGTAAGCACAGTTTTAGATGACGAGCATACACTTGTAGATGTCGAAGGGTAACATCACCATTACCCCAGTTGCATAGGAATTCTTGGCAGATGTTGTTCATGTTGAGATGGTGTTGCCTATACCTATTACACCCGACATAGATGAGTTATTTGTTGAGATCACATCTGGTTGGCATGGCGGACCACTATACCACTCCCACTTTTAGCAGATGCTTATTTTGATATGGACGACTACCCCTCCAAACCGCCCCATCTGCAGGGATGATCCATTCTTGATGAGATGCATGGGGCGGGCTAACTTCTAGTGGTTACTACTATCCCTGAGAGAGTGGGTCATCTAAATTTTTGACCCCCGGCGGATTCCTTCCACTACGAGATTGATGAGAACTCGAGGATGAGTTCTTTTAAGAAGGGGAGTTTTTAATGCAAGAGCATCCCCTGGGCATTTTACGTCAGCCTCCATGTCTCCTCAGTGTAGGTTTTATTTTGGTTTCACTAGTATTAGTCATGCTGTGTCATGTTTGTATTTTCTCATTTTCATGTGTTTTTAGTGGTCATTTGCTTACTAGGGTATTTACGTCATTTCATATTGTAATGGGCTAGTATATAAAGCCCCATGATCTCTCATTTTAGACACCCTCTTATGATTTTAAATTTGGAGAGAAATTTTCTCTTTTCTTGTTTTTCTTAAGAAATGGGAATTGCAAACTATTGATTGTAGTTTCTTTTCAATTTCTCCCACTTTTCATCCCGTTTACATGCAAGGTTCTTTGTCGACAATTCCGTGCTTGATCCAATCCCGAGTGTCCCCACGCCCGAAGTAAGATCAAGATCCCAATCCTTTTAAAAATTCAAAAAAACAAATTTACAGGTCTAGAACGCTTCCGCCGATCGCGCTCTACATGAATATGCCATAGAATTGCAAAAGGGATTGCGCTCCACATGTCTTTGCCCATGCATCCTGAGAAAGCATTCCCCCAATGTCGGAGGATTCTTGTAATACTGTTTTGCATCACGGTTGACATACCAAGATATCGTATTATGCTCATCCAGATTGCGTACATGTATGGGCAACGAAGAAATACGTGATCTAATGATTCCTCCACTCCATAACATAAAGTACACCGACTCGCTAATTGGAAGCACCTTTGTTTCAAGCGATCGTGCATATTTATGCATCTGTATGACACCATCCAGGCGAAGGCCGTAATCCACGGCAGTGTAAATGATAACCACAATTTTGACCTACGGGATGCCCTTTGGTTTCCATCAGTGATGACCCGAAACATCGACCTTACCGGAATTCTCCCTCAGCTTTCTGGAGTCCAAATCTATCCATCTTCCTCCGCCGATGACAGGTAAATAGATGATAGAAGCTGAAGCATTGAAGCGAATGCAGTTATCTTCTCATCAAATCAGATCCAATCTTATATCTCATGACAGGTTTCCACTATCATTCATTCTCAGCACATGATGGATTATTTTATGCAGAAATCCATTTCAGGGGATAAAAATGGTTTACCCATTTTCGGGGAAATCAATGCAACAAAAATAATAAGGAAATACAAAGCGGGGATAATCATGGAGGATCATAAAAAGCCAGAGACTCCTTGGAGACACCTGCTCTAGCAAGACCATAGTTGCCGGCTCCACCACCGTTTTATGAGTTTTGGTAGCCAATCGGTAGATGCTAGGAAAAGTGGTCATTAGTGACGCTTCACCAATCCATAGATCGTCCCAAAATCTGATTGTGTCCATTACCAGCTTTAAATCGAACATTGGGTAGGAACATTTCACGAACCGCACTCACAGATTTCCATACACACGATCCCTTCCCTGACGGGAGGTTTTTCACAAACCCAACCTCCCCATCCACGACCATACTTGTCCCCTATTATATCGTGCCACAGGGCCTCCTTTTCAACCCCAAACCGCCATAACCACTTCCCCAATAGCGATTGATTCCGGAGTCTTATCCGTCCAATTCCAATCCCACCTCTTTTTTTGGATTTGCATACCTTGCTCCATCTTAACAGATGTTTTAACTTCTTGCCCTCCTCCTTTCCTTCCCATAAGAAATCTCGTTGTAATTTCTCAATTCGGTTCGCCACCTTCGCCGAATTTTGAAGAGGACAGGCAGATATGAAAGTAGATCTCGAATGGGGTGTTCCCAGCCAGCTCATTATAACCCTAACTCTCTAGGAGTGGTGCCCTCGAGGCCTTTTACCAGAAGTTGGCATTTTTCTGCTCCTGTGTGTGCTTGCTTTCTGCTGGACTACATGTCGCAATAAGATTCTAATTATGCACCATCTTGTCCATCGTTTGAGGATTATCGCAATTCATTGTTCGATCAGTGTGGTTGACACAGAATCAGTGGACCCAAGGTTACCTACCCCAGGAAGGTGGGAAGCGCGCTTCCGGGGAATCACATTTCGGAAGGAGGAAACGCACGACACTTCCCCAAAACAGGGGAAGCACATTTCCGATTCGTGGAAAGTGCGCTTCCGAAATTGGGAAGCGCGCTTACAAAGTTCCACTTGTACTTCATTGGATGTGGATTGGGTTAAATAGAAAAGTAGCTACTAAAAAAGACCACTCCTACTTTTAAAATCTTTAAAAATAGCCAACTCCTTTTTACTATGTATAGAAGGTCGAAATTTTCCAAAACATTTCTTCAGACCAATCATTAAATCGATGGAGAGAGAGGGGGGAAGCTGTCCCATGTAAATGATGTATATATAGGCCCAAAGTAGGGCAACCTTGTTCAAAGACTACAATACCCGTCATCATACATATAATGCCAAAACTAACCTCACACGCTCTTTAAAATCTTGGATGTAACAAAAGCCCAATAATGCAGCCAAATTCTGTCTTTGGCTTCGGACTCAGACCTGAAATAGGACAAAGGGATTCTAGATTTAAGAGTAGGTTTTCAGTCGGTCCACGGAAAGACTGGTGAGATTAATAAAGGCTTGAGAATTCGTATTTTCCTGCATTCGAGCCTTCTAAATGCTGAAGATCTATGTATATGAAAGAACCATCATTCAAGCAGGAAATAAAGAATCAGTGGATTAAAATGGTGTATCTCATAGCAGCTCTATGACGTCATAAGTCACAAATTCAAGGCAAAATCGTCATGAACCAAAGTAGCTTGGCGGCCTTCTTTCGAGATGGATCTTTCGTTAAGGATTTGAACTCAAACACCAAAATCAGTCGAGGAAAACTTTTAGCCTGAATTGGCAATCTATGACCAAATCCTGTGAAAAATGGGGACTCCTTGCTGCTTTGAAGTCCGGAAATGGATAGTTTGTTCCAGATATTGATTATTCAATGGAATAGATCTGATCTCTCAACCAGAGCAGTTCAGATATGTTCATTTCATATCCTTGCAAGCTTCTTTTCATTTCAAACACCACAAATTGATGGACTTAACATCGGGAATTTGAATATCTTACCAGTATTAGGAAGATAATTGAAAATCATCTACAAAAATCCAGGAGTATAAGCTCTCAGCAGTGACATAATCCACACACAAACAGTAAAGAGATGCTGCCTTAATTCTTGCAATTAAGGCCGATGTAGACATTCCCCTGGATGTGTTTGGTTTGTTTTGCTTTAGTCTCTTTTGTATTTTGCCTTTGACCAGATTCACTCTTGCTTTAGTTGTTTCAATAAAGCACCTCAAATTTCTCATAAAAAATCCTCAAAACCCCCTCTTTATGATAAAGGAGGTTATGCTCATCCTCTAGCATAGGACTATCAACCTCTAAGGTCTCATGGAGGCCAACTATATCGTCTATTCAAGCATCGAGATTCGAGACATGTTTCACATGAACAGGGTTGAGGATGGAGCCATGGGAGATTTATCATTTGAATAACTTTTTATTGATTGTGGTTGTTACCTGGTAGATTAGCACCCAGAAATGTCAAAAAGAACTAGAGCATTGGAATTGCGGTACACATGCAATAAAATACTATTTCTTAATATGCATATAATACTGCAACAATGAGGAAATGGATACTAGAAACTATTCTGGCCTCTTCAGATGAATAAGTATTAAGTTGCATGTGAATTTTTATGAACTTCAATAGTAATCCGCAAGCCAGGATAAGAAATGAAATGAACTACTACAAACTATGACATAATGGCACACAAATTATAGAAGAAACCAAGGTTTAAAATTTCAGTTTCGGTGTCGGTTTCAACAGTGGCCGAAACCAAAATTTTGGCCAAAATACCGAAATTTCGACCGGAATTCGGTAATAAAAAAACAATTTCGTCATGTGCCAAAATTTTCTGAAATTTTAGCTGAAATTCCGAAATTTCAGCCGAAATCTGGGCATGAATTCATGTACTTTCGGTGTCGGCCCTGGCCGAAATTTAACACCATGGAAGAAACTATCCAATGAAACTGTGGGATAAAGGTAAGGAAACCTGAGATAGCTGTGAAGCAGTTCTATCGTGCTTGAAATCTCCTCTCAGCATGTTTGCCCAGTTCCCTTCGCCGCATTTTTGTACGGCCGCAATAAGTTCCATATCCTCCTCCGCCGTCCATAGTTTCCTTTTTCTTTTTGCGGGAAGGTTTGTACTTAGTATTCCATTTCCATCCAACCCTTCTACAGATGGCACCGTAGGCAGAGGTTGCTTCTGAACAGAAACTGGAATTGTAATGTTGGTCCCTTGTGTAGAACGCAGGATCTGTGAATTATCTGATGGGGTACGTGATGCCAGACCATTAGGTATGTTTATAGTCAAAGGAGCCTCTACAGTTGAAGGGTTCATGGGACCAGAGTCATTTGGCAAACCAGAAGCAATTAGAACCTGACCAAGCCAATAATTCAGATGTCTTTAGTACAAACATATGGATGAGATCCTAAAAGACTTGAACTGAAAGTATTGTTAACGTATAACAGAAACAAATATATCATGTTTTAGATAAATTACACGCCACTTAAAAAAATCTTCTTTCATAAGTAGCTTCCCTTTATTAGAGGAAGCAAAAAATAAACAGGCACAAAATTCAAAATCTAGAAAACATGGAGTGCATCCTTAAGACATTAATGTCTCAAAAGTTTAGATACATCTAAGGAACCAAAAATGTCACTAGTTACCTCCATCTCGTTCATAACCCTATAAAGAAAAGTGGCAACTCCACTTGCTAATTAGTTCACATTAAACAAGTTGCCATGGGTAACCCGGGTTGGCCTAGGATTGGAGGTATTTTTTTAAATGATAAGAGGTAAGGTGGTGAGAGTTTCTCCGGTCCAATTAATGTCATTGATGCCAGAAAAGCCAAGATTCTTGCATTGTTGATGGGAATCTATCATTTTTGTTGACAGAGTTGTGGGAGTTTATGAGTCAATGGTGATAATGTGCCTTGTTTGGCTGACAATAACAAGCAGCCTACACTAAGCTACATTTAGAAACTAAGCTACATTTAGAAAGCAACTGATCGAGCAAAGAAGTAAATTAATGGAAGACGATGGAATATCCTAATTTAGAAAATTATTTATGAGTGGGATATATAACTCCAACAATCCATACACGCAGCTGGATACTTCCCTAATCGAGAACTTTATAATTATTAGAATCTTACATTAGATGGGGCCCATCACTTATGTCAGTTATACGACTAAATGTGATGGGTCTCACATATATTGTGTGCATATAAAAAAAGAGGAGAAAATTCATGAGGGTTTTCATTTTGAAAACCTATGAACCTCCTCTCCAAACCTTATCCTCTATACTCTTCCACTGTTTACATGGTATCGGTGCAGTGATCTTATCCTCATGTTCTCTCTGCTTCTTCTTCTCGTGTCTTCTTGATATGTTTAGGAAACTTCAGATCTGTTTTGATCAGACCACCAGATCTAGGGTTTTTCCCTTGTTGTACACAGAAAACCTATGAAGTTCACAGTGCTTTAGCACCTGGATGTTACAATTGAGGCTATTCCTTTTTCCATGTCAAATCAAGGAGGAATAGTGACTTAGATCGCCTAGCTAACCAATTCTGCCAGAAAAGTGTGTTTGTCTTTCTTTAAAAAAGCCTATTGGCAAGCTAGGCAGTTTTGAGCTGTGCTTCTATGGTTGCAAGGATCCAAATTTCGGTGTCGGTTTCGGCCACCACCGAAATCAAAATATTTCGGTTTTGATGGAAATTTTAGCCGAAATCATGTAAATTTTGGTAAAATAAAATTCGATTTTTTTTTTAATTTTGGTGGAAATTTACAAAATTTCAGTGGGAATTTCGTTAATTTTGGATGAAATTTCGGTAATTTCGGCAATTTCAGTGGAAATCTTATAAATTTCAGGATTTCGCCGAAACTCTATAAAAAACGGATTCAACGTACTTTTTTTTTTTTTTTTTAAATATGACAAATATATTCATACTAGCAAAATTACAATGGGGACCAGTAGTCCCACTAGATTTACATAGTATGAGATGCCCAGGAGCAATCTCCTTGGCTCAAGAGAGAACCCATTACCCCTTACATTACCCAATAGCCTTAATTGAGACAAATCCAGCAAAAATTGCCAAATTTGCGGTGTGGAGACCCTTCCTTTCTGCACCAAGCTATGGGCAGATTTTACATGCCAGTCAGACTTAAAACTCGAATCTTTCTCAAAACCCTTAGTAGATTATCTACTCCTAGCATCAACCCCTTCTAAAACCTTTAGAAGCCTCACCAAAGTCCTTTATTTCTTGAGGTCCCGCTCCCATCTCTGCAAATCGGGAGGAAGGCAAGGCAATCATCAAAACATATTTGTCATCACCATCTAGATAGTCATTCAGTTTGTACTTTTAGACAAGTCGCCTAAGCCGAACACTTTTCCAACTCCTCCATGATAAGCTGGATATGAAAATCCGGCAAATCAAGAAGCAGGTCCTCCGGAATCCGATCCAAGAATCCAGGATTTTTTTTGCTCGCAATCCTTTCTTCCACCAACCGGATACCCACCGCCTTAGTAGCTTCCCAGTTTTGCCTCCTCACAACCCTTTCTTCAATCGCACGTAGAGTAAAGAACGGATGATTGGGCAACGGCGAATGGGTGTCTTTGATCGGAGTAAAACCACAGAGGCTAAACCAAGTGAATGGCCTGTTTTGAGAGTCTAGCTTGAGTAATTTCCAGTACAAGCGAAGAAGATCTACCAACAATTCTTTGAGGGTTGGAGAATTGATAGAAGCCCGCTCTTCATTACAGACCATCGATCTCATCCTCTTAAGGAGGTTTTCTAAAACCATGATTTCCATGAATAGCCGTCTACGACGTCCTCCAGAACAAGAAGAAGATTCTCCTGAATCACCGAGATTTTCCATTCCTCCTTTGTTAATGGTAGAGACAAATAGAGGCAGGAAAAATCGATGAAATCTTTCTTGTGGCTTTTGTGCCTTCTCAAAGTTCTGGATTGAAGGTACCTTTTAATACAAATTTCAAAGCCTTAAAACATTCGCTCCTAGAAAAGAGAGTTGAAACAAAGAAGTAATGAAAAGACGTGTAATGAATAAGTAGAAGTATAACCCACTTCCCAACAACCGAGAAGAGATAAGATAATAGAGACACCCGCAAGCGCTTTAGTCACTATGGCCTCTCGTCTAAGGTAGATATTAGACACACGCCCCCCCTCCCCCCCCCCCCCATAAAGCCAATATCTACAGGCGCCCAGGGGCCAAAACTACTAGATTAGCCATAAACGGAGCCAATCGTGGCAGATTTGGAGTAAAATTTTAAGAGATTTACCAACCTACTGTTTTTCTTCCTTGATCCTAAATTTGTGACCAGAAGATT
Organism: Tasmannia lanceolata; assembly: GCF_043159265.1. NCBI lineage: Eukaryota > Viridiplantae > Streptophyta > Magnoliopsida > Canellales > Winteraceae > Tasmannia > Tasmannia lanceolata. Next base: position 61,682,952 of record NW_027518695.1, on the reverse strand, counting down.
ATCCAAAATATTCATAAGAAAATTTTCTTCTGATCTTGGCCCCCTGGCAAAGAAATTTAAACAATCATGATAGCCGCCAGGGGCTCGATAATCAGAGATGTTCCTTACTTTTGGTTGGAGCCCAGCTGTCTTGTTATTCTTGATGGGCAGAACCAGCCAGGCAACTTTCCACCTAGGGGTAGGTTATTTTGACTTAGTTGTCTCGGGACCCGCCAAGAGAAGACAGGGTTGACCTAAATTTCTATTTTCAGGTTCCACCTCACCTTTTTCGAGGTGAACCTTAGGATCATCCTTGGGAGGCAAAACCGGAAGCTTTGATTAGTTAGATTTGAAAGTTAAAATCAACACGGGATCCGAAGGCTCACCAGGAACCGGCCCCTGACTCGCCGGGGATCTTTCAGCAGGCGAACGGATGCTCGATCCAAGAAGGCCCAAGGAGAAAGAGGATACAGGAGAACAAACGCAAGTTTTATTTTCCTGAAGAACAACCCCAATGCTATAGGTCAGCCCTAAAATCCTAATTTTAAAGCAGGAATTAGGAAAATGCAAACCGATTTTGGCCGAGACGAAACTCATACAATTCGTGTGGTTGCCTCCCATCTTGGTTTCTACAACCTTACCAAAAAGGCCCCGTATAACCTCCACCATTGACACAGCCCAAGCATGCAATGGGATGCCATAAAAGTGACCCAGTGAGCTTCCTCGCCTTGAAGAAACTCCATTTTCCACGGTGAGAGAGAGAGCAAGTAATTACCCAAGGCCTCAGGTCCCTTAGCAAGGATCTGTGATGCCTGGGTTTTCGTTTCGAACATAAAAAGAATTTCATTCTTTGCCAATATAGGACATTGTAAAGATGGAATTGTTAGAGTTAGTGCCCTAAAACCCAGTATATTTCGCATGTTAATCAATAAAAGTTTCTTTTCATGACAATTAATGGGTACCAAAAGTTAAATATGTGTTATATATTACATGTTATTGACACATATTTGTCCTTAGGTAGCAAAGTAGGAAACCCATGCTCATGGATTCACAGATCCTAAGGAGCAAGGAGATATGGGATTCTGGTTCTTTGCAGACCTTAGTAGTTCCTAGTTGGGGTTGAGGTTGGACACCTCCTCCTGTATACAACTAGCATTTATCTTGCCTACATGCACGAGATGTGGAGTGACTTATCTCAATCACTTCGGTAGTGGACCCTAAGCAAGATAGAATGGGCGTGACAATGAGATGTGTATCACATTAGAATAGCTTGTGGACAGAAGACAGTTGAGTTATTCTACTAGACAGAACCCTTTACATGTCCTTTGACCTGAGGGGTCATATTGGTATGTTGGAGAGTCTCTCATTTTTTGTCTACCCGTGATTCTCTTGGAGTCACCAGAGGGTAGTACTGGCGTGTTGGACAAACCTTCGAGGTCAATACTAATACCCGACATGGAATTCTCCACCTATTTAATAAGATAACATCTATGGTTTTTAACAGAGCAATAGGCCTAGAAAAATACCTGACCAGGTGGATTTGATAAAGTGTTTATCAAAAGAATTTCACAAAATAAGTTTTGAAATGGTTTTAGCAAATGCATTTGCGGGCCAACATTGCTTGACTGAAAGGTATACCATGAGTGAGCCCGGGGGGTAGTTGATGTCCATCCCCCGTAGGACTCAACTCGGTAGATGTGGACTTGGAGAAAGGACTTGCACATTTGATGTGATTAGGGGTATGATTATTTGACAGTTATCTTCAGGGTTAAGTCTAAATGGAGGCCACTGACTCAATGCGGTTGTAGCATTAAGCTACGGAGCAATAATCGCAGTGGGGCCCTCTTGTGGGTTCTGCAGGATCTACCATTAAATCCCTGCTACAATCCCACTTACTACTCGATTGACCTATTATAATTTATTAGATAGAGGTCCCGCATTTATTTGGTTGCTCACACGAACTAGTTTAGTGGTATTTGATGCATTGAAAGGATATACACAATGTATATAGTGTATATGTACTATGGGATACATTAGGAATACCAAAATGGTTTTGTATTAACCATAAGGGTATTTTGGGAATATCATAAAATATATTGGAGCTTAAATCCTATTGGATAGGATTAGATTGCATTAATTTAATTGGGAATTAAATGTGAAATGCAATGGGAATTTGAATTGGAAAAGTGGACCCACATGGGACAAATTTGGGTGGGACCCATTGCCACACGCCCCATGTGGTGTGCCATTATCAAATTGGAATTCAAATAATATTTAGAACATTATTGCTTGATCTGTGTTCTCAAATTAAAGCAACACATGTGATGATATTGGAAAGAGAAAGAAAGAAGAAACAAACCAAATTGGAAACTTGGGAACCACATGGGCAACCAAGGGTTGCTTGCAAAGCAAGCAAAACCCTTGGGGACGTCCCATATGGGTTTCCCAATATGGGGTTGCTAGCTTTGCCCAATTGAAGCTTCCAATTGTGGCTAGTTTCCATAGATTTTGGGATTTCTCTAGAAACTTTGGATTGTACGTATGGAAATTGAGAACTCTATAAGACATATTGCTGGAGTTTTCAAGAGTTCTTCCATAATTCTATGTGCTGAAAATTGGTAGAGACACCCCAAAGTCTCTCTTCTTCTTCTCTTTCAATTACATCAACTAGTTTTGTCTTTTCTAGATCAAAGACAAACATCCAACCAAGCTCCATTGATCTAAATACATATTCACATATTATAATCTGATTTAGATCAGATTCTAAAGTGAACAAAGAGTTGTACACAAGATCCTTTGCGCAACAAAAGGAATCCATCGATTCAACGTGCGGTTTTGCGTCGATTAGATCGCCGGCGAATTTTCGAGAAGTAGATCAAGAGAACGAGTTCTTTTCTACATAAAGGTATTTATATTTGTGTTTATTAAATCACAATAAAATCAATTAGTCCCTATGAATCCTGGATTAGAGCAAAATTTTTGTTCTACACGGTTTATTCTTCTACAACGTGTAACAATTTTGCTTGGGGATTTTCAACCAATCTGACAGGAATATCCCAGGACTTTTGTTCCCATTTCCAGAGCTCCTGCAGGGTCCCACTATGATTTTTCTTTTTCCCTATCAGGCAAGCTTTTAGGGTATCCATTCGCATATCCACTTCACCACCCGAGATAGATAAAGATGGACTCTCTGAACTCTTATGATGATAAATTTTGCCAGAATCAGGCCAAAGATCATCCTCACCACGATTGGACTCTAGTCGAGAAGTTGAGCTAGCACGGGGTACCCATTTTGAGGTTAAGGTATTGACACGGGGTACACAAGCGGCATTTATCCCGCCATCTGAAGTTAAGGTATTGACAAGGAGAGCAAGACCAAGCTTCAGATCTATTAGCTTTACTTGGCTTAGATCTCCCTTTGGATCACCCCCTCCAAATCGCGTAACAGATGAGGGGATCGAATTCGCTCTGGCTTGCGAGCTCTTTCTGCATCTTTTCCGCGATCCAAAGTTGTGGTAGAGGCAGTAGGGGCACTGCCAATCCTCCGCCAAGATGCTCATTCCGCCAACATGTAACTTGGATCAATATTAACTAATTCAAGCAGTAAACTTCTCTTTTTTCACTTTACCATCCATTCCTGTGCTGCCATTGGCTTGCCTATGTGCTTTTCTCCGCTTGTAAAGTGCACACTCCAAATTCTTCTCTGAAAATATTCTGAGACCTCATCCTTGCTTTCGGATCTGAGGAGAGTTGCAAGAAGAATCCAATGTACTTTTGGTTTTAGACCAAACTGAAACCGAAATATTTCAGCCAAAATTTCAGATTTTGGCAGAAATTTAAAACTATGTATGGTTAGCCTGCCAGTATGAAATCAAGATAAAGGCTACTGCTATCAACTACGTACTTTCTATCTATCTAACAAGATTTTGAACAAGGTTTGATGTGGACCAACATCAGCGGAAGCACAATCATAGTTCATAGAGTAGGAGATGGATCTTCTTGATTGCAGTCAGTGTTTAAAAACTCGTTGACTCGACTCGGAACTCACCCGAGTCGACTCCCTTTTACCTTGGCCGTGTTCCGTGTTGCATTGCATCCACATTCCACGTTTTCCCGACAGAGTCAATAAAAACTCCTTTGACTCTCCCGAGTTATGACGTGTCAACCGCGTTCTTAGCTGCATCCTCGCCGAGTCGACAAGGAACTTTCTTGGCCGCGTTCCGCGACACATTCGCATTTTTAAACACCAGATTGCACTAAGCAACCATCGTCAAGAACACACAAGGGATGAGGATACTTGGTTTACAACCACTTAACTTCTTGGTTAGGTAGAGGTTTCAAGTAATTCATGTGCAAAAACTGATGGATCTATAGAGATGAATAGTATTTCAATTATAAAACTCAGAGCAGATGAAAAGGATTCAGTTCTCACACAAATTTGGCACAGATCAGCTCTAACTGAGAGCTACATAACACTGCAGGTTTTGAATTCGACTAGAAATTCAAGAGCGTGGAGGATTAAATCTCACATAATTATAAGTGCCTTCGTGAGAATTATTTTTTTTACGATGAAATCCAAAGTACACTCAGGACTTGATGGAGCTTGAAAAGATTAGGGGAGGAAGCTCAGAAATTCAAGCTTTATGTCAACCGAAAGGACTCTAGTTCCGCAGAATTTGGTCAAGGTCTGAGAAACCAAGACTTTAGATGAACAGATCTCTGTTGACTAGTGAATTTCTCAATGAGGATTTTTTTTTTTAGCGGCGCGATGAGGATTCTACAGTATGATTTCCAAACAGCACTCAGAAATGGAATGGAGATAAAAAAGACCGGGAATGTATTTAAAAATCCGAATTCTATTACTAAGAAGAGTGCTAATAATCTGCAGCAATTTCTAGAATGCAACCTAAGAATTCGAGAATTCGAGTGATGGAAAGGGGTAAATCTCTCATAAGATATGGAGTGTTCATTGATGGATCAATAGAAAATTGGTCCTCACATCACTCAATAAAGGTAAGAATTCGAACAGGACTGGGATCAGGTCCGAAGTTAACCGAGAGCTGGATATAGTTCTTAGGTTTTGTGAAACAAACTCTTGAAAGTGGCAATCTTTTGATCTGTTAAAGAAGAACAGATCAGAGCAGAATCTCATTAGATATTGACGATTTGTGCAAGAGATTATCTCAGGTAAGACTAAGGAAACAAATCAGATAGAATTGATCAAAGAATGAAGTGTTGCCAATCAGCTAACTAGTCATGACAACAAGTTCAGATTAGTGAACTTTTGCGATTATGCGAAACAAGATTCTTCATCAAAAGAGCAAGATCTGAGTCAAAGGTCAGATCTGATCTGAATTCATTTTCGTCGAGGCAGGAACATACTTAGATCTCAGGCAGAAATGGAATTTGATTTATGAAGAGAAAAAACATAACTAGAAATTGTAAGATGGGAAATTCAAGATCAATGAACTCAAACTAGAAAAGAAAACATCCAAAAGAGAAGATAATTGAACACTGATATTGATTGCAAATTTCCAGGCATTATCAGTAAGTAAACATTCAATTAAATACTGATAATATGGAATGCAAATCTCAAAATAAAGAGCATGAAATGCAGGGAAAACTTCAGAAAGATCTTTCAATAAAAAGAGTAATGTAATTGTAGAATAATCATCAAGAAAGATAATAAAGTACTTAAAACCAAACAAAGATGGAGTTTGACAAGAACCTCATACATCACAATGGACTAGCTCAAAAGGATGAGATACTCGACTAACTACTCTGGAGGGAAATGAGACCCTATGGTGTTTTCCCAGTTCACAGGACTCGCAATGAAAGAACTAAGTGGACTTGATACTAAGACCGATTTTCGAAGCTTCTTAAGTAAAGGGTGGCCCAAACGGCAATGCCACTGAAAGGAATCAACAAAGCTTCGTAGGGCTGCACTTTCCCCTGTCTGATCAAGGTAATAAAGACCATAACTTCACGACACGAACCAATATTCTTCCCGGTCTTCATATCCTCAAAAAAAATAAGGAAAGAAAAAAAACTAAACAATTTAAATGTTTAGTTACCTGACTAACAGAAAGGAAATTAAAAGGAAATTTAGGTACACAAAGTATGGACAGTAATGAAAGACCTGAATGAGAGGAAGCAACACCTACTCCAGAGACGAGATGCAGTCCCATCAGCCAAGATAGCACTATGACTAGGGGTGTTCATTATTCGGTTATAACCGAATAACTGAACCGAAATGAATTGGTTTTTTTTCTTTTCGGTTCGGTTTCGGTTATTTTTTTTGGAAATTCGGTTATCTCAAAAAAAAATTCGGTTAACCGAATAACGGAAATTACGGATAAAAACCATTATTTTTCCAAAAAAAGTGCTATATGGTCACTCCGTAGGATGATCAAAACCGTCCATTTGATTTATCACAACTTAATTAGGTTGTGCTCAAAAAATCATTCAATAGGATGATCCTAGCCCTCCGATCCAAATCAAGATTTTGCTTTTTTTCCTCTTTTTCCCCCGCTATTCGACCGAATTTTTAATCGGTTCAGTTTTTGGAAATTTCGGTTCTATTTCGGTTATCAAAATTTGATAATTTCGGTTATCGAAATTTGATAACTGAAATCATTTCGGTTATCAAATTTCGGTCTATTCGGTTCGGTTATAACCGAATGAACACCCCTAACTATGACACAGTGAACAATATAACTAAAAGGAAGAAAGTATACCGGATTTATCGGTTATGTGGTTGGATGCTCCTGAATCAATAAGCCATAACCCAGAAGTAGTAAGGGAACAAGAGGAAAAGCTACCATGTTGAGCTAAAGTGGTAGTTGGTTGCTTGTCCTTGTCCTTAGACCTCAAAAACTCATCATATTCGGCATGGGGGACCACTAGAGAATCACCTTGCTCAGCCTGTCGGGATGGCGATGGGACTGAGCCCTCAAAGGCAACAACTGAAGCATGATTGGCATATCGAGAATTCGGATGCAAATCATAGCAATAGTCGAGCAGTAGTCGACAATGCGATGAGAATCACGACCACGTGCTATTGTTCACGTGGTATTGTTCATGCGGTATTGTTCACATGGTAATGTTTAACTTTTTTTGAGTTCAGTAGAACAAAAAAAGAAAGTAGGACAAAAGACAAAAGGATGAGAACTTCACAGCTAAGAACCCCCGGGCTCTGATACCATATTGATGACGGAGAAGGAGAAACGTTGAGAGAGAGAGAGAGATGTAGAAACGTGAGGCAAAATCATATCAGTAACGGAATATGATATATATATATATATATACACACACACACACACACACACACACCATATTGATGACGGAGAAGGAGAAAAGTTGAGAGATGTAGAAAAGCGAGTCGAAATTGTCAGTAACGATATATATATATATATATATATATATATATATATATATATATATATATATATATATATAGAAAAGTGTTTCTAGTCTGCCGACTAGAGATCATTCTCTAGTCCGGCGACCAAAAAACATGGGTCCCAACTTCTTTGGGTGATGCAAAGCATTCATTTGATGGGCCCTGACATAGAGAGGGTGTCCACAAAAAATCAGCTCCATAGGATCATCCCAACCCTGTGATTTTTGGAGCTTAAAATGGACAGCTATAAATCGGCACAAATCTGTCCATTTTTTAGCTCCACAAATGGAAGGGTTAAGATGATCCTATGAAGCTGATTTTTTGTGGACACCCTATCTATGATGGGGCCCATTAAATGAATGCTTTAGATCACCACAAAAAAATGTGGGACCCAAGTGTTTTTTGGTCGCCGAACTAGAGAATGATCTCTAGTCGGCAGACTAGAAACACTTTTCTCATATATATATATATATATATATATATATAGAGAAAACGGTTCCTACACATATGTGTAGAGAGTTCTCTACACACTAGCTTAAAATACAGTGGGGGCCCACATTGTTTGGGTGATCCAAGCCATCCATTTTAAAGGCCCTCACATAGATAGGGTGTCTACAAAAAATCAGATCCATAGGATCATCCCAACCCTACGATTTGTGGAGGTAAAATGGATGTCTTTAAACCTTCACAAATTAGTCCATTTTTTGTCTCCACAGTTCGAATGGTTAGGATGATCCTATGGATCTGATTTTTTGTGGACACCCTATCTATGTGAGGGCCTTAAAAATGAATGGTTTGGATCACCCAAATAATGTGGCCCCCACTGTATTTTAAGCTAGTGTGTAGATAACTTATCTACACATATGTGTAGGAACCGTTTTCTCATATATATATATATAGAGGAAACTGTTGGTGCGCTTAAGCTCACCAAACTTATGCTGAGCTTAAGCGCCCAATCACATGGGGGCCCACTTTGTTAGGATGATCCAAAGCATTCATTTGAAAGTCCCTTACATAGATGGGGGGTGTACCAAAAATCAGCTCCATAGGATCATCCTAACCCCTCCATTTGTGAAGGACAAAAATGGACAGACACAAATCTGCCCATTTTTTGTCCTCCACAAATGGAGGGGTTAGGATGATCCTATGGAGCTGATTTTTGGTACACCCCCTATCTATCATAAGGCCTTGCAAATGAATGGTTTGGATCACCTATGGAGCTGTGGGACCCATGTGATTGGGGAGCTTAAGCGCACCATAAGTTTGGTGCGCTTAAGCTCACCAACAGTTTCCTCATATATATATAATACTAGGGTTGTACAATGAGAAAGACAAAAATACCCTTGGACTGGCACATAATTACTTAACCCTTCTAACAACACTATAAACCCGAACATGGACTCTAACAAATAGGTGATTGACGGTTTCTATAATTGTATAGAGATGCTTGTTCCAGATACCAACATGCAAGATATCATTTCCATAGAATTGCATGTCACAAAACTGCAAAAGGGCTATTTGGAAGGGATATGGCCGTCCCATAAAGGACAAAAGTAGAGCCTAGTATCTTTTCTCTTTAATCTTTACATGCTTGGAATTAATTTTTCCACCTAGGTCCCCGATTTTGGTTGATTGGTTGGGATAGAATCAGTAATTAGTAAGCCATTCTTTAGGTTGCAGCTTCGCTCTTCCCATCACAAGCCCTCAGTGCATGAGCAAAGCCGCCCTCTTCGAGGCTGTGTAAAAAAAAAGGAGTAATGCGCATACCTTTTTAAATTCTTAGTATGTGTTTATAAGTTAGTTTTAATTAACATTTTCAAATTAACTGACAGACTGATTTCAGTTGAATGGTAGAAATTGTCAGGCAAGGGACTCCAAATTTGCAATAATCAGCCTTTGATGTGCTTACCCTATCTTTTCTTTTTTTTTGAAAGTTGACATATTTCATTGATATTAGAATTACATTGGGGACCAAGAGTCCCGTCCTATATTTACAAAATATCAAAGCTGGTTCGGGCATACCCTTGACCAGGAAACAGTAAGACAAGAAAAACAACGCAAAATACAGTAACTTTTCTTCCTTCTTCCTTTACCATTACATTGACAAAATAAACTTTTAAGGTCCCAAGTGCGCCTATCTATACCATACTCTTCCCTTAGTCTTTTTACAAGCTGAACCACATTAAACCTGTTAGCCCTAATATTCACAACCACCAGGTATTCCACACTTGCTCTAACCGCCGCGCCTCCAGTGAAATAAATTGTAAAGCAGAAAGATCCAGACAAAAATCCAGTCTTAGCGAAAGAACTAATCTCTCAAGTCAAGCTCGGTCGTAAGTGTCGCCCATCTGGATACAAAACAAACTTTAAAATCTTTGCTATGTAATGGTGGCAGCTTTACCCTAGATAATCACAAGATGTTACAAATAACCTTCCTGAAACTTCCCCAATATTATACTTCAAACGGCCTCCAAATATACCCTAAAGATCGAACATCTCCTTCTGAGAGCAAGAAAACCTCTAAGGAGTGATTGCACCCTAAGTGAATGACCCTAAAGTCTATCAAGCCCTAGAGAATCAACTTCCAGGCAAATACTCCACGGCTTCCATTTAGCTCAACGCCTCAAGTGGGCCTATATGACAAAGCACGGTGGAGACTTTCAACTAGTGTTTCGCTAACTTGCAACCTCCAGGAAACTAAGATCCTTCATCTATGAGCCTAACTACCCTATGAACTTCCTAAACAGCTTCTATAAACACTAGAGAAACTAACTAAATATGTACTGGGAGGGGGCCGGAAGGTTCTTCCTTCAGGGTTTACGACCCTCGGCCCCCAAGACATCAACCTGCTTTCCCGATTCTTGTTCAGTACAGCTCTCCCTTTTTTCCTTTGAATCTCTTATCACCATTGACAGAAACAATTTTTTCATAGCTTCAAGGTCGTCATCAAGTCCTATCCCAAAAACATCTCCTATCACCAGCATCTCATCAAACTCCTCAGTAGAAAAAACATCATTTCCTGCTTCCCCTGAACTTTCCCCTAGAAAATTCACCTGCTCAAATTTTAGCTTCCAAAGTAAAACTTCTCTTGAAGGATTTTGATCAACCTCTCTCCCCTAAAATGTCGGAGGAAGACGGTATCACGAACAAGAAGAGGAAGGCCACCTCCTTCAATGTAGAAGATCTTAAGTTCCTAAGAGAGCTGGAATATGATGAGACGTTGGCCTCGAAAGAATGTCCCACACCGAGAGAAATTTCTATGGGGATTTGGAAAAAGCAATGGAAGCAGCTCAAGGAAGGATGCAAAGGAAAATAAGGAGGAGCTCAAAAAAGTCTCTGGGTCAACTGACCCGAAGGATGTTTATGTTCGGATCTATAAGCTTCCTTTTTTCAGGAAGCTTTAGAAGCAGAAAGAAGGGCTCGTCGTAGGCGATGGGAAGAGAAGAAAGCAGCAGAGATAGAGAGGTTAGAAAATTTGGTTGTGGGCTCATTAGAGGAAGCACAAGATTCTCAGGACTCATTAGACAGGGAAGTTAGTAAGGAGATTCGGGAACGGTTGGGAATGGAGGATGGAGAGAAAGGCTCATATTCCAGGTTGATCAAACTCCGACATGCTTGCCCTATCTTGAAGTGCATTTGGCAGCGAATGCAACTAGAGAACATTTGAGCAGGTGAATTTTCTAATAATTTTAAAAGTTTCGCAATGATTATTCTTATGCTTCCATTTTTTATTCACTCTAGCTGATTTATTTCATTCCTTTACAGCATGAAGATCCATAACAAAAAGAGACGCCTGCTAGAACAAAAGAAATTGCATACTGTAGTATTTGTCTAGTACAACCAGTATCTTGGAGTTGAAGGAAAATTATCAATAATAATTACTCACTGGAGGGATGTGTTGTTTTGGATATTATATTTTAATTATAGCACGGATAATTTCCCTTGGATCTTTAATCATGAGATGGATGGATCAAGGATTCTTCATTATTTTAGTTTTTGTTTACTCTTTACATATTTGAATGGCTTTTTTCTGAATGGTACATATTTGAATGGCTTATGCAATAATTGTTTCCATCATTTGACTCTTTGAATAGTTATGTTTTATTTTTTGAATTTGAATGGTTTTTTTTATTGGCTGCTCATGTTAATTATTTCCATGTTTCTTCGAATCTTGTTATTTGATTTTCATGCACCGGCGACTGGTCGAGAATCTTGAAAAATAGTAACAGCTAGCTGATGTAAATTGCCAACAGAACTGTTCATTCCAAATATAAGGTACCCACCTTTGCCATTTTAAAAAAAAAAAAAAAAAAAGAGGTACCTACCTTTACACATGCTGCAGCCTCTGTTGAAGCATCACCACTAACAGCAGGAACAGGTTCCAATTCAAATTCCAAATCACTATCATCATCCTGCAAGCAAAATCTAAGCATCATTCACATTATATAATTTTCATAATTAGAATAGCAATAAAAAAGAGGGCATGGTAAGAAACGGTAAAGGTACAGCCGTACAGGCAGCTCTGAAGTTTGACGTAGAGTATTTTCTAATTGCTTATAGAAAACCCAAACATGATCTCAATATATTGAAGAAGTAGATAGCAGCCTTCTATCAGTTGCTTATTTGTGTTATTTTCCATCCTTGATTTGTTTCTTGGACAATAACATTTTCAAAGTGTTTCCTCATTTCCCTAGCCGGTTAGGAACTGCTCAATCACGTATAATCGCAAGTTTTGGAATTTTCCATTCCAGTTTTAAATCGCATGCCTAATTATATTTTAGGGAAATGTATCAAAACATACTTAGTTTTTAAACTAGATTCTAAAACAAAAATTGCTTAATATCTAAAACCTATTTACCTTTTACTGTATTTACGGAAAACATACTTCAAATCAACTATGCATCTTTACCCAACCTTTTAGATAGTGTGAAACAAGTTTACCCTTTCAATTTAGAAAACCAAAAACCTATTTAGTCCATCTTTCCCCTCCCGTCCATCATGTTGTAAAATGCTAGAAAAACAACTCCTGTCCGTCACATTCAATTAGACCCAACTTCCTATGCTCAACATGCTGGTGTTAGGAAAGGGGAATCCCCATTCCCCACAACCAAATGTGCCTACTGTAAATGAGTCCACTATACAAAATTCTCAACCACTGAGATCCTAACCATTTGATCAATGTCAAAAATTTTGAACCATTGAAATTAAATGCATTGATTTGGCATGTGGCATCTCACCAATGGGTGAGATGTTGGGCAATGGACTACGCTCGGCCCCATCTAGTAGTGTGGGTCCCACATCACAAACATTGTGCCATGTTAGGTCAATTTAACTGCTGTTAGCATTAGATGGAATTTGCAGTTTTAATTTTTTTCTACTCTGCATTACATGTTATACATTTCATGTATGTTGGCTAAAGAAGATGACCCAATTATGAAACCCATTTGTACATTCTACACAATGGACAGAAAGATTGATATTTCTAGAAGTTTCAAACTGACCAAAGGTTCGGCGCCATCATCCAATTTTTCGACCAATATGTCATGGTAAGCCAAATGTCGCCATAGCATCTGATATTCCCTCGCACTAGATATCCCAGTAGAAGTCTTCTTCACTAGTGTATTCCAATCTATTTTCACACCAGCAAACTGAGCAACTTCCTGAAGTAGAGCGAGTATCGTTGGTGCAGTGTACCTTCCACAGAAAGGAAACCAATTAGAATTGTAAGTGGCATTACAGTTCTGAAAGTTCTGAAATTTAACTTTATAATATCCACTCTAACAATTAACTGCAAATCTATAGATTTTTATTTTCCGCCCTCTTTTAGCTTGCAATCTACACACAAATTGAAACCAAAGGCAAATAGGGTGCAAACCCAAACTGACCCTAAATACTAACTGTTCATAATATCCCTTCACACAAATTTCACAGGAATTCTAATCCAACTCGAGAAATAATTAGATAGTCGAAAACCCATCAAAGATGTGACATACAAACTAAAAATAAAAACTCAAATGGTGATTCACAACTAGGAAAACAATAAGAAAAAATACATATATGAGAAAGTGGTGCACTCTAAAAATTAACTGCAAATCACCCTTTTTTAGCCTGCAATCTACACACAAATTGAAACCAAAAAATCAAATGGGCTGGAAACTCAAACTGACCCTAAACACTAGAATTGTTCATATCTCTAGAATTGTCATCATATCCTTGCTCAAAAAATTTACAAGAATTCTAATCCAACTCCAGAAAAAAATTGATTGTCGAAAACCCATCAAAGATACGAAATACAAAATAAATGTAAAAACTCGAATGGTGATTCAAAACCAGGAAAACAATAAGAAAAAATAAAAGTAATGGTGGTGCACTCCAAAAATTAACTGCAAATCTAGAGATTGTTAATTTATCACAATGTTTTAGCTTGCAATCTACACACAAATTGAAACCAAAAGGCAAATGGGTTGCAAACCCAAACTGACCCTAAACCCTAGAATTGTTCATTATATCCCTGCTCACAAATTGAAACCAAAAAGAAACTGGGGTGCAAACCCAAACTGACCCTAAACCCTAGAATTGTTCATTATATCCCTGCTTAAAAATTGAAACCAAAAAACAAATGGGGTGCAAAGCCAAACTGCCCTTAAACCCTAGAATTGTTCTTTATATCCCTCTGTGATGCAGGAGCATCTTGCCAAGATCAACGGTCCTTGATAAATCTAGTTTAATTTTTTTCCATGGAAAGTTGTTTTTGGAAAGCTTTTAGTTGTTTAGGAAATCAAGAAGTCTATTGAGTTCGGTCAAGTGATAGGGTTGAAGAAACTTCTAGTATTTATCTTCATCTCTTTGTTCCTTAATCTATTTCTTTAGCATAAAGGAAACAAAAGATAAGGACTCCTAAATATGAAAGGCAAGCTTAGAAGGAGTCCTGGGTGATGGAGAATTTAGGAGTTTGTTTTTTATTTTATTTTTCTCTAGTTGGATAGGGTTTAGGAAACATAGTTAGTCTAGGAAAGGTCTTTTACAAAATTCTATAAATTCCATGGTTGTAACAGAGAAAAGCATTCCAGAGTTTCATTAATAAAAGCTTGTGTTGTTTTTTTAGGAATTGAATTCCTTCTATCTTCATCTTCTTCTTGGTTTGAATTTACAAATTGAAATAATTTCTTTTTTGTACCTTCCTTCCCCATCTCCTTCCATCTTTTTCTATGCAAGATCTCAACCATTGAAGTAGCCATACCTGCTTCATCTCCTACCTTCCATCATCACCAATCCCCATCTGTCCGAGCCACACCAACCTGCAGATTTTAATGCTCTAAAACACCCCATCGTCAAGCCTTTAATTTCATCCGAGTCATTCCATAACAGCAGCACAATGCCTTCATCCCTTTGATACCCGATTAAACAATCCATAACCATTTCCTAGTTATTAAACGATTGAAACCCTCTCCTTGGACCCAACCTATAACCCAATCCAAAACCCAGTCCTTGTAGCACCAAAAACTAGTCCTCAAAATTTCCTTTGCATCCCCATAAAAGTCACCCGAATACCACCCTTTTCAGCCCACTGCAACTGACTTTAATAACTTAATATTCTTCCCAAAATAGCCCCTGTTTTAACTTCAGATTACCCTTCTTTTGATCAATCAAACCCAACCCTATCATCAACCAAACAACCCTCTTAACCTGCTACCCATAGCCCTTGTTTCCTTTAACCCTATTTTTTATTCTCAGCCCACCTGATTTCCATCCTACTTATTATTAGCCACCCCATCTTTGCATCTTATACCACAAACCTTGATCATAAACCACATCCGATCATACACAGACCCTATTGGTTGTATGCAAATAGTCCCTCCAACAACACCTCCCTTCCCTTTTATTCACCTTCCTTTAATTCCTAAACCAAGTCCTATTCTATCCGCGCAAGCTTCCGCAACCCACCCTCTCATCACTCTGTTCACAAATTTCACAAGAATTCTAATCCAACTCGAGAAATAATTCGATTGTCGAAAACCCATCAAAGATATGAAATTCAAACTAAAAATAAGAACTTGCATTCTGATTCACAACCAAGAAAACAATAAGAAAAAAAAATACAGGTAGAAAAAAAAAAAGATCTCTTCTTTTTGTGTCTCTATATTATGTTTTATAAAAAGAAAAACAAATTACCTTTGTAGAAGTAAGGAAACATCGTCTTCGCTGATCGAACCATTCTTCTTTGTGTCAATCATAATGTCTCCACATTTACAGTACTTATGAAAGGTGAGTATAAATATATGCAAAAACTGGATTTTTGAAGAAACCCAGAAGAGAATTTAAAGATACTGAGGTTTTTGGAGCAAAAGGGCTGTTAATAGTGAAAGGATTTGAGTGTTGAGAACTAAAAAAATCAGGGTTTTGAGAGTGGGGTTCAAGCCCTCGACTGTAGAACAAAATATCAAAAACCCCAAGCAACTCGGGTTTAATAATAGAGACGGGTACTGATATTTGCACTACAGTGTTTTAATAATTGCACAAACTCTGCTTGTCTTTTCATTTTTAATTGGCTTTTTTAGAGCTTTTAGGGAACTGTAATAACCTTTGACAGCTGTTTAATTAATAAAAGAGGAAATGAGTTAGTGCAATTATCAAATTAGTGCCTACATCTGTAGCCTGTAGAAACGCTAGACTCTCAGAAAAAACACTTGAACATACAGCCAGGCTACTACTATTGTGATTTAATAATGTCACAAACTTTGCATGTCTTTTCTTTTTTTAATTGGCTTTTAGAGCTTTTAGAGAACGATAATAACCTATGACAGCCCTTCAATGATAAAAGACAATATGAGTTACTGCAATTATCAAAGGAGCAACTACCAACAGTAACGACCCGGATTTTGAAAACCCCTAAAACCTGGATCATTGAACTACAATTAGAGTATTCATATCTAAAGAAAAGTTTAACGATTCATTATTGGAAAAAAAACTAAAATCATGTCTCATAACTAAAAAATAACCAGTTTACAATCTCATCATTAGTGGATTACATGCCAAAGGTACAACTATACATCAAAATTTCACTATAAACATATTAATTACTGGCTACTCATATAGATCATCACCTCCCTCACTTGACTATATACCCAAAATTCTCTTTCTTTAAAACTATATCACCTCCTGCCACTGAGATGTCGAGGGTAAGTATATCTCTAATTAACTTAATAACAACAAGCACTGGTAGAGGGAGTTTGTGATTAAAAATCGAGCGTTAGGAAAGAAGAGCAATGGGTGTAGAGAGTAAGGCAACAGGCGTTGGTAGAGGGAGGCAAGGATTTCTTGGACAGTTTATGTAGGGGTAATTTAGAAGATGTAAATAGCAAGATGGGATGAGGTAGCCAACTAATGGGATGACTTTTATGGAAGAAATGGGAATCAAATGTAATGGGAGACACGAGTGGCATGATAAAATGGGAGTTTGGCTTTTAGAATAGTAAAGATTATTATTATTACTACTATTATTAGGCAACTAATATTGGCACTGACTTATCTTTTTTTTATTTAAACAGTATTCAAAGGTTATTACATTTCCCAAAAAGCTATCAGAATCATCCAATTAAAACAGAAAAGACTAGCTGAGTTTGTGAAATTATTAAAACATGGTAGTGCAAATATCAGTATCCTATTATTAGTAGGGATTTGCTAGCGTCCATCGGAGAAGTCGCAGATGGCCTGTTGCATATCAGAGCAGCCACACAGGCTCACTTTTCAGCAGATTTTGTCTTCATTCATGAGGTGGGCGCTCTGACATGCAACATGCCATCCGCGAAATGCCTTCTGCGATGGACAATAGCAAATCCCTTATTAGTAATATTATTACTTTATAAAAATACTTATGTATTTGCCAACCCAAAACTCATGGACACTTGATTGAGTGTGTCAAGACGTGTGTAAATCCACTTGAGGGGTTGGTAAATCATGCTTGGGAGCTTTAACGGGTAATTCGTTTGTGGATATTCGTGGAGACATAAATGGCAATATATGATTGGTTGAAGTCATTATTCTTTTAAGGAAAACACTTTGAAAATGGGATTCCGTTTGGAAGATAAAAACGGTATAGACATGACCGATGATTTGACCTTTTTGATGGTGTATTTATTGCTTTTATGAGGATTTGAACCCCTTCCTTTGTCTTTTAGTGGATGTGGCTCCATTGATTGATGCAAGGAAGCAGGATTCGTCCCTTTAGGAGGGGAATCGCTAATCCCCGGAACACGGATCCGATTCGGGATTCGATTCAATTACCTTAATTTTGGGAATCCCGAATCAATGTAATCGGAAACGCGAATCCCATTTTGGGAATCACAATTTACAATTCACGAGAATCACGATTCTCATATTAGGATTCGAGATTCACTAATCATGTGAATCGCGTTTCAAATATTTACGATTCACTGATTTAAAAAACATAGATTCGAGATTCCCATTTTGTGAAACAGCAAATTCTATTCACTGAAAACCATTTTTAAGTAACGGGAATCGCGAATCCCATACTTTTGTTGTGAAATTACAGTTTTTTCCCACTTTTTAAAGAACCTAGGGTAATTTGTTTAAGGGCATATGTGTATTTTCCCTCTTTAAATCGTATAAAGGTTAGAGAGCCTTTTTTTGAACTTTTGCAGCAAACCCTAACCATAATATCCCTTTCACCGAAACCATAAACCCAAATCTGCCGGAGAAGAGAAGAAGAAGAGGAAGAGCCCGTCAATCTGTCCAAAGGAAGAAGAGGGAAGACTCCGGCCGACAGTGGGTGAAATTTTTTTTCATTTTTTTGCAAAAAAAAGAAAGGGAAATGATAATTTCCAGTTTTTCACCACCCCTCCCCCTCTTTAACGGTTTCTGTGAGAATGGTTCCCTCCCCCTCTCTAATGATTTATGTGAGAATGGTTCTCCCCCCTCCCCCTCTCTAACGATTTATGTGAGAATGGTTCTCCCCCCTCCCTCTCTTTAACGATTTCTGTGAGAATGGTTCTCCCCCCTTTTATGGTTTCTGTGAGAATGGCTCACCCCACTTTTTTCAGTTTTTGTGAGAATGGTTCACCGACTTCACCCCCTTAAACGATTTATGTGAGGGTGGTTCACTGCTTGAGGATAAATTCACTCCTTTTAACATTTTTCTTTGACTATAAAATCTAACGAATAATTTTAAAGGGAGGGATTTTATCCATCAGAGGCGGGGGGGGGGGGGATATCATTTCCCTTAAAATTTTGTTTTTGTTAAAGGGGGGGATTTTATCCATCAGAGGGGGGGGGGATAGCATCCCCCCCTTTAATGGTTTATGTGAGAATGGTTCACTGCTTGGAGGATAAATTCACCCCCTTTCACGTTAAATGGTGAGTTTTATCCGTCAGAGGGGAGGGGAAAATCATTCCCCTTTATTTTTTATTTTTTTAATCTTTGTTGTTAATATTTGATTTTGTGTTGTTGATTATGTATTTTGTGTTGTTGATGATTGTCATATTTGATTCTGTGTTGTTAATGATTAGTATTTTTTAATATTTTGTTGATAATATTTGATTATGTGTTGAATATTTGATTATGTTGTTGATAATATTTGATTTTGTGTTGATGATTTTGTGTTGGTAATATTTGTATTCTGTGTTGATGATTTTGTTGTTGATAATATTTTATTCTGTGTTGTATTGCCTTTAAATCTTTTTAGTATTTAGGCCCTCTTTGTTTCAGATTGTGACAACCTATTGTGAGCCCATCATCTGATTATTGGCTCGAAATTTTGTAAATGTGAGCCAATAATCAGTTGGGGGTTCACAATTGGTCCTCACAACAAACAGGGTCGTAATGGGCTGTGAAAAAAGGTTATCAGAGTTCCCAAGAAGCTCTCTCAGAAGCCCTTTAAGTACTAAAAAGACAAGCTAGGAGAGCACAAACTCAATTTGTCTCTTCTTTTTAATCGGATTCTGGCTTTATGAGATAAAAAGATGGCAGTGCTAATATCATTTCCCTAGCTATATGTGTTGGAAATTATTAAAGGGAAATGATTTTTAGCCCTGCCAATGTCAAGTTGTCAACAGCATTTTACTGTTATTAATCCTAGATCTTGGTGTTGTCCATAATAGTGAGAACTGTGAACTCTATCAATTTGAGCTAATAAGAAATTGTTTATCATCTGCCAGTCGATAGTAGTAAGAGTGATGACGACTGGGATGTCTGAAGTCTCCAACAATGGTTTGTTGGAATGGATCAATGGGTTGCAACAAGTGGAAGGCATTAATCTTGGCACGGTAGGCCTATGCAGCTTACGCAATATTGCCACTGTCTTTGTTGATTAGGGTTTGGTTCGTATTGCAATCAAATATTGGGATCTCGATATACATGTGTTTTATTTTTTAATGCAAGAGCTTTGTCCGACTCATGAAGATATTTGCATGATGCTCTGCATTTCCCATAATGGTCCCTTGTTCAAGCCTTCCCTTAAGGACAGCTATGATAAGGCACTGAGCCATCTAATTGGCGTGCCAAAGAAGTCCCTAGCTCACTACCGTCATGCGATTAGTATCTTCCTTCATAAGCTAGTACAAGTCTTTTCACCAAATAGAGAACTGGATAAGGAGTATTGTCGTTGCCGTGAAAATGAATTAGCACTATGTGCTTATACAATGTTTCTCTTTCATGTCCGATCAGAGTCATCCGACTCGATCCTGTTATATTTTGTAGGCTTGGTTGATCAAGTTCGCCAATGTGCAAATCTAGCTTCTACTGTCTTAGCCGAACTTTTTGATAGCCTAGATAGTGCTCGCCAATCTTCTGGATCTGACTTCTTAGAAAGTTTCGTCATTCTTTATGTAAATATTAGATGGTTTATTAAAAATGCTTGAATGATGTGCTTTGTTATGGATAATTATTCCTCACTTTCCTTTCTTTATTCAGGTTTGGTTAGTGGAGAGATTACAAATATTGGCTCCACCACCTTTGCCAATAGGCCCAATACGACCCTGAACGAGGAGTTTTAATACTCGGGAGGTGTTGGTTTCATTCGATGATCCCGCCAGTTGGGCTATATGGCTTGAGGGTCACGAAAGTAAGGACATCGCCTATGGTTGCCCATTTGCTCTGCAGTCCTCGAGACTTTTGGTCAGAAGTGCGTTTGGATAATGGGCTTCCAGAGCACTTCCTCTTACTTGCCTCTGCGGATCCTTCAACAATACTATGGAGCCCAACATCACATAGAAATTATGGATTTTTCGGTACCGGACTCCTTTCGGCCTCAACCCTTGAAGATGAAGACAGTGAATGCGATTGATAGATACTGGAATCGGCGAACCATCATTGCCCTTCAGAACACGCCCACCCCTGGAGAGGTGAACAACTATTTTTGGGAATGGTATGGGACTGGTGGGGCAAGTTGTGCTCTTGGGGCAAGTGCTGCTTCTGGGAGCGGTGCAAGGGGGTGAATTATTTGTATTTTGATGATGTATTTTGTTGGACGGGTATCGGGTCTATGTAATAGCTAATTACTTAATTATGCTTATGTATAATTCTCAAATAGTGCTTATGTGTAGTTAACTTAATTGTTCAATTATTACTTCATGTTATTTCTTATCTTTGTAATGTTTCATGTAGTTTTATATTTCGATGAAAGATAAATATCACACACTCTCTCAAGTACAACATACTTGCATTTTGCATTGCAGTACGTCCCTCATGGATGTAGTGCAAAGCAAAATGTGCTACGTCTAATGCAAAATACCCTCGGGAATTCCCACGTAAGATGGTCTGTTGGAAAATCCAATGGATTCGACACTGCGCCACGGAAAATCCAACCCTGACCGTACTCTTGTAAAATAGTGAATACTCCCGAGAATTCCCACGTAAGACGGTCTGTTGAAAAAATCCCATGGATTCGACACTGCGCCACGAAAAATCCAACCCTGGCCCTATGCCTGCAAAATGGTGAATACCTCCGGAAATTCCCATGTAAGACAGTCTGTTGGAAAATCCAATGGATTCGACACTACCCTATGGGAAACCCAACCCTCACCCTACCCCTGAGCTTACCCCTACATACCCTTGCTTGCATGCATGTAAGACACTCACAGCAGAAAATATCTATCATACTTAGCTGAAATAAAAGTAGGGCAACCCAAGAGGGGGGTGGATTCGGAAATTTAAATTTTTTGCCTAATTAAGTGTAATATTAAAAATAATTTTAACAATTAGTAATTATAAGTTTAATTAGGATGTTTAAAACATTACAAGTTTAAGTCTAACCCTTGTTAATTAACATAAACATAAAGAGGGTTAGAGATTACCAAACACCAAGTGCAAGAAGCCAAGCAAGAGAAGAAGAGGCACACCAAGATTTATAGTGGTTCGGTCTATCAACAAGACCTACTCCACTCTTCCAAGTTTGGCTCCTTGGATACTCCACTAATGGTGAGATTCTACAAGCCGAATCTCCAAGCTTTACAAACGCATTCTCCGCCTCCGAGGGAACAAACCCTCTTTGCTCCAGATTCACCATCTTAACGGGCCAAATCAGAGACCCTCTTACAATCAAGCTTCTCCTTCCAAAGGCCGAAGCGAAAACACTCTTCACAATCTTGATTCTCCTTTCTTACCGGGCCGAATCGAAGACCCTTAATACAATGAAGAATAATAAAAGAAAAACTCTCTTAGCCTCTTGACTAGGCCTGATACAAAGGTAATAGCTCTCAAAAACTCTCCAAGAGAATAAATAATGTAGAACCTATAGAGATCCTCTTGGCAAATGTAGAATACAAATTCAAAGCATAGAAGAGGAATAACCTTTGATATGAAAGTTTAGGTTCAAAATAGATGTGAAATGATCTTGCAAAAGGTTGTTTAGTTGGTCATGGATAGGGTATAAATAGGCCATACAAAGATATGACTGTTTAGGGGCAAAACAGTAAATAACAGGCCAAAAAAGAACTAGCCGTTTGAGCTCCAACGGCTACTTTTCGATACCGGCACGGTCGACCGAGGTGTCGCGGTCGCCCACCTTATCGGGCGCTCTCTTTTTTATTTTGAAATTTCTTACCGCTGCGGTCGACCATGTCTATCGCGGTCGATTGGACTTTTTATTTTTTGTCCAGATCCCTATCCGCAGTCGCCCGGCTCTATGGCGGTCGACCGGCTCGACCATGCTGGATTGTTTCTGGATTTCCAGAAACACATCTGCGGTCGCCCGGGAGGCCCCGGTCGACTGGCCTGCTAAGTTTCGGTAGGTGCTGGATTTCCAGCCACCATACCGTGGTCCCCCGGGAGACCGGCCCTGTTTGAAAATTCAATTTTAAATATAAAAATTTCAGGGACTTGGGCCATTGTCTTTGGGCTTTTGTCCAAGGTTTTCAAAGGTATTTTGGGGAGTGTAGATGGTTTCCAAAGATGTTAAATTTATTTATGAAAACCATTTTGAAAACCCTTTGAAGGTACAAACACAATTAAACAAGAGGACTCCAACATAATCTAAAAGTGTAAAACCTTGAGTCTTCTTGATGTCTTGGCTCCACCGCACTTTCTTGGATATCTTCAACTTGTGAGTAAACTCTTCGACTTTCTTCGGGTCTTGTGAATTTCTCCATTCTTTGAACATCTTCTATATTGTATGAGAAGGCCACCAACGCTAGTTCATCTCCAAGCTTCTTCTGGCCCTTGTAAGGCATGCTTGTTGTGGACCCCGATCCCGAGGACGAGTGGGCAAGGGACACGAGATCCCGCGTCAATCCTCTAAGATCTCCACAATGTGAAGGAGAGCTCTACCAAGGAACTCTCGAAATGATGCCACTCACAGCATGGGTGGCGATACAAATGAGATACCTCTCGATTCAAGGACTGGCCCGGAACCAAGATGTACCTATAACAAAGAAGAGTCGCCATCCAGGGAAGTAGGCCCTGGATCCCATGAAATACTCTGTTGCAACGGATAACCAGAGATACAAAAGTCCGTGCCTGATGACGAATGGGAAAGGTGTTAAGCGCCCCCAATTCGCCCAAGTGCAAGCACCTGGTCTCTTATGCCATTTTAAATTAATTTTGAAAAGTTTTGGGCTAAAATCATGTGAAATGGGAATGAGCATCCCCGAGAAAACGTCTATCTAAGCATGCATGACCCGGGGATGGGCAAAAGAAAATAAACATCCAAATCCTAACTCACCGCATCTAATCCTAACTCATCACATCTAGAAAAGCAGTAACATCCACACGCACAGCTACAGCTAAGCAGATAATCAAGATAAGATGAACAAATGCTACAACTAAGCAGGTGAGAGGACAGATAAGCACAGCTGTAAACTACCAAAGCAATAGAATAAACACACTAGCATGCGAGCCTATGTAAGAGATAATGCTAAGGAAATAATAATCAATCTCATGCTAGGAAAGTAAACAAGCTAACAGTAACACATAAGAAGTCAAAGATAAACACACAATGAGCTAAAAGATACAGGGAAAGAAATGAATCAGAAAATCAACGGTACATGAGGACCGAGAATGCCAGGGAGAAGAAAAGTGAGCGTACGATAGGCTCAGGGAGCGATTCTAATGAATCAAGCTCAGCGATCCTGATCCGCTAAAGATCGGATAAGTCTCACGATCGTCATAGCCTATCGTTGGGCTCAGCGAGGACAATCCCTGTGAAAGGGCCACGCTACGTCGTCGCCCGTCCCAAAACCCGATAAAACGTCGGAAAACCGATAAAACCAGAAAACCATGATCAAAATCGGAAATGAAATGAAAGGAAGGCTCCGAGTGACCTGGCAATCACCATCCTTGCCCATTTTGGTTTTTGTATTTTTGGAAAAAAGCTTGAAAGATATTTTCAGATGCTGAAATGATTTTTTTAAGGGTTTAAATGATTTTATTGAAAAGTTTGACTGAACTTGGGATGACGATCCGAAGCTGCCTACGTACCCTGTGAAAAGGGATCAAGCCAACGTAGTTCGAAACAGCTTTTCGAAAAACGCTTTGAGTGTTTTTTTTTTAATGTTTTTTGGATTTTTGTTATTTGATTTTTATGTATTTTTATCCCTTTTGATCGAAAGGGGGTTTTGGCTCAAGAGGTTGCCGTCCGTCATCGCCTGAACAACCCTTCATTCTTTCTCATTACAGGCCATTCGACTATCCCCTGATGATTGCGACCCAGACCTGCACCGGGAAGGTACCCCTGTTTACGCATCATCTTTACAACCCGGGGATTAGTGCTGGTGAGGAACAAAATCTCTTCATTCTTTGCCTTTTCAAATGATATGACCGTGACTTCTACAGAGAACCCGGTCAGACTAACATCACCTTTCTTTTCTGAGATACCCTCCTGTGAAATTTGGCCTACCTCTAAATCAGGATCACCCTTGACTGTTATCACCCTGTTGTTTCTGATGAACTTCAGTTTCTGGTGCAGTGAAGAAGGGATAACTCCAACCTTATGGAGCCAAGGTCGGCCAAGCAAGAGAAGGAAAGACGCTTTGATATCGAGCACTTGGAACTCTACTTCAAAGATTTCTCCTCCTATCAGAATTTCGGTTGCTAGCGTTCCAATAACATCGCGTCTGGTACCGTCATACGCCAAAATTCCTTGTTCGGAAGGGATGAAGTCATTCGGCCCAAATCCCAGGACAGTAGCAGTGGCTAACGGACATACGTTCAGTGCGGACCCATTGTCAACTAAGACATCTGGAACCTTCTTACCGTTACAGACAACAGTGATCTTCAGCGGACGCGTATGATTGTGACACTTAGATGTCAAATCTTCATCAGTGAAAGAAAGAGTCTTGGACACCCTAGCCATCCTACCAAACCAACCAGCTCATCTGATGTAATATCTACAGATACTTGTGCAGCATTCAACTCTCTTAGTACAACTTGACGGTGCTTTGGAGACGCCATGAGCAAACCCCAAATTGAAATATTGGCCTGGGTCTTTTTAAGTTGACGTAAAAGACTCTCATCCTCCTCTTCGCAACTCGGCTTGTTCTGCTTCTGTGCTTCTGCGGCCCTTACAACTTCAGCTGGGTTCTCAGCTCTTAACTCGGCGGGTTTGAAAATTCGCCCACCTCGAGTAACATGGCGGACTTCGTCACATTGATCGTTCAAGAAATCAAAGTCATCGTCATCAAAGCTCAGAACATACGGAACCACATTTTGAACTTCCTCTTCATCGCATTGAAGGATGTAGGGACCAGTAGAAGACTCAGCATAATCATCTTCGTCTCCGCCCAGCACATAAGGTTTCCCTTCCTCTACTTCTTCAACTTCTTCGCCAAATGCCAAGACAGTCGGTGAATCGGAAGCGATAGCACAAATCAGGGAAGCAGGGTCAAGGATAGGCTCTTCAGTAAAAACCGCCCCAACTTGTAGGTGGAGGGCGCGCAGCATGAGCTGGTAATGGATTCCGGGTAGTGTTTGGCATAAATACAGCGATTTTTTTCGCTTCTATCATATCCTGAATTTTATGCCTCAAGGCCATGTAGTTATCTGTTAGGTGCCTTGTTCCTTGATGATATGCACAATGCTGATCTTCACGCCAATATCTGGGGAGAATAGGCGGTGGAGGTCTCGGTTCTAAGAGAGTGATCTTTTTGTCTCTTAGTAACTTCTTGAGAGCGACGGATAAAGGGTAAGGTAGCGGATCAAAATGCCTTGGCGCTTTCCTCGCTGGCTGCTCTGTCTCTGCTACAACTCTTCTCATAGGGCGCGCAGCAACCACATTGTTAACCTCAGGCTTTGAAACTACCATTGGTTTCTTTCCATTCCTCGGATCAAAAGATGATTTCGCCAGAGAACCCTTCAACAACGCATCTTCAGTTATGGTTCCTGTCTTGATCAAGTGATTGAAATCAGAATAATACTGCGTCGCCATGAAGTGGTAATACTGCGGAGACAGGTTCTTGACCACAATTTTGATCTGATCTTCTTCAGAAGGGCGGTTAGTCATCTGGGCCGCTTTTCTCCTCCATCTTCTTACGAAAGACGTAAATGTTTCCTGAGGTCCTTGCTTGATCGCTTTCAGATCCCTCTTCGTAACTTCAATTCCTTCTTCCATCGAAAATTGCTCAACAAACTTGTTAGCAATTTCGTCTAAGGTTCCGAGCTCTTGGGGTTTCAGATGAAGGAACCACTTCTTGGCTACTCCTGCTAGAGACATCGGAAACACCTTAGCGATCTGCTCTGGAGACAGCCCATACCCTTCTAAATTTGAAATGAACGACCTCAGATGACTCCACGGGCACCCCGTCCCGTCATATTTATCAAAATCTGGCATTCTGAATTTTGGAGGAAGAGTGACACCAGGGAAAAGGGAAAAGTCAGACATATTGATCTTCCTTGGGCCCTTAACTTGCATGCTTTCAACTTGCTGGGTCAATTTTTCAACTTTATCGACCAATTCTTTCTCTTTGCTTGGCTTGACTGATTGCGGGAGACAGTTCTCCTCTACATACTGCTCGTCATAGAAATCATCTTCAGGGGAATGACAGACCGAACAAAGCCTGGAATCACATTGGGAGGATTTTGGACAACAGGTTGTTTCGAGGTAGCGGCTTTATCGCTCTTCAACTGAGTAACCTCTTCCTTTAAGGTAGATACCTCTCTTGTAAGGTTCCTCATCATGTCTCTCATTTCAGCCAGCATCTCATTTGACTCGGCCATTTGGTTAAGACTAGGGGAGATAAGTGGAAATAAAGCTGGTGGGAGAGGTGAAGAAGATCTACGACTTAGCCTCGACGTAGAAGATTGCCGGGACCAAGCAGGCTGTGAAATGGTAACTTTTTTCGAAGCAATGGCTATTGCTTAACTCAGACTCCTGAAATGGAAGTAAGAACACTAATTTAAATTAAGATAATCAGAAAGAATGTTATGCACAAATTGAAACAAGAGGTAATACAAACACATCTCTCCTCTGGGGAAAGACCAGCAGTACAACAATTGTAAGAAGGGTCATGACGGCCCATCAAACCTAAACGGATAACCATCACACTCATGTTGTTTCAGATAAAAATCCGACAGCATAACGGCGTTACAAAAGGATCATGGCATGGTAAACTCCTGGTTTATCACTAACACTAGAGCATAAAGTCATACTCAGAAGGTTTTAAATAAAATCCGGCAGCATAACAGCCCCGTAGAAGGATCATGGTAAGCTCATGGTTCCTCAATAACCCTAAAGAATACCGGTCACACTCAATATATTCTGGGTAAAATCCGGCAGCATAACAACTGTACAAAGAGATGTGATAAGGTAAGTACATGGTTTAGCTACCAGCCTAAAAAGATGATGACCACACTCAGGACATTTAGAGAAAATCCGGCAGCATAACAGCTGTACTGAGATATATGGTACGGTAAGCACATGGTTTATCAATAACCCTAAAGGATAATGGTTACGCTTAAGGCTTTTTGGAGAAAATCCGGCAGCATAACGACTGTACAAGGAGGGTCTCGGCAACCAAGCATAAAGAATACGCCGACAAGGTCAAGATGAAACAGGGCTCTCAGCAAGAACACACTCTAGTAGTGATAATGGCAAAGTAGACTCGTAATTGGCATGCAGAGCGATCTGATCAAGATCGATCAAAGGATCAAGCTCAGGGAAGATAGATCCTGGCTATAAAGATAATGATGTGAAACCAATGATCTGATCATAATCCAAAAGACGGATGGACGGGAAAAATAGATTAGATTAGGAAAGAAAACCTAGCTATGAAGCAAACCCTAATCTAGTGATAAATATATGTACATATATATACACCCTAACCAGGGGCACCAACCCTAGTCTAATCTAGCGGAGTCAAGGAAGTCTCGACTCATGACAGACAAGTGAGTGTACCAGGACCGCATTTGTAGCCACACGAGGTGAACTACCCTAGTCTATAAATGGGTCAAGGCTCCTAACTCTAGGCTCCACATGTGTAAGCAACACATGTTCATCCCCAAATGAATGCAATATATATATATATATATATATATATATATATATATATATATATATATATATATATAAACACGGGCACTTCCTAGTTGGATTTCACTAAGTCAGAAAGTATATACATAATATATAAAACAAAGTAGGGCTCCGGACTCAATCTATCGGGTACTATGCGTATGAACCATACTTAATATGTATAACAAAAGTACGCCCAATGTTATACATAGTATGCTTCATTGCTCATCGGCTGCTGTAAACACAAGTACGCCTAGTGTTTACGGCTGCAGCACCGGCGCATAGCTTGGTAATAGATACAATAATCCCATCCAGGTAATGACTTACCATCTGGCATGTACTGTATCTATCCCATGGAGCCAATAATAAAAAACAATGAAAGAAATAAAGAATATGATAATGCATGTTGTGCAGTGTGTGAATCCCTTGTTTTATTTACGCACCTACTTGGTGCCCCTGGATTCTAACGGAAAAGGTTCCCATTTAAAACGATTTTAATCCAAATTTCTTCAAAATTAGTAAAAATGGCATTTTTACAGAGTTGGGCAATGTTCCAAGAACTCCCCAGCAGAGTCGCCAGCCTGTGGACCCCAATCTCGAGGACGAGTGGGCGAGGGACACGAGATCCCGCGTCAATCCTCTAAGATCTCCACAATGTGAAGGAGAGCTCTACCAAGGAACTCTCGAAATGATGCCACTCACAGCATGGGTGGCGATACAAATGAGATACCTCTCGATTCAAGGACTGGCCCGGAACCAAGATGTACCTATAACAAAGAAGAGTCGCCATCCAGGGAAGTAGGCCCTGGATCCCATGAAATACTCTGTTGCAACGGATAACCAGAGATACAAAAGTCCGTGCCTGATGACGAATGGGAAAGGTGTTAAGCGCCCCCAATTCGCCCAAGTGCAAGCACCTGGTCTCTTATGCCATTTTAAATTAATTTTGAAAAGTTTTGGGCTAAAATCATGTGAAATGGGAACGAGCATCCCCGAGAAAACGTCTATCTAAGCATGCATGACCCGGGGATGGGCAAAAGAAAATAAACATCCAAATCCTAACTCACCGCATCTAATCCTAACTCATCACATCTAGAAAAGCAGTAACATCCACACGCACAGCTACAGGTAAGCAGATAATCAAGATAAGATGAACAAATGCTATAACTAAGCAGGTGAGAGGACAGATAAGCACAGCTGTAAACTACCAAAGCAATAGAATAAACACACTAGCATGCGAGCCTATGTAAGAGATAATGCTAAGGAAATAATAATCAATCTCATGCTAGGAAAGTAAACAAGCTAACAGTAACACATAAGAAGTCAAAGATAAACACACAATGAGCTAAAAGATACAGGGAAATAAATGAATCAGAAAATCAACGGTACATGAGGACCGAGAATACCAGGGAGAAGAAAAGGGAGCGTACGATAGGCTCAGGGAGCGATTCTAATGAATCAAGCTCAGCGATCCTGATCCGCTAAAGATCGGATAAGTCTCACGATCGTCATAGCCTATCGTTGGGCTCAGCGAGGACAATCCCTATGAAGGGGCCACGCTACGTCGTCGCCCGTCCCAAAACCCGATAAAACGTCGGAAAACCGATAAAACCGGAAAACCACGATCAAAATCGGAAATGAAATGAAAGGAAGGCTCCGAGTGACCTGGCAATCACCATCCTTGCCCATTTTGGTTTTTGTATTTTTGGAAAAAAGCTTGAAAGATATTTTCAGATGCTGAAATGATTTTTTTTAAGGGTTTAAATGATTTTATTGAAAAGTTTGACTGAACTTGGGATGACGATCCGAAGCTGCCTACGTACCCTGTGAAAAGGGATCAAGCCAACGTAGTTCGAAACAGCTTTTCGAAAAACGCTTTGAGTGTTTTTTTTTTTTATGTTTTTTGGATTTTTGTTATTTGATTTTTATGTATTTTTATCCCTTTTGATCGAAAGGGGGTTTTGGCTCAAGAGGTTGCCGTCCGTCATCGCCTGAACCCGACGGAAGTGTTCCCATGATCGAAAGGAATCGCGAAACTCAAAGAGGATCCCGAGGGACATGCAAACAGTAATCCCGAATAAATGAAGTAGATCAGTAACGATAGAAATGATTCAGATAAAAGCCAAACATTCTTTTCTTTGTCTCATTTACAATCAAATGCTCATTGAAAACTCAAGGACAATCAAAAAATAAAAATCTGTTACAGATTCAAGCCCATTATCTAGAACACACCCATTTTACTCAAAATTGAAACCCACAACCACCAACAATTAAACAAAGCGCAATCCAGAGGGATCTACTTGCTTCTGTCAGGTCTTCCAATACAAATCGAATGAAGACCGAAAGCAATAAGAAAATGCGAATCAACTCATGCGATCAAAACCCCCTTAGACATCGGCTCGAAACCATTCGAAATACATGAATCACTTAGGAAAAGAGTAGATTAAGCAAGAATTTCATTCCCGAATTATAACTAAAACATCTAGGATAAAAATTGCACACCAAAAGAAAGAAATGAATAATAAAAAAAATCACTCACAGAGAAGACGGACAAAGACCTGTGAAGCCCAACCCGAATTCTCAGCTAAAACTGCTCGTTCAACTTACGAAGTGAAGCTGCCCCTCTATCTCCTCTGTTTGTTTGTTTTTTTTTTTTTTTATAAAAATGAGAGCCCCATGCTCAAATCTCTCTCTTTCGCACCCCTATCTACTTCTCTCAATCTCACACCAGCCCTTTCTGCTCCTCTCTCTATTTCTTTATGTTGTTTTTTTTTTCACAGATCTGAGAATTGAAGGAGGAGAAGATGGGGGTCGGTGGTGGAGATAGGCGGTGGAGTCGAATTTGTAGGGGGTTTCAGCAGCCAGTGGGGTGGGTGCTGATAGGATTTGGGTTTCAATGCCTTGAAGCTAAAAGGATAAATGAAGAGGGTTTAAATGGAAGAAGAGTGGTAGAAGAAGAAAATGGTGGAGTAGGCGGCTGATGGTGGCAAGGATGGAGGTGTTGGCTGGAGGAGGAGTGGCCGGAGAAGAGGGATTGGTCGGAGATGGGAGGGGTTGAAGAAGACGTAGCACCTCTCCTTCTCTTAGCTCTCTGTTTTCTTTTTTTCTCTTTTTTTCTCTGCTAATCTCTTGCAAATGAAGGTGGGTTTAAGAGGTTGGGGATGGTGATGATGAAGATGGAAGAGGGTTTTCGAAGGGTGGTGTGGGTGGTGGTGGTGGTGGTTCGGTGGAGGTGGGTTTCGGCTGTTGGAGTGGAGAAAATGGGTTTGGGTTTTGGGTTTTGAAGAAGGGTTTGGGGTGGAGATGGGTTTCGATTTTGGAGGTGAGGGTTGGAGGAGATGAGGGTGGGAGAGGGTTTTCGAATGGGTGGTGGTGGTGGGGTTCGGTGTAGGTGGGTTTCGGCTGTTGGAGTGGAGAAAATGGGTTTGGGTTTTGGGTTTTGGGTTTTGAAGAAGGGTTTGGGGTGGAGATGGGTTTCGATTTTGGAGGTGAGGGTTGGAGGAGATGAGGGTGGGAGAGGGTTTTCGAATGGGTGGTGGTGGTGGTGGTTCGGTGGAGGTGGAGGTGGGTTTCGGCTGTTGGAGTGGAGAAAATGGGTTTGGGTTTTGGGGATTGAGGATGGTGGCTGGTGCGGTGGAGATGGAGGTGGTTGAGGATGGTGGTGGTGGTGGTTCGGTCAAGGTTGGTTTCAATGGTGGTTTGGGTGGTCGGATTCCGGCAAGCTTGCCGGAATCAATGGAGGTGGGCTTGCAGAAGGGGATAACGAAGAGGGTTTTGATGATGGGAAACGGTGGAGGAGATGGTGGTGGGTTCTGATGGTGGAGATTGGCGGTGGATGACGGTGGTGCTGTTGCCTTGGCTCCCTCTCTTCTCTCTTCTCTGCTCTTCTTTTTTTTTTAGAAAAATCTCCCTCTCTTGCTTTCCCACGAGACTTGTTATTTCTATAACTAGGGTTGCCACCCTCCTCTAATCTCAGCCATCCATTTCCTTCCTTTCTTGATCCTATGGCCCTTGATTCCTTATCCCTCTTATCCTAATTCTATCCTAGAAACCCTAAACCTAGAGTGTCTAGTTGATCCAAGCCCTACACCTCCTCTCTTTAATCTAATGGCCTATGCTTGTGGCTTGCATAGGAAGCAATGGAAATGTCCAATAATGCCCTCTTGGAAATGGGAAATGATATATTATGCCCCCCCATCTCTCTCATGGGCAGCCCCCCATCTAGTGTATTTTATTTCTTCCTTTTGCACTTGAGTGGGCTGCCCCAAGTAATAAAAAAAAACCAATATATCTTTCTCCTTTTAATACAGGGGCTTGGTATTGTCACACCTTCCTTGTTTAAATCAACCTCATTCCATTTGCAAATGAAACAACCTCATCCTCGCTTTGATAATCACACAAACTCAGCTTGTCATTTGACAGATTTTTAATTCGAAAATGTACCCATTTAATCACGGTCTAAACATTAAGAGACAAGGTAAGTTAGTAAAATATCAAGGAGAGGTCGAGTTAGCATCATCCACACTTGAGAAATTTGTGTAGAGAGGTGTCAATACCAAAACTCAGGGGTATTTTGTAACTCTTTCAATTTTTTGCAAAAATGAGATAGAGGATCAGGGCAATTGAACGGAGGATGCCAATGGGGTTCAGAGATCACCCAGGCTTTCAAACGATTTCCAAAATATATGGAAATGGGCATTTTTAGGGTTTTCGGGTTTGATTTTTCGAAAATTTTGAGATTCGGCTCCGGGATCTTGACTCAACTTCGGGATTGGGATTTTATTCGATTTCTAGAATTTATTCGATTTTGAGGAAAATGGTCCGGTCAAAATGGGGTGTCTACACTTGTGGAATCTTTGACTTGAGCTCTTGACTTGAACATCTTCCAAAGATGATGTCTCCAATGTATGTGCAAGCTCCTTGGTTCATTTTGTATGTCGATCCGTAAGCCATGTGTTGAGTTGTGTTGTGTAATGGCGATATGACATGTAAAGTTCATGTCTAAGGCACAACACTACAAAACAACACATTAGTCCATAAAGACTAATCACTTTGGGTTTGCTAGCATCAAAACAAGAAGGTAAAGTTGAATAGTTGAACCCATGGGAACCCTTGGGCTAACATTCGCCAAATATTTTACAATTTGATTGTGTCAAAGGCAATTAAAAAAAAAATGGATGAGACTGTCGACCAAGAATTTCAAGGCAAAGGAGATGTAGGTGATGATGACGTAGTTTTTGAAGGGGACCTAGAATACCACTATGATGAAGAAGAATATGTGGAAGAAGCTTATGATGACGACATAGTGTTGAGTCCGAACGCAAGGTCATCGATAGTTTTATGGTTACACGTAGTTAAAGGAAGGAAAGCTGGCGAAGGACATGGGGGATCCAAAAAGTGAAAATGTAAGCACTGTAAGAAGGTTTACACTAGGACTTATACAAGGGTGCACGCACACCTTGTAAAAGCACCAAGAGGTCAAGGTCAAGGAATAGCATATTGCAGTGTAGTTGCAAAAGACAAAGAATTACAAGATCATATCAGAAGTCAAGTCCAACGAGCAAAGAATTTACCCGGGAGAGTGCTACTGAAGAAATCACGGTTAGACGTGCTTGGCAAGTCTTTTAGCTCTGGTGGGACTTCTTCAAGTAAGGTTGCTGAATCACCAATTGGCAAGTCTTTTAGAGCAAAGGATAGAGACAATGTTGATCATAAAGTACTGCGATTTTTGGCCGCCAATGGGATTCCCTTTAACGTCCTCCGATCTCCATATTTTTAAGAGATGATAAGTGCTGCCAATTGTGTGCCTGGATACAAGTTGCCTTCTTTTGAGAAAGCAAGAACTTTATTAGACCATGAGAAAGAGAATGTGACAAGAGATTTAGGTGTTCTAAGAGAAAAATGACCTGAACACGGGCTTTCTATTGTCTCTGATGTATGGACAAACGTGAAGAACAAAATCCTGATTAATGTACTGGCATCGAATATATTCGGTTCGATGTTTCTCTATGCGCACGACTTCTCTGCTGTGGAGAAATCAGGAAAAACATTGCAAAATTTTTGTTGGAGGCCATTCAAGAAGTAGGGCCTTGTAAGCTCAAGGGTTCCCATGGGTTCAAGTAATCACCTTGTTTTGAATTAATTAGTCATTTATGAACTGATGTGTTGCCTTGGAGTGTTGTGCTATAGAGAGGTATTTCACAGGCTGACATATGCTAGCACACCACCATACATGGCCTATACTTGAAGATTAACCAAACACAAGTCAAAGGAGCAGGATCATACTTAGATCAATCATGCCTTGGAGGCTGACATATGCTGGCACACCACAATACATGGCCTATGCTTGAAGATAAACCAAACACAAGTCAAAGGAGCTGGAGCATACTTGGATCAATCATGCCTGGGAAAACAAAGGAGAAGCTCAACATCAAGCATCTCAAGCATTCAAACAAGCAAAGGAAGATCATTGAAGGTCAAAGCTTAAGGATCAACATGCAAAGGAGCTTGAAGATACTGGTGGCATCATCCTTGGAAGATGTCAAAGCAAGGAACTCAAGTGAAGATCTCACAAGCAAGCCAAGAACCATATTGAACATCAAATAAAGATTGGCTCCAGAGTTTATTCAAGAGAGTGTTTAAAATGGTAGAATGTATTTCCCTCTCTCTTGGACTTTCTCTTGATCAAGGCACATCTTAAAACCCCAAAAAAATATTTTTCAAAGATACTCACAACCTTAAAAAGGACTGAAATGGATAAGTGAATGACCATGGTGGTGTACAAACATGTTGGGACCAATATGGCGTTCCATTAGATAGTATAAAAACAAGTTCTAAGGGGCAAGCCTGGATCATCAACTAAATCCTATCATAACTGATCCAAAATATTTTCAAATATATTTTTAAAATATTTTCAACAGAAATATCTCATTGTTTCCATTCAAATCGAGTATAAGAATGTCGAAATCTGACGAGAAACGAAGGAGATATGAATTTTATAAGATTGAAACTAGAATCTGGAATCCAGGTTCGGAACTCCGTAGGTTTCCACGGAGCTCCGTGAAGCTCGCTGGAACAAAAAAATATAGCCGTTATGGCTATAACCGCTAGTTTCTTTTTGACCCAGAAATTACCAAAATGCCCCAAACGGTCGTATTGAGTTGGATACCCATATATACACATCAAATGGACTTTAAAATCAAGGATTATGATGTTCCAACTCTAAAAACCCCTAAATCAAACTTGTTTATCAATTTTGGGTCTAATCTCTCTCCAATTCTCTTTGTACCTTGATCTTAAGCAAAACCATTTGAGATTGGATTAGACTTTATTTGTAATCAATTTTTAGAGAATCTTGTGAGCTATACATTGTATCAAGCCTACAAAGAGGCCAAGTGTTCTACAACATCTTTTTCATCTTTTTCATTGTATTTTGGTGAAAGGAACGCTGTATTTAAGTTCTTTGGAGCGGTTGTGCTCGGATTGAGCAGTGGAGCTCAGATTGTATTTGGCGGAAGGAATGCAGTATTTAAGTTCCTTGGAAGATCATTTGTGGATTCCTCAAGAGATTAACTTGGGAAGAGTGGAGTAGGTCTTGGGTTTAAGACCGAACCACTATAAAATCTTCTGTCAAGCTTCATTGTCTCTTCTCTTCTTCTCTTTTGTAAGTGCTTCTACTCTTGACTCTAAAACTAATCCGTATTCTTGATCTACTTAAAACTAGTGCAAGAAAGTTTTCCAAAGTTCTAAAAATTTTAAAAGACACCCACACCCAATTCACCCCCTCTTGGGTTGCCTATTGGGATTTCACTTGGTATCAGAGCTAAAGGCTCTTATATAGATTTTTGAACTTTCAAATTTCTCCAAGAGAAAAGATCTATATTGGCAACCTAATGGCTTCTAGACTTCCATGTTTTAATGGAACCGGCTATGGATCTTGGTCGATCCGTATGAAGTCCTATCTTAAAAGTCTTGATGGGGATATCTTGAGAATAATCGAAAATGGTTTACCTTACCCAAAAGACTAAGTGATTATGACCGAAAAATATTTTCTCAAAATTGCAAAGCTATGATTGGTATATGTTGTTCATTACCTAGTTGTATGTTTGAGAACATTGCATCTTGTAAAAGTGCTAAAGACATTTGGAATGAAATAGAAAAATCCCATAAAACAAATCCTTGTCTTTTAGCATCAATTCAAGAAGAGAATCCCCCTAAAAATAAAGGGTCATTTGAAAAACTTAGAAAGGGATATGATGACCTCTACAACGAGTTAATAGATAGAGACAAAAAGAATATACTTATTAAGAAAATTATTGACTCAATGAAAAATAGAATAGAAATCCTCCAAAATGAACTCAATGAAACTTCAAGCAAAGAAAAGAAGTTGTTTGAAGAAAATGAAAAATTAGAGAATGCAAACATTGAGCTCCTTGAAAAGTGTAAATTATTGAGTGAAGATAAAGAAGAATTAAGATCTAGCTCATCTCATCAAATAGATTACTTAGAAGATAAAATTGAGGAGATGAAACTACAAAAGGAAAATATTGTTTTGGAATGCAAGAAACTATAAGATGAAAAGGACAAATATGTTTGTAAATGCTCTTATAGTTTATCTTATCAGGAGGGTCCTACATCCTAGGTTAACTAGGCTTGTCCTACAGGGAAAAGAGGGTTAACTAGTGAAACTAATCTAAAGGTCAATTGCTAATAAT
This sequence comes from Tasmannia lanceolata, assembly GCF_043159265.1. Lineage (NCBI taxonomy): Eukaryota > Viridiplantae > Streptophyta > Magnoliopsida > Canellales > Winteraceae > Tasmannia > Tasmannia lanceolata. Next base: position 61,645,903 of record NW_027518695.1, on the reverse strand, counting down.
AGCAATCGGCCGTGATGAGGCTGGACTCCTAACTCTAGTATACCCTAAAACCTAGAACACAATGTGACGTAAATGTTCCTAAAGCGACTCTAAAGGTTCCTACGAGGTGGGACCGTGATCCAACGGTTCCAAGATTGACTTGAACATGGGTTTACCCAACCCAAATTATTAGGTTAATAATTTTCAATTATTTTCAGGGTTCCTAACACCTAAAATTTAGGAAAAATCTAAGGCTCTAAGGGTTAGTTATTTCCCTACATGTGTTGAATTCACGGAAGGGGATCGTGCTTTCTACCCTTACACAGTTCGGCAAATAAATCATGATATACTGTTGCCTGACATTTTCTCAGGATTTCCGTGGACGAAGACCTCGGAGCCAACAATATATTTAGATTTAGATGCTAAAAAGTCAATGGTTGATCGCAATGAAGAAACGATTATGAATACAACCCTTTCATCTAAAATGACCTAGATTAGCTAGTTATGAAGGAACTTAATGATTTTTAAGGTTTCTATTCAAATGACTTAAGGATTACATGCATTCGGGAAAGTTATGATATTCTGAAATTTTTCACGATTTTTAGAATTAAAGTGAATTTTTAATGATTTTAACAAAATCAGACCAGATTGATAGTATTACAAAGAAACATATAGCAAACATGCTCCAAATCATTCCAAATTATCACTATAATATGCTCACAGTAATATCAAACCACAATATAAATTTCACACATTATCTCTGAAATTTACTATTTTAAATATATTTATTTATGTTCTATCAGATTCAAAGACAAATAATAAAAAATATCCACACATGCACAACAAATTCAAAAAAATCATAATATGATTTTTCTGGGCCAATTCATCTTACTACAAAATTTTAGGTTCCGAGGAGTTCATTTGATGGTATCTCCTTCATACATGTGAAAATAAGTAATTTTCATTAAAAATTTTGAGTAAATATAATAAATAAACTCAAAATCTTTTTTTTTAATGAGCAAACTGGGGTTAGGCAGACCCCTACCAAATATATTAAGAACAAAATAAGAATGAATTACACTCTCGGGTATAGTGCCAGAGGCATCATTGCAAAGAATGAGAGAAAAATCATCAGGGAAATTATCACATTGTTCACCTTTAATAGGGCAATTCCATTAGGATAGGTAGTCTGCTGCTCAATTTCCTTCCCTCCAGATATGAGATATCTTCCATGTTTCACATTTTGAAAGCAAATTTTTTATCTTTTCTACCGTACTAGCTCTTTTCCAGGGGCAAGGGAAATGGCCTTCAATAGTTTTCACCGCCATCATGGAGTCAGATTCGACCCATATTTTCTTGAGGTTCTTGGATACTACCTAATGTAGCCCATGATAGATGGCATCCAATTCTAACAAGTGGATGCCGTCTTTCTTAATACTATGAGAGAATGCTACAATTGCTTCTCCTTCCGGATCTCGAATGACACCCCCTATGCCCGCACCTTCTTCCATAACTGAGGCATCAATGTTAAGCTTCATCCAACCATCATCTGGTTTCTGCCATTGAACTGTTTTAGTATGTTTCACCCTGTGGATAATAGGCAGATTCATGTTTTCAGCAATGAGTCTATTTCTGGTCGTTGTGGAGTCCATTAGATTGCTGTGAAGAGTTCTCACTCAGACCTGGCTAAGGATGTTCCTAAGGATAGTGATTTTGTGGGTTGGGGTCCCCCCATATAACCTGTTATTTCTCTCCAGCCAAATGGCATATAGAGCACTCCCAAAGGCAATTCTGATCGTCGTTGCCCCCTGGTTTCCACCTGTAAAATTTGATCTGATCCATTCTTCTTCCTCAGTGAGAGTGGACTTTGGTTTCCTTCTGTGATTGAATCTCCATAAGATGGATCTCCAGATCCATGCTGCATAAGAGCATGAAAAGAACTGGCGGTTTATGGATTCTGGTTCTTCTTTACAGAGAAGACATCTGGTTTCCACTTGGATCCCAATGAGCTAGAGTCTATCTTTTGTTGCCAACTTGTAATTAGCAATTGAACCCATGTTTGGGTATATGTCCCTTGAACCAAACAGTTATGTACCAAGGAACTTTCAAAATTTTCTTTCGAACCTCGTTCCATGCTAATTTCATTGTGAGGATGCCATCCGGGCACGGTTTCCAGACAGGGGTGTTTTCTTTCCTCTAACATGTTACTAGTTCTAGATTACATATAATAAGATACTAACCGTTGATCGCTTTCCTTGTCTCTAAGGTGTGTAAATCCAAGATATACGCTTTGTCACACCTTGTATACACAAAAGAAAACCCCAAAGATCGCCCAATATAATCCGGTTTTGACGTTTGTTGAAGAAGAGACGAAGAAATCCAAGTGTGCTTTGAAGAAAAACAAGTAATAGAAGATGATCAAGAACACCACAATGGGGGAAGGAATTTTCTAGAGGGGGAAGACAAGGTGGGATGTTATTCCAAGAAGAGAAAAGCCTTGGGTGGGTTTGCTTTTATAGGCACAATGCTAGGTTTGAGTGAATTTGAAAGTTTCCAATGTGAGCTCTCTCTTTTTGGCTTGTTTCCAATTTGTGCTTTGACTTTCCCATTCTTTGATTTTCATATTGAACTTATTTCTAAACCTTGTTTCTTGCAAGCTAAGCAATGATAAATTACACAATGGAGATCCTTCAAGATCAATCTAGAAGCCTTCTCACATAGGAAACTAGCTTTTATGAATGATTTTTGTCCAAAGATGGTTGCCCAACGTTTGAGCTCATTTTTGACTTATTTAGAGGCTGATTCAGGAAAAGTTCTAAACTAGAAAGTTGTAGATATTTTTAAGATGTTCGAAACAAGTACAAAAATGAATTTTTAGACGAGAAGATAAAACGTTATGGCCATTTTACTCACCTAATCATACTCGCCTTTTCTATTTATAACTCTTCCTTCTTTTCATTCTTTTTTTTTCAAAACTCATCTAATATGACATCACCATCCCACCTCATCCATGTTCGGCACCCAACTAAGTGGGCCACCCATGTGGGACGCCTACTTATGTGGCTGACCCACATGGGTGGGTCCACTTGGGCCCCTTCCTATGTGGACTTTGCCCAATGGGCCTTCTCACATGGGTTTTGGGTTTTCATAAAAATTTAATAAAATTCTTTTAAATTCAATATTTTATATATGGACCCAACCCATTTGACATTTATGGTGCACCTCTAACACGTGATCGAACAATATTTTTTTTTGAAAAACAACTTTTTGGACCAAAATGCCCCTATTAGACCATTACACATCCAAATGCGACCAGAATACCCTCAAATTGGTTCACCCCTAAAGGGGAAAGTTAAAAATGAAAAGTCTTTGTGGTCAAACCTAAAAAATAGAACATTTTTAAATTTACTTCTTTTGGTGGGTAATATCAAACATGATCATTTGACATTCCATGAAAATGCCCAAAATGCCCTCAACACTCAAAATTTCCAAATCAAGCAAAACCCCTGAGAGGTCTAAATTTAGCAGGTTTTTCAAAATCCACGGAATCACTCAAGATTTTTCAGACACAACCCGGGGGTAAAATGAAACACATTGGAAATTACCAAATTACCACTGTGATGCAAAAATTGATAAAATTAGGGAAAATCCTGAGAAATTCCAAAATAACAGGTTTTCTTACTTGATTGGAAACTTGAATTCTCATCTTCCGGAGACTAAGGGAACCCCCTAGAGACCTTCGTGATTGCTAATCAACTTCAAAACACCTAAAATGAGGTGAAATTCACCCTAAAATGCAAGAATGCCTAACCTAATGCAGATGACTGACACAGACCAAACAAACCTTTCACTTTTTAAAGCGTAGCAAAATGGGAGTGTCTACAATTTCTACACAATATCCCTTCTGAGCAAACCCGTTCTGACGCGTTAGCTCTCCCGGGTCAACCTGTTAACACTCGGAAGCCCTCCAACTCAGTGTAGACCCATTTCTACACGGTATCCAATCCGAGCCAATCCGTTATAAACCCAGTAGCTCTCTAGGAAGCATTTGTTGTTTTTACACAAATCACCTTCCAGACTGAAGGTGTTTTGCTCTTGCAATGATCCTACAAATCAAATCAAATCCCGAGTAAGTCCGTTTATACACGGTAGCTCATCAAAATCAAACACTGTTTAGAACACAATGTTGTATCAAAATCTTGTGTACGATCCATCATATCGGCCAACAGGTGTCACTTCGACATTTCTGTTATCAGTGTCCACATTGGATGTCAAAATGACGTCCCCTGAGATCCCTCTCCAAGTCAGGTGCCCTAAACTTGACTTCTAATGCCCCTCCTGGCTGTTAGTAATGACGTCCATCCCAGAACTCGTGCTAACGGACGTATTTTTAAAACCCCAGAAACCCATCGGCGAGAGGTTTCCACTCAATGACCTGACAAAAAGACTCCTCGGTGAAGGTTGTACACATAAGGACCCGATGTGAATCTTGCTAGCTTATCATTCGTCTCCATTGACAAAATTTTGATGTCTCCTTACTTTGGCCTTCAGGTGCCTTGCACCCTCTACCAAAGAGGGGCATCTATAGACACCCAATTTTGTCAAGGATGTATTAGTGATTGGTGACGCGAGGAAGAACCTTATGATGAGTTCCAGAGCATCGGTTGTGTTTCTCTCAATCTCTCTTTAGGGCAACAAACTATTTCTGAAAGCTGTTCACAACCGCCAGAAAGCCTGTTTCCACAAAGCACCCGCCTTTCTTGGCAAATCTAAAGCCTGTCTACACAGCAACCGCCATTTACGGCATCCATCGGTGAACCCGTCTGTACACGGCATTCCAATTGGTAGGTTAACCTAGGGCCCAAAACTCTCTTTTTAGGCAGCCAAAGGACACCCTGTCTCCCAAAAGCACCCAATTTATGGTTCATTAGAAAGCCTTGAACACAAGAAATCCAACGTACCTGACCGCATGTGAATCGGAGTCCAATTGGAAGAAATACGGACGATCGAAGTCACCAATAAGAGACAAAAATCACCGCCATTAGAAAGCCTGTTTAAACACAGCAAACGTCCTTTTCGTCAAACCAGAAGCCTTTCCGCTCAGCACCTGCCATTTACGGCATTCGTCGGTAAGCCCGTCTGCACACGGCATTCCCAATCGGTAGGTTAACTTTGGATCTGAAACTCTCTTTTGGCATCCAAAGGGTACCCGGTTTCCTGAAAGTACCCAATTTCTGGTTCATTAGAAAGCCCTGAACACCAGGAATCCAACGGACCTGTCTGCGTGCGAATCGGAGTCCAATCGGAAGAGATATGGACGACCGACTGTACCGACAAAAGACGAAAACAATACAAAACAAAACTGAGAAGAGACGAACTATCGCGGGAACTGATGATGACATTATCCACCTTTATGGGGATGATGTCATCCCAGAATTCGTCCCAGACGAATTCTGGTTCAAACCAGATATTTTACCCCTCCCCTATAAGGGAGGGGGATAAGAGTTTTTTTATCCCTCTTCTCTCTCTCTCTCCCTCTCTCTCTCTCTCTCTCTCTCCCCCCCTCTGGTGTATACACCTTGTTTTAGTGTATTTCTCCCCCTTCTGAGTGAGATTCGAACCCTGAGCCCCTGCAGAAAATCAGACAGAAATCTTAGTTAGCTTGCTTTTAGAAGAGAGAAAATAGAGAAACACTAGGTAGCTCTTTTTGGATGTCGGCACTCCACCGAATTTCTGAAAGTTCAGAGCGTCTTTTCTTTTTTACGCCGTTGTTTTACCGAATTTCACAGAACTACGAGCTACTTTTCCATAGTAGCGCCGTTGTTTTGCTGAAATCTCTACAAACTCGGAGGCAATTTGGCTATACAGCGCCGTTACACTGCCGATTTCTTCGCAACCTTGAAGGCTCCCTTCCAACCCAGCGCGGTAGCGCTGCCGGATTTCAGAGAACCCAACGCCCTATTTTCAATATAGCAACATGGTTCTGCTTAAATTTTGGCAATCTCTGAAGCCTCTCTCATCAAACAAGCACGGTTATGCTGCTCAACTCTTCAAAGCGGTAAGGATAAACCCTAAAAAATGTAAATAATGTAATCCATTTACTTTTCAGTTGTGTCTTTACAAAATGAGTAGGGTGGGTTTCATCATTTCTGATGTCAAACCCCTCTACCTGCCCCCCTTACTACTTTCAGCACTTTACAGCTTTCATTTATGAAACTGTTAGGGTGGGTTTCATCGTCCAGATGTCAAGCCTCTCTACCTTCCTTTTACTAATTCTAGCACTTTACTGCTTTCTGTACTTTTACATTTCAAAGTAAGGTACGAGGTTGAGGTGTCAAAGAGACTTGTTCCGCTACGGCCGAGCGCTTGAGACATTATTCCCTCCGACTTGCTTTTACTTTCTGCACTTTACTGCTTTACGAAAGTAAGGTATGTGGTGGTGAATAAGTTCCCCGGCCCAAGGCGAATTTATATAAACCCTGCTATCTTTCTTTTGTTTTACCTTTTGTACCTTCATTTTCTGTTTGATTTAAGTTAACCCGCGTTGTGAGTAAGTTGCGATATCTGGATCTTCTGTAAGCAACTTACAATATCAATCAGGTTATGTATCGCTTATTTTTTATTTCTTTCATAAATACACTTCATTTATATTCGGAATTAAGCGTAATCTGACAAGGGAAATAAAATCAAATTCTTTCATTTTAAATCCTTCCAAAATGCCATTCTAAGTTAAGAGACCGGATTAATCCGGGCAAGAGGGGTGCCTAACACCTTCCCCAATTGTAATCACAACCCTTACCCAGATATCTGTAAGGACCATGCCTTAAGCAAACAGAGTAAAACATAAGATTCTAGGCCCAGAGCAAAGGAACCCCTGATAACTATTCTTCCAATGAAATTCGACTTGTTACCCATTTCCTTGGAAGAATAGGCACGGGTCTTAGGCCCTAACCTAGGTGGCGACTCTGAGTTTCTCTTACTTGAGAAGTTAGGACTACGGTCCCAAGTTCGCAAGTAGCGCAGATCAAGTAACACCCCCGAACCCCTCTTCCTAAAAACCCAATTGTGGTGATCCCTTGTCGTCCTGTGCAAACCCGGGAAAAAAGTGGCTCCCACAGGTGATCCCCAAGGAGTATAGAGAGTTGAAGTGTGAATGTTGATTAGATGTAGGGTGAAAGTTTAATTAGTAATTATTATGTTAATACAATATTTTATGGAGTTAATTTGGTTATTCTTGGAGTGTTTACATTTGTCGGAGAAGTTAGAAGTTTAGGTTAGTTCACTGATTATCGAGTGGTTTTTTGGGCACGAGGTGGTGTTATTTTGGTTATGTGTGGGTTATTTATGTCAATCTGGGAAGTTCAGAGAGTTCTCTTAGTTCTTTAAAAAGAGTGTGTGCATGTGCGTGTGCGTGTTCAATAGATGGGTCTCCGGTTGTCATTATAGATGCTAGGGTGGGTCGTTCATTTTCGGTAATTTTGACACAAGAAAGCTCCGATTTGTTTGCCATCCTAGATCGTGCATGTAAGTATGGAGGTTTCATCCTTTAGAATCTTCTTCACTAATTGTCAATCAAATCAAATTATAATGGAATCAATTTATCCCTTCGAATCTTTGTCTTGTAAAATAAGTTGGAGTTGTAATAGTGTCAATTTATCCCTTCAAATCTTTTTCGTGGAGAGCTCCGATTTGTATGCAATTCTAGATTGTGCCTGAAAGTTTGGAGGTTTTATCCTTTCAAATCTTCATCAATGATTGCCGATCAATTCAAATTATGAGGAAGTCAATTTATCCCTTAGAATCTTTGTTGTTTCTATTCTTGACAGATTTAAGCGAGTCTAGAAATTACGCCTCAAAATCTTCATCAAACTCCATAATGTTCGACTTAACTATGCAATTTAGACATAATGGATGCTCTCATATTCTTAACTTGTGATCATTCATTTATAGTGTTAACAAACTAATCAAATTGATAATCAATATTTAATTTTTTACCGTGGATAAAAAAGGATTAACTATAAACCCCAATCAACAGCCTCTGGCTTAAATTTAGATTAAATTTAGTCGAGGTTACCTCTTCTGAATCTCCCAACTTTGGATTAAAAAATTGATATAGTTGGCAACTAAGTTAAGGGACATGGGACCGTAGACACTAAAAAGCTAGGCATGTGTCCCAAAGATCAGATATATTCTCTTGAATTTTAAAAAGATTTGAATGGTGTTTTAAAATGATATGTGACTTTTGCTTCAAATAAGGATTAATGAAATCATCATTAAGATTAAATTTCTATTTAATTATATCAATATTAAGCTTAAAATGATATTGCACATGCAAGCATGAAAGTCCTTTTTTGTCATATTAATACTCAATGATTTATTTATTGGGAAGTAGTACTACTCTCACCCTTTTTTCTCAATATCTCGGAAGGGAAAAGATATCCTCGGACCCTTGCTTTGATAATGGCAATTCTCACCTTTTCAAATGGCTCCTCATACCTTTTTTGTTGGCTTATGTTAGTTTTTTTTCAGAATTATATCAACCTTTAATAACTAGTTAACTATCACAAATCTTGCTCTAAATTGATTTACCAATGCCAACTATTGCGACAAAACATCTTACGTAGCTAAAAAGATATAACGACAAATTTTGTGACTTCTGCAACCGATTTGTTTGTCGCCAATGAGTAGGGGTGATTATTCGGTTATAACCGAATAACCGAACCGATTTGGTCGGTTCGGTTCGGTTTTTTTCCATTTCGGTTCGGTTTCGGTTAGTTTTTTTGGAAATTCGGTTATTCGGTTTCGGTTATCTAAAAAAAAATTTCGGTTAACCGAAATAATGGATGAAACCATTTTTTTTCCAAAAAAAGTTGCTTTATGTGCACTCCGTGGGATGATCAAAACTGTCCATTTAATTGATCACAACTTATTTAGGTTGTGCTCAAAAAATCATTTTGATCGGATGATCCTAGCCCTCCGATCCAAGCCAAAATTTTACTTTTTTCCATCTTTTCCTCTCACAATTCGGTTATTCGGTTATAACCCAACCGAATTTGTAATCGGTTCGGTTTCGGTTCGAATTTTGGGAAATCGAAATAAAATCGGTTTTAACATTTCTGTTTTTTCGGTTCGGTTTTAACCGAATAACCACCCCTACCAATGAGTGTACTTCTTGTAGTGATTCAAACATTCAAAAAGGCACGTAACAATGCGCACACGAGAGAGATAGAAAGAGAGAGACTTTAAAATTTTATTAGGACTTGAGAGTACCTCATACTTAGGAAATTGATGTTGTTGGGACTTGAGAGGGTCATTGTTCTATAGCAGCATTTCCACTATTTTATACTTTGTGGATGCCTTAACCAAAGGTACAAGAGCACTATTAGCGCTAATCAAATAAAAATGATGTCTAACCATGTGTATAGCCAAAATAAAATCCACCAGAAGAGGATCAACCAATGTATATATACCCAAAAAGAACAAAGAAAGAATCTGCCAAATTATCCAGAAAATAACTAAAAGAATAAATATGTTTGTAATCATAGGGAAGGAAAATATTCTGAAGAGTCCCCTCCATCATAGGCTGTCAGTGCAACATGAGAATCGGTCTATGGAGGTACTGATGGAGTAGCAGCAACCGGTGGATCATCAGCATAGGATGGTGGCACGCTTTCTGGAGGGACTGCATCAGATGATGAAGAAATCTGGGTCTGACCATCGAAGGGTGGAGTCATCTGGACCATCAACGAATCAACAAAAGCCCGGTCTATAGCCGGGAAATTGTCTAGAGTCATGGGGGCCTCAATAAAAATTCGGAGCAGTACCGTATGTAGAGGGGATGTGGTAGAGCCGGCTCCTCAGTGGTAGATGGAAGCTCAGTCTCTGTAGTGCCCGAAGTCTCGCCGGCTCTCATTCTCTAGGAAGGGTCAATCCCTAGATCCTCAACAGTCAGAATCTTCCTCTTCTTCCTTGGAGGGAAGCCAGCAATCTTGTAGCCACTGGTATCAAGATTTGTATCCTCCTTTGTCGGCACCGGAGTAATAGCATGATTGTCGCTCCGATCATCATCGGACTGTGCCAACTCACCAGTCAGTATCTGCTCATCAGTCGGGACCTGATCATCATCGTACACCTGCTCATCAGTAGGAACTTGATCCTTAGCCTGCATCTGATCACCGATCGGGACCTGGTCATCATCATGTGTCTGCTCATCATCATGGACCTAGTCATCATCGTTGAGTTGCTCATCTGTGTTAGCTGGGACGTCACTCTAAGCCTGGGTGTCGCCATAACCAAGATCAGGAACCTCTAGGTCAAGCCTGTCATCACCTGCTGATATTGTGGCCTCACTATCAGACTCCTCTCCGCCCACGTTGTAGTCTTCATCGTGAAGCTGTAGTCGCTGAGAAAGAGAGGAATCAAATAAAACAAATGACAGAATCTTCAAAGAAGAATGCAAGAAAGTAGAGAAAGTGTACCAGCTCTCGAATGTGAAGTTCTTGAAGCGTGATTGTCTCATCCCTCTGGGACGCTGCCTCCCTCAAGTCACGAGCCTCGTCCTCTACCGCCTTGGCTCTCACCTCGACCTCTGCAAGAAGGGCGACTGATGTGTCTCTCTCTGCCTTAGTTCTCTCTCCCTGTAGAAGAAAGGAGTTATGGAAAGGTAGCAGGCAATATATATGCATAGAAGCATAAATGCAAACATTATATCATACCTCCAGGAGGAGCTCGCATATCTTGGCCTTCAGGCCTTCAACCATCAAGAGAAGCTCGTTCCCCTTCCTAAGGGGAAGCTGCATGTCCAAGAGGATGATATCATAATGACAAAGTCGTATATCTAATGCAAAAGAAAAGGACCGAGAGTGAAGAACCTTACCTCTGGTGAAGACTTTGGGATCAGATATCTTAGAGCGGAGTCTGGAAGGAGGACCGGCACCTTCATCAAATTGCCCTCTCGGACAAGAGAAACACGATGGCCTAGCAAGGGCTGGTGTGGTGGGTTTATAAGAAAATTTCTTAATATATGAATTTATGAATGTACATGTTTCAGGGCTTAGGGAATTTATATATAAGAGTTTTATATTAGATCAAGGTTTTATATCACATCATTGCCTTCTGTAAGAAAAAATAACTTGAAATGCCCACACTAGTTTCTTGTAAAAGGTTTCTTCCTATAAAACTTCAAATTGTAAAGCATAAAATATACCAATGTTAATTAATTGTATGTCAGATCTTTTCAGCAGCGGGTCGAATCTTGCCGCCGACCAAATTTCACTGGCAGTCTACCCACTTGAGGCATAATAATAAGGGGACAAGGCTCTGTTCGATGTCGGTCACATCCTGTCAGCATAGTTCTCAGGCGACAATCAGACTTGCCTCTTATTTTTCTACACTCTTCGACGCATGACACACACACACACACACACATATATATATGTGTGTGTGTGTGTGTGTGTGTGTGTGTGTGTGTGTGTGTGCACTTTTTTAGGAATACAACAACAAAATATTCAGACAAAAACATTGCCTTTTTAGCGTTACTCAAAAGCTCACTTTGAAGAAAACAAGTTGTCTATTGCTTGCAACAAAAATAAATACTTCATAGATTTTTTTTCTAAAAATTACTATTGTTTTTGGCTAATCATTTTTTATAAATTAAATACTCATATATAAAAATCCCTTTCTAAAATTATTCATACAAGCACGCATAAATACATGAGCACACACATGTGCGCACATATAGACACAGACATATACATAAACATACAAACACAAATAATGGATGAATTTTCTTTTTTACCTCCATTTTGATCAAGTTGCCGACTAAGACAACCATGCGTGGAAGTAGACCACCATAAATCAGGCTTGCTTGTGATGTCCCCACGTTTTCTTTTCCTATATCACCCATTCCATAATGTTGTTTGGCAAGGACTCTCTCGAGTTGGATCATTACAAGAACCTCGTATCGAACGACCCTGCCACAACTTCTCAACTTCTTTGGCATTGATGGAAATGGACCACGATACCAAAAAGACTTGTTTTGGAGAATTGACATGAAAACTATCTAAAGAAAGTAGAGCAGGCTTAGGTAGAGGTAGGGAAAGGGGCCTTGTTATATAGGGAAAATGCCATTGAAATTGACGATACATACAATGACACTAATAAATCTGACAACCAAACAATATCTGGCAAAGATATTGGCGTGCATTGAAACGTGGAGATATAATCTGTATGACATTATCTTTGAGGATGCCATTGGTGTTGACAACCAAACAATATCTGGCAAAGATATTGACGTGCATTGAAACGTGGTGATATAATCTGTATAACGTTATCTTCGAGGATGCCATTTGTGTTGACAACCAAACAATATCTGGCAAAGCTATTGGCATGCAATGAAACATGGTGATATAATTTGTATGGCGTTATCTTCTTGGATGGCATTTTCACAAATTTAGTAGGTTTCGGTGGACTTGACGGTCTGATAGACCCAAAAGGTCCGAACTTCATTTTACAAGACATGGGCACAATAGTTTGATCAATTGGATCTAATTTGGACCAATATCATATGGTCCAAGAATTGTACTAGATCAGGCTCAAACATAGCCAGAAAATCAATTGGCGCATCCTAAATTGTTTAGAGGAAGCTATATATATATATATATATATATATGAGGAAACTGTTGGTGAGCTTAAGCTCACCAAACTTATGGTGAGCTAGCTTGCCCAATCACATGGGGGCCCACTTTGTTAGGATGATCCAAACCATTCATTTGAAAGTCCCTTATCATAGATAGGGTGTGTACCAAAAATCAGCTCCATAGGATCATCCTAACCCCTCCATTTGTGGAGGACAAAAATGGACAGACAATATATATATATAGAGGAAAGTGTCTCTAGTCTCTCCCCTAGATAAGCTTATCTACTCCTCCCTTTAAAAAAACACAGTGGGCCCACGCTGTTTGGATGATCCAAAGCATTCATTTGATAGGTCCTAACATAGATAGGGTGTGCCCAAAAAATCAGCACCAAAGGGTCATCCTAGAACTTCATTTTGTGGTGCCTTGTGGTACCCAGAATGGACACATATAAACGTCCACGTTTATATGCGTCCATTCTGGACACGGTGTGCCCAACAAAATGAAGTTCTAGGATGACCCTTTGGTGCTGATTTTTTGGGCACACCCTATCTATGTTAGGACCTATCAAATGAATGCTTTGGATCATCCAAACAGCGTGGGCCCACTGTGTTTTTTTAAAGGGAGGAGTAGATAAGCTTATCTAGGGGAGAGACTAGAGACACTTTCCTCATATATATATATATATATATATATATATATATATATATATATATATATATATAGAGAGAGAGAGAGAGAGAGAGAGAGAGAGAGAGAGAGGGCGAGGTTTCTGAGCTCTAGCTCAGCCTGAGCTAGAGCTCTATAAATACACTATCTCCATGTTGTTTGACTCATCCAACCCATTCATTCTAAAGGACCTCACATAGATAAGGTGTTCCTAACAAACCATCTCCATACCATAATCCTAACCATTCAATCTATAGAAGACAATTATCTAGCCATCCATTCTAAACCTCCAAAAATCATAACCCTAACCCTAATCATAACATATAAAATGAATGGGTTGGATGAATTAAACAACTATGGGAATGGTGGTTTCTGAGTTCTAGCTCACTCTGAGCTCGAGCTCAGAAACCTTCCTAATATATATATATATATATATATATATATATATATATATATATATATATATATATATATATATATATATATATATATATATATATATAGTTTGTGAGTAGTTGCTCAGATAAGCTTATCTAAGCAGAGCTCACAAACCATAGGGACCCAAATTTTGGGGGTGATCCTAAGCATTCATTTGGAAGGCCCCATCATGGATGGGGTGTGTACCAAAAATCAGCTCCAATGAATCATCTTAGGGTGTCCATTTGTGGAGGGAAAATGGACAGATACTGTTTCTCCACAAATTTGCTCATTTTTTCCCTCCACAAATGGAAGCGTTAGGATGATCCAAAGGAGCTGATTTTTGGTACACACCCCTTCCATGATGGGGCCTTCCAAATGAATTATTAGGATCACCCCCCAAAATGTGGGTCCCCTATGGTTGGTGAGCTCTTCTCAGATAAGGTTACCTGAGCAGCTACTCACAAACCATTTCCTCTCTCTCTCTCTCTCTCTCTCTATATATATATATATATATATATATATATATATAGAGAGAGAGAGAGAGAGAGAGAGGAAAGTGTCTCTAGTCTCTCCCCTAGATAAGCTTATCTACTCCTCCCTTTAAAAAAACACAGTGGGCCCACACTGTTTGGATGATCCAAAGCATTCATTTGATAGGTCCTAACATAGATAGGGCGTGCCCAAAAAATCAGCACCAAAGGGTCATCCTAGAACTTCATTTTGTTGGGCACACCGTGTCCAAAATGGACGCATATAAACGTGGACGTTTATATGTGTCCATTCTGGGTACCACAAGGCACCACAAAACGAAGTTCTAGGATGACCCTTTGGTGCTGATTCTTTGGGCACACCCTATCTATGTTAGGACCTATCAAATGAATGCTTTGGATCATCCAAACAGCGTGGGCCCACTGTGTTTTTTTAAAGGGAGGAGTAGATAAGCTTATCTAGGGGAGAGACTAGAGACACTTTCCTCATATATATATATATATATATATATATATATATATATATATATATATATATATATATATATTTATATGATGTCCACAAAAAATCAGCTCCATTGTCTCATCCTAATTCTTCCATTTGTGGAGGGAAAAATGGGCAGATTTGTGGAGAAACAGTGTCTGTCCATTTCAACCTCCACAAATGGATACCCTAGGATGATTCTATGGAGGTGATTTTTGGTACACACCCTATCTATGTAAGGGCCTTTTAAATGAATTCTTTGGATCATCCCTAAAAATGTGGGCCCCATGTGTTTTTCTCGCTTGAGCAATTATAAGCTATACGCCCTCGAGCGCACTGACATTTTTCTCATATATATATATATATATATATATATATATATATATATATATATATATATATATATATATATAGAGAGAGAGAGAGAGAGAGAGAGAGAGAGGACTGTTGGTGAGCTTAAGCGCACCATTTTTTTGGTGCGCTTAAGTTGTTATAACGCCTCCCATTGGTGCACTTAAGCGGGACCCAAACATTTAAACGAATGGGAGGCGTTATAACAACTAAGCGCACCAAAAAAATGGTGAGCTTAAGCGCACCAACAGTTTTCTCATATATATATATATATATATATATATATATATATATATATATATGAAAGAGAAATAAATGGGGAAAAGTATTTCTAGTTGTCTGACTAGATGAATTTATCTAGTCCGTCGACTAGAAATAGGGGGTGGGCACACGTAGTTTGGGTGATGTAAACCATTCATTTGATCGGTCCTGATATAGATAGGGTGTGCCCAAATAATATCTTCGTAGGATCATCCTAACCCTTCGATTTGTGGGGGTTAAAATGGACGGGCATTAACCTCCAAAAATTTGTCCATTTTTCACCTTTCCAAATCGAATGGTTTTCTTGATCCAGTGAAGTTTGGCAAACTTCAAGATCGTGCAGACGCTCCTTTTCATGTGGTCCAGAAAATTTGGGGATAATTCAAGATTGAATTATATTGTGATTAGGGCATTTCAGCTACTTTTAATATTTCTTATCTTACTCCATATCATGAAAGAATTGATGCAGGTGCATTCCATCTAAAATGTTGCTACTCAATTTTGAAGCTAATTGTTGGGATAATGTATGAAAGAATTTGGAAAAATGGTGGACTTGAAAGTGGTAGCTCTTTGAAATATGTTTCAAACGAGTATAGACACGCAAAAATCGGATAAGTAGTTAGTGAGATATGACTATTTTAGTGGACCGTGTCAGTAAGTTCCTAGGCTAATTAATGTGTTTGTGAGTTACTAAGTTATTCATAAGTTTGTATGTCCCTAAACTAGTTAGTCGGCTAGGTTTAACATTTTTTCTCTTGTATACCTCTATTAAAAGTGCTCCAAACATATGTAATGGGGGTTTTACTTGAATAAGAGAAGCTTTTCTAATATTTTGGCATAAATTCTACTTCTTGTTCTTCTTTCACAATCCTAAGGATTGCGTTCGTCGATCCAAACGATATCAAACATGTTGTTGCAGTTGGTGACGGACCACATGCTCTTATGTCTGGTGCTCTATTTTTGACGGACCACATACAATTATGTATGTTGCTCTATTTTTGTCCCCAATAGAAAGGTTTTGGGATAAATGTCCTTGGGATAGGGTGTTTCATTAATTAGATATGAATAGATCAATGATGAACTACAAGGATTTACCTATTTCCGTTTAGGGTTACACCTCGAAAATGCTATCTATCTACTAATTAGAGTACTAATTAGAGTTCCAACTAGATGTGTCCTGCAGACCCCCATATACAATATGAACAGGTAAGAAACCGACTATCCAACATTTAAGAGTCTAGGAATGTTTAGCTTATATTAAAAAGATGAGCATTGGACCATTATATAGAAGGAATGTCACTTTCCTTGAGGAGTATTAAATGATTTCATCTTCAATCATGGCAAAACGAAATGTTTGTTCTAGAGACTCACGATAATGAGAGAGAAAGAGAGAGAAGTGATTTTTACCATGGTGGGTGATGTAAGAAAAACATTTGAGAGAGAGAGAAATCTTTGGGTGAAGTAAGAAAAACAATTGAGAGAGAGAGAGAGGAATCTTCAAATGAGTAATTTCAAGATCGAGTGAACATATAAAATACGGATCTAGAAGATTATGGTATGGGATTACCATCAATCGGATTGTTTTTCTTTAGGAGTTCACCAACAAATAATGGATCAATTACGTGACCAATTATGTTGTTTGCGGTCCAACCTCTGATTGACCCGAACCATTCATCTCATAGGCCTTGCTTTAGGTCCTCGATTGCCTGTATTCGAGTTAGTCATCGACAAATAGTATGTGCATTTTGTTTTTGGACATTCAGTAAAAAAACTTGATATAGATATATCTAAGGGATCACATTCAACGGCTATAAATATACATTATTACATGGCTCAATTCAATGATTTTAGCAAATTTAAGCAACAGAAAGCAAGGCCTACCAAATGGAATGATTCAAATCAATCAAAGGTGTGACCTACTGCACATAGTATGTTTGCCTCATTATATTAACTTCGTGACCTACCGAACCGTTCTCTTTGTTACATCAGGTGTTCCATCATAAATCAATAACTAATTTCTCATGAAAAAAAAACAAACTGTGGGTGTAGCTTGCAATTGGGTCGGGTTAGGATGAGCTTTTGTTAAAAAATGAATTCGAATCAACCTAAACCTGACCCGATTTTATGGTAAAATTTCAACCCGAATTCCACAAAATCAACATGAGTTGCACCCCTAAAACACATTGTATTTCTTTGCAATATGAAAAATGTGCCCTTACTCGCACACATGTGACATGAAGAGACCTCTCACATCAATAATAATAAATATTATAGTGCTAATATGGAGACCGATTTGGGGACCTAGAGTGGAACTGAACAAATCCTTACATGGAACTAAGCATGGGAGGGGTAGTTTTTCCACTTAAGAGTAAAAAAACTAAAAATTAAGGAGCCAAGATTGCAAGGTTGTGAAGAGTCCCAAAATCAGTCTCCATATCATTATTCTAAATATTAATAATTAATTTGTTCATCGGAGTTCCATGATTGTCGAAATCATATGAAAAGGGACACATCAATTGCATGTGTATTTACGCGGCAAATGGATTATATCGTTTACGCAGCAAATGGATGATAGTATCCCCCCCTTATTAGTACAATTATGTGAAGGTAGCACCCGCCGCTTGTTGCACTTTAAAGAAGTCCATTATCACGCCCTTATTAGTACAAGCCTTAAGCTGGAAACCCCGATACCATGCAATTTTTCGGTCATGATCAAACATTTATGGTAAACCCGGATCGGTCTATCTGTCATGCAACAAAATCAATGATCTTGATCTCATCATATATCTAAAATAGATCTCATGGAACCGACATAATTTAATACATGACTCTTTACTAAAACAGGGTATGGCATTCACCTCACAGTGTATCTAAAATAGATCTCGTAGAAACGACGTGAATTAATAGGTTTGAACATCTTACTAAAACAGTGTGTCACAAAATCTCTTGAATTGATGGGACTAGGCATGACTCACGTGTCTTTTCCTATATCCTCCTTCAAAAGTCATGTCTCCATACAATTCCCCTTTTAGCCATTATCATGTTACTATCTTAGGCTAGAAGTGCGACAGAAGAGGCAAGACGAGTCCATTTTGATTTCCCCATCTCTCTATTACCAATATTGGAAACCTAAACCCATTATTTGACTTCTTCATTCCACTGCCCACTCAATAAATCCTTTAACTGTTAAAATCCTCTACTAAACCCGTTATTTAGGCCTCTCAAACTACTAGCAGATCCCGGCTGAGATGGATCCCAACGCCACACCTTCCTCCATATCATGAAAGTGACCCAGTCAACTCAGGGATGAGTTGTCATTCAAAGGGGGGAGACTGATGCAGGTGCATTCCAGCTAAAATATTGCTACTCGATTTTGAAGCTAATTGTTGGGATAGTAGAATTTGGAAAAATATTGAACTAAAAAGTGGTAGCTTTTCGAAATATGTTTCCAACAAGTATAGGCACACAAAAAACGGTTAAGTAGTTAGTCAGATATGACTATTTTAGTAGACCGTGTCAGTATGTTCCTAGGCTAATTAATATGTTTGTGACTTACTAAGCTATTCATAAGTTCGTATGCCCCTAAACTAGTTAGTCGGCTAGATTTAACATTTTTTCTCTTGTATTCGTCTATTAAAAGTGGCCCAAACATCTGTAATGGGAGGTTTAGTTGAAGAAGAAAAGCTTTTCTAATATTTTGGCATAAATTCTACTTCTTGTTCTTCCTCCACAACCCTAAGGATTGCGTTCGTCAATCCAAATGGTATCAAACATGTTGTTGCAGTTGGTGACGGACCACATGCACTTATGTCTGGTGCTCTATTTTTGATGGACCACATACAATTATGTATGTTGCTCTATTTTTGTCCCCAATAGAAAGGTTTTTAGATAAACATCCTTGGGATAGGGCGTTTCATTAATTAGATATGAATAGATCAATGATGAACTACAAAGATTTACCTATTTCCATTTGGGGTTACACCTCGAAAATGCTATCTATCTAATCATTAGAGTTCCAACTAGATGTGTCCTGTAGACCCCAAATAAAATAAGAACAGGTAAGAAACCGAGTATCCAACATTTAAGAGTCTAGGGATGTCTAGCTTATGATAAAAAGATGAGCATAGGAATATTATATAGAGGGAATCTCACTTTCCTTGAGGAGTATTAAATGATTTCATCTTCAATCATGGCAAAACGAATTGTTTGTTCTAGAGACTCACGATAATTAGAGAGATATAGATGTGTCCTATAGACCCCATATACAATATGAACAGTTAAGAAAGCGAGAATCCAACATTTAAGAGTCGAGGAATGTCTAGCTTATGTTAAAAAGATGAGCAATCGAACATTATATAGAAGGAATGTCACTTTCCTTGAGGAGTATTAAATGATTTCATCTTCAATCATGGCAAAACGAAATGTTTGTTCTAGAAACTCACGATAATGAGAGAGAGAGAGAGAGCAACGATTTTTACCATGGTGGGTGATGTAAGAAAAATATTTGAGAGAGAGGAATCTTTGGGTGATGTAAGAAAAATATTTGAGAGAGAGGAATCTTCAAATGAGTACTTTCAAGATCGAGTGAACAAATAAAATACGGATCTAGAAGATTGTGGTATTTGATTATCATCAATCAGATTGTTTTTCTTTAGGACTTCACCAACAAACAAGGGATCAATTACATGAACCAATTATGGCGTGTGTGGTCCAACCTTTGATTGACCTGAACCATCCATCTTATAGGCCTTGCTTTGGATCCTCGATTGCCTGTATTCAAGTTAGTCATCCACAAATAGTATGTTTATTTTTTTTTTAGACATTTAGTAAAAAACTAGATATAGATATAGCTAAGGGATTGTTAGATTTGTTGTAAAACCCCAAACAAAATCGCTACACGTTGCGGAAGAATAAACCGTGTAGAACAAAATTTTTGCTCTAACCCAGGATTCCTGGGGACTAACCTGGGACTAATTGATTTTAATGTGATTTAATAAACATAAATATAAATACCTTATTTTGCTGATGAGAACAAAAACGTCTGCGTGATCTACTCCTCGAAAATCCGCCAACGATCTAATCAATGAGAAACTACAAGTTGAACCGATGGATTCCTTTCTTGCACAAAGGATCTTGTAAACAACTCTTTGTTTACTCTATAACCTGATCTAAATTAGATTATAATGTGAAAATATGTATTTAGATCAATGGAGCTTTGTTGGATGTTTGTCTTTGACTTAGAAAAGACAAAACTAGTTAATGGAATTGAAAAAGTAGAAGAGAAAGACTTTGAGATGTCTCTACCAATTTCCAACACATGGAATTATGGAAGAGCTCTTGCAAACTCTATTCGTTTGTCTTTTATTTATAGAGTTCTCAATTTTCATGTACACAACCCAAAGCTTTTAGAGAAATCTTACAAAATATGAAAACTAGCCACAATTAGAAGCTCCAATTTGGAAACAAGCTAGTTTGCTTTTTCAAGATAGAAACCAAACAATATGGGAGTATTTTTAGAAATTCTTGGACTTTTAAAAATCCCTAAATTGAGGTTTTTCCAAGTAAAAACCGTTGTTGCTTTATTGGATAAAAACAATCCCAAAAATATCTCACACATTGTTTCCTTTTTCAACCTTCCCGCTATAAGCCTGTAGGTCAAATTTCGACCTCCTTTTTCAAAAAGAGTACTTACAAATTAATGTTTGATAAGAGATAAGTAAGTTATGACTGTTTTAGTAAAACAAGTCTATTAGCTAAACTTACAATTATTTTAATTAAATAAACATATTTTCTCCCATCCAATGGGATTAAAAACTCCATCTATATTTTTCTATAATTCCCAAAGTACCCTTATGGTTTATATTAACCATTTTGGTATTTCCAATGTATCCCATAGTGCATATACACTATATACATTGTCTATATCTTTTCAATGCATCAAATGCCACAAAACCAGTTCGTGTAAGTAACCAAATAAATGCAGGACCTCTATCTAATAGATAATAATAGGTCGATCGAGTAGTGAGTGGGATCGTAGCCGTGATTTAACGGTAGATCCTGCAGAACCCACAAGTGGGGCCCACTGCGATTATTGATCCGTAGCCAATGCTACAATTGCATCGAGTCAGTGGCCTCCATCGAGATGTAACCCTGAAGATAACTGTCAAATCATCATACCCCTAATCACATCAAATGTGCAAGTCCTTTCTCCAAGTCCACATCTACTGAGTTGAGTCCTACGGGGGGTGGACATCAACTATCCCCTGGGCTCACTCACGATATACCTTTCAGTCAAGTAGTGTTGGCCCGCAAATGCATTTGCTGAAAATATTTCAAAACTTATTTTGTGAAATCCTTTTGATAAACAGTTTATCAAATCCACCGGGCCAGGTATTTTTCTTGGTCTACTGCTCTGACCAAAACCGTAGATGTTATCCTATGAAATAGGCTGTATAATTCCATGTCGGGTATCACTATTGCCCTCGAAGGTTTGTCCAACACTCCAGTACTACCCTCTAGTGACTCTAAGAAAGTCACGTTTAGATAGACCAAGAATGAGAGACTCACCAACAGACCAATATGACCCCTCAGGTCAAAGGACATGTAAAGGGTCCAGTCTGGTAGAATAGCTCAACTATCTCCTGTCCACAAGCTATTCTAATGTTATCCCGTTCAGTACGCAATCTCATTATCATACCCATTCTATCTTGCTTAGGGTCCACTACCCGAGTGATTAAGATAAGTCACTCCACATCTCGTGCATGTTGGTAAGATTGATGCTAGTTGTATACAGAAAGAGGTGTCCAACCTCAACCCCAACTAGGAACTATTAAGATCTGCAAAGAACCAGAATTCCATATCTCCTTGCTCCCTAGGATCTATGAATCCATGAGCATGGGTTTCCTACTTTGCTACTGAGGGACAAATAAGTGTCAATAACAAGTAGCATGTGACACATATTTAACTTATAGTTACCCATTAATTATCATGAAAAAAAACTTTTATTGATTAACATGTGAAATATGCTGGGTTTTTGGGCACCTACTCTAACAGTCTCCCACTTGCCCTCAAAGCCAGTTATGCATATATCTTAGACCCATCCCCTCAACATGCCGGTCAAACACCTTTTGACTAAGGGATTTGGTAAAAGAGTCCGCAACATTATCCGCTGAGTCAACCTTTGCAATAGCCACATCCCCAATGATCTCCCATATCACATGATACTTTCGAAGTACATGCTTGGACTTCTGATGAGACATCGGTTCTTTTGCTTGAGCATTCGCTCCGCTGTTATCATAGTACAGCGTAATAGGTCTCTGAACAGAGGGCACGACTCCAAGGTCGTCCAGAAACTTTCGCAGCCATACCGCCTCTTTCGCTGCTTCACTCGTAGCGATGTACTCAGCTTCAGTCGTGGAATCTTCCGTTGTGTCTTGCTTGCAACTTTTCCATGACACTGCCCCATTTGCTGAGGTGAACACAAAACCAGATGATGATTTCATATCATCAACGTCAGACTGGTAATTCAACATGGTAATTCAACCTGGTAATTCAACATGATAATTTAACCTCATTCAACCTGGTAATTCTACCTGGTAATTCACACTGGTTATTGAAGATGCTGGCAATTGATGTTGATTGAATGCCTTTCATTATTAATGTTGATTGAATGCCTTTCATGGCTGGTAATTCAACCTAGTAATTCAACATTGCTTTGCCTATTGATGTTGATTGAATGCCTTTCATTATTTCCCAATTAAGAAGTAAACACTGAAGTCAAAGCAAGCTTCATGATAAGAAACAGATTGAAATCCAATTCCATTTCTTCAACACATTTCTTACATAGAGTTAGATTATAAATCTTTCAAAACATCATTTCAAGACAGACAAATCCATGGGTACTACATTTTCTTCCCACTGCAATCCCATTCCAATAAACTACACCCACTACGAAAACATCACATAGAAGAGCACCACCCTATGACCAGGCAAGTAAGGTCCGCAAAATCTTTCCCCTGCGACGATACTTGTCGACTAAGGCCTCCAACCTTTCAAGCTCCGCCAGCGCCTTTGAGAACTTCTCCATAATCTTTGGTACGATAGCACTTCCTCGAAGATATATCGGTGGATCGACGCATTCAAAGAAACCACAGGAAGCACCCATCTAAAAACAGACAAGGTCATTTAGAGTTGGCCCATAATTCATATCCAAAGCATGACCATTAACAAAATATTGCTCTCCTCATAAGCAGAACAGCCCAAGAACCTTCTCCCAAAGTTACTACTAGTCCATGATGTCCTCATTGGCGCTCGTTGTCCACAGTGGCATGGTGTAAAGGTAGAACCTTGTGAACGTTGTCCGCTCGAAGAGGAACCAGCTGATGCCATCTACCTAGGCAAAAAAAATAACCCAATTGTCATCCTTTTTCCAAATTAGGTAAACCCTAACTGTCATAATGCACTTACAAGGGTTTCTGACAAGTAAATGAACCAACATGAATCAACTGGTAGGGTTTCTATTCACAACACTCATTCCAAACCCTAACTGTTATAATGCACTTATAAGGGTTTCTGACAAATAAATGAACCAACATGCATCAACTGCTAGGGTTTCTGTTCTAAAGACTCATTTCAATACACATTTGAACAGACGAAATCAAATACAAGAAAACCCCCAAATAATCACGACCAAGTAAACAACAAACATTAGGGTTTTTAAAGAAATAACATTAGGGTTTACATAATCACAGAGAACAAAGCAAGCAACACTACATTGGATGAAAAGGCAAAGTTTTCTCCCAGAAATACTACCAAACTTCACCACGCAGACGTGATTAACAGAAAATTACTTCGTTTGCACAAGGGGAAATGATGAAATACTATGCTCTAATAATCAACCATACATAGATGTAGTATAAAATCACAAACCCTACATGTAACCATGTAGGAGGTATGTCCAGACCAAAACCCTAACCCGTCGAAGTTCTTTCTTCCACAACGAATCTGTGTTTTCAAATTTTTTAACAAAAACGGTCTATAAATTACTTAAAGACAGAGACATGGGTATTTTGGTCCAAAAAATATCAACCCTGGTTAGTTTCTGCAGTTCCGTTGGGTTAACCTAACGGCCAGTTGACGGAAGGGGTATACTTATAACAAAATGAAACTACAGGGGGTGTAGTTGTCACGTTTTAAACTGCAGGGGTAGAAGTGGATTTGTCATAAACTAGAGGGGGTGTAAATGTAATTTTTCCTAAAGTATAATAAATGAATAATTAATTAACCATTTAATTAATTACTAACTCGCATCCAGTGGGAGTTATACGGCTCCAATTTGTCTTCGAAAAATTCTCTAATTGTCTCTTCTTAACTATTATCAAATATATATATATATATATATATATATATATATATATATATATATACTTTATTAATATCCACATTGATCTAACGGATCATATCCGTCCGTGCAATTACATAAAATGTAGAACCCTGATCCGTTTGGATGTTACCAGGTCATTCGAGTTATGAGTGGGATCATCGCAGGAATCCGACGGTCGATCCTGCAGAACCCTATGGTGAGCCCCACTGCAATCTCGCTCTGTAGTTAAATTACACTTGTATTAGGTCAGTGGTCTCCATCGAGACATAACTCTGAAGATGACCGTCAGATCATCTTACCCCTATTCACATCTTGTATCTACAAGTCCTTTTTTCTTGACTACATCTACTGAGTTGAGTCATACGGGGGGTGAACACCTCTTACCCCCTTGGCCCGCACTGTGATAGTTAGGCCACACCATCAAGGGCATATAATTATATTTATAATGGTAAGTTCATGCATATTGGACTTAGACACAGTGTTGTCAGGCTGTTACTTACTGATGGAGTTGTAACTGTAGATTTTGTGAAGTTAAGTCAAAACTTGCCTGATCCTTTAACAAAAAGTCTTGCAAGAGATATGGTGTTTGAGACATCAATAGGGATAGATCTAAATCCAGTAACATATGACCACCGATGATAGAAACTCAACTCAACACTTGAAGAAACATCAAGTCTTGAGTTCAATGAGCCCAAGTACATCATATGGAGTGGTTGCAAGCACTATATATATAACATCCCAAGGTAAAGTACTTGGTACTTATAATGTGTAATGGAGGAGGTTGAGTAGTGGGCTCTTAATAGGCTTGTAACATAATTGTTAAGGTGCTATAGTTATAGTGGCACTTTAAGCCTACTTATGTGAGTGTGAGGTTGGTGCCGCCTTCTATGACACATGGCTAGTCACTAGAGCAGTCATGAAATCGAGATACAGACACAAGGTTAGTTCATGTGTCTACTAATTAGAATCACTTGAGGAAATGAATTTCTTAGTGAAACGTATCCGGTTGGCTATATAGAATCGCTAGTTACTATGTTGTTCTTGTCAACTTTGATATGTTCTCACTAAGTGAAAGCTCAAATGGTAAGATACCTTCATTTATGCATAAGTGTTCCAAGTATGATGAGATAATACTTTTGATTTTGGAAAAAAGTGAGGGATTGTTAGTGTATTTTCAAAATAAAATAGCTTTTCAAAGTAATGTACAAAGAAAAGTGCATTTGTTTTGTAAAAGTTGGTGCTTTTAGAAAAGAGAGTAAAGTAGCTTTGAAAAGATAGTCCCACATCGGATAGGCAAAAAGTTGGAGAGAGGTTTATATAGCTTCTCCCACTTCTCTCTATTGCTTTATGGCACAATGGGTTCTAGCCATTGGGTGGACCCGTGGGACGGTGCAACGCACCGTTCGCAGACGCACAGGCACACACGCGGTGTGGGTAGTGGTCTATAGGGCGCTAGTGGGGCACTTTACGGCACACTTTGCACTTCGCACGACGCATCGTCGCAAGGAGCAATTGAAGCACTTAATTTTTTCCAGATTAGATCTGGACCGTTGATTGGATTGGTCGGTCGGATCGGGTTCGGTCAGCTAGCTCGGTAGGATTGGGTCGGTCAGGAAGCTCGGTCGGAACAGCCTGAGAGCTTGGACCCGTGGGATGAACGAACGGTCGGCTTAGTGCGTTTAATGGCTACTGCTCAGGCTGGTGCGATCTGAGTCGTCGAATCGTGTTGTAATGGCTAATGGGGATCGGGTGGGATGAGGACCATTGGATAATGTCCCATCTTCCCAACGGTCATGAGCCCAAAGGGTGCGATCCGCACCGTGGATGATCAATCTAATGGCTAAGGGGTTGGAGGGAGGTTTTACTCAAACTAACAGTCACTCCGGGATCGATTTGGACCGTAGAGTCGCGGATGGGTGTGATCCAACGGTTAGAATCGAACCCGCTCAGAATAGGTGCTCTATAAGGGTGCAAAATAAACAGAAAGGGTGCCAGTAGCTATATAAAATGGGCAGAAATGTTTTGTTCTCAACAGAATAACGAAATACACTTGTGGGAACTTCAAACTTCAGGAATTCCGAAGCATGAATTCTCTTGAAAAGTCTTTTCAAAGTTACCGTTTTACAAACTTGTTCTTGTTTATTATTTTCTGCAGAAACAGTAACTAGGGTCTCAAATACTTGTTTCTTCTAAAGGTGGTTCTTGGTTTTGTTTCCGCCTAGTACAAAGCGTCAACAACCATTTTGGTATAGACTGTACGTGCTTCATTGTATCTTGGAGGCAAATTCGTGGTAGCCCTTGCACACTTATTGGTGGGGGCGAGTATTGTCGTAAGGAAAGCGACATCACCTTGAAGCATCTCTTCTATCCTCTATTTCCACCATCTCCACAGCAAATTCTCCAACAAATGCCATCGATGCCGCATCAGCAAGCAACACCATATAAATAGAGTCTTTCAATTCAGATCATAGTCACAAAACAGATTGGATGAAAGGTTTTATAAGAGCAGAAGAGATGTATTTGGCAAATCATCACACAACATCAAAGTTCACACCTCAAATAATCAAGCAATCAAAACATAAATAACTTACCAAAGTGTAAGAATTCTGAGCAATATTCGATCATAAGAAATGTATTTGGCAAATCGTCACAAAATATCAACGCTTTCACCTTAAACAATCAAGCTTTCAAAACACCAATAGCTTACCAAACTCAAGTGTACGAACTTTGAACAGTAGTCACGCATAAGTGACAAATGAGATAGTAAATGTTCCAGAGCAACTAGTGTTCACTCGGTAGTCATTCAATAAAATCAAACTAATTGATGAATGATCAACTGTAATCACAAATCATTAGTGACAAAAATGTAAACTTAAAAGTAGGTACTATAAACTAAGCCATTTTGTGGTTGTAGACTTGAGTCATTCTGTATGTAAACTTAAAAGAGTTTACGAGGAAAAAAAAGGAGAAAAAGAGCAGAGAAAGCGTAGGAGAGGAGACATACGAAAATACTAGCACAAGTCCAACACTTCTAGATAATTCCATGAAGGCTCATTATCTTTTGATAAAGAAAAATGCACATATGTCCTATCCTTAGTGAGAAGAAACATCAAATATTTTAGAGGCTAGGCTCCTTGTAATTCTGGAAAAAGTATGCATCCAAGTTGGTCTGGCACAACTATAGAAGAACACAAGCAGCTCATACACGAAGTATGTTTTTGAGTTACCTTAAGCTCATATAATCAAATCCATAGTGTAATAAACATCTATGCACAAATCCAAGCAACCAAGAACCAATGTCATCTAGAAAACAAATGTTTTACCTTCACTGCAGCAGAGCTAGTGATGGGGCCAAAATCCGGGTTTGTGATCGCACGGCGGGTAGAGAACCTCCGTCGGTATCTGCAACCACAAACAAAGGGGTCAGGAAGGTCCGGGGTGGGTCCCGGACGATCACTTCGACACCCAAGTCAGATTCTAGACCAACTGTATGATGAACAGCAAGACATAACAGGAGCACGATCAAGTTTACCAGAACTAATGTGCGGGCTTTTTCTCTATAAGTTGGGCGGATGGGTTGAAAGTGGAGAGTAGGAAGGAGGGAGCGGGCATCCAGCGCCTTTTCCCTTTTCCCTCCCTTTTTGCTTGGAATTGAATGGTCTTAATGGTGGTTAAAGTTCCCCTTTAATGGTGCTTGGTTTAGGAATTTAATTTCCCTCTCTCCCCCTTAGGTTGGATCGGATCCCCTTCTCAGGAGTTTAATCGCTTATTTATCCCTCTTACCTGCATGCAAACTTCCTTCATGGGACGCCACGTGGTCCTCTCTCATCATTTTGGAGATAAAGCCTTCTTTTGTTGGATTGGATTGCCCCATGGCTCGGCGGCGCGCATTGCTTTGTCGTGTAATCTTATCCATAATCGTAATGATGGGTAATTATGCTTAAGATTTTGGTGGCGGGGAGGTGACACGTGGCGAGATCACATGGCTCTGCCGTGTCTTAACACCTTTCTTAATCATAATTAGATTCCTCTGATGCAAGGGTGACACGTGGCGTGATCTAATTGCCTCACCGTTTCTACTTCCTATCACCAAGTGCAAGCCGGACATCACGATACAAGGATTTTACAGCCATTGTAGATTCCCTGAATTAATTGTTATGAAGGCAAGATAATTAAAATTATTCAACACCAAAAGAACTCAATGAAATCAAGTAAGGATTGGTCTGAGAAGCCGTTATGGTGAAATCTTTGGTACGACATAGGGCACTATACAGTAAAGAAAGACGAATGACCATGCTAGGAATTGAAGTTAAGGAATTAGCTGTGGAATTCCCAATTAAATTATATTTAATTTGAGTGTCTTTAGAGGTCTCAAAAGATGCATGATAATTATTTATAATTACCTTAGTGGTATAGTACTCACTGAACCATCATGCCAAATTGAATTTTTATGAGAACACCTTTTCTGAAGAAAATTAGTAATGTATTTTTTGCAAAATTAATATACTATTAAATATTTATTTTATCAAATGATTATTTTGCTGGAGTTTATAAAACGAAAATATTCCCTTTTTTGTCTCTACTTTCCCACGAAAATCCCTCGTATGCTAGGCAACCTTATAATTCAACTAGAAAATGTGAGTGATAAATTTCCCCCCTTTCTTCTCCATCCAGCCCCTATATTATATTTATGATTCTCTTTTTTACACAAAAGGGGGCTGCCTGAGAAGAAAAGGGGGCCAATCTATCATTCCCCTAAAAAAATCCCACATTTTTTGGGGTATGGCCCATCCATAGTCGGCCACCACAAGATGACACTTGCCTCCAAAAAAAAACAATTATCACAGTCAAATCAAGATCAACATTGATTTAATAAGTGGACCCCACTTGCTTTGGATTTTTATAATGTGGCTAAATCAAGTGACCCTTTCTTATCCCCCTGCAGTGTTTTCTTCTCAATTATCATTACCTATATAAATTTCTTATTTATTCCTTTAATCTTTTTAATATATTTAATTAGAAAAAATGGAGACTATAGAATCTAATCAAGGAAGGGTCTGACCCTATCATAACTCACTACAAGTCAAAAGACTCAAAACTCGCCCGAGTCACTGAGTTAACTCTCCAAAGGTAAACGTTTTCGCAGCTGGCTTTTTTTGCATGTGAGAACAGCCACACAGATTGACTTTTTGATAGGTTTTGTCTTATTCATTTAATTCATATGAGGCGGCTGTTCTCATGTGCAAAAGCCGGCCGCGAAATGGATTTCCACGAAATTGCCCAACAAAATTCTTTTCTTTAATAGTCCTAAGCCCCAGCTTTGTATGTTCTGAGTTGGACATTCAAAAGATGGACCGTGGATATCAATGCTAAAGATTATTTTTTTGGGTCCCATGTCTAATCTAGACCTTTGACATTGTAGATCATCATAAGGAGACTCACATTGTCCTAGCAAAAATCAAAACTTTGTTTTAATTGATGAAATCCTAGACGAAGTTTAAAGAATCAAAGGCTAGGATCATCCGATAAAGGTGGGAATGATAATGGTCATTAGTTGCGGATCAACGGATTTGAACCGTTAAGAAAAGAGCCTTACTTTGAATAATAGAGGAATGATATAGCAACCCAACCATGGTTTAAAATTTCGGTTTCGGTAACCGTTTCGGATCCCACCAAAAACCGAAATTTCGGATTTCACCGAAATTTGGTAATTTGGTTCCAAATTCCGGACCCATGTTTCGAAAACACTTTTTTTTTTAATAAATAATGTCATTAAATTGAAATTTCGGTCCGAAATTTGGTAAATGGTGAAAAATTGAATTTCGGAAAAATTCGGTTTCGCTCAATTTCAGTCCGAAAAATTGAATTCCGAAATTTAAAACCATGAACCCAACAAGAAAATTCCTTAGAAAAAAAAGCATACAAACAAAATATAATAGCTGAATAAAAGTTTTTAATCAAATAGAAAATGTACTAACAAAATAAAATACCTGAATAAATTTTTCAATGAATCTTATCACCACTGAATCATGGTCAAACGGAAAATATAAGAAGCAGGCTCCACTTGCATTGAATTCTTAGAAGGTTACCCACATTAAGTGGGCCCCATCCTAATCACCTTGCATTCATCCGAGTGACCTGGATAATTCTTGGATAATTGTATTAAATACGTCATTGAATTTGGATGAGAAAGTACCCCTTAAGACATTGCCTGTTTGGTTGAATTTGGATTTTAAATTCAAATCACTAGTCCTTTGGCAAGCATTTTTGAGATTTGATTTGAGCCAAATCCACGTAAATTCCAAATTCTTTATTGGGCCCCAAATTCTAGCTCATGTATGTGATCATATCCGTTGATCCAAACGGAAACAATAAGTACTACAAAGAACATCTTGATCAGGTGATCCTAGGCCCTTGATCCATCAACCCAAGCTCAGGGTTCTACTAATAAAATCTAAACCATTGATTTTTCAATCCTTTATCTTACACATGCGATCTAAATTGGGGATGAGACCAAGATCACGTGGTTCACTTCATAATATACTGCAAGATCAACGGTCTAGATTTAACCTACCAAAAACTATTTTACCGTTGATGGTGAAAGTGACTTTCTGCCTACTCCTCTTCTTCACTGTTTTCCAAAAAGAGGGAAGGAGAGTAGTTGAAACGCCATTTTCAGAATTCAATACTTTCGGCCACACAGGGGCATTTATGTAATTTCATACCATCCAAACTGCAACGGACAACAACTGGACCTTACCAGACCTGAAAAAGATGCCTCACTCACTAGTCACTATGCACAAAGTAAAAAAAATAAAGTGTAACAGATGATGCTCTCTATTTCTCAATCTCCATCAAAATCTTTGTAAGTCAAAATTCTCAATCTTCTGATTACTTTGCTTCTACTCTTCGCTTCCTCAACATGATTTCAATGTCTGGCAGAGGAATTGTCTCCTTCTTATCCATCTTAAGGTAAAACTTGAAACATTCTTCAGCTTGTACAGTTTTTTACTTTGTATTCTGAAAGACCAAATTCACAAAAAGCTTCAATGGAATCTGGGTCGAGCTCAAAAGCTCCAGAAAAATTAGACACCCAAAAGGGTAGGCAAAAACCTGATCCCTGGTCGGATAAGATCGAACCTTTCGTCCCAAACACTGACCACAACCCTAGATTTTTGAAATCTTGGGCTAAGAGGACTGGTTTCAATCCTAATTTGTCTGGAGAAACGGTTAGTAGCATCGGAGAGAGAGACCCAATTGAGAAAAATGGTACTGATGAGTTTGATTTGGATGAGGGTCTTAATCGGCCAGGTGGGTCTTCGCCTAAAATCGAGATTGATCCAGTTTTGGGTGGGAAGGTTAGGCGTGGGAAGAGCGGAATTGAAATTGAGCGTGTTCGTGGTTCGGGGAATGGGGATCGGAGAACTGAAAGTGATGCTGTTTTGGGTTCAGTTGAGGGGCAGAGGGGAGTTGAAAAGGAGGCAAAAAGAGTTGGGATTGAGCCTGCTTTGGGGTTTAAGGATGATAATAGGAGGATTGGGGTGGAGCCTCTTTTGGATACTCAGAATGTTGGATTGAATGGGAATGGGAAGGGAGTTTCGCCGGCTAATCCAAATAAGGACTCTGGCAAGGCTGAAACAGGAGTTGGAATTGAAGCGTTTTCGGAGTCTCAGGAGGTTGAGATTCCGGCATTGCAGAGACCATTAGGAATGAAGTGTGGGTTGACAGAAAATCCGGGTTTCGGTTAGTGCATTAAACCCTTTTCATATCGTTATTCTTTTGGTTTAGTGTGTCCGATGCCTATTATGTTTAAGATAGTTATATAGGTTTATGGTTGTTTCATTAAGAATAGTTATTTGTTTGGTAACTGGTTACCTTGTTTAACCAATTTTGAGGTGTGATGTTACAAGAATTGGAGCTGGAAAGCAAGAGTCTCGAGTATTAAGCTCCTCTTATCTTTTATTTTCTGCTGTGAACAGTTTTTTCGTAACCTCAAGTAGACCAATAGTCTGCTTTCTTATTTTTGTTGTTCTAATTGAACGTTTTATGCTAACTTATGAAAAACGAGTGGTATGTGCTTGCTAGAATCAAAACCTCCCCATCTTAGTTATCGATTCCATTTCATTCGTTGTTTCGTTTTGGTCAGTGGAATGGAATGTTTCAGCGTTTCGTTCTCGGAAAAGACGCTATGACCGGAGAAATATTTTTGAATAGTTAATTTTTTTTAAAAAATCTAAAAAAATAAAAAATTGGTAAAAATTGGAACAACCAGGTCATCCTATGCAATCCAATCCATCAAACATAAAGGTTATAGAGATCCAAATTTCTTAAGATTCTTTTCCAATGAGGGTAAATACGAGGGGGAATCTATTTCAGGGTAAACCATTTCGGTGTAATCTACTTACCATGTATTGGTTTACTTCTGATTTAATTTTCGTCGTTCCATTGTACAAAGTAAATAAGGAGAGTATTTTATTTCTATTGTCCCAAGACCACATATTGTAAAGGGTAAATGTCATAAGAGTATTTTAATCATATTCCATGACCTAAGGGTATTTTGGTCATTTTCACTTGATATAGAGGTATTTCTATCATTTTTCATGATGGTCACGAGTTGGCACAGACCTGGTCGTCACGGGTTCGAGTCACGGAAACAGCCTCCTTGGAAAGCATGGGTAAGGTTGCGTACTGAAGGAAGATTATCCTCTTCCGGCAAGATCGCTATGCGCAGCAGAATAAAAAACGCATAGAACTTTAAAATTTTCTTTTTGATCTTGCAATCGCCCAAGATCCTAGAGTCTAAATTAGTTAATTATATTAATCAAACATAAAGAAATACCTCTTTGAAGAAGAAATCAAACAACCACGCTGCTTGATCTACTCCTCGAACAGTTGCGATCGTTCTGAACGTCGCGAACCCCGCAAGTTGAACCGATGGATTCTTTTTCTTTGCTCGGACTATTGGGGATGTGAATAAATCTTATTCACCTCTTTAAGGTCTGATCTGATCTAATCAATACCTTTGGGTGTAGAGAACAGAGAAATTGATTGGAAGCCTTTCTCTTTGACACTATTTCAATTGGAAGAGAGATAAAGAGAGAGAGATGGAAAACAATTTTTGCAAAGGGAGAAGCAAGGGGAACGAATTTTGGAGTATTCCTAACTTCAAATTTCGTTCAACCCTCTCTCATATATAGAAAATATAGTTTTGGTTTGATAAATCCTTGTTTCTCTCTCCCAATTCCTATCCAATTGAGAAACCAACTTGAATTGAAACTCTTCGAGTGAATAAGACTCTCCCAAACCTCTAAGGCTATATGGGGACACTCAAGATACATGGGAGAATGGGTATGGATGCCTCTCTCCAGCCTTTGTGGCCTTATCTCGTAAGAGTTGGTGTTGGAAACAATGTTCTGAAAATCAGAATCGTATCGTAAATCGTAAGAAGGGTCGAATTGTAAATCGTAAGATTTTTTCAATTTTAAATCATAAATCATAAATCGTAAATCGTAAGATATTATTTATATATAAAAATCTAAAAAAAAATAATAAAAACTAGGAAAAATTATAAATAAGAATAAAAATAGTAATTATCAATTTTCCATTCAAAACTATTAAAATAAATAATATGAAATGCTTGATAACAACTTAATCGATTGTCATAATTAAAATTAATTAACCATTCATTACCAAAATGGCAAAATCCATTCATTCTCCAGACTAACACTAGCAATAAGCATGGTTTCGGTGGAGACCGAGACCGAAACCACCAAAACCCGAAACACTCATTTATTTCAGCCGAAATTCGAAATTTCGGTTTTTCTGAAATTTGACCCAAAAAATCTGTTTTTTTTTTAAATTAATTCAATAATATTGAATAAAATATTAGTTTCCATTTTTGTACCAGATTTCAACCGAAATTTTGAAATTTCAGGATCTGAAACCTGTACCGAAACCGAAATTTTAAACCTTGGCAATAAGTAATAGTAAAATTAATAAACTTTGAACATGCTTTGAACCATCTTTTAAAGTTTCGGTTTCGGACCCTTGATTTTTCGAAATTTCAATCGAAAATAAATGAAAAATGAATATTCAAGAAATTCTAAAATTTCGGCCGAAATTTTGTAACCTTTTTTTTTTAAAATACATTTTCTCAAAATTTCAGACCGAAATTACCGAAATTTGGTAAAGGCCGAAATTCAAAATTTAGGCAAATTTCGGTTTCGGTCTCCACCGAAATCCGAAATTTAAAACCATGCTTTGAACTAACACTAACAATAATAGAAATATTTTTGGACATGCTTTGAAGTTTGAACTAACACTAACAAAGAGTAATACTAAAAATAATAAACTAACCGTAACATAAACAAGAAGCAAGGAAAAACAGGGCCTAAAGGGTATTTATTTTGGGCCCAATCAATAAATTAACAGTAACATGTTTGTTTTGGATTTTCAGAACTGATTGGGAGTGTAAAATTGGGTCCAATAATCAGTTTCAGACTCGTTTTGGATTTTAAGAACTCAAATCAATTCTCAGAATCCAAAACAAACAGGGCCTTAGGAATTTGAGAACCAATTTTGAGTCCAAAACTGATTGTTTTCCCTAAATTTAAGAATCCAAGAATCAGCTTTGGACTCACAATTAATTCTCAGAATCCAAAACAAACAAGGCCTTAGGAATTTCAGAACCGATTTGGAGTCCAGAACTGATTAATTTGGGCCGTCCAATAATCAGTTTTAGACTAAAAAATTGGTTGTCCAAATCCAAAAGGAACAGAGCCTTAAAGGGTCTTTTTACTTTAAAAAAAAAATTATTCTCAAAATCTAAAGCAAACATGACATACACCTAAGTCAGTGTTTGCTTTGGATTTTAAGAATTGTTTGGAGTTAAAAAAAACCTAACTCGCAAGAGGAGATTAGAAAAAAGTTTGCGCCAGTGTGTTGACTAGTGTGTTGACCAGTGCCTGACAAGATGAATAAGTTTTAGAGACCAAATTATGAGATTTTTTATACCGGACTTTTGGGATTTAATAATGTTTGGACATGATAGATTTTATGAATTTTTAAAATTTGAAAAATACCCCACCGTTTGGAAGTTATGAAAGTTTAAATTTTGACCCGACCCTTTGTCTTCGAATTTTGTACTAGAACAGGAGAGTTGACCTTTTTTCCTTTTAGATTTGGGTCTTGAAACTATTTTTAATAAATCCAAATGGGGGTTATCCCATTACTTATATGTAAATCTTAAGGAAATCTTAAGTAAATGGACAATAAAATAGTACAGGAGAGGAGAGGAGAGAGAAGAAGCAAACCCTAAATTGATATTATAACAAAAAACAAAAAACAAAAATAACAAAAACCAAAGGTAAAATGAATCGTACGATTGACATTCACTCCAAAACCGATTCAGTGCAACGATTTGAATCGTTACCTGTACGATTCGATTCAAATCGTACAATTTTAATCGTAATTCGTACGATTTTGATAACATTGGCTGGAAACAAATTGCTTGCTTTGTAGATCCTACAATTTAGCAATTCTTATCCAACAAGGAGTTTGAATGCAACTCAAAGTCTTTGAGCAATTGGGACTCTTTTCCCCCAGCTCTCCAACTGATTTAGGAGTGTTGTGGGCCCCACAAACCTTATCCAAATGTGTGTCCTATCCCAATTCCCAATTTCGTTCTAATTCTGCAACTTTTGCAAAACCGGTTTCAGAATAACTATCCTCATTCGGATTACACATTATTATGCTTATTATTAATCAAATTAATAATACATCATAATGTATAATAATTAATTAATAAATTTAATTAATTAATAACTCACATCCAATGGGAGTTATTTCGGCTCCAATTTGTCTTCGAAAAATTCTCTTACTGTCTCTTGTTACTTACTTAACAAAGACATGTATATATACATATATCAACATATATATATATATATACTTAATATCCACATTAATCTAATGGATCATATCCATCCGTGCAATTACATAAAATGCGGAACCCTAATCTGTTTGGATGTTACAGGGTCATTCGAGTTATGAGTGGGATCGTTGCAGGTATCCGATGGTCGATCCTGCAGTACCCTATGGTGGGCCCCACTGCGATCTCGCTCTGTAGTTAAACCACATTCGCATTAGGTCACTGGCCTCCATCGAGACGTAACCCTAAAGATGACCGTCAGATCATCTTACCCCTAATCACATCATGCATGTGCAAGTCCTTTCTTCAAACTACATCTACTGAGTTGAGTCATACGGGAGGTGGACACCATTTACCCCCTTGGCCCACTCTTGGTATACCATTTTGGTCAAGCGGTGTTCGACCTCCAAATGCATTTGTAAAATCCTTTGAGAACAATTCAATGTTTCATAAAACTTTCCGATAAACATTTTATCAAATCCGTCTGGCCAGGTTATTTAATAGGCTTACCTCTCTAACAAAATTGTAGATGTCAATCCCTAAATGCTAGAGCTATATCCAAGAGGAAACCCTCGAGACCAATAGTGATACTCAACAAGGGATTCTTCACCCTAAGACCTTAGAACGAGCCAACAGACCAATAAGATCCCTCAGGTATAAAGACATGTGAAGGGTCCTGTCCGGAAGAACAACTTTATACTTTCTTGTCCACAAGTTGTTCTTTATTTGATCCGGTTCGGATGCGCGATCCAATAGTCGCACCCACTCTTCTTGCTTAGGCTCCACTACCCAGATGACAGAGATAAGTCACCCCACGACACGTGCATGTAGGCAAAACTGGTGCTAGTTGTATACAGAAAGAGATGTCCAGTCTCCTTTCCCAACTAGGAACTATTAAAGCTTGCATAGAACTGAGATGCCATATCTCCTTGCTCCCTTGGATCTATGAATCCTTTGAGCATAGCAATTCTACAATGCTACCTAAGGACAAACATATGTCAATAAACAAGCACATCACACACATTCATTAATATACCCATTCATGTCATGAAATAAACCTTTATTAATTAATAAACATCATTCTACTGGCTTTTCAGGGCATATACTTTAACACGTACATCTAGCCCTCCCTAGACCCCACAATGGCGGGAGCCTCGTGCACTAGGCCTCCCTTTTTATAGGGGTATTTCTATCATTTTTCATGATGCGAGAGTATTGTTCGAGGAACCCTAGATGCTGATATTGGGGTTGGACTTGTCAATCGATTCATAACCTTTCGAGCTTCTCACCGGCAGTCTGTTCAGAGTTCCAAACGCCCTTCCTCGTCTCTTGGTGCCTAGGTATCCACCATAAGCAAGGAAGGGGATTCTTATTTGTACAAATAGAGATCGGAAAGAACACCAACGGCAAAAGCACTCTGCTGCAATCTTTTTCTGTTCGTGAGGATCCCACCAGAGCGCGGCTGAGGAAGAGTTATGGGAAGTAAAACACAAATATGCCGGGACATTGAGGAATATCCAGAAAGGCATTTCGGTAATCGGTGAGATAAAAAAATATTCGGGTAAAAATACCCGATACGACGTATTTTGATAATTTTTTGTCACAAGGTTATTTTAGTCATTTTTCATGACTCGGGGGTTTTCTAGTTTTTACCCTATATGGGGGTATTTTGATCATTTATGTCACAAGGGTATTTTACTCATTTCCATGACTAAGGGGTATTTTGGTCATTTTCACTTGATATAGGGGTATTTTAGTCCATGATGCAGGGTTATTCTGGTCATTTGTTTGAATGGTAGGGTATTCTGGTCATTTTTACCAGATACGACATTTTGATCATTTTTTATGTCATGGGGGGTATTTTAGTCATTTTTATGACTTAGGAGTTAGGAGTATTCTGGTCATTTTTACCTTATAAAGGGATGACTTGGTTATTTTCCATTGCTTGTTGGGTGAAAATGACCAAAATATCCAAAATGACTAAAATATCCTTATGACAAAAATCCTTATATTGGGTGAAAATGACCAAAATAACTAGACTGACCTTCTATGGGGGTATTTTGATCATTTTTATGTCACAAGGGTATTTGTCATTTCCATGACTCAGGGGTATTTTGGTCATTTTCACCCAATATAAGGATATTTCGTTCATTTTCCATGATGTAGGGTATTCTGGATATAGTGTATTTTGATCATTTTTTTCATGTGAGTATTTTAGTCATTTTCCATGTCTCGGTGGTATTATATTCATCTTTATCTTATATAGGGTATTTTGATCATTTTTGTCATAAGGGTATTTTAGTCATTTTCCTGGATCCAAGGGTATTTTGGTCATTTTCACATGATATCGGGGTCTTTCAATCATTTTCCATGACGCAGAAGTATTATAGTCATTTTACTCGATATGAGAGAAGATTTGTTTGGGTCGAGATTTCGCACAACTTCTGCGACTTCCACTCAACGCTACTCCGAATTACGTAGTTTCTAATTACTACCTCGAGGGTGTGTGCATTTCTCCTCTTTAAGGGTAAATGGATGGCAACACGAAAACAACTTACGAGGAAGGTTGCTTATATTTTGATTATTGGAACACCCTTAAGTTTTGTACAAGGGGTAAATGAATGTTTTACCCCCTATTTACTGTCACTGGAATAGAATCAATGTCAGTTGAAATGCCTGTGTTGACTAGTGCCTGATTAGATGAAAAAAATTTAGAGGGGATTTGCTAGCGTCCATCGCATAAGGTATTTCGCAGATGGGCTGTTGCATCTGACGAGCAGCCACCTCGTGAATGAAGACTTTTCTGCTGAAAAGTGAGCCTCCATGGCTGTTGTCGGATGCACAGACCATCCGCAAAATGCCTTCTGCGATGGATGCTAGCAAATCCCTTTTTAGAGATTACATTATGTGATTTTCTTACCAGACTTTTGGGATTTAAAAAGGTTTGGGCATTATAGAATTTAAGAATTTTTAAAATTAGAAAAATATCCCATCATTTTGAACTTAAGATTCTGAACCAGTCCGAAATGACTGAAAAAGGGTAAATGAACATTTACTTAAATGACTTTGCATGTCAAGAAGAGGCAAGAAGAAGAGAAGAGAAAAAAAGAAGTAAAAACTGTTTTAGCTGACCTGGAACGAAACACCCTGTTTCTTTTGAAACAAACCGAAACACTTGGGGTGAAACGAAATTGTGCCCCCCAAAGTAAAAAAGTGTTTTAGCTGACCTGGAACGAAAACCCTGTTTCGGTTGAAACATACCGAAACTGGGGCGTGGGCGTGGGGGTGGGGGGGTGGCCAGTTCCAGAATTCCAGACGAAACAAAACAAAATTGATAACTAAGCTTCCCATCGTACAAAACAAACAAACAAAAAAAAATTGTGCTAGAGAGATTTGGACACGTGGCTGGAAGACGGTGAATCTGTAGAACACTTATTCATACATTGCAAAGTAGCTAGAGAGATTTGGGGTTACATATTGATGAGGTTTGGCATTTCTTGGGTTTTCCCGTTTACTATTCCCGGGTTGATATTTAGCTGGGAGTTGGTGCCATGGAAAAGAGAATTTGTCTTCTGGCCACATGGTGAGTTATATGGAAGGAGAGAAACTCTAGGGTGTTTAATGGGGAGACTAAATCACCTTATTGGCTTTATATTAAAGTCATTTCTTTAGCTATTTCATGGGCGAAGAGTTTACCGGCATTCCGATTTACCTTGGCTTATAATTTGTGGGAAGGATGGGCATGTGGTGTGTGCTAGCATGGAGATTAAGCTGTGATTTCTGCAAAAGTGGGAGGATCCCACCTTCGGGTTTACTCAAGCTTAACTTTGATACATTGAGCTTGGGGAACCCAGGGCCGGCGGGCATAGGTCTATGTCGTGATTCGGATGGTGCCGTGTTATGGGCCTATTTGGGTCCTATTGGAGTGTGTGATGCTATTGAGGCGGAGAGTTAGAGCGGCATATCACAGGGTATTAGATGCCTCAATAGAGATATTCTTGATAGTATTATTGTGGAAGGATATTCTCAAAATGTGGTTTAGCTGTTCCTCCTTGGAGATTTTCCTCTCTCTTTGATGAAATTTCAGATTTGACTTTGGGGTCTTCCATTGTATTCAATCATGTGAGGAGATCTCTTAATAGTGATGCAGACTCCTTAGCCAGGTCCGGGGTTTATCGGGCAGGTGTCAAGTGGTTTGATTACTTACCTCCTTGATTTATCTCTATATGGTTTTTAGGTGTCAAGTGGTTTGATTACTTATCTCCTTGATTTATCTCTATATGGTTTTTATCTTTTACTCTATATTGTAATTCAGTTGGTCCATCTCGGTCCTTTCCTTTATTAATGATACTTTTTACCATTTCAAAAAAATAAAAATAAAATAAAAAATAAAAATTGTGCTTGTTTCTAGGTATGCGTCTTTGTCTTTTTTTTGGGTTTTGGTGGTTTATATCCAAAAGATGGAACTTTTATGTCGTTTGAGTCATAGTTAGAAAAAAACATATGATGGCAAAAAAAGGACAAGCCATAATGACAGGTAAAAAACATCTTTTGATAGAATAAAACAAAGTCCTAAAAGAACGATTACTGCAAAAAATTGGTGGATGGAAAAAAATTGGATTATAATGGCAGCTTCATTTTAATAGAATGTGATACAAAAACTTGTTTATATGCATCGAAAATTCTTAAATACTTGTCGATACATGTCATCAAATTTGAAAATATAAAATACTAACTCATGATCATTCCTCGTCATATTTTACCAACTAAATTATGCATAAATAATATAAAAAAAATTAGGACATTTTGAGAGTTACAAAAGTACTATGGAAGTATGGAGTGGTCACATGAACTAAATGGTCTCAACATCGGTTTTGTACCTCCTAAAATGAAGAAAAAAACTCATTTTTTAGTGCCAACAAAGCACTTGGAGCTTATTATCATGTATAGAATTAGATTATTTAACCATTTAAAAAAATCGAATTAGATTATTTAGAAGAAACCTCTAATTTGGACAGTGTAAAAATGTTTGTTTTCTACATCCAACACTAGATCTCAATTCAACACATCTTATATTTCACCCAAGACCTTAGGATGAATATAAAAAGACCTTTATTTGTCTCAGCGTCATGAATTTCCTCAGCGAGAAAAGCCTAATTCAAAGGAAAATGTGAAACATAAAGGAAAAAGGAAAAAAGAGAAGAAAACAAATTCTGGGAAAATATACACCAGGCCACCTTGAAGTTTTTTCCATTTTTTT
The DNA here is from genome assembly GCF_043159265.1 of Tasmannia lanceolata. NCBI lineage: Eukaryota > Viridiplantae > Streptophyta > Magnoliopsida > Canellales > Winteraceae > Tasmannia > Tasmannia lanceolata. The sequence goes on along the minus strand of NW_027518695.1, from coordinate 61,604,048 downwards.
TTTGAAAAATTGAATAATACTAAGTTCTTAAAACTTTTTCATACTTTTGATGTCTTGTAAAGTTTATTGAAAAAAAATGTCAATATTTTTTTATTGAAAAATATCAATAATATGTTTCTGAAAAAATGGAAATAGAACATATATTTTGAAAAAGTAGTGCAAAGTTTTGATAACATATGTTTGAATAAGGAAAGAGAATTTTCCGCTTCTGTGTGAACAAGAAAAAAAAAGGAACTGATTTGCAGAATTTTGCTATTCAAAAAAAAAAAAAACTGATTTGCATAATATTACATAACTCAGTGTTCCTGATTTATTTGTCGGATATGTGTTCCTGACTGTTCTTGTGGGTGTTTCTAACTGCAGTTCCCCTTATTTTTTACGGCATACAACACTATTTATCCCTGGCTGGTTCGCTTATTTTCATCCCTTTAATTATAGTACCTGCTATGGGTGGAACAGATGTAAGTATCTCATTCTATGGTTTCATTTAAGTTAAGAAAATTGCAAAAAATATGAATATTTATCCTTTATTTGTGAATAATGATGACAGGAGGAGACTGCCACTGTCATTTCTACTATGCTATTTGTGTCTGGCATTACAACAATTCTTCACTCCTACTTTGGCACTCGGCTTCCATTAGTTCAAGGAAGCTCATTCGTATATCTAGCTCCTGCTTTAGTCATCATAAATTCCAAAGAGTTACGAAATCTTAATGAAAATGTAAGTCTTTACTTTTAACTAAATAATGGTATTTCAGGTCTCTATCTTACGAAGGATGGTTGCTTAGGTCAGATTAGAAAAGTATTCATTACTCAAACCGGGACCACACTGAAGAAAGATGAACTTCTTGTATCTCATAAGATTGAATTTTTTTTATTCGAAACCCTAGTTGTGAATTTTGTTTCGTTTCATCCGGAGTGAACGAAACGTTTCGTGACAATAGTAAAACTGGTACATAAAGCATGAATGAAATGTACCGGTCAGAAATTTGTTCGACACTGGTCTATTTCATTCCATTTCGTCTGTTTCATCCAAAATTGTATTTTTCTGAAATTAAGGTTATTTCAGTTTTTTTCCTATTTTAACCTTGTTTTTGGCATATTTTATAGTTGTTCTAAGGACATTTTATGTTTTTTAGCCCTTCAAGCATATGAAAGAGTAAAGACTACATTAAATTCTCATGACATCAAGAATTTCCAAAATTACCCCTAAGGAAGCAAGACATCTGCATAGTATTTTTCTTAATTTTTCCGTACTTCTTTTGCTTCAAAAGCGTTCTACACTAAAGTAAGGAGTCTTGGCCTATGTCAAAATACCTATTTGAAACAGGTACCATATTTTCGTTGTATTTTTATTTTTATATATAATATTTATGGTTAGAATTTGGTATGTAAATGGTTAATTTCATTGATGTTTTGCACTAAATATGATATTAATTAAGTCCATCAAGTGCCAATATAATGCCAAAGATGTTTTTTTGAATGATGGAGATTTTATTAAATCAAAAGAGAGGTTGAGATTGTCAATACATGAATACAAAAGAAAAGCATATGTCTCTCCATTAGTCGACATCCTAATGTCGCGAAAAAAGAACTAGAAGAAGCCTTTAGTCTGATCTTGGAGCTCCTCAAAAAAGTCTGCACATCTCCAGGGGTAACTTTTCCTATCCAGGTATCTTATCATGTTAAGAGAGTCATCTTCCACAATTAGGTGACCCAAATTGCCTCTGGCTATATGCTTAATATCTTGAAAGACTGTGCTAACTTCCACCTCATTTGAATCCTTAAACCCAATAGGTCCCGAGAAAGGCCACACAATAAGGCCTGTCTCGTCTTGAGAAGCACGCCAATGCCGGTCGGGCCAAGGTTACCGGTACTCGAGCCATCGAAGTTAAATTTCACCTTGCCTTGCTCCGCTAGGAGAGGGTCTGTCCCTCTGTTCCTTGCTAACACAAATCTCCATTCAATTATGCCATGACTCCAATCATGCCATCCAATTATGCCATAACCCTGAAATTCGGCAAATCACTTGCCCAATAGATGATGAGAGATAGGATCTTCATGAACAAGAATTGAGGACCTTTAACCTTACTTTTAAAAATGCAAAAATTTCTCTCCTTTCATAGGACTCACAGCGTGGCTAGCAAGGTCAATCTCCAGACCTCCCTCCCTCTTAATGGCCATGGCACGAACTCCCAGCCATCAGCTAAATCAGATAATTGGAGCAGAAATACCCAAACAATGCCGAATCTCTTAAGGATATGACTTCAAATTATTCTAGCAGTCCTGCAATGAATAAAGAAACGGTCCACTGTCTCCCCTGCCTCCACACAGAGGGAAATCATCCACAATTAGAACCTTACAGTTTCAAGTTGATCAATCGTTAGGATCTTGTCCTGGAACGTTGCCCATCCGAACGCAGAGACCCTAGGCGGTGCTGGAATGCTTCTTGCTCTATGCAAGTGCGGAGAGGATGACATCGGTGCAATATGACAATAGAATGATTTATCACTAAAATCCCCATATGAGTCCCATATCTAGACCCTCTCGTTTTTGCTTATCTTTTCGATATAGGTCAACTCCAAGGATCCAAAATAAAGCAACTTGGTTCAACTATCTGTTGAAGAACTGGTGCCTAAATTCCACCTTCCACGAGATCTGGCCCTCTACCCACTCCACGCTGTCCTGGATCAGTACATCCTTATTATTAAGCATCCTAAATAGGTCAGTTAAGGATTCCATTAGGAGCACAAGTTGACACCATATATTCTTCTAGGAGATGTCTCTTGATTCAATGTTTTCCCATTGAGAACTCCAGGGTGGAATTTTCTCACCTATTGTTCGTCGATTACACCGATTTTCAACGAGGCCTGAGAGAATAAGGTGCTCAAACTGAAAGCTATATTTCGATGCAATGACGTGGTGGTATGGCAAATATCAAAATTTTGAAAATCTATACTAATGGGTATTCATATGGAAGCCGGCGAGAAAGACAGACTGGCAAACCTTCTTGGATGCTTGATTGAGCAATTTCTATCCATCTATTTGGGCCTCCTCTATGTGAAGATAGACCAAAATAGAAAGTCTGGGACCCTGTCACAGAGAGGATGGAAAAAAGATTATCAGCCTAGAAGCAGAATCTAATTTCCCTAGGGTGCATAATTACTCTAATTAAGGCAGTACTAGACAACATCCCAGTTTACCATTCTTCCTTATTTAGATGTCCAATTCTAGTGATAAAGCGTATTGAGTAAGGGAAAAGAAATTTCTTAGGAGAAACTCTGAGGAGAAGAGAAAGTATCATCATATTAACTGGGAAGAGGTGTGGAGGCCAATCATAGAGGGAGATTTGGACATAAGAAATATACGACTAAAAACTAATGCCTTGCTTGGAAAATTGTTGTGAAAATTTGGAGAGGAAAGGCAACACCTCTGCGCAAAAATGGTTTTCGTAAGCATGGAGCAAGGCTGCGTCAATTGGATGGACGATGATAGGTACAGTGACACAGGTTTAACATTGTGGAGGTGTATTATGAGGCAAACACATAAATTTATGGAAGGTGTTAGAACTTGAGAGTGGAAGGAAATAGGATTAGGCCTAAGATAGGTGTTTTAAGTAGTGAATTGTATTAGATAGGTGTTTTAAGTAGTAAAATGTGTCCTGCTGAATTTAGTTGATGTAATGGTTTCTTATATTTTTCTAACAAATTCTTATTTTTTTTATTTTTAAAATATTTACTATTTAAAAAAAATCTCCAGTCATAGCATTTTTTCCAAAACAATATGCCGAAACGGACGAAACACCAAACCTTTCTACCCCACTAAACAAAACGAAACGAACGCCCAAACGAAATGAAATCGGTAATTATGTCAGAAACATTGAAAGAGAACTTCAAGAAACATTGAAAGAGAACTTCAAGTGATGTCTAAACACAATATCCAATGTGGCCATATATGTGGAAATTAAATCACTCCAAAGTGGTACTTCCAAATTGGAGAGAGGCATAACCCATGCATTATGTATCAGGGAACAATGAGATGAATAAAAAAGGGAATGCTTGTGTGTGTGTATAATTATAATTCTTAAGATCTTAGTCTTCTGTCCTGACCGAGATATTAGATATATTTTAAGATGCCAATGAGTGAATTCTTTTGGTACTATCCAACCAGACTCAATTAAATCGTTTACTCATTCAATGAATGAATTCCTTAGCACTTTATATCCATTATTAAAACAAAATGTGCGAAGACTTTCCCAATTCAAAGTAATGTTGTCTTCATAATTCCCTCCATCTTGTTTCTCCAGATTCTAGTCAAGAGAATGCATGTTCTTAGTTTTAATGGATTATGATACCGTCCATTTTTTCCATCCCTTATAAAGTCAGTGCTTGCTTTTACTGCAGAAATTTAAGCACATAATGAAGGAATTGCAAGGGGCTATTATTGTTGGTTCAGTTTTTCAGAGCATCTTGGGGTACAGTGGTCTTATGTCACTTCTTCTACGGTATTACTAGACTACCTCGTAATTTCACTTTTATAATTCCACTTTACTGTTTTAGTTCCGTTGGTTGATATTTTAACTTTTAATCTTAAATGATAAGTATGCTTGTAATTCTACTGATTGTACAGTTCTGTCGATATTGTAGCAGTGATATAGTTTCCGTCACAGTTTTCTCAAATATCTATTGTCTTGGACCTTTTCTTTTATGTCTCAGTAGCCATTACATTTCACTTATTACTATCTTGTATAATATTTTATGCATCCACTTCAATCAGAAAATGATGAACAACATAATATACATGGAGGTAATAACCATAATATGATGACTAGCAAGCCATTATCTTGTGCATCATTTTCTGATTGAAGTGGTATTTTGATGTTTTTAAAAATAAAAAAGGAGGTGCTATTGTGATGACAAGGCTGATGGAAACTACAACAGAGCTTACTGAATTCTGAAGCAATTAGTACTTATGTAGGGTCATTTTCAAATCATAGTTTCCACCGAGTGTTATGTGGTAAAGTGGATAGCGACTGTAACTGGAAATGATGAGCTAAGTTTAGAATGGTTTCATGCACCACTGATACATTCTTAAAACAGTTCGGTAATGTTTTATAGTGCATTTTAGGATTCTTTAGGGATTTAGTAATGTTTGGACATGGTAGGATTTATGAATTTTTAAAATTGGAAAAATACCCCATCGTTTGGAAGTTAAGATTTTGACTTGACCCATTTTTTTGGAAATTTGTACTAGAACTGGAAAGTTGACTTTTTATCCTTTTAGATTTTGGTCTTGAAACTATTTTTAATAGATCCAAATGGGGGTATTGAAGGGAGGGGAGGATAGCGGAATCTTGGAAACAATTTTATGTATGGGCGGAAGCTTTAGATTGCGTGGGTTGTGAAGCTACTCAATTGGGTTTAACTAGTTTTGGGAATAATGGACTGTTTTGGGATGTTACTGTTACCTAAGCTAAGGACGGCTTTAAGGGTAAGATGGGCTCTTTGGATAGGCTACAATTAAGGAAACTTCGGTGTTGCTATTTATGGCTGGGATATATTGATCGAATGCAAGTTGCATCCCTAGCCTCCACTGACCAAACTCTACTATGCTCTTCACTCATTGACAGGAAAACACCTTCAAGGATCCTCAATAACTTCGACACCTTAGTGGACTCAAAGACTCTTTTAATCAAGACATAGGACACATGCAAGGCATAAACATTAAAAATTTTAAATACCACAATGGTGTCAAAGCACGTGGATGGTGGTCTGAGGCAATACCAATTTCAAGAAGTTTAGCCAGGTTCATCGATTTTTTGCATCATCCACCCTTGTAAGTGGTTCATGGGAGGCAAGATGACTTTGGGCTGCTGACTTCCTTATGGAGGTTGACCGAATGGATGTGAAGTCCTCGGCGGGGTTGTCTCCAACGCGGTAAGAAGTGCAAGTGATTGGAGAGAACGCAGATAAATCACCATGCAAACAATATATTATCATCTCTATATTTGTTATGAATTTCCTCCATATCTATGCTGATTATGTAGCCATCAACCGGATAAAGAAGTGTCCATGCCTAGTGACATGATATAGGAGACTCACATATCATAATAAGATGAAACGTAATGATCTTGGATGTTAATACACAATTTGATTAAGAGAGGTCATTGTTTGAAAAGCATAAACCTTATTTCTACTCTGCCAAGTTTCTTGATTAAGGTTCTGAACTTGACAAAATTATGTAAATTTGTTAGGAACCAAAAGAAATTAATTAAGCTTCGGGTTTATTGGAACTAGGTCTTACAAGGTCTACATCTTTGGAAGATGTTACATTCTATATGAAAAAGGAAGAAAGAAAAAAGACACGACAGTCTTCAAGTTGACTGTGATTACAAACAAAATGAGACAATGAAAGCTTAACTCTTCTTTCCCCTTTTCATTGACGTGTCAGTGGTGTTTGAGTGCATTTTATTATTCATCTTTTACTTTCAGAGGATTACCATGAGTTTCATTTCGTATTTCTGAACTGTGTTCCACTTCCAGGTTGATAAACCCTGTGGTAGTTGCACCAACTGTTGCTGCAGTGAGTTTGGCTTTTTTCAGCTATGGCTTTCCTCAAGCTGGTAGTTGTGTAGAAATCAGCATTCCCCAGATTTTGTTGGTGCTTCTTTTCGCTCTGGTAAACAACTTCCCACTCAAAGCTCACTAACTGAATCAAACTTTATATTTAGTACTTCTAACTTTTTTGTCCTCCTAAGGAAACTGTTATTATTTGATGTTTTAATGCCCGCCTTTTCTGATATGTATCTGTTGTTTTGCTTCCCAATGCATTTGAATAATTTTAAATTAACTGGATTATGAAACCACTTTTCATGGCATTCTACCCTGATTGCAGTACTTACGAGGAATTTCCATAAATGGGCACCACATATTCCAAGTTTATGCGGTAATTTTCACACTTTCTTCCTTTTGTTAGATAGCTGGATAATTTGATGGTGTCCACATTCATTTGACACACAGATTCCATGTTTGGATACATAGTATTTTTCTCATCGCCATTTAAAATTTATGATCACTCCCATTTAACACACATTTGAAAAATTGCCCCCTTTCTCTCTCAGGTTCCTCTTAGTGTTGCAATCATATGGGCATACGCTTTCTTTTTGACAAAAGGTGGGGCTTACAACTATAAAGGCTGCAGCTCAGACATACCTAGCTCAAACATCTTAATAGATGCATGCAGAAGACATGCATTTACGATGAAACATTGTCGAACTGATGCGTCCAGTGCATGGAGGACTGCTGCTTGGGTTAGAATTCCTTACCCTTTGATGTGGGGCATCCCCACGTTCCATCTCCGGACATCTTTCATTATGATCATTGTATCAATTGTTGCATCGGTGGAATCGGTAAGTAAATTCAGGACTTTCAACTGTTGTATTTTTTGCTTACTGAATGAGTTATCTATTATTATTAGGGAAATAATATCATGTATCTATTTGAGTTGATACAAATGACTATACGCTTACTTTTGCAAACGGGCTTACATATAAAAGAAAGGAATCTGCACTTGAAATTATGTCCGCCACCTATTTTGAGATTTTTTTTTTTAATTATGGCACTTTTTTTTGGAATTTTTTTTTAATGGTAAAAATTTATTTAGAAAAAAGCAAGGACCAAGACGGTCCAAACAGGACAGAAAGAACTAAAATAAGGAGTACAATGTAGAGCCCCCAGGACAAAGTTAGGAGGAAGGAAATTAAATATTCCACTCCCCCCCTCTCAATGCCCTCCCTGGCTAATCGCCTAACATGATGATAGGAGATATTGGTGTCACCAACATGATCTTGAATTTCATCAAAGAATGGTGAAAATCTCCACGGAAAAGGGTGGGAACCTTTGAGCTGTCATACCAAGCATCTCACTCATACCAGAATTGGATACAAAGAATCTCACTCATACCAGAACTGGATACAAAGAATCGATAAACATCTAGATGGCTGGATATACTTTTCTGTTGATCAAAGGGAAGCTAGTGGGATTGCGGATAGTCTATGTTGTTGGAGGGTTCTTAGATGCCTGGTAGTCCATACTGTCACCTCTTTTGTGATTTTTTTTCATTTTCATCAATGAAATTTCTCCCTACTATTCAATGACAAATGTAAATGAACTTATGTTGCTTTCTGCTGAGTTTTTCTTTTTTCTCATCAAGTCTGTGTCTTGAAAATAAATTACATGTGCTACCTAACTGTTCCTTTGTTAACATAGAAGCAGTTAATAGAACAATTTAAAAGGATAGAAATGCTTAAGGTCTCCAGAAAGAGTTTCTTATTAGGCCAACCCAATGAACAGACTTCTATTCTGTGAAACCTTAACTATGATTCATTGAAATGACATGAACTTCACTATTAGATGTTCTTGTAATAGCAATAGAGGGAGAAAATGGGATTATAGATGAAATTCATTTAGCATCACTATCTTTACTTTGCAAAAATCTATCTGCTAATAAATCCAATAAGGATCCATCTAACCCAAGTATCTGAAAAAGGAAACATTCTAACTTAATATAGTGTAAACAATCTGCGTCAGTCTTTCCAATTTTTATCATAACTTTTGAATATTATTATTGGAGATTTGCACTATACCTAGAGTGTCAGTGTCACATCTACACTGACACTCTTTTATTTTTGATTAATTCACTTTAAAATTTTTTAGCAATATTCTTTAGAACAAGAATATATATAAAAAAAATTCTCTAATGTAATATCTTGCACTCAAGAATGGCTAGGTATGAAGTTTCCTGACCTGTTTTGTATGTGGGGCAATGTCAGCCTCCTTTGTAATTCCTTGTCCTTTTATGTTTGTTCTTAAGACTGATTTCTACCATTTTGAAAAACAAAAATGATTAGGAATTTAAGATAAGAGGGACAACAGAGACAAGCTTTATGACAATGGATATGTGACTGAAGAAATGCCTCCCACTAAGGTTTTCCCAAACTGGAGACCTGATTCAAATTTAATTTATCGCTCAAATGGAAAAAGTTGTGATCGGATCCCGGCACTTGTCTCCAAGATATGGAAAAACTCTTGGCATGCAATTTTCAATCCTGATGACACCCCTGAACACTCAAGTACCTAATGTGTGCCTACAATAGAGCATTAGAAATCACATAGAACTCAAAAGTCAAAACTAGAAATTTGAGCAATAAAACAATTTCTATTCTTTACCACTAAAACCAACTCCAACAACAGTAGAGTAATACTAAAACATGGAGGTGAGTCTTATACATCCAAAGTATATACATAGATGTGAGCCACATGCATCGAAAGATCCAGCTTGCATGTGTGAGATGGGCCCCACGCATTTGAAATGTGTCGTGCATCCTTACATGCATTGTGGTTACACAGAAGCTTATTCATCTGTAGGTGCACACAGTTTGTGGTGCTTAGTAACCAATTAAAACCGTATCTTAACTGAGGAGTAGAACAGTCTATTCCATATTGTAAGCAAGCTGACACTAGGCTTTGTTTTGAAAACTCAATATTAATGATCTCCTACAATCAACGGTATTTGAAATAACACTACCACTGACTTGGATTGTTTTTTCTTTATTCTTGTTTTATACAAATTTCTGATTTGAACTTTAAGTAGGAAGTCTTTAGATGGTGAAGAAATACTGCTAAGTTGCTTAATATTTCTGTTTTGTATCCAGACAGAAATTGACTTTTCTGTAAGTGGGGACGCATGGTGAAATTCAATATCTAATACTTAGTGTTAACATTATGTGTGGCAGGTTTAAGACATGTAAAATACATCTTTGCATTTTATAATGAGTTCAAGTAGCCATTTCTCTTGAAATAAACATATGCATATGGATCAAAATCAAGTCAAGTCTAATCCCAATGTACTTGATGTCACTCATCCAGGTTGGGTCATATCACACTGCATCTGTACTAGTTAATTTAAGGCCTCCAACACCTGGAGTTGTTAGCAGAGGAATAGGCTTAGAAGGATTTTCCAGTGTACTAGCTGGACTTTGGGGCACAGGCACTGGTTCAACAACTTTGATTGAAAGTGTGCACACGATTGATATGACAAAGATGGCAAGCCGAAGGGCCGTGGAAATTGGAGCAGTCTTTCTGATCTTCTTCTCATTTTTCGGTAAGGATTTGCATGTATGTATGCATCTATGCACCATGTTTGTATGCTTGTGTTTTCCCATCTGTTTCTACATGTCTCTATGTCTCACTATTTATGTGCTGTATTGCATGGATTCTTTGCCCCCTGTGCCGAATCCATGACGACAAGTTTCAAAACACAAATCAGAAATGGATTCAAGTGGGGTACACCTGGGTTCTTGTCGTAGCCGTGGGCCTATTTTTTTAGGCGAAGCCGACACGTTGTTGTCTCTTTTAAAATGCGAATCCTATTTATTATTTCCTTGGAATAGGTTTTCTTCTTAACTTTTTTTTATAAAAGTACAACCCGTTCACTCTAAATAAAAGCCTTAGTACCTCGCCCTCCACCCTAAAATTTTGCCCCCCTCCCCCCTTTCTTCGACTCTCTTAATAAAAATTCTAATGTCGGGATTGAGCCTCTAGCTCATTGGTCAAGGCTGTTTTCTTCAACATAAAGGTCGGAGGTTCAATCGCGGCCTTCATACAAAATATAAAAAAACCTAACATTTTTTTTATGGGTAGGAAAACCCTAACGTCTCGACTCTCTACCCTCAAAATTTTCATGAATATATATATATATATATGAGGAAAATGATTGTGAGCTTGAAGCTCATATAGCTTATATGAGCTTGAGGCCCCAAACACATGGGTCCCACATTTTTTGTGATGATCCAAACCATTCATTTGCAAGGCCCCGTCATAGATAGGGTGTGTGCCAAAAATCAGATTCATTGGATAATCCTAACCCTTCCAAAAGCGGAGGGAAAAAATGGGCAGATTTGTGGCAAACGGTGTCTGTCCATTTTGCCCTCCACATTTGGATGGGTTAGGATAATCCTATGAAGCTGATTTTTTGTACACATCCTATCTATGTAAGAGCCTTTCAAATGAATGCTTTGGATCATCCTAACAGTGTGGGCCCACATGTGTTTGGGCCCTCAAGCTCATATAAGCTATATGAGCTTCAAGCTCACAATCATTTTCCTCTGTATATATATATATATATATATATATATATATAAGAAAACGGTTCCTACACATATGTGTAGAGAGTTCTCTACACACTAGCTTAAAATACAGTGGGGGCCCACATTGTTTGGGTGATCCAAGCCATCCATTTTAAAGGCCCTCACATAGATAGGGTGTCTACAAAAAATCAGATCCATAGGATCATCCCAACCCTACGATTTGTGGAGGTAAAATGGATGTCTTTAAACCTTCACAGATTAGTCCATTTTTTGCCTCCACAGTTCGAATGGTTAGGATGATCCTATGGATCTGATTTTTTGTGGACACCCTATCTATGTGAGGGCCTTAAAAATGAATGGTTTGGATCACCCAAATAATGTGGCCCCCACTGTATTTTAAGCTAGTGTGTAGATAACTTATCTACACATGTGTAGGAACCGTTTTCTCTCTCTCTCTCTCTCTCTCTCTCTCTCTCTCTCTCTCTCTCTCTCTCTATATATATATATATATATATATATATATATATATAATTGTTATGGTAAATTTTTAATTTATTTTATTTTATTTAATAAAAATCACCGAATCCATGAATCATACTTTTTGGGGTTTGCCAAATCTGGCATCTGGAATCCATCCGACATGCGAATCCGAATCCATGCAACAAAGTTTATTTGTGTCCATTAATATTACCAGAAATAGTTAATATTAATGTCCCACCATACTTCATCCAAGAAAAAAATTAATATGCCATACCAATTTGTTCCTCTTCTCCCTTTGCTCACTTTCTTTTCTTTTGGTTTAAAATGGGATGTCTCTATATTTCTACGCATCCACGACAAATTCACTCATCTCATGTCATATACGTCTGATGTCTTGCATTGATCTGATTTCTTGCAATTTTCTTTGGCAGGAAAAGTCGGAGCCCTTCTTGCTTCGATCCCACAGGCTTTGGCTGCTTCTGTTCTGTGCTTTGTGTGGGGTCTGATTGTGGCACTTGGACTATCCACTTTGCAGTATGGCCAAACTGCAAGTTCCAGAAACGTAATTATTGTTGGGTTTTCATTATTCATCTCATTATCTATCCCTGCATATTTTCAACAGTATCAACCCAATACGATATTGGTACTGCCAAGTTATTTTGTTCCGTATGCAGCGGCATCAAGCGGGCCAGTTCACAGCGGCAGCCAAGCAGTAAGCACAACATATCCACCTATAGATTAATCATAAATAAGCATAAGTTCAGGCATAAACACAAGGTTTTAAGTTTCAGTTGAAAATTTTGGTGGAAATTCTGTCCAAGGTTTAAAATTTCGGTTTCAGTACCGGTTTCGGATCTTGAAATTTCGAAATTTTGGTCGAAATCTGGTACAAAAATGGAAACTAATATTTTATTCAATATTAAATTTCAACCAAAATTACCGAAATTTAGGTAATTTCGGTGAAATATTAAATTAATTAAAAAAAAAAACAGATTTTTTGGGTCAAATTTCAGAAAAACTGAAATTTCGACCGAAATTCCGAAATTTCGGCCGAAATAAATGACCGTTTCAGGTTTGGTGGTTTCGGTGTCGGTCTCCACCGAAATCCGAAATTCGGTCGAAATTTAAAACCATGGTTAAATCACGGGAACATATAGAAACATATGCGAATGATAGGATTTTAAAATGAAACTTCAAGAAATGCTAGAATAAGTACAAATACACACTTAGAATCTGTAATGGTTTAATGTCACACACCTGGACATACGCTGGTTCGCTTATTTGATAGTTCTGTACATACTACATTTTACATGCAATTCATATAAATATTGATACATACTAGACAACTATATTTCACATGTAATTCATTTAAATATAATTATGTAATACATATTGATATAATATAGCACTAATACACTTACGGTTTTACCATTCAAAAAAAAAATGCTTACGGTTTTGGTTTCGGTATATGCTTCAGTTTCGGTAGCGTTAAAAATAGAAATATTTTGGTCTTTCATGTCAGTTTCGGTAGAAATTTAAAACCATGAACACATACAAAGAGTGACACTCGTATATACTTGAGCAGTGTTCCAATTTAACAGATAGTTGGTAGATTCAGCCACCGTAAAAACCCAACGTCTTTAGTGGTGCAACTCAGGTCAATTTTTTGGGAAATCAGGTTGAGCTTTTACCATAAAATCGGGTCGGGATTGGATTGATTCAAATTCATTTTTTAACAAAAGCTCAACCCGACCCAAGTTGCATCCCTGAACAAATTGACACATCAACTTAAATATAATAAAATATTTAGAAATCTACTATGATATGTAATCTGCATAGATGATGATGTAGGAAAATATATCTAGATATGTAAAATATTTAAAATATGCACAGGAAAATAAGAACATGGGGAGTACAGTGAGGCGAGACTGATAAATTAAAACAATATCTCAATCTATAATATGTAAAGAATGCTGTGTTAAAAAAAGTCAATGTATGTAGAAATATTTAAAATACTTACAGGGTTAAGTTGAGCTTCATTTACCTAATAGTTATGATGATTGGGAATTGATTTTATTGTCTTTTTTTTTTTTTCTAGAAATACTTATTTGATTCCTTTTTTTTGGCTAGCTCGATTATGCAATAAATGCTCTTTTGTCACTGAACATGGTTGTGGCGCTCCTTGTGGCATTTATATTGGACAACACGGTCCCTGGTAGCAAGCAGGAACGTGGAGTGTATATATGGTCGGCCGCCGATAATTTAGAAGATGACCCATCTTCTCTCTCACATTATTCCTTGCCGAAGAAAGTTGGGCGCTTCTTCGGGTGGGCGAAATGCGTTGGTTCTTGAGAATAGCAAGTGGAAATTTTGTAGAATTGTGACCACAGGTGAAATGGATTCATCTATGGATAGATGGAGTCCTTACTGTTGTGAGAAAATATTAGAGCAAAGTAAAATTTGTTTATTCAATGTTCATTTACTTGTAATTCCATGTTGTGAGAAAATATTCAATGTCCTTACTGTTGTGAGAAAATATTAGAGCAAAGTAAAATTTGTTTATTCAATGTTCATTTACTTATAATTCCATGTTGTTAATAGTCTAGATAAACAAAGCCATGTGAGCTGCTTTTATGTTCAATGACAAGGCATACCTTTCTCAAACTCTTTCCAACTTGGTAAATTCATTTTGGTTTTTAGATCAGAATCTAACTGGGATGTAGAAAATCCTGAAAATTTTGTTAGGCCAAGGATCTATGAAGAATGTTGTTCTCAATGCTGGGAATATATGTGGCGCCAAATACATGTTTGGAACTGTTAACAGCATGGCCCATCTATGCAAGGTTGCAAAATCAATAAGTCTTGGCTGAGTAATGGGGAACCTCGCTGCATGGGCTACTTATTGGATCCATATCACCCAACCACATTTATAACGGCACTGAAAATACAAAAATTAAAGGAGGGATTTGCTAGCATCCATCGCATAAGGCATTTCACGGATGATCTGTCGCATGTGAGAGCAGCCACACAGGCTCACTTTTAAGCAGATTTTGTCTGCATTCATGAGGCAACAGACCATTCGTGAAATTTGATGGTCGCTAGCAAATTCCAGTAAAGGAATGATAAATGTGGTTGGGTAACATGGATACAATGGGGTCAATGGGGTGTCCTTGGCTGGGGCTTGGTTTTTAAGCATCTCTCTCTCTCTCTCTCTCTCTCTCTCTCTCATGTATAGTGGACCATGTGTACATGTTGTTTGTTGGGCCAAGTACTAGTTACCTTCGATGGAAAATCTCACCCAAGGTTCAATTACCATAAAAGCCGAGGTTCAATTACCACAAAAGCAAGAGTAAGAGTCAGCATCTCACCCAAACAAAAATCAGAAGATACTAAAGCAGCTTGGATGGAAAATCTACGCTCTTGCTTTTCTCAAATCCACGCAGGAATCAAGCCTCCGGATCTGTACATGTAAAGCACGGGTGAGCTGACGCCCAATGAGATGATAAGATTCTACTATAGCAGCGTTTAAGCATGCAGAAAAAATAGTTTCAAAGGATTATAAACAGGGAATCCACGAAGGATCAGTAAACCGGGGTATACGCAATCAAAATTCTTTCACAAGCTTCATAAAGTAACAGAGTCCAGAACTGAGCGAAAGCAGTAACAAATCGAGACAGTACTGAAGCATAGCGAATTAGAACATAACCAAATATCAGATATCAGAATAGATACAAGAAATCAGAAGTCAATACACATTAAGGTCATAGATGTGCTTCTAACCAAATATCAGATATCAGAATAGATACAAGAAATCAGAAGTCAATACACATTAACGTCATAGATGTGCTTCTTGAAGTAGCATCGTAGGATAGGCTATGCACATATAGATTACTAGTAAGAAACCCCTGTGCAAAGAGCTACCTCAAATGGACTAAATTAATAAGAAAAGAATATACTGAAGAAGAGAACTTAAATGGCTTTATGCAAAAGACCATAGCAAATCCCTAGAAAAATAATAAGAATATTTAATGCGCTATTAGGAAGATATTTGATGAGGATTAATTTACCTAGCCTCGATCGACTTTTCTGCTCAAATCTGGTAATCAGATGGGTTAGATTAATTCTCATGGCAAGCAAAATAATATGATGCATTCATTATTCAGACTAGACCCAAGTGTACCCGGTAACCACTGCCGATCTGCCAAGGTATTTCATCAAACACCCGCTTTGTGTCGTGTCGATGGAGATTTTCGTGTTGGGTTGTACTTGGATAGCCTTGAGAATGAGATTTTTTCTGGGTAAAAACTGATCATTGTATTCCAATGATCGGTTGAGGCATTTCATCGAGCACCCTCATTGAGTCAGTAAGTAGGCCACACCGGTTAAAGAAGTTAGAGGTCTTGTGATTTCCTTATTGGGTTGCTTGGATAGAAACATAGCGTTGAGAAAAAAATTCTTTTCTGCATCAGAAGAAGAGAGATCTTCCTTTTCCTCTTATTCCTCTCCTCTCTTACTCGGAAGTTGTTGGGGAAGATGGGAATTTGAAAGGATGAAAATTGTAGGAAGTGTAAAATGTTAGGAAGTTAAGGACGTATCCCACTAAATCCCACAATTAACGGTGAGTAATTAGTTGTGTAAAACGAAATTAGTAGTGGCTTGAGTTTGTAGGGCAAAAATATTTCCAAGAAATTGTTTTCTAAATAAATACCGCAATTAACTGTAAGTCAGATTAGTGGGGGCTAGTGGGGCAAATCAACATTAGTAGTGACCCATAAATACCGCAATTAACTGCAAGATAATTATTTATTGCAGGCTGCATTGGGCCTTCAAATAGGAGTTTTTAATGGAGTTTGAATGCCAAATGGGCGGGCTCTGGATTTGGAATTTACATTTATTTGCTTAATTAATTGTGATCTTGGGGCCACACAAAGTTAGAAAAAAAATCATTAGCATATTGCAATCTAGGAGATCCGAATTTTGATTGATATCTAGAAGGGATTTATGTAGGGCATTACAACGACCGAGTTAGTAGGGCATCTTCGTTATTTGTGACAACGGATTTATAGCTGCAAATTCGATTTTGAATTTGAAATTTGATTTCGTGCGTAATTGGCACTTGGCAACCAAATTAAGTGCGGCAAACCAAAATTAACGTGGCAAACACGATTTTGTAGGAAGAAAAACTTTTCTTGGAAAAAAGACGAATGACAACGGAAAGAAACATGCTTAGTATAGATTATAGATTGATAGATAGATAGATGTGACATGGAGATATGGCATTTCAATTCTTTTCAAACCTAGAATGTTCATGAGATAGATAGATGTGACATGGAGATATGGCATTTCAATTCTTTTCAAACCTAGAATGTTCATGGTTGAGGTTGAGGTTAGACACCTCGTACCTATATACAAGCGGCATCAATCCTGCCTCCATACACGCATTGGGGTAGACTATCTCGATCACTAGGGCAGTGGACCCTAAGCAGGTGGAATGGGTGCGATGATTGGATCACCATTGAATGGATTGCTTAACAGAATAACCTTTAAACAAGGATTTGGTAATGCTATTTTGTCAGACTGGACCCTTATATATGTATTTAAACTTGAGTGTCGTTTTGGTCTGTGGGCAAGTCTTATGGCTTTGGTCTAACTAACTGTATTCCCAATAGGATTACCAGAGGCTGGTCCTGGTCATAGGGCAAACCCATGGGATCAATAGTGATGCCCAAAAAGGAATCCTCCACCTCTCTTGAAGAGTAATTAATTGCATTTATAGTTCAATTTCAGCTAAGCCTTGTAATGAAAGGCTAGTCAACCGATTTGATAATAGTGTTTATCAAAGGTTTTGGAAAAACTTTATTATTTTTGAAAAAGATTTTACAAATGCATTTACGGGCCCAAACTGATAGGTCGAAAGGTATATGATTGAGTGGGTCCATGGGGTAATTGATGTCCAACCCCAGTAGGATCCAACTACGTAAATGTGGGATTGGAGGAAGGATATGCACAATGGATGTGCTTCGGGTTATTTGATATGATGGTTTTGTTCATGATAATGTCCTGGTGGGAGCCACTAGCCTAATGCAATCGTAGTTCGACTACATTGCGTGAGATCGCAGTGGGGCCGATGGTGGGCCCCTGTAGGAACGACCATTGGATCCCTACAGCGATCCCACTCACAACTCGCTAGACCCATAAGGATTGTTGGACAATCTGGGTTCTTGACTTTATTTTGCATGAGGAATAGATTGGATGCACTTTATGTGATACAAGGAGGAGTTGCGTCATACATAGGGTGTGTACACTTTACTTAGAGGTAGAGATGCACCATAATATGGAGTATCTGTTTAATTAACAGGAGCTAATTAAATACTTAATTTCGATTGGCTAGAGTTTAAGTGATTCAATTTTGCTTGTGCTTAACTAAATCTTTAATCCTATTGGTTGAGGACTAATTGAAATCTATTGGTTGGCTTCTGCTTATTTCCTATTGGTGTAAATTAAAGAAGGTAGGGGAATTTGAGTCAGAGAATGTTTCCTAATTGAAAGAACCCTACTGAATTTGGAATTCTAGCAATATCAAAAAACATTTTTGGCTAGTGCATGTTTTGGAAACTAAGTTTAATAAAAGAAGGATTTTTACTTACACTAGGATTCCAAATTCAAAGGCAATTCAAATTGGAAACAAACTGTTATGAGTGCTCTATAAATAAGAGCATAGGACTAGACGGAAATTACAATCATCCCACACGAATTTTCCCTATATCAAAATTCATCCAACCCTCTCGTTCTCTCCCCCTCTCTCCCCTCAAGTTCTAGTTCTAGTTCTAGATCCAGTTCCCTTCTAGTTCTAGTTTCAGTTCTAGTTCTTCGAGAACTAGAAAGCCGGATTTCAAGTTGGGTTTCGAACCCAAAGTTCATCATCTTCTTCCCCCTTCATCCTTGTGTGGTTTAGAAGCCACTACTTCGACCTTTGGAGGAGCTTAGGTTTGAGAAACGCTGAGCACTCCTAGCGGGGACTAGATCAAGAAGCGATTATCGAGTAAGGATGATCCAGTTTTGTAAGTATTTATTCCCTCTTGTATTTCCAATTCATAACCATAATGAATCTAGTAACTAGGATCTTGGTTTGGTCAGTGGAAACGATTTTTTTTTTTGTTTTTTCGTGCAATCAAGCTTCCGCCGCAGCTAGAAATTTCACCACCAACTTTCACATATATGGTCTCGTGTTTTTAGATCGGAGGGCTAGGATCATCGGGATGATTTTGGGGCATGGACTTTTTATATTCTAACCAAGGTTTGAAATTTCGGTGGAAATTATTAAATTTTCGGGGAAAATCTTAAAATTTCGATATAAATTTCAGTTTTGAAAAATACAATGAAGCCCACCTTGTTTAATGACCATTCCATTGTTTGGCCTTCATGTCACTAGACTGTGCCCCAAAAATAAGCTTCATTGGATGATCTAACCCTTTAATCTATAGAAACTACACCATATAGAAATCTATCGAAGAGTTAGAATCATCCAATGGAGATGATTTTCATGGTACGCGTGTTTACTTTGGGGGCATAACAACTTAATGGTTTAGATCTTTTAACAATTGGACCCCTCTTTATTTTTAAGAAAATACTTGCACCTCCGTATATATAGCATATCATGCATATTTATTAGACTATTCATTGTGACCGTCCAATATCCAGTTCATTTGACGGGCCCAATGTAAATAGGCCTTTCCCTAAAAATCATCTCCATATAATGATCCTAACTCTCCAAGTTTGTAGAGGCTGATTGGAGGGTTTGGATCATCCTATGGAGTTGTAAATTGACTATATTTTTCATCTCCATATTTTTCAAAATGGGATGTATGGCCCAGTCCATAGGATGATCTAAACTGCCCATTTGATGGGCCACGATGTAAGTAGGTCGTGCCCCAAAAATAATTTCCATAGGATGATCCCGGCCCTCAGATCTATAGAGATTTCCATTATATGCAGTTACTCTATAGATCGGAGGGCTAGGATCATCCTATGGAAATTCTTTTTTGGGCCACAAACTATTTATATTGTGGCCCTCAAATGGACAGTTTGGATCATCATATGGTGTGGGTTTTACCGTTTTACAATCCACTTTATGCACGTGCGAGCCATTTAGATTGTCATTTAGTATTTAAAGGGCTTGTTAGAGCTTTTTGGAAACTGTAATAACCTTTTGACAGCCATTTAAATAGTAAATACTAAAAGACAATAAGATTTCGCGGAATATCAAAAGATTGCAGCGGTGATTTCATTTCCGTATAAATATATCAAGTTTGAAGAATGGTACGTCAATTAGTTGTGAGCCGCTTCAAAACAGCCAGAATTTTATTGGACAATGTGTTTTTTAAAAAACAATATATTCACTGCTTCAGGTGTTCAGCAAAAAAGAGTTGATTAAGGCAACCCACTGAATTTTATTGGACAATGTGTTTTTTTTTTAAATAATATATTTCCAATTTCTTATTTCCACTGCAAAGAAATCTGATTTTTTTCACTATCAGATGCTGTTAGAAATGTGAGAAATCCAAATCAAAATCTTCTCGGCATCCAAACGGGCCCTAATAGGATTTCATTTTTTCAAGGAGAATTAAAGATTTATTACAGAATCTTTATATTGGTTTGAAATTGGTCTAAGAATCACTCATTTCCAATTATTGTGAGTTTTTCCTACTCATGAAGCATTCTTGTCTGTCGTCAAAGCTTCTGATTTCTGCAATGTCATTGATGAAATAAACCCATCGAGAAAACTGCACTTAAAACGCCTTTGGGAGAAGCTTCCGCTTGATGCTAGCATTCCTCTCTGATCTTTTTCGGATAAGTGAAATAAAGCTTACTGTGAGAACAAACAAAACAGACATAAGGCAGCTATTAAAGCCTACATCTAAAATATGTGCATTCAAAAAATAAGAGAGAGTAAAATGTAAGCTAAGTTTAGGTGATGAAATATTTTAAGAACAAAAATAGGTCCTCATGTAGAAGAAATAGATAGAGTAATTAGTCACAAAAAGACAAGTTTATGCAACGACGACGTTATTGAATATTTTATTATTTCTCACATCTCTTTTGGCTCAGAACGGCTACGTTATTGAATATTTTATTATTTCTCAGGTCTCTTTTGGCTGAGAATGCCGTCGGAATATCAAGTACGCTGTCGAATTTTCCAAGTTCAAATATGTGTTCCAAATGTATCGAGTACGCCGCCGGAATATCGAGTACGCCGTCGGAATATCGAGAACGCCGTTGGAATATCAAGTACGTTGTCGGATGTTCTGGGTTCAAACATGTGTTCCAAACGTATCGAGTAAGCCGACGGAATATCAAGAACGACGCTGGAATATCAAGTACACTGTCAGATTTTTTTAGGTTCAAATATGTGTTCCAAACATATTGAGTATGCCGCCGGATTCTGGAGTACGCCGCCGGATTCTACATGAAAATACTTTCACTTGTCAAGGATCTAACAGTCTTTGCTTATTGTAGACGACAACGATCAAAACGAACCCAACGCTTTTTTGGGTTCAAACGAACGAAAACGATGACAGCTAAGATCAAATAAATTAAATCTAACTTTAAGATAATGATTGACGTTACTGTCATCATGTTAGAACGGTATTGGGGTCTTTTTTCCACCCATTTTTTGAAGAATCACCTTTGCTAAAAAGATTTTGGGTGTGTACGGCAACACTTGTTATCCTCCCATATAGAATCGGGTAAAAATGGATCTATGATAATCGAAGTAAGCGACTCCTAGTCGTGCCTCAGATTCTCATCCTTTTTTGGAAAAAAATGGCTTGAATGTCATTCTTTATACATGTTATACGTAAAGTTTGGAGAAATGGGCTTGGCGGGTCTAGTTTGTAGATTGCAGAACTACATTTTTTGGATTTTATTGGGTTGCATCCGAGCACCTACAAAATGGGCAGAAGCCATTAAATTATGGTTGCGAATACGCCCTTTACTTATTGAAAATTGTTCCCAGTAAGTTAATTCCTAGATGCTACTACGAAAGCATAAGGTATAATCAAAGAAAAGGATAAACATATCATTTAAGCACTCTATAGAATGATAAATTTTGTTCAAATTCTTAGTTTTCATATCGAAACTTTCAACTAATTTTGATGTTAGACGCATTAATATTGAATTTCATAAGAGAAGAAAACATAGCATTAAATCCATTGTCTCTCGGATATGATCGGTTCGGCCAAGCATATCAGCACGCATGCATAATGTTCAGCGGTCTGTCAATCTTAGAGAATTTTGGCCCTGTTTGGATTACAAGAAAGACATTGTCGACGGGATTTTTTTTTGAGAACTTTTTTCTTCCCACAATTTTTAGGAAAATGATATGATTATAGTTGATCTAGTGGAAATCATTATACATTGAAACTCTTTCTAATTAAAAATTAGGATCGGTTCGAGTTATCTTTTCTGTGCATACAAAGAAGTCATAACTTTTATAAATATTTCCCATTTCTAAAAAAATTCCAATAATCTTAAAGCCCCAAGCTTTCATGAAAATCAACCTGTGGATTCGGTGTATAACCTAAAATCATCGTTGTCCAAGTGTTTACATTCCAATGAGGGATTTCATAAAACACTAACTCACATTACCTTGAAATGGGTTTAGGAAGGAGATGAAGGGTTGCAGTATGTTTTTTTAGGTTTTACTTGGTGACAACTGACAGGGCATAACGAAGAAATTGATGAAAGACTCTAAAGATCTATTTAAATAAAAGACCCTGTTCGGGGAAACTGGAGAAAAGAACATCCAGAACCAAAATTTGTGATAGGAAAAAGCCAAAAAGAACAAAAAAATTGAAATCCTCTTTTAGAAGAGAAAAAAACACACAATCAAAATCCTCCTATAAAAAAAGAATTAATAATCCCTGTTTGAAGAAATCCCCTAAAATTTGGTCATCCTATAAACCAAAACAAAACTCAGGATCCCTAATTAAAATCCATCCATTTAAAGGGAAAAAATAGAAAATAAAAAGAAGCAAGAAAACTCATCTTTGGTTCTTTCCCGGAAGGAGAATAGCCCGGTTCGGAATCCAGATATAGTTCTTACCAGTCTCCTTCATTAATGAATGAAAAATAAAAATAAAATATATTTATGTTCAAAGAGAAAACGATACCCAGAGCAGGACATAGAAGAGAAGCAAAAACAAAAGCATGTGACGAGACTTTGAGAGGAGAGGCGGTGAGAAGGAGGCGGTTGAGAGCAGTGGAGTTTTCAGGAAGGGAATCCAGCGAATGCCAAACGGGCAGATAATATGGTTTCTTTTGGAGTCTTTGGACGGACATGTAATGGTCATTGGCATTGGAATTGAAAAAAGTAGCCATCAGAAATTGGATACACAGGGAACTTTTCCTAAAATACAATGGGATGTAGAAAGAATTTAAGCAAAAGTTGGGAACGAAAGCGATAACTTTTGGATGTTCTCCAGAGGCAAAGTAAGTGACCGGGATGACAAATATACCCCTGCAAAATTGATCAGGGCGGAGACAAATGTACGGTATGGTCCGTACCATAGGATGATCCAAAACGTCCATTAGATGGGCCACTACCTACATAGGTTGTGCCCCAAAAATAGTTTTCATAGGTTGATCCGAACCCTCCGATCTATAGAGGGTTATAGGTTGATCCAAATCGTCCATGTGATGGAACCATGGTTTTAAATTTCGGTCTGAAATTTCAGTAATTTCGGTTTGAAATTTGTTTTAAATGCCATTATTTATTAAAAAAAAAGTGTTACAAAATTTTGGCCGAAATTTTGGTTCAGTCCAAAATTTCGAAAATTCGGTCCGGAATTTAGAATCAAATTACCAAATTTCGGACAGAAATTTTGGATTTCGCCAAAATTTCGGTTTTCAGTAGGGTCCGAAACGGTTACCGAAACCAAAATTTTAAACCATGGATGGAACACAACATGAATCGGTTGTGCCCGTAACATCATTTACATAGGTTGATCGTAGCCCTCCAACCGATATAGGCTGATCCTAGCCCTCCAATCGATAAAGGTTTCCATAATTGTTGTTCCTCTTCAGGTGTCCGGAATCCGTCAATATTTTGCAAGTGTCTTTCACGAGTAATAAAAAGTAGTTCTTTCGTCATTGTCATATGACTTTACCTCTTCTTGGTAGTTTTTGCCATAATTGTCGTAGACAGGTACCATGTGTCGGTACTTTTCGTATGTAGATTATAATTTTACCCTCAAATAATTTCGATCATTAGAGATGGATGTTAGATATCAGCAAAGGGTTTAATGGTAAAAGAAAAAGTTAAGGGCATTATTTTTGGACGTTTGCGCTAGGGATTTATTGCCCAACATGAATGCCAAGAATACCCCTAAAGAAAATCAAGAAATGTCAATACAAAAGGCTGTGGGATATGAACGGAAATAACGAAAAAGTGAGGATGACTTTAACCCCTGATTCACGCTTTATATATAGTACACGGATTATAAAAAATAAGCTTGCAGAAATAAAATCTCGTGAGGATAAGTACGAAAGATTCATGTTGGGGAGAGAGAGAGAGTACATGTCGTAAAGGTGTTTTGTGCTTCACAACCGGTTAAAGGGGTGAATTTATCTAGAAGGGGTTGAAATTATTCCTGCCCTATCATTATATATATATAGCTGTCATAAGTAGCCTGAGAGCAACCCAAGTTAAAGACATCACAGGTTTAGTTATCAGGGGTTACATTGAAAAGCCACCCAACTCCCTCACTTCCCTGCTCTTATCCTCTACCCTCTCAATTCTCCCACACAACTCTAAATCAGCTAAACCCACTACTCCAATTCCAACAAAACCCATATTTTCAACCTCCAACTTTTCCCTTTCAATTTCAATTTTCCCTTCAAATGACCCAACCCATCTCCTCCACTTCATCCTAACCCACTCACCAACAAATACCATGCAATCATTATCCCCTCTCTTCTTAAATTCAAATTTAAATTCCCACCCAAAACCCATTTCTTTCCCACCAAAACCCTTCACTTTCCCACCACCGCCGATCCGAGTCTTCCCCCGAATGGCGACTTTCGTGGGTCTGAAGGTCGAACCCACGACGAGTTTTTCAAGTAGAGAGGGTTTCAAAACATTGATGGATTATATGGGGAAGGAAGGAGCTAATGTGGGTAATGATCTGGTGGTTCTGATCAGTCATTTACAGTATGCCTGTAAGAGAATTGCGTCCCTCATTGCTTCGCCCTTCAATTCTGAGATTGGGAAACAGAAGGGTTATGGCAGCATTGATCAGTTGAGTGGAAGAGACGCCCCAAAGCCGCTTGATATCGTTTCGGTAATCTTGTTTCTAATCTTCATTTTAAAATTTTCAAGGTAGATTTTGTTGTTTGATGAATGGCAGTTCATTTATAGTACTTATTTTCATTTTTTTTTTGTTCTGGGGGCTTTAGACTGTCAGAATTTGATTATGTTTTTGCTTCAATTTTGGTACCGAAATGAGTACATGATAGGGAGCTCGAATCTCTATCAAAAAGTTCTGTTTTCTTCCCATTATGTGCCAATTCCGAATAGTAAGTGTTCATGGGTTTCACATTTCCTGCTCCTAAATTCTATTGCTTTTCTTGGAGAACTTTTTGAAAATTAATGGTAGAATGTGTTGTGTTTGGTGTTTTAACTTTTTTTTTTTTTCATGATTACGAAAAACTTTATTAAAAGAAAAACAGCAAAACATCAAATCACCAACATGGTCAAAAGATACAAGAATAGCAAAAGAAAGATAAAACAAGAGACAAGGCAATGAGGATTGTTGATGGGATAATGGTTGCAGAAAGGTTCTTTTGGATACTCTGCTATGAGTAAGCTCATCAGCAGTCCCATTAGCCGATCTGTAGGTGTGCTGAAAGCGGGGCGAGTAGCATTCAATAATGTCTAAAATCTTCTCCATCACATTAGTAAAACGCCAAGGGAAGCCTCTCCTCATTGAAGCCCATTGGATGACATTAAGCAAGCCACCCTCAACAATCAGCTCTTTTAAATCCAATCAGTCAACAAGCAAATTTCCTCTCTGCAGTGCTATACTTGCCCCGAATTGGAATAAACAATATCAATGGGCCCAAAGAGGCCCATCTCACAGAGCTATCATGGTCATAAATAATTCTGCCAATCCCAGCATTGCTGGGTTCCCTAAACTACACTCGTCAAAATTTAGCTTAGAGAAACCTGGAGGTGGAGGGGACTGTCTAGTAGATGATCTTTGCAAATATTGCTTGCAAAGAGAAGTCTTTGTCACCTCATTGAACTCCTTTAGGCTTGTCACCCATTTCACCATCAGAGAGAAAATAGCTTGCCTAATAGAGTGCGACAACCGCAACATACTTTGAAAATTCTTTGATTGCTCTCTGTCCACACCAACCCCATGGTAGTCGCAAAGCAAGATTCCACATAATTCTTCCCCATCGACCCCTAGGCAAAAGCCTGGGGACCCAATTAACTTGGAAATATGCTTCGAGAAGGTCCACCACAGCTCAAACAAACATGGTTCGAAATATTGGCTGATATGTATTCTTATCTTTGGGGTCTAATATGACATGGACTCCAAGTACCAACGCTCACAATGCTCTGCCATCCATAATGTGTCATGTTCACATGAATACCCTGAACTTCAATATTTCAGTTTTTGTCATTTTCAAAGGGGTGTAGAATTAAAGTTTATGACTAAATCAACATAGAACTACTAGATTCAACCATGAAAATCAAGATTTGAAGAGTGAATCCATGGATCAAAGTTAGGTTCACAAAGTTTTGAATTTTTTCTATTCGAGGTAAAATTTCTACTCTCTCTCTCTCTCTCTCTCTCTATTTATGGTTTAGTTGTCATACATCAAAATCATTCACGATTCATTTGGCATGATTGTTTGCTACAATGTTTGAAGAGATTTGGGTGTTATTTGTGCAGATTTTATTGTTTTCTCTCTTTTTATATTTTCTATTTTTTAGTGGTCTTTTAATGACAAATTTATGTGTGCATTGATTGTTTTACACATCTATTGGGCTATATCTATCAAGATATGCATGCTTTTTGGCATGTCTTCATTTCATTCACTATTCGCGATTCGTATTTTAGTTTTCCATTTTATTTAAAAAATGCTATTTTTTAATTGATATATAGCTAGACCTACATGTTATGAGCATGGTCCATGTATGTATCAGCCTATGTGCCTATTTTTATCAACTCTTTAAGTTTTTTTCTTGTTTTTCATTTGTTCCACTTTTTTATATTGAACTTTCCTTTATGTTTGATGTTTTAGAAATTTTGACCTAGATCCCTGTGTATAGGCATATTCTTTCTTATTTTAGTATTTTTTATGTTTCTATTTCGTAGTTATGGGACATGCTAATACTTGTGGAATTATATTACTGTTTTACCTATTTTTTATTGTTTATTTGATCATTTCTGTTACGCCCCCAAGCCGTACACATAAGGCCTGGGAACACAACATCTCAGTATACCTGCAAGGAAACCTTACAAGCATACAAGGCTAACAAAGCGATAACAAAACCATACATATCATAGCATCCATAGAGGTCCACACTTGCGTAAATAATCCAAATAATCAAATGTTTAACACTTACTCTCACTCTCCCCAATAACCATTAACAAATAAAATTACATAATCTCAATAGTGCCTAAACAATACTCACTGTCCAATAAAACTAGAAGAAGCAACTAAAAAAGGGAAATTGAAAAGTCACGCCTCCGCTCCCTCGTCCGCACCACGAGGGTCAAATTCTGAAAATGATAAACCACAGTCAGTTGAAGAGCTCAGTACATAATGACGCACTACAAAAGTGGGGTCAAAGCATGCTACAAAGAGAGAATCAATAGGTAAACGAAGATGGTATAAGCTACACATGAAGTGGCTAATACAAGTACAATAACTGTGAAGCAAATTCCACAAAGCCATATCTCAAAGTGTCACATCAAAGAGGGTCCTAAGAGACTATTGAAAGCAATAAAAAAGGGACAAAACCACCTAAAGGTCCTCGGCTTAGCCCAAAAAGCAAGTTATTTTACCAGACTGCTTGCGGTTAAAAACTAGTTTCTGTGTTCGCATACCTGTCGACAGGGTCAGCGAATAGCACCCACTAACGGGACCCGAAAGACAATGTACTACGCCCATTGGTGCCGGCCCTTATAGTTCATATATATACCTAAGCCTCCACAAAAGGTGTCCACATATGCACAAAGTCCAAAAGATGTTCAAAGGTACAAAGATAGTGATTCACGTTGGTTCCACAAAGGTTTTCCAGAATAGTTGGTATACAATGATCAAAAGGTTCTTATATCAGAGAGGGTCACATATTCAATACAAAAGTCATATGCTGTCAATGAATATAAGATTCAATAGATTTCATTCAATGAAAGAACAAGCATGCGAGACCCAAATTAAAGTCTAAGGTTACCGAGGATCGCACCTATTCAAAGGGTGAGGAAGTTATGATCAAAGAGACTTTATCGAATGGTAAATCATCACACTAAAGTAGAGTACGAAATTAAGTACCTCAAATGTTCCTCTCTGACTCTTCCTGACTCGAAATCAATCTAACATCACAATTATCCCATTATTATCAATGCGGGATCTAAGGAGATGAATTACGATACAAAAATCCCAACCCCAGAATAAAACGAGGTCAACAAAAGAGGAATGGGAAATAAAACTAGGATCTTTTTTAAGTATTTCAGCATTAACATCATTATAATGTTTTCAAATATCTTTGGAATAATTTTTAATAGAAAGAACGTGTTTCTGGCATGTCCGTAGAGTGCAAGAATGTCTAAAACGAAAGAGAAACAAAGAAGTTATGAATTTTCAAAGTTTGAGCTGCCAGGGGAAAACCTGCTGCGCCGGACGTCCGGGATTTTTTGCTGGACGTTCGGGAATGTTGTTGAACGCCGTCTGAGATTCATACTCGCCCCAGGGCCGGTCGTCCGCCGTTTTTGCCAGACGTCCGCCCCTGCACGGACCCAGTTTCCTGAAACACGATTATCCACCCTTTTAGGTACAAAAACAGTCATACCTCATTCGTTTCTCATCGGATCTGGGCGCGGTCGGGCTTGTTGGAAAGCTTAGAGCAAGGAGATTCCAAAGAGGCCAAAAACCTCACCGAAATTCAGTTGGAAAACGATTAGGGAAGAAACTTAGATCTAGGTCAAAATCACAATTTTCACTTTTAATGATCAATGCATGATGATCTAGGTTTCGATGGGGATCCAAAGACACGATCAAACCTAAGGAACTCTAGATCCATTGAAGGGATTCTCCCAAGCGCTTACAAATCCTAAAATAAATCCTCACAACTTAAGAATACAGATTTTTAAGGTTTCTAAAAGGACGATGTTATCAAGGGATGAAGTTCATACCTTGTTTCACGTTCTAAAGCTTGCGAACTCGGTTCTCCTAGATCTCTTGTACGAAATTCTTCTCCTTTCTCACGAAAACCGTCTCTTGGGGTTGTAGAAAACATGTTTAGGGTTTTATTTAAACTCCCAAAAGATGTATTTATAGGCTCTCTCTTAAGAAGCCCTAATCAAAGCCAGATTCACTAAGATAAAAACGCCCCTCACTTAAAGGGGCAAACGAATTTAATAAGGGGGTATTTTCGGGTATTTACAATTTCTTTAGTTAAAATAATTCTTTCTACGCTTCTAATTCAAGTACTAACAAAAGAAACTTGACAGATGTTCAAATAGAGAAGCAATTTATATGCTTTCCAACTCGGTTCAAGTCTAATTAATCATGTTAAAATTACCAAGCCATAGTTTTTATTTGAAATAAATATGCCCCCAATCATTAAAAAGTAAAAGTAAAGTGTAGACACCCCATTTTGCCAGGATCGGAGTAATGATAGGTTGCTGTGAATCCTATGATGAGTCCCGAAGCTTTTCTGGTCTTTCTCTCTGTTAAAGTATAAAAGATAAATAACGCCTTTCTCCAACAGCTTTAGCTTTTGGAGAAGTTGGTTAGTTAACATGGTATCAGATCCAAAGGTCTCGAGTTCAAACCTCCCGTATAGCAAAAATCCACATGCGATGGTCGGCCCAAAGTGGGACCACATGTGCCACGTGTTTGCCAAGTGGGCCACACGTGCGGGGAGTGTTAAAGTATAAAAGATAAATAACGCCTTTCTCCAATAGCTTAAGCTTTTGGAGAAGTTGGTAAGTTAACATGGTATCAGAGCCAAAGGTCTAGAGTTCAAACTTTCTGGATAGCAAAAATCCACATGCTATGGTCGGCCCAAAGTGGGACCACATGTCCCACGTGTTTGCCAAGTGGGCCACACGTGCGGGGGAGTGTTAAAGTATAAAAGATAAATAACGCCTTTCTCCAACAGCTTAAGCTGTTGGAGAAGTTGGTAAGTTAACACTCTCGATATCCCTCTCAATATTTCTCTAGGTTTTCAACCAACACAAATTTGTCAGAACCACCAAAACACCCAACAACCAAGCCTACATCCAGAACCATATGAGTTCATCAAATACCTTCTGACCGAGCCTTGAATTGGTCAAACAAAGGTCCCAAGGGCCAAAAGCCCAAAGCCCGATAGCTCGGAACCCGCCTTTTACGGCAACACAAGATCCCGAAGATTCGGTTACCAAAACTCAGCAAAAGCTCTACCAGAAGCCATTTCGGTGAACAGAACCACTACTCGATCACCAGAAACCACTTTTTGGGAACTAGAAACCTCTTTTAGAAACCCAAAACAACCTTTTGGGAACCAAAGGTCACCTGTTAGGCAACCGACAAACCCAGAACCTGCAATCGGGAACTCGGGAACCAGAACCCAAAACAGGGAACCCGAGAGGTCTCCCGACGATTTTGGGAGCCCCCACCGACGATTTTGGAGGCCCTCCAAAATCATTGGTGGGGAATTTCTCCCCAAAAGCTATATAAGGTGTTGGATGTATTCGTTGTTAGACGCGCCACATTGTAAATATGACTGGGCCAACGCATATTTTAAAGGGGTAGGTGGATTATGTTGACAATGAATGCAGCAGAGTGCTTCAACAATGTACGAAAGGGCGCAAGGGAGTTGCCGATTGCTTCGCTCGTTGATCATTGTAGATGGAAAGTACAAGACTTTTTTCAGGTCCGTCGGAAAGAGGTTGCTACATGGCAAACACGTTTGACTCGCAAGGCAGAAAAGTGGTTAGAAAAGTCATGTGAGTATGGCAGTAAGTATACACCATACGCGTGTAGTTTCACTGAATATGAAGTAAAGTCGTTAACTAATTCTGATCGGGTGGACTTAGAAAAGAGAACATGTACTTGTGGTCTTTTCCAAACGATTGGATTACCGTGTAGGCATGCCATAGCAGCCATGGGAATGAACAATTTGGACCGATATGATTATTGCTAGGAATGGTATTTGGCCTCAAAGTATCGGAGTACATATGAGGAGGTGGTTCATCCTATTTTAGATCGAACACAATGGGCGACGCCTTCCCACGATCTGGCAAAAGTATTGCCATCACGAGTAAAAAACCAGCCTGGACGACCGAAAGTACGAATACAAAGAGGGCTGCAAACTAGAAAACATAACTGCAAAACATGTGGGGAACCTGGACGTAACAAAAGAACGTGCAAAAATACGCCCATTGTAAATCGTCAATTAAATATGACTCCTATCGGTTCTGCTGATCCTACACATGATAGGTACGTGGTATATATATATATGTGTGGAATTAGTAGTCAGTAGGGTCTTTCCATAATACATCCATTATTAAATTGATCGGTGCCACCTTTTTTGTAGGTCCGACGTGTCCTTCCCACCTCCATTCTTTTGTTAGGGATGAATATGGATTTGTTGGGTTTTCGTGCACAAAATTTTGCCCTTGCATTCCTTGGTGACCACTAGTCAATTGTATTTATCAAATATTTTGTTCTATGAATTTTTTTGTACCAAGGGAACTTTTTTGTATATTTTGGTAGAAAAAGTTTCCCAATGTCTTTGATCCTACTCAATTGTCTTTGGTTCTACTTAGAATTAGAATTGTGATACCATTTCTAAAGGAACACATGACCAACAGTTTAAAACAGTAATTGATCTTAGAGTTTGGTAGAAAAAGCTTCTCCCCCTTCCCCTTGACGCCCCCGCTGTGCTTTTGCCCCTTCTCTGTGTGACTCTTGAAGCCATGGCAAAGGATTAGGGTGTTCGAAGATAGGGTTTTGTGGAGGGTGGGGAGTGGAGGGATTTAGGAGGGTTTTAGAAGGGTTTTAGGGTTTCGGATGTAATTGATCTTAGAGTTATGGTGGAGGGAGAGGAGTGGAGGGATTTAGCGTTTGGGGAGGAAAAGCACAACGGCTGTAATGGGGGGAGGTGTGGAGGTGTTATTTATAGGGAGTGGTTTCCGCTTGGTAGATGGTTTTTTTTTTTAAAAAAAGGGGAAAAAGCCGGTCGACCTGCAGGTCGGCCCGTCAAGGCTTTTGCTACCTGTTTGTCCATATGGTAAAAATGTCGACTTGCAGGTTGACCTGTATTCGTCTTTAGTACCTGTTTGAGCTAATGGTAAAAAGGTCGACTGGATACTCTTTTTTTTTTTTAGAAGTAGATGCAGACATGATCCAATTGGGGCCGGGGGGGGGGGGGGGATGCTAACCAGTACACCAACCAATGAACCTGTAGAAATTACATGAACCTGTGAAAATTATATGCATGAACCATCCAGAATTACATTCATGAACCATGAACCAACAGCATCAACCAACAAGAGCATGAACCATCCAAATACATAGATGAACCAACATCACAAGTGCAAGCCAATTACATGAACCTGTACAATGCCAAGATCTGTCATGCATGAACCAATACAATACATGAATCATCCAACATTTGTCTTCCAATACAAATCAACATTTGTCATGCATCAACCATCCACAATATGTCATCCATTTAGAATCTTCCAATACAAATTAATTACAAGCATTCGCAGCAATTTTACAAATCCATTTACATCCTACACGGTAAGTCTCACATATACCCCCTGCAACATTTCGGATAACAGAGACACTCTCATAGTCGTAATATCTGGCTGGCTGAAATCAAAAGTGGCGTCACGGGTGAGGTACTCCATTTCCTTCAAAACGAACAACCTACAATCGTTTCTGCAAAATAGGAAGAGTATTCAACAATAAGAAACACAATGTCGACCTACTAATAACAATTAATTCCATGCTACATCACCTGTTCTTTTGTATGGGCCGATTAGCCACTTCTTCTAAAGGGAATGCACTTATATCAACGCCATTTACCCTTTTGAACCATTCAACAAGGTATTCAACCTAGGAATTAATAATCAGTAAGTTAGCGCAATACTTCCTACGAATTAATCTTTCGCATCCAAAGGAACATTAGGGTTATACTCACAAGGGGTTGTGCTATTTCAGAAAACTCGGGACCTTTAAGAGAGTTGTATAGAAAGAAGGTTGGTCGAACCATATCCAAGACTAGAAGAAGCCAATGACCTGTAGTGTTGATTGGAGCAAAGACTTTTCTTAGCTCTTCAATGGGGATCGTCTGTAGACATTGTACGAACCTTGTACATGCCTCAGGTCCGGGATAACTACTATCACTTATACATTGCTGCAAACACGAAAAAATGTCATAATTGAATGTACCTTTATACAGAGAATGCAAGAGATATACATCGGTATTATCTTACATATAGATGGGTAGAAACACAAACACGTGCTCCCTTTCCTTCTTTACGGGCATCTTCTTCCCGCTTGTTCAAATAGTCTGTATATACGTTAATAATCTACAAAACAAAGCATAATTCACTTTTTTAAAAGCCAATGAACAATATCAAGCAACCATGTCTAAGAACTAATATCTAACTAATGTAAACAATACCAGAGAACTTTACCACCCTCTACGTTTGGTTAGTATAAGCAAGTCCTTTGAACACATGTAATACCCATCGTTATGAATGACCTTCTCACTGCAAAAGCAGTAAAAAAACAGTGACCCCTACGGACCTTAGCTGATTTGATCCTTAGGAAACAAATGAACCTTAGCTACTCTTAAATATATGGCATGTTATCTATGACAAATCAACCACAGTAAGTTAGAAAATTTACCCCGGTTCAAGCGCTTTCAATGCGGCCAACATGTTGGCATCTGGTCCGGTGACGTTGCCAACATCATCCTTCTTCCTCCGGCTGCGTACGGTGTATGGTGACTTCAATGCCTTAATAGGTTTCATTTTTCTCTGGTGTTGCTTCACTTTTTTTTCAATGCTCTCGACTGGAAGGTTCTTTTCTTGAGTATCACTTAAGATAGGAACTAAGTGAACTTCATCATCCCTCATATATGCTGACTTGGCTATCCACGTAGTAGATATGGTCTTTTTCATCTATGCTCACTTGGTTGTCAACGTAGAAAGGGTATTTTTCATCGTCGTCCCCATCTTTCTTTTCACCCTCTCCTATTTCCTCCACTATTTTTTCCACTATTTCATCGAACACCCCATCTTTCTTCCGACCCTCCCCTATTTTCTCCAGGTCACATTCTTCCTCTACAATTTTCCTCTTCTTTAAAGCATCTTCTTTTTCATCTTCCCCCATCTCCTCCTTATCAGGGACACTCCCTGACCCTATACTTTTCCTCTTCTTTAAATATCTCACTTTCCTCTTCTTTAAATCTCTCACTTTCCTCTTCTTTAAATCTCTCAACTCACTTTCTAACTCCCCAACTTGACATTCAAGTTTCTCCACCCTCTTCAACAAAAACCTTTCTCCCCCCGCTTTCCCATCTGAAGCTTTTCATTTCCTCTCCTCCTTTCATCCATCTTCAACGAAAAACTTCCTCTCTCCGCTTTCCCATTAGAGGTGCAACTCGGGTCGGGTTGGGTGGGGTTGAGGCCAACCCAACCCAACCCGAGGAGCTCAACCTCCAATCCTAACCCAACCCAACCCGACTTTCAACACAGGATGGCTAACCCAACCCAACCCAAATTGGTTTTTCCATAACCCGAACCCAACCCAACCCAACCCGAATTCCCAAGTTGGGTCGGGTTTAGACATTTCAGATGAGATATTTAGCAAGGGAAATGGCACCGAAGTTCAAAACCAAAGGAAAAAAAACAGTAAAACACTACTAGAACACATGCTCATATTAAATAACTGCAAATGATGCGAGGAAAACATGACAATCACAATCACAAGGATATGCGGGTGTTTAGTCCAGAAAAAAGAAGGTTGAGATCATCCAATCAATCGATTTTTGCATGCTTCAATCTTGCGGTTGAGATCTCTTCTAGGTTAGGGTTTTTACTTTAGTGACTTTAGCCCTTTACTTTTTGTTTTTGATAAGTATCTATTATTATATTTGCTAAGGATGGAAAGAAACAACAAAACGTCAGAAGCTACAAAGTACAAAAAGTAAAAAACGTGTATTACTCTTTGTCGGGTTACGGGTTGGGTCGGGTTGCCTGATACCCAACCCAACCCAACCGGACCCGAATTTTGGTCGGGTTTGCCAACTCCCAACCCGGACCCGAACCCAACCCGAATTTGGTCAACCCAACCCGCCCAAAAATCGGGTTCAACCCGACCCAAGTTGCACCCCTATTTCCCATCTCCTACTCTTCCTTTCTTCCCTCTTCAACGAAAAACTTACCTCTCTCCCCTCATCTCCCACCGGAGAAACATTTAGAGCGATGCTATCGTCCGCAATTATAACGTCGTCAACCTCATTCTCGGCGACTAGTAGGCATTCCTCTCTTCCCACAGCTTCTAGCCTCATCACAACCTGAAATGCATTTAATTTTTGGATCACAAATTCGACTATAATAACCCAATAGATAAGTATTAGAACGACCAGTAGGAATTATTCTCTCACCAGTGATGCTTCCAACACCCTATCAACAATCTGCGTAATCAACTTTCTATACTCCCTCGTTATATCCATCTTACCGGTCCACTTCAATAGACGTGGATACGCATCGGGATGAGAAGGTACCCATAACACGGTATGCTCAAATAGCCATACCTGAAATCAAGCAATATGGTTTAGACAATCCAATAATTAACAAACACGAAACATTAAAGACTCCAATAATTAACAAACATGAAACATTAAAGACTGTATGTGAAATTTACCTGTAATAAGATAGAGCATCCTGCTATATGCCCCTTTCCATTCGCAACATATGAATTTAATGACTATATCAAGAAGTCATAGATGACGTAGGCCCATGTAACATTTCCTACCGTCTCCAGATCAATATACGGAAATAGGCAAGAACATGCCTTGTGATCTCCCTGTGCAAACAAGAAAGTGCTACAAAACAGCAAGATCACATGCTTCACAGTGGACCTAATCGATTCTTCCTCATTGGAGAACATTTCGTCATTTATTACCTCTAAAATCTGTTCAACGGTGGCTGTTGGAGCCCCAAACCTCTATCCATCCACAACAATCGTGCTATCCCAAACTAATTTGGCCTCTCGCCTCTCATACTTAAACCTAAAATTTTCGCTACATCACTAGCTACAAACGGAACCACAATGCCACCTATTTTGAATGCTTTCCATTTCGGTTCCCATGATTTCACCAATATCGTCAAAATCTTCTTGTGCAACTCAGCACCTCCATGGTGTAGTAGCAAATCTCGAAACGGGGTTTTACTTATCAAATTTCTATTTGCCTCCCCTAAGTGAAACACCTCGACGCACTCGTGAAAGCGGGAAGGACAACATCTAGATGTAACATAGTTAGCCTGTAAATGGAACATGGAAACATTAACAGTTGAAGTGGTACCATTAAGAGATTCAAATGAAAAAAGAAAAAGTTCATCACCATGAGAGGAGCTGCAGATGGAATAACAACTTCCGGCCCTTATCTGCAGAAACAAGGGGAAATTAGAATTAGTGCTTCAAGCACATTATATATCCACTATTAAACGGAAGATTGCCTTCAACCAAATTTTCTGCTTTCATCCATTCTAAACTCTTACATATCTAAAAAATATTACTTTGAGATACTTGGAAACACAGTTACAACCCTTGGAACAACTATTCAACTAATTACTGGTTCCAAGAGTCCTAAACTCTTTCAATCTCAGAAATAGTTATTCCAAGATTACTGGGACACACAATTACTGGTTTAAATGGTTCTAAACTCTTAAACATCTCAAAATTATTAGTTTGAGGGCCTTGGAACCAGAGTTAGAACCCTTGTAGCCATTGTTTAAATCCTTGCATCAATCTAGTGGTTCCAAGGGTCATAAACTCTCCCAACTCTCGGAAACAGTTGTATGACCTTCTAACAAATATTATTGGGTTGAAGGGTCCATGGAACCACATTTACATTAAAGGAACAACAATTAAATACTAACAATTACCTAGAACCACAGTGGTTTCAAGGGAACATGTCAACAATATTGGTTTCAGATACTTGGAACCACAGGTACAATCAGTGAAACCACTAATAAACTAATTACTTCTATTAGTAGTTCTAGGAGTTCTAGACTCTTCAACATGTAAGAATTATGGGTTCCACAGCCTTTGAACCACAATTACAAGCCTTGAAACCACTGTTACAACCCTACGAACTACTTTGTGGTTCCAAAGATTCTACAATCTCCAAAATGTCAGAAATAATTGTCCCAGCATGCAAGGAACAATAATTACATCCATGGAACCACTAATTACCACTGGTTCTCACCTCTTACAAATTTCAAAAAATTCTTCAAAATAAATGGAACCACAGTTACAAGGCTGAAAAATAATGGCTTTAGAAGCACACTTAGTGCTGGATTGAAAGGGTTACAAACCCTCCAACAATTTTTAACGATTGTGAAAATGAGCACACCAAATCAAAGCATAAAAACCCTATCCAAAACCCTTCAAAGGGTTTCTTATTCGAAACCGTATCCCAAAAACTACAAACCACATGAAATATACGAACCAAGATTTTTGTTCAAACATTTTGAGGAAGAAAATCATAAACAAGGAAACCCTAATCTAAAAATTGAACACATACTCTAGAGAAGGAGATTTCTAGCGAAAGGAAGATGATTTCTCGCGAAAGGAAGGAGATTTCCGGCGAAAATTTCGTCTTTTCCAGCTAAGAGCTCGTGATATCAGGCGAGGAGGGAGATTCCAGTTTGAAAAAAAGTAAAAAAACCAGAGATAAAGGGAGAAGGTAAGACATGGTAGGGGAAAAGCAACTCAAGGGCATTTTTGTCTTAAATCATGCCTTGGGATGCGTTTCACCCCTTTTTGAGAATTTAACCAACTCAACCCTTGTTTGAGATTTTCAGATAAAAATCACATTTTTTGAGAATTTTCCCTTAAAACTATTGTAGTGTT
Organism: Tasmannia lanceolata; assembly: GCF_043159265.1. NCBI lineage: Eukaryota > Viridiplantae > Streptophyta > Magnoliopsida > Canellales > Winteraceae > Tasmannia > Tasmannia lanceolata. The sequence continues at coordinate 61,566,043 of NW_027518695.1, read as the reverse complement.
ATATACTATATTTTTAAATATTATTATTTTTTATAAATTAAAAAACCATTATTCTTTCTGAAAAACTAACAAATTAAAGGCATTTTTAGATTTAGCCATGCACTATTTTACATAAAATTTATGTTGCGTTTTCTCCTATGATGTGGACACGGACACGGGTGTTCTGTGTCGACACCGACACGAAGTGTCGGACACGGCGAACCCCCAGAATTTAGAAACAGGGACAGGACTAAAATAGAAAGTATATATATATATATATATATATATATATATACAACAAAAAATATTAATTAAAGAAGAGCTAAAAAAGAGTTTATCTTAAAAGAGAGTTACTAATAAAAGAGGTAAACACAATATGCAATAATAAAACAGAATGTCACACTCACACAACACAAAAATGATACAACAGAAAATATTAATTAAAGAAGAAGTAAAAAAGAGTTTATATTAAAAGAAGAGTTACTAATAAAAGAGGTAAACACAATATGCAATAATAAAACAGAATGTCACACTTGACACAACACAAAAACGTGTCCACACACCCACACTAAGTAGCAGTACATTTAAAAGTATCCAAAGGAGTGTCGACACGGGTGGGCACGCCTGTCGTGTCGGATACGGCAGGACACGTGTGTCGGCAATAAATTCGAAGTGTCGGCTAAATCATAGGTTTTCTCACTACTTTTAGTTTGGTTGTAAGTTTTTAATTAAATGTTTAAAAATATTTTGGAAAAGAACAATTATCTTTCTTTGTCATTTAGTGTATTAGTGGTATACTTTACCATTATGTGTTACATAATTAAATTTATATGAATTGCATGTGTACTTTGTTGTATGTATTATCCATAAAAATTTATATGAATTGTATGTAAATGTGGTATGTATAGAATCATTAGACATGCGCGACAACGCTTGTCACAAGTTGTTCGAGGTTGTTGTTTCTTGCGTATATGATTGTTATTTTTGCTTATTCTAGCTTTTCCTAAAGTTGTCTTAAATTTCCATCATTTGAATACATTTCTGTGACTTTTCAAGATGTTTACTGAAATTTCCATATGGAATTTACATATTTACATTTTTGCCATGACCAAAACTCATCCAGAAACGGAAACCTAAATTTTTGCCCAAAACGGCACAATAACTTCCCCGGCAGTGCAATATTCACCACTTTGAGACCCCTTCCATAGATAAAAGCACTATGAGGTTTTGAAATGATCCTCCCAAGCTGACATAGGACACTAGGATTAGTTCCTTTATTTCTTTCCCATTAGGATTAGTAACTTTCTTTGGGTAGAGATTTTTTTTAGTTGGCAATATTATTATTCTAATTACAGTTGCTTTAGTTATGTAATAAGATTTAGTTTCTTGTTTTTAGTTTCTTGTTTTTCTATAAATATGAGAGTATGTATGAGGAAAATGAGCAATCAAGAATATTGGAACAAAGTTTCTCTCTTTATTTCTCTCTTCTTCTCCCTCTTCTCTTCCTTCTTCTGTCTTCTTTCCTAGTGAATCCTAGGTTTATTCTTCTTCCCTAATGGCTTCTAGGGCCTATTTCGGATCATACGCTTCGGCTGCGATTCCCGCATTGTTGAGAACTGAAAACCACTTTCATAACTTCATCACTAGAAAATGGTCTATAAATTTCTTCTATCCATATCTTCCATGAGCCAAAATGAACCCCAACAGGTTTCAGAAAAAGGCCACCTTCCGAAGTGTATAAAAACATATAGAATCTTGCAATATCATCTAAAATGCTAGTAGGACAATCTCACCGAGTCTCTCCAGTCATCAAACTCTAAATTTGGTTGGTCGTCGTTCTAGAACTATCAATGCCATGAATCCAAGCTGTTTCCGTATTCCCTTCAATCATTTTGTTTGAGCCCATTGCTTCCACTAAGTTTCTTCCGGGATGATGATCCTATTATAGCTCTTCTTAATAATCCATCCCTCACGGTTCTCCTCATCACTAAGTGGTTACCCTCCTTTACTATCCAGCTAGGAAATATTACCTAATAACTGAGATTTCCTTTGACCAGGTTGACTCAGAGATCCCTTGGCCCTCTCCGCGAGCTTAGTTTTCATATGCTGAAGTTTCTGAGCAAGTCTCGCATCAGAAGCCTTCTTGTGTAGGCACCCTTCACTAATTAGGCCCTGGTGGTGTGTCTTGCGGCTGTAAATGATTTGAAACCTCGACGGGAGTGTTGTGTGAATTGGTGTAATGCAACATGCTCTGGATGGGCTACTTGGTGGTAGCAACAGATGTCATCATCGAGATGGACAGATGACTCTCTTATGATGCTCTACTCACACATAAAATGAATTCATATTTATGATTAATGTCTCTTAATTAAAATGAGGTCAAACAAACACTAGTATCAACTGAATCTTTTTATCTACTTTGGATTGTGGGCTGTCGAAAAATCGGCCTCTCCCAATACAGCCTCCCTCGTATTTGTATATTCTAGTTACTGAGAGGCACTGCAGTTCCATGTAAACTTGATTATGAACCCAAGATGCTTTGATTTCTGATCACCGCTGTGCATCCTCATGAAGCTACTCTGGTAAGACATGGTTTTAGAGATCCTTGAGAGTTATAACTAAAAAAAGTAAACAAAATGAGGGTTATGTTTCTGACTGCAAAGTTTTTTTCTTGTACAGAATGACATTATCTTGTCTGCTCTCCGGAGTTCTGGTAAAGTTGCTGTCATGGCTTCTGAGGAGGATGATGTCCCTGTTTGGATAACTGATGATGCCCCTTTCGTGGTTGTTATTGATCCTCTAGATGGCTCTCGAAATATTGATGCCTCTATTTCCACTGGAACAATATTTGGGATATACCACCACCTGGTAGAAGTGGACCATCTACCCACTGAGGAGAAGGCCTTGCTCAATTCACTCCAAAGTGGGAATAGGCTCATTGCTGCTGGTTATGTTCTCTATTCATCCGCCACCATATTTTGCATTAGCTTTGGTTCAGGAACACACGCATTTACATTGGATCATTCGACTGGTGATTTCGTTCTTACACATCCTTATATAAAAATCCCATCAAGAGGTGATTTCTTGACATTGATACTGACTTGTAGCGTCACATTTATTAGTTGGAAACCTCTTTGTTTTTTTTAATTGCTACAACGTTATCCATATCAGCGTAAAATCTGAGTGTAAGTGTTATTATAATATTGTTTTTTTTTAGGAAATATACGGTCAATGGGACATTCTCAACTAATAAGAGTGTAAATTTTGGTTAGTGAGATTAAGTGATGGTTATCCCTTTTGGAAAAGGCTCTTAACAATACTCTTGTTGCGTAATGAGGGATGAGACTTATTTCTGTCTGACCGTATTGCTACCAATATTTCCAGGTGACCAAAATAGCCAATTATTGAACTTCTCTTACTTTTGGTTTATATTTAAAGAAAATAAATGCAAATAAAGAAATGCTATTGATTTTTATAATGTAGTGCTACTATTAATCCTGAGGATTCCCATGAATTAATTAAATTTTGGGAAGCAACCTTTTGAAAACCAAACTCACCAACACATCAACTTAAGAAAAATGAAGGGGTTTTCTCTCTGTCAAGGCCCACAACATACTGTTGTTTTTCCATTAATGTGAGCAACACACCCACATCCTTCTTTATTTTCATAAGCCTATTGATAGATCATATTTATAAAGAAATTGCTTGTGGAGTTTTGTACAGTAATGGTGAAAACTTACATGATTTTGCATATGATATTAAGATTTCTGAAATTTCTGTTTGCTAATGGCCACACTCTTATGATCAGGTCAAATATATTCTGTCAATGATGCACGATATTTCGACTGGCCTGAAGGTTTAAGGCGATATATTGACACTGTCAGACAAGGTAAAGGAAAATCCCCAAAGAAGTATTCTGCTCGTTATATCTGTTCACTAGTTGCTGATTTTCATCGGACTCTGCTTTACGGTGGATTGGTAATGAACCCGAGAGACCATCTTCGTATAGTTTATGAAGCAAATCCTCTTAGTTTTCTCGTGGAGCAAGCCGGAGGAAGAGGGTCTAATGGCAAATGTAGAATTCTTTCAATTCAACCAAATGAGCTGCATCAAAGGCTTCCTCTGTTCTTAGGGAGTTTGGAGGACATGGAGGAGTTAGAAAGCTATGGTGAAATTCAGCAGAAGATAAATCCTGGATATGAAGTCTGACACTGAAGTGAAATCTATAACTGCTTGTGTTCCTCATAAAGAATGTATCATTCCAGTACTTGAAGTGGTCTAAAGGACTTAGTATGCAATAATGTCAGAAACCATACATCAATCTCCAATGCAGTGTCAAAAAATCCAATATATATTCTGTTTCTTGGTCTATGCACAAAAATGCAATATATTAGCTAAATCCAATATATATTTTGTTTCTTGGTCTTTGTTTAACACTATGACGCCCCATTTATCATTGTACAGAGTTGCAAACATGTGAAATAAATCATATTTATCCAAGCTGATTTGCTTAACCTACCCACTCAATGAATCAACAAGACTTGTTCTTGCACAGTGAGTCTTGGTTCACATCTTCTTGAACACGAGGCTACAGTCATTCTGATTTCCTTCACAAGAGTTATACAATGGCTGAAAAATTAAATTGCATATGTTGGTAAAAACCCAAGATATCATTTTGAAGGATCTGACCATTACCAAGAACTCTTCAAGTTTTGTTGAGCTGTAACAAAAGATGGTATCTTGAATAAAGCTTTCCTCTATTTGGTTGGACATACATTTGATGAGAAATTATAGAAGTTATTCCTTTTGTCCTTGGGTGGGTGGGAATAATTGAGAATGTTAAGTTTTTTGTCAGTCTAACAAAACCTTGATAGATTTGAAGGAATATACATACGAAGTTCCAACCAAGAGAGGTCAAAGAACACTTAGGCCCTGTTTGGATCGCAGGAATTTTCTAGAAAAGTTTGTAAAGGAAAATATTTCTAAATTTTTCTACTTTTGTACACAGGAAAAAAGATATCTTGAACTAACCCTATTCAATTTTTACTAGGAACTTTCAATTTATGACAATATTCCTCTAAATTAACCATAATCATATCATTTCACTATAAATCGTGGGAAAAAATTCCCAAAGAAATTTTCCTTCAGAAATGTTTTGGTTGTTGTGCCCTGTATATAGATCCCATTGATGCACAACTCATTATTATAAATATCGGCCCAACTAATTCTAGTCTTATCTCTGAAGATAAGTGTTCATTTTTATTTCACAGGTAACAGACCTCCAAATGGGAGAACTGCTTTTTTTAATAGACTTTGTGTCTAGAATAACCTTGTAAGCCTTTTACCAGTTCAGTGCATAATTCGATCCGGTTCAGTACATAAACCTTTTACCGCATCCATGATGCCTACATAGGGTCTCTACTCCAACTGAGATAAGTTACCCAATATGTGTGTATAGGTCAGACCTGATTAAAGTCGTGCATCAAACCCAACTACAAACTTTTTAGGTGAACAAAGAGCTAGAATATCATATCTCTTTGCCACTTAGGACCTATAAATCTATTAGCATGATATTCCTACATGGTTACCTAAGAAAAATGCGCATCATCTTAATTCCCAGCATCTCACACAACAAATTATCCTACAAAACTTGGAGGATTGTGGCATGTCTCTAAGAACTCGCACTAGCACCCCAATGCCCCTACCTTTAATAGTATCTCATGGAGAGATTACAAAGTCCTACTAATATACATCTCACTAATATAATGACTGTGCCCTCTATGTATGTCTTACTCAAGGTTTCAAATTTTAGTTTCGGAATGCGTTTTGTTCCTCACCAAAACTGAAATTTTAGCCGAAATGTAACGAAATCAAATAAAATAATATTTTATTTCGTACAAAATTTCGAACAAAATTACTGAAATTTCGGGAAGATATTAAATAAAGAATAAATTCCAGATTTTTTGGAGATTTTCCCGAAATTTCGGGCTAATAAAATTTCAACCGAAGTTTTGTAACGTTTCGAGTTTACCCAATTTCGGTTTCAGGGTTGACCGAAACCCAAAATTTCGGTCCGAAATTTCGTATTTCGGTCGAAATTTAAAACCTTGGTCCTACTAATAGACAACTCACTACTTTATATTTGGGCCCATTAGTTTTTGGGTATTGGCCGATCAATAGATCATTGATTCGTATGCATGTGGGGTCCATTATTTTTGGTCGTTGTGCCCTTTATATAGATTCCATTGATATATAACTCATTATTATAATTATCGGCCCAACTAATTATAGTCTATCTCTGGAGATAAGTGTTAATTTTTATTTCAGAGGTAACAGGCCTCCAAATGGGAGAGCAACTTTTTTTTAATAGACTTTGTGTCTAGAATAACCTTGTAAGCTAATCTTCAACCAGTTATTATAGGTTAATTTGACCCAGTTCACTGCATAAACTCATGTTCGAACCGGAGTTCGAAACCAAACTTCTCCTCAGGAGATAGATGGGGCCCAAACCGAAATAACATATACATTCTCATTATAAGAAGGGATCATAAGCACACTGGGAACGTAGATAACTGTGACCATATTGTAACCCCAAGGGTACAACCCATTGATGTTTTGATGGTCAACAAACCCAAATTGATGGTAGATTGCTAATGACTTCACAAGTGTTGTGATTTAGACATGATTTATCAAAGGAACACTTGAAGCAAGGAGAAGAAGGGCAAGCTTGGAGATGATCCAACATTATTGGTCTTCCCATGATCATGAAGGTTTATTGAAGATTAAAGGAAACCACAAGGAAGAAAGCATCTTAGAAGATCCTCTCTCAAGTCAAGAATGTCCAAGAAAGTGCAAAGGAGACAAGACAATTAGGAAGACTCAAGCTTTAACATTTTCTAGATTGTATTGGAATCCTCTTGTCATTTAGAATTTGCATAAAAATGGTTTTTCAAAACTATTTCAAAACTAGTTGAACACACCCCAAAATCTTTTTTAAAACCTTTGGAAAAAAACTCAAAGACCATGGCCCAAGCCCTAAAGTTTTTCAACTTTAAAACCAAGTTTTCAAGACAGGACCGGTCGACCTCCGTATCATGGTCGACCGCAGAAAGGAGCTGGAATTCCAGCACCCCTCTAGCACTAAAGGGTTGGTTGACCGAGACACCTCGGTCGACCGCGGTTGAGCTTCTAGAAAATCCAGAAACCATCCAGCGTTGTTGGGTCGGTCGACTGAGGTAGGGTTGGTCAACCGCACATAGGAATCTGAAAATCCTAAAAAAATTAAATTTGGTCGATCTGGTCGACCGCGATACCTAGGTCGATCGCGAGGTTTTTGAAATTCAAAATAAAAAATTAATAGCGCTCAAAGGGCGGCCGACCGCGACACCTTGGTCGACCGAGTCTGCGCGAAAAAGTATCTGTTAAAGCTTGAACGACTAGTTAATTTTGCCCTTATTTATTGCCATTTTGCACCCAAACGGTCATAACTCTTCTCGGCTATTTATACCCCACTCTTGACCTGCTAAGGAACTTTTTAAAAGATCATTTACTCAACACTAAGTGTATTAACTTTGAAATCAAAGGGATTCCTTCTCCAACCTCTTATGCATTCTTTTTAGCATTTACTTCTTGACAAGAGGCACTTTATAGGCTTTTATTTGTAATCATTTGGAGTGATTTGTGAGCTTTTACTTAATCTATTTGCTTATTAAGAGGCTTTGAGAGACTTTCATTCTTCTTCCTTTTACTTGTACTTGTAAAGAGGCGGTGTGCGAAGAGGGATTGTTCCCTTGGAGGCGGTGAAAGCTTTGCAAGGCCTAGGATCCGGCTGTAGTGGAGATCCAAAATAGTGAAGAAAATTCCAAGGAAAGACCAAGTAGTGGAGTAGGCCAGTTTGGTGACCGAACCGCTCTATATCCTTGCGACTTCCCCTCTGTCTCTCTATCTCTTTGGGTGATTGGTAGCATTCTTCCTTTGCCTTTTTTAATTGAACAAGGGTTAGTGTAAACTAAAATCAACTAGCAAACCCTTTTATTTAGGCTAAATTTTTTTAATTGCCCAATTCACTCCCTCTTGGGTTTCCCTCTGGGATTTCAATTGGTATCAGAGCTAAGGCTCTTACTAGAGATTTCTTAATTGAAATCTAAAAGAGAAAAGATCTATGGCAACCTCATCTTCCTCTTCAAAATATCTTCAGGGTCAATCCTCATCTAGGCCACCATACTTCAATGGATCCAACTATGGTTGTTGGAAGGCCCGGATGAAGATTTATCTTAAAGACCAAGAATTTGGGATTTAGAAGATAATAGAAAAAGGGATATATTAAACCAACTACGGATAGTGAAACATGGAAAGACACTGAAAAATCCCAATTCACAATGAATTATAAGGCCATGAACTCCCTCATTTGTGCTCTTTCTCCGGAAGAGTTCAATAGAGTGTCCAACCTTAAAACTACAAAGGAAATTTGGGATACACTTGAAGTAACTCATGAAGGGACTACTCAAATAAAGAAAATAAAAATAAACTTACTTCTAAGTGACCTAAAGGCCTTTAAAATAAAACCCGGTGAGTCTGTCACTTAAATGTATACTAGGTTCACTAACATTAGGAATGAGTTGGAAGGTCTAGGGAAGGTGTTCACAAATGAAGACATAGTGAACAAGATCCTCCTATCTCTCCCAAAGACTTAGGATTAAAAAACTACTGCAATTGAGGAAGCTAAGAACTTAGACACTATGAAGCTTGAAGAGCTAGTAGGATCACTCATAACATTTGAGTTGAAAATGAAGAAGAGAGAGACAAAAGAGCAAGAAGCTCCGAAGGAAGATCCAAAGAAGAAAAATATAGCCTTCAAAGCTCAACAACATGAGAATGGAAGCGGAAGTGAAAATGAGAAGGAGAGTCTCAAAGCAATGAGAGAAGACATCTCTCTCCTCACAAGGAAATTCAAGAAATTTTTAAGGAACAGTAGGAGAGACTTCCAAAAGGACAAGAGTTCTAGAAGAGAGATGGAAGAGGAAAATGAAGACCATGATGAGTTGAGGCGTTTTGGGTGTCACAAGCTTGGACATGTAAGATCCGATTTCCCACTTAAGAAGTTTGATGACAAGAAAATAAAGAGGAAAGGAAAGGACAAGAAGAACAACTTTAGTGCAACCTATGATGGGCTTAGTTGCTCATCCGGAAGTGAAGATAGTGATAATGAAGAATCTCACCTTTGCCTCATGGGGATTCAAGAAGAACAATGGTAAATTCTCATCCATTCCAAACTTAGAAATAAATGAAGAAGATGATACTATCTCTTTTACTTATGATGATCTCTATGACGCTTGTGAGAAATTTCAAGAAGCTCACACTCTTGAAGTTTCCAAAAACATAAAGCTCACAAAAGAGATAGAAAATTTAAATCAAGAACTTTTCCATCTTAAAAAAGTAGTGTGAGTCCCATGCTTGTATAGTTAGGGAGAACAAGACTCTACTAGATAAAGAAAATCCTCTTGAGTATGTGAAGGAAGAATTTTTAAAAGAAAATACGAATATTTATCTAAATATTGAAAAAATGTATTTAGAAAACAAAGAGTTAGAATGGAAAAATGAAAAAATTTCCCTAAAATTCAAATGTGGTAAGAGCAAGCTTGATGAAATTCTTGATATGAAGCTCTCTTATGAAAAGATTGGTCTTGGTTACCAATCTTTTCAAAAGAAAACTTCGCATAAGAAAAACTCTTACAAACGACATATTTCTTTTGTGAAAGCTAGCTCATCACACTCCCATTCACACCATCATGCTAGCTCTAGCTCTAGCTCATTCACACCCACTTGCCATTATTGTGGGAAACATGATCACTTCAACTACTCATGTAGGATTAGAAGATCAAAGAATTATGCAAGGATAGTTGAAATCCCAGTTGGGCAACCAAGAGGGGGGGGGGTGTGAATTTGTTGTCTTATAAAAGATTTATCCTTTTTACAAACGTTTGCAAGATTAGTTAGTTTTCAAAAGCTTAAGTGAATATTCTCTCTTAGACCTTTTGACAAACACTTGTTAGGTGCCTTTTAAAAATCCTAGTTGATTATTTCTTTTTTAATCTTTTAATCAAAATACTTGGTGGATGATTAAAGATTACAAATATAATGTAAATTCCACAAAAAGATAAAAGAATAAGATGAGTGATTTCTTTTAGGCCTTTTATCAAACACTTGACGGAACACTAGTTGATCTACTGTCTTTAGTTCTTTTGACAAATACTTTGTGAATGCTTCATGCAAGTAAATCAAAATAAAGAACAAACATCAACATAAGATAAAGTAAAGTGAGAGAGAGAGAACATACACACAAGATTTATAGTGGTTCGGCCTTCAAACCCAAGGCCTACGTCCACTCTTCTTTAGGTCACACTCAAGGGTATCCACTATTCGAAGACCTCACAACGCCCTGCTTCAAGGCTCCTTACAAGTCAACTTCGATATAAGAGGATGGCTCCGTGTCCTCCACACTCGCCAACAATCTATCCTTAACGGCTGAGATTAAAGCCCTTCTCTTCAAGTCTTTAAACTCACAGAGTCTTTAAACTCACCAAGGGTCACAACCCTTCTCTTTCAATGGTAGAAAGAAAGTAAATGCTCTCAAGCCTCTTCAATAGGCAAGTACAAAGGTGATAACTCACAAACTCTCCAAAAGATTAATACCATGAAGCTCTAAGGAGATCCTCTTCAAATAGATGTGCAAGTGTAAATCTCTTTGAGTAATTCCAAGAAAAACTTGTAGATTTGAAACTTAAGGCTCAACAATGGTGGCTCAAACTTGCAACAATTGGAGAGTTGTGTATTAGGATTTTTAGAGATGTATATATAGTTGTAGTTTGAGAAAAATCCTAATTTTTGGTCTTCATGGGCGTCGCGGACGAAGTCCGGACGACCGGCAAATATGACCGTTTGAATTTCAAAATCGCACCTCAGTCCGTCACGGACATCTTCCGGTTTCCTGGACGACCGCAATTCTCTCGGTTATTTTTTGTCAAAAACTTCATGTTCAGACGGATGTCCGCCAGTATCCCGGACGACCAGATTCTTCTCGCTTATTTCTTTTGAAATCCAAATGTTCAGACGGACGAATACAGACGGACAAAGTCTGGACATCCGCGGTTGCAAAAACTGATTTTTTCAACCCGTTTTGTAAAATACATATCTCACTCGTTTCTTATCGGATTTTGACGCTTTTATACTCGATTTGAATGAAAACGATGAGATCTATCAGTTAAAAATATTTTAAAAAATATTTTAAAATATTTTGGACCAGTTAAATCAGGTATAAGGTGTTGGACTCATAATTCAAGTGCCAATGTTATGACTTTCCATTTGTAAACTTTAGTTAGCACTTGGGCTTTGGTTCTTAGGTTATGGACTTTTGTTTTACTAATATTTAGGACCTTTGAAAATGGTTTTCCATAAAATACAAATAGGTTTCAGGTTTGGTTTTGATAGAGGTTTGAAAAACACTTTGAAATGCAAAACCACTTGAAAAAGATCTCCAATACAATCTAGAAAGATAAACTACTTAGCACCTTGATCGTATTGACGTCAAAGGTCTTCCTTGTGCTCTTGGGATTTTGGCTTGTAAGTGAACACTTGAGAATGCTTGGTCCATGTGACTCTCTCTCTTGAATGGATTCTTCACTTTGAATGCTTGAGATAGTCACCAACACTTGTTCAACTTCAAGCTCCTCTTGGCATATGCTAGGCTTGCTTATGGGATCCTCAACTTGAGCTCTATGCTTGGATATCTTCCAAGGATGATGCCTCCAATATGTGCAAGCTCACTTGGTTCCTTCGTGCATGTTGATCCTCAAGCCGTGTGTTGTGTTGTATTGTGTAATGGCAATATGACATGTAAAGTTCCTGTCTAAGACATAACACTACAAAGCAACACATTAGTCCATAAAGACTAATCAATTTAGGTTTACTAGCATCAAAACAACAAGAAAATGGTGATTAGTTGAACCCATGAGGAACCTTGGGCTAACAATAGTAAAAGATAAACATTATGGTGCTAATAATGAAGGACTCAAAGAAATTTGGGTACTTAAACTCAAGACTTGCCTCTTTTTTGTAGGTATGCTTGAGTAGTGAATCCACATTGGAAAAATGGTACCTTGATAGTGGATGCTCAAGGCATATGACATTTGATCCCTCCAAGTTTTCCTCCCTCACCATGAAAGTGTTGGAAGGGGTTTTTTAACCCAGGTGAAATCGCTTCGCTCAGCGGAACTAGAAATCACGTAGAACAAAAATTTTCTCGCCGATTACACCCGTTAACCTAAGATCCTAGGGTCTAGATGATCTGATGGTGATTCAAATAAAAATATAAGACATAAAAATACCTTTGTGACTGACCGTAATATCAGCCTCTGCTTGATCTACTCCTCGAACGGCCTTGAACGATCCGATCGTCGCGAACCCACAAGTTGAACTGATGGATTCCTTTTAATTGCAAGAAAGGAAAATTGAACAACCCTTGTTCAATCATATAGGATGATCATATCAGCTCTCTTGGATGGGAAAAACTAAATTACATGATGGAGCTTTAATGGTTTTTCTCAAAAAAAAAAAAAACATCAACTAGAAGTGAGAAAACTAGGAGAGAAGAGAGGACTAAAAGAATACAAGAGGAACTCTTGGACCTTTTCTCTTGATTTGTTTTCATTGATTTCCAGCGTTAATGTGTTTTAGAAAATGTTCCATAAGCATATGTATGTTGTGCGATTTTTGTTTCCTATAAAATCTCCCACTAGCCTATTCAATTTAGAAAACTAGCTCACTTTATTTTTCATATTGGAAACCAAATAAAGTAGGAAATTTATGGACATTTTCTCAAAAAACATTGAGCAAGATTCCAATCTCCAAAAACGTGTATTTCTTTTTGTGTAGGTGAGATTGCTATTTTATCTCCTAAAAGATCTCCATTATTCTCTCCACTATCTACTTTCCCGCTATAAAGCTGCTGGCCAATTTCCGACTCTATTTTTGGACTATTAAATGAACGGATTAGAAAAAATCATAAACTACAAAGTTGTAACCCTTTAAAAGTTCTTCAAAATGAGTACTTCATACTCATTTTGTCCAAGATATGAGAGAGATATTAATGTTTTTGTAAAACGAGTCTATAAGGTTGTTATTTAATTTTTCTAATTAAATAAACATATTTCCTCTCATCTAATGGGATAAAAGCTCCATCCATAATATTCTATGATTCCCAAAGTACTCCTCAGTTAAGAATTAGCTCTTTGGGTATTCCAAATGCGTCCTACGATGTGTATACACCTAAGGAAATACGTAAATATTTTCCCTCTCATCAAATGCGACGAATCTAGTCCGTCTGTGCATTCTAGTAAATGCGGGACCCTTATCCAAATGATATAAATGGGTCATTTGAGTTGTGAGTGGGATCGTTGCAGGGATCCTACGGTCGATCCTGCAGAACCCAAAAATTGGCCCCATTGCGATCTTGCTCCGTAGTTAACAACTACAATCACATTGGATAAGTGTCCTCCATCGAGACGTAACCCTGAAGATGACCATCAGATCATAATACCCCTAATCGCATCTAATATGTGCAAGTCCTTTCTCCATTCTTCATCTACTGAGTTGGGTCCTACGGGGGGTGGACAACTACTACGCCTTGGATCCACTTGTGGTATACCTTCCAGTCAAGCAATTAGGCCCTGCAAATGCATTTGCAAAATCATTCCAAAAACATGTTTTAGCAAAACATTTGATAAAGCATTTGTTAAACTCACTTGGCCAAGCTATTTTATGGGCCTACTTTTTTGACCGAAACTGTAGATGATATCTCCTTAAATAGGGGCAGATAATTCCATGTTGGGTATCCCTATTAACCTCGTGGGTTTGTCCAAGAATCCAGTACTACCTTATGAAGACCCATAGAAGGACCATGGTTAGATAGATCAAGAATCTTTGCCGGACCCACAGACCAACATGACCCCTCAGGTCTAAGGATATGTAAAGGGTCCTGTCTGGTAGAATAGCCTTACTAACTCATGTCCACAGGTTATTCTAGTTTGATCCTGTTCAGTGCACGATCCTATCGTCGCACACACTCTTCTTGCTTAGGGTCCACTACCCAAGTGACTGAGATAAGCCACTCCACGACACGTGCATGTAGGCAAGACTAGTGCTGGTTGTGTACATGAAGAGATGTCGAATCTCGACCCCAACCAGGAATCTTTAAGGTCTGCAAAGAACCGAGATACCATATCTCACTTCTCCCTAGGATCTGTGAATCCTTGAGCATGGTATTCCTACTTTGCTACCTAAGGACGAATATGTGACCAATAACTAGCACATTACACATATTCAATCATATATTACCCATTAGATGTCATGAAATTAAACCTTTATTAATATTAATGTGTCAAGATATACTAAATGTATTGGCTTTTATGGTATTAACTTTAACGAGAAGATCAAGGAAATGTCACATTTGGGGCTAATGGGAAAGGTAAAATCATTGGAGAAGGTACTATAAAATTCAAAGGTATTATCATTAAAAATGTATTACTTGTTGATGGATTTAGGCATAACTTAGTTAATATAAGTCAATTATGTGATAATGGTAATGAAGTTCTATTAAAAAATGATAAATGTATAGTTAAAACTATAAATAACAATAAAATCGAGTTTGTAGCAACTAGAGATGGAAATGTATATACATTTATGTTAGAAGAACTCTCATGTCAAAATGTCACTTACCTGACTTCTTTTGAGAACAACAAATGGACTTGGCATAGAAGGTTAGCCACTCTAACATAGAAATCATTGCTAGAATCTCTAGGAAAAATATAGTAGATGGTCTACCTAAAGTCAACATCTTAAAAGCCATATATGTAGAGCATGTCAACTTGGCAAATAAGTTAAGGATTCCTTCAAACCTAAGAACATCATCTCCATGTCTAGACCATTACAACTCCTTCACATGGACCCATTCGGTCCAGTGAAAACTTGTAGTTTTGGACGAATGAGATATGTCTTTATAGAAGTCATTACTCGGGTCCTATTCCTTGCTTCCAAGGATGAAACATTTAGAGAATTCTACAAACTTTGCAATAGGGTACAAAAGGATAAATGTTGTCACATAAAGAAAATTAGAAGTGATCATGGAACTGAGTTTGAGAACCATCATTTTGAAGAATATTGCACTGAACTAGGTATAAATCATAACTTCTCAACTCCTAGAATCCCTCAACAAAATGGTGTTGTAGAAAGAAAGAATAGGGTCTTACAAGAAATGTCTAGAATTCTCCTTCACGACAATAACATATCTAGGCATTCATGGGCAGAAGCTACAGCTTTCCATGTGATTAACAAAGTACTTATAAGATCTCACACTAACAAAATATCATATGAGCTTTGAAAAGGAAGAAAGCCAAACATTAGCTATTTTAGAATCTTTGGTTGCAAGTGGTATATTTTGAACATAAGAAACAAGGCCTTTTTAGTCGCTCAAGGATACAACCAAGAAGAAGGGATTGACTTTGATGAGACTTTTGCCCCAGTAGCTCGGTTGGAATCTATTAAAATGCTTCTTGCATATGCATGTCATAGAGGATTCAACTTGTATCAAATAGATGTCAAGAGTACATTTCTAAATGCGTATATCATGGAAGACGTTTATGTAGAGCAACCTCATTGATTTGAAGACTTTAAACACCCGGATCATGTCTATAAATTGGACAAAGCTCTCTATGGTTTGAATGAAGCTTTAAGAGCTTAGTATGAAGGCTAAGTTTAGTTCTACTAGGGAAGGGATTTGAAATGGAAAAGGTTGATAAAACCTTATTTATCAAGAATAAGGGTGATGCTATACTCATTGTGCATATATATGTAGATGACACCATATTTGGTCAACTAATGTGAGTATGTGTTAAGACTTCTCCAAATGCATGCAAAATGAATATGAAATGAGCATGATGGGAGAACTAAAATATTTTCTTGTCCTACAAATCCATCATCTTGAAAACGGAACATTCATTAACGAAGAAAAATATACAAAAGAATTATTGAAGAAATTTGGGATGGAAAGCTCTCCACCAAAGTCTACTCCTATGAGCACATCCTCCAAATTAGTTGTAGATGTCATTGGCCCAAAAGTTAATCAAAAGAACTATAGAGGCATGATAGGAAGTCTATTATATTTGACTGCTAGTAGACTGGATATCATGTTTAGTGTGTGTATATGTGCTAGATTTCAGTTAGATTTTAGGGAATTACACTTACTGGCAGTTAAGGGAATCTTTAAGTACCTTAGGGGCACCCTCAGTCTAGGTCTATGGTATGAGAATGTTAGAAGGGTTCAAAAACCCCGAGCAAAATCGTTACACATAGTGGAATAATAAACCGTGTAAAACAAAATTTTTTCTCTAACCCAGGATTCATAGGGACTAATTGATTTTATTGTGATTTAATAAACTCAAATATAAATACCTTTAAGTTGCTGTAGAGAAGAACTAATCCACTTGATCTACTCCTCGAAAATTTGTCGACGATCAAATCGACGCGAAACTGCAAGTTGAATCGATGGATTCTTTTTGTTGCACAAAGGATCTTGCAAACAACTCTTTGTTTATATTATAATCTGATTTTAATTAGATTATAATATGGGAATTATTGTTTAGAACAATGGAGATTAGTTGGACGAATTTTCTTGTGTGTTTCTTTCAATTTCCAGCACATGGATTATGAAAGAGCTGTAGAAAACTCTATTCTTTTATCTTGTATTTTTAGAGATTTGAATTGCCTTTGATACAATCCAATTTTTTTAGAGAATTCTCAAAAAATAAGGAAACTAGTCAAAATTGGGAGCTTCCAATTTGGAAACAAGCTAGTTTACTTTTTCCAAAATAGAAACCAAACAATGTGGGGAATATTTTTAGAAATTTTTGGACATTTATAAAACTCTAACTTGGGCATTTTTCCAAGTAGAAAATGTGGGTTGGTTTATTGGATAAAAACAATCCCTAAAATATCTCTTACACTCTTTCTTTTTTCTACTTTTCCGCTATAATGCTGTAGGTCAAATTTCAACTTAAATTTTGGATAAGTAAATGACCGAATTAGAAAAAATCATAAACTACAAAGTTGTAGATCTTTCAGATTTCTTCGAAACAAGTACTTGCACATTAATTTTGGCCAAGAGGTAAGTAAGTTATGATTGTTTTAGTAAAATAAGTCTATAAGCTAAACTTACAATTTTTTATTTAATTTTTTAATTAAATAAACATATTTTCTCCCATCCAATGGGATAAAAGCTCTATCCATATTTTTTTATAATTTTCAAAATACCATTTAATTAACATTTAACTAAATTAGTATTCCCATTGAGTCACATGGTGTGTATGCACCATTAAAACTATGTAAATCTTTCCCTTTACATCAAATGCTACAAAAATAATTTGTGTGTGTGAACCAATAAATGCGGGACATCTATCTTATAGATCATAATAGGTCAATCGAGTAGTGAGTGGGATCGTAGTAGGGATTTAACGGTAGATCCTGCAGAACCCACAAGTGGGCCTCACTGCAATTACTGCTCTGTAGCTAATGCTATAATCGCATTGAGTTAGTGGCCTCCATCGAGAGGTAACCCTAAAGATAACCGTCAAATCATCATACCACTAATCACATCAAATGTGCATGTCCTTTCTCCAAGTCCACATCTGCCAAGTTGAGTCCTATGGAGAGTGGACATTAATTGCCCCCTGGGGCTCATTCATGGTATACCTTTCAGTCAAGCAGTGTTGGCCCACAAATGCATTTGCTAAAACCATTTCAAAACTTATTTTATGAAATCCTTTTGATAAACACTTTATCAAATCCAGCTGGCCAGGTATTTTTTTAGGCCTACTGCTCTGACCAAAATCGTAGGTGTTATCATATTAAAAAAGGTGAAGAATTCCATGTTGGGTATCACTATTGACCTCGAAGGTTTGTCCAACACTCCAGTACTACCCTCTGGCGACTCAAAGAGAATCACAGTTAGATAGACAAAAAATGAAAGACTCGCCAACAAACCAATATGACCCCTCAGGTCAAAGGACATGTAAAGGGTCCTGTGTGGTAGAATATCTCACCTGTCTCCTATTCATAGGCCATTCTAATGTGATCCTGTTCAGTACGCAATCTCATTGTCGTACCCATTCTATCTTGGTTAGGGTCCACTACCCAAGTGATTGAGATAAGTCACTCCACATCTCGTGCATGTAGGCAAGATAGATGCTAGTTGTGTACATGAAGATGTGTCCAACCTCAACCCCAACTAGAAACTATTAAGGTCTGCAAATAACCAGAATCTCATATCTCCTTGCTCCCTAGGATCTGTGAATCCATGAGCATGGGTTTCCTACTTTGCTACCTAAGGACAAATACGTGTCAATTATAAGTAATATATCACACATATTTAACTTTTAATACCCATAATTTGTCATGAAAAGAAAATTTTATTAATTAACATGTGAAATATACTGGGTTTTAAGGCACCAACTCTAATAGAGAAGTCAAACACATTTGACCTAGTAGGATACTCAGATGCTGACTTTGCCGGATGTAGAATTGACAGAAAGTGTACTAGTGGCACTTGTCAGTTCCTAGGGAGATCCTAAGTCTCTTGGTTTAGTAAGAAGCTAAACTCTGTTGCTCTATCCACCACAGAGGCAGCATACACAGCTGCAGGAGCTTGTTGTGAACAAATCCTATGGATGAAGAACACCTTAGAAGATTATGATTTGAAGTTCAAAAATGTTCCAATCCACTGTGATAACACAAGTGCAATCAACCTAACCAAGAACCCAATTCAGCATTCTAGAACTACACATATTGATATAAGACATCATTTCTTGAGAGATCACTCACAAAAGACAGATAATGAAATCCCTGATATCAATACAAATGATCAACTTGCTGATATATTCACCAAACCACTAAGTAAGGAAAGATTCTGTGCATTAGAAGTGGTTTGAGCATGTGGACACTTAATCAAGTCAAAGAACTTGAATAGACTATTGCATGTTGTGGATCCCGCCCCGGAGGGGGTGCCCCACGAGGGTGTGTGTTGCGATGATGATGATAGCGCCTTTGTCCATTGGATTTGAATATGATTGCTTTTTCCATAAATTTAGGATAAAAGTCCTAACTTCACGAAAGAAGCAACTGACCAGAGTCACCACCTAGATTAGGGATCTAGGACCCATGATTAACTCTGTTAATTTGGTCTACGTTTTGAGTTCTGGATAAGTTACCTGGTTACGAGGTCGGAAGGTGTACTGCACGAAGTGTACATCACCGACCTTGCCTAACTTTTAAAAGCTTTAATTATTTAGTTTTAACTAAAAGGGGGGAATGTGAATTTTATTAACCTAAGTGCATTCTAATTGTTTAACCGTTCACAGTTTAGACTCATGCGGGCCAGGAGTGCATCCTACATGCAACTACATGCCTATGTGCCTATGTGAGTGTTTTTGACATTTCATGAGATTACTGCGATTCGGTTTGAGTTGAATTAGATTGATTGATTCGAGGTGGAGTGACCTATGCTATATGAACCTAGATTTAATGCAATGGACCTAAGTTACATTTTTAGTATATTTGTGAACTTTGGATTCTAAGAATTCTATTTTGAAAACCTAGAGTGTGATCTCTAAGTTTAGAGCCTAGAACTTTATGTTTTGGAGATTGGAATTTTTCATCTTAGATGATTATGAGTTCTTAGATT
This sequence comes from Tasmannia lanceolata, assembly GCF_043159265.1. Lineage (NCBI taxonomy): Eukaryota > Viridiplantae > Streptophyta > Magnoliopsida > Canellales > Winteraceae > Tasmannia > Tasmannia lanceolata. The sequence goes on along the minus strand of NW_027518695.1, from coordinate 61,546,278 downwards.
CTTTAAGATTTTTGAATTCTTTTGAGTTCCAAATTTAACAAACACTACTAATCATGCAAAGAAAGCAACTAGCATACTAAAAAGCAAAACAACTAGCATGTGATTCTAAGCTTACGATAAGAACAATTAAAGAGATCTAAACATGCAACTAATCATGCAACTAAGCAAAAGAAAACATCTAACATGCAAAAAGGGCTTAAGGAAAAGGAAAGGGTGAATAGGGGAATGGAAGGGATGAAGAAGGGTGTAGGGGAACGAGAAGGATGGAGAAAGGTGCGATTGAACTTGGGCAAGTTGCCTACGTACCCCGTGATGGGGATCAAGCCACACGTAGTTCCATTTGGTGGTTAAGATTGAGAATTATAACTGAGATTTGGGATTAGCTTTGGAAGCTAGGATTGAGAAGTGGAAACTTGGATGGGGAATTTAGATTGGGAGTGGGATTTTGGGAACTTGGAAAGAGGAATCGTCCGTAAGATTCGGCCAAAAGTTGTTCGGCTAATTGATTAGGCTGGGGGACATGACCAATTGGGTTTGGGCTTGGGTTTGGATTAAGTATGCAGCTCGATGGGGTCAAAGGCATGGGACTCACATAGAGGGGTGCGACTCGGAGTTTGCTTGGTTGGGCTCACTTGGTTGGGTCAAATTTGAGTAGAACTCGATTAGATTTAACTCAATTAAGATAAATGGGTGCCACCCGAGGCTTTGGAATTGACTCGGATTGGGTCGACTTGGGTTTGGGTTGGGTCAAGTTGGGTTGGGTACTGTAGACACCCACATTTTGCTTTACTTTAACCAACAATAACCTAATATATGTTTTAGGTCATTAATATCTTGATCTGACTTTACGGATCATCAATCGGGACAAAATAAGATAGGGTCACTTCATAGCCCGAACCCTGATTCCATTCCGAGACCCGATTTCCGTAAATCGTTAGATCAATGGCAGATCTTGACCTGGGTCTAACCATCCAAAACCACCTAACCTCTCCTCTCATCCTAACCATCCAAACCTCACCTAACCTCACCTAACCTCTCCTCTCATCCTAACCATCCAAACCTCACCTAACCTCACCTAACCTCACCTAACCACCTAACCTCACCTAACCTTACCTAACCTCACCTAACCTCACCTAACCTCCTATCCCATTCTCCTATAAATACCCTCTCATCCCACCATCCAAAGAAAAGAAGAAAAAGAACCCCTCTCTTAGAAAATTCATCCCTCTCCCTCATCTCTTCAAGGGTTCGGCCATCCTTGCCGGATCGGGTGATTTTATACGTTGGGTGATATATATCAAAAGCAGTCATTATCAAGCAAGGAATCATCTTCAAGGAATTACCATCAAAGAAAAATCAAACACAAAGTGGGTTTCCAAAGAGGTAGGCATTTATTTCAATTCTATGTAGGGTCTGTTTTCATGCATATCTTTTACTTTAAAAGAAAAACCATGTTAGGAAGCATGTAGGGTCTGTTTTCCCCCTGGTTAGCCTCTGGTTAGACCCTGGTTGCACCCAGGTTCGCTGCTGGTTGCACCCAGGTTCGATGCTGGTTGCACCCTGGTTCCCTACTGATTCGCACCCTGGTTCCCTGCTGGTTGCACCCTGGTTCCCTACTGGTTCGCACCCTGGTTCCCTACTGGTTCGCACCCTGCTTCCCTGCTGGTTGCACCCTGGTTCCCTACTGGTTCGCACCCTGGTTCGATATTGGTTCGCACCCTGGTTCCCTGCTGGTTCGCACTCTGGTTAGACCCTGGTTGCACCCAGGTTCGCTGCTGGTTGCACCCAGGTTCCCTGCTGGTTGCACCCTGGTTCCCCTGCTGGTTCGCACCCTGCTTCCCTGCTGGTTGCACCCTGGTTCCCTGCTGGTTCGCACCCTGGTGCACCCTGGTCCGCACCCTGGTTTGTACCCTGCTTCCTCCTAGTTAGACCATGGCTAGTCTCGGGTTTGCTCCTAACTTAGACCCGACTCACTTGACCCTAACCATTAACCCAATCCAACCAAGTCATATCCCAACACAATCCGAGTCGCATGTCTGAATCCATTTGGCCGAATCTCATAAGCCCGCCCACTTTGAATTCCGAAAATTCAAACCCTTGATGATTCCAATATGCTCAATTCTTTGATGCAAATTCCCAATTCCAAAATCCCATTGCTATATCAATGTTTTTGAATCTCAAGTCCAATGCTCAAATACAAACCCGATTCCTGATCCAAATACCAAACCTGTTTTCCAAAATCCAAGCAACCTCCCCAGCGGAACTACGTGTGGCTTGATCCCCATCGCGGGGTACGTAGGCAATTTGGCACTCCCAAGTTCAGTCGCACCTTTCTCTATCTTTCTCATTCCCTCACACTATTTCATCATCTCTTCCATCCCTTTTTTCACTAACCTCAAGAACTGAAATCGATTCACCTCGTGTCTCTCGGAACCGTTGGATTACGGTTTCCGTCGTAAGGACCCTTAGAGCCCAATTTAGGAACACCGGTGTCGTGTCGTGTCCTAAGTTTTAGGGAGTCTTAGGTTTTTGGGAGTCCTAGAGTTAGGAGTCCAGCCTCATCACGGACGTTTGCTATGTATAGCAACCGTGCCATAGGTCTAGTTACACTAGTCACCCAATCTTTCCCTAGGACAAGCCTAGTAAACTAGGATGTAGGCAAACCTGCATTAGTCTAAGGGACCATTTGCATTTAGATGAGAATCATATAGCATCTTAGATGAAATCTTAAGATAATAAAATCCTCAACTTGAATTAAATAACTTCTCCTAAAACTGTTGAAACAGTCAATCCCGTCTAGGTCGGTGTCCTAGTTGAGTTAGGCATAAGTAGCTTAGCTTAGGTGCACCGAACTACGTCGACTCTGATCCCAGTAAGGCTTGGGTACGTAGGCAGCTTGGATGTCTGATGGCATACCACCCGCGAGTCGGCACCACAAACAAATTGTGGTGTTTTGTATATTAATTTTCTTGTAAATGCTTAATCAAATCACTTAGGATTTTCCATGAAATTAGAATTCTAGGAGAACTGTCACTTAGATTGAATCCAGACAAATTAATAAATCAAGATACACATCTAGGATTCACATTGAAATTAGATTCTAGGATGCATGTCACTTAGTTCGCACATTAACATAGAGTTGAATGAGCCATTTAAAATAAATTTAAAAGAGTTAGCTTTTGGAATCGAAGACCGATTATCGGGCAGGAATGGTGCATGTGGCGGATAACTCCCCATACCTTCCATTCTCGTAACCAGGTAGCGAGTCTAGATTTCTGGTTAATTACGGGTCCTAGATCCCACATCTAGGTGGCGACTCTGTCAGTCTCTTTCGTGTGGAATTCGGATTGCCTTAGTGATCCCAAGTTCACAGGAAAGATTAATTCAAATCAACATTAAAATGCACACGCCAATCGCGTGGATACGAGAGACCAAAAGAGAAGAGAGCGCGGCGGCTCACGCCACGCCCCTCTCGCGGGATCGGGTACCACAGTTTGGCGACTCTGCTGGGGATCACCTAACTTCATTAAAACTTCAAAAGATAATTCATTTGAATTTAATTTTAAATGGCTCATAAAAACTCTATACTTGTTAGATTAGTTTGTCTTGTTTTATTTTCTCATCACATTTTACTCAAACTTAATTTAACAAAACCTGAAGGCATCATAGATTGCGCAAACATATTGCACACACTTACATCACTTGCATCTAAACCATGCATCTCACGTGCACACACATCCTATTTTAGGAACCCGGAGTGTTATCTAGCATGGTTGACTGGGATTTCATCACCTGGTGCCTCTGTGCTAGAGAAGCATTTCACCCTTAGCCTAGTACCTTTATGGTACGTAAACGGATCCCTTGTTCACGTACTGATACGCCGGACACTGGTACAGTATATCGAACATGGATTCGCGCTAAGGGAACTCTTGGCCTTACCCCTAGATTAACCCACACATGCATGTAGTATACGAACACATGTGCATCACGTGTGTGAGCCTAGTTTAGGATATCCTACCCATTGGTGTCTAGATTAGGCCGTGGTCCATCTTCCAATGGTCACGATCGGTCCTTATATACACGAACAAAGTCATGAGTCGAGATTCTCTCTCCACTCCGATAGATTAGGATTAAGGTTGATGCCTTCAGGTAACACTGATAAAATGTGAAAAAAAAAAATTCCCTTTGAGTTAGGATATAAATCCCATCATTTCCAAAGATCTCATAGGATTAGTCATTCATGATCTATCCGTTGAAAGCAATCTTATGCTATCTCATCTAATCTTTTGATCGTGCGTCTTTCGTTCTTCTGTCATACGATTCGATCGTATCTTCATGTCATCCCCTAACTGGCAGATGCAGAATCTCACAATCTTTCGATTATGCGTTCTCATGATCTGATCATGTCTGGTCCAGATAATCCAATCTTGCTTGTACCCTTGGTCTGTTCCTCCTCTAGGGGCTACCTTTTTCAAGATTATTTTGCTAAGTCCTTCAGAGTTCACTCTCAGAATCCTTGAGCTAGGGGCATTTCCCTATGCGAATCAGTCATCATTGTCCAAAATTGAAAGTATCAGCCATGATGATGTTCAGAACGAACCAGCCTTCGCCGAGCCTTCAACGCCAAACAGTTGCAGCAGTTAAAGTTTTAGTCACTTACTATTTTATGTTGAGTCAGTCATCATGGTCAGTATAATTGTTGAGTCCGGTCTTACAGTTAAAGGTCAATGCCTAGTCCAGGCAAGTTATCTTCTGTTTCCCTTTCTTATTTAGAGTTGTGAATCCTGAGCATGTTCAGGATAGGTCGTCTGATGTAATAGCTTTTGTTTAAATAAAATTTCAGTCAGTTCCAAAAAGTTCACTTGTGTCTGTTCTTAAGTGTGCTTCTGATCTTAAAATAAGACTCCCTCTTCAAATGAGGACAAAATTGACGAAACTCCACTTGAGTCACAGCAATTACTTGAACGAGAGGAGGAGCGCCAATCCCAACCTTTCAAAGATGAAATTGAAATGATAAACACTGGCACTGAAACTTTGATTCAGTGAATGCCGATTGAAAATACATTACCCTCTAAAGAGTGTGAAGAATTGATAAAATTATTTCAAGAATAAGAAGATTGTCTAGAAAAGCTACAACCGATACCAGGGGCAAGACATAGATGGAAAGCTCAAAGAAAAGGAAGAAAGTGAGGAGACATATGCTATACAAGGGGCATAGAGTAGAGACAACTTTCATATTTCCAATCAATGACCTTGGTTCTCAAATTCATAACATGAAGCCAACAAATTCAAGATAAGAAGTTCAAGAGCAAGCATTGAAAAGTGATCATCAGATATCAAGAGTTACAAATCCATAGATGGAGGATGTCAAAGAACAAGTTTCGCTCTATTAAAGTCGAAAGCACATATTAGAATCTTGAAAGAAGAAGATCCTTTATCTCTTACCTGGAAATGCCGTCAAACTCCGTAAAAAAAAAAACAAAAAACAAAAGAGAAAAGAAATAAATAATCAGTACCAGAGGGACCCTAGTAACCTAGATCGATTCCCAATTTGAACATCGGAAGGCCTCCTTTGGCCGAATAAATCCCAAAATCAGAACCCAACGTCAAAAGAATACCGGTTTGCAAACCCTTCGAGCCTGAATCAAATTTTCTTGAAAACCCATCAAACTCGGGGCATTCCCCCGAACTACGCGAGACCTGATCCCTACACTGGGGTACGTAGGTAGCTCGGTTAAACCGAGTTCGGTCGATTCAAAAAAAAAAAAAAAAAAAAAAAAAAAAGAAAAAAGAAAAATCAATCGTTCCAGAAAAAAAAAGAGGGACAAGTTCCAAAAGAAGAGAAGTTAATTATTCCAGAAAGAAAAGAAAAAAGAAAAAAAATCAATTAACCTTCAAACAATTGATCTTCAAACTAGGGGCATTCGCCTTGACCTACACACGACCTGATTCCTACCTTGGGATATGTAGGCAACCTGTTCACAGGTTCGGTTGAAATCTTTGTTGAACCTTAAGCCATTCTTTGAAAAGCCCTATCCTACCTATAAAGTCCTTCTGGTGTTCAGAACTAATAAGCTAGGTCCCGAGACACAATAAAAAAAAATGATGAATAAGAAAACGAACGGAGTTTGAAGATCTGCTAGACTGAAAACCTGAAAGGGCGGTCTAGGCAAAATTTAAGATCATTCCCCTGCTAAGTTGAAAACCCGAAAGGGCGGCTTAGGCAAAAGCTAAGGGGATAGCCTGCTGGATCGAAAACCTAGAATGGTGGTTCAGGCAAAAGTTAAGGCTAGCGCGGTCCGCCAAGTTAAAAACCCCGAAGAGGTGACTTGGTCACGGTAAGAGAATCATTATAAGAAGGCTACAGCTGGTATCAAGACTGAAGATCAACTGAAGTTCAAGCAAATTCAAGTGATATCCTCAAAACTGGGGGCATTGAAGCTAAGCAATCTTAGGGGGCGTAATTAAATCCTTGAGGCATTACTGTTTTAAGGAAAAAGTCCAGTGTTTACCAATTGAAAAACTATTCCTCGAAAGGATAGACTTACCAAACAAAATATTAACTAAGTCAGAAGCATCACTGTGTTTGTCAGTATAGTCAGTCAATCTTTGTTATTCTAAGTTCACTCCTTCAGGGCTGCTCAATCCTTTGAGTAGTGCCTTTCATCTAAGTTTTCTCTTTAGAAAGAGTCAATCGTCGTTCCTATGTCCAAATGATGTAACTGTCTTGGTGAAGGAGGCCCGGCCTAGGCAGCTCCCTGCAATTATACCTGAAAGGGTTCGAGAATCTAGTCAAACAGCTACATTTCAAAGAAGATCAACTCAGAAGAGTTCAGAAGTAGAAACATCAGAAAGCCCAGCTTCCGTAAAAAGATCATACCCCAGGAAGGCACCTTAAGCTTGGAAGAGCCCCAGATGCAATGGTGGTTGAGCCAATTTCTCAGAAAGATGAACCATTAAAATTCAGAATTTCCTTCCGGTTAGTTAAATACTATCCTGGTCAAGAAATGTTCATCTAAGCACCTGTCAAAAAACAGATCCCGCTTTTCCATGTTAGAGAGCCGTTGTTCTAAATTACCAATTTCAAGTATCTTGTTCAAGGTTTCAGTTATCAAAATCCCCAGAAGACAAGACCAACAGTCTCATTGAGAAAAATCTTGTTGAAGTTTCATAAAAGTGTTCCTAATCCATTCTTGTTACTAATGGTTCTTCGTTCATAAGGTTGGTCGTCTCATCATTCGTCAAAGTCTTGGTTTCCAATATCTTTACTGGGCACGATCTATAATGTCCCCGATTTCATTGAGTTCAAAAAAAAAAAAAAAAAAATCCAAAATTCATCAAATCCAATCCCCGATTCAAACAAATCCAATCTTACGTCAAATTCAAGTTCATGAAAAATCTCATGTCCTCTTTGAGCCCTTTTGTGAAAGGTGCCTCATTTCTCGAGTCCATTTGTGAATGGTCTCGTCTTCTCCCTGAACCCGTTTGTGAACAGGTTTCTCATTCTCTGAGTCCATTTGTGAATGGTCTCATGTCCTCTTTGAGCCCGTTTGTGAACGGTGCCTCTTTTCTCGAGGTCATTTGTGAATGGTCTCGTCTTCTCATTGAGCCTGTTTACGGACGGTACCTCATTTCCCAAAAATAAAAAATTTAGCAAATCCAAATCCTTACTTAAAAAAAAAAAAAATCCAATCCTACGAAAAATCTCATGTCCTCTTTGAGCCCGTTTGTGAACGGTGCCTCTTTTCTCGAGGCCATTTGTGAATGGTCTTGTCTTCTCCTTGAGCCCGTTTGTGAACGGTGCCTCATTTCTCGAATCCATTTGTGAATGGTCTCGTCTTATCCTTGAGCCCATTTGTGAATGGCGCCTCTTTTCTCGAATCCATTTGTGAATGGTATCGTCCTCCTTGAGCCCGTTTGTGAATGGTGCCTCATTTCTCGAGTCCATTTGTGAATGGTCTTGTCTTCTCCTTGAGCCCGTTTGTGAACGGTGCCTCTTTTCTTCGAGTCCATACAACTATGGTCTCTTATCCTCTTTGAACATCATACATCTATGATGTCTCATTTCCTTGGAATCCGTACAAATACGGTATTTCATTCTCTTCGAGTCCATACAACTATGGTCTCTTATCCCCTTTGAACATCATACAACTATGATGTCTCATTTCCTTGGAATCCTTACAAATACGGTATTTCATTCTCTTCGAGTCCATACAACTATGGTCTCTTATACCCTTTGAACATCATACAACTATGATGTCTCATTTCCTTGGAATCCGTACAAATACGGTATTTCATTCTCTTCGAGTCCATACAACTATGGTCTCTTATCCCCTTTGAACATCATACAACTATGATGTCTCATTTCCTTGGAATCCGTACAAATACGGTATTTCATTCTCTTCAAGTCCATACAACTATGGTCTCTTATCCTCTTTGAACATCATACAACTATGATGTCTCATTTCCTTGGAATCCGTACAAATACGGTATTTCATTCTCTTCGAGTCCATACAACTTTGATCTCTTATCCTCTTTGAACATCATACATCTATGATGTCTCATTTCCTTGGAATCCGTACAAATACGGTATTTCATTCTCTTCAAGTCCATACAACTATGGTCTCTTATCCCCTTTGAACATCATACAACTATGATGTCTCATTTCCTTGGAATCCGTACAAATACGGTATTTCATTCTCTTCGAGTCCATACAACTATAGTCTCTTATCCTCTTTGAACATCATACAACTATGATGTCTCATTTCCTTGGAATCCGTACAAATACGGTATTTCATTCTCTTCGAGTCCATACAACTATGGTCTCTTATCCCCTTTGAACATCATACAACTATGATGTCTCATTTTCTTGGAATCCTTACAAATATGGTATTTCATTCTCTTCGAGTCCATACAACTATGGTCTCTTATACCCTTTGAACATCATACAACTATGATGTCTCATTTCCTTGGAATCCGTACAAATACGGTATTTCATTCTCTTCGAGTCCATACAACTATGGTCTCTTTTCCCCTTTGAACATCATACAACTATGATGTCTCATTTCCTTGGAATCCGTACAAATACGGTATTTCATTCTCTTCGAGTTCATACAACTATGGTCTCTTATCCCCTTTGAACATCATACAACTATGATGTCTCATTTCCTTGGAATCCGTACAAATACGGTATTTCATTCTCTTCGAATCCATACAACTATGGTCTCTTATCCCCTTTGAACATCATACAACTATGATGTCTCATTTCCTTGGAATCCGTACAAATACGGTATTTCATTCTCTTCAAGTCCATACAACAATGATCTCTTATACCCTTTGAACATCATACAACTATGATGTCTCATTTCCTTGGAATCCGTATAAATACGGTATTTTATCTTGCCCAAGCCCATTCAAAAATGATGCTGCATTTTCATTAAGAATCTTTCAAAAGTCATCCATTATTCTCTCTGAGACCATTTGAAAATGACGTCTCATTTCCTCTGAAGCTGTTCAAAAGCGATATTCCTTTCCCTCCGAAAATCCATTTGAAAATGGTATCCCATTTCTCTCGTTGCCAGCGGCGCCGCAGCGGGTTTGTTTTATTGCATTCCAATTCTAGGATTTCATCTAAGGTCTTGCATTATATTAGGTTGCATTGTGTTTAGGGGGTTCCTTTGTCGATTAAAGTTACGCAAAATGGTTCTGTCATTTTAACTTTGGTATTCGATGACTACGTCGTCTCTACCAAAGAGGGGCATCTGTAGACACCCACATTTTGCTTTACTTTAACCAACAATAACCTAATATATGTTTTAGGTCATTAATATCTTGATCTGACTTTACGGATCATCAATCGGGACAAAATAAGATAGGGTCACTTCATAGCCCGAACCCTGATTCCATTCCGAGACCCGATTTCCGTAAATCGTTAGATCAATGGCAGATCTTGACCTGGGTCTAACCATCCAAAACCACCTAACCTCTCCTCTCATCCTAACCATCCAAACCTCACCTAACCTCACCTAACCTCTCCTCTCATCCTAACCATCCAAACCTCACCTAACCTCACCTAACCTCACCTAACCACCTAACCTCACCTAACCTTACCTAACCTCACCTAACCTCACCTAACCTCCTATCCCATTCTCCTATAAATACCCTCTCATCCCACCATCCAAAGAAAAGAAGAAAAAGAACCCCTCTCTTAGAAAATTCATCCCTCTCCCTCATCTCTTCAAGGGTTCGGCCATCCTTGCCGGATCGGGTGATTTTATACGTTGGGTGATATATATCAAAAGCAGTCATTATCAAGCAAGGAATCATCTTCAAGGAATTACCATCAAAGAAAAATCAAACACAAAGTGGGTTTCCAAAGAGGTAGGCATTTATTTCAATTCTATGTAGGGTCTGTTTTCATGCATATCTTTTACTTTAAAAGAAAAACCATGTTAGGAAGCATGTAGGGTCTGTTTTCCCCCTGGTTAGCCTCTGGTTAGACCCTGGTTGCACCCAGGTTCGCTGCTGGTTGCACCCAGGTTCGATGCTGGTTGCACCCTGGTTCCCTACTGATTCGCACCCTGGTTCCCTGCTGGTTGCACCCTGGTTCCCTACTGGTTCGCACCCTGGTTCCCTACTGGTTCGCACCCTGCTTCCCTGCTGGTTGCACCCTGGTTCCCTACTGGTTCGCACCCTGGTTCGATATTGGTTCGCACCCTGGTTCCCTGCTGGTTCGCACTCTGGTTAGACCCTGGTTGCACCCAGGTTCGCTGCTGGTTGCACCCAGGTTCCCTGCTGGTTGCACCCTGGTTCCCCTGCTGGTTCGCACCCTGCTTCCCTGCTGGTTGCACCCTGGTTCCCTGCTGGTTCGCACCCTGGTGCACCCTGGTCCGCACCCTGGTTTGTACCCTGCTTCCTCCTAGTTAGACCATGGCTAGTCTCGGGTTTGCTCCTAACTTAGACCCGACTCACTTGACCCTAACCATTAACCCAATCCAACCAAGTCATATCCCAACACAATCCGAGTCGCATGTCTGAATCCATTTGGCCGAATCTCATAAGCCCGCCCACTTTGAATTCCGAAAATTCAAACCCTTGATGATTCCAATATGCTCAATTCTTTGATGCAAATTCCCAATTCCAAAATCCCATTGCTATATCAATGTTTTTGAATCTCAAGTCCAATGCTCAAATACAAACCCGATTCCTGATCCAAATACCAAACCTGTTTTCCAAAATCCAAGCAACCTCCCCAGCGGAACTACGTGTGGCTTGATCCCCATCGCGGGGTACGTAGGCAATTTGGCACTCCCAAGTTCAGTCGCACCTTTCTCTATCTTTCTCATTCCCTCACACTATTTCATCATCTCTTCCATCCCTTTTTTCACTAACCTCAAGAACTGAAATCGATTCACCTCGTGTCTCTCGGAACCGTTGGATTACGGTTTCCGTCGTAAGGACCCTTAGAGCCCAATTTAGGAACACCGGTGTCGTGTCGTGTCCTAAGTTTTAGGGAGTCTTAGGTTTTTGGGAGTCCTAGAGTTAGGAGTCCAGCCTCATCACGGACGTTTGCTATGTATAGCAACCGTGCCATAGGTCTAGTTACACTAGTCACCCAATCTTTCCCTAGGACAAGCCTAGTAAACTAGGATGTAGGCAAACCTGCATTAGTCTAAGGGACCATTTGCATTTAGATGAGAATCATATAGCATCTTAGATGAAATCTTAAGATAATAAAATCCTCAACTTGAATTAAATAACTTCTCCTAAAACTGTTGAAACAGTCAATCCCGTCTAGGTCGGTGTCCTAGTTGAGTTAGGCATAAGTAGCTTAGCTTAGGTGCACCGAACTACGTCGACTCTGATCCCAGTAAGGCTTGGGTACGTAGGCAGCTTGGATGTCTGATGGCATACCACCCGCGAGTCGGCACCACAAACAAATTGTGGTGTTTTGTATATTAATTTTCTTGTAAATGCTTAATCAAATCACTTAGGATTTTCCATGAAATTAGAATTCTAGGAGAACTGTCACTTAGATTGAATCCAGACAAATTAATAAATCAAGATACACATCTAGGATTCACATTGAAATTAGATTCTAGGATGCATGTCACTTAGTTCGCACATTAACATAGAGTTGAATGAGCCATTTAAAATAAATTTAAAAGAGTTAGCTTTTGGAATCGAAGACCGATTATCGGGCAGGAATGGTGCATGTGGCGGATAACTCCCCATACCTTCCATTCTCGTAACCAGGTAGCGAGTCTAGATTTCTGGTTAATTACGGGTCCTAGATCCCACATCTAGGTGGCGACTCTGTCAGTCTCTTTCGTGTGGAATTCGGATTGCCTTAGTGATCCCAAGTTCACAGGAAAGATTAATTCAAATCAACATTAAAATGCACACGCCAATCGCGTGGATACGAGAGACCAAAAGAGAAGAGAGCGCGGCGGCTCACGCCACGCCCCTCTCGCGGGATCGGGTACCACAGGTACAGGTTGACTCCGGTAGGTTTGGGTTAACTCAGGTTAACTTGGGTTGGCTCGGATTAGGGTCAGACCGATTGGATCCGGCTGGGTTGGGTCGGACCGTTGGTCTGATTGGTTTGGATTAGAACGGTTTGGGACCGGGTGATGCGAATTGTGCACAAAATGCATGGGGGGGACCCTCATTGGTTTTGGCTTGGTTACTTATGTATGTAAAATTGGATGGATTATGGTACATGAACACCGTGTTTGGGAAGGTGCATCCAAGGTACAATTAAATGTGATCAGCACATATAGTTGCTTTTGAGTTTTCATGCATGCACATAGTACATATGGCTTGAGGAAAGGGATGTGGGGCATGACACAGGGTGATGTGGTGTGAGATGGTGATTGGGCATAGTGGATAAGGTGTAATGCCTGCTAAGAAGGAGGTGCATATATTGGATTTTAGAGGTGGGTTCGGTTAAATAATGGAGATGGGTTGGCCGAGGGGAGTTGGGGTCGGGTTCCGGGCAGGGTATTGGGTGTGGGTCCAGGTTGCGGGTCGTGGTGCGGGTAAGGGTAGGGTCTTGGGTTCCGGTTTGGGGTTCGGGGTGCTACTTTAGGTTGGGGTATGGCTTTGAGTTGGGGTGTGGGGCGCGGCTTTGAGTTGGGGTGTGACCTTGAGTTGGATTATGGGTGTATGTACTGTTGGATTATGGGTGGGAGGCATGGGCGGGGAGGATGTAGTTAGATAAGGGCTGACGGGCATATATTAAGTGACGGGGGCTGATGGGCTATGCGTAGGGGATGGGATTGAGTTGCTGGTTTTGGGTTCCGGGTCAGGGTTGCGGGTTTTGGCAAGGGCTAAGTTGAGGGGAGTCCGGGTTGAACTGGGTTAGGTTGGGTTCGGTCTGGGTTAAATTGGGTTGGGTTGGGTCCGATTTGGACTCGATTGGGATTTGGGTTGGGATTTACACGTACATGGCGGTTCACATGATGAAATGGGTTCGGCACTTCTTGAACATACACAACACCTTTAGCGTGCACATCACATACAGATTGTTATTAATGTGCATAACATGTATTCAATGACCATAGAGAGTGCACACAGGACGATGCATGTGTTCAAATTTTGTGGCTAAATAGCCAATAGATTTGGATTGCTCACACATGTCCCTGGTTTGGTTTTTTAAAGTATTGGATGGTCAGACCCGAACAGGCTATTGGAAAGAGGCGTATTTTGGCATGTGTATGGTATGGTTATGGGTTATGGAGTGGGCCATGAGGGTCTGTTAGGGATGGGATATGGCAAATGGGACGTTTAGGCTTGGACTAGGGATATGGGCCAAATGGGTATGACTTGGGAACAAGGGGCTGATGAGGATGACATATGGGTCTGATGGTGACATAAGCTAATGGCATAGGCTCGGACTTTGGGCAGTCGGACTTTGGGACTCAATTAGAAGTGTTGAAGGCTTAGGTTACTATTGCATAGGACATTGGTTTAGATTTGAGGAACATAGACTAGGATCTGAGTCTTCGTGGCGGCATGGCAAAAGGGTCTTGGGTCAATGGCTGAATTTCGGAGCTTGTTGGGTTGGGGGTAAACGAATAAGTATTGGGCTTTTGGGAAAGAAAAAGGGTGTTAGGAAAGTAGGTCTGGGGCCATAGGTTGATTATTGGGAAAAAACAAAATGAAAACAAAGAGAAGAGGGACTTGAGAGAGAAGTGAGGAATGAATTTAAATGCTAATCTCATATGCCTCCTACATTGATTTAGAATTAAAATAAAGGCTTACCTCTTTGAAGCTTGGAGGAGATCCTTTCTTGGTTCCAAATACTTTGAAGATGATCCCTTGTTGATAATGATTCCTTGAAAATGACTCCCAACCAAAAAATGATTCCTTGAGGATGAATGTTGTATGAACTTGAGAAGAGTAATTTGTGTGTGTGTGGGCTCTTGGAGTATTGAGTTGTTTTTGGGATGGAGCATTGGAGGGGTATTTATAGGGGAATGGGTGAGCTAGGTTGCTTTCTCAGGAGCCTAAAGGTGTAGGGTAGAGATTGAGTGATGGAGAAAGGAAGGAAAAAAGATGGCCAAGATCGATTTTTTTTAGAATATTCTCCCTCTTCTTTGGCATCTTCCATTTTAGCCATGGCCATGTTCAGAATGGCAGGCACTTATGTGGTCAGGATCAAGCACTAAAGATTTAGGAACAATTCAAGGTCCAAGATGATACCACTTGTCCTTGGAATCTTTGTGGATTTGGAAGCAAATTTCAAGACAAGGGAAATGTCCAATTTGGTTGCATTTGTAGAGAATGGCAACGATTTGGATGGCTGCGATTAACTGCAATCTCCATGTAATCGAAAGAACGGGAGAGATGGGGTCTCCAAATATCCTGAAATCTTTGTAAAGATATGGAATAAGATTGGGTGGTTGAGATCAATTGCAATCTTTAGGGCATCGAAAGAATGGACGAGATGATGCCTTCAAATCTCCTGGAATCTTTGTAAAATATATGGAATAAGATTGGGTGGTTGAGATCAATTTTGATCGAAAGAATGGACGAGATGATGCCTCCAAATCTTCTAGAATCTTTGTAAAAGATTTTTCAAATATTTTGAATGTGAAAATCGAAAAACACGGTTTTCAGGAGATTTTGAAGTCCGATTTCGATAATTCTTTCGCCGTTGGAATCGTTGATTTTTCCTCTTTCATTTAAGCCCAATATTACCGTAGAAATACTATTTTTAGAATTTTCGACCAATGTGAGCCTCCGATCTCCGTCGATAGATTATTTTTCTAAAGATCGAGCAAATCGGTGGTCCGAACGAACCAACTGATTCGATCAACTTTGGGCCAACAGTTAAAACTATTAAACCATGATATTGACAATAGTTGAGTCATTAGAAAGTTTTGATATCGATGATTTAATGGGACGATTTCGACGGATCTCGCTTATCCCGCCTTGATCCGTAACTTTTCACTGGATTTTTGCTTAATTAAAGTGGCCCAATGTTTAATCCAAATTTGAGATCGACATTGATTGATATTATTTTGAATAAATGATCACAAATTCTTAGTAAAGAAAGATACCCAGGTAAAAAATCAGCCCTTGATCTAACGATTTACGGAAATCGGGTCTCATAATGAAATCAGGGTCCGAGTTGTGAAGTGACCCTAGCTTATTTTGTCCCGATTGATGGTCCGTAAAGTCAGATCGAGATATTAATGCCTTAAAATATATAAATCCATGATAGAGGGACTCTTACATGGATTTAACACTCTAAGTCACCAATCAGGGCATTTTTCCAATTTTTCGGATCTAATCGTCTTACCAGGTACATCTCTGTCATTTTGGTTTTCAGGAAATGTGAGGATGCATATTTTACGAGTGAAATTCGATGGATCAATACATTAGGTTATTGTTGGTTAAAGTGTAGCAAAATGAGGGTGTCTACACATGTATATCCTATATCATATACTTGATTGCGTGTTTGATAGTGAATGAATGACTAGATGTCCAAACCTTAACTTAAATTTTACTCAATGGGTGTCTATGCCTTTTTGGGGACTGGTACCATCACCCTTAATCAAGACATCTAAATATGGGCAAAAGCCAACATCTAGCTCATGAACATGTCTATTTGCACGATATTTGAATATCTATATAGGCATAAAAAGTAGTTAAGTTGGGGGAGAAAAACTTGACTACTTGGTAGAATAAAAAAAAGGGGGAGGGGATTTGCACTTCCAATGCTCATTCTTTTACCCCATCTTTTTGACGTGACAAAAGGAGGAGAAATATGGTATAATTGATTAAGTTCATCATGGTTATGCACTTAAAATTGTTATGCACCTAAAATTTTTCATTTCATATGCACCATGAAATTGAACCTCTATGTCACAACACATTGCACTACCTATGCTTATCTTGTACTAAAGTTTATATTTATGGAAACCATGTATGATTCATCTTGAATCAATGATTATGATAAGCATATAATGAGGGGGAGGTATAATTTTACATTTTTCTTATATTTAGAGGGAGCCTCCACCCCATAATCAATTTAGATTTTTCATCATAAAAAAGGGAAGATTGTAAGCCTAGGGGTACGACACATTGATGCTTTGATGGTCAACAAACACAAATTGATGGTAGATTGCTAATGGCTTCACAAGTGTTGTGATTTAGACAGGATTTATCGAAGTCAACACTCGAAGCAAGGAGCCCAGCTTGGAGATGATCCAGCATTGTTGGTCTTTCTATAATCTTGAAGGTTAATTGAAGATTGAAGGAAACTACAAGGACAAAAGCATCTTAGAAGATCCTCTCAAGTCAAGAATGTCCAAGAAAGTGCAAAGGAGAAAAGGCAATCAAGAAGACTCAAGCTTTAGCATTTTCTAGATGGTATCGGAGTTCTCTTGTCATTTAGCATTTGCATAAAAATGATTTTTCAAAAATAGTTCAACACACCCCAATATATATTTGAAAACCTTGGACAAAAGCCCAAACACCATGGTCCAAGCCCTAAAGATTTTCAACTTTAAAACAAAGTTTTCAAGATAGGGCCGGTCAACCTTGGTACCACGGTCGACTGTAGAAAGGAGCTGGAATTCCAGCACCCCTACAACATTAAAGATCGGTCGACCGCGGATGAGCTTCTGGAAAATCCAGAAACCATCCAGCATGGTTGGGTTGGTCAATTGAGGTAGGTCGGTCGACCACACATAGGAATCTGGAAATCCCAAAAGATTTTAAATTTGGTTGTGTCGGTCGACCGCGATACTTAGGTCAACCGCGAGGTTTTTGAACTTCAAAATAAATAAAAAATTAATAGTACCCAAAATGCAGACCACCGCGACACCTCAGTCAACCAAGTCTGCGTGAAAAAGTATCCGTTGGGGCTTGAACGACTAATTAATTTTGACCCTGTTTATTACCATTTTTCACCCAAACGATCATAACTCATTTATACCTCACTCTTGACCTGCCAAGGAATCTTTTGAAAGATCATTTACTCAACCCTAAGTGCATTAACTTTGAAATCAAAGGGGTTCCTTCTCCAACCTCTTATGCATTCTTTTTAGCATTTACTTATTGACAGAAGGAACTCCATAGGCTTTTATTTGTAATCATTTGGAGTGATTTGTGAGCTTTTACTTCTTGTATTTGCCTATTAAGAGGCTTTGAGAGACTTTCATTCTTCTTCCTTTTACTTGTACTTGCAAAGAGGGTCTGTCCCCTTGGGGACTGTGTGCGAAGAAGGTTTGTTCCCTTGAAGGTGGTGAAAGCATTCTAAGGCTTGGGATCCGGCTGTAGTGGAGATCCAAAAGAGTGAAGAAAATCCCAAGGAAAGACTAAGAAATTGCGTAGTGGAGTAGGTCTGTTTGGTGACTGAACTACTCTATATCCTTGCATCATCTCCTCTCTCTCTCTCTCTCTCTGTTTGGGTGATTGGTAACATTCTTCCTTTACTTCACCATTTTTAATTGAACAAGGGTTAGTGTGAACTAAAATCAACGAGCAAACCCTTTTATTTAGGCTAAATTTTTTTAATTACCCAATTCACTCTCCTCTTGGTTGCCCTTTGGGATTTCACATATACATATGAAATGACAACAGTGGAGTACCAATCCTCAGGCTAAACTCTTTAAAAAAAAGCGAAGCGCAGTATTCAGGTATGGAGACTCACAGAAAAAAGAAGAAGAGATCAAAGTCAAAATGGAAGGAGAACCCGTAATTCATTAGTATAGGAAAAAGTCCCATCAAATAGAGATTTTTTCCTTTCGACCATATTTCGATTGTTAATATGAAAAAGGTGTTCAAATCGTTTATTTGAATAAATTGAAACCATTCGTTAGCCACAAAGCTAGAAACGACAGCGACTGATCGAATATACTAACCTGCTCAGTTGAGAAGAGCCTAATCATAAGGTACCTAAGCTAAATAATTATGGGGAAGCATGAAATATAATCAAGAAATATTTGAACTATCTATGTATAAGCTCAAGGGTGCAACCCACTCATATTTTGATGATCAACAAACCTAAATTGATAGTAGATTACTAATGGTTGCTCTAGTGTTGTAATCTAAATAGGAATCATTAAAGTCATCACTAGAAGCAAAGAGAAGAAGGGCTCAACTTGGAGAAGATCAAGCATTGGTGGTCATCTTACAACCATTGAAGATTCAAGAAAACCACAAGCACGAAGGCAAGATAGATGACTCTTCCAAGTCAAGAACACTCCATGCAAGTACATAGAAGATGAAGATTCAAGAAGACTCAAGGTTCATTAGGCTTTAGTGTTTAGTAGAGTCCTCTTGACATTAAGTTATATGCATGAATTTGTGTTTTTTTTTAAAATCCTTTCAAACATACTTTGACAAACTTAAAAAGGTATTTGAAAACATAGGAAAGAAGCCCAAAGACCAAAGCCCAAAGCCCAAAGCCCTAAGGTTTAAACCTGTAAAAATTATATTTTAAAACAGGGTCGGTCTCCCGGGCGACTGCGGGATGGTTGCTGGAACTCCAGCAATCACCCTTCAAAAGTGGGCCGGTCGACCGACCCGGTCGACCGCTGATATTCTCCTGAATTTTTTGGAGCAATCTAGAAAGGTCTTGGAGGTCGACCGCTCATGGCTAGGTCGACAGCGGATAGGTTTTTAAAGAAAACTTCAATTGAACAGAAAGCCCACGGCGGACGACCCCAACTACCACGGTCGACCACGGAGGTTCAAAATTTGAAATTAAAAAGGAGCGCCCAATAAGGGCGGACGGCCGCGACACCCCGGTCGACTGGCCCCATCCGGCAAAGTAGCTATTGGGGTTTGCGCGGTTTGACTTTTTCTCAACAATTTATTACCAAAATGCCCCCAAACGGTCATAAATACATTTGGGCTATTTATACCTCACTAAAGACCTTCCAAAGAACCTTTTGAACAATTATCTTGCAAACCCTAGAACTTTTACTCTTGAAATCAAAAGGATTCTTCTTCTACCTCTTGTGCATTTATTCTAGCATTTACTTCTTGTCAAGAGGCACTCCTTAGAGCTTTGATTTGCAATCATTAGGAGTGATTGTGAGCTTGCGTGTATTGTATTTGCCTTCAAGGAGGCTTCAAGAGCTTTCATTTTCCATTCTTTTATTGTATTTGCAAAGAGGAGTTGTACCCTTTGAGGCGGTGTGCGAAGATGGTTGATTCCTTGCAGGCGGTGTTTGCAAAGAGGGTTTGTTCCCTTGGAGGCGGCGTTTCTTGTAAAAGCCCGGAGATTCGGCTTGAGAAATCTCATCATAGTGAAGAAAAATTCCAACGAAAAGACCAAGTACTTGGGTAGTGGAGTAGGTCCGTTTGTGACCGAACCACTATAAAATCGCCATGTGGTCTCCATGCTCTCTTCCCCCTCTCTATGATGTTTGGTAATTTCTTTCCTTAACTTGAAGTATTGTAGTGAACAAGGGTTAACATAATCTAGGTTTAAATCTTACACTCCCTAAGTATTTAGAAGAAATTTTTAAATAACCCAATTCACCCCCCTCTTAGGTTGCCCTTTGGGATTTCAATTGGTATCAGGGCTAAAGGCTCTTACTAGAGATTTTTTTAAATCTAATAGAGAAAAGATCAATGGCAACGTCTTCTTCCACCCAATATCATGAGGGTCAATCCTCATCTAGGCCACCATACTTCAATGGTAACAACTATGGTTGTTGGAAGGCACGGATGAAGATTTACTTAAAAGGCCAAGAGTTTGGCATTTGGAGGATTATTGAAAAGGGGTATACCGATCCGACCACCGATAGTGATACTTGGAAAGACATCAAAAAGGCTGAATTCACTTTGAATTACAAGGCAATGAATTCCCTCATTTGCGCTCTATCTCCGGATGAGTTTAATAGAGTTTCCACCCTTAAGACCGCAAAAGAAATTTGGGATACACTTGAAGTAACCCATGAGGGAACTACTCAAGTGTAAAAGACCAAAATTAATCTACTTCTAAGTGACCTAGAATCTTTTAAAATGAAACCCGATGAGTCCGTCACCGAAATGTATACTAGATTCACTAATATCATGAATGAGTTGGAAGGCTTACGTAAAGTCTTCTCAAATGACGTGTAAGCCCAAGGGTTTATCCTCCTACCTTGTTTTGATGTTTCTAAACTAAATTGATAATATTTTTTAATACTAATCAATTTGTCTTGAAGTGTTGTGTTAAGATAGGTTAATCATGGAAGGAACCAAGACACCACTTGGTCATGCTTGATGATGAACCAAACAAAGGACAAAGGAGCTAGAGCATATTTGGAAGAACCACATCGTGAAGGATCAACCAAGGAGAAGCTCAACACCATCATCTCAAGCAAGCACACAAATGAAAGATCTATGAAGACCAAGACCAAAGAGAAGTGTAGCTACACTTAGACTTGTTTGTTGTACATCATTTCTCTTTGGATTTCTAAGTCAAGGCAAGCTTTTTAAAAAATATGTTTTCAAAAGACTAACACTCTCTGTATTAGAACTTAAATGGTTAAGTGAATGTTCGTGAGGTGGACCAACATATTTGGACCCTCATGACATTCCATTTATGTTGTTAAAATTGAGTTCCAAAAGCCCAAAATAAATCAGCACCAAAATCAGAAGAAATCTGCTGAATATAGGCTTCTCGGAACTCCGAGATTTTTCTCAGAGCTCCGAGCTCGGAACTCCAAGAAATGGTCCAGGGAGTATATTTTATACTCTGGACGATTTCTCGGAACTCCGAGAATTTTCTCAGAACTCCGAGAAATGGTCTAGGAAGTATTTTTCTAGCTTCTGGTCATTTTCTCAGAACTCCGAGAATTTTTCTCAGAACACCGAGAACTTCCCGACAGCAAAAAAAAATAGCCGTTGAACTTCAAATGAAAAATTGATTTTTGAGGTGTTTTTGTTACTTCCACCCCCAAACGGTCATAAATTCATATGGGCTTACAAATACACATTTAAGAGGTTCTCTCAACTCTCTTGAATGATTGAAAAACCATCTTAAGCATTTACAAATACTTGCAACCTATTTTTGCTTAAGCTTTTATTTTTCTCCAAACTTGCCTTGCACTTGCAAATCTTTTGAGTTTGGATTTAGGCTTTCATCTTGTTATCTTGGAGAGCATTCAAGGAGACTTCATTGTGCATTAAGCCTTAGAGGAAGGCATTGCAATCTTCTTTCTTCATTGTAAAGGTGGCTAGGGCATCCTATTCTAAATACCCTAGGGAAAAGCGCTTAGAACTCGGCGAAGGAGAGTTGGTGTAAAGGTGGCAAGGGCATCCTTATTTAATACCCTTGGGATTGTAATTGCCTCGGAGCCGGGCATCATGGAGGTCTCAAATAGTTGAAATCCTTGAGGACGATCTCGAGAAGAGTGGAGTAGGATTTTACCCGAACCACTATACATCGGTGTGTTTGTTTCTCCTTCTTGTACTTTCATTCTTGTGTTTTCGTTGAACTTCTTGTGTTCATCTTTGATATTATTGAAACTAACCAAAAACTAAGCAAGCAAAGAAAATTTGAATTAGGTTTAATATTTGAATTTAAAATGGGATTAATTTTTGTGAGAACCAATTCACCCCCCTCTTGGTTCCCTAGACCTTTATTTCAATTGGTATCAAAGCCTCGTCTCTTTTTTTGTAAAACCTTAACTGGTCTAGAGAAAATATCTTAAAAATGGCAAACTACCCTCAACACCATGAATGTTACTCAAACACTAGGCCACCTTATTTTGATGGAACAAATTTTGGATATTGGAAAACCAAAATGAAAATATTTTTAACCCAAGACTACCAAATTTGAAGAGCCGTTCAAAATGGATATACCTTGCCCACTAGAAATCTAAATGAATGGACCAAAGCTGAACAACAAGCCTCAAACTATAATGCCAAAGCCATGAACTCCTTGATTTGTGCTTTGTCACCCGGAGAATTCAATAGAGTCTCAAACTTAAATTCGGCTAAAGAAATTTGGGACACCTTAGAAGTTACCTATAAAGGAACTAACCAAGTTAATAAATCTAAAATGAATCACCTATTTAGGCAATTTGAACTATTTCAAATGACACCCGATTAGACCATTGCCGATATGTACACTAGATTCACTAACTTAGTCAATGGACTAAGGGGACTTGGGAAACAATTTCTAAATCGAGATTTAGTAACCAAAATCCTTAGATCCCTACCTCTATCATGGGAATCCAAAACCTCCGCAATCACCGAAGCCAAGGACATGAACACATTAAATCTAGATGAACTAATAGGGTCCTTGATAACTCATGAAATGATTTTCAAAACAAAAGCACCATTAATTGAAAATAAAATGGAAAAAGAAAAAGGTGTTGCTTTTACTTGTAATGTAGGTGATGACGAAGAAGTGAAAAGAGACATGGAAGATGAGGTAGCCTTCCTAACAAGAAGAATCAAGTTCATGCAAAGGAATATGAGAAACATGAAGAATAGAAAAGCCTATCCTCCGTTCAAGAAGAAAGAAGAGCTCGGTGACGGATCATCTCAACTCCGATGCTACGGATGCAAGAAACTTGGACACATTCGTCCAGATTGTCCACTCAACAATGAACCTACTCCGAACAATCGATTCAAGAGGAGAGAAGGCAAGAAAGGAATGACCGCCACATGGGATGAAGACAATGAAAGCGAATGTGAGCCGGATGATGGAGAAGATTGCATGATTGCAAGGAATGTGTCCTTCATGGCTTCAACAAATGACAATCAAGAGGTAAGTACCTTAAATGATGTTATTACTTTAAAAGAAGTGCTTGATTCCGTATAAAATGCAAATGATCAACTAGAAATTGAACTTGATAAAAATGAATCTCTTGAAAACTCTTTTTCTAGTCTGACAAAAGAATTTGGGTGGTTAAAAAAGGATCATGATTTCCTAGAAGAGGAGTATGAAAAAGTTAAACTTGAAATTCATGATTTGAATGCTACCATCAAGAGTTTAAAAGGAAGTAGACAAGAGCTATCCATTGAAAACAACAAACTAAAGCATGAACATAGTGAATTACCTCATGAATATAATAATTTGAAGAAGCTATTTGAAAGGTTTGAAAATGACTCACTAAAATTGGATAAACTTGTTAACATTCAAAGAATGTCACATGATAAGAGTGGACTTGGATATAAATGGGACACTACAATGTCAAATTATAAGAACAAATTTGTGAAAGCCTCTTCTAGTGATACTAAAACTTGTTTTTATTGTGGACTATAAGGACATTATAAGGTTGCTTGCATGTATGCTAAACAAGACAAAACCAAATTAAATGTAAAGGTGAAAACAAATGGACTTAGCAAGATTAGGAAGATTTGGGTACCTACGGGATCTCACTTGCCTATTCATATGTAGGTATGTCTTAAAAGCCACAACAAGAAGAACACATGGTACCTTGATAGTGGATGCTCTAGGCACATGACCGGAGACCTCACTCAATTTGCATCATTTTCACTCAAGGATGGTGGAAAAGTTACCTTTGGAGATGACAAAAAAGGGAAAGGTTAAAGGAGAAGGCACCATAGGTAACTCTACCTCACCCATTCATGATGTACTTTATGTTGATGGCTTATCTTATAATCTTATTGGCATTAGTCAACTATGTGATAATGGAGTTGAAGTGGCAAGGTACAATTCATAGGTTCTAGAGACAATAACATTTACACCATTGGACTAGATGATCTTAGATTACAAAATGTAACATGTCTCAATGCCATTAGTGAAGATTCTTGGCTATGGCATAGGAGGTTGGGTCATGCCGGAATGGATCTCATTTCAACCCTCTCCTCAAAAGACATAGTTAGAGGTTTGCCTAAGCTTAAGTACACCAAAGATCACATTTGTAGAACTTGTCAATTAGGCAAACAATTAAAGAATTCTTTTACCCCTAAAAATATGATCTCTACCACTTACCCCTTGGAACTACTTCATATGGATCTTTTTGGACCAATGAAGACAAGTAGCTTAGGAGGAAGGAGGTATGCGTTTGTTATTGTGGATGACTACTCTCGATTTACATGGGTCATATTTTTAGCACATAAAGATGAAACCTATGAAAATTTCTTTAAGTTGTGTAATCAAGTCCAAAATGAAAAGGGTATTGCCATATCTTACATTAAAAGTGACCATGGAACGAAATTTAAAAATATACACTTTAACACTTATTGTAATGATCATGGTATCAAACACAACTTCTCGGCACCTAGGACACCTCAACAAAATGGGGTTGTAGAAAGAAAGAACCGAACCCTTCAAGAAATGGTTAGATCAATGTTGCACGAGAATGACCTCCCTAGATACTTTTGGGCGGAGGCGGTTAGCACCGCTTGCTATATCATAAATAGGGTGTATATGAGACCAATTTCTAAGAAAATAACTTATGAGCTTTGGAAAAACTTGAAACCCAATATAAGCTACTTTAGGGTGTTAGGTTGTAGATGCTACATCTTGAATATCAAAGACAACTTGCATAAATTTGATAGGAAATCGGATGATGGCATATTCTTAGGGTTTCTACACATTGCAAAGCATATAGAGTGTTTAATAGAAGAACCATAATTGTAGAAGAATCTATGCATGTTATATTTGATGAGAGAGAGCCAACACTTCAAGACATGCCACATGATGAGGATGAACCTATTAAAAATCCTTTACCTAAAAAGGATCTACCTCCCCAAGAAGCTACAAGTGATACATTGCCTATTGTGGAAGTTGAGGATGAAGAAAATGATTCATTACCTAGGGATAGGAGAATATTGGTAGATAATCCAGAATCCCAAATCTTAGGTGATGCCACATCGCTGGTAAGAACTAGATCATACTATAAAAGTGTGAGTAACAATTTAGCATTCCTATTCGAATTGGAACCTAAGTCCATCAAGAAAGCTGAAAATGATGAATATTGGTTGATAGCTATGCAAGAAGAGTTGAGCCAATTCGAAAGGAACAAGATGTGGAATTGGACTAGTGATTATCCAGTCATTGGTACAAGATGAGTGTATAGAAAAAAATGGATGAAAATGGAATAATCACTAGGAATAAGGCTAGGCTTGTAGCCCAAGGGTACAATCAGGAGGAAGGGATAGATTATGATGAGACATTTGCCCCTGTTGCTCGTATGGAAGCTATTAGGATACTTTTGGCATATGCATCTCATAAAGGATTTAAATTATATCAAATGGATGTCAAAAGTGCCTTCCTAAATGGCTATATCCAAGAGGAAGTGTATGTTGAGCAACCTCCAGATTTTGAAGACTACAAACATCCAAATCATGTCTTCAAGCTTGATAAAGCTTTATATGGATTAAAGCAAGCTCCTAGAGCTTGGTATGAGAGATTATGTACCTTCCTTGTAGAAAAGGGCTTTGAAATGGGCAAAGTAGATAGGACCTTATTTATCAAAAAAGAAAATCAAGATATCCTACTTGTCCAGATCTATATAGATGACACCATCTGTGGCTCAACAAATCAAAAGATGTGTGATGAATTTGCAAATCTAATGAAAAATGAATTTGAAATGAGATGATGGGTGAGTTAACCTACTTCTTAGGACTCCGAATCAAACAATACCAAAATGGGATATTCATAAAAAAAATATATATATACAAAGGAGTTAATGAAGAAGTATGGTATGGATAGCACCAAGACATCGAGAATTTCAATGAGTACAGCTGCTAAGTTAGAAAATAATGAATTTGGCAAGTCAGTGGACCAAAAGATGTATAGGGGTATGATAGGTAGTCTACTTTATTTGATAGCCAGTAGACCAGACATTATGTTTACTGTCTGTCTCTGTGCTCGGTTTTAGTCGGATCCAAATGAGTCTTATCTATATGCAGTCAAGAAGATTTTCAAGTACTTAAGAGGAACCCAAAGTCTGGGACTATGGTATGAAAGATTTAGTGACTTCACTCTCACTGGATATTCAGATGCAAACTTTGCTGGATGTAGAGTGGATAGGAAAAGCATTAGTGGCACTTGTCAATTCTTGGGCAAATCACTTGTCTCATGGTTCAGTAAGAAATAAAATCCAGTAGCTCTATCCACAACAGAAGCAGAATATGTGGCAGCTGGAGCTTGCTGTGCACAAGTCCTATGGATGAAAAGCACATTGATGGGCTATGGAATAAAATTGGAAAATATTCCAATCCAATGTGACAATACTAGTGCCATAAACTTGACAACGAGCCCCATACAACACTCTAGAACCAAACATATTGAGATTAGGCACCACTTCATTAGAGATCACTCACAAAAGGGGACATTTGTCTAAAGTATATCAATACTAAGGAACAATTGGCTGACATCTTTACAAAATCCCTTAGTGATGATAGAATATGTTATATCAGAAGTGCCTTAAACATTTGGAGTGCAGATCAAGTCAAAGAAATTGTCAGATAAATACTTTATGCCTTTCATCTGCTTATCTATATAGTATATATGTATCATCCTTATTTGGTAGTATCTGCATGAATGAGATAACAAACCCTAATATTAAAAGTTACTCAATTGGTACTCTTAGCCTTCTTAGTTCTCTAAGAGGTTGAGGTACTTTCACCTTAATTAAAATACCTAACAATTTGGCATTGAGCGAACATCTCAATCATGAACAAGTATATGTGCATTAATCGGCTATATACTCATTTCATATGCATTTATTCAGGGGGAGTTTCAAATATATGTATCACATGCTTATCATGATATGTTTACTTATTTTTCTTTAGAATTAAAAAGGGGGGGGGAGTTTTAAAGCTAATCAACATGAATCACTTATTGAATACATCCTTATTCATGTATGCGCTTAAACTTGATAAATTCTTCTTTTTGTCGATGACAAAAGGGGGAGAATTTTTGAAAATTGATTATCTATTCATGTTCCATATGCACTATCTGCATTCACTTGTTATTTTTCATTTGTAAATATGTTGAGGGGGAGTTCTTGCATTCACTTGCCTATCATGTCACTCCATACACACCTCATAATCAATTTATAATCAATTTTGTTTGTCATCATAAAAAAAAGGGAGATTGTAAGCCCAAGGGTCTATCCTCCTACCTTGTTTTGATGATTCTAAACTAAATTGATTATGTTTTTGAATACTAATCAATTTGCCTTGAAATGTTGTGTTAAGATAGGTTAATCATGGAAGGAACCAACACACCACTTGGTCATGCTTGATGATGAGCCAAATAAAGGACAAAAGAGCTAGAGCATACTTGGAAGAACCACATCGTGAAGGATCAACCAAGGAGAAGCTCAACACCATCATCTCAAGCAAGCACACAAATGGAAGATCTATGAAGACCAAGACAAAAAAGAAGTGTAGCTACACTTAGACTTGTTTGTTGTACATCATTTCTCTTTGAATTTCTAAGTCAAGGCAAGCTTTTTAAAAAATATATTTTCAAAAGACTAACACTCCCCGTATTAGAACTTAAATGGTTAAGTGAATGTTCGTGAGGTGGACCAATATATTTGGACCCTCATGACATTCCATTTATGTTTTTAAAATTGAGTTCCAAAAGTCCAAAATAAATCAGCACCAAAATCAGAAGAAATCTGCTGAATATAGGCTTCTTGGAACTCCGAGCTCGGAACTCCGAGAAATGGTCCAGGGAGTATATTTTATACTCTGGACGATTTCTCAGAACTCCGAGAAATGGTCCAGGCAGTATTTTTCTAGCTTCTGGTCATTTTCTCGGAACTCCGAGAATGGTTCTCGGAACTCTGAGAACGTCACGACAGCAAAAGAAATAGTCGTTGGGTTTCAAATGAAAAATTGATTTTTGGGGTGTTTTTGTTACTTCCACCCCCAAACGGTCAAAAATTCATATGGGCTTATAAATACACATTTAAGAGGTTCTCTCAACTCTCTTGAATGATTGAAAAACCATCTTAAGCATTAACAAATACTTGCAACCCATTTTTGCTTAAGCTTTTGTTTTTCTCCAAACTTGCCTTGCACTTGCAAATCTTTTGAGTTTGGATTTAGGCTTTCATCTTGTTATCTTGGAGAGTATTCAAAGAGACTTCATTGTGCATTAAGCCTTAGAGGAAGGCATTGCAATCTTGTTTCTTCATTGTAAAGGTGGCTAGGGCATCTTATTCTTAATACCCTAGGGAGAAGCGCTTAGAACTCGGCGAAGAAGGAGAGTTGGTGTAAAGGTGGCAAGGGCATCCTTATTTAATACCCTTGAGATTGTAATCGCCTCGAAGCCGGGAATCGTGGAGGTCTCAAATAGTGGAAATCCTTGAGGACGATCTCAAGAAGAGCGGAGTAGGATTTTACTCAAACCACTATACATCGGTGTGTTTGTTTCTCCTTCTTGCACTTTCATTTTTGTGTTTTGGTTGAACTTTTTGTTTTCATATTTGATATTATTAAAACTAACCAAAAACTAAGCAAGCAAATAAAATTTGAATTAGGTTTAATATTTGACTTTAAAATGGGATAAATTTTTGTGAGAACCAATTCACCCCCCTCTTGGTTCCCTAGATCTTTATTTCATGAAGAGATGGTCAACAAAATTCTTCGATCACTTCCGAAGACATGGGATCCCAAGACAACCGCCATTGAAGAAGCTA
Source organism: Tasmannia lanceolata (assembly GCF_043159265.1). Classification (NCBI taxonomy): domain Eukaryota; kingdom Viridiplantae; phylum Streptophyta; class Magnoliopsida; order Canellales; family Winteraceae; genus Tasmannia; species Tasmannia lanceolata. The sequence continues at coordinate 61,517,185 of NW_027518695.1, read as the reverse complement.
AAAATGTGAAAATTATGAAATTGGAGGAGCTAGTTGGATCTCTCATCACGTTTGAACTAAAGATGAAGAAAAGGGAGTCAGAAGAGTAAGAGACTCCTAGAGAAGATCCCAAGAAGAAGAGCATAGCCTTCAAGGCTCAAGACAACGGAAGTGGGAGTGAAAATGAGAAAGAAAACCTAAAGGCTATGAGGGAAGATATCTCTCTCCTCACAAGGAAGTTCAAAATATTCACGAGAAACAACAGAAGAGACTTTCAAAAGGTGAAGAGTGGTAGAAGAGAGAAGGAAGATGAAAAGGAAGACAATGATGAGCTTAGATGCTTTAGATATCACAAGCTCGGACACGTGAGATCCGATTGCCCCCTCAAGAAGCTTGACGAGAAGTTCAATAAGAGAAGAGGAAAAGACAAGAAGAAGAGTTTCAGTGCAACATATGACGGGCTTAATTGCTCGTCCGAAAGCGAAGAAAGCGATGGTGAAGTCTCCCACATATGTCTCATGGGAATTCAAGAGGATGACTCACCTAAGAAGGTATATTCTCTATCTTCTCTTGATGTTATAAATATTGATGAAGATGAAAATATTTTCTTTACTTATGATGATCTATATGATGCTTGTGAGAAATTTCAAGAAGCACACATTCTTGAAGTTTTCAAAAACATCAAGCTTATGAAGGAAATAGAAAAATTAAATCTTGAACTTGAAAAATCTAAGAAGGAATGCAATGCTCTTACATGCATAGCAAATGAGAACAAAATATTGTTAGAAAAAGTCAAAAACCTTGAAGTTTTGAACCAAGATTTTTTAAAAGAAAACCAAGAAATATATTTGAACATTGAAAGATTATATTTGGAAAACAAAGAATTGAAGTAGGAAAAGGAAAAACTATCTTCGAAATTTAAGTGTGGGAAGGCTACACTCGATGAAACACTTGATATGAAAGTTTCTTACGATAAGCGTGGTCTTGGTTACCAACCTAATCAAAAGAAACCCTCATACAAAAATGACATCCACAAACCACACACTTCATTTGTAAAAGCTAGCACATCACATTCTTATTCAAATTATAATGCTAGCTCTAGAGTTATTCCTACTTACTACTATTGTGGTAAACTTGGACATATAAAATACAATTGCAAAGTTAGAAAATCAAATAGATATATATGGGCAAGAAAAGGCAACTATTATGGAACTAATCCAAAAGGACCCAAAGAAATTTGGGTACCTAAGCCCAAGACTTGATTCTCTATTTTGTAGGTATGCTTGAGTAGCAACTCTACCTGGGGCAAATGGTACCTCGACAGTGGATGCTCAAGGCATATGACATTTGATCCCTCCAAATTCTCTACTCTCAACATGGAAGATCAAGGAACGGTGACTTTTGAGACAATGCTAAAGGTAAAATAATCGGTGAAGGTACAATTAAATTTAAAGGTATTACCATTAGAAATGTATTGCTTGTTGATGGACTTAGACATAATTTGCTTAGTATAAGTCAACTATGTGATAATGGTAATAAAGTACTTTTAAAAAATGATAAATGCATTGTTAGGATTTCAAGTGATAACAAAACTTAATTTGTAGCTACTAGAGATGGTAATGTTTATACTTTTATGCTTGAAAAACTCATATGTCAAAATGTTACTTGTCTTGCATCTTTTGAAAATAATACATGGACATGGCATAGAAGACTAGGACATTCTAATATGAAAATCATTGCTAGAATCTCTAGAAAGAATATTGTGGATGGTTTGCCTAAACTCAATTTTCTTAAAAATCATATGTGTAGAGCATGTCAACTTGGTAAATGAAATCCCAAAGGGCAACACAAGACCAATTGGGTGTTTTAAATTTTTTTTATTAAACTACAAGAGTATGTGAGATTAACCTAGTTTGTTCTAACCCTTGTTCAAAATATATTCAAGTAAAGGAAAGAGATTACCACTACACCAAGAGAGGAAAGAAAGAGTGAGGAGACTACACAACGATGCATAGTGGTTCGGTCACAACTTGACCCACTCCACTACCCAAGTACTTGGTCTTTTCTTGGATTTTTCTCCACTATTGTGACACTCCACAACGCCGTCTCACCAAACGTTATACACAACTCCACCTCCACAAAGGGAACAAGGCCTTGTAATACAATCCGCCTCCGAAGACGTTCTCCTTCGTTGCACACCGCCTTGAAGGAAATAACTCCTCCTTGCAATACAATGAATGAAAGAAGGGAATGAAAGAAGGAAATGAATAAAACTTTCAAGCCTCTTAAAGGCAAATACAACTCTCAAGGCTGACTAACTCTCCCAATAATTGAAACTAATTGCTCTTGGGGATCCTCTTGACAAATAGTAAATGCAAAAATAAATACACAAGAGGTTGAAAAAGGATCCTTTTGATTTTGGAGGTTTAATGCTTTAGGGTTTCAAAAATGCTCTTTCAAAAGGTAGTTTGGAAGGCTTTAATGGTGTATATATAGCCCTAATAAGTTTGAGACAATTTGGGGGCAAAGCCGTAGTAAAATGGTTGAAGAAAAGTAACTTGCACATGCCTCAACGATTATATTTTCAGACCGGGGTATGGCGGTCGCCCGCCGAGGGCTTCCTGTTTGATTAAATATTTTGTTCAAAAATATGCGCGGTCGACCGAGACATCCGCGGTCGCCCGCCAAGACCTTCCTGGATGACTTCTGAATTTTCAGAAGCCTATCCGTGGTCGACCGGGTTGGCCTCGATCGATCGGCCCGCCTTTGTTTGGAAGTTGCTGGAATACCAGTAAACATTATGCGGTCGCCTTGGAGACCTCGGTCGACTGGCCCTACTGTAAAATCTTGTTTTATGTATTTTTGTCTGAGGGAATTTGGGCCACGGTCTTTGGGCTTTGGACTTGTGTTTTTCAAATCCTTTTATGAACTATAAAAAATGACTTTCAAAGAGATTTGAAAACATGAATTCATGCAAACACTAAATATCAAGAGGACTCTAAGCATTCTAAAACACAAGGACCATGAGTCTTCTCGAACTTCAATCTCCTTGATCGCTTGCATGAGCCGTTCCTTGTCTTGAGATAGTCTTCAATCTTGTTCTTGCGGTTGTGGTTCCCTTGATTCTTTGATAGACTTTAGGAGTTGTAGGAGGACCACCAAGTCTTGACTTTCTCCAAGACTAGCCCTTGATCTTTTAGCTTCAAGTGTTGGTGTTGATGTATCATGTCTAAATCACAACACTAGAGAAGCCATTAGCTAACCACCATCAATTTGGGTTTGTTGATCATCAAAACATTAGTGGGATGTATCCTTGGGCTTACATTCTCTCCCCTTTTTATGATGACAAACCTAAATTGATTATGGGGCTGGAGGCTCCCCCTTAATAAATTAATTATGTAAATTGTGCCTCCCCCTCAATATATGCTTATCATAATCTTGATGTTTAAAGAAATTATGCATGAGTTTAAGAATATAATAATTAGCACAAGATAAGCATAGGTGGAGCTAGGTATGGTGACTTAGAGGAATCATGTGCATGGTGTAAAATGTGATTGCTAGAGTGAGCAAGTAAATGCATAAACATAATCAATTTACCATTCTTCTCCCTCTTTAGTCATATAAAAAAAGAATGGGGAAAGATAATACATGTGGAAATCCCTTTTTTTTTTTGAAATTCTTTTCTCCCCCTACATAACTAACTACATGCCAATATAAGTCTAGTACCATAGAGCAAGTAGACATGTTCATGGTCTTAATGAGGCATATAGCCAAAGACTTAGATGTCTTGATTAAAGGTGAAGGTACACTCTCCCTCCTAACAAGTAAGAAGGCTAAGAGCACCAATTGAGTAGCTTTTAAAGTTTAAAGTTGACATCATAACCATACATTCAATATCACACATTCAATCAAGTACATAGTATATATGTAGATATAGACATTCAATAATTCATTCAAATTCTTTTACTTGATGAAGTGACCATATATTCAAACCACTCATAAGATCACAAAATCGTTCCTCACTTAGTGGTTTTGTGAATATGTCGACAAGTTGTTCATCGGTATTAATGTATTCAATGAATATATCTCCTTTATGTAAGTGATCTCTAAGAAAATGATGTCTAATTTCAATGTGTTTAGTCCTGGAGTGTTGGATAGGGTTCTTAGTTAGATTGATCGCACTTGTGTTATCATAATGAATTGGAATACAATCAAATTTAAGACTGTAGTCTTTCAAGGTGTTCCTCGTCCAAAGGATTTGTGCGCAACATGCTCCGGCTGCAATATATTCAGCTTCAGTAGTAGAGTGGGCAACCGAATTTTACTTCTTACTAAACCAAGATACAAGAGATCTACCTAGAAACTGACAAGTGCCACTGGTACTTTTTCTATCCACTCTACATCCGGCAAAGTCAGCATCTGAATACCCTATTAGGTTAAATTCTTTGGACTTTTCAAACCATAAATCTAGACTAGGAGCTCCCTTGAGGTACTTGAATATTCTCTTGACAGCACACAAATGGGATTCCTTAGGGTCTGATTGAAATCTAGCACATAAGCAGACGCTAAACATAATGTCGGGTCGACTAACAGTCAAATACAATAGACTCCCTATCATGCACCTATATTTCTTTTACTCAACAGATGGGCCAAGATCATATTTGCTTAGTTTTGTGGATGTGCTCATAGGAGTAGGCTTTGTTGGAGAGCTATCCATCCCAAACCTTTTAAGCAATTCTCTTGTATATTTTTCTTGATTTATGAATATGCCATTTTTCAATTGATGAATTTGCAGACCTAGGAAATATTTAGTTCTCCCATCGTGCTAATTTCAAACTCATTTTGCGTGCATTGAGCAAACTCTTGACACATACTCTCATTTGTTGATCAAAAATGGTATCATCAACATAAACTTGCACAATGAGTATGTCATCTCCTTGTCTTTTGATGAAAAGGGTTTTGAAAACCTTGCCCATATCAAAGCATTTGTCTAATAAGAAGGAACTAAGCCTATCATACCAAGCTCTAGGAGCTTGCTTTAGGCCATATAAAGCTTTATCCAACTTATAGACATGGTTAGGGAATTTGAAATCTTCAAAACCGAGAGGTTGTTCAACATAAACTTCCTCCATGATAAATCCATTTAGAAATGCACTCTTGACATCCATTTGATACAACTTGAAGTCTTATGACAAGCAAATGGAAAAAGCATCCTAATGGCTTCTAACCAGGCAACGGATGCAAATGTCTCATCATAATTGATACCTTCTTCTTGATTGTAACATTGGACTACTACTCGAGCTTTATTCCTTTGTATCTCCCCTGTTCATCTAACTTATTTCTATAGACCCACCTAGTACCAATCACTGGGTGGTCTCTAGGTCTAGGAACTAATTTCTAAACTCTGTTTCTTTCGAATTGATTTTTCATGGCAATTATCCAAAATTCATCTTTTTCGGCCTCATCTATATTTTTGGGCCCTATGTGTGACAAAAAGGCTACAAACTCACAAACATTTCTATAGTGGGACCTAGTTTTAACTCCTTGAGAGGTATCACCAATGATTTGGGTACTTTGGTGATTGGATAAAATCCTTTTCCATTTTCCTTGATCATCAATCTCTTTAGGAGGACTCTCTAATCCTAATATTTCTAAGGCTCACTTATTTTATCAACTTGCACTTCATTTTCATTTTCATTTTCATTTTGGTTTGTGTCTTAGGGGTTTACTTCATAATCATCATCATCATCATGTGTGTCTTTGATTTCTTACTAAATTCATCAAATTTCATATGAATGACTTCTTCCATACAAAGTGTTCTTCTATTGAATACTCTATATGATTTACTTCTTGTTGAGTATCCAAGGAAGATGCCTTCATCAGATTTTGCATCAAAGTTGTGAAGGTTATCTTTAATGTTCAAAACATAACATTTGCAACCAAACACCTTAAAGTATTTAATATTGGATTTTTATCATTCCAAAGCTCATAAGGTGTCTTATGGGCATGGGGCCTAATCATAACTCTGTTGATTACATAACAAGTCGTATTAACGGCTTCGGCCCAAAAGATTCTAGGCAAATTTTTATCATGAAGCATAGACCTTGCAATTTCTTGAAGAACCCTATTTTTCCTTTCAACTACACCATTTTGTTGTGAGGTTCTAGGTGTGGAGAAATTGTGATCAATACCATGCTCTTTACAATGTGTTAAAATGAATATTTTTCAAACTCAGTTCCATGATCACTTCTAATTTTGGAAATCTTACATCATTTTTCTACTTGCAACTTTTTACATAAAATGCAAATTTTTTTAAAAGTTTCATCTTTAGATGCAAGAAAAGAAACTCATGTAAATTTAGAATAGTCATCCACAATAACAAACACATATCTTCTACCATTAAGACTACAAGTTTTCATAAGTCCAAACAAGTCCATATGCACTAATTGTAATGGTTTAGCAGTTGATATGGTATTCTTAGGCTTAAAGGAGTCTTTATGTTGTTTACCAAGTTGACAACCTCTACATACAAGATTATTTTCATATTTCAACTTAGGTAATCCTTTAACAATCTCCTTAGAAGCAAGCCTAGACATGAGATCCATATTAGCATGGCCTAGTCTCTTGCGCCAAATCCATGAATTGTCTTCCAAGGTAGAAAGACATTTCACTTCTTGGTCATTAAGTTCTTCTAGGACCAACGAATATAGACTTCCGTCTCTAGCCGCTACAAATTTGACTTGCTTTCATTTTCTTTCTTAACTATGCATTTGTTATTTTTAAACAAGACTTCACAATCGACATCGCATGGTTGACTAATACTAAGCAAGTTCAAATGAAGGCTTTCAACAAGAAAAATATTTTTAATACTAAGGCCTTTAAATTTAATAGTACCATCCCCGATGATTTTCCCTTTGCCATTGTCTCCAAATGTGACATGTCATTTGTCTCCCATGACAATGCTTGAGAATTTTGTCGGGTCTCCCGTCATGTGCCTTGAGCATCCGCTATTCAAGTACTATTTATCTGTTGTAGATCTTGAGCTTAAGCACCCCTACAAGACAAGATTCAAGTCTTGGTTTTAGGTACCCAAACTATGTTGGGTCTTTCAATGTTAGTACCACAAGAGTTGTCCTTCTTCACCCAAACAAGGTGAGAGGACCTTCTAAGTCTTCATGCATAGATATATTGTCCAAGTAATCCACAATAATGACATGTAGGAGAAAATAGTCTAAAACTAGTGTTTGAAGTTTTAGACTTCACAAACTTGTTCTTGTAAGCAACCTTCTTTTGGGAATCTTGGTAACCAAGACCACGTTTCCCAATAGAATTATTGCTCTCTAAGATCTCATCAAGTTTGCTCTTTCTACAAGAATTCTTGAGAACAAGTTTATCGTAATCAACATTTAATCTTTTGTTCTCGATACATAGTTTTTCAATATCACTCTAGCGTTTATCATTTTATTCTTTTAAGTGGTCAAATTTACAACTAAGATTATCATATTTTCACTTAATAGGGTGTTTTCCATAACAAATTTATCATTTAAAGAAGATTTCTCATCAAGTTCACTCTTCAAGTTTCCAAAGTCCTTAGTTATCTTTTCAAGAGATTTTCTTAATTTTTGACTTTTGGAAACTTCAAGAAGTACAGCTTCATTAACTTCTTGACATGTTTCTATTAATTCTTTCATGGTAGGTTTTTCATTATCATTTTCACTACCACTACTAATATCACTATCACTATTATGAATAAATGAATAAAAAATTTGACTTACATTGAGTTTTGAGGGATCGTTTGCCATGTAGCATACAAAATTTGATTTCTCATCTCCACTTGAGTTGCCAGATGAGTCACTCATGCCATCCCAATTTGCTCTAAAGCTCTTTTTCTTCTTGTCATCTCTTCCTCTTCTTCTATCCGTATCCTTCTTTAGCAAAGGGCATTTGGGGCGAATGTGTCCCTCTTTACCACATTTGTTGCACCGGACCGGATCATCATCTTTATCTCTTCTTCTTCTATCTTTGTTTCTTTTTTGGGATTTCCTCCTTCTAGCATTTCTATTCTTACGATTGAATCTCCCAAATCTACTAATTCTTTTGGTGAGAAGAGCCATTTCCGTAGTTAAGTTTTCAAGACTTAACTCTTTGTCGCTATCTTCATCCTCCCTATCCACCTTTGCCTTGAAGGCTACAATCCTTCTTTCTTGATTCTTCCTTCTTGGTTTTTCTCTTGCTTTCCCTCTTTTTCATCTTTATCTCATGGGTGATGAGGTTTCCCATGAGGTCATCAAGTTGTAGGGTATCCAAGTCCTTTGATTGCTCAATTGTTGTGATCATTGGATCCCAAGTGTCGGGAAGCATCTAAGAAGCCTTTGGACCAACTCATAGTTTGTGTAGGTTTTTCCTAATGCATTCAACTCATTTACAATGTTAGCAAATCTAGTGAACATATCGGAAATAGGTTCACTGTCATACATTTCAAACGCTTCAAAATCACTAATTAACATATTAACTTTAGATTTTTTAACTTGAGTTGTCCCTTCATGGGTTGTCTCAAGAGTGGTCCATATGTCTTTTGCCGTCTTACAACTAGAGACTATTGAATTCCTCGGGAGATAGTGCACAAAAGAGTTGTGTTACTCCCTTAGCGTCCAATGTAGCCTTCTTTTTATCCGTGGCACTCCAAGTTTTCCTTTTCGTGGTAGGTTCAACATACCCTTCTTCAATTAGTTCCCACATTTCAAAATCAATGGATTTAAGGTTGAATGACATTCTAGTTTTTCAATATCCATAGTTTAGTCCATTAAAATATGGGGGTCTATTTAAAATCCCAAAGGGCAACACAAGAGGGGGGGGTGAATTGGGTGTTTTAAAATTTTCTTCTTAAACTACAAGAGTATGTGAGATTAACCTAATTTGTTCTAACCCTTGTTCAAAATATATTCAAGTAAAGGAAAGAGATTACCACTACACCAAGAAAGGAAAGAAAGAGTGAGGAGACTACACAACGATGTATAGTAGTTCGGTGATAACTTGACCTACTCCACTACCCAAGTACTTGATCTTTCCTTGGAATTTTCTCCACTATTGTGAGACCCCACAACGCCGTCTCATCAAGCGTTACACACAACTCCACCTCCACAAAGGGAACAAACCCTTGTAATACAATCCGCCTCCGAAGACGTTCTCCTTCGTTGCACACCGCCTTGAAGGAAATAACTCCTCTTTGCAATACAATGAGTAAAAGAAGGAAAGGAATAAAACTTTCAACCTCTTAAAGGCAAATACAACTCTCAAGGCTCACTAACTCTCCCAATGATTGAAACTAATTGCTCTTAGAGATCCTCTTGACAAGTAGTAAATGCAAAAATAAATGCACAAGAGGTTGAAGAAGGATCCTTTTGATTTTGAAGGTTTAATGCTCTAGGGTTTCAAAAATGATCTTTCAAAAGGTAGTTTAGAAGGCCTTTAATGGTGTATATATAGCCCTAATAACTTTGATACCATTTGGGGGCAAAACCGTAATAAAATGGTTGAAGAAAAGTAACTTGTGCGGGCCCCAACGACTATATTTTTAGACCGAGGCGGTCGACCGGGGTATGGCGGTCGCCCACCCTTATCGGGCTCTCTTTTTTTATTTTCAAAATTCAAACCGCCGCAATCAACCTGGGTAGCTGCGGTCGCCCGCCGAGGGCTTCCTGTTTAATTAAATATTTTGTTCAAAAAATATGCGCGGTCGACCGGGACATCCGCGGTCGCCCGCCAAGACCTTCTTGGATGACTTCTGAATTTTCAGAAGCCTACCCGCGGTCGACCGGGTTGGCCTCGGTCGACCGACCAGCCTTTGTTTGGAAGTTGCTAGAATTCCAGCAAACATTCTGCGGTGGCCCGGAAGACCCCGGTCGACCGGCCCTGCTTTAAAATCTTGTTTTATGTATTTTTGTTTGAGGGACTTTGGGCCATGGTCTTTGGGCTTTAGACTTGTGTTTTTCAAATCCTTTTATGAACTATAAAAAGTGACTTTCAAAGATATTTGAAAACATGAATTCATGCAAACACTAAATATCAAGAGGACTCTAAAGCATTCTAAAACACAAGGACCTTGAGTCTTCTCAAACTTCAATCTCCTTGATCTCTTGCATGATCCGTTCCTTATCTTGAGATAGTCTTCAATCTTGCTCTTGCGTTTGTGATTCCCTTGATTCTTTGATAGACTTTAGGAGTTGTAGGAGGACCACCAAGTCTTGACTTTCTCCAAGACTAGCCCTTGATCTTCTAGCTTCAAGTGTTGGTGTTGATGGTCTTATCTAAATCACAACACTAGAGAAGCCATTAGCTAACCACCATCAATTTGGGTTTGTTGATCATCAAAACATTAGTGGGATGTACTCTTGGGCTTACAGTAAACAAGTAAAAGACTCATTTCAACCTAAGAACATTATTACTACTTCTAGACCATTGCAACTACTTCACATAGATCTATTTGGTCCCGTGAAGACATGTAGCTTTGGTGGAAAAAGATGTCTTTGTTGTAGTAGATGATTACTCTAGGTTCACTTAGGTTCTATTTCTTGCTTCCAAGGATGAAACTTTTAGAGAATTTTACAAGTTATGTAACAAGCTACAAAGAGATAGAGGGTTTCACATCAAACAAATTAGAAGTGATCGTGAAACAGAATTTGAAAAATCATCAATTTGAAGATTATTGTACAGAATTAGGCATAGATCACAACTTTTCAACCCCTAGAACCCCTCAACAAAATGGTGTAGTGGAAGGAAAGAATAAGGTCTTACAAGAAATGCTAGAACACTACTTCATGATAACAACATTTCTAGACATTTTTGGGCAGAAGCTGTGAATACAGCTTGCCATGTGATAAATAGAGTATTGATAAGACCGCACACTAGCAAAACACCATATGAGCTGTGGAAGGGAAGAAAGCCCAGTATTAGCTACTTTAGGATTTTTGGATGTAAGTGCTATATTCTAAACATCAAGGACAATCTTCACAAATTTGATCCTAAAGCAGATGAAGGGATATTTTTAGAGTATTCAACTAGAAGTAAGTCCTATAGAGTGTTCAATCAAATGACTTTGATAGTAGAAGAGGCTATACATGTCAAATTTGATGAACAAAATGAGAAAAAGAGGGGGATAGTTGACCTAGATGAGGAAGATGAGACTCACCCTATAGTTTGTGAGAAGAACACCTCCACCTTGATTAATCCTTTGAAAAATCTTAGTATTGAAGGTGAGTCAATTGAAGAGAGAGAAAATGTGGAAGAAGATCCAAAAGGCAAAAGAATCATTGCAAGCCACCCCTTTACTCAAATTATTGGTGAAGCTTCACAAGGAGTTAAGACTAGGTCTCATTTTAGGACGGTTTGTGGTCACTTAGCATTCATCTTACAAATTGAACCTGAGTCAATTGTAGAAGTAGAAAATGATGAATTTTGGATGATTGCCATGCAAGAAGAGCTAGCTCAATTTGAAAGAAACAAAGTATGGCAATTGGTTCATAGGCCAAAAGATCATCCTGTGATTGGAACTAGATGAGTTTATAGAAACAAGTTGGATGAAAATGGTGATATTCAAAGAAATAAAGCCCGTTTAGCTGCCCAAGGTTACAACCAGGAAGAAGGGATTGATTATGATGAGACTTTTGCCCCTATAGCCCGGTTGGAATCCATTAGAATGCTTCTTGCATATGCATGTTATAGAGGTTTCAAGTTATATAAAATAGAAGTCAAGAGTGCATATCTAAATGGATATATTTTGGAGGAGGTGTATGTTGAGCAACCTCCTGGATTTGAAGACTTCAAGCACCTGGATCATGTCTTTAGATTGGACAAAGCCCTATATGGATTAAAGCAAGCTCCTAGAGCTTGGTATGAAAGGCTTAGTTCATTTCTATTAGGCAAAGAATTTGAGATGAGAAAACTCGATAAGACTTTATTTATCAAAAGAAAGGGTGAAGACATACTTATAGTCAAAATCTATGTAAATGACACCATCTTTGGGTAAACTAATGTGAGTATGTGTGAAGAATTCTCCAAATGCATGCAAAATGAGTTTGAAATGAGCATGATAGAGAACTTAAATATTTTCTTGGTCTACAAATCCACCAATTGGCAAATGGAATCTTCATAAACCAAGAAAAATATATAAAAGAACTGCTAAAGAAATTTGGAATGAAAAGCTCTCCTCCAAAGTCTACTCCTATGAGCACATCTTCAAAATTAGCCATAGATGTCATTGGACCAAAGGTTGATTAGAAAAAGTGTAGGAGATTGATAGGGAGTCTTCTCTATCTGACTGCTAGCAGGCCGGATATCATGTTTAGTGTTTGCCTATGTGCTAGATTTCAGTCAGATCCAAGGGAATCTCATTTGTTCCCGGTAAAAAGGATATTCAAATATTTGAGAGGGACTCCTGGTCTAAGTCTATGGTATGGAAAGTCAAACTCTTTCAACCTAGTAGGATACTCTGATGCTGACTTTGCCGGATGTAGAATTGATAGGAAGAGTACTAGTAGCACTTGTCAGTTTCTAGGGAGATCCTTGGTGTCTTAGTTCAGCAAGAAACAGAACTCTGTTGCTCTGTCTACCACAGAAGTAGAGTACATTGCTGCAGGAGCTTGTTCTGCACAAGTTTTATGGATGAAGAATACCTTAGAAGGTTATGATTTAAAGTTCAACTGTGTTCTAATCCACTGTGACAACACTAGTGCAATCAACCTAACCAAGAACCCAATTCAACATTCCCGAACTAAACATATTGATATAAGACATCATTTCTTGAGAGATCATTCCCAAAAGGAAGATATCATCATTTCTTATATCAATACCAATGATCAACTTGCGGATATTTTTACTAAACCACTAAGTGAAGAAAGATTTTGTGATCTTAGAAGTAGTTTAAATATGTGGACACTAGATCAAGTGAAACAATTTGAATGAAACCTTGCTTATATGTTTATCTATATCTCTTATGTACTTGATTGTGTGTTTACTATTGGATGCATGACTAGATGTCAAACCTTAACTTAAAATTCACTCAATTGGTGCTCATGCCCTTTTTGGGAACGACACTATCATCTCTAATTAAAACACTAAAATTTTGGCAAATGTCTACATCTAGTTCATGAACATGCATATTTGAATGCTATTTCATATATATATATATATATATATATATATATATATATATATATATATATATATATGAGAAAACGGTTCCTACACATGTGTAGATAAGTTATCTACACACTAGCTTAAAATACAATAGGGGCCACATTATTTGGGTGATCCAAACCATTCATTTTTAAGGCCCTCCACAAAAAATCAGATCCATAGGATCATCCTAACCATTCGAACTGTGGAGGCAAAAAATGGACTAATTTGTAAAGGTTTAAAGACATCCATTTTACCTCCACAAATCGTAGGGTTGGGATGATCCTATGGATCTGATTTTTTGTAGACACCCTATCTATGTGAGGGCCTTTAAAATGGATGGCTTGGATCACCCAAACAATGTGGACCCCCACTGTATTTTAAGCTAGTGTGTAGAGAACTTTCTACACATATGTGTAGGAACCGTTCTCTCTCTCTCTCTCTCTATATATATATATATATATATATATATATATATATATATATAGTTAAAAATGGGGAGTTAAAAGTGAACTCCTAAATCAAATAATAAAAAAAAAAACTAGAGGAATCTTGTACTCACTATGGTAATCTCCCTTCACACACTTTTTTATATAACAAAAGAGGGAGAAATAGGATACTTTGTTTATGGAACAGTGTGTTCATGCCATCTATTGACTTGTCTATTTATATCATGAACCATATTTGCATGGAATTCCTCTAAGAGTGCATTGAACTACCTATGCTTATCTTGTGCACTGATAGAAATACATGCGCATATAGTACAAATTATGATTACTCATCCATTATGATAAGCATATAATGAAGGGGAGGCATAAAGTTACAAATTTATAATATTTAGGGGGAGCCTCCACCCCATAATCAATTTGAGTTTGTCATCATAGAAAATGGGGAGAATGTAAGCCCAAGGGTACAACCCACTCATATTTTGATGATCAACAAACCCAAATTGATGCTAGATTACTAGTGGTTGCTTTTGTGTTGTGATCTAAATATGAATCATCAAAGTCATCATTAGAAGCAAAGAGAAGAAGGGCTCAACTTGGAGAAGATCAAGCATTGTGGTCATCCTACAACCATTGAAGATTCAAGGAAACCACAAGCACGAAGGCAAGATAGATGACTCTTCCAAGTCAAGAACATTTCATGCAAGTAGAAGATGAAGATTCAAGAAGACTCAAGGTTTATTAGGCTTTAGTGTTTAATAGAGTCCTCTCGACATTAAGTTATATGTAAGAATTTGTGTTTTTAAAATCCTTTCAAACATACTTTGACTAACTTAAAAAGGTATTTGAAAACATAGGAAAGAAGCCCAAAGCCCTAAGGTTTAAACTTGGAAAAATCATATTTCAAAACAGGGCCGGTCGACCGGGGTCTCCCGGAAGACCGCGGGATGGTTGGTGGAACTCCAACAATCACCCTTCAAAAGTGGGCCGGTCGACTGCGGATATGGTCCTGGATTTTTTGGAGCAATCCAGAAAGGTCTTGGCAGTCGACTGCCCATGGCTAAGTTTTGAAAGAAAACTTCAATTGGACAGAAAGCCCACGACGAGCGACCGCGACTACCTCGGTCGATCGCAGAGGTTTGAAATTTGAATTTAAAAAGGAGCGCCCGATAAGGGCGGGCGACCGCTACACCCCGGTCGACCGTTCCCGTCCGGTAAAGTAGCCGTTGGGGGTTGACTTTTTCTCAATAGTTTATTACCAAACTGCCCCTAAACGGTCATGAATACACTTGGGCTATTTATACCTCATTCAAGACCTTCCAAAAAACCTTTTAAACAATCATTTTGCAAACCCTAGAGCTTTTTTTCTTGAAATCAAAAAGATTCTTCTTCTACCTCTTGTGCATTTATTCTAGCATTTACTTCTTGTCAAGAGGCTCTCCTTAGAGCTTTGGTTTGTAATCATTAGGAGTGATTGTGTGCTTGAGTGTATTGTATTTGCCTTCAAAGAGGCTTTAAGAGCTTTCATTTTTCTTTCTTTTACTGTATTTGCAAAGAGGAGTTGTACCCTTTGAGGCGGTGTGTGAAGAGGGTTGATTCCTTAGAGGCGGTGTTTGCAAAGAGGGTTTGTTCCCTTGGAGGCAGCGTTTCTTGTAAAAGCCTGTAGATTCGGCGTATGGAATCTCATCATAGTGAAAGAAAATCCCAAGGAAAAGACCAAGTACTTAGGTAGTGGAGTAGGTCCGTTTGTGACCAAACCACTATAAAATCGTCGTGTGGTCTCCTTACTCTCTTCCCCCTCTCTATGGTGTTTGGTAATTTCTTTCCTTAACTTGAAGTATTATATTGAACAAGGATTAACATAATCTAGGGTTAAATCTCACACTCCCTAAGTATTTAGAAGAAAATTTTAAATAACCCAATTTACTCCCGTCTTGGGTTGCCCTTTGGGATTTCACTATGCTACCTACTTCAGGTCTCTAACCCCCGTGACTGACTGAGATAAGTTATCTAATATGTGTATATAGGTAAGACCTGATTAAAGTCGTGCATCAATCCCAACTACAAACTTTTTAGGTTTACAAAGAACTAAAATATCATATCTCCTTGCCCCATAAGATCTATAAATCTATTAGCGTTATCCTACATTGTTACCTAGGAAAAATACGCGCGCACATTACGCATCATCTTAATTCCCAGCATCTCGCACAACAAATTATCCTACAAATCTTGAAGGATTGTGGCATGGTCTCTAAGAACTCACACTAGCACCCCAATGCCCCTATCTTTAATTGTATCTCATGGAGAGAGTACGAAGACTAGGACCCATAGCAGTACCCTTTTAGAGTTGTATGACAAAGTACATCTCTAGGACGGTTTCTCTGAAACCCATGGCAGATTCGCATCGAGGAGGGAAGAAGTTGAATAATTCAATGGATCTATATTCACTCTTCCCATCAACATAGTTTTAGTGAGAATTCTCCTCTAAGAGTTACTTGTTTTTAACGTTTCAAAGTTTTCAACTGTCAGTGAGAGATTTTTGACTTGATGATCTGATGATGAGTTCTTTTAGTGAGAAGACAAATTCAAGTAACTGTGCGCCCTTTTATTACTACCAAGTAATAATAAAATGTTGTTGTCTCTATCGCTTTGACATTTAGCCGTTGCACTACCTCTACCAAAGAGGGACATCTGTATATACCCTACTTTGTTGTCGCTTATACGACGATAGTCAGTTGTGGTGACTCCAATGATGAATATCATGTTATTTTCTTAATTACAAAGGCTTCTGCTTTATAGCTCTCTTCATTATTTTTTGGCAATGTGTAGCATGCAAAGGTGGGACACAAAAGTGAAAAAAATGAAAAGGTACTTATATTCATATTTCTATATGCTTGTATATTCTATGGTCTAGATCTATTACGCCAATCTTGGATAAGAGAACGGAGAGTGTGATTTGGAGTGAGGCGGTTGTGTTTGAGTTTCAAGTTAGTCATCGGAGAAGTGTCGTGACCACTCCCCAGCCATTCTTCTATGGCTTCCAATTCGTATGAAAAACCATCCGCTGCAACGTGGGGTTGTTCCATTACTTCCTGAAATAATACAAAAGAATTTGTTAAAAATCAAACAAGAAATAAAGTAAAATAAAATCAAACATAGACTGTTCTTTGCTGCGGAATTATTAAAGCATAGGAGACTGGACGAGGACAATCTAATAATATATTAGTAAAACAGAATCATGCGCTATGTCAGTCCGCCATGTGGCAACTTCACTGCAAACGTCTCTTCAACTTTACAACGTTTCTAATGTTTTACTTAATCGATCACTTCCCTTAAATATAATAATTTGAGTCATCTAGAATACTAATCTTTTTACTTAAACCATATCTCTTTAGGGATAAGTTTTAGATTACCTGTTTTTTCTCTTCTGCTTTGTAGAGTTTGAGTAGAAATACACTACTAGATATTTATATATAAAGAGGGATTAGAGCTTTTCTCCACAAATTTCTGTTGACAAGGTATGATCTCTCTCTTCTTGGTTTGTTTAATTCAATGTTTTTTTCACCTGGTCTTTTGTTTTTAAATATTTCCTCGGAAGAAGCATATGATTATGCTACAAATTTTCTACATGTTAGCTTTGCAATTCATAACTGGATATCTATGTATACTTGTATAGCATCAACTTACTAGATTATGTTTACATGTGATTGTTACTTGAGCAAGAAGAAGAGGAGCTTTTCATCTTTTAATACATACAGTTCACAGGCCTTAATTGGTAGGGTGTGTGGACAATGTTTTCATTCTATTTATTCAATCTCTATAAAATGTAAATGTGATCAAACATTTGATTCTTTGCTTTCCTTTGTTTTTTGTTCGCGCGGGGCTGTAACTAGTTTAATTGAATTATTGAACTGATGCATGCACAACCTTGCTTTGTTAATGTCACTCTTTAGTTTATCTAATATTTATTTTTAAATGGAGTTTTTGATAAACTTGATATACTTTAATAGATAATAGAAAAATGTAAAATAAATAGTGGAATATCTCACTTTTTGTACACTCCTTGGGACATTCTCTTTAGCGGTTAAATTCTTAATAGATGTAAATATCATTATAGAAATTAAATACCTAACATTTTTAAAGATTTGCCTCCATTTTTACCTTACAAAAAATTTGTCTTAAAATCGCCCATTTTCGCATGAATAATGTTCGCACATAGCACATGCTCCTAACAAAGGAAAAAACCCCAAGCTGGTGTTTGGTTCTTGGGGGGAAATTATATCAAAATTCCATGGAAAATAATATACCGTAGAAAAAGAAATTCGAAGGTCCAGTATAGGTTTGCTATTTACTTTCTAAGCTAGAAAATTTTTCAATTTTTGAAAAAAAAAAATACACATGAAAATAGAGCTTACCACCAATAATTTGAAAATTCATTTTCGATGAAAAAATTCTAATAAAATTTTTCTACATATCCAAATAGCTCCTTAAGGGCATGTTTGGCTATTATGATTTTTTTTCTTGGAATATTAGCTTACCCAATGGTAAGGGACGGTGGGAGAGGGATAGATGCTAGAGGGACTGAGTGAGGATTGGGCAAGAAAAGCCTGAAAAAAAAAATTAGAGAACAAAAAAATCTACTAAAAATATGATCTACTTTTTCCTGATTTTTAGCCACTTCTCACCTCATCTCAGTCGCGCCCTTTCAAATATCTCTCCTTCTCCTACCCGCCATACCCGTCTCTCACCACTTGGAAACACTAATTTATCATGAAAAAAAAAAAATCCTGGACATGACCTAAATCTTTGATAAAAAAAGGGAAAACTATTAGAAACCCCCTGGATAAAAACTTATCTACACAAATCCCCCCAAAATTTTCTTAATTACCAATCACGCCCTAAACTGCTTTTAATCTTGCCTTTTCCCCATTTTACCCTTTTATGTTACCCTTACTAATCCCTAAAATCTCTTCATCCATTAATCCTTTGATCTCTCTCTCTCTCTCTCTCTCTCTCTCTCTCTCTCTCTCTCTCTCTCTCTCTCTCTCTCTCTCTCCATCAATAAATATCGTTTCAACTCTTTCCCTCTCTCTTCTCTTGCTCTCTTAATTGAGGAATTAAGAGGTGGACTGCCATGCATGCATGTGCAGCCCAAAAATACAGTGGGCCCACATTATTTTGGAGATTTCTGAAGTGGATAGGAAGTGCCCAAAAAATCTCCTCCGTAAAATAATCCTAACCCTTCGATTTGTTTAGGTTTTAAATGGGAATTGGAGGGTTAGGATCATCCTATTGAGGAGATTTTCTAGGCACATCCTATCCACGTCACGGACCAACAAGTGAATGGTTTGGATTACCAAAATAACGTGGGCTCACTGTATTTTTGGGCTGCACCATCCACCTATAATTTCTTAGAGAGAGAGAGAGAGAGAGAGAGAGAGAGAGAGAGAGAGATGACAAACCAGTTAAGAGGGAGATGGATTGACGGATGGAGAGATTTTAGGGATTTGTAAGGGTGATATAAGGGTAAAATGGGTAAAGAGCAAAATTAAAAGCTATTTATGGCCCAATTGGTAATTAAGAAATTTTTGGGGTGATTCATGTAGATAACTTGGGAGATGATATTTTCCCCCCTTTGACGGATAAAATCCGACCCTTTAACGTTATCTGTTAACTTTTAAAGGTTAGGAAAAACGTTGAAGGGGGAGAATTTATCCTCAAGTAGTGAACCATTCTCACGGAAAACGTTAATGGAGGGAATTTATCTGTCAAGGGGCGGGGGGAGGGGGATATCATTCCCCCTTTTAATTTTAGGGGGTTTTTAGTAGTTTTCCCTAAAAAAAAATGTGTGTGTTTATGAGAGAGAGAGAGAGAGAGAGTCACCTGAAAAATGGGACAAATAAAAATGCTAGGCACATCAAAACTCTCCCCCTCCCCATGTCTATCCCTCCCCACCACCACCACCTCCTCTCCTCCTCCTCCTCTCCCCTTTGCCACACTCATCTTACTCAGCTCCTCCATCTCTCTCATCACCATTGCAACTGTCAAATCCATCGTTGTCATCTTCCCAACCTCAGCACACCGGACTCCGATCCTCGCAAACTCTCCGGCCACCTCTGCCGGCCACTCTCCGGCTGTTTCATCCAAAACATCCACCAAAACCCCTCTCTTCATGGCCAATTTCACCCTCTCCACCACCCCGGCCATGGGTCCCGCTATAAGTTGAAGAATTATAATCCCCAACGCCGAGATATCGGAACCCAATATCATATCATCATTGCTGCACTGATCAAGGCAGAAATCGGAGATCTTCGCAACGAGATTCCGATCAAGGAGGACGTTAGACGGGCTCAGACGTCCGTGGGAGGTGGGCCTGGGCTGGGTGGCATGGAGGAAGCCCAGGCCCATGCAAATTTCGGTCGCAATTCGAACTCGAGCTTGCCATGGAAGGAGAGGAGTTCTTGGGTTTTGGTTGG
Organism: Tasmannia lanceolata; assembly: GCF_043159265.1. Lineage (NCBI taxonomy): Eukaryota > Viridiplantae > Streptophyta > Magnoliopsida > Canellales > Winteraceae > Tasmannia > Tasmannia lanceolata. The sequence continues at coordinate 61,497,111 of NW_027518695.1, read as the reverse complement.
AGAAGAAGAAATCATGTAAGCTTCCATTATGCATGTATTCTACAACAATGCATCGCAGCTCGGTGCAAGCGCCAATTACTCCGATGATATTCGGGTGACGGATTTGGCAAAGGAGCTCCATCTGTAAAGAAAAAGGGTGGCCCACCGTAGATATTAGAGATAGATGTAGACTAACGTCCGATGAACTTGCCTGAACCAAATTATGTTGGAATTCTATTGTGTTAGATATGCTGATCTAAGGAAACAAAGCCCATCTATCCAATTTGTAGCCCACGAAGGGACGACTTTCGTTTGCATGCTGCCAATCGGAGGGCTACACTTGTCCGATTAGGTGGGCCCAACAGATTGACAGTTTTATGAGAGTTGGACTATAGTATGGTGAACGCGAGTTGCATCAGATTAATATTCATATACCCAAGTATATATAGAGGGCTCAGTATGTTGAATCCAAGCCCAGGCCCATCACTTCAAGCAATGGGGATTTAAAGAGGACAATTCTGATGACCCACATGGTTCAATGATCCAAACCATTCATTTGTTGGGCCCTGACTCAGATCCGTCATATCCTGAAAGTCATCTCAATGATCCAAACCTCTGGTGATGATTTTTGGGGCACAGCCTATCAAGTAATCTAGGCCCAACAAATGAATAGTTTGGATCATTGAATTGTGTGCGCCCACTACATTATTTTTTTTAAAAAAAAATGCTTGAACTTATGTGCCAACACCATATAAAAACTCTTAAAAGGGAGTCTCAATAGTCAATATACACAGAAACTCAATGTATAAACTCTCCATCATCTACTAGGTTTACATATACATCGATCAGGACCCTAGAATGAGTAAATCACCTCATTTATTATTGATCTAGTGTTTTGTCAATGTACTTCTTCTATGGAACTTCATCTCCGGGGCCGTTGATCTGACTGTTAAAACCGTCCGATCATTGCCCTAGGTCTGATCGTAGAGAAGATCCATCAATTGGATGGTCCAGATTGTGGACAATTTACACCCAATTCGATGATACAATAGTTTATACACCGAGTTTAAGTTTAAGTTTCATTTTGAAAATAAACCTAGCCATTTTAGTGTTTAGATTATATAATTACCTTAGCTTGGAACTCTTCAGCTAGCATGTTGGATGAATTTTGCACCTTAATTGCAACAATTGTGTGATTAATCCTCCCTCTATAGACCTTCCAAATTTCTCCGACCACCACTCTCAGATGTTCCGAAAAATTATCAGTTGCCTCTCGCACCTCATTAACCGTAAATTCCCTATAACTGAGACCCGAATCAGTGCGTGTGGCCACCACTCTTTCTCTACAAAATTCGACTCTCCGGCGGAGAACATCTCTTTGGCGCCGCATCTCATCTATATCTCGAAGGACCGATGCTCTCGTGATCACCGCCTTTTGCAATTGGGCTTCGATGTGCGATTTTTCAAAGGAGTGGGCTTTGAGTATGTTCATGAGTTCACTTTCGAGCTCTGATGCTGATCTTAGCTTGTTCTTGCTTTGAGTAATGTCGTTTGAGACTTCTTCTAGCTGTTCTCTCACATTGTCTAGGCTTTTGTTTAGATCATTTTGGTTTGCCAGCTCTTTGTTTAAATGGCCCTCCAGCTCCTCAGCCTATTTAACAAGTGCACTGTGAGGAATATTTTGGTATATATATATATATATACAAGTGCCCACTAAGGCATAGCGGGTCCCACAATTGATTGATCTGAATCGTGCAATTGACATGCCTAGTTTTATATCTCCTGAGAAAAAAGAAAATGAAAAATGAAAAATGGAGCAATGTACATGAGATTCGAGTAAACTTACTCTTTGATTACACACGGATAAGACCCGCTCGGCTCTTGATCGTCTCTCGACATTGGCTTTAGCTTCATTTCTTTTCTCCGTGGTTGTCTTATGAGCTTCCTCAATCTTAGCTTTTAGGGTTTCAATTTTCTCTGGAACATTCTGGGGTATGCCATTCATAACTACAATCAACCCTTTAGCCTTTGAAATGAAAAAAAAAGCATAATTTGACAGAGAAATCAAACAAGTACATAGATATAAAAACACAATATTTATGTGGTCCTCTGTCTATATGCGAAGGCAATCAAAGAGCTTACACTATAATAAGGTTACAAAAGTACTTCATGTGACCACAACCAATATCTCATATAATACCCGAACTCCAATCCAAGTACGAAAGTTGTACCCAAACATAGAAACCATGTGATATAAATTTATTAAAATAAATCTCCCATGCTTAGCTGGCATTATTACAGATGTGTCCTTTGAACCCATACTGTAAGCATGGGGATAGGAGGAATATATTTGGGATAGAATTCGAGACATAAATATAACATATGCTAATACTATTTAGAGGAGACTGAGTAGGGTAGGCAACCATGAAAAATTATTCCATGGAATATTTGGAATATTTGTAGGCCGAATTTGTGGGAGAGGTGTTGAGAAAGAGGTAGGGAAAGGGAGAGAATTGAGTGGGCAAGAGTAGAGATAGAATAAAAATCTGCTGGGAAAGTTACCTTATTTCCCACGGTGGATGGGAAGGCCAAAATAGAAAGTCCTTTATTAGGGTTTGGGAAAACCTTGATCCAAGTGGCATCTCTCATACGACCAAGGGTGTGGGAGGCTAGTAGGTGGCTGCAAAAAGGCAGAGAGGGTTTTTCTCTTTGGAGGTTGCGGCTACATCTTGGGCGTGTGTTTCTCTTTCATGTGTCGGCTGCCAAGAGGGGGGGGGGGAGAGAGAGAGAGAGAGAGAGAGAGAAGGAGAAAGTGGGTTTATTCTTTGGGTTTCTTCTTAGTTTCTCCTGGGATTTATTCTTTGGGTTTTCTCTTGGGTGTTTTCTCTCGGGTTACACTCTTTGTACGGTCTTGGGTTGAGAAGCAAGGAAAGGGTTGCTGGTTTTGGGTTTAATCCATTGTAATCCTTGTATATTATTTTTTCTCATAGTGGAAGATCTTGTTTCTCGCCCATGGAGTAGGCTTGGTGGAACCACGTAAAATCTCGGTGTTCATCTTGTGGCTTGCTTTGTTACTTGTACTTTTTTGTTTAATTTGTGCACGATAGGATTGATTTGCCGGGCGGATCAACTCCACAAGGTTGACGAAAGGTTGAAGGAAGAAGACAAGGCCCTTTTGCTTCTTACTTCGCTTCCTGATTCGTATGACAACTTAGTGACGACTTTATTGTATGGTAAGGATACGATAAAGTTGGAAGAAGTCACGGCGTCGCTCTTATCGAATGAGATGAGGAAGAAACCTCTTCTTGGTGGAAGTGAAGAACATAAGTTGGTTGTTCATGGTGGGAATCAAATAAGAAGGTCGTCTGACAGGGGATCAGGAAAAATCAAGTCAAGATTCAAGGTCGGCGGAAAGGGCGTGTAGTATTACCGTTGCAAGGAATATGGCCACATCAAGCGGGATTGTCCAAATCGAGCTTACCGGGCGGACAATGGTGCTACAAACGCTGTGGTGACGGTAACAGATGAGCAGGGTGAAGAGTTTGGAGACATTCTCACAGTCTCCACAGGTAATCACACTTCCTCTCATGATGAGTGAATTTTATATTCAGGGTGCTCTGTTCATGTATGCTCCAGGAGGGAATATTTTGATATGTTCCAGGAGATAAGGGCGGGTGTAGTATCCTTGGGTGACGGGTCTACTTGTGACGTCAAGGGAGTTGAGACGGTGAAGATCAAGATGTTTGGTGGAGTGGTTCGTACTTTGGGTGGTGTGGCATATGTCCTAAAGATACAGAAGAATCTAGTATCTCTTGACCGGTTGGACTCCAGGGGTTGCAGGTTTTCAGCTGCAGGTGGAGCCATGACAATCACTCGTGGCTGTATGGTTCTGATGAAAGAAGAGGAGTGTGGTAAATTATATTGTCTGGTCAGGGACACGATGACTAGTGTTCCTAAGATCTCGATGGCCAGTTGGAAACGGAGTGTTAGCGCGTGCACGCACAGGGTCTCTTTCACAGTTGGTGCAGAGACGGGTTTCCAGGTTGCAGACCATGGTGAGGAGGTGATAGTACCTGTGTTGGGGAGGATGGATTGAGATCTCTCTCCAAGGTTGAATGGGTGAGTCAACGGGTTGGCAGCTACACACGTGCATTGGCCATGTTGATCGAATCGGGTGGAGTTAGAACCAGGATGATTCGAGGGGTGTGTAGCTGGTACTTCAGAAGGCCAATGGTGGTTTGCGGCGATAGCAGACCTATGGCGACATTAACAGAAAATCTTCAGGTGGCTGGGAAATAAGCCAAGGTGAAGATTGTTGGGAAAGTTGCCTTATTTCCCACAGTAGATGGGAAGGCCAAAATAGAAAGTCCTTTTATTAGGGTTTCGGAAAAACCTTGATCCAAGTGGCATCTCTCTTACGACCAAGGGTGTGTGAGACTAGTAGGTGGCTGCAAAAAGGCAGAGGGGGTTTTTCTCTTTGGAGGTTGCGGCAACGGCTTGGGCGTGTGTTTCTCTTTGGTGTGTCGGCTGCCAAGAGGAGACTGAAAAACAAGAGTGGCTGCAAGAGGTATGCCGGCTACCTCTTGGGGAGATAGAGAGAGAAGAGAGAGAGAAGGAGAAAGTGGGTTTATCCGTTGGGTTTCTTCTTAGTTTCTCTTGAGGTTTCTTCTTTGGATTTTCTCTTGGGTGTTTTCTCTCTGGTTACACTCTTTGTACGGTCTTGGGTTGAGAAGCAAGGAAAGGGTTGCGGGTTTTGGGTTTTGGGTTTAATCCATTGTAATCCTTGTATATTATTTTTTCTCATAGTGGAAGATCATGTTTCTCGCCCGTGGAGTAAGCTTGGCCGAACCATGTAAAATCTCGGTGTCCATCTTGTAGCTTGTTTTGTTGCTTTTACTTTTCCATTTAATTTGTGCATGATCGGATTGATTTGCCCCGCGGATTTTCTCAACAAAATCGTTGAAAACTAGTGAAAAGAAAATGCCTATTTATAATTGGTTTTTCATTTTTCTTCTTCTTGTTATTAGGATCCTCCTCTCAATCCCATCAAGTTTTTCCCAGCCCATCTCTCACAGCTAGCCCTACAAATATTCAGTGGAATATTTTTTCATGGTGGCCTAACATGGCCATAGTGTAATACAAATCGTGATGTGGCGTATCTATCCCCTTCTCTCCTCTCCCTCTCCCTCTCTCTCTCTCTCTCTCTCAAAAACTCTTCTCTTTTTATAAATGTAAAACATTCAAGTTCAGTCTCTATCTATTTACATTTTTTTTTGGTAGAGTAGTGGTTAATAGAAAGTTTTTTTAGAGTGTGTTGTGATATGTCTTGTTTCCAAAACAGTTTTAAACAGTTACAAAACTGTTTTGTGAGTGGAAATGCGACATATGGCTGTTTGAGTTTTGAATTTCAAAAAAGAGAGTGGGTGGTTATTCTCTAGCAACATGGATTTTCTTAAAAGCATGAGAAAATGTAGAGAATGTTTATCTCTTTTGGAAGAGAGGTAAAGAGATCAAGGTTTCTCTCTTGGGAAAAGCGGGTGAATCTCTTGGAAAAGAGGTGGAGAAGAAGAACACAAGTGTTGTTCGGTTTGATCTCTTGACGAAGAAGGTGCACCCATGGAATTTTTCGGATTTTCTCTTGAGTTAGAAGAGAAGTAAATAGATTAGAGATAAGTCTCATCTCTTTAAAGGTGTGGTGGAGAAGCACACGGTTGTTTGATTTTCGTCTTGCATAGAGAAGAAGAAGGTGAGTGAGTTATTGATTTTCTCTCTTGTGGTTTCCTTTTGTAGAGATAAAAGGAGCTTTTTCTTTGTTGTGTAAAGAAATGGGTTTGAGAGAGAAGGATATCCATGTAAGAGTAAAAGAGAGGTTACAAGTTGATGGGATTATGTCACTCCCTTTTATAATCTTGTTATCTTTTCTATAATAGTGGAAGAAGTGATCTCACCCGTGGAGTAGGCCGTTGTGCCGAACCACGTAAATTCGTTTGTTTTCTTTTTTGGGCTGCTCTCTTGTGATTCTCTTGTGGTTGTTTCATTTTGCCTTTGATAGTGTTACTTGATTGGATTTTCTATCCTACGGGGATTTTTCCGCACAATAAATGGTATCAACGCCTATTGTTTCGTAGATGGCAATGGGATCAAAGGCGACAACTGAGTTCGAAATAGAGAATTTCAATGGAAAGTGAAACTTCGGTTTGTAGCAAAGAGCGAAGAATCTTTTAGTGCAATAGGGATTACATAAAGCGTAGTGTGGAAAATCAAAGAAATCGAAAACAATGAGTGATGATGAATGGAAAGACTTGGAGTTAAAAGCAATGAGTACTATTCCACTGTCTCGCAGACATGGGGCAACCAGCTGTAGGTGGAGCTATCAGTTGGAAGTCATTTCAATAGGTGTTGATGATTGCATTATCGACTACTGAGATAGAATGCAAGGCATCTATAGAAGCTGCAAAGGATGTCATTTCAATAACTGAGTTCAAGCATTGCTTGGACTTGGCCAATATCACCAGGTGCTGATGATTGGCAGGGCACCCCATGTAGTGGGGTGATTACCTCAAGCGCAGGAGGTGCAGAGTTGAGATCTTCAGGGTGCACACTATATTTAATCTCGAGGAGGTTGTGTTTGTGAAACAAGCCAAGGTGGAGATTGTTGTGATATGTCTTGTTTCCCAAACAGTTTTACACAGTTACAAAACTATTTTGTGAGTGGAAGTGAGACAGATGGAAGTTTGAGTTTTGAATTTCAAAAAAAAAAGAGAGTGGGTGGTTATTCTCTAGTAACATGGGTTTTATTATAAGCATGAAAAACTATAGATGTGAAACTTCCAATTACTCCAAAAGCTTAAGCTGTTGGAGAAGGCGTTATTTTATTCTTTTATACTTTAACACTCCCCCTCACATGTGGCCCCATTTTTAAGGGTTGGCCTACACTTGGCATATGTCGCCCCTCTTTTGGTTTTAGCCACTGCATGTGGATTTTTACTATCAAGAAGGTTTGAACTCGGGACCTTTGACTCTGTTGGAGAAGGCATTATTTTATTCTTTTATACTTAACAGTAGAGAATGTTTATCTCTTTGGAAGAGAGGTAAAGATATCAGGGTTTCTCTCATGGGAAAAGAGGTCGAAGGTTAATCTCTTGGAAAGAGGTGGAGAAGAAGAACACAAGTGTTGTTCGGTTTGATCTCTTGACGAAGAAAGTGAAACCATGGATTTTTTTGGAATTTCTCTTGAGTTAGAAGAGAAGAAAGAGATTAGAGATAAGTCTCATCTTGTTTGATTTTCTTCTTGCATAAAGAAGAAGGAAGAAGGTGAGTGAGTTATTAATTTTCTCTCTTGTGATTTCCTTTTGTAGAGATAAGGGGGGTTTTTCTTTCTTGTGTAAAGAAAGGGGTTTGAGAGAGAAGGATATCCATGTAAGAACAAAAGAGGGTGTTAGCCCAAGGGTTCACATGGGTTCAACTATTCACCTTTACCTTCTTGTTTTGATGCTAGCAAAAGTCTTTATGGACTAATGTGTTGCTTTGGAGTGTTGTGCCTTAAACTAGAACTTCATATGTCATATCGCCATTACACAATATTACACAACACAAGGCTTGAGGATCAACATGCGCAAAGGAACTAAGAGAGCTTGCACACATTGGAAGCATCATCCTTGAAAGATTTCCAAACATAAAGCTCAACTTAAAGATCCCACAAGCATGCCTTGCACAATGCCAAGAGGAGCTTGAAGATGAAAAAGTGTTGGTGATTATCTCATGCATTCAAAGTGAAGATGATTGAAGAAGAAGAAGAAGTCACATGTAGCAAGCTTTCTCAAGTGTTCACTTCCAAGCCCAAGATCCCAAGGAAGGCCTTTGAAGCCAATACGATCAAGGTGCTAAGTAGTTTTACATTTCTAGATTGTATTGGAGATCTTTTTCATGTGGTTTTGCATTTCAAAGAGTTTTTCATACCCTTTTCAAAACCACCATTGAGACCAAATTATATTTCATAAAAAACCATTTTCAAAGGTCTTAAACATTCTTAAAATAAAAGGTCATAGCCCAAGGAACCAAATCTCAAGTGCTAAGTTAAGTTGAAAAGTGAATGACATCAAAATTGGCACTTGCATAGTGGACAGCAACTTATTTTCAATTTAATTTGTTCAAAAAAATTTCAAATATTTTTAGAAATATTTTTAACAAATAAATATCATCGTTTCTATTCAAATCAAGTATAAGAGCGTCAAAATCCGATAAGAACGAATAAGATATGAATTTTATAAGATCGCGGCAAAAAACTGTTTTTTGCAGACGCGGTCGACCGTGGAACCTTGGTCGACCGGGGCACTAAAATTGCGTTTTTAAAAATTCCAGCAGCTCTCCCGTGGGCGACTGCCCTACCCCGGTCGACCGGCATTGCGCGAGAAACTAGCCATTGGGGCTTAACAGCTAGTTTCTTTTTTGACCCCTTTTTGTTCTTTTCTTGCCAAAACTACCCACAAACGGTCATGAATCATTGTGGGCTATAAATACATTGTTTTCTCATGGATTAAGAGACTTTTGGACTTATTGAAAACCTCATTTGAGCTTTAACCTTCAAATCCATTAATTTCTTCAAAGAGCTTTGAACTTGCATATTTCATTTTGAATAAGATCTCCATAGGGCTTTTCATTTGTGTAATCTTTTGGAGAGATTGTGAGCTTCAATCTTTGTAAAATCAGCCTATCAAGAGACATTGAGAGTTCTTCATTCTTTATCTTTATTGTATTGAGGGTCTTCGATTCGGCCCGTTAAGAAAGGTGAATCAAGATTGTGAAGAGGGGTTTACACTTCGGCCTTTGAGAGAGAAGAAGCTTGATTGTAATCGAGGGTCTACGATTCGGCCCGTTAACAAAGGTGAATACGGCTTGGAGATTCGGTTATAGTAGAATCTCATCATTAGTGAAGTACCCAACGAGACAAACTTGGAAGAGTGGAATAGGTCTTGTTGATAGACTGAACCACTATAAATCTTTGTGGCTTCATTATGTGGTATTTCTCTCTACCTCCTTTATTGCTTCTTAATTTTTGTTTGGTGATTGGTAATATCTCTTTCTTCATTTTCCACCAAGCACGTTTGAACAAGGGTTAGTATAATCTAGGATTAATCTTACACACCCTTTTATATTTAGAGCAAAATTTTTAAATCACCCAATTCACCCCCCTCTTGGGTTGCCCCTTTGGGATTTCAGAGGGGTTACGGGTTGATGGGATTATGTCAATTCCTTTTTTAATGTTGTTATCTTTTTCCAATAGTGGAAGAGTGATCTCACTCGTGGAGTAGGCCGTTGTGCCCAACCACGCAAATTTGTGTGTTTTCTTTTTTTGGGTTGCTTTCTTGTGATTCTCTTGTGGTTGTTTCATTTTGCTTTTGATTGTGTTACTTGATTGGATTTCTTATCCTACGGGGATTTTTCCGCACAAGAGAGAGAGAGAGAGAGTCATGCATATGATTTTTACTGCATGTTTTAAATGTAGAAACACATTTAGTTAGATTGAATTTGAGGCAATTCTTAACCTTAAATTGGGGTTTAAGACATTTTTGTATGGTTGTTTCGATCAAGGTTTTAAATTTCATTTTCTGGGGTAATTTCTGTCCTCACCGAAACCGTAATTTCAGCCAAAATCCCGAAATTTTAGCCTAAATTCAGTAGAAGGACGTGAAATGCCAGTTTTTGGGGCCGAAATTTCGGTAATTTTGGCTGAAATTCTGTAAACAAATAAATAAATAATATTTTATCTGAAATTTCGCCGAAATCTAAAATTTCGAATTTCTACCGAAATATAAAACCTTGGTTTAGATTGCTTTGCTTTTTTCTATGTCTGACTAGTGAGAAACTTTAAGATTAGACCAAGATAAAGCTGGTTAGATGCTTTATGGACAGCTAGGATTAAATGTGACATACGATGATATAACCCTCAGATGAGGCTAATGAGGGAAACAATATTTACACTCTTTACACATTACATTTTTCTATTTAGTGGTTAAAAGCTGTTACAAGTTTCAAAAAGCTATCAAAAGCAGATGAGGAATCTGTTGAATAAAGTGAGGAGTGCCATCATAAAAAAAAGGTAAAATATGTTGATATAACCCTCGGAAGAGGCTAATGAGGGGAAGCAATATTTACACTCTTTCTTTATTTTCTCACTTTACACTTTTCTATTTAGTTGTTAAAGCTGTTACAAGTTTCAAAAAGCTATCAAAAGCAGATTAGAAATTTGTCTAATAAAGTGAGGAGTGCCATTATTAAAAGGGTGATGAGATACTTCATATTTATATACATTGTTTTTTGCAAGTGACTTTTTGTGTCTCTGACCAAGTGCTACTGCTCACTCTCTTATTTTTTCTTTTCGGAACTTCAAAGAAAGTGAGTCAACTCGGACCAGTCAATGATTGATGCAATGAGTTTTTAGTGACTCAGACAAGGTAAAAGAACTTGTTGTTGACTTGGTAGGGCCAAAACTGAGTCAATTTGGGCGAGTCAGTGACTGACTTAGGGGATTTTGAAACAAAGACATTTACCTTTAATTAGGTACCAAATCACAACAACTTAATAACATGACTAGCAAGGAATGGTGTCTACACCAAAGACTGTTTAGAAAGCTTACCATGTTAGGATTTGTGAGTTCTAACTCTGCCTGATCAATGGGGCTATGTTCCAAGGAGCCAACTTCTTCACCATTATCTTCTTCATTCGAGTTTGAATTTGATAACAATTGGAAATAAGCTTCTATTTCTTCGGCGCAATTGTTCCATTTGTCTTTCATATCACATGTGTCCCTCCCCATTGAAGAAGTACCTTCATGACAATCATTGCCCCTTTCAGAGCTAGAAGCAACATTAATGGCCGCACTATCTGGTAAAATTCGTCCAATAATCCATCCTCTGATACTTCCCTTCTCCTTCATCTTCTTCCTCATATCTACAACCATTGCTCCCTCTTCATTCCCAATGTATCCTTCATTGTTCTCTTCTCGTAACAAAACCAATTTTTCGCCGCATATTATGAATAATTCGCAGAAGTTGGGTTTATGCTTGTGCACGTAAAATGACCCACTTATTCCACTTTTAGCTTTCCTATTAAGAAAGAAAATCAAATTTTCATGTTATTTTGGATTGTGAAGTAAGGTTGTATGCCTCCCTCCTGTACTTATTTTTCCCATTAATAAAATTTCACGTGCCACCCCGGGTTCCTAGATAAATTCCAGGTTAAAAAAATGGTAGAGACTAATTAAAAAGAGGGTTGATACAAGATCTCTCTCTCTCTCTCTCTCTCTCTCTCTCTCTCTCTCTCCATAACACAGCATTTTTCCTAAGCTCAAGTGCATTCATCTCTAACCTTAAAAGAATTTAAAGCTAGCAACGGATTTTTAACGAGAATGTAAAATGGACCTGCATAGAACTTGTTTTGGCTTTTGTAAAAAGGGATCGTAGAGAACGTTTGATTGTAGTAAAAAGTAATCCAGATCGGCTCATAGACGGTTAGTGATCAATGAGGTTTTTACAAAAGCCAAAACATGTTCTATGCAAGTGCATAAGTCTTACTGAGAAAACATATGAAAAACAAATAAAGATTTTGATGTTTAGAATACCTTGATGAGGATTTTGTGAATGCAATTCCCATGACCAATTTCTTCACATGGTGGGTTGTAATCAATTCGACAATGACCTTATGAATGGGCTCGTCATCAGAATTTTCTTTATGCAGAATCTCAACTTTCACCTATTTGACATTGTAATTAGAAAATGATAATCACTGATTATATCTTAAATTGCGATATTTGAAAACTTTTTTTCCAACATCCAAGTTCCCAATAATTATAAATGTTCCAGCCATTTAAACAACCCTCCAATTTTTTTCTTGCCAAAAGAAGGTAAAGCAAAACATTTACTCAAAATAATGAAAATGCACAATATTTCACATACAAAACGAAAAGGAAAATAAGGTTCAGCAATAATTTCTCTATAAATATGACTTATTGTGATCATCTAAACATGATGGAGATTTCGTTAAATCTCTCCCAGCACTATTGCAGCTCAAAAAAAAAAGGAGAAAAAAGATGGGAACTTAATTTTGCCTACCTTTCCACATAAAGCTTCGTACTTCTTAAGCATCTTGTCTGTCTTTTCCTTCTCTTGCATTCTATAAAACTCCAATTTCTCATCATTTATAGAACTTGCAGGAAACTTCCCAACTGAAAATCAGTTAATAAGCAGACCCATTTCAATTCCAGCAACAAAAGGATAAAAAGATGTGTATGAAGAAAGAATTAAGAAGAAAAATATAGTTTGCAATCACTTACATGGGGTTTGAACAAAATCCTTAGAACTATTGCTAACATGAAGAAGAACCAAAGAGATTGATTGAGAAGACCAGTTTCTAAGTGCCCATTCCAATGTTCCTAGCCCTTCTTTCATATCTTTCTCAACTGCCACATAGATCTTCTCTGGTTGAACATCCATGATTATACCTGAGCTAAACTCTCCCTAAAACAACAAGACCCATGTGGGAAAACCAACAGGAAATTATTAATTCTAATAACAATCTTTCTTATGGTAAAAAAAACCAAGCAATTTATGGAGGAAAATTAATCAAGATGATGCTTTGCTTTTTCTCATGGGTTGGAGTGTGAAAAGTCTTTTGGACTTGTAAGTTGGTTGCCTTTTTTTACTTTTTCTAATCTATTATCTTGACGTTTTTCAAAGCTCCAAACATTTGTTGTTGAGGATCCCAAAGTATTGATTGAGACTTGACGCTCTTTTATAAAGCAAAGGCCGGCATAGTTAGGCTTTTCCTCAATTTTTGCGGACTTTGCCACCTTGTTTATGCTTTTCAATGATTTGATTTAAGAAAATTTCTTTTTGTATGTTTGAATTGATTTTTGGGTTTTCCTCGGATAGGTGTCCTCTATCTTAGCAGTCCATCCAGTGGCCTAGTAGTTTGCAAATGCTGGTTTCTAGCCTTTTTATAGACCACCGGAGAAGCACCCTTCTATGGCACATGATCACTGTGGGATGCTCATCTATCCCTTAGATAGCACCAGATTGCAATTCTACGGTCCAAGTCGAATTTGGAGTGACTATTGGCTTTAGTAAAACCTTCATCGACATGAAACCGTTATATAACCGTTAGTAACGGATCATCAATCTGCGGCTTGGATCATACTCGATCCGCCTTTTAGTTGTTAGTACACAACTAGTCGCGATCCAGCGATCCAGATTGCATCCGATCAAACACTGACCATTACCACACAATCCGACGCTTCAGATCATCCCCGACGACCACTAGCCATTGGGGCACATCCGAGCTCGATTCGATGATCTAGATCACACTCGATCGGGATCAATCACTGACACCGTTCAAACGGATCCAAGATAAATGGCTCAGATCCAATCTGGAAAAACTAGAAAAATTCAATCGCTCCTCGTGACAATGTGCACGTGCACAGTGTGCCCTGCAACCCACACTGCCCATGCAGCGCACCGTCCCGTCCCCCACCATCCAAAGCCCACATGTGTTTTAAAAACAAGACAGTGAAGTGAGAGGGCATATATTTACCGCTCTCTTCTTTTTTAATTTTCCAATGTGGGGCTATCTTTTTGAGAGATTTTATATGGTGTGAGCCCTTATAGTCCTGTATTTTACAAAATGTATTGTGCGTACCACACTATAGGATGATCCAAACCGTCCATATGAAGGGCCACAACGTAGGTTGTGCCCAAAAAATCATTTCTATATGATGATCCCAACCTCCGCTCTTAGAGGAACTGCAAATTATGGTAACATATAGGGCTGCAACAGGGTCGGGTTGGGGTGAGTTTTTCAAAACCCTAGCCCAACCCTGGATCCCATTATCCCGGCCCTGACCCGCTCTGACCCTGAGTCAGGGTGAAAGAAACCTCAAGCCAATGCTTGTCCTACAGGGCTCGGCGTAGCCTTGGCCTGCCCTGATTGGCCCTGATTGAGCCGGACCGGGCCGGGCTGGCCCTGATTGACCCTAGTGCAAATACCTGTTAAGAGAGCCAAAAGTAAAACAACCACATATCATATAGAACAAAATGATCAATGAACAGAGAAAGGGGACAAAATAAAACAATATGAATTCAACAACATGATAGGCAACAGAGACAATAATAATAATCTAAAGAAACATCAATCCAAGATAATAGAAAACATTAACAAAAGAAACATGCACATATGGTTCAATTCTATAATAGAAAACTTAGGGCTGGGCCGGTAGGGCTGACCCGAGGTCTCAACACTGAACCTGAGCCGACCCTGAGTCAGGGCCTAAAAAATGAACCCTGCATTAGGGTTGGAAAATCCAGCCCAGACCCTGCTCGGGCTCAGGGCGGGTTAGGGCTTACAGGGCCAAACTTGCACCCCTAGTAACATATATAGATCAGTGGGCTAGGATCATCCTATGGAAATGATTTTTGGGGCACAATCTATTTACTTACGTTGTGTTCAATCACATGGACGGTTTGGATCATCCTAGGGCTAGGATCATCCAATGGAAATGATTTTTGGGGCACAACCTATTTACGTTGTGTTCAATCACATGGACAGTTTGGATCATCTTATGATGTGGTCCGTACAGTACTTTTTTAAAAATACGGGACTATGAGGGCTTACACCATATAAAAACTCTCTTTTTGGTTCCCACAACAGTTTTACTTTCTTTTCAAAAACAACCTTTTCCAAAATAAAAATAAAACTTTTTATTTTATATCTCTATTTTTTTCAAAAAACTGTTATTTTTTATATCTCTAACAATTAGCACTTCAACTTGATATTAGTGGTAAGTTCGTTAACAGACTTCAATGTGAGCCTATACAGCATCTAATAACTTATATTGAGCGAATAGTACTTTCTCAAAGTCAAATTTGTTGAGTTCGATCGTGAACTCTTTATAGGGGTTTTTGATTTGGCTACAAATGTGGCTCATATGCAGTATGTATAAATTGATAATCACTTGATTTTAATGGCATATGAATCTCTGGTCTAAGCTGAGTGTCGAAACATATCATTATTCATAAAGTAAAAATATGTAAATTATCAGAGGAATTCTAAATAGGGGTGCAACTTGGGTCGGGTTGTGTCCCAAACCAACAGAGGATTCATTTACTCAACCCGAACCCGACCCGACCCAAGTTCCAACCAGAGGGCTGACCCGACCCGACCATATTTTCCAACCTGGCCCGACCTGAGTTCAACCCTACCCTACCCAACCCAACTTTTAAAGCTTACAAAAATAAAAAATGATAAAAATGTTGGGTTTCACTCATGTCGGGTTGCCAAGCCCACAACCCGTGCCTGACCCAAAGTCAAAGCGGGTTGGGGAAACTCAACCAGAACCCAAACCGACATTTTTTCGGGTTCAACCCGACCCGAGTTGCACCCCTAGTTCTAAACTGAAGGGACGCTCACAAAAAAAGGATGAAGGGGCTCCCCTATTGGTTGTACATCACCAAAGTGCATTAAACAGGAGGAAAAGTAACACTAAATGCACATTGCTGATGTGCCACCAATGGGCGCACCCTTTCATCCCATTTTGCAAGGGTGTCCCACAGTTTAGCATTCCTCAAATTATCAATATCTAAAAATTATTTTAATTGAACTAAAAGTCAAGTCCATATGAACGTGGCTTAATTGATCAAGGGCCTAGATCATTCGATCAAGGTATTCTGCAATTGATCACATTTATATTCTCATAAATGGATCTGATCACACGCTCTAGACACAAATGTAGCCAAAAAAGTGACTTTTAGCAAAGAATGTAACAGCCTTGGCTTTTTAGCATTTTCTTGTAAACATCCTCGCCTTATCTATTTTGCAAATTGAAATACGCATTGTCAAATAAATCCTTGTTTATAATGATTATAATTAAGGAAATGTTATCAACACTACCGTATTTTGATGAGGGCACTCCTCACTTTATTCAAAGTACGGTATGAACCGCACCATAGGATGATCCAAACCGTCCATTAGACGGGCCACAGCCTAAATAGGTCGTGCCCCAAAAAATATTTACATAGCTTGATCCTAACACTCCGATCTATAGAGGGTTAGGATCAACCCTCTAACATTCAGGTCGAAGGGTTAGGATCAACCTTTGGAAATGAATTTTGGGGCAGGACCTATTTAGTCTGTGGCCCATCTAAGGGACGGTTTGGATGATCCTATGGTGTGGGCCATACCTTATTTTGAATAAAGTGAGGAGTGCCCTCATCAAAATACAGTAGTGCTTATAACATTTCCCTTATAATTAGGATTTTTCTTATTGATTAACTACCAATAAAGGATTTTTTTTATCGATCACTTCTAGCCTATGATTACAACATGGGCTTATAGCCCTAGGACTATACGGCATCAATCAAGGTTCCAAGATGAGAAGGTAAACTGTTGACTTTTGTTGGGCTTAGTCTTGCACGATATCCAAAAGAAAGAAAAAAATGATTTTGATTTGGTATTCCCAACTGTTTTATAAAATGATGTTTCACCGTTAAACTTGACACATTGCCTTACATAGTTTTGATCACTTAAATGGGATTTGCTAGCCAACTTTGTGGAAAGCCATTTCGCGGCTGACTTTTGCACGACCCTGGAGGTCTAAGGTTCAACCCAGCTTACCTATCAAGAAAAGCTATTTGAAGGCTGAGGGAGGATCGCGGTCCTGGTTTGGGTATCAACAGTTTTAAAGGGTTTTGAGTACTGCTAAGGATACCGAGAGTGGAACCGAACGAATCCATACACGCCACATTACATGGCGAGGTGTGGTTTTGCCATTTAGGCCATGTCTAACTGCAAGAAATTTTTTTTCATGATAAATCTGTGTCTTAAAGTGGCGAGAGAGGGGTAGGGCAGAGGAAGAAGGAGAGAGATTTGGGAGGGCACAATTGAGATGAGCCTGAAAAGTTGCTAAAAATCGGAAAAAAAGTCAATCCTATTTCGTAGGGGTGCAAGTTTGGCCCTGTCAGCCCTGACCCGCCCTGAGCCCGAACAGGGTTAGGGCTGGATTTTCCAACCCTGAGGGTGGATCAGGGTTCATTTTTTAGACCCTGACTCAGGTCGGGTCGGGCTCTTGGTTAATGCCTCGGGTACCCTGACCCAACCCGACCCGACCCGACCCTAAGTTTTCTATTATAGAATTGAACCATCTATGCATGTTTCTTTTGCTAATGTTTTCTATTATCTTGGATTGATGTTTCTTTAGATTATTATTATTAATTGTCTTTGTTGCCCGTCATGTTGTTGAATTTATATTGTCTTATTTTGTTCCTTTCTTTGTTTATTGATCATTTTGTTCTATATGATAAGTGGTTGCTTTATTTTTGGCACTCTTAACAAGTTAACAGGTATTTGCACTAGGGTCAATTAGGGCCGGCCCGGCCCTGCCCAATCAGAGCCAATCAAGGCGGGCCAGGGCTAGCACTGAGCCCTGTAGGGCGGGCCATGGGTTGAGGTTCTTCGGCCCTGACTCAGGGTCAGGGCGGGTCAGGGCCGAGATAATGGGAGTTGGGCTAGGGTTTTGAAAAATCCGACCCAACCCGACCCTGTTGCAGCCCTACTATTTTGAGTAGATTGTTTTTGTTTCCTGATTTTTAGCCACTTATCATCACTTCGACACTCTAGTTTCCCGTTTTTATTTCTTGATTTTCAGCTACTTCACCCTCATCTCCACTCGGAGACACCAATTTATCATGAAAACAAAATTTATGGTAACCAAAAAATGCCTTGAAAAGGGAAAAATATCAAGAAAAGAGGAAGTGATTATTGCTTTCATGCAAATATGTGATTTGTTCAATTCCACAATTGGTTGCACCCTCGGTTACTGTAAGCCCAAGAGTTCACATGGGTTCAACTAATTACCTTGTTTTGATTATTAACAAACTCAAATTGATTAAGTTTTAAGGACTGATGAGTTGCCTTGGAGTGTTGTGCTATATATAAGTATTTCACACATCCATCCATGCAAGCACACCACCACACTATGGCCAAAAATTGATGATGAAGCATTTAACTGTCAAAAGAGCTGGAGCAAACGTGGATAATCATTCCTTGGAGGTACAATCAAGAAGGAGCTCAAATTCAATCATCCCAAGCAAGTGAACATGCAAAGGAAGATCATTGAAGGCCAAAGACATGAGAAGTGAGATTTCAACTTAGAATATACATTCTTCTCTTTATGTTTAGTTTCAAGTCAAGGCACTCTCAAAACCTTCCCAAACTGTTTTTAAAATGTATTCAAAATCAACCCCAAAAGTTTCCAAAATACTCAAACGGTTTTGAAAATCAAAATTTAGAAAAACTGGTCCACGATCTACTGGCCCTACCTAGGTCGACCAGTTCTGAAGAAAGAAAAAAACAAAGTGGACCAGAAGTTGAAATATGGTGAATCGGGGCCGGTCAACCGGCCTAGCCACGGTCAACAGTGACATCATTTTTTGTCAAAATAAAAAAGGACCAGCGCCCGAAGGACGGTTTCCAACCTCACCCAATCGACCAGGCCTGGCGAGAAAATATAGTCGTCGGGGGCGAAACAGTTAGTTTTTAACTTGTTCATTTTATTACGAAAATGCCCTAATGGCTAGTTTGAGGGTTTGGAGTCTATATATACAGAATAACTTGCATTTAACATTTTCCTTGATGATCTACCAACCCCGACAACCACCATTAATACCTTGCAATCATTTTTGGTAAAAATCTATCAAAAAAACTTCTGCCTTGACTTGAGAATGATCTAAAGAGTTTGGATTTAGGCTTCTACTTATAATCTACTTGACAGTTTATTTGAGCATTCACTGTGTAATCAAGCCCCAAAGGGAGGCAAAAGCAATCTTGTTGTTTGAGCCACTGTAACACCCGGCCGCACCAAGGGTCAGGAAAGTTAATGATTTTATCTAAATCTTAGTCGTAAATCCACCAATCGAAGATCAACGGTTTAGATCTTCGATTGGAGTCTTTTGGACCGTCAAATTCGCACTTACTATAAATAGGAAGTCCGTTTTTTTACTATAAATAGTACGTCACTATAAAAAGTAAGTCCGGACTTACTATATATAGTAAATCCGTTTTTACTATAAATAGTAGGTAGGATCAACTAATATATATTTTGTAGTTAATTTATTTAATAAGATAAGATTAGAGAGACCTAATAAAATTAGACACTTACCATTCCTTTTAGACTTAGAATAGGAAACATTTTATAAAAATGTTATATATAGGACTAAACACATGAGTTTCCTCCCCTTGCGCATGCCATCCCAAAACCGAGAGAGAGAGAGAGAGAGAGAGAGAGAGAGAGAGAGAGAGAGAGAGAGAGGAAGAAGAATAAGGAAAGGCTAGGTTTTACATCAAATTGATTTTCTTCTTCAAGTAAGTGCCCGAAAAATTTAATTTTTTCATATTTTTCATTCGATTTGGGTATAATTATTCTCCTTTGATCTTGATTTGGCTAAAGTGGGGTTTTTTACTAAGTTTCTTGATTTGTATGATCTTCTTTGTAATCAAGAACATTGTATTGATTTTTTTTTTAAAGTTTTGTGCCCTAAATCTATTTATAATATAATTTTCTTTATGTAAAACTCCACTAGGAGTAACCCAAAGGGTTAAGGGACTTGTTTTTTTTTTTTATCAATTTAGCCTATGCATGTGTTTTGATAAGGGATTTGTCACTGTTTTTAATTGAAATCAGCTTGTATTAGGGATTGTTTTTTCAAGATTTTGGCGTCTAATTGACATATGATGTGGCTATATTGTTGTGTATGAAGGATATGATAACGTAAAAGGTTATGTCCGATTTAGAGGGCATAATTTTCAAATATCAGCACACAAAACAGTGGTATTGGGGACTGTCTGTTTTGTGTGATATTTTTTCCGTACATGTTATAAAAAGGATATATAAATCCCACATGAAAGAAATGATATATATATATGCGTTTTAGCGATGTTTTCAATCAAAATCAGCACCAATGAGGGACTGGAAATTCGTTTTAAATTTGTTTTTAAAAGGAAAAAGATTCATAGTAATGTAACTATGTGTTACACCAATTATTTTATGTAAAAATTGATTTTCATAAGTGAAGTTTTATTCTTCAACTAGAGTTTTTTTAGAACTTATACGAAAGTGATTATATTTTTATGTTTTGATGGGCTTTATAATAAAAGAGATATATATAATAAATACGATATAAATATGAAGGTGATTTCTAGGGTGACCGTTTTACTCAGAGCTATGCATAGGAGTAACATAGAATAAGTTATAACAAGAGGAAATAAATAAGTTGAGAAGGGCAAATTTTGTTGAAGAAGAATTAGTAATTCTTGGCTAAATTAATTGACACCTTTGACATGTTATATTTATAGGTTACCCTTCGATTTGACACTTCGAGCTATTTCACATAATCTCTTTACACTCAAAAGAATTCAAGGCAAGTGATAGTGACTTGTACCTAGGGCTACAAACGAGCCGAGCCGGACATTGGGGTGTCCGTGCTCGGCTCGCTTAGTTTGAGGCTCGGCTCGTGTTCAGCTCGCCAAAATTCAACAAAGCTCGAACTCGGCTCGGCTCATTTAGTAAACGAATGAGCCCGAGCCGAGCTTTTAATGAGCCAAGCCGAGCCATGCTTGAGCTTGGTTGGGTTCGGGTGCAACTAGGGTTTCATCTTCTTGTAAAATGAAGAAATTGATGTTCTTTTAATGAAGCTAGAGCAGAAATTGATGTTCCTGTGAAATTGATTTTTTTTTCATCTGTAAATGTTCATGTACAATGAAGATAGGGTTTGTTTCATCTTCCTATATAGAAGCATAAATTGATGTTCTTTTAGGGAAAACTTCACAAAAAAACAAACCATGATTCTGAAATACCAGAAAGAAAACCATGGTTTTCAAGCTCTCTCTATAGGAAGATGAAACAAACCCTAGATTCTGAAATAAAAAAATGAAACCCTAGAAGATGAGAAGATGGGAAGTACTTGATCCACAAGAAGATGAAGCAGAAGGGAAGTCGAAACCCTAGCTTCAGATCACCTCTTTTTTCTCCTCTGTGGAAAGAAAAATTGACTCTTCTATCTCCACCTAGGGTTTCATAGAGAAAACAAGAATCACCTCTTTTTTCTCCTCTTGCGATTATTTTTTCCGTGGAAAACTTTAAGTTTGGGGCCCAAATAGCAATGACCATTGAGAAACCAGTTTTAAACTCTAGCGCATATTTGAAGCGTGAGCTCGACATCACAGACCATTTTCGAGCATAATCCGAGCTTTAAAGCTCGGATCGGCTTTATGAACCATGCCTAAAAGTTCACGAGCTTGTCCAAGCTGAACTATACAAAGCTCGAGTTTGGCTCGTTTATTTGGCAAGCCTAATTTTTGGGCTCAGATTCGGCTCGTTTAGTAAACGAACGAGCCCGAGCCGAGCTTTTAATGAGCCGAACCCAAACATGTTCGTGATCCAGCTTGATTCATGTGCAACCCTACTTGTACCATAATGGCTTCAAAAATAGTTTTGTGATTATAATCTTATTTCGTATGATTAGTCTCTTTGCCTCCTACTTGTTTCTTTTGAACTGTTAAATTGATAGCAAGTTCTATTTTGATAAACTGTTGAGATAATATGGTGACAATGTCAAGTATTAATCATGAATGTGAAATTAAAAAAGAAAAAGCCCCTCATAACAGAGAGGGAAGATGTTACGTGTGCATCTCTCCATCTATGTGATACGTGTGCATCCACAATCCACAAGTATATATTATGTGTGCTTCTTTACAAATATCCAATAAGCAGTGTTTATCTAATAAGAGTCCAATAAAATGTGGTTAGTTGGTTGTGGGTAGGAGATATGGATAGGAATAATTGTTGATTTGTAGGGGTTAAGTTGCTAGGATGTAGGAGTTAGCTATGAGTCTCTCTTTAAGTTTTGGGCCATGCAATGTAAAGTTGGGTCTTGAATAAAAATTTATTTCAGAAAGTTGTGTTTTGAACAGAAAGGAGGAACGACCCTTCCCTCGAAGTGGGTCAAGAGGCCGATCTTCCCTTTGAGAAGATCAATCCGGTTGCGATTCGAATTGGGTTTGTAACAAAGTGGTATCAAAGCAAGGCATGGATGACCCAACGATCGGACGGTTGGAAGCTGCGTTGCGTTCTCTGGCGGTGGGACAAGAGAGAATGATCAAGGAGATAGAGGTGATGTTTTCTGCTCTGAACGCTCGGTTTGAAGAGATGACGGCTACACGTATGCGCGGCCCTAAGGAAAGCTCCAACAACCAAGGCCGTAATGGTGGAGGTAGATCTTATGGCCTCTATGTGACAAATGTTTTACATTTAATGAATTCTTGTCTTCCCAAGTACAGAAAAAGAAAGGAGAAAAAGTCACAAAAGAAAGGCGTTTGTCAGCCTTGTCAATTCCGACAAGGTCGTCGTCGAAAAATCCGTCACTCCTTGCAACATATCCAACGGCAACAAGCAGATTCTCTTCCACAACCGTCTTTGTGTCAAAATTTTAAAAAAATACGACGATGGAGCTTTGGGGATCAACACGGTCAGATTAATTTGAAAATGGAGTTCGTTCAACCCTTAATGATGCCATACAAAATGGAAACTAATCGTCAGACGAAGAAAAGAAGAAAAAGAGCAAAACGGAAAAAAGATAAGAGAGAAGATTTTCGCAAAGTCTTACACAAGAAATTTTCATTTTTCTCTAAGTGGCCAACGCTTCATCTCCAACCTTGAGGACAAGGTTGATCTCAAGAGGGATGGATTGTTACGTGTGCATCTCTCCATCTATGTGATATGTGTGCATCCACAATCCACAAGTATCTGTTATGTGTGCTTCTTTACAAATATCCAATAAGCGGTGTTTATCTAATAAGAGTCCAATAAAATGTGGTTAGTTGGTTGTGGGTGGGAGATATGGATAGGAATAATTGCTGATTTGTAGGGGTTAAGTTGCTAGGATGTAGGAGTTAGCTACGAGTCTCTTTTTAAGTTTTGGGCCATGCAATGTAAAGTTGGGTCTTGAATAAAAATTTATTTCGGAAGTTGTGTTTTGAACAGAAAGGAGGAACGACCCTTCCCTCGAAGTGGGTCAAGAGGCCGATCTTCCCTCTGAGAAGATCAATCCGGTTGCGATCCGAATCGGGTTCGTAACAAAGTGGTATCAAAGCAAGGCATGGATGACCCAACAATCGGACGGTTGGAAGCTGCGTTGCGTTCTCTTGCGGTGGGACAAGAGAGAATGATCAAGGAGATAGAGGTGATGTTTTCTGCTCTGAACGCTCGGTTTGATGAGATGACGGCTACACGTATGCGCGGCCCTAAGGAAAGCTCCAACAACCAAGGCCGTAATGGTGGAGGTAGATCTTATGGCCTCTATGTGACAAATGTTTTATATTTAATGAATTCTTGTCTTCCCAAGTACAGAAAAAGAAAGGAGAAAAAGTCACAAAAGAAAGGCATTTGTCAGGCTTGTCAATTCCGACAAGGTAGTCGTCGAAAAATCCGTCGCTCCTTGCAACATATCCAACGGCAACAAGCAGATTCTCTTCCACAACCGTCTTTGTGTCAAAATTTTAAAAAAATACGACGATGGAGCTTTGGGGATCAACACGGTCAGATTAATTTGAAAATGGAGTTCGTTCAACCTTAATGATGCTATACAAAATGGAGACTAATCGTAAGACGAAGAAAAGAAGAAAAAGAGCAAGACAGAAAAAAGATAAGAGAGAAGATTTTCGCAAAGTCCTACACAAGAAATTTTCATTTTTCTCTAAGTGGCCAATGCTTCATCTCCAACCTTGAGGACATGGTTGATCTCAAGAGGGATGGATTGTTACGTGTGCATCCACAATCCACAAGTATCTGTTATGTGTGCTTCTTTACAAATATCCAATAAGCGGTATCTAATAAGAGTCCAATAAAATGTGGTTAGTTGGTTGTGGGTAGGAGATATGGATAGGAATAATTGTTGATTTGTAGGGGTTAAGTTGCTAGGATGTAGGAGTTAGCTGCAAGTCTCTTTTTTAAGTTTTGGGCCATGCAATGTAAAGTTGGGTCTTGAATAAAAATTTAGTTCGAAAAGTTGTGTTTTGAACAGAAAGGAGGAACGACCCTTCCCTCGAAGTGGGTCAAGAGGCCGACCTTCCCTCTGAGAAGATCAATCCGGTTGCGATCCGAATCAGGTTCGTAACAGAAGAGGTGCGCATAAATTCATGCATGCATTGCATTGTAAATTGTGGGAGGGAGGTAGGGAGCCAACCTTGGGCGAGATGCCAAAAGCCACCCCGAGGAGAGCGTATGACATTGGGCCAGCAATGCATTCAGGTGGACCTGATAGACAAGATGACATAGAAAATCCTACCTATGCTGCACCCAAATATGGGATGGGGCCTAGATGGTCAAGGTCAACGGCCATTATATAAATGCCATGAAATGAGAAATAAAGGAAAAAAATGAATGAAATGGGGTTTGAGATGCCGTATGGTCTTGCGGTAGTCTCATGCATTTTTCTTTCGGGTGCATTCATCTTTGCTTTTTTGGTTTCTATTTATATTTCTACTTCTAATTTTGTTTCTACCTTTATTTTAATGATTAATTTTTTTGCTTATACCCTTTAATTATAAGAAATGATCTTATAATGCAACTCTCATTATTGTGGCTCTTATTGTGCAAACCACTAAGGGATCTTGTCCAGCTCGTTCTGACTCAGTTACTACCCACAAGTTTTGTGGGTACAGGTGATGACATGATGACATTAACACAAATAAGAGAGCTAAAGGGATCGAAGAAAGAATGTTTGGCCATGTGGTCTTGTCAGTTTGAGCCCGCTTGTTTTCCTTTTGAGGTAGCAATTCAGATTTTGTGATTTTGGAATTTGAAAAAAAAATCATGTTTAAAAAAATTTGCCCCAAATCAGGGTCGTTATAGTTGGTATCAGAGCTTAGGTTGTAGTTCCCTAGTGCTTGTATCTAGCGAAGTAGAGAGATGGGTAAAAATAGGCAAGGAGCACATAGGAAACGGCGCAATAAATTCTTGTGTACCACTGTAGACACCCCATTTTGACCGTGCCCTAAACCTCCCATTCTTTGAGCAAAACCTATCAAACCAATGCTTTAGGATCCCAAATTTCACCCCAAGGTAGGTTAGGGTCCCACCAAGCTCCCTGTAAAATTTTGTTGAATTCCGAGCATGTTTGCCTAGCGAACGAGCCGAGATGGGTGTCGTAGGGCAAATTCAAGAGGGGGGGTGGATTATCCTAAATGGGGCTGTCCAAGGTATTAGAGGGGATGCGAATTTAGCATCTCCTTATATAAAGCTCATTTTCGTTACAACTGAAAAAGGGGTTTTTTTTCTTTTTTCTCATTTTCGAATCTGCAGAGAGAGAGAGAGAGAGAGAGAGAGAGAGAGAGAGAGAGAGAGAGAGAGAGAGAGAGAGAGAGAGATAGGGGTTTTGATCTCCTTCCCCGACGATCTCGCTGGAGATCCCACCATCATCCTCCCATCACCATAGCCATTCTCCTTCTTCTCCGGTCAGCGATCATCTTCTCCGGCTAATATTCTCTTTCCGGCCGTTTGTTTTCCACTTGGAAATTTAAGATCCGAGCATTACTCTACCAGATCTGAGAAAAGAGAGAGCGAGAGAGAGGAAAAGCTTTTCCGAATCTCAATCTTCGTTTTCTGATCTTCTCCGATTATCCTCTCCGGTAAATCTACGGCCGGCGAGCTCACCTTTTCCGATCGTCTTCTCCGGGAGATTTGCGCCGGATCTCTGACTTCCAGGTGTAGATCTTGTTCCTAATCGTTAATTCATCATTTTCATCTTCATTTTCCCCATTTCTAGTAGACAGACCCTACTTTAAGCCATTTCTCGGGCTCCGATCTTCTTCTCTGTTCGTCTTTTCCGTTATCTTCTCCGACGGGATTCCGGTCGGAATCTGGCTAAACTCCGGTCGATTTTTCTTTTGCTATCTTCTTCTTTGTTTTTCTGTAGAGACCTTAGGTTTTTCACTGTGTGTTTGTGTTAAACCTTAAGCTTGAGTTCAAGACCTTGGATCTATTCCTCAAAATCTTAGATCTATTCTTCTAAACATTAGATCCCGTAAGAAAATCCTGCATCTTAGCCATAGGTCCTTAAATTCGATTTTTTCAAGAAGTTCTTGATTCAGACAAGTGGCTTGGACATCATTATTTCATTGAGTATTTCACTTGATTCAAGAAAAGAAGAAAAAAGAGAGGTTAGATCTATTCAAAATACAAAGAATTTGCTTCATCAGGTAGTCTTCTTTACTCTCGAAGTTTATTTTATCTTTAAGACTTGAATTTTGTGGCTTTAGTTAATAGTGATAGTAGTTTAGAATTTTGTTGTTGTTTTATCCTGAACTTGTGATTCGTGAAATAGCTGTAAATTTTAGTTTTGAATAATAAAAATCATGAGATTTATATGATCTGAAATTGAGTCTTGTGAAAATTAGGAGATCTGTTTTTTTTTTATATATCCCAAGAATTATAGTTATAATTGTTTTTATTTCAATACGTACTCAGATGATCATTTTCTTTATTTTCTCATTCATATTTTATATATATATATATATATTATGCTAGAGAGAATAATGTAAGTTCTATGATTTTCATTTGTGGCTATTACTAGTTGTTAAGGTTCCTTTACCTCATTAGGTCATTTCATTTTATTTTATATTTATTTGAAATTCCGACTACTTATTTTTAAATCTGGATTTCCTTTTGTCTGTTCTGGAATTCAGAACCCAACACTATTTTGACTTTTGTAGCTTTCATTCTGCGTGGAAACCTTAGTGACTATAATTGGTTTATAACTGCTATTCTTATCAATTTTGTATTCTCTAGTTGTAATTTAACGGCATATCATCTTGAAACCTGGATATCCTGTCGTCTTCTTTAAGTTCCTGTGTTTCTTGATGTTTATGGGATATTGTATGCATTTGAAAAGCATATTGATATGATTTACCTGTTCCTTTTGGGTTTGTGTTTTGATGTTGTGAAGTTCTTTCACTCAAACATTTGAAAAGTATAGAGATTTCCATATTTAGGAACAACTAGGCAAGTTCATTTTTTTTTACATTACTCTTTTTAACGATTGGATCAAGTTGAAATTTATATCCATAGTCTTACTTCAATATTTGATGTTGTAGGAGCATTTAAATGATTTTAAGATAAGATTTGGTCTCATTGGGTTTTGGCTCCTTTAGCCTTTGCAGTTTAATTAGTTGATATCTAAAATCAATTTGGATTTGCAATAGTTGCATTGTTTTTTTTATTATTCGGAGAGGAATAGATTCAGATTTGAAGTCTCACTGTTCATTTTAATATTAAGACAATGGAAACCTGTTGACTTGCCCTTTCCTGTTATAAACATGATCAGTTATCAGGCATTTTTTGAGCTGTTGAAATTGCCTAATTTGCTCAGGACTAAGGTCTGATATGTACTCATTAATTTTTATATTTTGGACCATTGTATTGTGTCTAGAACAGAATATAACTGGGTGAGAAATTCCTTTATGTTTAGACCTTCTATTCATTCTTCATTTCAGCCCTCATTCCCTTGGAGTACAAACAGCCCCACACCATTTTTAATATGTACAAACCTCACCTCTTTTAATTTATACTTTGTATAGATTAGAAATATCATTAGAAAAATTTGTGTAAAATATTGAGAATTTATTACTTTTCTTTTATCTTAAGTTTTGAGTTAGATTCTGAAGATAAATGGATTGTTCAGGTGAGATTATCTCAAAGCTTATTATATTCATTCATTTTTATTTAAATAAATTGTTTAATAGGAAGAAAGAGATCAGATGACTACTCTATTCGATATTATCGACATGAGTATTGTCTGATTTCAAGGCGGGATATAGGAATATTATTATGTGTATATGATATCAGATGATTACTTTAGCATCATCTGATTTCATCCCCATATTGGGGTGGTGTTTGTGGTTGGGCATAGAAGTGTTTGATATTGTTTTCTTTTACTTTATTAGGCTATCCAGCGGCTGGTCTGGACTAATTAATGTTGTTTATCATTTTATGATTGCTATAGATTGTGTATTTTTTTTATTTATTGAAAATTCTTCTTTGCTTAGCACTTGATTTATTTTTATAAGAATAGAATGGAATTTGCGATTATCTGGTAGCCTTTTCTTCTCTCTTTGATAGACTAACACAGTCTTATAGATTTCTGTTAATTTCTTTAGATATTGGAATCCCCTCTCATTGCAAGGGCTATGAAGGAGTCATCCCGAGCCCATTATTTTAGAAGACTTGCATAGTCCTAGTAGTGTTTTCCCTTCTAATCTTTTCTTCATTTTATGAGACTGTTTAAGTCTTTCAGGTTTCTTTCCTTTGTCATTTCAAGCCCATCTCTAGGGGGACTTGCACAGTCCAAATAGCATTCTATTTTCTCAAAAGACTTGCCTAGTCTTTTAGATCCAAATCTTTGGAGACAGGCATTGTCTCATTAATGAATCAACCTGAGTCAACCCCTAGGGGACTACCTCTAGTCTCACAGGTCTTAAACCCTCTTCTAGTCGAAGACCAACTTGGTCTGTCAGTTATCTCATTTTCTTATCATTGTTTGGGCAATGATAAGGTTACTTGGAGGCCATCCTTGTGCTTAGGAGACTTGCCCAGTCTTGCTAGCATTTTTCTCTATCCTACCTCTGTGTCTAAGAGACTTACCCAGTCTCATTCTCTTGCTAAACCTCCTCTTTGTGCGTCGTTTGGTTTTGGGAGAACACCTTACTCGGCTTGGCAACATACCCCTACCCTTATGGGTATTGGGTTGCACATTTGTTGCACCCTAGGGCTAGGTAGCTGTCCGGCCCGGCTGGGTGTTTTACCTTTACCAAATATGTACAAGGTCTCTTTTTCCTTATTACTTGTGAGCTTTATCTTAGTTTGATAGTCCACTAGCATAGGAATCCGTCCTTAGTCTAGAGAGTCAGTCCTCTTATTCAGGAATCAAATTCTATCATCATAGGGGTTAGGATTTTATCCAACCCTTCATCAGATCATGTTTTTCTATCCGCTCTTGCAAGGTATAGGATGCTGTCCAACCCTTGCAGGGTCGTGTTTCTGTTCATTCCCCCGCAAAGCATAGGATGCTGTCCAACCTTTGCGGGATATCAGGAGTCTGTCCTCCCCTTATGATGATAGGATTCAGTCCTCTCGTGTCAAAAACATCAAAAACATCTAAAAAACCAAAAATCTCAAAAATCTTGAGTCATTAGGAGAGTAGTTAGGTATTCTGTTCCGAACTACGTTGGCTTGATCCCTTCCCATAGGGTACGTAATGCAGCTTGGGATCCACATCCCAAGTCCAGCCAAACTTTTAAAAATAAACATTTTAAACCTTCTAAAAATACAAAATTCTTCAAAACCTTTTCAAAAAGATCTTCCCATAGAGTTAGGAGTCTGTCCTGATTTGTATTGATATGGTGTGTCCTGTCGTGTGAGTGTCCCTAGAGTTAGGAGGCCTCGAGTCGATCGGTTAGACATTTAGTCGAACCGATGGCTAGACTAGGAAGCATATAGTCAGCCCATGGTTTTCTTTAGGATGCACAGCCTAGTTACACATAGGATGTAGGGCCCACCTGCATTAGCTTAAGGCTAATCAACTTGCATTAGTTAGGGTATATAGAGAGTCCTAAAAATTACAATTCACATGAACTTAAGTAATCGTACAAAAAAGCTTTAAAAATCAGTCGAGTCTAGTGGATTGAGTCTAGGATAGCGGTTTTAGATGGTTAAGCGTAGTAGTTTAGAATAGGTCATCGAACTACGTTGACTCCGATTCTTCCCGAGGCCGGGATACGTAGAGCAGCTGGGATGGACGGCCATCTTGGTCCGAGTCAGGTCACATTAGAGTTAGGACTCAATTTGTCCAGTCATGTTTAGAATTGAATTGTGTTTTGTGTTTTGCTGTGTTTTCTTACTTTCATGTACAGATCATATACCTTTAGCTGTAGCATGCATGTGTTTGCACACCAGAACTCAGACACCAATTAGGTATGACACTCATAACCTAGTTATTCTTAGGCGACACTTCTTTCATTTTGTTTTTATGTGACTTATTTCATTTCTTTTATGTGTGATTATTATTCATTTCCGAGACATGCATGATTAGATAGACGTCTTCTCGGAGATATTGATTCTCATTTCATATGACTTTTGCCCAAAACTCTTCAAAATCATTAAATAAATGGCATAAGAGACCAGGTGCTTGCACTTGGGCGGATGAGGTGCTCTTCAGACCTTCCGAATTCGTAACCAGGCACGAACCCTCTTTTATATCTCTGGTTATCCGTTGCAACAGAGCATAGTATGGGATCCTTGGCCCACTTCCTTGGATGGCGACTCTTCTTTGTTTAAGGTATGCCTCGAATCTGGGCTAGTCCCTGGATCGAGAGGTATCTCACCTTTGTATCGCCACTCATACTGTGAGAGGCATTCTTCTTTCGAGAGTTCCTTGGTAGAGCTCTCCATTCATGTGGATGATCCATAGAGACTGTTAGCGTGTGGGGCTCGTCCCTCACCGCTGCCTCTCTCTCGGATCGGGGTCCACAGGCTGACGACTCTGCTGGGGACTTCTTGGAACATTGCCTAACTCTGTTAAAATGCCATTTGTTACTAATTTTGAAGAATTTTGGGCTAAAATCATTATAAATGGGAATTTAATCGCTTAGAATCCAGGGGCACCAAATAGGTGTTTAAAACAAGGGATTCACACACTGCACAGCATGCATCATTTTGCTTTTTATTTTTCTTTTATTGATTTTATTATTATTGGCTCCACGGGATAGATATAATGCGTGCCTCATGGGATATCACTATCCAGATGGTGCTGTTGTATCTATTACCAAGCTATGCGCCAGTGCTGCAGTCGTAAACACTCGGTGTACTTGTGTTTACAGCAGCCGGTGAGCAATGAAGCATACTGTATATAACACTCGATGTACTTGTGTTATATACTTAAAGTATGGATCATATGCATAGTACCCGATATATTGAGTCCGGAGCTCTACTTTCATTTTTACATATATTATGTACATGGATATATTTGTTGATTTAGTAAAACCCAATTAGGATCTGCATGTGCTTATATATATATTGCATTCATATAAGGACGAACATGTGTTGCTTACACATGTTGAAGCCTAGATTTAGGAGCCTTGTCCTATCCATAGATTATTGTAGCTCACCTTATGTGGCTACAGATGCAGTCCTAGTACACTCACATGTCTGTTTTGAGTCAAGACTTCATTGACTCCTCTAGATTAGACTAGGGTTGGTGCCTCTGGTTAGGATATATATATGTATATATATCTATCTATTGATTATTAGATTAGGGCCTTCTTATTCAGTGGATTTTCTTATCTAATTCGATCAATCCTATCGATCCATCTTCAAGATTTAGACCCGGCCTATGACCTACTTCTGTCATTTTGTGGCCGTGGTCTTCTTTCTGATCTACTGATCATCTTTGATCATGGATGAAAAATTCAGTATTGCCTATTATATCCTTCTCCTATGATTGATTCTGATCTGATCATATTCCACTTGTTTGATTGCGAGTTTATCTTGCTGACATTCATTCGAGTGTGTGTTCTTGCTGAGAGCCTTACTTTATCTTAACCCATTTGGCATACCCTTTGTGATTATCACTTTTAGACCCTCCCTATGTAGCTGTTATGCTGCCGAATTTTCTCCAAATACCTTGGGTTTGGTCAGTATCCTTTTAGACTTGTTGACAAACTCTATGTGCTGATCTTACCATATCTCTTTGCATAGATGTTATGCTGTCGGATTTTATCCATGAGAGGATGTATTCGTATCATCTTTTGTCTCAACTTGCATATGAGATTTTTCATTTGATTACCCTATATTGAACTCTAATGTTTGTCAATTCCATGGCGGGAGTCTGATCTTGTTGACTTCACTCATTTGCAGTACCTATTTCTATTCAACCCTCACCTGTTCTACGCGGTTCTTACAAAATGGCTGAATCTGCGGGAACACAAATGGAGATAATGGACATGATGAAGACTCTCGTCCTGCAGGTAGCAAATATGAAAGAAGAGTTGACCCGTTTGAAGGCTCAAGAAAAGGAGAAGGCACCCATGATTTCTGAGAATCTGCCTATTTTAAACTCTCATCTGATTACAAGCCTGGACCAGTCTGAGAAGTCATCAGTGCATAATGTTGATAATGGACCACATATCAAAGAGAAATTTTGTGAACATAAGACCAAGTTAGACAAAGAAAAATCATTACTAGAAGAGCTTGGGATATCGGATTGCGATGGTGAAAATAAGAGGGTTCAGAACAAAAAGAAGTTTGACCTTAATGACTATGTTCTTTTTCCAGATGTTATCCTCCCTCCTGAATTTGAAGTTCCTAAGTTTGACATGTATGACGGGATGGGATGCCCGAGGAGTCAGTTGAGGTCATATATTCCTGTATTAGAAATGAAAGGCCTATCTCCAGAGCAGATAGCCAAGTTGTTTTCACTCTCTTTAACTGGTGAAGCTAAGAAATGGTTCTTCACTTTAAACTTGAGGGATATCACAAGTTTGAAAGATTTAGTGGACAGGTTTCTTGATTGGTTCTCTTATGGAAATGTAGAGGAAATCATCCATTATGAGCAAAGGTAATCCAAGTGGAAACCAGATGAAATGAAATCCTTTATTGCTGAAAAGGAAATGAATTATAGTGGAACCTCCCTTCAACCTTTAAAGAGACCTTTTGTTCAAAGAGAAAAACCAGCCAAGGAGTTGAAAAGGAAATTTTCCAGATTACCTTGTACACAAGCAGCATCTCTCAAGAAGTTGGTCAGAATGGGAAAGTTAACCTTACCACCGTGTTCAAATCTGTTGAAAAACTCAGAGAAGCAGAATGATGGTAAGTGCTATTGTTTGTACCACCAATGTCTTGGCCATAGTACCAATTATTGTGTCGCACTGAAGCACAAGATCCAAGACTTGATAGATGAAGATTCCCATATTCTACCTGAGCTCAGTACTTATCAGAGACCTCTGAGACAGGATGCGTATGTTTTGAAGTTGGATGAGGATGATGGATTCATTCAGCCTCTCGCAAAACCAGTTATTTCTACCTCCCATTTTTCAAGATCAAGTGAACCGAAGCATGTTCCATATATTTTGAGAATCGAAGATGATGATCCTTTTCAGCTGTCTGCAAAGCCAACTGTTATTGCTCATACCCCGATACCGAGTGGCAAACTAGCTGTGAAAGGAAAAGAGTTAGTGTTTGAGATTCGGGAAAGTTCTGTCATGACTAAGGAGACTTCAGGGAGGTCAAAGGGTGGAGATCAATACAAGCCAGGTCATCCGGACTTTGTAGGATTACCCTTTCCGAGATTCTTACTCCGAGATCGGACTCAGTAGTTGTCATTATCATGGAGGAAGGCGTGCTACTCATGAACATCAGTGCTAGTTCCTTGTCTCAGTTCAAGTGTCATGTTTCAAATGTCATGTGTCAAGTGTCATATTTCAAGATTTATTTTCCGTCAAGGGTATACTAGCTCTCATGTTGAGAGTTGGTGTGTCTTGTAGTGTCAATAAAAATGTATGTCATGTTTGTCAGTCTTGTTTATTCAAGAGTTTGTTGTTTTCGTTCTTTGTCAAATCTAATGTAAAGCCCATTGAGGCGAGTCAAAAAAAAAAAGAAAAAAAAAAGAAAGAGAAAAAGAGTGTTACCGTTGTACATACAGTTTTCAATTCAATAAAGTTGTTCATTTTATATCTTTGATGTTCTATGATTCACTCTTAGATCTAATGTTTAAAATAACTAAAGACACCCTTTTCGGATGAGAATGCAGACGAAATTCCCCTCGAGATCTGAAACATGATCAAACGAGAGGAAGAGCGTCGAGCATAGCCACTCAAAGAAGAAATCAAAGCTGTTGATAGTGGTATTGAAATCTGAAACTCGGGAAAGACTGATTGGCAAAACTTTATCTCCCGAGGAAAGCGAAGAATTAATAAACCTATTTAGAGGGGTTTGAGGTAGTCTTGCTTGATCCTATAAGGATAAACCAAGTGAATGCCTTGTTGTTGTGAAAAGCAAAATTCCATCGGCTTTAAAGCAAAAATTCAAGAGAGTGAAGCATCAGACATCCAGTCAAGCTGATGAGAAATTTAGCAAAGACTTTCAGAAAATGAAGTCATCAATTTGAGCCTGAAAAGTGCACTTGAGTTATATGTTTTCAATAAGATTCCGATGTGGAATACTTCAAGAATAGGGACATTCCTAATGTCTAAAAGCAAAGAAATACAAGAAGGAGAAGGGAATGTGTCCCTAAGACAACTCCTTAGAAAAATCAAAGACCCAAGTGATGGAGTCTATGAGATAGATTGAATATCAGAATTGTCTCCGACATTTGGAGATTATCGAGAGCGGTATAATCTTGAGCATAAATTCAAGATATTCGAGAAGCGCACAAGTTTAAGTGGAGCACCGTGGTTGAAGTCTTGCTTGCAAATACCGCCAGACTCTCGAAGATATTTTTTTTTTTCAAAGTCTTGAATCTTAAACATTTCAAAAGCTTGTACATCAAAACACCAAGAGGCCATCCTTGGACGTTTGAGCCTTTATAGCCAAAATCCCAATGTTTAAAACATCCTTTTGTGAGCCCTTTGAGCCAACATTTTAAAACCAAACAATTCTTTCAACTACATTATAAACCAGGGGCATTTTATGCACCTCAACTACGTCATGACCTGATCCCCAACTCTTCGGGGGTACGTAGGCAACCTGATCAACTCAGGTTCGGTCAAATCCTTAGGGATAAAATGCTAAATCATCCCCTTTTCAAAATTTTGAAGCTAAAAAGCTAAACCATTCTTTGTAAACCCCAAAGCGAACTACGCGGATCTGATCCTCCATTTTTGGGGTACGTAGGTAGTCTGGCAAGACCAGATTCGGTCCAAATCGTTTGAACTTCTGATATCCAACCCTTTTGAACCCGAGCCTACCTATAAAGTTCTTCTGCTGAAACGAGCGAAGGTTCAAGGCAATTGAAAACAAAAACAGAAAGAAATGAAAAGAACGAGAGTCTGAAGACCCACTAGGTTGAAAACCCGAAAGGGCAGCCTAGAATCATGCGTTTGTTAAGTCGATAACCAAATGAGCTGGCTTATGCAAAATGAGGGTAGCGGTCTACTGGATTGGAAACTTGAAGAGGCAATCCAGTCAGAGGTAAAGATTTCCCACAAAAAGTGGGCTGATAAGCATGGAAGGAGTTCCTCGATTATGAAGAATTCTGAAGTTTGAATACTGTGAGAATTCCAAGCAAAAGCTGAGGCAAATGGTTTGCTAGACCAGAAACCTGGAATGCTATAATCATGAGTTCCCACCAGAGGAGACTCGAAGAGGTGAAGAAGCCATCACTACACAGAGCAGGATCTTGGAATCCGAGTAGTGTCAGTGAGACTTACTTTGACACCTTTCTAAACTAGGGGCATTGAAACTGAGTAATCTGAAGGGGGTAATAACCATGACAAAAATCCTGATGGAGGAAATTAGTGCCTCTTGACATGGTTTTCGAAATTATTCTGAAAGCGGCTAGCCTTACCATTTAAAAATACACATCAGGTCTAAGGGTGAATCAAAAGTGAGTCAAGTCCCTTGAATAATGTACATCTTCTTTGATAGAGTCTTGGAAGTCTGTTCCTCATTCTTATCCATTTTCCTTTCAACGTCCAAAGTTGTCTGGCACTGGGAGAACGGGTGTATACCTTCCAAAGTAAAAAAATAATACAAACTCTCAGAATAGACCCTGGTCTAGGTACCAGAGAAATGCGAGAAATATCCTATTCAGACATAGCAAAGATGTCAAGTTTCAAGCAGTGAGTGGTGGAAAGAACCTCAAATAATAGTCAATGAAAAGAGAAATTTTCTGGCTCAGCCATTATCTCATCTTTATTCCAAAGAAAGAACCTATGCAAACCCAAATTTTCCTATATATTCTGGTTCTACTTTCCTTGGGACTCTTGTCATGGAAGTACAATACACTAGGGGCATCTTTTATGACTTGCGTCATAAAAGATATCAAGCAGAAAAGGTAATCAGTGCCACTGTTTATAACAAGTTGAGATAAGAGAAATATGAGCACGTCTTAAGCCAAATCTCTAAACTCCTCATATGAGTTCACCCTTCAAAAGAGTTAATTTTCAAAGAACATCAATTTCCTCAGTGGAGTCTAGAATTTGCTCCCACAATTTTCAAACCTCAGCATAATGCTTTTTACCTGTTAAAAAAAGGGTCAAAACCTGAAAACCCCTGCCAAGTTATGTTTCATCCTTAGCAAAGAACACATACTCTTTATTTTTCTCGGCAAGAGATTATCAATCAATCCCCAGTTAAGTCAATCAAAATCCTCTTCTAATTTTGAATCCAATTCGGTTTCTTTAATCATTCAACTTTTGCTTTCTACAGCATTTATTCTCACTTTGCCTTTCATGGCATTCAAGTCCATTTTCACATGGCATTCTAAGTCCGTTTTCACACGGCATTCAAGGTATTCAAGTCCATTTTCACATGGCATTCAAGTCCATTTTCACATGGCATTCTAAGTCCGTTTTCACACGGCATTCAAGGTATTCAAGTCCGTTTTCACACGGCATTTAAAGTCCGTTTTCACACGGCATTCAAAGTATTCAAGTCCGTTTTCACACGGCATTCAAGGTAATCAAGTCCGTTTTCACACGACATTCAAGTCATTCAAGTCCATTTTTACATGGCATTCAAAGTCCATTTTCACACGGCATTCAAGGCATTCCAAGTCCATTTTCACATGGCATTCTAAGTCCGTTTTCACACGGCATTTCAAGTCCATTTTTACATGGCATTCAAAGTCCGTTTTCACACGGCATTCAAAGTATTCAAGTCCGTTTTCACATGGCATTCAAGGTATTCAAGTCCGTTTTCACACGGCATTCAAGGTATTCAAGTCCATTTTCACATGGCATTCTAAGTCCGTTTTCACACGGCATTCAAGTCATTCTAAGTCCATTTTCACATGGCATTCAAGTCCATTTTCACATGGCATCCTAAGTCCGTTTTCACACGGCATTCAAGTAACTCTAAGTCCGTTTTCACACGGCATTCAAAGTCATTTTAAGTCCATGGCATTCAAGTTCATTTTCGCATGGCACTCTAAGTCCGTTTTCACACGGCATTCAAAGACCGTTTTCACGCGGCAATGAAGTCCGTTTCTACACGGCATTCAAATCCATTTTTTCTCCAAATTTCAAGATCATTTACAATCAAAACTATCATTTAATGTTTTGCAAGAGAGGCTATCTCGCCCATATATGAATTGTTGAGTTACGAGTTGGAGAGAGGCTATCTCACCAGCGTTTGCAGAGTCCGAGTCTGGTGAAAAGCTATTTCACCCATGTACTTTGTGAGTATCATTTTCAAAAATCCAAAAATCCAAAAATCCAAAAATTTAAAACTCTCTAATCTTAGGCCAGTCAAAATGTGCTGTCTGTTCAGCTTTGACATTCGCGTGACAAGCACGCTCTGCCAAAGAGGGGCATCTGTAGACACCCCATTTTGACCGTGCCCTAAACCTCCCATTCTTTGAGCAAAACCTATCAAACCAATGCTTTAGGATCCCAAATTTCACCCCAAGGTAGGTTAGGGTCCCACCAAGCTCCCTGTAAAATTTCGTTGAATTCCGAGCGTGTTTGCCTAGCGAACGAGCCGAGATGGGTGTCGTAGGGCAAATTCAAGAGGGGGGGTGGATTATCCTAAATGGGGCTGTCCAAGGTATTAGAGGGGATGCGAATTTAGCATCTCCTTATATAAAGCTCATTTTCGTTACAACTGAAAAGGGGTTTTTTTTCTTTTTTCTCATTTTCAGATCTGCAGAGAGAGAGAGAGAGAGAGAGAGAGAGAGAGAGAGAGAGAGAGAGAGAGAGAGAGAGAGAGAGATAGGGGTTTTGATCTCCTTCCCCGACGATCTCGCCGGAGATCCGACCATCATCCTCCCATCACCATAGCCATTCTCCTTCTTCTCCGGTCAGCGATCATCTTCTCCGGCTAATATTCTCTTTCCGGCCGTTTGTTTTCCACTTGGAAATTTAAGATCCGAGCATTACTCTACCAGATCTGAGAAAAGAGAGAGCGAGAGAGAGGAAAAGCTTTTCCGAATCTCAATCTTCGTTTTCTGATCTTCTCCGATTATCCTCTCCGGTAAATCTACGGCCGGCGAGCTCACCGTTTCCGATCGTCTTCTCCGGGAGATTTGCGCCGGATCTCTGACTTCCAGGTGTAGATCTTGTTCCTAATCGTTAATTCATCCTTTTCATCTTCATTTTCCCCATTTCTAGTAGACAAACCCTACTTTAAGCCATTTCTCGGGCTCCGATCTTCTTCTCTGTTCGTCTTTTCCGTTATCTTCTCCGACGGGATTCCGGTCGGAATCTGGCTACACTCCGCTCGATTTTTCTTTTGCTATCTTCTTCTTTGTTTTTCTGTAGAGACCTTAGGTTTTTCACTGTGTGTTTGTGTTAAACCTTAAGCTTGAGTTCAAGACCTTGGATCTATTCCTCAAAATCTTAGATCTATTCCTCTAAACATTAGATCCCGTAAGAAAATCCTGCATCTTAGCCATAGGTCCTTAAATTCGATTTTTTCAAGAAGTTCTTGATTCAGACAAGTGGCTTGGACATCATTATTTCATTGAGTATTTCACTTGATTCAAGAAAAGAAGAAAAAAGAGAGGTTAGATCTATTCAAAATACAAAGAATTTGCTTCATCAGGTAGTCTTCTTTACTCTCGAAGTTTATTTTATCTTTAAGACTTGAATTTTGTGGCTTTAGTTAATAGTGATAGTAGTTTAGAATTTTGTTGTTGTTTTATCCTGAACTTGTGATTCGTGAAATAGTTGTAAATTTTAGTTTTGAATAATAAAAATCATGAGATTTATATGATCTGAAATTGAGTCTTGTGAAAATTAGGAGATCTGTTTTTTTTTTATATATCCCAAGAATTATAGTTATAATTGTTTTTATTTCAATACGTACTCAGATGATCATTTTCTTTATTTTCTCATTCATATTTTATATATATATATATTATGCTAGAGAGAATAATGTAAGTTCTATGATTTTCATTTGTGGCTATTACTAGTTGTTAAGGTTCCTTTACCTCATTAGGTCATTTCATTTTATTTTATATTTATTTGAAATTCCGACTACTTATTTTTAAATCTGGATTTCCTTTTGTCTGTTCTGGAATTCAGAACCCAACACTATTTTGACTTTTGTAGCTTTCATTCTGCGTGGAAACCTTAGTGACTATAATTGGTTTATAACTGCTATTCTTATCAATTTTGTATTCTCTAGTTGTAATTTAACGGCATATCATCTTGAAACCTGGATATCCTGTCGTCTTCTTTAAGTTCCTGTGTTTCTTGATGTTTATGGGATATTGTATGCATTTGAAAAGCATATTGATATGATTTACCTGTTCCTTTTGGGTTTGTGTTTTGATGTTGTGAAGTTCTTTCACTCAAACATTTGAAAAGTATAGAGATTTCCATATTTAGGAACAACTAGGCAAGTTCATTTTTTTTTACATTACTCTTTTTAACGATTGGATCAAGTTGAAATTTATATCCATAGTCTTACTTCAATATTTGATGTTGTAGGAGCATTTAAATGATTTTAAGATAAGATTTGGTCTCATTGGGTTTTGGCTCCTTTAGCCTTTGCAGTTTAATTAGTTGATATCTAAAATCAATTTGGCTTTGCAATAGTTGCATTGTTTTTTTTATTATTCGGAGAGGAATAGATTCAGATTTGAAGTCTCACTGTTCATTTTAATATTAAGACAATGGAAACCTGTTGACTTGCCCTTTCCTGTTATAAACATGATCAGTTATCAGGCATTTTTTGAGCTGTTGAAATTGCCTAATTTGCTCAGGACTAAGGTCTGATATGTACCCATTAATTTTTATATTTTGGACCATTGTATTGTGTCTAGAACAGAATATAACTGGGTGAGAAATTCCTTTATGTTTAGACCTTCTATTCATTCTTCATTTCAGCCCTCATTCCCTTGGAGTACAAACAGCCCCACACAATTTTTAATATGTACAAACCTCACCTCTTTTAATTTATACTTTGTATAGATTAGAAATATCATTAGAAAAATTTGTGTAAAATATTGAGAATTTATTACTTTTCTTTTATCTTAAGTTTTGAGTTAGATTCTGAAGATAAATGGATTGTTCAGGTGAGATTATCTCAAAGCTTATTATATTCATTCCTTTTTATTTAAATAAATTGTTTAATAGGAAGAAGGAGATCAGATGACTACTCTATTCGATATTATCGACATGAGTACTGTCTGATTTCAAGGCGGGATATAGGAATATTATTATGTGTATATGATATCAGATGATTACTTTAGCATCATCTGATTTCATCCCCATATTGGGGTGGTGTTTGTAGTTGGGCATAGAAGTGTTTGATATTGTTTTCTTTTACTTTATTAGGCTATCCAGCGGCTGGTCTGGACTAATTAATGTTGTTTATCATTTTATGATTGCTATAGATTGTGTATTTTTTTTATTTATTGAAAATTCTTCTTTGCTTAGCACTTGATTTATTTTTATAAGAATAGAATGGAATTTGCGATTATCTGGTAGCCTTTTCTTCTCTCTTTGATAGACTAACACAGTCTTATAGATTTCTGTTAAATTTCTTTAGATATTGGAATCCCCTCTCATTGCAAGGGCTATGAAGGAGTCATCCCGAGCCCATTATTTTAGAGGACTTGCATAGTCCTAGTAGTGTTTTCCCTTCTAATCTTTTCTTCATTTTATGAGACTGTTTAAGTCTTTCAGGTTTCTTTCCTTTGTCATTTCAAGCCCATCTCTAGGGGGACTTGCACAGTCCAAATAGCATTCTATTTTCTCAAAAGACTTGCCTAGTCTTTTAGATCCAAATCTTTGGAGACAGGCATTGTCTCATTAATGAATCAACCTGAGTCAACCCCTAGGGGACTACCTCTAGTCTCACAGGTCTTAAACCCTCTTCTAGTCGAAGACCAACTTGGTCTGTCAGTTATCTCATTTTCTTATCATTGTTTGGGCAATGATAAGGTTACTTGGAGGCCATCCTTGTGCTTAGGAGACTTGCCCAGTCTTGCTAGCATTTTTCTCTATCCTACCTCTGTGTCTAAGAGACTTACCCAGTCTCATTCTCTTGCTAAACCTCCTCTTTGTGCGTCGTTTGGTTTTGGGAGAACACCTTACTCGGCTTGGCAACATACCCCTACCCTTATGGGTATTGGGTTGCACATTTGTTGCACCCTAGGGCTAGGTAGCTGTCCGGCCCGGCTGGGTGTTTTACCTTTACCAAATATGCACAAGGTCTCTTTTTCCTTATTACTTGTGAGCTTTATCTTAGTTTGATAGTCCACTAGCATAGGAATCCGTCCTTAGTCTAGAGAGTCAGTCCTCTTATTCAGGAATCAAATTCTATCATCATAGGGGTTAGGATTTTATCCAACCCTTCATCAGATCATGTTTTTCTATCCGCTCTTGCAAGGTATAGGATGCTGTCCAACCCTTGCAGGGTCGTGTTTCTGTTCATTCCCCCGCAAAGCATAGGATGCTGTCCAACCTTTGCGGGATATCAGGAGTCTGTCCTCCCCTTATGATGATAGGATTCAGTCCTCTCGTGTCAAAAACATCAAAAACATCTAAAAAACCAAAAATCTCAAAAATCTTGAGTCATTAGGAGAGTAGTTAGGAATTCTGTTCCGAACTACGTTGGCTTGATCCCTTCCCATAGGGTACGTAATGCAGCTTGGGATCCACATCCCAAGTCCAGCCAAACTTTTAAAAATAAACATTTTAAACCTTCTAAAAATACAAAATTCTTCAAAACCTTTTCAAAAAGATCTTCCCATAGAGTTAGGAGTCTGTCCTAGTTTGTTTGGGGTGTTTTAGAGTTAGGAGTCTGTCCTGATTTGTATTGATATGGTGTGTCCTGTCGTGTGAGTGTCCCTAGAGTTAGGAGGCCTCGAGTCGATCGGTTAGACATTTAGTCGAACCGATGGCTAGACTAGGAAGCATATAGTCAGCCCATGGTTTTCTTTAGGATGCACAGCCTAGTTACACATAGGATGTAGGGCCCACCTGCATTAGCTTAAGGCTAATCAACTTGCATTAGTTAGGGTATATAGAGAGTCCTAAAAATTACAATTCACATGAACTTAAGTAATCGTACAAAAAAGCTTTAAAAATCAGTCGAGTCTAGTGGATTGAGTCTAGGATAGCGGTTTTAGATGGTTAAGCGTAGTAGTTTAGAATAGGTCATCGAACTACGTTGACTCCGATTCTTCCCGAGGCCGGGATACGTAGAGCAGCTGGGATGGACGGCCATCTTGGTCCGAGTCAGGTCACATTAGAGTTAGGACTCATTTTGTCCAGTCATGTTTAGAATTGAATTGTGTTGTGTGTTTTGCTGTGTTTTCTTACTTTCATGTACAGATCATATACCTTTAGCTGTAGCATGCATGTGTTTGCACACCAGAACTCAGACACCAATTAGGTATGACACTCATAACCTAGTTATTCTTAGGCGACACTTCTTTCATTTCGTTTTTATGTGACTTATTTCATTTCTTTTATGTGTGATTATTATTCATTTCCGAGACATGCATGATTAGATAGACGTCTTCTCGGAGATATTGATTCTCATTTCATATGACTTTTGCCCAAAACTCTTCAAAATCATTAAATAAATGGCATAAGAGACCAGGTGCTTGCACTTGGGCGGATGAGGTGCTCTTCAGACCTTCCGAATTCGTAACCAAGCACGAACCCTCTTTTATATCTCTGGTTATCCGTTGCAATAGAGCATAGTATGGGATCCTTGGCCCACTTCCTTGGATGGCGACTCTTCTTTGTTTAAGGTATGCCTCGAATCTGGGCTAGTCCCTGGATCGAGAGGTATCTCACCTTTGTATCGCCACTCATACTGTGAGAGGCATTCTTCTTTCGAGAGTTCCTTGGTAGAGCTCTCCATTCATGTGGATGATCCATAGAGACTGTTAGCGTGTGGGGCTCGTCCCTCACCGCCGCCTCTCTCTCGGATCGGGGTCCACAACCACCGGGCACATGATTTAGTGGTATTGTAGAAGAACCGCATGACAGACTCGTGTGCACCGAGGACTCTTGGTTCGACATCTGAGCGAGTTATGTTAGCAGAAGTCAAGAAAGCTAGTTGTGAGCTCCAAAGGGCAATTGAGTCATCTCACATGGAGTTAGAGCTTTCCTCCCGCAGTATGATGTGCCAATGAGGATGTTGGACCCCTAGGGGGTGGATTGTAAGATCCCGCATAATAAAATGTGTTGTTTTAGGTTTCTAAGAAATTTGATACGTTGTATGGGTACGTCCTAGGAAAGGATAGTTAGACAGAACTTAATTAAAAGCCACGCACCTCCCCATTGATTCTCCTAATACACTTGAAGGAAAACACCACACCAACATGCATTACTTGATCACATTTGACAACACAAATAATGACCAAACCATATCATAATATGTTGTTTGTTCATAACTAAATTTCCTAATACATTGTTTGTTTAAAACACACACTAGTGAATTTCATAATACGTGGTCTGTTTAATTACTTAATCTTCCTTCAAATTCATAAACTGTATCTAACTTAAAAAATTTCAAAGTTGGTTGGAGAGGTACACTCTCCTTTGATTGTGTTGTTTGCATATCACCTTAGTCTTGTAACTTTAATACTTGAAAAAAAACTTTTAACTTTAGGGAATTTGGAGAGTCGAATTTCAGGAACGAAATTCCTTTAAGGGGGGTGGAATGTAACACTCGGCCTTACCAAGTGTCGGGAAAGTTAATGATTTTATCTAAATCTTGGTCGTAGACCCACCGTTCGAAGATCAACGGTTTAGATCTTCGATTGGAGCCTTTCAGACCGTCAAATTCGCACTTACTATAAATAGTAAGTCCGGACTTACTATAAATAGATTGTCTGTTTTTACT
Source organism: Tasmannia lanceolata (assembly GCF_043159265.1). NCBI lineage: Eukaryota > Viridiplantae > Streptophyta > Magnoliopsida > Canellales > Winteraceae > Tasmannia > Tasmannia lanceolata. Next base: position 61,453,013 of record NW_027518695.1, on the reverse strand, counting down.
ATAAATAGTAAGTCCAAACTTACTATAAATAGTAAGTCCGTTTTTACTATAAATAGTAAGCGGGACCAATTAATATATATTTTGTAGTTAATTTATTTAATAAGATAAGATTAGAGATACCTAATAAAATAAGGAAAACTCAATCCTTGTGGGTATAGTGTTTGTGTAAGCCCAATGGTTCCCACCTTGGCAATTCCCATCTTATTTTGATGATTCCAATACACAAGTGATTTAAGATCACTAATGTGTTTGATTGTCTAAGTTGTAGATCATAATTGATTAAAGACGAGATTGCTTGGATTGAGGCCAAAGAAGCTCACATTGGATCGCTTATGAAGGCCAACGACAACGGAGATCCAAGACAAATGAAGATTTGAAGAATCCATTGAAGATCAAAGTCATATTAGATTGTATAAGATCCAATCTTAGTTGTAGATTTTAAGAAGCATAAATAATGTAATCTCACACACCCAAAATGTTTAAGTGATTGTCTTTGTGGTGTTCCAACACTTTGAAACCCTCATAGCAATCCCAAGTTGGTGTAATATTGGAAGCCCAGAAACAAGAGTTGAAAATCTGCTGCTGATAGGCTTCTCGGAGCTCCGAGCTCGGAACTCCGAGACATTCCTCGGAGCTCCGAGAAATTGTTCAGTAGAAATTTTCTAACTTCTGTTTGTATTGGGCGAGTGTTCGGAGAAGCGTAGCCCACTCTCCGTGGTGAAGATTGCCACCAAGGTTAAAGGCGGTCGGAATTGTAAACGGCATTGATCTTCGCCGAAGTTAAGAAGATCACATAGTGAAGCCATCAACAGGTTTGGTTGGTGGAGCGGAGTAGGCCTCGCGTTTTGAGGACCGAACCACTTTAAATCTCGGGTGCACTCTCTCTTAAACTCTAGCCCTTTATTTGCATTGCACCTTTAGATTTAACTTGTGTGCTTAAACTTCTTTGTTGATCTCTTAATTTCCAGCATTAGGTTTGAGTTTTCAAAAGGTTAAAACTTGTTAGAACCTAATAATTTTCACTCCTTATTAGTTGCCATCTCGGGACCACCCTTGAAATTTCAGTTTGTTTTCTAGATTTTCAGGCTTTTCTTACTCTTTCCTCATTCAATTCCTCTTGTGTCTATTCCTCTCCTACCCTTCCTCACCATCGGGTACGCTAATATTCCGGAGGGAAATTTTATGGTACCCAAACATGCCCTTAGTGAATTTCATTCCCATTTAAATTTCCCCCTCAATCTCTTTGAGTTTGATTGATGTACCTTGTCCCCCATTGGTAAATGAGAGTGGGAAGAGAAGGGGGTGTAGATGGTATGAGATGGAATGGGGGGCACACACAGATATATATATATATATATATATATATATATATATATATATAGAGGAATAAGATTGTACGCTCGACCGTACCTAAAGTTAGGTACGGTAGAGTGCCAAATCACATGGGTCCCACATTTTTGGTGAGCATCTAAACCATTCATTTGCAAGGCCCCATCATAGATAGGGTGCATACCAAAAATCAGCTCCATAGGATCATCCTAACCCATCCATTTGTGGAGGCCAAAATGGACAGACAGTGTTTGTCCACAAATCTGCCCATTTTGGCCTCCAGTTTTGGAGGGGTTAGGATGATTCAATGGTGCTGATTTTTGGTATGCACCCTATCTGTGATGGGGCCTTGCAAATGAATGGTTTAGATGCCGACCAAAAATGGGGGACCCATGTGATTTGGCACTCTACCGTACCTAACTTTAGGTACGGTTGAGCGTACAATCCTTTTCCTCATATATATATATATATATATATATATATATAGAGAGAGAGAGAGAGAGAGAGAGAGAGAGAGAGAGAGAGGAAAAGGTTCCTGCTAACGTTACCAAGGAAGTTATCTGCGAATGTTTCATTATTTGAACTCCCATTGGCTGAGATACGTGAGCCCCATACTCATTAAAACAAAAAAAAAACGATTCAAAAAGGTGCGCCTCTTTTTTCTCCCCAAAATGCTCGTCTTCTCCTCTCTCTCCTATACGCTCTTCTAAGGTTTCAAGAAACGCCTCTTTCAGAAAGCTAGGGTTCAAAGTACAGTTCAAAGCATTTTGCAGGACTCTTTTCTGGGTGTGATAGTAAAGAAAGAAAATCATAGGAGTGTTTTAAACTTAATCAGATGCCCACGAAAGCTCTGAACCCAACCACTACATTTTACTTTCCATCAATTGTTCTGTAAGAGCCAAACCAAAGTGGCAAAACTTGTTGTAGCCAAAATTCACTGTCTGCAAGATTTTAAAAACATAAACAAATCAGTAAAGAAGCGGTCAAACAAAATATACATAGAATTTATACTCCCTAGAAAATCTATCATGTGTCCAACCCAAAAAAATGTACATTGGGTCTGTTTTCAATCGAACCTTAAAATCAGATCCTATGGATCTGATTTTTTGTGGACACCCTATCTATGTGAGGACCATTCAAATGAATTGTTTGGATCACCCAAACAATGTGGGCTCCCACTGTATTTTACGGTAGTGTGTAGGTAACTTACCTACACAAGTGTGTAGGAAATGTTCTCTCTCATATATATATATATATATATATATATATATATATATATATATATATATAGAGAGAGAGAGAGAGAGAGAGAGAGAGAGAGAAACGGTTCATACACATATGTGTAGAGAGTTCTCTACACACTAGCTTAAAATACAGTGGGGGCCCACATTGTTTGGGTGATCCAAGCCATCCATTTTAAAGGCCCTCACATAGATAGGGTGTCTACAAAAAATCAGATCCATAGGATCATCCGAACCCTACGATTTGTGGAGGTAAAATGGATGTTTTTAAACCTTCACAAATTAGTCCATTTTTTGCCTCCACAGTTCGAATGGTTAGGATGATCCTATGGATCTTATTTTTTGTGAACACCCTATCTATGTGGGGGCCTTAAAAATGAATGGTTTGGATCACCCAAATAATGTGGCCCCCACTGTATTTTAAGCTAGTGTGTAGATAACTTATCTACACATGTGTAGGAACCGTTCTCTCATATATATGATTGTGAGCTTGAAGCTCATATAAGCTATATGAGCTTCAAGCTTGAGGGCCCACATGTGTTTGGGCCCTCAAGCTCATATAAGCTATATGAGCTTCAAGCTCACAATCATTTTCCTCATATATATATATATATATATATATATATATATATATATATATGAAAGTTGGATCTCCAATGTTGTGTTCACTTGGTTTGTTTTCCTCTTCATTTCCGCGGAAACAACGCTTTTTAAGAACCCTAAATTCGGAGCGTGAACGTTAGCAGGAACCCTACCCAACTATAATTATTAAAATCGTTAGCAGGAACCCTACCCAATTGTAATTATTAAAATCGAAATAAGAACCCTAACATCAGAAAATAAGAACCCTAAAATCAGATAATAAAAAAGACCCAAAACCCTACCCAACTGTAATTATTAAAATTGAAAACCCAACACTAGAAAACCTAATAATCCAAAAATAAAGGACCCTAAATCAGAAATTATGAACCCTAAATTCCCTGCGAACGATTAGCAGGACCCTAAATTCCAACAGATAAGTTAGCAGGACCCTAATTCAAAATCGATATATAAGAATCTGAATTATGAAATTTGAGTTTTGGAGATTTGAATAAGAATTTTTAGCGATTTTCATAAATCGTGTATTCGAATTCGGAGCGGGAATTCGAGTTTGATGGATTCCTCTCGTCGATACGAATCCATCGGATCCGACCTCGCGCAAATTGAACCCCAAACGAAGGAGATATGGTCGTTTTAGTGAAAAAAGGTGAAAAATCGTGTTTCAGAGAAATCTGGGTCCGCGCATTGGGTGGACGTCCGTGAGTAACAAGTTTGGCAACAGATGGATCCGCGGACGTCCGGAATTCCTGGACGTTCGGATTCCCTGACGGCCGGAATTCCCAGACGTCCTGTGAGACAATTTTTCCAAAACTTCAAAAATTCATTACTTATTCGTTTCTCATCCGTTTTCGATGTTCTTGTACTCTACGGACATGCCGGAAATGAGTACTTTCTGTTAAAAATAGTTCCAAGAGGTTTTGAAAACTTTATAATGATGATAATCCCCAAATACTAAAAGAATCCTAGGATGGCTTACCGATTCGTTTCCAAAGGGACACCAAAGGGTGTCTTATGTCAGTATGAGGACATATATGTCCGATATGAGAGAAATTAATAATGAAACTCATGGAGAATATCCATATTCTTAATTGCAGGAAACTAAACTGATTAAGAAAAATGAAAAGTTTTCGTCATTGAGGTACGTAATAACGTACTACTTTTGGTATTATAAACGCTTCTCATTTCAATCAGTATTGACTTTGGAAACCTGTATTTATGTATTTGAACCTCGGGATTTGCTTTAAGTCTAGCATGTCGTTTTGTTTCACCCACTGCTACTTTAGAACCTTTGAAACAACTGTATGAATATCTGTCTTGACTTTTGACCTTTGGAACCATCATTTTGAATTTTGAATCTTTAGAACTATTTGAATATTTAGAAGTATCTGAACCTCTGAAATAACTGTTCTGAATTTGAACCTTTGGAATAACTGTTCTGACCTCTGAACCTCTAAAATAACTGTTCTGAACTCTGAACCTTTAGAATAACTGTTCTGACCTCTGAACCTTCGGAATAACTGTTCGAAACTCTGAACCTTCGGAATAACTGTTCTGAACCCTGAATCTTTGAAATAACCGTTATGAATATCTGTTCTGAATTTTGAACCTTCGAAACTCTGGACCCACCGTAGGGGTAGTACACTGGAACTTCTAGCCCGTCAGTGGGATAAAACGCTGGCCCTGTCGACTTGTATCTGAACTTGAGAACCTAGTTCTGACACTGTGGACTGTCGGTGGATAAGCAATAACATGTCTTCTGACACCGTGGATTGTCGGTGGATAAACAATAACATGTCTTCTAGCCATGCCGATGATTATGAAGTGTATTTGAACTCTGAACACCATATGGCTTTGACCATAATATTTGAATTCTGAAAACCGTTGACTTTGATAAGAACTTAGACATTGAATTGCTTATTACACTTTAATTCAGAACCATATTTGACATGCACACATATTTACCTTGTGCCTATTATTCAGCTATGAACTCAGTCTTCTACTTTGACTCTAATATCCGAACCATATTAAACATTAGCATGCTTAGACTGTACTTAGAGTAGTATTTTAATATGTACTGAACTTTTCAGCTGATTGTGGTTACAAAATATTTTTCAGGTTTTGACCCTCGTGAGGCTAACGAGGAGAATGACGCTTAGTTCTGGAAATTGGATTTTGACTCAGAGATTAGCTTATTTGTTTTCAGTTCATTAGGAAGTGAGTAGTTTGAATAAGATGTAAAGACAGTATTGTTTATTTTTGCTTTGACCCTTGGGGGAGAGATGATATTTGATTTGACTATGATAGGTTCGCATTAAATTGAACTTTGATATTTAGTTATGGAATGCCCGGTTATTTCTGTTATCTGCTTTGTAGCCTTGTGCATTTGTGAGACTTGTCTTGCAGGTGTACGGAGCTGCCACGTCCTACGTCCAGGGTGGGGTTTGGGGCGTGATAGAAAATAGTATCAAAGCTTAGGCTTTAGGTCCTAAGTATAATCATTTCAACAAAGGACTTTGACTGTGAGAGTTGGGGATTTAGATAAGGAGCAATTAGGAAGCGCTTAATAGGTTTGTGTGTATCGGGGATGCCTGACGACACATAAATCAATCGCGCGATCAGGGCCCAGTTATAAATTCAAATGCACCTGGAGACGCTTCGGAAGCATGCAAGTTTGTGATTGGGTAAGAATCATGAGAAACATGTGATGGATAGATATTGGCTCCAAAAAGGGAATGCTTTGTATTACTATATGAATACACTATATGTATAACCGAATCAGTAAGATGTGTCCTGTCAGAATTGGAAATAGAGAACTGTTAGCAGATCTTATCTTGCTTGAGTTGTCTGATTTTGATGTGATTTTGGGTATGGACTGGTTGTCTATCCATCATGCTTTAGTAGATTGCTATAAGAAGGTAGTGAATTTTGAAATTTCGGTAGAAGAGAAGTTTTGTTTTGAAGGGAGTGGAGCTCACTCAACTCCTATAGTTTTGTTTGCTATGCAAGCTTGTCGACTTCTTAGACAAGATTGTGAAGCTTTCTTGGCCTCAGTAGTCGAGATCGATGATAATGATATAAAAATTGAGAATATCCCTGTAGTTAGGGAGTTTCCTTATGTGTTTCCTGAAGACCTTCCAGGTCTACCTCCGAATAGAGAAGTTGAATTTACTGTTGATCTAGCTCCTAGAACGGCGCCTATCTCTAAGGCCCCGTATCGTATGGCACCTTTTGAAATGAAAGAATTGAAAAATCAGTTAGAAGAACTGTTAGAGAAAGGTTTTGTGCAACCCAGTGTTTCACCTTGGGGAGCACCAGTTCTGTTCGTTAAGAAAAAAGATGGAAGCATGAGGTGACGTATAGATTACAGAGAATTGAATAAGGTTACTATAAAGAATAAATATTTGCGTCCACGGATAGATGATTTGTTTGATAAATTGCAAGGGGCATGTGTGTTTTTCAAGATCGGCCTTCGATCAGGATATCATCAGTTGAGAATTAAATCAGAAGACGTTCCGAAAACGACTTTCCGAACTTGGTATGGCCATTATGAGTTTCTTGTTATGCCATTTGGTTTAACCAATGCCCCTACAGCTTTTATGGACCTAATGAATAGGATATTCAGACCACTATTAGACCAGTTGTGGTTGTGTTCATTGATGACATTCTGATATATTCTAGAAATCAGTCTGACCACGAGCATCATTTGAGAGTTGTCTTAGAAACCTTAAGAAAAGAGAAGCTATATGAAAAACTGAAGAAATGTGAATTCTGGCTCGACTCAATCTCCTTTCTAGGTCATGTGGTCTCTAAAGACGGTGTATCAGTAGACCCAAAGATGATTGAGGCAGTAACATTATGGAATAGACCGAATAATGTTCCGGAGATTCGTAGTTTCCTGGGCTTGGCAGGATACTACCGTCGTTTTGTTCAGGACTTTTCACGTTTGGCTGCCCCTTTGACCCGTTTGACACGGAAAAGGACAAAAATTTTTTGGTCTGAAGATTATGAAAAGAACTTTCAGGAATTGAAACAGAGGCTAGTTTCTGCTCCCATCCTAACCTTACCTGTTAGCGGAACAGGATTTGTGATTTACAGTGATTCCTCGAAGAAAGGCTTAGGATGTGTGTTGATGCAAAATGGCAAAGTGATTACGTATGCTTCACGCCAGTTGAAACCTTATGAAGAGAACTATCCGACTCATGATTTGGAATTGGCAGCCGTCGTGTTTGCCTTGAAAATTTGGAGGCATTATCTGTATGGGAAACCGTGTGAAATCTTCACTGATCATAAGAGTCTGAAGTTTATTTTTACTCAGAAAGAATTGAACATGAGGCAGAGGCGTTGGCTAGAACTGTTGAAGGACTACGACTTAACTATAAGCTATCACCCTAGAAAGGCTAACGTGGTAACTAATGCTCTAAGTCGGAAGTCGTCTGTGAATTTGGCAACTTTGATTACTTCTCAGAAGTATATTTAGAAGACCTCCAAAGATCAGAAATAGAAACTTGTGGTCCAGACTTTAGCGTACTGATGGCAGCACTTCAAGTACGGCCCACATTGCAAGGAAGAATCAAAATAGCTCAGGAATCTGACCCAGAACTTTGTAAAATAAGAAATAAGTTAGAAGAAGGATCTGAATCTGAATTCCGAATTCACAGTGACGGTACCTGATGTTTGGTAACCACATTTGTGTTCCGAATGACTATTCTGAAAAATGAAATTTTGAAGGAAGCACACAGCTTGCGATATTCTGTACGTACACCCTGGAAGTACTAAAATGTATAAGGATTTAAAAAAGAATTTCTGGTGGAATAACATGAAAAGAGAAATAGCTCAGTATGTATCTCAGTGTCTGACTTATCAGGTGATTAAGGCAGAACATCAGAGGCCACTTGGAACACTGCAACCACTTCCTATTCCAGAATGGAAGTGGGAGGAGATTACGATGGACTTTGTGTCGGCGTTACCTCGTAGTCCTTCAGGGAATGATTCTGCATGGGTAATTGTGGATAGATTGACTAAGACAGCTCATTTCATACCCATTAGAACTGGCTTGACACCTAAAAAGTTGGCCAGATTGTAGGTTGATCAAATAGTTAAGTATCATGGTGTGCCTAAAACCATTGTATCAGATAGAGACACTCGTTTTGTATCTTAGTTTTGGAATACCTTGCATTCAGCAATGTGATCTTCCCTTAAATTCAGTATAGCCTTCCATCCTCAAACATATGGACAATCTGAAAGAACTATTCAAATTTTAGAAGATATGCTCAGAGCTAGCGTTATGGATTTGAAAGGATCTTAGGATGACCACCTTCCTTTGATTGAATTCTCCTACAATAACAGTTATCAGGCCAGTATTAAGTGGCACCTTTTGAGGCCCTTTATGGGAGGAGATGTAGATCACCCATATGTTGGGATGATGTAGGTGAAAGAAAACTCTTAGGCCCAGACTTGGTTCAGCAAGTTGTGGACAAAATCCAATTGGTTAGAAAGAATCTTCGTGCGGCACAAAACCGACAGAAGAGCTATGCAGAAGTCAGACGAAGAGAATTAGAATTTCAGATCAGAGATAAGGTGCTTTTGAAAGTATCACCCACCAAGGGAGTGATGCGGTTTGGGGTTAGAGAAAAACTCAGCCCAAGATTTGTGGGACCATATGAAATATTAGAAAAGATTGGAAAAGTGGCTTATCGATTGGCTTTACCTCCATCATTGTCTGGAGTGCACAATGTGTTCCATGTGTCTATGTTACGAAAGTGCATATCAGATCTGAATCATGTGATTGAATTGGAACCTCTGAATCTGAGAGAAAATTTGTCATTTGAAGAACAACCTATCCATATTGTGGATCGTAAGAACCAGGTTCTCAGGCGAAGGACTATTCCATATGTGAAAGTTCAGTGGCGGAACCACTCAGAACGTGAAGCCACCTGGGAGCTGGAATAGAAAATGAGATCGAAATATCCGTTCCAATTTGACAATTCAGGCACGCGATAAGTAAATTTTGAGGACGAAATTTTTGTAAGGTGGGTAGAATGTAAATACCCAAAATACCCCCCTTTTAAATTTTCATCCCCTCTTTTCAAGAGGGGCTTTTTTGTCCGTTTGAAGTTGACTCAGATTAGGGCTTCCTAATAAAGCCTAGAAATACATCTTTTTGTGGCTAAACAAACCCTAAACGCTTTGTTTAGCCCCAGAGACAGAAATCAGAGAAAGAGAAGGAGAAGATCAAGAAGATCGCGATTTCAAAGCCGAAGCCACGAACCAAGATAAGATTTTCAATCTAAGAACGATATGAACATATAGGAACCCTAAAACAAGGGTTTGAGAGGAGAAAGAAATAAGAACTTTGATTAATATGGATTAGAAATACGAATCTTTAGGTTGATCTTGAGTTTTCTTGGATCTAATTTTGATTTACAATTCCAACGAACTCAAAATCAATATATAAGAATCTGAATTCTGAAATTTGAGTTTTGGAGATTCGAATAAGAATCTTTAGCAATTTTCATAAATCGTGTGTTCGAATTCGGAGTGTGAAGTCGAGTTTGATGGATTTCTCTCGTCGATACAAATCCATCGGATCCTACCTCACGCAAATTGATCACCGAACGAAGGAATTATAGCCGTTTTAGTGACAAAAACAGTGAAAAATCGCGTTCCGGAAAAAAATTAGGTCCGCGCATGAGGCGGACGTCCGAAAAAATGGCGGACGTCCGTGAGTACCAAGTTTGGCAACAGATGGATCCGCGGACGTCCGGAATTCCCGGACGGTCTGCGCGACAATTTTTCCAAAACTTCAGAAATTCATAACTTATTCGTTTCTCATCCGTTTTTTATGCTCTTGTACTCTACAAACATGCCGAAAATGAGTACTTTCTATTAAAAATAGTTCCAAGAGGTTTTGAAAATTTTATAATGATGATAATCCCAAAATACAAAAAGAACCCTAGGATGGTTTACCAATTCGTTTCCGAAGGGACACCAAATGGTGTTTTATGTCAGTATGAGGACATATATGTCCGATAGGAGAGAAATTAATAATGAAACTCATGGAGAATATCCATATTCTTAATTACAGGAAACTAAACTGATTAAGAAAATGGAAAAGTTTTCATCATTGAGGTACGAATAACGTACTACTTTGAGTATTATAAACCCTTCTCATTTGAATCAGTATTGACTTTGGAAACCTATATTGATGCCTTTGAACCTTGGGATTTTCTTTAAATCTAGCAAGCCATTTTATTTCTCCCACTGCTACTTTAGAACTTTTGAAACAACTGTATGAATATCTATCTGGACTTTAGACCTTTGGAACCATCGTTTTGAATTTTGAATCTTTAGAACTATTTGAATATTTAGAAGTATCTGAACCTCAAAAATAACTGTTCCGAACTTTGAACCTTTGGAATAACTATTCTAACCTCTGAACCTCTGAAATAACTGTTCTGAACTCTGAAAATTTGGAATAACTATTCTGACCTCTGAAATAACTGTTCTGAACTCTAAACCTTTGGAATAACTGTTCTAAACCCTGAATCTTTGAAATAACCGTTATGAATATCTGTTCTGAATTTTGAACCTTCGAAACTACTGTTTAGAATTTTGAATCAATGGAACCATTTGAATAATTAAAATTATCTGAACATGAACCCTTGATACCTTCTGAACACTTCTGTGGGGCTTGGATAATTTTTGGACCCTGCCATATGAGGGTAAAACATTTGGTAACTCTGGACCCACCGTGGGGGTAGTACACTGGAACTTTTTGCCCATCGGTGGGATAAAACGCTGGCCCTGTCGACTTGTATTTGACCTTAAGGAACTAGTTCTGACACCGTGGACTATCGGTGGATAAGCAATGATGTGTCTTCTGACATCGTGGACTGTCGGTGGATAAACAATAACATGTCTTTTGGCCATGCCGATGATTCTGAAGTGTATTTGAACTCTGAACACCAAATGGCTTTGACCATAGAATTTGAATTCTGAAAACCTTTGACTTTGATCAGAACTTAGACATTGAATTGCTTATTGCAATTTAATTCAGAACCATATTTAACATGCACACATATTTACCTTGTGCCTATTATTCAGCTGTGAACACATATTTACATTGAATTGCTTAACGAGGAGCAGGACGTTTAGTTTTGGAAATTTGGATTGTAACTCAGAGATTAGCTTATTTGTTTTCAGTTCATTAGGAAGTGAGTACTTTGAATAAGATGTAAAGACAGTATTGTTTATTTTTTCTTTGACCCTTGGGGGAGATGTGAGATTTGATTTGACTCTGATGGGTCCGCATTAAATTGAACTTTGATATGTAGTTATGGAATGCCCGGTTATTTCTGTTATCTGCTTTGTAGCCTTGTGCATTTGTGAGACTTGTCTTGCAGGTGAACGGCGCCGCCACGTCCTACGCCCAGCGTGGGGTTTGGGGCGTGACAGATATACATATTGTAAATCATATGTTTGAACCACTTATTTTGGACACATTTGTGGTGCAGGTTATCTAGGCCTCATTCTGCACGTTAATTTGCCACAGTTTCAGTTTAAAATGTTGTTTAACATGTTTTGGTTGAGTTTTTAAGCAACTAAACACATTTTTTTGTGTTTCTGTTAGTTTCTGTCAAAATTCTGTCAGGTTTCTGTGCAACGAAACACTCATCTGATAGGTTTTCTGTCAGGTTTCTTTTCCTTCACTTTCTTTTTTGCCACGTGAGTTTCCTTCCCTTTCTTTTCCTTTCCCGACGAGTGAACAGAGCATATGGATTAGAGATTCACAGAGAGAATACTATAGATTTGAGGGAAAAATCTTTACTACGGATACAACAATGTCGAGCCGCACCGTGCCAGGTCGGGGCGGATATGTAATTGTTATTTATTATTATTTTTATTCTATTTTACTCTTTATGTTCTTACTCGAGTATTTTTCGTTGTTAGTCATTTACTACTGAAAGCTCTAGGTTTACCCTGATTTTCGCAATTTTAATCTTAGTTTTCGAGTCTAAATGCTCAGTTCGTCGTTTACCATTGAAAACCTCGAGTTTACCGTGAAAAAACTTTGTTTGTCACGATATTTGCATTTGAGCACCGTTTAGCGTGTTTTGACTTAGATAGATGCTTTCCGTGGTAAAGAGCTTTTCTACCAAGGAAAAGAACGTCTTAACGTGGATTGTATTTAACAGCTTTCATGTATAACATGTCTTTACTGTTTGAGTTACATTTATCCACATTGTTTAGTGGACCATTTTTGGATTAGATTAATGCGCGTTTAACATAACATTTTGCATAAATTGTGTTCTGTCCTTTTCTTAAATCGTGGTTATGAATACAAAAGAGGATACACAAGAGAAGACAAATACACTTTCTAGTCTCTTTGGTTGTCATCCCATGCAGAGGACAAGCAAAATGGCTTTCTGGTTTTCTCTCTTCTTTTCAAGCCTATATATAGCTTCCAATTTTGGAATCCATATAGCAATATGTTTTGGCAATCATTTCTATCTCTGCTTTGGACTTTCTACCTTCCGAAGCACCCGAGTTCTTTACTAGGTCTGTATTATGTTCTTTTGTCTATTGAAAAAGGTACTCTACCAACTTTTATGGCTCATGGGGATGCCTCCTGTGCTCGAAGACCGTACCAAGGTGTGATTAACTTGGGCCATCCTGCGATGGCGCTACTAAATAATAAAACAATTGCTTGCTTCCTTTCCATAAGCTATAGCTTTTAGTCAGATTGGTAGCACAACGATCCAACAGGTGATATCCGAGCGAGGTCGCAGGTTCGACCATACCAGGGTGTGAATAACCTGTCCCGTCCCATCCCGCGATAATGCTACTCAATAAAGAAAGTGGTTGCGCCCTTTCCATCAGCTATAGCTTTTGGTCAGATTGGTAGCGTTACAATCCTACAATTTCAATAACAAGTCATATAATGACATATGGTTTATCATCATGCTTGCCGCTCTGGAACTTCAACTGGTGAAAGAAAGCTCATGCCCACTGATGTGGTAAAATATGACTGCCAATCAGAAGCCGACATGTGGACCTACTGGTGGTTGATGTATGGCCCAATGAGGCACTGACACGTGGCATTTGTGGACAAAAAAAGCGCCTGGCTGCAAGGAAATTGACCTATCATAGCAATTTCCATCTTGGTAAGGACCCTAATCAACTCTATAAATAGAGGAAAACGCTCCAATGTACGGATCTTTACATTCTAAGCCATTACTTAAGAGTTCTTCAGAGCATGGTTTCAAATTTCGGTTTTGGAATGCATTTCGATCCTCACCGTAACCGAAATTTCGGCCGAAATTACTGAAATTTAGGTAATTTAGGCCAAAATTTCGGGAAAATATTAAATAATGAACACAATCAAGATTTTTGGGTGAAATTCCTTAAATTTCGGACGACGGGAAAAACGAAATTTCAAAATTTCGGTCGAAATTTTGTATGTTTCAGGTATACCCGATTTCGGTTTTCGGTTTCGGTCTAGACCGAAACCTGAAATTTCGGACTGAAATTTCAATTTTCGGTCGAAATTTAAAACCATGCTTCAGAGAGTTCAGCTCATACTGCTGCCAGTGCTGACTTAAGTATCGTATCGGAGAGCATCCCCAAAGTCCCCCAACTCTGGGCGCCTACTAACTATTGATTGTGAGTGCAGATCATCACCTCTTCAGGAGTGCCATTGCCACAGACCTTCCTCTTTCTGTTCCGGTCAGATTTCTCCGGCAACATATTAGCGCTAGAAGGAGGTCGCCCTCCTTGAGGAAGTCACATCTTAGCTCGTTGAGAAACTAAGCGATGACACCCGGAAGAAGCGCTCAGAATACGAGTAGGGACACTCTTAGAGAAGTTTATACTCGAAGGGAAGGGTAGCCCTCTCCTAGGTGTGGTTCTCAAAACCCATCGCAATAGACCGAGAATCATCCGACAGGAGTTCCCCGGCCAACACAACAGGTCCAAGTGGTGGACGCAGGGGAACACATCGGTAAGCTGGCCATGCATGTTGCGAACCTGACTGCCCTAGTCCAGCAGATGGCAGGTCACAGTGTTGGTCAGCATCATGAGCAAAGGCAGCAACCGGTCGGCAACATTCCACGCCTCACTCGATCGCCACAGGATACATAGGAAGCATCCCCTCAGCCTATCATCTAACTAAAGAGTGGCACACCAATGCAGACATTACTAAAGCATATCTAGAGAAAGCTTATAAAAGGGTGGAGGAGTGGGCAGACCAAAACCAAGGCTAGAGATCGAGCTTCAAAGTTGGTGACTTAGTGTTGGCAAAACTCAACCCGAGCCATCTCAAATTCACAAGTGCACAAGGGATTGGTCCACAAATATGAAGGGCCCCTTCCTACCCTCGAATGAGTTGGTAAAGTCACCTTCCAAGTCCAACTCCCCGCTTGGCTGAAGATCCATCTTGTCTTCTATTCAACTTGCGTAAAGCTTTATCGCGCCGACCAAGAAGATACCAGCAGGAACACATCAACTCATGAGGAACCACATGGAACATCATTCATGAGAGAGTTGAAAGCATCATGGCTGAACACGTGGTGCCACGAGGAAGTTCCTGCAGAAGAACGATGAAGTACCTCGTGAGGTGGAAAGGCCTTCCGGACTCGAAAGCCAGCTGGGAACCCAAGGAAAAGCTCCACCTGTCGGAAGATCAAGTTCATGCCTACGTAGAGAAGGTGTCGATGATGGTGTCAACGTAATTGGGTGGGGGAGTGTCACAGGGCCATTTCGTCCAGCACAGGTGGCATGGCTTATGGCTCGTGACTTGTTGTGTTGTGTGCACATAAGCATGTAAGGCATAGGGCCTCAAAAGTGCTTTGTTGTGTCTTAAAGAGTGCAATTCCAAGTTTTTTGGAAATCACTCTTGGCCAAGGGTGTAGGTTGCTCCACCCTTTCACCCTAAAAGCTTGCTTGGCCATCGAGAGGTTCTTGCTAGTGCATATCCTAGCAGGGATTCCATTCTAGTCAACGGGTGCCCGGAGTCCTTTAGAATTTATAGTCTATTATAACAATTTATTGTACTTCACTCGTGGTTTAGCAATAAAGATTATTGTTTGCCTGTTTGTGCCCCAATGCTTCTTCTGTGCTTGTGACATTATCTCCCTTTTGTACTCTGCTTTGAAGGTTTAAGCCTTCCAACCTTGACAGACTTGCTTTGTAGCAAGACAACGAAAGTGTTGCACGGACCTCGTCCTCATACTGAAGGCCTGTGACACTTCAAGTGATGGAACGCGAGAGATCACATCAAGCGAGGACAGTCGTTGGTGGATTCTTACATTCAACAGGACAGAGAGATTATAACTCTAATCTTCAATATCCAAAATCTCAGGGGGGAAAACGTGGACGATAAATGAGAAGAGCCAAACTCTCTCCAATCTCACACAAAAGAAGAGTCTCTACAAATCCAAAATCAACAAAAAAAAATATGAAAATGAGGTAAGCATTGGCTTTACATAGGCAGCCTTTACAACAAACACTCAACCAACATAACTAATCTATGTAAAATAACAAAAAAGACATCACTTACAAGGAAAATCACAGCTAATGACTATCATTAAAGACATAACACTAACACTAATCCTAGGCTAGTGCAGTCCACATGTCAAGCTACATCAGCCACCGTCAAGGGTAAGGAGTAGGGAGCCTAGTAGCACAAGGATAGGACTGGAAAGCATAAGTTAGGTGAGGTGGGTTGGGAAATATCAGTCTCTACTATTGAATCTATTCAGGTATTGAGTCTATTCAGGACAAGGGACATTGGCCACAGGTCAATGGCTAGGCGAGGGCAATGTTGCTGATGGTTCTAGTCAATGACGATGATCGCTACCACATCCATGCACTCGAGTGGAGGACCCAAAGCATAAAGAATATCACAAGGATTTCCCTAAGGACAGTTGTGCATTGGTAGGCTTGGACTTAGCTCGAGAGGTCACAACTCCATCATATTGGATTAAGAGACATCGATGTTTAGAGAATGTAGGAGGTGAAACTTAAATGAGGATAGAAGATCTAAAGGCCATGATTGTTTGAGAGTATTGTATGGCAGCAAAATGATCATAGAAACGCTTACGCTTGTTCAAGTACTCTAGGATCAATGAAGTCCCTTTTGTCGCAATTATCTACTTCTGCATAATGCAAGATTCAAATTCTCAAGAATATGAATCATGAGGAACTTCAAGAGATCATTAGAATTACAAAATGCATGATACTTCAGCCAGGACACAAGTTGTGAGATCGGAATTAATCCACGCAATAATGAGTTGATCTTTGGTAGGTCAAGAATCAAAACTCGTTATTTTTTTTTTCCAAGCAGGGAGCTTTTTCTTCAATATCATCTCCATCCTCCACTATCTTTCCTATCTTTTTACTATATTTGGTAGTAGGTAAAGCAAGATCAAAAAGATGGTTAGGGATGCCATGAGCTCTGGCTCTTGGGAGGATCTCTCTCTCCAAAGCTAGGAAGTTCTTATGAGAATTTGAAGCTGACCGGATGAGGGATCTATTTTGAAATTTTGTTAATGACTACGCGAGGGATCAAATAAAAGGAAGACAATGAGAAAGAAGGGAACAATGAGGAGGATGTTTCATGAAAAAAAGAGAGAGATGGACACTGAAAAGACAAGACAACCCTCAATTCTAATAGTCAAGGATTTCAAATTTTCTTTTCTTTTTATATTTAAGAAAATAATAACAAAGGAGATTAAAAATAGAGGGGAATAATTTCTTTCAAAGACATTTTTGGGAGAAAGAGAAGAGAAATGGGCGAGAGACCAAACCACATGAATAGAATTGGTTTAAGGGTTTTCAAACTTTGAGAATTTTGAGAAGGAATTGAAACATGTCCCTGTTATCGCTAAATGAGTATAAATATAGTTAGAGAAATGTTAAACTGCACCTAACTAGAAGGAGGTCCTGTCTTATGTTAAGACCTCATTAAGTTAGATTCTAAAATGAGCCTCATTTAAGTTGTGTTGACTGATACCAAGACTGGAGGTGAACTCGACCAGAAGAAGGGAAAAGGAGTTGGGTTTCATACAAATCAAGAAAATCCTAAATGAGTATAAATATAGTTAGAGAAATGTTAAACTACACCTAACTATAAGGAGGCCCTATCTTATGTTAAGACCTCATTAAGTTAGATTCTAAAACAAGCCTCATTTAAGTTGTGTTGACTGATACCAAGACTGGAACTGAACTCGACCAGAAGAAGGGAAAAGGAGGTGGGTTTCATACAAATCAAGAAAATCCTAAAGAATGATAATGAGGAAAAGAAAGAAAGGAGAGAGAGAGAGAGAGCGAGCGAGAGAGAGAGAGAGAGAGAGAGAGAGAGATTTGATGGTTTGAAACACTTGAATGAGAAGGGACATCAAGAACAGGACAATAAAGGACTGGGGTTTGAGAAAAAACAGTGAAAGAAAAAGAGATAAATCAAAGAAATATAATAGAAACACATGGGATACCTCTTTCCATGATCATTTCCTACATTCCAACTACATTCCAACCACTGTGCACTTAATGCCTCCTCCGATACCATGTATAAAAATCCTTAACCATGAAAAGATAAAGAGGAATGAAGACTTTTACTATGTGAATGGAGAAATAATTTATTCATTCTAACATAAAATGAGTACAAGTGACATATATCAATAAATATGCTAAACACTATATTACCCTTAATGAAAGGCAGCTCATAGTGGATGACCATTTCTAACAGGGGACCCACATAAATCACATGGATCCCATATTTTCACGGGCAGGTCCTTTTCACAAAGGGAGGTAGGGGTCAACAGACAAGGTAGCGCACACACTACCACTTTTTTCTCCCAAAATGATAAAGCAATTATGATAAAAGAAGGAAATAGGAACATTTATTCGAATATCGTAGAAAACTATCACTAATAAGATGGCTTTCAATTCAAAAGCACTTTTTATTTACAGAAACTGGATAAATTGCCATTTATTTGCATAGAATGTGCATTTCAAAATCATGTCAAAAGTGGAGTCAGTTCAAGCCGCTACAGGATTTAGGAAATTGGATGGGTTACTTTTTGCACTAAACTAGAACTTCACAAACCCAACAAAATCAAATTTGAGTGTATGGAAACAGATTCATCAATAAATCAGAGAAGAAACAATTGAACACATAGCCTAAATGACAAAAAAGATGACAATCCATTAATACTGTCTGAAAGTCAGATTGAGATGTCCAGGACGGAGATTTGTTTCTTCAAGTAAGCGCCTTGGTGCAGTGTTCTCGAGAATGTGTGAAACTCCATGAAATATAAGCCTTGACTCACCACCAAATATTAAAACATCACCTGACTCTAATAGAACCTTCTCTGCCTCATTATGTCTATCAAATCCGTATAAGAATTCTGCTGAATCACCAACTGAGAAGGAAACAACAGGCAACCCTTTACGAATGCTCTCTTTGCTTTCATCTTTATCCTGCATTACGATAGATACATGAGAAACCGTTAGATAGTTCATGTAAAAAAATCCCTTATTAGGTAAACTATAAAAAAATAGTTGCCAAAGCCTGTGTAATGGCGAATGGAAGTAATAAAACAATTTTGGGAGCGCTAGAGATTAGCTTTGGAGATAGTCTTGGTTAGTCGAAAATCAAACTTCATGCAAAAATAACGGCGCTAATTATTGCTTCATAACTTCTGTCAAGTAAATGTACATGTACAAATATAAATACGCAACAGTAAATTTCTGCCAAAACAAGATCCAGATATTGAAAGAAACGACAAAATAACTTCTAAAATGAAGCTTCCAAAGACCAGGCGTCTAGACTTTCTGGTGGTTTTTCAATCATCATAAAATTAATTTTATAGTCAAATTTATTTATGCAGATGCATACATTCCTTTTTTTTGCCATTGTGATGCCTTTCTTATAATATATACAGGGAAGATATTATAATCAACAAATAATGTAACTGTAATAATAGTGAAATGATATTGCCCACTTTTACTTTCGGTGTGCGACCATGTCAGTCTCTCCTTTGTAAAACAGCAAAAGCAAATTAAATAAGATAAATGACGTGATTTGAAAAATGCCTAATTTTTAGACAAGCACAAGCTTATCCCTAATAATAACAACAGTAACGAAAATTAAATCCCCCCTCCTTTTTTAGCTTTAACATCAAGCTTAAATTCCAAACAAGAAAGGACAAAGTACAGAAAAGCGACTAAGACAAGCAACAAAGAATGAAACGGAAAATGTAAGAAACATATAAAAACAAAACAGAGCTAGAAAGAAGACTCATCCCTTCCTCATCCATCGGAAACTGGTAACTCACGATCAAAACCTACTTATCTACGCCACTTTTTGCTAATGAATTAGCTTCCAAGTTAGCATCTCTCCCTATAAAGCAAAAAGATATTTGCTGATTAGAAATTTGATCAAGAATCTGTTCAATTTAGTCTGAAAGTATCCATTGAAACTATCACCGAGATGTATCCACTTTATTACAGTGCATGAAAACCAAAAAAGAGCTATGCGAACAGCAGACTAATAACTTAATACAATGCTCAAAGCAAACTCGTTGTTTCAATAGAACCCTTTGTTAACAGGTCTTTAGGTCTTTATTGTAATGCCCAAGGGCATACTTGTCTTTGTACTTCACTCTTTATTATTTATATTACATGAGTGAGGAGGAGAACCCTAACTCAATCTTTTGTCTCATTCTTTACTTTCTCTCTTTTCTCTACCTCTCTCAACATAGTATCAGAGCTCTAGGGCATGGATGCCTAGGGCCTTTTTTTGTTTTTTTTTTTTCTTATTTTTCCTTCTTTTTTCCCTAACCCTAACCTTAACCTCCACCTCCATCTTCTCCATCCCTAACCCTAACCATAACCCCTCCATTATTTGCTACAGTACCCGCTACAGTAAATCGCTACAGATTGCTACAGTACCCGCTACAGTACTGCTACAGTACATCGCTACTGTTCCTGCTACAGTACCCTCTTTTCCACACTCTTCCTTGCCCTAATCTGATCCATCATAATCTCTTCTTCCTCTTTTGGGTCATAGCTATGCCCTAGATTTTCTTGTTCGGCTTGATCACTATCTTCATGGTGTTGTTCTGGATTTGTACTTACATCGTTGCGATGTTTGTGGCTCGGAGTTGTCTCGACTTTGTCTTTATGTCGTGAGGCTATCTCATGCCTCCCTTATGCATATGTTGTCCTCACGAAACCGCAGTCTAGTAGCTTGCTTATAGTCTTCATCTTTGTCTCTACTTGCTCGTTGTTGGTCCTCTTCAGTCTTCTTCCCGGTCTCTTATGGAAGATACCCCTCGTATTGAGGACCCTATTATTCGTACTCCAACTATGGCTACTAGTTCCCAGCCGCGTCAGGCTGCGTCGTCGTCTTTGTCTTCGGTGGATGCGTCATTCCCACTGATTACCACTTCCCGTATTGATGGATCCAAGTATTTGACTTGGAAGATTGCTGTGGAGACATATCTAAAGGCCCGACAAAAGATTTATATTATTCGTCGTGATCCCCCTCCTGAGATTGACCCTACCTTTGATGATTGGGATGTAAATGATGCCCTTGTTCGTACACTTCTATGGCAGAGTATGACCCCTGCCATTGCTAGCACCATAATGGATCTCCCTACTGCCAAAAAAGGTATGGTAGCACACTGCGGCATTATATTCTGGTGAGGGGAATGTCGCCCGTCTCTGCTACACTTATTCGCGCTGGATGGGTCACAGGCGCGGTGATTCTATAGTCCATGATTCCTACAAACAGTTTGTCTCCTATTGCCAACAGCTGGATGCTCTTATGCCTCTCACCACTGATTTTACCACGGCAGCCAGACAGCGGGATCAACTCTGTGTTGTTCATTTCCTTGAGGGTCTTGGATCAGAGTTCACTCATCTTCGACAACACATTCTTGGGTCTGGTACTGTACCCACTCTTCATGAGGTATTTTTACGAGCTCAGCAGTGTGCACTTGGCATTACTATTCCTACTCCCGTGGATGTCTCGACTACTGCTGCTTATGGAGTCGCTGATCGCCCTTCCCGGGGAGGAGGCACTTTTGGTCGCGAGCGTGGTCGCGATACTAGCCGAGGCGGACGTGGCGGCGGCCGAGAGGGTGGCCGTGGAGGTTGAGCTCAGCCCTATTGTACTCATTGTAGGCGTGAGGGTCACTATCACGAGACATGCTTTGATCTCCATCCTGAGCTGCGTCACACTCCAGATTCTCATCAGGGCCGTACTGCACATCTTGCCCTTCCAGATTCGCCTGCTCCTATTGACAACCCCTCACAAACATCACTGGCTACTCCGACCGATCAGATGGTCGTCTCTCGTGCCGACTATGATGAGCTATAGCGTTTCAGGATTGCCAGGCGCCCTCCTACTGCTGGTCTTGTTCAGCCAGGTAGTTCTCCTACTTCGTTCCTCTCTAGTTCTAGCTCCTGGATTATTGATTCGGGAGCATCTCATCACATGACAGGTACCCAGTCATCCTTACATGATTTTCATCATGTTGTTTCACGTTCTATTACTCTTGCTGATGGGAGTACCTCTCCTATCACTGGTGTTGGCAGTTGTTCCCCTTCACCAGGCATTACATTATATTCTGTGCTCCGTGTCCCCAAGTCACCTTTCAGTTTACTTTCTGTTATTCAATTAACAAAGCATCTTCATTGTTCTATCTCATTTTTTCCTTCATATTGTCTTTTTCAGGATCTCTCGACTGGGAGGATGATTGGCTCGGGCCATGAGGTGGATGGCCTTTATCGTCTCGGACTGCACTCCGTCCCATCTGATTCTACATGGCTCGGTCGATGCATACCAGTGGCATTGCTGTCTAGGTCACCCGTCTATGGAGCGTTTACGCAGGATTCCCTTCGTTCCCTCTTCATCTGTTAGGTCTTTTCAGTGTGAGGCCTATGAACTTGGGAAGCATCATCGTGTCCCATTTCCCTCTAGGACTGTTAGTCGGGCTTCACACCCTTTTGCTCTTGTTCATTCTTATGTATGGGGTCCTGCGAGGACTACCTCTTTATTTGGATTTCGCTATTTTATGGTCTTTATTGATGACTATTCACGTATGATATGGACTTATTTAATTAAAGATCGTTCTGAAGTTTTTTCTGTGTTTCATGATTTCTATGCTGAACTTAGAAATCAATTCTCATGTGTTATCCAATGTCTTCGCACTGACAATGCAAAGGAATATTTCTCTTACTCAAATGGTTTTCAGGAATTCCTCTTTTCGCGAGGCATTCTTCATCAGTCCTCATGTGCTCATACCTCTCAGCAGAATGGAGCGGCTGAGAGGAAGCTTCGCTCCTTATTAGATGGGGCCCGGACACTACTCTGTCAGATGCGGGTCCCTAAGACCTATTGGGCTGATGCTGTACTCACAGCATGCTACCTGGCGAATAGGCTTCCCTCTTGAGTCCTTGGTGGCACCTCTCCGTTCTCGATTCTTCGTCCTACCTCTGACCCTTTCCCTCTTACACCTCGAGTTTTTTGCTGTCTCTGTTTTGTCCACGTTCTTGGGTCAGGATTAGATAAGTTGGATCATCGAGCTGAACGGTGTATCTTTCTAAGTTACTCTCGGACCCAAAAGGGTTATCGTTGCTACAGCCCTCGCCTGCGACGATCCTTTGTCTCGATGGATGTTACATTCTTTGAGACTCAATCATTTTTTTGTCCGTCCATCTCGTTGGATCCTCCCCCTCTACACTTCAGGAGGAATCCTCGCATACTCATGTTCTTCCTCTTCCGGTTCTTCCTGATCCCATCCCTGTTTCTACACCTCTGGTGTCCAGTTCCTCCCCTACAGTTGATTCTACTGTTATGCCGACGTCAGCGCCTTGTGCAGCCCCTCTACCTCAACCATTGAAACAGTATCAGCATCGGGACAAATCTGCTGCTCATTCAGCCCCGCCCGAGCCATCATCATCTCAGCCGGAGATCCCCACTTATGAGGTACATTCTGACTCTCCCATTGCCTCTCGCACTCGGTCTCGCAGTACTGCTCATACCATTTCCTCTTTTGTGTCTTATAACTTTCTCACCCCTGTATTTCGTAGTTTTGTTTCGTCTTTGTCCTCTAGTTCTCTACCTAAGACTCTACAGGAGGCACTTGATCATCAAGGCTGGCGGCGGCTATGGATCTTGAGATGCAGGCCCTTCAGGCCAATCAGACATGGGATTTGGTCCCTCTACCATATGGTACTCGCCCCGTTGGTTGTCGCTGGGTTTATGCAGTCAAGCACCTTCCTGATGGCACAGTTGAGCGCCTTAAGGCTCGACTTGTTGCAAAAGGGTACACGCAGACATATGGGATTGATTATGGCGAGACTTTTTAACCAGTTGCGAAAATTCCTTCTGTCTGTGTCCTGCTATCCCTTGCTGGAATCATGGCTGGCATCTTCATCAGTTGGATGTAAAGAATGCCTTTCTTCATGGTGATTTGGAGGAAGAGGTTTGTATGGAGCAACCTCCTGGATATGTTGCTCAGGGGGAGAGATCTTCTCTTGTTTGCCGTTTGAGGAAATCCATTTATGGTCTCAAACAATCTCCGAGAGCCTAGTTTGGGAAGTTCAGTGCTACACTTATTCGCTTTGGCATGAAGCAGTGCGCAGTTGATCACTCTGTCTTCAGTTTTCAGTCTCAGGCTGGTTGTGTTCTGTTGATAGTATATGTCGATGATATCATTATCACTGGTAGCGATACAGGTGGCATTCAGAGGCTCAAATCCTTCCTTCAGACAGGGTTCTTTACTAAGGATTTGGGTCGTCTTCGGTATTTCTTGGGCATTGAGGTTGCCTGTTCGACTAGGGGTATCTACATCTCACAGAGGAAGTATGTTCTGGATCTTCTTGATGAGACAGGTTGTTTGGGAGTCAAGCCTGCCTCAACTCCTACGGACCAGAATATGAAATTACTCCCTGAGGAGGGAATCCTGTTAGAAGATCCAGGGCGATACAGACGCTTAGTTGGTAAGCTCATTTATCTTACTGTTACACGTCCAGATATTACCTTTGCAGTTAGCGTTGTTAGCCAGCATATGAGCTCACCTCGCACTTCACACTGGGCTGCTGTAGTTCAGATATTGAGATATCTGAAGAGTTCCCCAAGTAAAGGGTTGTTATTTGAGAGGCATGGGCACCAGAGAATTGAAGGATACACTGATGCAGACTGGGCAGGATCTCCGGCTGATAGGCGGTCTACTACAGGATATTGCACCTTTATTGGAGGTAATCTTATTTCATGGAGAAGTAAGAAACAAGATGTCGTGTCTAAATCCAGTGCCGAGGCAGAATATAGAGCTATGTCTCATACGAGTGGCGAACTCATGTGCTACGTTCCTTACTTTCAGAGATTGGATTTCCTCCTTCTTCTTCTCCAACTCAGTTATACTGTGACAACAAATCCGCCATTTACATTGCCACGAATCCAGTCTTCCATGAGAGGACCAAACATATTGAAGTAGATTGTCATTTCATTAGAGATTTGATTCAGCGAGGCTACATATCTCCTGTGTTTACCAGATCTACAGATCAATTAGCAGACATGTTCACGAAGCTTCTAAGTAGAGCTAAGTTAGTTGATAATTGTAACAAGCTAGGAATGTTAGATATCTACATTCCAGCTTGAGGGGGAGTGTTAACAGGTCTTTAGGTCTTTATTGTAATGCCCAAGGGCATACTTGTCTTTGTACTTCACTCTTTATTATTTATATTACATGAGTGAGGGGGAGAACCCTAACTCAATCTTTTCTCTCATTCTTTACTTTCTCTCTTTTCTCTACCTCTCTCAACACCCTTTATCCACATTGCTCCTAAGAAACCAATCTAAACAGCCCCTCATTATATCATATAATGTCTATAATCCCTACTGAACCTAGTGTTCCCAAACTAGATCAATCAAAATTCAACTTTAGGACATCAAGGGCAGGTGGGTTCCATAAGACGGTGCCTCTATCATTGAACATGTAGCTAGTCATGTAAAACTCCCACAATTTTCATAGCTCCAAACTCCTGAGCCCTAACCCTGGAACGATATATCAAACAAAATTTTTGTTAAAGAGTAGAATCTGCGATCACATAAATGCTTTTTCTCTTGCCCGTGAAAATTCTATTATCACCCACTTTCCAAATGGTCCAAAGTTTTTTGGGATCTTTCCCTACTATAATCTCCAAGCTGGCGATCCACAGCAACATATCAATAAGGGAATGTAGTTGTATCAAGAAGCATCTAAATTTTCCTTCAATAATGGCATGTTAAACTGCAAAGGTTGAGGCAGAAGAGAGGAACACGTCTACTTAAGTTATAAAGTGTTCTTTTAAGAGGCGGCCTCGGGTTTCTAGATAAATTGTGGGTTAAAAAAGTCATGAAGTGTTCTTTCTCTGGGGACATAAATCCAAAGATGATCAATGATAGTTCCTTTTCCTGAGTCTCTCCCAAGGACCAAGGATCATGTTACAACAGTACGGGAATGACTGTCGGATTCGGTAAAGTCCAAAAGAAAGATTCATGGCTTCACCTATATTTCAATCAATTCTCAGATTTACATTTTTTTTTTACATAATAGTATAATTAGAACAAGAATTATATTGAAAATTTAAATATGTTATATGAATGTTATATCCTCCCTGCGATCCGCTATTTTGAAGCAGTGATTTAAATACTCTGGGATATTTTCGTAAACTATTTTATGCCACATTCCCGCATCCTTGGACATGCTTAGATATTTTCTTTTTGGGAGATCCTTCATCAAATCTACTTCTATGCACATTTGAGCAGCATCTAAACGTGTTCCATTCAAAGTAGGTTAGGCGATTTTCAACATGTTTTCTACTATTCTTGTTAAGAGTGGCAAAATCAACCGAACCGATTCCGAACCGAAACCGAACTGAAAATTCGGTTTCGGTTTGGTTAAACCAAAACCGATTCAAATTTCGGTTTGGTTAAACCAAAACCGATTCAAATTTCGGTTCAATTTCGGTTCGGTAGAACCAAACCGATGATTGGTTCGGTTCGGTTTGGACAATGATAAATGTCTCCTTTTCATAGGAATGATAAATATGCCCCTTTTCATCGGTTCGGTTCTGTTCGG
The DNA here is from genome assembly GCF_043159265.1 of Tasmannia lanceolata. Taxonomy (NCBI): domain Eukaryota; kingdom Viridiplantae; phylum Streptophyta; class Magnoliopsida; order Canellales; family Winteraceae; genus Tasmannia; species Tasmannia lanceolata. The sequence goes on along the minus strand of NW_027518695.1, from coordinate 61,426,714 downwards.
TTTGGAGTGTATGATCGGTTAGGTTCGGTTCAGTTCGGTTCGGTTTGGAGTTAAGCATGTTCGGTTCGGTTTCAGTTTGGGGGTCAAACCGAACCAAAACCGAACCGCTGCCACCCTTAATTCTTGTAACACCCGGCCCCACCAAGGGTCGGAAATTTTATAATTTTAACTATATCTTGGTCGTAGATTCTCAGATCGAAGATCAACAGTTTAGATCTTCGATTGGAGCATTTCGGACCGTCAGATTTGCACTTAAGTCTGAACTTACTATAAATAGTAAATTCCATTTTTACTATAAATAGTAAATTCTGTTTTTTACTATAAATCGTAAATTCCGTTTTTACTATAAATAGTAAATCTATTTTACTATAAATAGTAAGAGGGTCACATGTTGACTCAATTTGAATTTTCTCTTTTGTTTCACTTAAATAAAAGATAATAATTAAGAGACCTAAATAGAATAGCCACGGACATTGCCGTCATTTTTTATTATTATTATTTAGTTTCTATTTTCGTTATTTTATATGTAGACTACTTTTTAGGCATCAAATCTCATTTGTTTAGTGTGTTTTTTGGTATTATTAGAAAGGTTTTTCAATTACCTATCTAAAGGGCCCAATATCACATGATTTGGATGTGTTTTGAGCAAGTTATGAGTGTTTTTAGGAAGGGGTATAGGTCAATTACGGGATTACTATTTTTGGTAAGTTTTTATCTTTATTTATCTTTGCTTTAGATTAGATGAATGGTTGAGATTAGTTCTTAACTTTAGGTTATCTTCTAGGGTTTCTTTTTCTTATAAATACACCTTATGAAAGCAATATAAGAGACTTTGAATATTGAATAGAATTGAGATTTTCTTTTGTGAGAGCTATTGTGGGTTGAACTTCTTCTTCTCTTCTCCTCTTGGTGGTTTGGAACCATCTTCTCTCATCTCCTCTCCTCTATTATCTTCTATTTCTTCAATCAAATCAGCACAAAGAAGGTTAGTAAATCAAATTTTCTTTTTTTCTTTGTTCTTGAACCCTAAAATACAAAAACCCAAAATTCATAAATCTCTCTCGTTCTTCAAGATCTCATTTCGAGACTTTGAAGGATTATTTTTATGATTAAACCTCAGCCTAAACACCCAAGAACCCTAACTTTAAACCCCTTTTGAGCCTTATTGAAAATTTGCACCATTTTCAAGCCCAAAAACCCTTTTTAAAGATCCATAGCCTAAACCTATGATCAAATCAGAGCCTAAACCCTAGATTAACCTTTCTTTTACCTTCTAAACCTTAACCTAAAATTTGGACAGCAGTATTAAACCAAAATCTCAGATCTGCCAAATTACCAAAATACCCCTACAACCCAAAACTGCACCGTTTTGAGCTTTTTACTGCTTCTGGACATTTTTTTTGTTTTTCTTCACTTGATATTATTATTTTCATGCTTGTGTGACATCTATTTCATTGGTACTTGCATTAGCTTTTAGTTCTTTTAATTGGTTGGTTGCGTAGGCCTATTTTCGGACTAATCTTTCTATTATCAATTCATCTAACGAATCTTTATCACTTTGATTGATTTGTATAAGGTTTAGTTCATGCTTAATTACAATCTTTATAATTATTTGTGCTATTTAAGTCTCATTATTGCTGCTGCCCATAGATTAATTAGGAGTTAATGCGGCCCTAGGTAAGTTAAGTGTTCTTTTAATTTTCCGTGTAAGCCTTAAATTGTCCTAAAGCCTTAATCCCATTAGAAGTGTAGGATTTTCCCTAAATTAGGTATTGTCCAGCATCAACTTGGTATAAGAGCACAGAGTTTTTTTTTTTAGGAAACCTTTTAGGGTGTTAGTCTAAAAAAAAGAGTTCAAATTTGTGTTTAGTTTCCCATTGCATGCTCAAAAGTAGTAAAGATTACCACACAATGACATCCAGTAATGAGACGTCGATTGAGGAAAATTATGTGGCTGATGGCTATATTACTGAGGATGAAGAATTAGAAGCAGAAGAAAATTCGAACAAGGTTGGTTTGATGAGATGTATCATCACACAACCAAAGGCGGATGAGGACTGGAGAAGAAGCATCTTTAACACTTTCACTAAACACCAAGGCAAGAACTGTAGAGTTATCATTGATAGTGGAAGTTGTATGAATGTAGTTTCTCCCAGTGGAGTTAGCCGAATGGGACTTAAACCCGAGCCACACCCAAATCCATACAAGGCTGCTTGGGTTGATCAGTCAACCATTCCGGTTACCCAAAGATATCGTGTGCCTCTTCAATTCTTATCATACACCGACACAATCTGGTCTGATGTAATTGAGATGAATGTTGCTCACATTTTACTAGGACGACCGTGGTTGTATGACAGAGATGTTGTGCATCACGGGAAATCCAACACATATTCATTTGAGCACAAAGGCAAGAAAATTACTTTGCAGCCATGCCCACCGCAACCATTCAATGTGGCTTAAAAGAAGGACGTAGCTTCCACTAGCAAGTCCAAGAAATCCTTAGGTATTCTTACTCAAAAGGATCTTGAAAGAGAGTGTAAAGAGTCTGAAAAGATTTACGCTCTACTAGCAAAAGAGGATTATGTCCTCCAGAATGAGGCCGTTATTGAAATTCCTCCTGAGGTGAAACCGTTAATGAAAGAATAAGGAATTATTTCTTGAGGAACTACCAGATGAACTACCTCTTATGCGAGACATTCAGCATGCCATTGTTCTAGTTCATGGATCCTCTTTGCCGAACTTGCCCCACTATCGCATGAACCCCAAAGAACATGCCGAGTTAAAGAGGCAAGTAGATGAACTTTTGAGCAAAGGCTTGATTCGAGAAAGCATGAGTCCATGTGCGGTACCCGCATTACTTACACAAAAAAAGGATGGAAGTTGGCGCATGTGCGTCGATAGCCGAGCCATCAATAAGATCACTGTCAAGTATCGATTTCCAATTCCTAGACTTGACGATATGCTTGACATGATGGATGGTTCCGCCATCTTTTCAAAGATAGATCTAAAAAGCGAGTATCACCAAATTAGAGTTCGAGTTGGTGACGAGAGGAAGATTGCCCTTAAGACAAAGGATGGTTTATATGAATGGTTAGTTATGCCTTTTGGCTTAACAAATGCACCAAGCACATTCATGAGAGTAATGAAACAAGTGCTTAGACCATTCATTGGCAAGTTTTTGGTTGTTTACTTCGATGATATCTTAATTTATAGTAAAACCAAAACTGCCCACTCGTCTCATCTTCGAAAACTAGTTGAGACACTTAAGGGAGAGAAATTGTACGCCAACCTGAAAAAATGCACATTCTTCAGCAATCAAGTTAGATTTCTTGGGTTTGTCGTTTCAGTTAGAGGTGTGGAAGTTGATCCTAAGAAGGTTAAAGCAATTGTTGAGTGGCCAGAACCCACTAATATTCATGAGGTTCGAAGCTTCCATGGATTGGCAACATTCTATCGGAGGTTCACTAAAGGGTTCAGTTCCATTATGGCTCCCGTGACGGATTGCATAAAAAAGGAGAGTTCAAGTGGACCAAGAGTGCCACAAAAGCATTTCAAGAAGTTAAGAAGCTCATGACTGAGGCCCCAATATTGCCTCCACCAGACTTTTCTAAGGTATTTGAGGTTGCATGTGATGCATCTGGTGTCAGAATTGGCGGTGTTCTAACTTCTACGTTAAGAGGGACGCCCAGTTGCCTATTTTAGTGAAAAACTTAATGAGGCTAGGCAAAAGTATACCACTTACGAAAAGGAATTTTATGCAGTAGTCCAGGCTTTGCGCCATTGGAGACACTATCTGCTACCACAAGAGTTTGTGTTGTACTCCAACCATTAAGCACTCAGATATCTTAACTCGCAGAAGAAATTGAAACCAATACATGCGAGATGGGTAGAGTATCTGCAAGAGTACAATTTTGTCCTCAAGCATCGTCCAGGTGTTGACAATACAGCTGCAGATGCCCTCAGTCGTGTCACACTTCTCATGACTTCTAAAGCCTTCGAGAAGATCAATGCCTCATGTGAATTTCAAGTGTGGAGTCATGTTAAGAACTTATTGAATTCCATGAGTATAGAAGTCATTGGTTTTGACAAGATAAAAGATGAATATGTCAAATGCCCAAACTTTAGAGTTGTGTATGCTAGCTTGAACGATGGACATTCCGATTTACGTTCTGATTATTTAATGCGAGATGGTTATTTGTTCAAGGGAACTAAGTTGTGTCTGCCTCATACCTCCTTACGAGATTTTATGGTATGGGAATTACATGCTGGAGGAACTGCCGGACACTTTGGTCGAGATAAGACCATATCATTGGTTGAGATAGGTTCTATTGGCCTGATTAAAGAGAGATGTTGCTAGGATTGTTAGCCATTGTCGAACTTGTCAACAGCCAAGATGCATTAACAGAATACGGGATTGTATACTCCATTTCCAGTACCATATGCCCCATGGGAGGATGTGAGTATGGATTTTGTTTTAGGCCTTCCGAGAACTCAAAGAAGACATGGTTCTATATATGTAGTGGTACATAGGTTCTCAAAGATGGCTCATTTTATCCCTTGTTCTAAGACATCTGATGCTTCTGCCATTGCTCGGATATTCTTTTCTGAGGTTGTGAAACACCATGGTCTCCCAAAAACAATTGTGTCTGATCGTGATGTTAAGTTCATCAGTCACTTTTGGAGAACCTTGTGGAGTATGATGGGAACCGAGTTGAAATTTTCTTGTGCTTACCACCCACAAACAGATAGTTAGACAGAGGTCATTAATAGGAGTCTAGGGAATCTCCTTAGGTGTCTTGTTGGTGACAATCTTTCTAGTTGGGATAGAGTTCTACCTCAAGCTGAGTTTGCCTATAATAGTTCTATGAACCGTAGTACAGGTCTTTCCCCTTTTCAAATTATCACAGACTATTCCCCTAGGAAACCAGTTGACCTTATTCCTGCTGTAGCTAGTGCCAGTTCTAGAGTTTCCGAGTCTGCCGAGTCTTTTGCGCAGCACATTCGAGACTTACATGCGGAAATAAGAAGAAAGATAATAATTAGTAATGAATCTTACAAATCTTATGCAGATGTACATCGAAGGTTTCAAGAATTCAAAGAAGGTGATATGGTAATGGTAAGAATTAGGCCTGGACGTTATGGTAAACGTGTAGTTAGCAAACTACATGCTCGTGGCGCAGGACCTTTTAAAATAATTAAAAAGATTAGTGCTAATGCCTATGTTTTAGATGCAATAATCTCAGTGGGTTACACCAAATGCATTTGGGATAGTGCAACAATTGGACCGAACTCAACTCAACTAAGCCTTTGTCTGAAACTAGTTGGGGTCGGCTAATGAATACTTCAGAAAATTTTCATGAAGAAGGTGAAATAATCTACCCGGCTCAATTTGACTAAGTCTAATCCTAACACTAGTTGGGTTCGTCTACATGGATCATTTTCTTCAATTCTCTCCTATCCAAGGTCATGTTCCCTATTATGTTCCTAGCCATGAAGTCTTTCCTCATTGTTTCTACCCAAGTTGTTTTCGGTCCGCCCCTACTACTTTTTACATTGGCATGGAGAAATTAGAGAAAATCTGCCATGGCCCGTCTCCTATTAGATTATTTGGGAACCTAATAGACTTGAACATTTACCATGGCACGAAATTAAAAAATATCTTTGCATATGATCCTACTTCAAGAATTGCAAAGCTAGGAGAAACTTAAATTAGGTGAATGTGAAGAGTTAGAGGAGGTATTTCACTACGAAAAGGGGATCACAGAAGATGGTTATGCTATTCCTACATCGCCTCTCTCTACGTTGAAAAGAATGGAATCATAATGTATGCCAAGCTGTCATGTATGAAAGGAGGTCATGCCTCCAATTGGAACCCTCCACAACCTAAAGAAGTTGTTTGATGCAATGCAAGAGCTTGAGATGTCTATTCTCCCCTGTTCCTTCAACAATTGGAGATACTTCTTATTTGTCATTGCTCAAAATTGGAAGGAGGTGACATTGCCGAATAGGCAAGACAAAATTTCTCCTCATTGCCACATCCTTTAACCTTCCAAAATCTACGAACAATAAACATTGAAATCTGCCCTAGGTTGAAGGATCTCTTCTCGTGGAACATAGCACGAGACCTCCACCAGTTGGAACATCTCATTATAGCCGAGTGTGAAGAAATGGAGGAGATAATCAGTGTAGAGGAAGAGGTGCAGGAATTGGGAGTGGTGGATAAGGAGCCCTCTCCCTCAATTATAGACTATACATTTAAGTAAACTCCCAAAGCTTAAGAGTCTTCTGCTGTCGCAATAGAGGAGGGTCCCAAGTATTTCTCAATTTCCCTTCGTTTCAATCTATTATTGTGTCTGATTGCCAAAATTTAAAGATTTGAGACCTTGTTTTTGTTTACACACCTTCCAGGACAACTGAAACTCATGCATTTCTCATTGTTCTCCAACAGAGGTTTCCTCCACAAGATTGCATCATCTCAGATTTATCACTCACTATGCCCACTCTTACCAGATATCATCTAATTTTACGTGTTGCTTAAAGTTATAAATTGAGACCTTGCTTTTGATGACACCCCCCTTCTTCCAAGATTAACTGAAACTCATGCATTTTTCATCGTTCTACAACCAAGGATTCCTCTACAAGATTGCAACATCTCATATTTATCACTCACTATAATATGAACTTGAAAAAAAAAGGACTGACAGACATATAACAAGATAGAAGATTAAGAAAGGCCTTAATCAATCTAACCCACCCAAGAAGAGAAGAACTGCCTTAATCAATATAACCCACCAAAGAAAGGAAGAAGCAGCCTCCCAAGCCGTGATATTATAGTGGTTAGTCCAAGATGTTGAAGTTCTCTACTGCAATGAACTTAACAGTCAATAGCTTTGTTGGTTTGTTATCGACAGATAATTACTACAGGACTTATAATGTTCCCTTGTGATTGCTACGTAACTTTGTAAAGCTCTTCAAACTTAAACTTTGAGGGAGCCAAATGTTGCTGCAAAACAAGACCCTAGAGCCCCTTGCTATGGGCTCTTGATATAATGAAAGCTAGCACGGATTTCTATCTTAGTTCCTTTTTGGTCGGTCAACCAACTAAATTCAATTCATAGAGGTGATAGATGACATAAACGGCCCTACTTTAGATACACTAAACATAACCAAAACTACTCCACTTGAGATGAAATGTGGAATAAGAAAAAAATACCCTTAAAACCAGAGCAAAGAATATAAGAACAAGTGTGGAGGAACAAATCTCTAACATGGTCATCTAGGGTGGAAGCCTAACAAAAACCATTTTTTTAGCATATAAAAGGGCAAACTCATATTTAGCATTTCTATATCTATACAAAAGGATATGTTTAGTTTGTTGTAAAATGAACATTTTTGTAGTTTCAACTCATTGTTTTCCATATCATTCACCAAATATTCTTGGAAGGTATAATAGTAATTACTCTTTTTTCTGCCCCTAGTTGTGAGAATTTGTTGGCAATCTATATATATAAGTAAAGCTAAATGTGGGAAGCTGAGGCTGTGCCACGTGTCACGCCCTCTGCAAACCACATTCAGCTTTACTCAAACGTTGAAATTGAATGCAGTGGGACCCACGAGACTTTAATTACCGTTTTCACACGTTTTCCTCTAACACATAACGAAATTTGAAAACCGTGTTAAGGGGATGTGGCACCCGGATTTTATAATTATTAGATAACGTTCCCTACCTGACTTATTTCCATAAATATAGGTCAGCACCAGACTTTGTATGCTAATAAAATTTGTAGCAAATCTGGTCCACGTAGGACGACACAAGTCCCTCCCACCTGTGAATTTCTATCTCATCAGTTCAGTAGGCCTGTGCGGTTGTAGATAAACCTCGTAACCTTTCGAGCCCTGTCAATTGTGCTTCCTATTAGAGGAAACACATCCGCTTTGCCCAGGTGCTCTAAGATCATGTCTAAATAATGGGCTGCACGGGGTCCAGAAGAAGGTGTTATATTTGATTTCTAATGTCTTCCCAGGAGCTTTATAACTTGGCTCACTATTAGTTATAAACTGCACTACATTTTTCTGACCTACCTCCAAAACAATCTCATCAAAAATTGCGAACAACGCATCAGCATTCTTCACTATGCCAGATGCATTAATGGATTTTAGTAAAACTACTCCTTTAGGACAGTACACCAAAAAGTTAATTAAGGCACGTTGTCTGGTGTATGTCCATCCATCGACCATAATGCTACAACCACTGGTTCCCCATGAATTCTTAACCACCCCAAGTAGTTGCTTAATTCTTCTATAGTTCTCTTCAATATGCCCCCTCCCTTAAATTGTGAAAAGTAGGCACCTTATAACTTGAGCCTACGACATTTATGGCATCAAACATCGGCTGCCAATATGGTGAATTGGCAACATTGAAGGGCAGGTTGACATCATAGCAAAGAATGCCAACTGCCATATTTGCCGGATCAACGGTTTCTTTTGTTGCTAAAGCACTCTTAATGCTTGGCTGGGATCCGGGGGTTGTTTGTGGTGCAAAGAAATCTTTCAACCCCCCTACAAGACCCTTCTTTTTCCTCTTTGCCCCACTCGGTTCTACAACAGCTTCTTTCCCCTTACGCCTAGGTGCAGGTAGTCTCATCGGTTCGTCCTCATCCCCCTCCTCCTCCTCCTCCTCCTCCTCCTCTTCTGGTGTGGCATAAAAACTACCCACATCTGCCCTTGTTACACTTTTCCTAGCCCTTTCTTTTCTCATTTCGCCTAACATTTACCCCATTCTCAATTTTACATCGGCATTCACTTTTTTACATGCACCTACTTCGCCAGGAACACCCGCTAGATGTTCTTTAAACCGGGTTATACCTCCCCCCTTTATGAGTTTATCACAAAAGGTGCATTTAACACAGTTTTGTTGACCTGGAATCACTAGGCCATAAGCCCATGCCGAGTCATCTGATCTAGCAGCTGTGGAACCAATAGATAAGCCTCCTTCAAAAGAACTTATATTTTAAGTTGAAATAAAGAAAAAGAGTAAGGAAATGAAACGAAATTAAATCAAATAAAACTTTAACTATCCTTACGCCTTTTGGAGGAAAGATAGTAGGAGCCTTCAAAGATAATAAGGTGAAGAAGCCGTAGGTTGTAGGAGATAAGCTATTGTCTTTAGTGTAGTAGAGCTTATAGTTGTAGGAGATAAAAGCCTTTGATCTTGAGCATGTAGTGGAACTATAAAAGCCTTTGAGATAATCTTTGTAGTCATAGAAGTGGAGACTTGTAGTGTAGTTGTATGTAGTTTAGAAGATAAGACTTGCAACTGTAGGAGAAGATGGTGTAAAAACAATGGTTAGAGGGCAATTTATAGCTTTTGGGGTGCAAAAAGACGAAAAATGCCCTCCCAACAACTACAAAACGGTCATAAAATGAGGGTAAATGTGTAAAAAAGTCCCTAACGGCCGTAATTTTTTTGATTTTTCCGCCTTTCCAGCAAATTCCGGACGAAACAGGGTGTTTCGCCCGGAATGCGAAACAAAAAGGAAAAATAGGGTATTCTATTCTGGAATCCGAACCGGAACCGGAATTCCGGTGCGTTCCGGCTGGAACTAAACAGAATTCATAACTTGGGTATGTATACACCAAAGGAACTACGTAAATCTTTTCCCTCGCATCAAATGCGACGAATCTAGTCCGTCCATCCAATCTAGTAAATGCGGGACCCTTATCCAAAGGATATAAATTGGTCATTCGAGTTATGAGTGGGATCGTTGCAGGGATCTGACGATCGATCCTGCAGAACCTCAATAATGGGCCCCACTGTGATTTTGCTCGGTAGTCAATAACTACAATCGCATTGGGTCGGTGGCCTCCATCGAGACGTAACCCTGAAGATGACCGTCAAACCAAATTACTCCTAATTTGGTGTCAATGCATACAACAGTGCTTCATTCCCCACCTTTTCTCCTCCCCTATCCTCCCCATCGAAAGATCTTGCTCATGGCAAATGGAAAGAGTTGTTTGGAAAAAGTCCTTCCAAACCGGTTGACACCTCAGTTCCCTCCATTTCCCCCATTACCTCTGAAGATGGAGTCCAAAAGGCAGCTTTTAGGGATGGAAATTTCAATGAAGCAAAAACTAAATGGGACAAATGTCTCCTTGGGTACTTCTTGGGTCGCAGGCCTTACTACTTAGATTTAAAGAACCATCTCTCAAGAATATGGCAGTTAAAAGGGGAGTTTGAACTTATTGCCCTTCACAGCAGTTTCTACATTTTCAAATTCAACTTGGAGGAAGATTGCACTAAAGTCATGGAAACTTCCACAACATATGGTGGGAGAGCTCCGATATTGCAAAAATGGTCCCCGGGCTGCGCCCTTGAGAAACTGAAGCTCTCTTCGATTCCAATATGGCTAAATTCCTGGCTCTGCATCTCAAATACTGGACCTCCACTGGATTAGGTAAACTAGCCAGCATCATTGGCAAGCACCTATATATGGATACGCAAATAGCTGAGTCCTCAAGGCTAAAATATGCCAGATTATGTGTTGAAGTGTTTGCAACCTCTCCCCTTCCAGATATCATCCATATTCAGACCCCCACAGGTGATGAGACCCAAGTAGTTGAATATAAATGGAAGCCCAATCCATGTATCCCTTGCCAAGATTTCAGTCACTCCACTAATAATTGCCCCCTGATTTGCCCTCAGAGATGCCCTCAAGCTAGTCAGATCACAAAGAGTCAATGGGTTGTAAAAAGCCTAGCACAGTGCCTGATAAGGTGGGTTTTACTGCCCCATATCAAAGCAAGGCTCCACCTCATATCAATGAGGATGCGGATTATGCTCAGACTCGGATGAACATCAGAGAATCTTCTAAAGGAATAGAAATTGGATCCGGATCTCCGCAAATTAGGATCCAAAAAATAAATTTTCGGCCCTTCAAGATTTGGACCTCACCCCTTCCAACAATGACCCTCCATCAGCTCCCCATTCCCCTGAAGGTCCTTGGAACATAGTTCAAAACAAGAAGGATAAAAAGGAAAATCAGTTGCTTCCCTCCTTCGGCCACCTTCATCTTGCGTGCTCCCATCCATCTCTCCAAAATCAATTTCGATCTCTTCCCCTGGACGCCGGGTCCCATTTCGTGGGCTCATTCCGGGAGGTTTGAGATCTTGAGATTTGGCCTGCTGTGTTGTTTCTGGTGCTGCTTGTTTTTGGCTGCCTGGTCTAGGCTGTGTTGTGTTCTTTTGGTCTCCTTATATCGTTGTTGTTCAGTTTTTTCTATTTTGTTGTGTTGTATCTGCTTGTTTGGGTGTCCCTTGGCCACCTTGTTTGGTCTTTTGTTTGCCTCCTCTACAGATGTGAGGGGGGCTTGCTCTCCTGCTTTCATGTTGTATCTTTGTTGATTTTTTAATATATCTGGTAGGGGTCCGCCTAACCCCAGCTTGCCCAAAAAAAAAAAATGCATACAACAGTCAAGGGGGTGAGAAGGACTACCCTAAATTCAATGATAAGACCTGATAGAAGATTAGGGAAAGCTTTTTATCAGCCCATTATGCAGAAGCTTTGTTGAGCCGGTACGATAATTCACGACAACTAGTGAAGAGTATGAATTTTTCAAGCTAACAAGAGTTAGCCTAGTTGAACTGAACAACAACTTGTTGCTTGCTAGGTTGGAAGCATTCGAATTCAAACTCATAATGAGCATGTCACCAAAGAAATTTGGACCGTTAAAGAAGGTTATTTATTAGCCGTTAAAGTTGAAGTAAAACTTGGGCCATTGGCACATCAGAAAGGCCGTCACCAACAAGGAAAGACATCTAGTGCCTCACGAAGCACTAAGGCCCTTTTTCGTTGCTCGGAGTGACTTGGAGAGTAGTGGAATAAGAAGTCAAAAGGGAGTAGACAAGCATAAAAGGTGTCTAGAATTTCCACTCGGAGAATAGTGGAAAAGTGGTAAGTAGTGTTTGGTTGCGCGGCAATCCTCTCGGAGAGTAGTGGAAAAAGTAGGGGTGTCTTTACCAATATAGAGTTTGGTAGAGAGAAAGATAGAGAAGAGAGAGAAAGAGAATAAGAGAAGACATTTTCCACTTTTCTTCTACCCAAAAACACCATTTTGGTAAAATTTGGTTGGAAGATGAGACGATGGTACATTAGTGCCACATGGGCGCTATGTAGGGAAAAAAAGCAATGAAGATGTCCCAAACATGTATGGGAGTCAAATGGAGTTTCAATGTAATATTGGCAACCAAACATGGAATCGACATTCATTGGAAGTTCATTGGCATTTTAAACTCCAATGAATGTTGAGCGTTTGAGCAACCAAACAGGGCCAACAATCAGTTGACCAAGACTTCAGCCCATACCAAAGCTAAACGACATAAATGGATTTTTACCCTTTTATTTGTTGTTTGTCTTTGAAACAGCACCATACCCTTCTCTCTATATTGTCTTTCATTTGGGTATGTGCTTGGTTTTGTTTTAAGTTTTAATTTAATTTCAAAACTTGCAATTTCCATTTCTGCTGCACCAAGTGGCAATTTCAAATGAAAGAATTTGGCCCTACTGGGTAAATGGTTGGAGAAATGGGGAAGAAAAGAAGGCTCTTTGGGGTGGTGTGATTTCAGCAAAATAAGATTTGGACATGAAAATGACTCATCATGGAAAAAGTTCTGGTGCTTGACTGCTTGGAGATCCATATGCAAGGTTTTCAATAAACTAAACGAGGATATTAAATTTAGCATAGATATGGGCAATGAAATCAGATTTCGGGAGGATATTAACTGTCGAGATTCTATTAATGGATCATTTCTCAGTAGGAGTGCAACTCGGGTCGGGTTGGGTCAGGTTGAAGCCAACCTGAACCTAACCCGAACCCAACCCGACTCTTAACCCGAGCATTGTCAACCCGACCCAACCCGACATGTGATTTTTCCGACCCGAACCCAACCCGATTTCACAAAACCATGTACAATGAAACATTCCAACAAACAGAAAATTCAAGACATGGCGCCTAAACGAAGGGAGAATCGATCAGAAAAATCTTGGCAAATCTTTACATAACTAGTAAAAACATGTTCCACGGAAAAAAAAAAAAAAAGAAGGAAAGAGGAACATTTATAGGCGAAAAAAAGGAAAGATTAAAGAAGCTTGTTGGAGGGTTTGGAGGAGAACCCATCTTAGATTTTGAGGAAAGTTTGCAAAGGGGGCACAGATTAGGGTTTGCAAGAGAAACAGGGTGTTGGAGATTAGGGTTTGGGTTGGAGAAGAAGCTTGAAGGAAGAGGTTCGAGCGGGGGGGGGGGGGGGGGGGAGATTTCGTTCGGCAGAGGAGCCTGTTCTTGGTTATGGTTTAAGGAAGAAAGGGGGATGCAAAAGAGAAGAGATGGGCCCCATATCTGGATTTTCTTGGAGGAGCCTCTCAATCCTTTTCTATTTCTACACCACCTCTGATCTCCTCATCACCACCATCAATCATCTTAGACATCGTCTTCCACCTTTGATTCCAAACCCTTATTTCGGCCATTAGTCTGGTTGGGGCCGGCGCATTTGCCATGAGGAGTTTGTAGATAAGAAAATTCTTTGGAGAAATGAGTAAGGAGTCCTAGATCCTTGGTCCTCTTCACTTGCTTTCTACCCGCTCGATTCAAGCACTTCATCAAAGCTCAACGGGGACAGCGCCATTCGGCTCCAAAGCTTCTCAATTTCTCAACAATGGCTAAAGGTCTTCGAGCAGGAGGCCGTGGAGACCGAATCTAGAGGCCGTGGAGACCAAATCTAGAGGTTGTGGAGAGAAGTGAGGTTGTGGAGGCCAGATCTGGAGGCTGTGGAAGGTCCGTAGGTTACCGGATTTGGAGACCGTCTGGAGGCCATTGAGGCCGGACTGACTAGAGGTCCGTCGGGGCTTGGTGGCGGTGCTCCACCAAAGATCGGGCGGTGAAGATGGGTTATTGACCAGAAAATGGGGTGAAGAAAATGGGTTGTGGTGGACGTGGGTTTAGATCTTGAAGTAGATGGTGGTGGTGGTGGCTAGGTTTAAAAGGTGGAGATGGATGGCTTTTGTGGACGGGATATAGGATGGACTGGAGGTGCTGACCATGAAGAAGGAGGTGGTGGCCGGCAGGGATAGTTGCCGAAAAAGACTACCGGCTCTCTCTCTCTCTCTCTCTCTCTCTCTCTCTCTCTCTCTCTCTCTCTGTAAATGCAGGCGAAGAAGATGCCTTGTGTACGTTAGAAGAAATGGCTATCGTGCACGGTTAGGGGCACACAATAGCTCTAGGTATTCAAGCAGAATTTTTGAAAATCGAAATCGCCAGCTAGGATGAAGTGGAGATGTTTGCGTGGCATGGCGGACATATATTATGACTTGATGGGGCCCACAAATATGGCACTTTTGTTTAGATCTGATACAAGTTAGGCTATTGGGTAATGTAATAGGGAATGGAGATGGGTAGTATATAACAGATATGTAAGTTGATCCTACTATATGTAGGGGGCGGTACTGTTGTAGCCTGTTAGGGAACAACTCGTCCCTTATTTGGCACTTTTAGGAATAGCAAATGTCAATACCAAAAAAAAAAGATGTAGAGGAGAAAACCTAACAAACAAAGAACCAAAAAACCAGATGCATAAGAGAAAAAACCAAAATTGATAGAGGAAGAATACCTAACTGAACCTAGACCTCTTTTTTTTTACTTCTTTCGCGGGTTTAGGGTTAGAGGAGAGACAAAATCAAGGTCCTCTTCTTTATTTCTTCTTCCTAGGTTTGAGGAGATAACAGGGAGAAACAAAATCTTCTTCTTCTTTCTTTATTCTTTCTGGATTTAGAGTTGGTTGAGATAACCAGGAGAGAAGAAGAGATAAATGTCAAAAAAATATTAACTTTCTTGTGTGGTTGGTATACACGTGGAGCAAGATGGGGAATGGAACTATATGTGGATATTGGGATATGCAAAAAACAATTAAAAGGGAAAAATACAGTTACACCCCTCAACTTTCTGACACATTCAACTATAACCCTGACTTTTAAAAGTCACCAACTACACCCCCTGAGGTTTCCATTTGTATAAGGTAGACCACCTTACTTGAGGGTCCGTCCACATATCAAAAGGTTAGGATGATCCTATGGAGCTGATGTTTTGGGCGCACCCTATCAATGGCAGGGCCCATCAAATGAACGCTTTGGATCATCTAAACAATGTGCATTTTGGTAGTGTTTGGATTTGGGTATGGGTTTGTAAGGGGGTATGGGGTCTTCATTATATCAAAGGGTTAGGATGATCCTATGGAGCTGATTTTTTTTGGCACACCCTATCTATGTCAGGGCCCATCAAATGAACACTTTGGATCATCCAAACAATATGGGCACACTGTGTTTTTGGTAGTGTTTGGATTTGGGTATGGGTTTGGAAGGGGGTATTGGGTCTTCATTAGCATTGATAGTGTTTCAAAAGAGGGGGTCTACCTTATACAAATTGAAGCCTTAGGAGGTGTAGTTGGTGACTTTTAAAAATCAGGGTTATAGTTGAATGTGTCAGATAGTTGAGGGGGTGTACCTGTATTTTTCCCGAATTAAAAAGGAGAGAAAAGAACGATGTTATGGGCTGTCAAACTTTACTTTTACAGATGTCAAATACTAAAATGTAAGGCTTTACTTTATTGATAGCTGTCAAATACTGATATGTAGGCTTTTACTTTTACTGATAGCTGTCAAAGATTAAATATAGACTTTGAAAAGTAAATCCCGCCATTGCCTTTTGGTACAATTTCGAAATATTAACTTTTTGGCATGGATGATCCGGGTTGGGTTGGGTTGGGTTGTTCATGCCTCAACCCAAACCCAACTAGAAATAAATTCGGGTCAGCATTCTCTAACCTGAACTCGACCCGAGTTATTATTAGCCCAACCCAACCCAAGCCAAAATCAGGTTGAACCCGACCCAAGTTGCACCCCTATTTCTCAGGTTTACAAGTGCTTGTGATAAACAAACATGTGATGATGGCTCAGTTGGATTACTCAGAGGGCAACAAGGTGTGTTGGAATTGGTCCTTAAGAAGATTTTTAAAAAGATGATTAAAACACTTTCATTGATCCGGCAAAAAGGATGGAGGAAAGATACATTTCAGCAAGGCAACCAGACAGATGTTGGGTTTGGTGATCGAGGGGAAAATTCTTTGTTTGATCTTTCCTTCGTATCCTATCAGGGGTTTTTGTTTCTATAAACACCCATTTGTGCTTGAAGAGCTCCAGTAATACATGCGACCCTCAAAGTTAGTTGATAGGAGATTAGGTTGACTACTAAGTTAATTCATAGGAGGTTAGGTGTTATATGACCCCGAACAAAAGATAATGCCAGAATGGCATCAATTAATCACAATGACACATACCACAAGGCTAAAGGATCTAAGGAAACTAGAGGAATTCTAAAGAAACTATTGTCACTAAAATACAAATAAATTCATTGGATTTTCATCTCATAGAATAAAAGGTCAAAAATCTTATCACTATCAACATAAAAGGTGAAATTAGAAGTACACAAAGCAGAATGCATAATAGCTTCGAATTAATCTAATGATTTGCAGTTCTGTTTACAGGACATGATAAAGCAATCAAATGCAGAATAACAAAACAAGAAAAATCTTACTTGATCAAACACACGCAATATCAGAAATTATTATGGTAAACAATGGGAAAAACTAATTATGAATCCAACTGCATACCTGATGGAGCCCTAGCTTCCCATTTCTCGTATAGAAATTGACAATGCAAATATCATGTGACATACTAGGAAGTATATTTTCCGCTGGATGCAATTTGGAGCTATTCTTAAGAAAGGCATGAGAAGTTTGAATTGCTCCTTTAACTAAATGCTTGAATTCATCTGGGATACTAGGAGCCTCTACACCTTCAATTTCGCGAAAGGTGTCCTTGTACAACCTCTCTGGATCCCAATTTCTACCCAGACACATCATCTGCAGACGCAATTTTGCACCAGTGCTATAACCAGGTTGATAGAACCCTCCTGAACCAAGGCCAAGTTCTCGGCATCTTTTGATAATTTTAACCTAAAAAAAGTAAAACGATGCAAATGGATTAATTAACAGAACACAATATCTTAGAAGAATCCACAAAATTGAGAAATGATAGTTCATGTTTGTAATTACCAAGGAAGTAGGATTCTTCCCTGGGAGCCTTCGATTCCCGCTTCGATTCCCGCTTTCGATTCCCGCTCTGGCAACCTTGGTAATTACAACTCACAAAACAATTAAGTTTTGAGAAAATTAAAATGCAAAACATATGGACCCTGTGGGTCAAAATAAGGATGGATTAATGGTAATACATAAGGGTGACATTTGATCATAAAAACCTTTATTGCTACAACTTTGTTGATCTGAATCTTTTCACAAAAAGGTGCAGCCTTCTTGTGCAACCAAAACCAATTGTCCAAGAAAATATTTTAAACTAGTTTAAAATCAAATCAGAATGAGGTTAAGATCCCCTTAAACTTTATCTTCTTCACTGCCTTTTGAGGTTTGTGAAGGAAAGGACATTAAGGATTTTCAATGGCTCTGTCAAGTGACGTTGAACCTACAAGATATAGACATCTGCTAGTATTCAAGAAGTTACATTTTGTTGTTATACACGACTTCGTTGGGATGGCTGACTCGATGTGAGCAAGAGTAGGGCACAAAAAATGAGCCTGGGATACACACAAGCTACAGAGTGAGGGATTAGTAGGGAAGATTATTGAGAGAAGTGGGTTTACACACTCAAGAACAAGGAAGATGGCAACATTGATAGGTACAATGTACTTCTTGTACATAAAGGTTATTGTTGGGGTTACACGCGAAAGCAAATAGTCCCACATCAGATAAGTGAAGTGGATGGGGATGGATTATAAGGGAGTGGGCACCCTCCCTCTAATGGCTAGCTTTTAGGGATGAGTTCTATGTGGTTAAATTCCCTGACAAGTGGTATCAGAGTTGTGGTTGGAGCGATCGTCGAGGCCAGGTGGAGTAATCTGAGATGGCCAAGAAAGATTCTTGTTCGAGGTTGAGAGATACACCGAGAAGTGCGAAGTAATCTGAGATGGCGGTAAAATCAATTTCTACTCAGTTCAACATTGACAGATTTGACTGAAATGGCAGTTTCACCCGATGGCAGATGAGAGTGAAAGACATCCTAGTTCAACATGAATTAGCTAAGGCGTTGAAGGGTAAGGATGGGAAGCTAGAGAAGATGACGGTTACCGAGTGGGCGGTCAGTACGATTCGGCTATGTCTGGCAGATAGTATTATGTTTAATGTTATGGAAGAAGAAGATGCGCCTAAATTATGGGAGAAGTTGGAAAAGCTTTATATGTCAAAAATCTTGGCCAACCGGTTGTATCTAAAGCGGCAATTGTACGGGTTGAAGATGCAAGAAGGCGAAGATCTTCTGGAACACATTACGGTGTTCAACGGGCTTGTGGATCAACTCTACAAGGTTGATGAAAAGTTGAAGGAAGGTCACCTGACAGGGGATTGGGATAAGGCAGGTCAAGATCTAGGGTCGGCGGAAAGGGCGTGCAATGTTACCGCTGCAAGGAATATGGCCACATCAAGCGGAATTGTCCAAAGCGAGCTGACCGGGAGGGCAATGATGCTACGAATGTTGTGGTGGCGGTAACAGATGAGCAGGGTGAAGAGTTTGGAGACGTTCTCATAGTCTCTACAGGTAATCACATTTCTCCTCATGATGAGTGGATTTTATATTTAAGGTGCTCTGTTCATATATGCTCTAGGAGGGAATATTTTGATGCGTTCCAGGAGACAAGAGCGGGTGTAGTGTCCTTGGGTGACGGATCTACTTGTGACGTCACGGGAGTTAGGACGGTGAAGATCAAGATGTTCTATTGAGTGGTTCGTACTTTGAGTGGTGTGGTGTATATCCCAAAGATATGGAAGAATATAGTGTCACTTGCCCGGTTGGACTCCAGGGGTTGCAGGTTTTCAGTTGCAGGTGGAGCCATGAAAATCACACATGGCTGTTTGGTTCTGATGAAAAGAGAGAAGTGTGGCAGATTATATCGTCTGGTCTGGGACACGGTGACTACTGTTCCTAAGATCTCGATGGCTAGTTTGAAACAGGGTAATTATGTGGGTCTCTTTCGCAGTTGGTGCAGAGACAGGTTTGCAGGTTGCAGACGATGGTGAGAGGATGACAGTACCTGCATTGAGGAGGATGGATCGAGATCCCTCTCCAAAGTTGACTAGGTGAGTCAACGGGTTGGCAGCTACACATGTGCATTTGCCGTGTTGATCGAATCGAGAGGAGTCAGAACCAAGGTAATTCGAGAGTGTGTAGCTGGTACTTTGGAAGGCCAATGGTGGTTTGCGGTGATAGCGGGCGGGTGGTGACATCAACGGAAAAATCTTCAAGTGGCTGGGAAACAAGCCAAGGTGGAGATTGTTAGAAAGTTGCCTTGTTTCCCAAGGTATGTTGGGAAGTTGCCTTTTTTTGCCACAATTGGTGGGAAGGCAGAAACGTTGTCTTTTTCCAGGTTTTGTACAAACCTATAAAAAGGATCTTGGTTTTATTCTCTTTCGGAAAACGGCAAGAGTAGTGAGAGGCAAGGGTTGTAGCAAGCGGTTGTTGGGGTGTGTTGGCTACCCCAAAGGGGAGAGAAAAGAGAGAGAGAGAGAGAGAGAGAGAGAGAGAGAGAGAGAGAGAGAGAGAGAGAGAGAGAGAGAGAGAGGATGAGAGAGACAACGGAAGAGAGAGAAAGAGAAGGAAAAGGACGGAGAATGTTTATTCTTGGGGTCTCTTCTCGGGTTCTTCTGAAGGTATCTTCTTAGGTTTTCTCTTGGGAATTTTCTCGAGTTTCCTCTTGTGTACGGTCTTGGTTTGAGAAGCAAGTAAGGGGTTGCGGGTTGCGGGTTTTGAGACTAATCCATTGTAATCCTTGTATCTTGTTTTTCTCATAGTGGAAGATCATGTTTCTCACCCATGGAGTCGGCTTGGCCGAACCACGTAAAATCATGGTGTTCATGTTGTGGCTTGTTTGTTACTTTTACTTTTCCGTTTAATTTGTGCACAATCAGATTGATTTGCCTGGCGGATTTTCTCAACAAGTGATATCAGAGCTTAGGGCGTGGTAACCCTGGTTTGCCTCTGAGGGCGGGAATGTCCCTCAGGGAAGATCTCAGAGACCCCGATGTAGTATCTCGTGGTTCCCACGTTGCCACCGCGTGGAGGGGCGAGATTGTCCACGTTGCTTCCGCGTGGAGGGGGAGATTGTTGGGGTTCCACGCGAAAGCAAATAGTCCCACATCAGATAAGTGAAGTGGATGGGGATGGATTATAAGGGAGTGGGCACCCTCCCTCTAATGGCTAGCTTTTAGGGGTGAGTTCTACCCGGTTAAATTCCCTGACAGTTATAATAAACAATAGGGACTATAATATAAAGAGATTGTTAGTCTTTTGTTAAAAGTACCATCGTTCGATTGCTTATAGCGTTAGTAAATACTTTGGGGTGGTCCCTATCTCCCTATGTCACAAATATCGTTCTTGGGAAGGGAAAATCTAAGGATATATTTTTTATTTTTTATTTTTTTGGGTTTATATTGGGGAAAGAAGGTAAAAATAAAATTATTTAAAAAATATATAAATAAATATAATTTAAGAAAAAATATAAAATAAAAGTATCATAAAATATATCGGGATAATATCGTGATATTATCGCGATAATTTATGATAAAAACGAAAATATTCCTATAATATTAAGATCTCGAGATTACTTTGGGATTTTGTCGTTTTATAAAAATGTCGCGATAAAAAAGTGATATTTTGAAAATATCGGAGATATTTGTGACGTAGCTATCTCATATGGATGTAAAATCTGTTTTCTGATAAGGTCATCTAAAGGCAGAAGTTGACATGGAACAACCAGAGGCATATGAAACGCCAATGGGATATGGTAACCAGAGCATGGTTTCACCAACTTCATGAATCACTAAATAGACTAAGAGTATAAAAAAAATCAAACAAATCCTTATTTCTGAGCATGCTCAGTCATGTATGGTTCTCATTTTGGTTTAGGTTGATGCTATAATTATCATTGGGAGTGCCGATGATGAAACAAGGGTCCCGGGGAATTACATTAATTCATTAGTGTTGTAATTAAACACAGAGGGACTATGCCTCAAAGAAAATAAATATCAGATTGACTATCAAAGTTCAACATAATGAACTGTAAGTTGGTTCATACCCCATCAGTTTATAACAAAAAGATCGCCTGTGAGGGAGGAGGAGAAGAGACAAAAGCCATCCTCTCATCTATCGTTAGTATGGTTGCAGCACTACAATACCTTCCACTAAAAGGACATGATATTGCATATGTTATAAATTAGGTCAGTAAACATTTATATGTTTCCAAAGAGGGAGATTTACAAGCAACTAAAATGACTACAATACAAGGAGAACAACGGACTATCGGTTGTTTGATGGAAGACTCCAAGGCCAAGGTGTTCTGATGGAGGGGCATTTTGATAAAAACCGGGTAGGTGATCCTGATAGCAGGCCACATATGTAGGATAGTTTGTTAAAGGGTAGGTTTTGATCCCTTTGTTCTGGGAGGAATAGCCTCCCAACTTATTGCAGTGGGAAAGTTAGGATGGAGTATCATACATACACATGATTCACAGGGTTCAACGAGCAATCGATATTTCACGATCAAAGGTTGCTTTGAGTGCCATTAAAAGTCTGGAAATCGATATTTCACTATCAAAGGTGAAGTATCCTATATTTCTTACCTTAGAGAAACAGTAAACAAAGAATAGTATTAGGTCTAGTATGGAAGCAGGGTATAGGCCCATCGCATCTCTCACTACAGAGCTTTCAAGGATGTGGAATTTGCTAAAGATTACCTTTTCGTGATAATTTGAGTGCCATTAAGATGCCACAGAATCAAGTTCTTCATGTGAGAACTAAGAATGTGCCAATAAATTTCATTTAATCCATGAGAAAGTAGAGATGGGTGAGATTATTCTTGTAATAGGAAAAAACATAACCATATACAATCATCATTGCAAATATAAGAAAAATAGACAGTCTCATAATATTACCAGATAATCTTGATGATGCAGTAAAAATCCAATAAGTTTTGCAAGACAAACATGTTAATAAAGGAATGGTACCTGGCCACTATGACTGATACAATTTTTTAAAAGAATCATTCCGGGCTCCAATGCTTGGACACAAAGATCGTTCTCATAGTGTTCAAGTTCCTTCGTTTCTTCCACATCCTTTGTCAGCAAAGGAGACTTTACTTTCTTCGGCACTCTGTAGCAAATGTCAAAGCGGGAAAACCCTGAAGGATCCTCGCGAAAGGGAACCTATGAACAAAAACAAGCTTTCATTTACAGATCCATCATAAAAATAAATAAATAAATAAAAAATGTAAGCCTAGTTGCACATCACAGGCCACTTTAGCGGTGGCATGTGGAAGTAGGACCATTGATATTGTAGGCCAACATGAGAAATTTTCGGTCTCATGCAGAACGAATGGTCCTATCCTCTTGAACAAGAGGAACTTTTATAAGTTTTTTCTTTCAAAAAAGATTTACTGGGTAGCGTCCTCGTCCTCCCGTATTTCTACATGAGCTAGTGATTATGTACGACTATTGAGATCTCAGATATATTCCGGGATGGCTATCT
The DNA here is from genome assembly GCF_043159265.1 of Tasmannia lanceolata. Classification (NCBI taxonomy): domain Eukaryota; kingdom Viridiplantae; phylum Streptophyta; class Magnoliopsida; order Canellales; family Winteraceae; genus Tasmannia; species Tasmannia lanceolata. The sequence goes on along the minus strand of NW_027518695.1, from coordinate 61,404,024 downwards.
TGATCGCATCGTCTCCTATGGTGATTAACACAGTGCTCGTTATCATGGTTTTAAATTTCGACCGAAATCACAAAAACCCAAAACGGTATTTTATTTCGGCCGAAATTTCAGAATTTCGTCGAAATTTCGATTTTTCCGAAATTTCACCCAAAAAACCTGTTCTTTTTAATTAATTTAATATTTTACCGAAATTTCGGTAATTTCAGCCGAATTTAATATAGAATAAAATAGTCTTTTCTTTGTATCGTCGGATTTCGGCCGAAATTTCGGTCAAAATTTCGATTTTCAAGGGGTCCGAAACCGGTAGCAACACCGAAATTTAAATCCTTGCTCGCTGTGCAGATGTCATGTATTCTGGCATTATACAGCACACTGATGGACTAATTTGCGCGACGCACACGGAGTCGAATTGCGTTGTTAGCTCAATGGGCGTGCAGGGAGCAGTGCGCCCCAATCGGAGTTTCCGAGGCAACTCCCCAAACAAAAATTTTTGGTTTTACGCTATAGGTTATTTCGATAACTTTCTTGATGTAGTGGCATTTATATATAAGCCGCATATTAGAGTTATGAATAGTGAGGTTTTCTTTGAGTTTTCTAAGCCGGGGAGAGTTTGTACCCCTAAACCAAAAAAGTGAAACTCCTCTCCCATGGGCGTAGGCATATGTTGAACCACGTAAATCCTGTGATATTATCTTGTGTGATTGTTTTTCCATGCATCTCTTTTTCTTATTTGTTGTACAGTGATTGATCCTACTTTGAGAGAGACTAAAGATCTCTTGGTTTTCTACGCTTATGTATCAGGATTCAAGTTGTCAATATGAGTTGTTTCTTTAGAAAAAGGGTGGAGACTTTCATCTAATATAGTATGTGTACTGCAGTCTCTGCCACAACTCTTCTGGTTATAGTTAATCTGTGATGCCAGGATGATTTGTTGAAAAGTATACCAATAAAAAGAGTTTTCTTTCTTGACGTATTAGTCATTATTGACATGAGTCCAAAGTGGGGGTTACAATGGAATCAGATTTGATTCGTCACAATATCACAAACATTAAATTTGAACGGTAGTAAGTATTTACAATGCGAAAAATCAGTTCGTGTTTTTTTAACTGCCCAGAAAAAATCAAGTATATTCGATGAGCAAACCCTTGGGAAGTTCCTCGGCATATGATGAAGGGATTCACCATGATGCCCAAATCATGACTTGGTTACGGAATTGATGGACCCATCAGTAAGCTACAATGTGATATTTTTTGGATAGTACCAAAGAATATGGGAGACCATATGGGAAATGTATTCATCAAACACGAACATTAGTTGGACATACCATTTATTTCAAGAAATATTTTCTATATAAATGGGCAATATGTCTCTAGGAGAGTATTACTCTTCCCTGCGAGGAATGTGGGAGAAACTTAGTCTCTATCAACTTCTCACGCCTGATGTAGAAGTTCACTGTCAATAAAGTGAGGAGTTCCGAGTTGCTAAGTTACTATCTGGTCTTGGCCCAGAATATGAACAGGTGAGAGCACAGATATTAGGATGATGAGATATTACATCCGTTACAAAGGTGTATGTTCACCTTCAATGAGATATTAATTTTTTTTAAAACAAAAAAACGGGTATCCAAAGGAAGCAGTACATGTTCTACCCTAATCTCCTCAAGAAGTGGTGGTTTCCAAGGCAGACGTGCTCCATGAGAACATGGTCACGATGGTTCAAGACAAAGTAGAGGATGTGCACCACGTCAATGCACACATTGTGGTATGGCAAGTCACCTTGTCGACACTTACTGGGATATTCATGGAAAGCAAGCATGGCCTAATCAGGCCTCTACTGAAGAGGATATACCGCCTTAGCATCCGGGCACCAAATCACCATCAGTTCACACTTCAAGAAAATTTATTGTTATCACGCTGGCAAAGATGTATAAGTAGGGGTAGGAGCCCATAAACACCTCAGCAACACACAGGTGGTTGGGACGGTTTGTTGCTATACTACTGGCTGGGGCAGTTAATCTCCATCTCAACGGGTATGACTTTACGGATCGAAAATCTCAAGGAATGTGGTTATTTAGTTTGGGCATGCAAATAGCAATTACACATGTGTATGTGTATGTTATGTGAATGTGCACTCAAACAACCCTAAGTTCCACATTTATTTGATTATTTCTATAGAAGATTCTAACAACCCTAAGTTCCGCATATAAATAAAAATGTTAAATTACAACCATCAAAATGCAATTCTATAGAAGATTCTAAATATTAGTCAAAAATAACAACTCCACAGTTATTTCTCTCGACTTCTTAATACCAAGATTAATATCAACTTTAACCAAATTATGGCTCAAAACCAAACCCAACATCGCCTAAAGCTCTGACAACCACATGCACAAAAAATTGCCAAAACAATCACCATATTGAACTCTTTTAAAGAGCTAAGAAATAAAAACTGGACCAACTGTTTTTAGTGTTAACTTACCAACTTCTCCAATAGCTTAAGCTGTTGAAGAAAGGCGTTATTTATCTTTTACACTTTAACACTCCCCCGCACGTGTGGCCTACTTGGCAAACACGTGGCACATGTGGTCCTACTCTGGGCTGACCATCGCATGTGGATTTTTTGCTATCCGAGAGGTTTGAACTCGAGACCTTTGGCTCTGATACCATGTTAACTTACCAATTTCTCCAATAGCTTAAGCTTTTGGAGAAGTTGGTAAGTTAACATTTAGTTCTGTCTCTTTATTGCTATGTTACAAAGTACTATTCATAGCATAAATTGTTCTAACAAAAAAAAAAGCACATTGTAAAGCGCAACTTTAATTTCCATATACACCTACAATACAATCAACCAAAGCAAGTCTCTAAGAAATTAATATACATTAAAATAAAAACTTTAGGGCATGTCTGGCAACAAGGAAATTTTTTTCATGATAATTTTAGTTTCTGGAAAAAAAAAATCATGGTGGCCATACATGCCCTAAATGTCGCAACAAATATCCTAATATTGCATTATTTTTTGGTAAATGATAAATCCGCTCCCTTTTTTAATTTGGACAGCCCCCTCTACTGTAAAAGAGTAGTCATAAATACACTAGAGGGGGCTGTCCCAAGTAAAAAAGGGGGGAGAATATATCACATGCCTATTTTTTTATACAACAAAAAGCCCAATATCTCCAAAAGCTCAAATAAACATTTACCCAAATGATTACCAAATTCAATCTCTAAAAGATGACCCATCTCCATTTTTTCACTATATGTTAGGTCTAAAATTGGTAACAAGTTATGGTAGGGCCGGAAGGGCTGATCTGGCAAGCCACAGCTGAAGGGCTAATGGAGTCCTGCGCTGCACAAGGGCACAGACAAGGATACAAAGGGTCAGAAGACCAACCCGGAGTGGTGCTCTGAACGGGCGCTTCGACACTCAAGTCAGTATGAGCAGGAGTGCAGAGCAATGTCAGAGCAAAGAGCTTAGGGTTTTTGATCTCAGATCCCTCACCTTAGCACAAGTGAGGGCTATTTATAGTGATCCTGAGCCACCTGTCCAGGACAGGTGGTAGCCCCTGTATGGACCAGGTTTCATACCTAGGAGGGGCAGATGGAAGTCCCCGATTGGTCCAGGCGTCATACCTAGCAGGGACAAGTGTTCGCTTTGCAGTGGTCCCTGTGAGGGCCACGTGTCAACAGCCGATTGGTTGCCGATTTTGGACCCCATCAGTTGCCCCCTGGTTCTCCGAGTCGTGACAGTGGCTAGGGGAAGCAAAAAGAGGGTTAAAACAGCATCCGGCCGGCCTTAAGGCCTCTGGGCAGCTGAGGCCGGCCTCAGACTGGGCCAGAAGATAAGACTTGCAACTGTAGGAGAAGATGGTGTAAAAACAATGGTTAGAGGGCAATTTATAGCTTTTGGGGTGCAAAAAGACGAAAAATGCCCTCCCAACAACTACAAAACGGTCATAAAATGAGGGTAAATGTGTAAAAAAGTCCCTAACGGCCGTAATTTTTTTGATTTTTCCTCCTTTCCAGCAAATTCCGGACGAAACAGGGTGTTTCGCCCGGAATGCGAAACAAAAAGGAAAAATAGGGTATTCTATTCTGGAATCCGAACCGGAACCGGAATTCTGGTGCGTTCCGGCTGGAACTAAACAGAATTCATAACTTGGGTATGTATACACCAAAGGAACTACGTAAATCTTTTCCCTCGTATCAAATGCGACGAATCTAGTCCGTCCATCCAATCTAGTAAATGCGGGACCCTTATCCAAAGGATATAAATTGGTCATTCGAGTTATGAGTGGGATCGTTGCAGGGATCTGACGATCGATCCTGCAAAACCTCAATAATGGGCCCCACTGTGATTTTGCTCGGTAGTCAATAACTACAATCGCATTGGGTCGGTGGCCTCCATCGAGACGTAACCCTGAAGATGACCGTCAAACCAAATTACCCATAATTTGGTGTCAATGCATACAACAGTGCTTCATTCCCCACCTTTTCTCCTCCCCTATCCTCCCCATCGAAAGATCTTGCTCATGGCAAATGGAAAGAGTTGTTTGGAAAAAGTCCTTCCAAACCGGTTGACACCTCAGTTCCCTCCATTTCCCCCATTACCTCTGAAGATGGAGTCCAAAAGGCAGCTTTTAGGGATGGAAATTTCAATGAAGCAAAAACTAAATGGGACAAATGTCTCCTTGGGTACTTCTTGGGTCGCAGGCCTTACTACTTAGATTTAAAGAACCATCTCTCAAGAATATGGCAGTTAAAAGGGGAGTTTGAACTTATTGCCCTTCACAGCAGTTTCTACATTTTCAAATTCAACTTGGAGGAAGATTGCACTAAAGTCATGGAAACTTCCACAACATATGGTGGGAGAGCTCCGATATTGCAAAAATGGTCCCCGGGCTGCGCCCTTGAGAAACTGAAGCTCTCTTCGATTCCAATATGGATAAAATTCCTGGCTCTGCATCTCAAATACTGGACCCCCACTGGATTAGGTAAACTAGCCAGCATCATTGGCAAGCACCTATATATGGATACGCAAATAGCTGAGTCCTCAAGGCTAAAATATGCCAGATTATGTGTTGAAGTGTCTGCAACCTCTCCCCTTCCAGATATCATCCATATTCAGACCCCCACAAGTGATGAGACCCAAGTAGTTGAATATAAATGGAAGCCCAATCCATGTATCCCTTGCCAAGATTTCAGTCACTCCACTAATAATTGCCCCCTGATTTGCCCTCAGAGATGCCCTCAAGCTAGTCAGATCACAAAGAGTCAATGGGTTGTAAAAAGCCTAGCACAGTGCCTGATAAGGTGGGTTTTACTGCCCCATATCAAAGCAAGGCTCCACCTCATATCAATGAGGATGCGGATTATGCTCAGACTCGGATGAACATCAGAGAATCTTCTAAAGGAATAGAAATTGGATCCGGATCTCCGCAAATTAGGATCCAAAAAATAAATTTGGATCCGGCCTTAAGGCCTCCGGGCGGCCTGGTCCGGCCTTGAAGCTTGGCCTGAAGGAGCACGGCCGGACAGGAGCCTCTGGGCTATCCAGTCCGGCCAAAATTTGGACCTGAAGTCTGGCCGGCCAAACCTCCTGGGTGTCACGGCCAGGCCTGGCAGATCCTTTGTCGCCTAGCGATTGCGTCATATCCTGTCCGGCTTAGGCTGTGGACGGCCAGGCCGGGCAGGTCTTTTGGCGTCTAGCGATTGCGTCATATCCTGTCCGGCTTAGACTGTGGACGGCCAGGCCGGGCAGGTCTTTTGGCGTCTAGCGATTGCGCCATATCCTGTCCGGCTTAGGCTGTGGACGGCCAGGCCGGGCAGGTCTTTTGGCGTCTAGCGATTGCGCCATATCCTGTCCGGCTTAGGCTGTGGACGGCCAGGCCGGGCAGGTCTTTTGGCATCTAACGATTGCGCCATATCCTGTCCGGCTTAAGTTGTGGATGGCCAGGCCGGGCAGGTCTTTTGGAGTCTAGCGATTGCGCCATATCCTGTCCGGCTAAGGCGCTGGACGGCCAGGCCGGGCAGGTCTTTTGGCGTCTTGCGATAGCGCGCGCCATATCCTGTCCGGCTAAGGCGCTGGACGACCAGGCCGGGCAGGTCTTTTGGCGTCTAGCGATTGCGCCATATCCTGTCCGGCTAAGGCTGTGGACGGCCAGGCCGGGCAGGTCTTTTGGCGTCTAGCGATTGCGCCATATCCTGTCCGGCTAAGGCTGTGGACGGCCAGGCCGGGCAGGTGTTTTGGCGTCTAGCGATTGCGCCATATCCTGTCCGGCTTAGGCTGTGGACGGCCAGGCCGGGCAGGTCTTTTGGCGTCTAGCGATTGCGCCATATCCTGTCCGGCTAAGGCGTTGGACGGCCAGGCCGGGCAGGTCTTTTGGCGTCTAGCGATTGCGCCATATCCTGTCCGACTAAGGCGCTGGACGGCCAGGCCGGGCAGGTCTTTTGTCGCCTAATCACTTTGGAACTTGTGCCTCGCATTTAATGCGGACGGCGCATTTAATGCGGTAGGTGACGTGGTGCACTCCGGCTGGTGGGAAAAGGGCGGGATTTTTCCCGCTCTTCCCAACCTATATATACCGGAGTTTTACTCCTCATTTTTCACTTTTCACATTTTACTCTCCTCCTCTTCTGCTCGGCTATTCAAGTTTCTGCCCGCTTCGGATCAGTGAGCCCGGAGATCTTCGGTCAACACTTCAGTTCGGTAATTTCTTTTAGCTTTTCTTTTCTCCCCTTTTAATGTCTAGCACTAGTTCGGAGTCGGACTCTGGCTCAAAGGAGCCCGGTTCGACCAGTAGTATGGGGTCCGGGGCATCGGAGAGGACGAGGCCGGCCTCTCCTACGGAGGCCGGTGTTGAGGACCAAGAGATAATAATTGTAGACGAGGAGAGCGGGGACGAAGTGATTGTGGACTTAGACACAATCCCGGTCCGTGGGGACGGATCGCACCGGGTAGAAACCAGCGGCGACGAAGAAGACGTTGAGGCAGTAGTTCCTCGTCGCCGCGCGCGCCCGTCGAGGTGATAGCGGAGGCACGGATGGAGGCCAATCCGCAGTACAACATCGGGGCCCTGCGCGAGGTGAACCGTCTGGAGCCGGGCAGACTTCAGGCCGTCAGGGACAAATACTGTATCCCTGATCGGTACGCTTTGAGGGCGGCCGTTGAAGGGGACCGGGCCAGCAACGATAGTGCAGATCTCTGCCTATACGAAGAAGCCTTCCGGGCCGGGCTCAGGCTTCCCTTGCATCCGTTTTTTGTCGATGTGCTGAGGTACTACGGGCTGGCGGTTACACAGGTCGTGCCGAACTCTTGGAGGACGCTGGTCGGCTTCCTTTATTTTTTGGGAGTTCGTCTCCGTAGGAACCCCACCATGCCCGTCTTCAGGATGTGTGCGCACCTGAAGAGGCACAAGGAGGGCGGCTGGATCTACATCAGCCAACGGCCCGAAGTAAAAATGATCACTGGCATACCTACTTCCATTCACACATGGAAGAACATGTTTTTCTACGCTAGGGACACCGAGCCGGGCTCCCACTGGCCGTTCTCGTTGGAATGGAGAATGCCGGACACCCTTCTCCTTAGTCAGAAGCCAGCCCTTGAGGGTTACGACCACATGACCTTCGCTCTGATCAAAGAAGAGCTGAAGCGTGGTCAAATAAACTGCTCGGAGTTCTCCGGGGAGGCCGACCTGGTAGCGCTCGGGATCAGTCGTGCGACGCCGGCACGTACGTAGACTCTTTAGGCCAACTTTTCTTTTTTGAACTGTTCCTTCTTTTTTTTTTATAGTTCTAACTGTGTTCTGTTCTCACGTTCAGAAATGGTGAAGCAGATGTCCATGCTAGACAAGATCAGGCAGACCTCCCAAGTGTCCCCAACGCAGGAGCAGCCCCAAACCAAGGGCAATAAAAGAAAGGTGCCGGAGTCAACTCCGGCAATGGCCGCACTGGCCGAGCCTCTTAAAAGCAGCCGGGCGACGCATAAGCTTTCCGTCAAGTCGAGCTGGGCAAATCTCGCCGGACAGAACTCCGGGTCTGCAGGGGTGACAGAGCCCCAACACGGCAGGCCGGTTCTGGGCATCCCTGCCGCCACGGCGGCGAGAGGCGACAACGTCTTCCGCCCGAACTGGGCGGTGCAGAAAACGGACACCGGCCTGGGGGATAGCCGGGTGGCCGCGGAAGTGGTGTACCAGGGCGTCCTCCCACGCGACCGGCGGGACGTCGAGAATGAGATGCCGGAGACCTCCGAAGCGGCAATCACCTCTGCCCTCTATCAACTCCAGGTGTACTCAAGGGACATGGCCAATAAGCGTTATCTCTTCTTTGAGACGCTCACACAGATAGAGTCCGAGAAGAGCCAGCTCCAGAAGGAGAAGGACGGGCTTGTCGAAGCCGTCCAGATCAAAGAGGCTGAATTCAAGGACGAGCTGCAGAGGGTCAAAAACCAGGCCGTGCAGGATCTCCTAGATGCGAAGGAGAGAGCCGGTCAGAGGGAGAAGGCGGCTATCAAGGCGGCCGTGAAAGCGGCAGTGAGGGAGGCCGTGAAGGAAACTGAGAAGAGGAAGGACACACAGTTCTTCCACCTGGGCCTCCAAGCCTATAAGGCGGGGTTCCTTCTCTGCTCGGATCAGGTGAAGAAGGCTTACCCCGACATTTCCCTGGACGGACTGGCCGTCCCGTATGCACCTCCGGAGGAGGAGGAGGACGAGGAGGAAGACGAACCGGACTCCTCCCAACCCATCGAGGTGGAACAGGAAGTCATTCTGGCTTCCGAGGTCACCGCCCCAACCACTAAGGCCGGCCAGGTTGCAGTCGCTACTTCAGAGGCAGTCACCGAGGAGGTGGTCGACGAGGAGGCCTGAGTGGCAGCCCTCTTGCTCCTATCTTTCTTTTTGGTTGTGTACTTTTTGTAATGGCCCATGAGGCTCATTCTTTGTAAGCCAGCTCGGCGAAAATGGCACTTTTGTAATATGAATACAAATTCAATTTTGTCCAACTGTCTGTACGGCTGCCTTGCTTTTTGTACTTATGACTTATGTGCTGCTTCCTTGTCTTTCTGCCAAGCCGGAGTGGTTGTCCGGATGTCATTGGCCGAACTGGTCTGTAAGCCAATTAGGACGAGCCGGAGTGAACCACTTCTGCCCTCTAAGTCTGCAAACACTTAGAGTCTTTGAGGTGGTTTTCCACTAGGGCGGGTCCATGGTTGGAACTGATCTCCACACCAAATTGGACGCGCCGGAGTGCACCACTGCCGCTCTCTAAGTCTGCAAACACTTAGGCTGAGAGCTAAGTCTGCAAACACTTAGAGTCTTTGAGGTGGTTTTCCACTAGGGCGGGTCCACGGTTGGAACTGATCTCCACACCAAATTGGACGTGCCGGAGTGCACCACTGCCGCTCTCTAAGTCTGCAAACACTTAGGCTGAGAGCTAAGTCTGCAAACACTTAGAGTCTTTGAGGTGGTTTTCCACTAGGGCGGGTCCACGGTTGGAACTGATCTCCACACCAAATTGGACGTGCCGGAGTGCACCACTGCCGCTCTCTAAGTCTGCAAACACTTAGGCTGAGAGCTAAGTCTGCAAACACTTAGAGCCTTTGATTGGAGGAGCTGGCATATATTAGTGACTCAAAAGTGAGGGACACTGTTTAGTGACAACTCCACTTTATTTCTCTTTGAAATTTAATTACAGAGATTCTTTACAGGCCTTCAAAGCCAAGAGAAAAGACTATTGATAATATATTCGGAGATTTCTGGAATTCCAGGCGTGCGGCAGCAGCTGCTCGTCAAGTGTCTCTAGCCGGTAGCTTCCTGGATGGATGACCTCTTTGACTCGATACGGCCCTTCCCAAGTCGGAGAGAGTTTGCCCACCCTTCTTGGCTGGGAGACGGTCGCTTTCCTCAAAACTAGGTCGCCTGTGTGGAACTCCCTTGGTCGGATCTTCGCATCATGGTATCTAGACACCTTCTGCTTATATGCTGCGGCTCTGATCTATGACTCCTCACGGACTTCCTCAAGTAAGTCGAGGTTGACACGGAGCCCGTCCCCATTGAGCTGTTCATTGAAGTCAACAATTCTTGGGGAGGGAATGCCGATGTCAACCGGAATCACAGCCTCTATTCCGAAGGAGAGATTGAAAGGCGACTCACCCGTTGCAGTGCGTGGGGTAGTCCGATACGCCCAGAGCACATGGTACAGCTCGTCAGCCCAGCGTCTGGCCTTATCATCCAGTCTTTTCTTTATCCCCTGCAGCAGAGTCCTGTTCGTCACTTCGGTCTGTCCATTTGTCTGAGGATGTGCCACGGAAGTGAACCTTTGCTCAATCTTCAGATCTGAACAAAACTTTCTGAAGTTCCTTGAGTCGAACTGCTTGCCATTGTCTGTAATGAGGACCCGGGGTATCCCGAATCTGCACACCACTGAAATCCAGAAAAAGTTCTGGACGCTTTGCTCGGTGATCTTGGCCAGAGGTTCAGCTTCTACCCACTTAGTAAAGTAGTCGATGGCGACAACGACGAACTCGCGGCCTCCAGAGGTCGGCGGAAAAGGACCTAAAATGCCCATTCCCCAGACAGCAAAAGGGAGAGGGCTGATGATCGGGGCCATTGGCACGGCAGGCTGGTGAATGGCTGGGGAGAGTTTCTGACACTTCTCACACTTCTTCACAAGGCTCAGAGCATCTTGTCTTAGTGTAGGCCAGTACAGGCCTCTTAGAAGGACTTTGATGGCGAGGGCCTTGCCCCCAAGATGCTCTCCACAAATCCCTTTATGGGTCTCTTGCAAGGCATACAGGGCATCAGTTGGCCGGAGACACTTCAAGTACGGGAGGGTGTAAGATCTCTTGTACAGAGCTTCGCTGTCAAGTGAAAACCTTGATGCCCGCTGTACGACTTTACGGGCCTCTTTTTTCTCTCAGGGGACCTCTCCGCTGCGCAGATATCTGATGATCTCATCCATCCAGCACGGCTCATCATCGATCTGCATTACTACGACGGGCTGGTCATCAATACTGGAGGTTTTTAGGAACTCCATACGAATTTCTCTGAGAGCGGTGTAGCCCGATGCCGCTAGCTTTGAGAGGACATCAGCCTTTGCATTTTCAGTCCGAGGGACTTTGATGACCTCAAAACTTCCGAACTTACTGGCCAGGCTACGCACCCTTTGCAGATACTTGATCATTCGCTCTTCACGGGCCTCATATACTCCTTGGATCTGGCATACAACTAACTGTGAATCGCAGTACGCCTTCAGTCTCTGAGCGCGGGCCTGAATGGCGAGGTTCATTCCGGCGATGAGCGCTTCGTACTCTGCCTCATTGTTTGACGCACGGAAACCAAACCTCAGGGCATAATTCAGGACAAAGTCCTCTGGTCCTGTGAGAACTAGTCCGGCACCGCTGCCACTTTTGTTTGAAGATCCGTCGACATATACCTCCCAGAGCGGCTCTTCAGAACACGGAAGCGAGCTGGTTGGTGGAGCTGCACTCTCAAGCCCGGGAAGCGGAACCGCTTCGGCTTCGATCTGCTGCTCAGGTATAACCGGTTCTGCTTCTAAAGGAGGCGCTGCTTCCGACCCGAGGTCTGAATCTGACATTGTACATTCAGCTATGAAGTCTGCAAGAACCTGAGCTTTGATCGCTGGCCTGGGCAGATATTTGATGTCAAACTCGCTGAGCTCCACGGCCCACTTCACAAGTCGGCCTGAAGTATCTGGCCGGTGGAGGATCTGCCTGAGGGGCTGTCCCGTCAAGACCTTGATCGTATGCGCCTGGAAATACGGCCTTAACTTTCTGGCCGCCATAACGAGGGCGTATACGAGCTTCTCGACTCGCTGATATCTGGTCTCTGCATCATGGAGGACCTTGCTGACATAGTAGATCGGCTTTTGCTGGTGGTACTCCTCTCTGATCAGTACTGCTGCAACTGCCAAAGGTCCCGCTGAGAGATACAGAATCAGCTCTTCTCCTGGCTCTGGCTTAGACAGCAACGGCGGAGAGGACAAGTACTGCTTCAGCTCTTCAAATGCCGCTTGACACTCCGAAGTCCAGGGCGCGGTTTTTATACCTTTGACTACGTTGAAGAACGGAAGGCATCTTTCCGCGGACTTAGAGATGAACCGCCCCAGGGCAGCCACTAACCCGGTCAGTCGTTGTACTTCTCTGATAGTTCTGGGCGGAGTCAGCTCCACCACCGCCTTGATTTTCTCAGGATTTGCCTCTATCCCTCTCTGGCTCACCATGAAGCCCAGAAACTTGCCTGCTCCGACGCCGAACGTACACTTGGTCGGATTGAGCTTCATGTTGTGCTCCCTCAAGACTTGAAACGCTTCTTTGAGGTCGGCAACATGATTGCAGGCAGCTCTGCTCTTGACCAGCATATCGTCCACATATACTTCCATATTGCGGCCGATCTGCTCTTTGAACAGCCTGTTGACGAGCCGCTGGTAGGTGGCCCCTGCGTTCTTCAGTCCAAAAGGCATAACCTGATAGCAATAAATCCCCTGATCGGTTACAAAGGATGTCTTCGGAATGTCGGACTCATGCATTCTGATCTGATTATATCCTGAGAAGGCGTCCATGAAACTTAGCAGCTCGTGACCTGCAGTAGCGTCGATGAGCTGATCGATCTTTGGGAGCGGGTAGCTGTCCTTCGGGCAGGCCTTATTCAGGTCTGTAAAATCTATGCAGGTCCTCCACTTCCCATTAGACTTCTTCACCATCACCACATTCGCGAGCCAGTCCGGGTACTGGATCTCGCGGATGAAGTCGGCCTTCAGAAGCCTTTCCACCTCTTCTCTGATGGCCCTTCGCCTCTCCGGTGCAAAGTGCCTCCTCTTCTGTTTTACGGGCTTGCAGGTCTGATCAACCCCGAGCTCATGGGTGCTAATTGCAGGGTCGATGCCGGGCATGTCTGAAGGAGCCCAGGTAAAGACATCTGCATTGGCTCTGAGGAACTGAGCAAGATCCTGCTGCGCGGCCTCTGACAGGGCAGAGCCGATCTGGACAACCCTCTGGTCGTCATCGCTGTACAAAGGGATAGATATAAGGTCCTCGGCCGGTTCGTTTACTATGATCTGGGCTTCGTCCCTTAGATCAAACAACTCGATTGGCAGAGACTCGGACGCATTCTTCCCTTTCAGTGCCACTGCATATCACTGCCTCGACTGGGGCTGATCCCCCCTGATTTCTCCTATACCTCTTGGTGTAGTGAACTTCATCTTCTGATGATAGGCGGAGGGAACAGCTCGAAGGAGATTCTGGCCGGGGCGTCCCAGGATAGCATTGTAGGCCGACTTGGCCCTTACCACCAAGAAGTTCACCATGGCGAAGGACTGGCAGGGCGGCTCCCCGATAAGAACTGGAAGCTCGATCTGCCCTTCAACTTTGACAACTTCTCCGGAGAACCCGAACAGATCAGAGTTGGCCGGCTTCAGACGGTCAGTTTCGATCAGCATCTGCTCGAAGGCGTGATAATAGAGGATGTCTGCGGAGCTCCCGTTGTCGACCAAGATCTTCTTCATTTCCCAGTTCGCCACCAGCATGGTGATCACCAGGGCATCATCATGCGGGAGGATCAGGCCGTCGAGATCTGCATCTGAAAAGGATATCTCGTTCTCTAGCCTGGCCTTCTTGCTGCAGGTATGGATGGCGTTGACCTGCCGGGCATAAGTCCTGCGGGCTGATGAAGAGGTTCCTCCTGCGGTCGGCCCTCCTGAAATGATACCAATAACACCATGAGGTTGAGGTTGAGGTACCTGAGGAGGGGGGCTGGCCAGGGCAAGAGCTTGGATGCGGTCGCCCAGAGGTTGAGCGCCCCGGGGGCTTCTGCCTCTGTTCCTCGGCTTGTCCTTGCGCTCTCTTCTGTTGTCATTATTTTTTAAGTACCTTCCGAGGTACCCTCTGCTGATCAGCTGCTCGATCTCCTCCTTCAAATGCATGCACGCATTGGTGTCATTGCCGTGGTCCTTGTGGAACCTGCAGCACTGGGACATGTCTCTTTTCCCCGTCGAGGTTTGCCTCTCCGGCCACCGGATGAAATCCTCTTCCCGAATGGCTGCCAGGATATGTGCTCTAGACGCGGTCAACCGCGTGTAATGCTCTCTCGGGTGGGGGCTTCTCCCCTTTCGGGAAGGGCTTCTCTCCTTGCGGAAAGGGCTTCTCTCCTTCTTCTGAGATTTATCATCCCTACGCTGCTTGGTAGGGTTCTTCTCCTCAGGCCTTCTCTTGCTAGCAGAGTCCAGGGCGGCGAGAGTTTCCTCCACCGAGATGTACTCCTCCGCCCCGGCCATCAGGTCTGCGAGGGACTGCGGATTGCGCCGGGCCACTGCTCGTCTGAAGTCAGTTGATCGGGCGCCGGCCAGAAGGGCATTCGTGGCCGCGGAGGGATCCAGGTTGGGAACCTGAAGGGCTTCCCTATTAAAGCGACCAACGAACACTTTCAAGGCCTCATCATCTCCCTGCCTGAGGGCCATCAGCGAAGCCGTCGTCTTCCTGGGTCTTCTGTTGCTCATAAAGTGACGGGCCAGGTCGTCCCCAAAGTCATCGAAATTGTCCACGGACCTGGGTTTGAGCCGCGAGTACCAGTCCCTCGCGGCTCCAGTCAATGTGGTGGGGAATGCCCGGCAAAGGAATCCATCCGACGCCCCGTGGAGGAGCATTGTAGTCCTGAAAATCTCCAAGTGGTCCACGGGGTCGGTGATCCCGTCATACTGCGAAATCTGCGGCATCTTCCAGCCCGCGGGGGCTGCCGCGCTGAGCACTCTGTCCGAAAATGGGGGAGCGCTTGTGAAGATCCGGGAGGCAGGCCGGCCCTACTCTCTGGCGAGCTCTTCAATCCGGTGGTCGATCTGCTGGATCCTTAGTAACATCGGGTCGTCTCTCTTCTCTGCCCGGTGGACGGGCCTCTCTCTTCTTGCTGGCGGGCTCATAGCAGAGCCGGACTGACTGGCCGGACTCCTTCGCCGGTGCCGCGATCCTTCTCCGTGCGTGGGGTCTCTCCTGCTACCATGCTTTTGTATGGAAGGAGATCGTGACCGGTGATGTAGGCGAGGCTCGGGGCGCACATGCTTGTCCCGGGAGAGGTGATCTCGTCTTGTGGAGTGACAAGTCTGATCCCGGGGCAGGGGCGTGTGCTCTCTGCAGGAGCTTCCTCTCCTCTGGGTGGGCTGAGAAGCCTCGACTGGGTGCTGCTGGAGTGCGGGGGCCGGATTCCTGAACTGCGCAATCACAGCGGTCATTTCTTGGAAAAGGGCCCGCATCTCCCTTGGGGTCGGGGAAGGGTCTGAGCGGTCCGAGCGAGTCGGACTTTGCTTCCCTACCGCCCCGACCTCTATCTGCGAGGCCAGTCGCTCGCTTCTTCCTTCGCGGGGGGCCGTAGCCCGGGTCGTCCGGGAGGTTGGCACATGCTTTCCGGTCTTCCCTACCATTGCTTGAGTGAGGTTCCGAACAGCTTTTTGTTCCGGGGTCCCACGGATGGCGCCAAATCTGTTAGGTCTAAAATTGGTAACAAGTTATGGTAGGGCCGGAAGGGCTGATCTGGCAAGCCACAGCTGAAGGGCTAATGGAGTCCTGCGCTGCACAAGGGCACAGACAAGGATACAAAGGGTCAGAAGACCAACCCGGAGTGGTGCTCTGGACGGGCGCTTCGACACTCAAGTCAGTATGAGCAGGAGTGCAGAGCAATGAGCTTAGGGTTTTTTATCTCAGATCCCTCACCTTAGCACAAGTGAGGGCTATTTATAGTGATCCTGAGCCACCTGTCCAGGACAGGTGGTAGCCCCTGTATGGACCAGGTTTCATACCTAGGAGAGGCAGATGGAAGTCCTCGATTGGTCCAGGCGTCATACCTAGCAGGGACAAGTGTTGGCTTTGCAGTGGTCCCTGTGAGGGCCACGTGTCAACAGCCGATTGGTTGCCGATTTTGGACCCCATCACTATATTTATCCAAATTAGTTATAAAAAAAAAAAAAAAACATTTTCTCACTTCACCTATTCTATCCTTCTTACCCAATTAAGGTTTTCTCAGTCAATGAGATAAATCCAAAAATATATATATATATATATATATATATATATATATATATATATGTTTGAAAAGGGTTTAGGGTTTAGGGTTTAGTGGGGTTTAGGGTTACAAGAAGAAGATGAAGAAAACTTACATATTTATGACCGGACGTAGATACTGCTCTGGATTGAAAACTTTTCCAAACTGATTTCGAATAGCTGTTTAGTCTTACCACTCCCACCCTTATGGGGGAAAAGTGAAAAGGAGGGGCTGATAAATTAATTAGCCATTCTTCCTCTATTGAATCTGTTCTTCTAAAATCTCCCCCCTCTCTTCCCTTTAAAATTTCTCCATGTTTCCAACAATAAAACATGGGCAATGATAAATTCACCCCCTTCTATTTCCATATTCACCCCCTCTTTTTTTAAATGGATTGTACAGCCCACACCATTGGATGATCCAAACCGTCCATTTGATGGGCCACAATGTAAATAGGTTGTGCCCCAAAAATCATTTCCATAGGATGATGATCCTATCCCTCATCTATATTTATGGAGTTTCTTAATAGATCAGAGGGCTAGGATCATCCTATGGAAATGATTCTTGGGGCGCAACCTATTTATATTGTGGCCCATCAAATCGACGGTTTGGATCATCCTATGGTGTGGGCTGTACAGTCCATTGTGAAAAATAGGGGGTGAATATGGTAATAGAAGGGGTGAATTATCACTGCCCTAAAACATTTGAATTGTTCTCAAGCAACCCATTAAGAACATTTCCAAAAACATGTGAATTGTTCTCCAAGCAACCCATTAAGAACATTTCCAATAATAGTAAGTCCTTAAATCCCATTTCATTCCCCTTGTATAATCTTTCCTGCCTTACAATAATGATCCTATTAAATCCCATTAAGCATCATTTCCATCTTGCATGAAACTTGGACTTGTCTCCAAACATCCCACTAAACAGCGTTTCCATATTACGGTATTTTGATGAGGGCACTCTTCACTTTATTAAAAGTACTGTGTGGCCCGCCCCATAAGCTGATCCAAACCGTCCATTAGATGGACCACAGCCTAAATAGGTTGTGCCCCAAAAATTATTTACATTGGTTGATCCTAACCCTCCGAGCTATAGAGGGTTAGGATAAACCCTCTAGCATTCAGATCAGACGGCTAGGATCAACCTATGAAAATGAATTTTGGGGCACAACGTATTTAGGGTGTGGCCCATCTAATGGACGGTTTGGATCATCCTATGGTTCAGGCCATACCTTACTTTTAATAAAGTGAGGAGTGCCCTCATCAAATACAGTAGTGCTGATAACATTTCCCGTTAGTTATTAATTATTATATGTATGATCCATATTATATAGTGACCTGTTAAATCCCATTCAAGTAATAATGACCACGTTGGATTCTATTAAACAGTTTTTCTTACAGGAGAAATGATAGATGCAAGGGCCCTAATTATTTATGCAAGGGCTAAAGAAGCCTGCCCTTAATAGATACATGTCATTAAGTGCATCCGAATTCAGTTTCTCAACCGACTTTAAAAATGACGTGAATCTATTAAAGAATATATCATTCCATGTGATGAGCTAAGGATATCACTGGCTTACTGTAGGTGAAATCAAGACGATTGATTGTATAGAACATGATGAGGTGACCCCACATGTTCTTGGTCCCATCCTGAACGAACTTCCCATGCATAAAATCCTCTATATATATATAGAGGAAACGGTTCCTACACATATGTGTAGAGAGTTCTCTACACACTAGCTTAAAATACAGTGGGGGCCCACATTGTTTGGGTGATCCAAGCCATCCATTTTAAAGGCCCTCACATAGATAGGCTGTCTACAAAAAATCAGATCCATAGGATCATCCCAACCCTATGATTTGTGGAGGTAAAATGGATGTCTTTAAACCTTCACAAATTAGTCCATTTTTTGCCTCCACAGTTCGAATGGTTAGGATGATCCTATGGATCTGATTTTTTGTGGACACCCTATCTATGTGAGAGCCTTAAAAATGAATTGCTTGGATCACCCAAACAATGTGGGTCCCCACTGTATTTTAAGCTAGTGTGTAGGTAACTTATCTACACATATGTGTAGGAACCGTTTTCTCATATATATATATGAGAAAACGGTTCCTACACATATGTGTAGATAAGTTACCTACACACTAGCTTAAAATACAGTGGGGACCCACATTGTTTGGGTGATCCAAGCAATTCATTTGAATGGTCCTCACATAGATAGAGTGTAACCAATTGTTTAGCTTTTCATGGTGTAACCTTAAACGGGATTTGGTAGACCAAGGACCTAGGAACATCAGATCAAGGTGCTCTTAATAAGATTTGGCAAGTGTTATTATTCTTGTTTGGATCAATGGATGTGGTCGAATACACAAGGCAAAAGTAGGCCCCAATAAGTGTCTTCTGGCTAGTTATTAACCACTCTAACAATCTATTAACTACTTTTCGGAATGGTAACGAAGAGCATGTTGGCAATTTATAATTTATAACAAGCTTTGAAAGAAGAAAATTAAAAATGTTAAAAAAATAAATAAATATTTGAGTGTCATTATTAAAACAAATGTCCAAGTCAACTCCCATAGAAAAGGAAAATGCGCGCCCCTTTTTCTTCACCAAGATAAACCCTTGTAGCGTAAAAAAGCTAGTCATAATCATGGTTTTAAATTTCGGTTTTGGTACCGGTTTCGGACTCACCGGAACCGAGATTTCGACCGAAATCCTACGAAAGACAGAAAATAATATTTTATTTAATACAAAATTTGGTTCGAAATTTCGGGAAAATAATATAAAATTAAAAAAATCATGATTTTTGGTTGAATTTCCTAAAATTTCAAGCAAAATTTCGGAAAAAACTTCACAAAGATAACCCCTTGTGGTGTAAAAAAGCTAATCATAATACACTATAGGAGGATGGTCCGGTGGAGAAATTGGGGCAAAAATACCACTTCCCTTAGAAAAAGTGTAAATTGTTTCATGTAGAGGGGAGTGTCATTATTAAAACAAATGGAGTGTCATCATCAATTCCTTGTGCTAATTGTTAGAGAAAGATGTTCCGAATAGACATGACAATGTGCTGATTCTAAGAGGTTGTATTTTTTGAGAAATCAGGAGACGTTAGCATTACATTTGATGAGTTGTCTGAGATCTTAAACAAGACATAAAATGGAGAGTTCAGATCATCTAAAGGTAAGATGCAACTTCATTGTAACACACTTAAGCATACCCATATGGACATGTGTAGACCACCTTTTGTTGATCTTGACTGTTCATAAGTTATAATTTGTCTTGATCATCATCCCAAAAATTTACATAAAAAAAATGTGAATGCTGCTTTTTTTAATTGGAAGCAATTTGAATTGCAATGTGTTGGATTTTTTTTTGTTGAATCATGTATCTTCTGATGTTGGGTTTACTTTCCATTCTCCGGTTAGTGGAAGGATCGAAACAATCATTTTTAAGATATATATTATCTTAAGGGAAATGTTATCTGCACTACTGTATTTTGATGAGGGCACTCCTCACTTTATTAAAAGTACGGTATGGCCCGCACCATAGGATGATCCAAACCGTCCATTAGATGGGCCACAGCCTAAATAGGTTGTGGCCCACAAATTATTTCGATAGTTTGATCCTAACCCTCCGATCTATAGTGGGTTCGGATCAACCCTCTAACATTCAGATCGAAAGGGTTAGGATCAACCTATGGAAGTGATTTTTGGGGCACAACCTATTTAGGCTGTGGTCCATCTAATGGACAGTTTGGATCATCCTATGGTGCGGTCCATACCGTACTTTTAATAAAGTGAGGAGTGCCCTCATCAAAATATAGTAGTGCTGATAACATTTCCCTATCTTAATGGTGGATCTTAGTCCGACATATCATACACAAGTATGATCGAGAATATTGGTTTGAAGGACCCCATGAGGCCAACTACATGATCATGGTCCCATTCATAAAGATAAACATCCACAAAAATCAACATTTTAGCTTCACTTGCCAAGCTCCTAAAGGCGTCTTATTAACCAAGGTTTTAGGACCTTTCAATTATGATGAAACCAAATTCGATGAGTTAGATTTGTAGTTGCCCACCAAGTAAATGAATTTTCCAAATGACATGCTTGGAGTAGGCATCATCCCCTCATGCATTTGTTCAGATCTATTTAAGTGCTCAGATCTGATGCATGTGTTGATTCTCCATGGACTTCTATGATCTTTTCATAGCAGGCGTAAAAGAAAGTTACAGGAACCAAGGAGCTAATATTGAGAATTAGAAGAAGGTTAAACGAACAGAAACCAGGAACAAAAACAAGATCTAAAGTTCATCAATAGGGAAGATTACTTTTCCGACAAGAAGATACATGTAGGGGAGATGACTGGCCTAAACATAAACTAAATGTCCAAAGTCATGTTCTTTTCTTATGCTGTTCCTCTGACTACAATTTCATCTACAGTCAATATAATTCTATTGCCACAACTGATTCCATCGTGTACCATGGTCTTAAATTTCGACCAAAATCTGAAATTTCAGACCGAAATTTCGGATTTCGGTGTGGACCGAAATCGAAATTTCCCGAAATCCCAGTTTTTGCTAAATACCAAATTTCAAAAATTGTTACAAAATTTCGATCCGAAATTTTGAAATTAATTAAATACTCTTTCTAATTTCTTGCCAAATTTCGTCCGAAATTTCGGTTTTACCAGGGACTGAAACCGATATTTTAAACCATGTCGTGTACAATACAACTCTCCACCAGACAAATCCCACTCTCCTTTTCTAATCACTTCAAAGAAAGCCATAGCAATCTAGACCTTAAAGACTAACCACCGGATTACATTATTCTGATAGATGTGAAAACATGAAGAAACACTAGAATTTGAAATAGCCAAGTGATGCACGAGAAATGTCATGGAAGTACATTCTACAAATGGCAGCGAATTCAAATTCCAAGGGTGACAATTCTGTTAGTGAAGATCAAAAGTACCGAAGTACTATGCAACACACTCAGTTCAGGCTGATTCTCAGCTTGTAAATATTGGCTAAATCACTTCAGGTTCAAGTAGAAAATTAACCCACAGCTGAGATTGAACTGTAGCGATAGTTAACCATAATTTATTCAATGCTTGATGACGAAAATAGCCACAAACCCCCAACAATATGGTGCTATTATCCCTTTTCAAAAAAAATATGGTGCTATTATTGATGGTGACAGGTCACTAAAGTTCATAATTCAGATAGGTGGTTAAAATGTCTTCGAATTAGGAATGAAAGATGGATGATTTCAAACCTCCAGGTCAAAAAAATAAATAAATAAATCAATCTTCAATTGTTTCTTGTGCAACACATGACAGAATTCTATCACGTGTGTCCTAATTGTGTTAACCAAAACAGCCTGTGCTTTCTTGTGCAACATATGAAAGCACAGGCTTCATATTCTTTGTCATACCATTGTTTCATCTGGAATGTCAATGAAGCTACAGCCATTTAGCGAGAGAGAAAACAGAGAATGGGCTTCTTAACAAAATAGAGCTTTAAAAGAAAATGCTTCTTAACAAAACAGAGAATGTGCTTCTATGAAACAAAGAAATCAGAGGTACTGGTCTCCACAAAATAGTCATGGAGCGTTTGGGATGTGCTTCTTAAGAAAGTCCAGTATAATTTTTTTAAATGGCAAGAAATTTCACTAAAAAAGGACCGAGATGGTCAAATACAACACAAAAGGCAAGTCTAGTACAATCATCTTTGGAAACCCAATTTGATGTCACCCCGAGCAGAAGCGAAGTGACCCAAAACATAAAACACAAAAGGCAAGTCTAGTACAATCATCTTTGGAAACCCAATTTGATGTCACTCCGAGCAGAAGTGAAGTGACCCAAAACTCCAAGGAAAAATATAATTCATTTTTCACATTGTTGCTAAATGAAGAAAACCTCACTCTAGCAGTTTCTGAACGTACCACGATCCCTGAAAAATGATCAAAGAGAAACACATGACTTGTGAAGAAAAGAAAAGAAAGAACTCATTGAAATTTCATGAAAACATATTCTCACCATTTGCCATTGTTTCCATTGTGTTAGTTAGAACATGATGAAGATCACCAAAAGTTTTAGGTGCTTGAGGTCGTGGATTTGCACCAAAGGTCCAGGATGACATTGAAGAACCCCCATCATGAGCCCAGACAGGATCCCCCAACAAGAACCTCAGCAGGAAAGGAAAGACCAGGACCCCAACCTTGGGGCAGATGATGAGGACTCTAGCGGAGTCGTCACCCGCCATGAAGAACAAGTTCAACCTAGACCAAACAATCGGCAAGCAGATTTTCAGCATCTTGTGACACCGTTTGAGGGGATCACAGGTCCCTTGGTAGCTGAGTATTTTTGTTGACTGCATCTTGTTTATACCATCACTCATCAAAGTCATCTTTGATTACAAAAGTTGGCGCATGGTTTTTAAGGCTCTTATGAATATCACATGCCTTCAAAACCATTGGTGAAGGACTATATTGAGAGAGGGGAACCGGGTGATTTGGAAGCCAGAGTTCAGATGAAACTTCTTTGAAAGAGAGATCCCTTCGGTGGTTGGATTGCTTAAGCTACTTGAAGGCTGCTATATTCGGTCTTCTGAACAGATAAGAGAGTGTAGATTTGGGATTCTACCGGGGCTTTTATTGTAAAATCTTATTACAATAAACTGGTGCCTTTTCCTGTGCTCCCAATTGAAGCAAAAGTATGGAAGATC
This sequence comes from Tasmannia lanceolata, assembly GCF_043159265.1. Lineage (NCBI taxonomy): Eukaryota > Viridiplantae > Streptophyta > Magnoliopsida > Canellales > Winteraceae > Tasmannia > Tasmannia lanceolata. The sequence continues at coordinate 61,381,251 of NW_027518695.1, read as the reverse complement.
CAAGCTCCTCCTAGAGACTGCACATTGGGATGCGCGGTGGTTTGCAGCCGGATTCAAACGGAGCGAAATATGTTGATTGTCGATCATTGCAACTTGTGCACAGCGGCGGAAGAATCAGTTGATCATATTTTTATTCATTGCGGAGTAGCCAGGGAGGTGTGGGGCGGCATCCTTCCTAGGTTTGGAATTGATTGGGTCTTCCCCTCAAATTTTCAAGAGTTATTTGAGGGATGGTCACTAGTCCCTTGGAAGAAAAAAGGGAAGGTTCTCTAGGCTATTTCTCTTCTAGCCACGTACCTTGTGGGTTATTTGGAAAGAAAGAAATGATAGTCTTTGAGGGTGTAGCCAAGTCATCCTATTTTCTATTTAACAAAGTTATAGCTTTGACCATTGCTTGGGGAAAATCCCTCCCTTTATTCCATTTTGTTTCGGCGTACGAACTATGGGAGGCGTGGAAAGAGATCTGCTTTAACGTGGAGTGTCGGCCCTCTATAATGCAACATTGGCAGCCTCCATCCAATGGTATGCTGAAATTAAACTTCGATGGTTCCACTCTAGGAACTCCTAGAGCGGCTGGTATTGGTGGAGTCTTAAGGGATTTTAGAGGTGAGGTCATTAGGGCATATTCATGACCTATTAGTATTGCAAACTACAGTGAAGCGGAGGTTCGAGCAATTAATTAGGGAATTATTCTTTTGGACAGAGACAGTATGGATAGTGTGATAGTGGAGGGCTATTTCCTTAGCATTATTCGGTGGCTGGAAGGCTGTTACGTACCTAGATGGGTCCCACTTAGTGGAATAGGTAAATTAGATATTTTAGTGAATAAGATCATATCTTAATATATTTAGTAGTTATGTTAGATTAGCATAGTTTTTAATTAGCTATTTCTATTCTTATAATAAGATCTTTCTATGTTTATCTTTGAGTGTTTTATATAAGCAGATGTTATTGTTAATGGAAAACAAGGAAGAAACTAGTTTGAGAAATTATGTCTTGTGCACAAAGGAGGACTAATCCTTCCCTCGAAGTGGATCAAGAGACCGATCTTCCCTCTAAGAAGATCAATTGTGTAGCGAACCGATTCGGGTTCGTAACAATTGGTATCAAAGCAGTCGATCCTGCGTCATGGCCGTGTCTTCGGAGTTTTGGGAATTAATACGTGAAGATTTGCAGGAGATTAAAGCACTTGTTTTGGAAATGATGGAAGGGCATTGACGGTTTGCAAAAGGCTTGAACAAAATCGGCACAATGATCGGAGAGGCTTGCACAATGGAAAGGAAACGGCGAAACAGAAAAAAAGGAGAAAAGAACAAGAGAGAGAAAAATCAGCTAGAAGAAAATGCGAAGAAGCCACAAAAGAAAGTCGCATTTGATTTTCAGTGTCGTCAAGTTCGACAAGTTCGTCTCCGGAAAATCCGTCATCCGTCTCAACATGTCCAACGCCATTGAGAAGATCCTCATCCAAGATCATTCGTGCATCCAAATCTCAATTATTTCAAAAAAGCGTGGCAAAAGAGCTTTGATGAACGACATGATGAGATTCATTTGAAGATGAAGCTGTCACGCCCCTTGATGACAACATGCGAAACGATGACTAATTATAAGACGAAGGAAGAAAGGGACGCAAGATCTCATTTTTCTCCAACCAGTGCTTAATCTTCAACCTTGAGGACAAGGTTGATTTCAAGGCGGGTGGAACGATACGTACCTAGATGGGTCCCACTTAGTGGAATAGGTAAATTAGATATTTTAGTGAATAAGATCATATCTTAATATATTTAGTAGTTAGGTTAGATTAGGATAGTTTCTAATTAGCTATTTCTATTCTTATAATAAGATCTTTCTATGTTTATCTTTGAGTGTTTTATATAAGCAGATGTTATTGTTAATGGAAAACAAGGAAAAAACTAGTTTGAGAAATTGTGTCTTGTGCACAAAGGGGGGCTGATCCTTCCCTCGAAGTGGATCAAGAGGCCGATCTTCCCTCTAAGAAGATCAATTGCGTTGCGAACCGATTCGGGTTCGTAACAAAGGCTCTCCCGTCCCCCTTGGAGATTTGCCTAGTTCTTTGACGAGATCTTCAATAGATTGAGGGTTCATCTATGATTTTTTTACATGTCAAAAGATCGGCAAATGGGATATTGGACAGACTTGCAAGGGATGAATTACAAAGGTATGGTTTGGAATTGTTTGATTTTTTACCTCCTCAATAGGATTGTGTCTCTACAGTGGGGATCTTCTATTTTTGCATGTATTTTCCATGAAATGTTATTGGGTAGACTTTCTCAGTCGCCCATTTTCCTTTGAAGGAAATCTGCTACTATTAAAAAAAACATGAACATCGCATGCCTCTACGAAGCTCACAGTATTTGTTTTGGTAGGACATTTGCGTGTAGTGGAGAATGGTGAATTCAATTGCAAAAATTCAACTCCAAAAAAAAGAAAGAAATAAAATTCCTATTTTTATTTTTTTTTTGAAGTTGGTGCTTCAATCGGTATGAGAACAAGGAGGAGTAACCAATGTCTCTGTTGTCTTGGAATCCATTGTCAGGCCATTTATGTATAGATTAAAGTCATTGTCATAGTCATGCCTATTAGAAGGACGTGCATTTTGTTTTGGTTTTGATCATACTATTGCTCGGCAATATAGATGCAATTCTCTATTATATTTGTACATATGTTTTTTTTGTATGGAGCTGATTTTTTAATACCACTTATTTTGATAGATAGATATACCCTCCTTGTTATTCTTAATTGGCTGTTTCAATTCCATAATGTAACAAGGCATCCAAAGAGTAAAAAGAAAAAGTGGCACATTTCTGCCTTCTTTTTACACAAGAAAAAAAGAAGATAACTGGAACCAAACCTATTCAAATTTTACTTAGGAGTACCTTCAATTTATGATTATATCCTTTTAAATTAACCATACCAACCATACCATATCTCTCGAAATTATGGAAAGAAAAAATTACTAAGAGAAATTTTAAATCATAAATGCTTTTCTTGCAATCCAAACAGGAAAGAGGAAGGGAAAAGTTTTACCTGTAATCTTGTCAGGAGGAGGTGGTCGGAACTCCATTGAACTCATGGGGAAAGAGTACGGAAAGAAAGCTGTAGAAGAAAATCCACACTCTATCCAACAATGTTCTAACTCTTCCCCCTTTTCAAAAAAAAAATGTTCTAACTCTTCCCAAGCAACAAATATATAAAGCTCCACAAAAACCTAACTAAGGGATGGTCACGAGGATCCCATGTTGTAGCCAGTGGATTCTCACGAGGGATGGTCACTGATGGGGTCCAAAATCTGCAACCAATCGCCTGTTGACACGTGGCCCTCACAGGGACCACTGCAAAGCCAACACTTGTCCCTGCTAGGTATGACACCTGGACCAATCGGGGACTTCCACCTGCCCCTCCTAGGTATGAAACCTGGTCCATACAGGGGCTACCACCTGTCCTGGACAGGTGGCTCAGGATCACTATAAATAACCTTCACTTGTGCTAAGGTGAGGGATCTGAGATCAAAACCCTAAGCTTTTTGCTCTGACATTGCTCTGCACTCCTGCTCATACTGACTTGAGTGTCGAAGCGCCCGTCCGGAGCACCACTCCGGGTTGGTCTTCTGACCCTTTGTATCCTTGTCTGTGCCCTTGTGCAGCGCAGGACTCCACTAGCCCTTCAGCTGTGGCTTGCCAGATCAGCCCTTTCGGCCCTACCATAACCTGTTACCAATTTTAGACCTAACAGATTTGGCGCCATCCGTGGGACCCCGGAACAAAAAGCTGTTCGGAACCTCACTCAAGCAATGGTAGGGAACACCGGAAAACATGTGCCAACCTCCCGGATGACCTGGGCTACGGCCCCCCGCGAAGGAAGAAGCAAGCGACTGGCCTCGCAGATAGAGGTCGGGGCGGTAGGGGAGCAAAGTCCGACTCGCTCGGACCGCTCAGACCCTACCCCGACCCCAAGGGAGATGCGGGCCCTTTTCCAAGAAATGACCGCTGTGATTGCGCAGTTCGGGAATCCGGCCCCAGCACTCCAGCAGCACCCAGTCGAGGCTTCTCAGCCCACCCAGAGGAGGGGAAGCTCCCGCAGAGAGCACACGCCCCTGCCCCGGGATCAGACTCATCACTCCACAAGACGAGATCACCTCTCCCGGGACAAGCATGGTAGCAGGAGAGACCCCACGCACGGAGAAGGATCGCGGCACCGGCGAAGGAGTCCGGCCAGTCAGTCCGGCTCTGCTATGAGCCCGCCGGCAAGAAGAGAGAGGCCCGTCCACCGGGCAGAGAAGAGAGACAACCCGATGTTACTAAGGATCCAGCAGATCGACCACCGGATTGAAGAGCTAGCCAGAGAGCAGGGCCGGCCTGCCTCCCGGATCTTCACAAGCGCTCCCCCATTTTCGGACAGAGTGCTCAGCGCGGCAGCCCCCGCGGGCTGGAAGATGCCGCGGGGGCTGCCCTTCAGGTTCCCAACCTGGATCCCTCCGCGGCCACGAATGCCCTTCTGGCCGGCGCCCGATCAACTGACTTCAGACGAGCAGTGGCCCGGCGCAATCCGCAGTCCCTCGCAGACCTGATGGCCGGGGCGGAGGAGTACATCTCGGTGGAAGAAACTCTCGCCGCCCTAGACTCTGCTAGCAAGAGAAGGCCTGAGGAGAAGAACCCTACCAAGCAGCGTAGGGATGATAAATCTCAGAAGAAGGAGAGAAGCCCTTCCCGAAAGGGAAGAAGCCCCCACCCGAGAGAGCATTACACGCGGCTGACCGCGTCCAGAGCACATATCCTGGCAGCCATTCGGGAAGAGGATTTCATCCGGTGGCCGGAGAGGCAAACCTCGACGGGGAAAAGAAACATGTCCCAGTACTGCAGGTTCCACAAGGACCATGGCCATGACACCAATGCGTGCATTCATTTGAAGGAGGAGATCGAGCAGCTGATCAGCAGAAGGTACCTCGGAAGGTACTTAAAAAATAATGACAACAGAAGAGAGCGCAAGGACAAGCCGAGGAACAGAGGCAGAAGCCCCCGGGGCGCTCAACCTCTGGGCGACCGCATCCAAGCTCCTGCCCCGGCCAGCCCCCCTCCTCAGGTACTTCAACCTCAACCTCATGGTGTTATTGGTACCATTTCATGAGGGCCGACCGCAGGAAGAACCTCTTCATTAGCCCGCAGGACTTATGCCCGGCAGGTCAACGCCGTCCATACCTGCAGCAAGAAGGCCAGGCTAGAGAACGAGATATCCTTTTCAGATGCAGATCTCGACGGCCTGATCCTCCCGCATGATGATACCCTGGTCATCACCATGCTGGTGGCGAACTGGGAAATGAAGAAGATCTTGGTCGACAACGGGAGCTCCGCAGACATCCTCTATTATCACGCCTTCGAGCAGATGCTGATCGGAACTGACCGTCTGAAGCCGGCCAACTCTGATCTGTTCGGGTTCTCCGGAGAAGTTGTCAAAGTTGAAGGGCAGATCGAGCTTCCAGTTCTTATCGGGGAGCCGCCCTGCCAGTCCTTCGCCATGGTGAACTTCTTGGTGGTAAGGGCCAAGTCGGCCTACAATGCTATCCTGGGACGCCCCGGCCAGAATCTCCTCCGAGCTGTTCCCTCCGCCTATCATCAGAAGATGAAGTTCGCTACACTAGGAGGTATAGGGGAAATCAGAGGGGATCAGCCCCAGTCGAGGCAGTGCTATGCAGCGGCACTGAAAGGGAAGAATGCGTCCGAGTCTTTGCCAATCGAGCTGTTTGATCTAAGGGATGAAGCCCATATCATAGTAAACGAACCGGCCGAGGACCTTATATCTATCCCTTTGTACAGCGATGACGACCAGAGGGTTGTCCAGATCGGCTCTGCCCTGTCAGAGGCCGCGCAGCAGGTTCTTGCTCAGTTCCTCAGAGCCAATGCAGATGTCTTTGCCTGGGCTCCTTCAGACATGCCCGGCATCGACCCTGCAATTAGCACCCATGAGCTCGGGGTTGATCAGACCTGGAAGCCCGTAAAACAGAAGAGGAGGCACTTTGCACCGGAGAGGCGAAGGGCCATCAGAGAAGAGGTGGAAAGGCTTCTGAAGGCCGAATTCTTCCGCGAGATCCAGTACCCGGACTGGCTCGCGAATGTGGTGATGGTGAAGAAGTCTAATGGGAAGTGGAGGACCTGCATAGATTTTACAGACCTGAATAAGGCCTGCCCGAAGGACAGCTACCCGCTCCCAAAGATCGATCAGCTCATCGACGCTACTGCAGGTCACGAGCTGCTAAGTTTCATGGACGCCTTCTCAGGATATAATTAGATCAGAATGCATGAGTCCGACATTCCGAAGACATCCTTTGTAACCGATCAAGGGACTTATTGCTATCAGGTTATGCCTTTTGGACTAAAGAACGCAGGGGCCACCTACCAGCGGCTCGTCAACAGGCTGTTCAAAGAGCAGATCGGACGGAATATGGAAGTATATGTGGACGATATGCTGGTCAAGAGCAGAGCTGCCTGCAATCATGTTGCCGACCTCAAAGAAGCGTTTCAAGTCTTGAGGGAGCACAACATGAAGCTCAATCCGACCAAGTGTACGTTCGGCGTCGGAGCAAGCAAGTTTCTGGGCTTCATGGTGAGCCAGAGAGGGATAGAGGCAAATCCTGAGAAAATCAAGGCGGTGATGGAGCTGACTCTGCCCAGAACTATCAGAGAAGTACAGCGACTGACCGGGTTAGTGGCTGCCCTGGGGCGGTTCATCTCTGAGTCCGCGGAAAGATGCCTTCCGTTCTTCAAAGCAGTCAAAGGTATAAAAACCGCGCCCTGGACTTCGAAGTGTCAAGCGGCATTTGAAGAACTGAAGCAGTACTTGTCCTCTCTGCCGTTGCTGTCCAAGCCAGAGCCAGGAGAAGAGCTGATTCTGTATCTCTCAGCGGGACCTTTGGCAGTTGCAGCAGTACTGATCAGAGATGAGTACCACCAGCAAAAGCCGATCTACTATGTCAGTAAGGTCCTCCATGATGCAGAGACCAGATATCAGCGAGTCGAGAAGCTCGTATACGCCCTCGTTATGGCGGCCAGAAAGTTAAGGCCGTATTTCCAGGCGCATACGATCAAGGTCTTGACGGGATAGCCCCTCAGGCAGATCCTCCACCGGCCAGATACTTCAGGCCGACTTGTGAAGTGGGCCGTGGAGCTCAGCGAGTTTGACATCAAATATCTGCCCAAGCCAGCGATCAAAGCTCAGGTTCTTGCAGACTTCATAGCTGAATGTACAATGCCAGATTCAGACCCCGGGTCGGAAGCAGCGCCTCCTTTAGAAGCAGAACCGGTTATACCCGAGCAGCAAATCGAAGCGAAGCGGTTCCGCTTCCGGGGCTTGAGAGTGCAGCTCCACCAACCAGCCCGTTTCCATGTTCTGAAGAACCGCTCTAGGAGGTATATGTTGACGGATCTTCAAACAAAAGTGGCAGCGGTGCCGGACTAGTTCTCACAGGACCAGAGGACTTTGTCCTGAATTATGCCCTGAGGTTTGGTTTCCCTGCGTCAAACAATGAGGCAGAGTACGAAGCGCTCATCGCCGGAATGAACCTCGCCATTCAGGCCCGCGCTCAGAGACTGAAGGCGTACTGCGATTCACAGTTAGTTGTATGCCAGATCCAAGGAGTATATGAGGCCCGTGAAGAGCGAATGATCAAGTATCTGCAAAGGGTGCGTAGCCTGGCCAGTAAGTTCGGAAGTTTTGAGGTCATCAGAGTCCCCCGGACTGAAAATGCAAAGGCTGATGTGCTCTCAAAGCTAGCGGCATCGGGCTACACCGCTCTCAGAGAGATTCGTATGGAGTTCCTAAAAACCTCCAGTATTGATGGCCAGCCTGTCGTAGTAATGCAGATCGACGATGAGCCGTGCTGGATGGAGGAGATCATCAGATATCTGCGCAGCGGAGAGCTCCCCGGAGAGAAAAAAGAGGCCCGTAAAGTCGTACAGCGGGCAGCAAGGTTTTCACTTGACGGCGAAGCTCTGTACAAGAGATCTTACACCCTCCCATACTTGAAGTGTCTCCGGTCAACTGATGCCCTGTATGCCCTGCGAGAGACCCATGAAGGGATTTGTGGAGAGCATCTTGGGGGCAAGGCCCTCGCCATCAAAGTCCTTCTAAGAGGCCTGTACTGGCCTACACTAAGACAAGACGCTCTGAGCCTTGTGAAGAAGTGTCAGAAGTGTCAGAAATTCTCCCCAGCCGTTCACCAGCCTGTCGTGCCAATGGCCCCGATCATCAGCCCTCTCCCTTTTGCTGTATGGGGAATGGACATTTTAGGTCCTTTTCCGCCGGCCTCCGGAGGCCGCGAGTTCGTCCTTGTCGCCATCGACTACTTTACTAAGTGGGTAGAAGCTGAACCTCTGGCCAAGATCACCGAGCAGAGCGTCCAGAACTTTTTCTGGAAATCAGTGGTGTGCAGATTTGGGATACCCCGGGTCCTCATAACAGACAATGGCAAGCAGTTCAACTCAAGGAACTTCAGAAAGTTTTGTTCAGATCTGAAGATTGAGCAAAGGTTCACTTCCATGGCACATCCTCAGACAAATGGACAGACCGAAGTGACGAACAGGACTCTGCTGCAGGGGATAAAGAAAAGACTGGATAATAAGGCCGGACGCTGGGCTGACGAGCTGTACCATGTGCTCTGGGCGTATCGGACTACCCCACGCACTACAACGGGTGAGTCACCTTTCAATCTCTCCTTCGGAACAGAGGCTGTGATTCCGGTTGACATCAGCATTCCCTCCCCAAGAATTGTTGACTTCATTGAACAGCTCAATGGGGACGGGCTCCGTGTCAACCTCGACTTGCTTGAGGAAGTCCGTGAGGAGTCACAAATCAGAGCCGCGGCATATAAGCAGAAGGTGTCTAGATACCAAGATGCGAAGATCCGACCAAGGGAGTTCCGCACAGGCGACCTAGTTTTGAGGAAAGCGGCCGTCTCCCAGCCAAGAAGGGTGGGCAAACTCTCTCCGACTTGGGAAGGGCCGTACCGAGTCAAAGAGGTCATCCGTCCAGGAAGCTACCGGCTAGAGACACTTGACGAGCAGCTGCTGCCGCACGCCTGGAATTCCAGAATTCTCCGAATATATTATCAATAGTCTTTTCTCTTGCCTTTGAAGGCCTGTAAAGAATCTCTGTAATTAAATTTCAAAGGGAAATAAAATGGAGTTGTCACCAAACAGTGTCCCTCACTTTTGAGTCACTAATATATGCCAGCTCCTCCAATCAAAGACTCTAAGTGTTTGCAGACTTAGCTCTCAGCCTAAGTGTTTGCAGACTTAGAGAGCGGCGGTGGTGCACTCCGGCGCGTCCAATTTGGTGTGGAGATCAGTTCCAACCATGGACCCGCCCTGGTGGAAAACCACCTCAAAGACTCTAAGTGTTTGCAGACTTAGCTCTCAGCCTAAGTGTTTGCAGACTTAGAGAGCGGCAGTGGTGCACTCCGGCGCGTCCAATTTGGTGTGGAGATCAGTTCCAACCATGGACCCGCCCTAGTGGAAAACCACCTCAAAGGCTCTAAGTGTTTGCAGACTTAGCTCTCAGCCTAAGTGTTTGCAGACTTAGAGAGCGGCAGTGGTGCACTCCGGCGCGTCCAATTTGGTGTGGAGATCAGTTCCAACCATGGACCCGCCCTAGTGGAAAACCACCTTAAAGACTCTAAGTGTTTGCAGACTTAGATGGCAGAAGTGGTTCACTCCGGCTCGTCCTAATTGGCTTACAGACCAGTTCGGCCGATGACATCCGGACAACCACTCCGGCTCGGCAGAAAGACAAGGAAGCAGCACAGAAGTCATAAGTACAAAAAGCAAGACAGCCGTACAGACAGTTAGACAAAATTGAATTTGTATTCATATTACAAAAGTGCCCTTTTCGCCGAGCTGGCTTACAAAGAATGAGCCTCATGGGCCATTACAAAAAGTACACAACCAAAAAGAAAGATAGGAGCAAGAGGGCTGCCACTCAGGCCTCCTCGTCGACCACCTCCTCGGTGACTGCCTCTGAAGTAGGGACTACAACCTGGCAGGCCTCAATGGTTGGGGCGGTGACCTCGGAAGCCAGAATGGCTTCCTGTTCCACCTCGATGGGTTGGGAGGAGTCCGGTTCGTCTTCCTCCTCGTCCTCCTCCTCCTCCGGAGGTGCATACGGGACGGCCAGTCCGTCCAGGGAAATGTCGGGGTAAGTCTTCTTCACCTGATCGGAGCAGAAAAGGAACCCCGCCTTATAGGCCTGGAGGCCCAGGTGGAAGAACTGTGTGTCCTTCCTCTTCTCAGTTTCCTTCACGGCCTCCCTCACTGCCGCTTTCACGGCCGCCTTGATAGCCGCCTTCTCCCTCTGACCGGCTCTCTCCTTCGCATGTAGGAGATCCTGCACGGCCTGGTTTTTGACCGTCTGCAGCTCGACCGTCAAGCTGTTTAATTCGGCCTCTTTGATCTGGACGGCTTCGGTAAGCCCGTCCTTCTCCTTCTGGAGCTGGCTCTTCTCGGACTCTATCTGTGTGAGCGTCTCAGAGAAGAGATAACGCTTCTTGGCCATGTCCCTTGAGTACACCTGGAGTTGATAGAGGGCGGAGGTGATTGCCGCTTCGCAGGTCTCCGGCGCCTCATTCTCGACGTCCCGCCGGTCGCGTGGGAGGACGCCCTGGTACACCACTTCCGCGGCCACCCGACTATCCCCCAGGCCGGTGTCCGTTTTCTGCACCGCCCAGTTCGGGCGGAAGACGTTGTCGCCTCTCGCCGCCGTGGCGGCAGGGATGCCCAGAACCGGCCTGCCGTGTTGGGGCTCTGTCACCCCTGCAGACCCGGAGCTCTATCCGGCGAGATTTGCCCGGCTCGACTTGACGGAAAGCTTATGCGTCGCCCGGCTGCTTTTAAGAGGCTCGGCCAGTGCGGCCATTGCCGGAGTTGACTCCGGCACCTTTCTTTTCTTGCCCTTGGTTTGGGGCTGCTCCTGCGTTGGGGACACTTGGGAGGTCTGCCTGATCTTGTCCAGCATGGACATCTGCTTCACCATTTCTGAACGTGAGAACAGAACACAGTTAGAACTATATATAAAAAAGGAACAGTTCAAAAAATAAAAGCTGGCCTAAAGAGTCTACGTACGTGCCGGCGTCGCACGACTGATCCCGAGCGCTACCAGGTCGGCCTCCCCAGAGAACTCCGAGCAGTTTATTTGACCACGCTTCAGCTCTTCTTTGATCAGAGCGAAGGTCATGTGGTCGTAACCCTCAAGGGCTGGCTTCTGACTAAGGTTCTGGGTGTCCGGCGTTCTCCATTCCAACGAGAACGGCCAGTGGGAGCCCGGCTCGGTGTCCCTAGCGTAGAAAAACCTGTTCTTCCATGTGTGAATGGAAGTAGGTATGCCAGTGATCATTTTCACTTCGGGCCGTTGGCTGATGTAGATCCAGCCGCCGTCCTTGTGCCTCTTCAGGTGCGCACACATCCTGAAGACGGGCATGGTGGGGTTCCTACGGAGACGAACTCCCAAAAGATAAAGGAAGCCGACCAGCGTCCTCCAAGAGTTCGGCACGACCTGTGTAACCGCCAGCCCGTAGTACCTCAGCACATCGACAAAAAACGGATGCAAGGGAAGCCTGAGCCCGGCCCGGAAGGCTTCTTCGTATAGGCAGATATCTGCACTATCGTTACTGGCCCGGTCCCCTTCAACGGCCGCCCTCAAAGTGTACCGATCAGGGATACAGTATTTGTCCCTGATGGCCTGAAGTCTGCCCGGCTCCAGACGGTTCACCTCGCGCAGGGCCCCGATGTTGTACTGCGGATTGGCCTCCATCCGTGCCTCCGCTATCACCTCGACGGGCGCGCGCGGCGAGCGAGGAAATACCGCCTCAACGTCTTCTTCGTCGCCGCTGGTTTCTACCCGGTGCGGTCCGTCCCCACGGACCGGGATTGTGTCTAAGTCCACAATCACTTCCTCACCACTCTCCTCGTCTACAATTATTATCTCTTGGTACTCAACACCGGCCTCCGTAGGAGAGGCCGGCCTTGTCCTCTCCGACGCCCCGGACCCCGTACTACTGGTCGAACCGGGCTCCTTTTAGCCAGAGTCCGACTCCGAACTAGTGCTAGACATTAAAAGGGGAGAAAAGAAAAGCTAAAAGAAATTACCGAACTGAAGTGTTGACCGAAGATCTCCGGGCTCACTGATCCGAAGCGGGCAGAAACTTGAATAGCCGAGCAGAAGAGGAGGAGAGTAAAATGTGAAAAGTGAAAAATGAGGAGTAAAACTCCGGTATATATAGGCTGGGAAGAGCAGGAAAAATCCCGCCCTTTTCCCACCAGCCGGAGTGCGCCACGTCACCTACCGCATTAAATGCGAGGCACAAGTTCCAAAGTGATTAGACGCCAAAAGACCTGCCCGGCCTGGCCGTCCACAGCCTAAGCCGGACAGGATATGGCGCAATCGCTAGACGCCAAAAGACCTGCCCGGCCTGGCCGTCCAGCGCCTAAGCCGGACAGGATATGGCGCAATCGCTAGACGCCAAAAGACCGGCCCGGCCTGGCCGTCCAGCGCCTAAGCCGGACAGGATATGGCGCAATCGCTAGACGCCAAAAGACCTGCCCGGCCAGGCCGTCCACAGCCTAAGCCGGACAGGATATGGCGCAATCGCTAGACGCCAAAAGACCTGCCCGGCCTGGCCCTCCAGCGCCTAAGCCGGACAGGATATGGCGCAATCGCTAGACGCCAAAAGACCTGCCCGGCCTGGCCGTCCAGCGCCTAAGCCGGACAGGATATGGCGCAATCGCTAGACGCCAAAAGACCTGCCCGGCCTGGCCGTCAACAGCCTAAGCCGGACAGGATATGGCGCAATCGCTAGACGCCAAAAGACCTGCCCGGCCTGGCCGTCCAGCGCCTAAGCCGGACAGGATATGGCGCAATCGCTAGACGCCAAAAGACCTGCCCGGCCTGGCCGTCCAGTGCCTAAGCCGGACAGGATATGGCGCAATCGCTAGACGCCAAAAGACCTGCCCGGCCTGGCCGTCCAGCGCCTTAGCCGGACAGGATATGGCGCAATCGCTAGACGCCAAAAGACCTGCCCGGCCTGGCCGTCCAGCGCCTTAGGCGGACAGGATATGACGCAATCGCTAGGCGACAAAGTATCTGCCCGGCCTGGCCGTCCCGCCCAGGAGATCTGCCCGGCCATGACGCCCAGGAGGTTTGGCCGGCCAGACTTCTGGTCCAAATTTTGGCCGGACTGGATAGCCCAGAGGCTCCTGTTCGGCCGTGCTCCTTCAGGCCAAGCTTCAAGGCCGGACCAGGCCGCCCGGAGGCCCCTGTTCGGCCGCGGTTTCTTCTGGCCCTGTCTGAGGCCGGCCTCAGCTGCCCAGAGGCCTTAAGGCCGGCCGGATGCTGTTTTAACCCTCTTTTTGCTTCACCTAGCCACTGTCACGACTCGGAGAACCAGGGGGCAACTGATGGGGTCCAAAATCTGCAACCAATTGGCTGTTGACACGTGGCCCTCACAGGGACCACTGCAAAGCCAACACTTGTCCTTGCTAGGTATGACGCCTGGACCAATCGGGGACTTCCACATGCCCCTCCTAGGTATGAAACCTGGTCCATATAGGGGCTACCACCTGTCCTGGACAGGTGGCTCAGGATCACTATAAATAACCTTCACTTGTGCTAAGGTGAGGGATCTGAGATCAAAACCCTAAGCTTTTTGCTCTGACATTGCTTTGCACTCCTGCTCATACTGACTTGAGTGTCGAAGCGCCCGTCCGGGGCACCACTCCGGGTTGGTCTTCTGACCCTTTGTATCCTTGTCTGTGCCCTTGTGCAGCGCAGGACTCCACTAGCCCTTCAGCTGTGGCTTGTCAGATCAGCCCTTCCGGCCCTACCATAACCTGTTACCAATTTTAGTCCTAACAGTCACGAGGACCCTGCTCTCTCTCCCCATGTGGAATGACGGTCAAAGAGAATAAAGTAGGGTTGCAACTCGGGTCGGGTTTTTCAAAACCCTAGTATTCCGTCCCATGCTACGCATGGTGCAAAATGGTGGGCCCCGACCCATCGAAATGAGGTATAAAATTGTGGGCCCCTCCATAATTCGTAGCTTCGGATTAGACCTGGCAACGGGCGGGCCGGGCCGGGCCGGTTTTGACCCGGCCCGTACGGGTCCGGGTCAAAATGACCCGAAATTTTTTACGGGTCGCTATGGACCTGGACCGGGCCCATACGAGCCGGGCCAACCCGCGGGCCGCCCGGATTTAAGATTTTTAAAAAAAATAGGGATTCGCTAGCCACCTTCTCAGAGTCTACTTTTCGGCTTATCCACATCCTTTGCTCCAAAGATCTAACAGAAGTACGAGCTGCACAAAGGTGGCTAGCAATAAAATAATAGCAATTTATAATATTCATACGGTTACTAACTTTTAAATGAAAAATTACGAAAAAATGGAAGCAAAGTAGAAAAATTACCAAAAAAAAAATACGAAAAGAAGGTATTAAAATATGACAATTACCAAAAAAACTACAAAGAAAATTAAAAAATATGACAATTGCTGGAAAAAAAGGCCAAAATAAAACTTTTGTAATTCTCTACGGGCAACCGCGGGTCCACCCGGCCCGGCCCAGTTTTGACGGGCCAGGTGGACCCGCGGGTCAATTTTAAACGTGTCACAAATTGGTGACCCGGACCCGGAATTTACGGGCGGGCCGGGTGGACCCGCTGGTCGGGGTCACTTTTTGCCAGGTCTACTTCGGATAGAGATAATGCATCAAAACTTCACATTAGCGTAAATTGGTGGGCCCAACCATAGGCAAGGGATTTTTAGCCATGGTGGACCCATTTCAAAACAGGTGTAAAATGGTGGGTTCTACCCTATGCATCAAGAAGTATTCCAACAAAAAAATTCCAAGGAAACAAAACGAATTGACAATTGAAGGATGTTCACAATATCTAATGCCAATAATATCAATTGTAGTCACTAACTCACTACTATATCTAGGGGTGGACATGGTTCCGGTTCGAACCGGGGAACCGAACCGAACCGGCACATTTGGTTCGGTTCGGTTCGGTTCCAGCTATATATGGTTCGGTTCCGGTTCTAAAAATTTGGAACCGGTGGATATTCGGTTCGGTTCTAGGTTTGGGATCCCGGAACCGAGAACCGACACTACTTACTTAGGGATTTGATAAAATCAGTCCTCCCCCATTTAATTCACCCCTCTGTAACGTTTTCCTTTGCCTTTAAAATTTTAACTCACCCCCCTTTTACCGATTTGTAGTTCATAACTTCATATATAATTTGATAGGGCCTATTTGTAGTCCACATATATAAATGTTATCCCAACTTTGATATGCATTGAATATTGTATATTAGGAATTGCCCAAAACTTTGATACGAATGGTTGATACCTGTTTGTAGTCCATATATACTGTTCACATATAATTTGATAGGGCATGTTTGATAGGGATATATACCTGTTTGGTTGTTTGTAGTTCGGTTGGGTAAACCCAGAACCGAACCGAACCGAACCGATTATATATGGTTCTGGTTCGGTTCGGTTCCACACATATATGGTTCGGTTCCGGTTCCAATTCCAGGGAACCGATTATACATGGTTCGGTTCTGGGTTTAGCCCAAAACCGAACCGAACCGAACCATGTCCACCCCTAACTATATCTATTGCCAGAAACAACAAAAAGAAAGATGATGTGGTGAAAGGCTGAGTTTCCTAATCCTAAATGCAATCCATTGTGTAGTAAGTAGAATACCGATATGCATGTATCATCAGATCATTATCTCTGTCATCAAAAGAGCCGTCTCCTTTCCATTAAAAAACTATGGTTGTTGTTGAATGGCTTGTCTACAGAATAACAAAATCAATCATCAGTGAAAAAAGACAAAAGGGAAAAGAAAGATAGAAATAAATAAAGTTGGAAAAAAAAAAATTTCTTAACTCCTCTCCATTTTAACCCGCTATCAAACAAAAAGACAAAGGAAAAATGGAGATTGAGACAACCGGAAATTCCAGAAGAGTATATAAAAGCCTAAAATGTTATGTAGCAAATCCCAAAGTCATTCAATGTA
Organism: Tasmannia lanceolata; assembly: GCF_043159265.1. Taxonomy (NCBI): domain Eukaryota; kingdom Viridiplantae; phylum Streptophyta; class Magnoliopsida; order Canellales; family Winteraceae; genus Tasmannia; species Tasmannia lanceolata. Next base: position 61,365,175 of record NW_027518695.1, on the reverse strand, counting down.
ATGCTATTCAACCGAAAGATTCGAGAAAATTTGGATCCAACATTGAAATTAGGGTCTTAGAGAAGAAACAGGGCTTATAAATTCGTTAGGATAGACTTATATGATGAAGAACTTCTCACTGGCCTTCATTGCAGTGATCTTAATCTTTCTATGCCTCACCCCACCCTACTCTTTCACATTGACATCCAATCATCTTCTCGGCTTTTAGCCCAAGTCTGAAATTTCTGTTGGAAAATTTGTTGAGGGTACTGTTGATGATAGAAAACAGAAACTTGTTGCTTCAAGGCGTGATATCACTTTCCTTAAGACAAGATTCGCCCCCACTAGTAGTGTGCAAAGGGGATCCGCGAATTGCCTCCAAGATACAATGAAGCCTAGTAGGGAAGCCCTACTAATGTTTGATGACGCGTAGCACTAGCGGAATCAAACCCGAAATGCCCTTTCGAAATTTCAAGCCTTAGAGAAATCTCTAGATTCTGTTTCTGCAGAAAAACAGTATCTAGAACAGTAAACAAAAGAAAAACAGTATGTAGAAATACTTGGGGATTTTTGTAGGAGTGTAGAAGAGAGTGTAAAGTCTGTCAGAATTGCCAATTCGATTTCTATATGAAATGACTGAAGTTTGTACATTTTTATAGACCATCTGGTGTCTTTTCAATGTGAAAAACACCTCTACAGGGCACCTTTCCAGAATGTTTGAAATCTGACCGTTAGATCGCACCCATTGATATTGAATGGTCCTGATCGATTCTAGAGGTGACTGTTGGTTTGAGTAAAACCTCTCTCCAACCCAGTCATCGTTAGATCAACCATCTATGGTGTGGATCGCACCCCCTTGGCACATGACCGTTGGGGGAAGGGACACAACCCATTTGATCACACCCTTTGACCGTTGGAGTCATGGGCCCGTTGGGCCGACCGTTAGGCCCGAACCGAAGCCCAACCCAACTGAACCATTCGGCTTGATGGACCTGCGAACCATTTGACCCACCCATCTGACCGGTCCACCTTCATCTTGATCCAACGGTACAGATCAAATCTGGAAAAATTAAAGGCTCCAATCGCTCCTCGCGACATTGAGTACGTGCGAAGTGCGCCTAAAAAAGCGCCAATAAAGCGCCACTATGCGCCCTATAGCCCATTGCCCACGCCGCACGCGCGCGTGCGAACGGTGCGTTGCACCGTCTCGCGGGTCCAACCATGGGTTCAACCCAATGTGCAATCAACAAGAGTTAGAAAAGGTAGTGCTTTATAAGCCCTTCTCTTTCTTTTCTCTCATTCGGTACGGGACTATCTTTTCAACTATTCTTCTACATCCTTTTGTAAAAGCAAATCTTTCCAAGAAAATATTTTCTTTTTCCCAAACGCTTTTGATAAAACATTTTCCAAAACACTAAAATATGCAAAACATATGATTTTGAAAATCCAAAATCACTAACAATCCCCCACCATTTTCAAAATCAAAGAAAATTTTCTCATCAGGCTTGGAAATCTTATGCATAAATGAAGGTATCTCTCGATTTGAAGCTTCACTTAGTGAGGACACATCAAAGTTAACCAGAATTGCATAGTAGACGTATCTTTGAACTAGCTATTCTATTTGGTTAACCGGATACGTCTCACACATAAGATTTCACCTCTTTGGGCAATTTCTAAAACCGACACATGTACTGGCCTTGTGTCTATATCTTGGTTTCATGAGCGCTCTAGAGACTAGCCAGGTCTCATAGGAAGCGGCACCACTCCCACACTCACATAGGTAGGCTTATCAAGAGTGCCCCTGTAACTAAAACACTCCAACTCTATGTTATAAGCCTATTAAGAGTTTAAATACTCAGCCTTCTCCTTTTAAACATTACAGGTACCAAGCACTTTACCTTGGGATGGCAAATAATACAGATTATAGTGCTTGCAATCACTCCATATGATGTACTTGGACTCATTGAACTCAAGACTTGATGTTTATTCAAGTGTTGAGTTGAGGTTCCATCATTGGTGACTATTGGTTAATGGCTTTAACCCCATCCCTAATAATGTTTTACACACCAGATCTCTTGCAAGAGCTTTAGTGAATGGATCAGCCAAGTTTTGGCTCGATCTCACAAAATCAATAGTTACTACTCCATTAGTAAGTAACTCTCTTATAGTACTATGTCTAAGTCCTATATGTCTGGACTTACCATTATAAACATGATTATATGCCCTTGATAGTGTGGCCTGACTATCACAATGGACATAAATTGATGGCATTGGTTTAGACCATAACGGAATTTCCAATAACAAATTCTGAAGCCATTCCGCCTCTTTACAGCATGATGCCAGAGCTATAAACTCTGCTTCCATAGTTGAAGTTGTTATGCATGTCTGTTTCTTAGAGGCCCAGGAAACTGCTCCCCCACCAAGGGTGAAAATCCACCCACTGGTTGAAAAATGGTATATTCGCTCAGTTATCCAACTAGCATCAGAGTATCCTTCTATTACAGTTGGATATCCACTATGACATAAACCATAGTCTATAGTTTTCTTTAAATATTTTAAAACTCTATAGACTGCATTCCAATAAGAAAAACTAGGATTACTGGTAAACCTACTAAGTTTACCTACAGCAAATGCTATGTCTGGCCTAGTACAAGTCATAGCATACATAAGACTACCAATTACACTAGCATACCCTAATTGAGAAATAGTTCTGCCAGTATTAAGATACAACTTTATATTTGGGTCAAAAGGTGTTGAAATGGGTGAACATTCAAAATGGTTAAACTTTTTGAGAACTTTCTCAATATAATGTGATTGTGTTAGAATAAGACAATTATCCTGTCTTATGATTCTAATACCCAAAATCACATCAGCTTCACCCATATCTTTCATATCAAAGTTTTGAGAAAGAAATAATTTAGTACTTTGAATGCTTTCAATATCAGTACTAAAAATTAACATGTCATCAACATATAAACAAATAACAACACCTTTGCCACCCTTAAATTTACTGTATATACATTTATCTGATTGATGTATCTTATAATCATTTGATACTAAGACTTTATCAAATCTTTCATGCCATTGTTTAGGGGCTTGCTTAAGCCCATACAAAGATTTGATAAGCTTACATACTTTATGCTCTTGGCCTGGCAGAATAAATCCCTCAGGTTGTTCCATATACACTTCTTCATCAAGTTCACCATTTAAGAATGCGGTTTTAACATCCATCTGGTGAATGTGAAGTTTGTATATGGAAGCAAAGGCAATCAACACTCTAATGGTAGAAATCCTAGCAACAGGTGCATATGTGTCAAAGTAATCAATACCGGGTTTTTGAGTAAACCCTTTGGCAACTAACCTTGCCTTAAACTTTTCTATGGTCCCATCTACTTTGTTCTTCTTCTTGAAGATCCATTTACATCCTATAGGTTTAGACCCAGGTGGTAGATCAACCAAAATCCAAGTTTTATTACCCATGATAGAATCCATTTCGTCATTAATTGCTTCTTTCCAAAATGCAGTATCTTCTGACTTTATGGCTTCTCCATAGGTTTGAGGGTCACTTTCTATGCTTAAGTTTAACAAGACAGAACCTTGGAGTTTTTCTCTTGTCCCTTCTACCAGGTAGGTTACAAAGTCAGGGCCAAAACTCCTATCCCTTCTATCTCTTGAACTTCTTCTTATTTTACTAGGTTCACCAACTTCTGTTTGTGATTCTGAAGGATGATCTACAGAAGTTGTAGGTTCAATTTCCTTAGGAATTGAAGTGAATCTATTTTCATAGAAAAATGCATCTTTAGACTCAATTATGGTATTGACATCTATGAAATCATTAGGTTCTATAACTAAGAACCTATAGGCCTTACTGTGACTAGCATATCCCAAAAAGATACACTCAATACCCTTTTCACCTAATTTTCTTAACTTAGGTTTAGGGACTTGAACTATAGATCTACAACCCCAAACTTTAAGGTAACTTAAGTTTGGTTTCCTTTTCTTCCACAATTCATAAGGGGTTATATTAGATTTCTTACTATGTACCCTATTTAAAATGTGACAAGCCGTAAGTAAGGCTTCACCCCAAAAACTCTTATTTAAACCAGAATTAACAAGCATAGCATTAATCATTTCAGTAAGTGTCATATTCTTCCTTTCTGCTACACCATTTTGTTGTGGTGTATAAGGGGCAGAAGTTTCATGGACTATGCCTACTGATTCACAGAAATGAGGAAAGTGATATTCACCACCTCTATCTGATCTGAGACATTTAATGCTTGTTATACATTGGTTTTCGACTTCAGTTTTATAAATCTTAAATTTTTCTAAAACCTCATCTTTATGACTAAGTAGATAAACATAACAGTACTTAGAATAATCATCAATAAATGTAACAAAGTACTTTTTACCTCCCTTTGTGGGAACACTATGTATGTCACATACATCACTATGTATTAAATCTAACAAGTTAGAAGTTCTATCTACTTTAGGGAATGACTTAGTGATTATCTTGGTTTTCATGCATGTTTTACATCTATCTACTAAGTTATTTTCATATTTAGGAATTAAGGTTAACTTAACCATATCATTCATTTTCCTAGTATTTACATGTCCTAAACGATTATGCCATAAAGATAAAGAAGAATCCAAAACATAAGCAAAGACATTCACTTTATTGATATTAAGTTTGAACATCCCTTCATACATATATCCCTTCCCAACAAAAGTACCCCCTTAGAAAGAATGAACTTGTCAGATTCAAATACAAGTTTGAAGCCATTCTTGTTGAGAATGCTTCTAGACACTAAGTTCTTTCTAACTTCTGGTACATGGTAGACATCGGTTAGAGTGAGTCGCTTGCCGGATGTGAACTCAAGTTCCATCTTGCCCTTCCCTTTGACTTCTGTTGTCGACGAATTTCCCATGCATAACACGCTTCCATCTTCAACTGTTTCATAAGTTGAAAACTGGTTCCTGTCTTTACAGACATGCATCATCGCACCAGAGTCAATCCACCAATCATTGCCATCTTCAAGCATATTTGCCTCTGAAATTATAGCGACAAACTTTTCTTTGTCTCTTGGTGCACCCGACTTCTTATCCTTAAGAAGTCGGCACTCACTCTTGTAATGGCCTGGTTTGCCACAGTTGAAACAAGCACCCTTTCTTTTCTTATTCTTATTAGTCTTCTTTTCAGGGTGTTTGTTTCTCTTCCAATTGCCTTTTCCTTGTTGGTTCGAATTCTTGACATTTTCCACCAAATGGATCTTAGAGGATACAATTTCATTTTCTTTCTTGTCTCTGATTCTTGACTCTTCCTCAATCCTGAGGCATTGAGCCAAGTCTTCAATAGACATTTCCTCTTTCTTGTGTTTTAGACTTTTTCTAAAGTCTTTCCAATTTGGTGGAAGTTTGTCAATAATTGACGGGACAATGAAGGAGTCATCAAGAAGGATGCCTTGCAAATGAATTTGATTAATTACATGTTGTATTTCATGTAATTGATCAATAACAGACTTATCATCTACCATTTTAAAATTTAAAAATTGACTCACAGTGAATTTCTTGCTACTGGCATCTTCCGCCAAGTATTTAGCTTCAAGTGCATTCCAAATTTCACTTGCTGATCCCATGCCTTGATATATGTCAAATAGTGTATCTGACATAGCATTTAGGATGTGCCCTTTGCAAATGTAGTCATCCTGTTCCCACTTCATCCTTGCACGAGCCTCCGCCAAATTTTCATTTTCATTTGCTGACGGCTTTAGAGTAGTGAGAACCTGGACCACTTTGAGTGATGTCAAAATGAAGTGCAACTTCTTCTGCCAGCGCTTGAAATTTCCTTTGTCGAAACGTTCGAGTTTGACAAAGTCTTGGGTCATTTGACGAACCGAATAAAGTGCCATTGAAACAACAGTAGAAAATCTTGTCTTAAGATTGTTGAAAAATTTGTTGAGGGTACTGTTGATGATAGAAAACAGAAACTTGTTGCTTCAAGGCGTGATATCACTTTCCTTAAGACAAGATTCGCCCCCACTAGTAGTGTGCAAAGGGGATCCTCGAATTGCCTCCAAGATACAATGAAGCTTAGTAGGGAAGCCATACTAATGTTTGGTGACGCGTAGCACTAGCAGAATCAAACCCGAAATGCCCTTCCGAAATTTCAAGCCTTAGAGAAATCTCTAGATTCTGTTTCTGCAGAAAAACAGTATCTAGAACAGTAAACAAAAGAAAAACAGTATGTAGAAATACTTGGGGATTTTTGTAGGAATGTAGAAGAGAGTGTAAAGTCTGTCAGAATTGCCAATTCGATTTCTATATGAAATGACCGAATTCTGCACATTTTATAGACCACCTGGTGTCTTTTCAGTGTGAAAAACACCTCTACAGGGCACCTTTCCAGAATGTTTGAAATCTGACCGTTAGATCGCACCCATTGATATTGAACGGTCCTGATCGATCCTAGATGTGACTGTTGGTTTGAGTAAAACCTCTCTCCAACCCAGTCATCGTTAGATCAACCATCTATGGTGTGGATCGCACCCCCTTGGCACTTGACCGTTGGGGGAAGGGACACAACCCATTTGATCACACCCTTTGACCGTTGGAGTTATGGGCCCGTTGGGCCAACCGTTAGGCCCGAACCGAAGCCCAACCCAACCGGTCGGCTTGATGGGCCTACGAACCATTTGGCCCACACCCATCCAACCGGTCCACCTTCATCTTGATCCAACGGTGCAGATCAAATCTGGAGAAATTAAAGGCTCCAATCGCTCCTCGCGACGTTGCGTACGTGCGAAGTGCAAAGTGCGCCTAAAAAAGTGTCCTATAGCCCATTGCCCACGCCGCGCGCGCGGTGCGTTGCACCGTCCCGCGGGTCCAACCATGGGTTCAACTCAATGTGCAATCAAACAAGTAATAGAAAAGTGTAGTGCTTTATAAGCTCTTCTCTTTCTTTTCTCTCATCTGGTACGGGACTATCTTTTCAACTACACTTCTACATCCTTTTGTAAAAGCAAATCTTTCTAAGAAAATATTTTCTTTTTTCCAAACGCTTTTGATAAAACATTTTCCAAAACACTAAAATATGCAAAACATATGATTTTGAAAATCCAAAATCACTAACAATTTCTCCAAGACCTAAAACCACAGACAAAGGGAAAACCCAAAACGATAATGCTAGTGGAGTTATTTTTTAATGATGCAGAGAGAGAGAGAGAGATGAACTCATCTTTCAGATATTTGGGCGTCTTCGGATGATCAGCAACACCGAAGAATAGATGTGTGTTGTGGAGAGTTGGTCGAAGGAAGCAGAGATGCGTGTTGGGTAAAGAGGGTGAGAATAGTTGTTTCTAGGGCTGCAACAGGGTCGGGTTGGGTCGGGTTTTTCAAAACCCTAGTCCAACCCTGGATCCCATTATCTCGGCCCTGACCCGCCCTGACCTGAGTCCGGGCCGGAAAACCTCAACCCATTACCCGCCCTACAGGGTATTGTGCTGGCCTTGGCCCGTCCTGATTGGCCCTGATTGGGCAGGGCCGGGCCGGGCCGGCCCTACTTGACCCTAGTGCAAATACCTGTTAAGAGTGCCAAAAATAAAGCATCCACTTATCAAAATGATCAATAAATAGAGAAAGGGAACAAAATAAGACAATATGAATTCAACAACATGATGGGCAACAGAGACAATTAATAATAATAATCTAAAGAAACATCAATCCAAGATAATAGAAAACATTAGCAAAAGAAACATGCACAGATGGTTCAATTCTATAATAGAAAACTCAGGGTCGGGCTGGGTCAGGGTACCCGAGGCATTAACCCAAAACCCGCCCGACCTGAGTCAGGGTCTAAAAAAATGAACCCTGACTCGCCCTCAAGGTTAGAAAATCCAGCCCTGGCCCTGTTCGGGCTCAGGGCGGGTCAGGGCTGACAGGGCCAAACTTGCACCCCTAGTTGTTTCTAAAGCTAAAGCTGTGGGTAGAAATTCTTATTTCGGATTCTCTGTAGCCGACAAATTTTCGCTATAGTTCGCTATGGGTAATATTGATTAGGAAAAGATAAGATGCGTTTGAGAAATCTTTAGAATGTTTGCCGAACTTAGTGGGCAAAACCGATTTCCGTGGCCCTCCAAATTTGCTTTTCTACACTCGAATTAGGAAGTGCCACATAAAATTTGAACCAAATTAATAGGTGCCAAAGTAAATTTTTGGGGCGGCAAACCAAAAATGAAAGGAAACCAATGACATATTGAGATCCTACAGGCTTAGTATAGATTATTAAGGAGGAAAACCGAATTAGTAGGATATCTTGGTTAACCTCGAAATTGTTAAATCCCAAATTATAGGGGATTTTAAATTTCAAATGTAAAACTGTATTAATAACATGATATTCAATTTTGTGAGGACGTGGCAACCAAATTAATTGGGGCAAAGTCAGTTTTCTACAGCGGCAAACCAAAATTAAAGGCGGCAAAATTATACGGTTCGATTGTATTGATAAGGTTCGATTTTCTAGGGCAACCAAATTAGTAGTGGATCGAAAGTAAAGAGAGAGAAGAAAAAGTAAGTGGGAGTGCAAATTCAATTTTCAAATTCCCAATACGAGAAATTGGCCCAAATTAGTAGGTGGCAGACCTAAATTGTTGGGCGGCAAACTCAAACTTCTTAGTGGAAAAATATTTAAAAGAAATACTTTTGGCAAACAAATTAGTAGTGGATCGAAAGTAGAGGGACAGATTTTAGGGAGAAAAAGTAAGTGGGACTGCAAATTCAATTTTCAAATTCACAATATCAGAAATTGGCCCAAATTATTAGGCGCCAATATCATATTTTGGGGCGGCAAACTCAAAGTTTGTGGCGGAAAAATATTTCACAGAAGAACTTTTCTTGGAAAAAAGACGAATGACAATGGAAAGAAACATGCTTAGTATATATTATAGATAAATAGATATACTATATAGTAGAAGAGAAAATGAGAGAATTATTTGAATTTCTCCCAAAATTCTAATAGAATTACACATCACTTTTTTTGACTTTTTTTTGCAAAGGCACCCATTCAACCCACATATTTTCAGTCCTACCCCCTCCTTTATGCTTTTTAACAAATGCACCCATGAAAGCCACATAATTTCAATCCTACCCCCCTCCTTTATGCTTTTTAAATTATGGAGACCTCTATAGATTGGAGGACTAGGATCAGCCTATGGAAATGATTTTACGGCACAACCTATTGATGTTGTGATCCATCATATGGATAGTTTGGATCAACCTATGATGTGGTCTGTATAGTTCTTTGTCGGCCCGTGCATCGCACAGGGTTTTTTACTAGTGTGTGTGTGTGTGTGTGTGTGTGTGTATATATATGAGGAAAATGAATGTGAGCTTGAAGCTCATATAGCTTATATGAGCTTGAGGGCCCAAACACATGGGTCCCACATTGTTTGTGATGATCCAAACCATTCATTTGCAAGGCCCCATCATAGATAGGGTGTGTACCAAAAATCGGCTCCATTGGATCATCCTAACCCCTCCAAAAGTGGAGGGCAAAAATGGGCAGATTTGTGACAAACGGTGTCTGTCCATTTTGCCCTCCACTTTTGGATGGGTTAGGATGATCCTATGATATATATGAGGAAAATGATTGTGAGCTTGAAGCTCATATAGCTTATATGAGCTTGAGGGCCCAAACACATGGGTCGCACATTGTTTGTGATGATCCAAACCATTCATTTGCAAGGCCCCATCATAGATAGGGTGTGTACCAAAAATCGGCTCCATTGGATCATCCTAACCCCTCCAAAAGTGGAGGGCAAAAATGGGCAGATTTGTGACAAACGGTGTCTGTCCATTTTGCCCTCCACTTTTGGTTGGGTTAGGATGATCCTATGGAGCCGATTTTTTGTACACACCCTGTCTATGTAAGGGCCTTTCAAATGAATGGTTTGGATCATCCTAACAATGTGGGCCCACATGTGTTTGGGCCCTCAAGCTCATATAAGCTATATGAGCTTATATGAGCTTCAAGCTCACAATCACTATATATATATAGCTCAAGAAAAAAGGAATTTCTTTTCTTTTTTTGTGAGATTTACACATTAGCATTACTCTTTTACCATTAACCCCTTTGCTGGTATCTAACATCTATCTCTATGAGAAATTATTTGAGGGTAAAATTGTAATCTACATACGAAAAGTATCGACACAGGGCACTTATCTATGACAATTATGAAAAAAAACTACCAAGAAGAGGTAAAGACATATGACAATGACCAAATATTGACCGGATTCCGGGCACCTGAAGAGGAACAACAATTATGGAAACCTCTATCGATTGGAGGGCTAGGAACAACCTATGGAAATGAGTTTACGGGCACAACCGATTGTTGTTGTGTTCCATCACATGGACGATTTGGATCAACCGATAACCCGCTATAGATCGGACGGTTCGGATCAACCTATGAAAATTATTTTTGGGGCACAACCTATGTAGGTAGTGGCCCATCTAATGGACGATTTGGATCATCCTATGGTACGGGCCATACCGTACATTTTAATAAAGTGAGTAGTGCGATCACCAAAATATGGTGAGTAGTGCCATTATAAAATATGGTAGTGAGGACATTAGCACTATATATAATTTGAAACCATCGTTGTTACTTGGATGTTCCCACACTGGTCGGGTTCAACCCGAATTTGGGTTGGGTCGGGTTAAGCTTTTTTGCAAATCGGGTTGGGTTGGGAAAAATCATCCCGAATTGGAAATCGGGTCGGGTTAGGTTGGGCTGTCGGGCAACCCGACCCAACCCGAAACCCGAATTTGGGTTCCATCTGAAGAAGTTCTGTATATGTGTTTTTCTTTTTCAACATTGAAATAGTCTCCACAGTCCACAATGGACAGTTTGGATAATCCTATGGTGCGGGCCATACCGTACTTTAATAAAGTGAGGAGTGTGATCATCAAAATATAGTAGTGCGGATAACATTTCCCTTTATTAATTGTTAGTCCTTGTTTGGTTTGGATTTTAAGATATGATTGTGAGTTAAAAACTGATTATTGGTGACTCACTATTGGTTCTCAAAATCCAAAACAACCCGGCTTGAGTTGAGATGGTCAACAATTGGTATCATATCAAATCGGGTCAACCCAACCCAACCCAACCCGAATTGGAAATCAGGTTGGGTCGTGTTGAACCCAGTCGGGTTGGAAATCGGGAACTATTTTTCCTTATTCACTATGTGCGGGTCAAATTACAGAAAGTTTGATATTACGAATGCAGGACACCTGTGAAAATATTGACGAATTCTGGGCACCTTAAGAAGACCAACAATTATGGAAACCTCTATAGATTAGAGGGCTGGGATCAGCCTATAGAAATTATTTTACGGGCACAACCTATTTATGTTGTGTTCCATCACATGGACGGTTTAGATCAACCTATGATGTGGTCTGTACAATTCATTGTCGGCCCGTGCATCGCACAGGTTTTTTGCTAGTATACTATATAGCAGAAGAGAAAATGAGGGAATTTTTTGAATTATTTCAAAATTCTATGAGAATTACACATCACTTTTTTTTTACTTTTTTTAACAAAGGCACCCATTCAACCCACATATTTTCAATCCTACCCCCTCCTTTATGCTTTTTAACAAAGGCACCCATTAAAGCCACATAATTTCAATCCTACCCCCTCCTTTATGCTTTTTAACAAAGGCACCCATGAAAGCCACATAATTTCAATCTTATCCCCCTCCTTTATGCTTTTTTAATAAAAAATCTGTAGGGTGATCTTAACCATCCGATTTAAGAGGAACAACATATTATGGAAACCTCTATAGATTGGAGGGCTAGGATCAACCTATGGAAATGATATTTGGGGCACAACCTATTGATGTTGTGTTCCATCACATGGACGGTTTGGATCAACCTATGATGTGGTCCGTACAGTTCTTTGTCGATATATAGCAGAAGAGAAAAGGAGAGAATTATTTGAATTTCTCCCAAAATTCTATGAGAATTACACATCACTGTTTTTGACTTTTTTTAACAAAGGCACCCATTCAACCCACATATTTTCAATCTTACACCCTGCTTTATACTTTTTAACAAATGCACCCATTAAAGCCACATAATTTCAATCCTACCCTCCTCCTTTATGCTTTTGTAATAAAAAATGGACAAAGTCACCATAATGACATTTTCTCTTTGCAAAAATATGGATTGGGTGCATATATTACATAATACTACGGATTTTTGTGAACATATTACATAATATTATGAATTCCGGACACCTTTACAAAAATTGACAAATTGCGGGCACCTTCAGAGGCGGGCACCTTCAGAGGAACAACAATTATGGAAACCTCTATAGATTGGAGGGCTAGGATCAGCCTATGGAAATGATTTTATGGGCACAACCTATTGATGTTGTGTTCCATCACATGGACGGTTTGGATCAACCTATGATGTGGTCCTTACAGTTCTTTGTCGGCCCGTGCATCGTACGGCCCTTTCACCTCTTTTTTGCAAGGGTTCCCTTCTGTTTAGACTTCCTCATATAACGAATATAATCCCAGCTTTCAAGCTCGGCTTGGCTTTATGAATTGAGTCTAAAAAGTTCACGAACTTGTCCAAGCCGAACTGTACAAAGCTCGAGTTTGGCTCGTTTATTTGACGAGCCTAAATTTTGGGCTTGGGTTCAGCTCGTTTAGTAAACGAATGAGCCCAAGCCGAGCTCTTAATGAGCCGAACCCAAACATGTTCATGATGTGGTTCGGTTCATTTGCAGCCCTACATACACCCCACTATCCCAACATGAATAGATGGTGGGGTCATTGATTAGATATGCCCCACCCATATTATTCTCATAATTAGTATTCTCTCTTCTCTTTGATAAGGGGCCCACAATGAATGGTTTAGATCTTTAAAGGGGGGCAACATAAAAATGTTTTTTGTTTAAAACAAAGAAAGAAAATCACTTAGGCTTACTTTGTTGGAAGATCTAAAACATTCCCTTGTTGCAACCTGAAGTGGGTAGCACGGCATATTGATTTTGGAAACATGAGAATACGATTTTGAAAAAAAGAAATCTCCAAAGGCCATCCCATCTCTAAGCTTGCTTTACATGGAATTTATTTCCATTTTCTCTTTAGACTTTTAGAGTCATGCTATTAATACTTTCTTTCATTATATTATTTGTTTCCTTCAGTAGGAGTATAGGGTTCCTTTTTTTTCTTCTTCTAGCGATTAGGTAATTTTAGGCAAATAAGGCGTGTTGCCTTTCTCTTTGAGTGTAATGTGATACGAGTCATCTGTTATAAGCATCCGTGAGAACAATAGTAATTTTACTTTTTAGTTGAAAAATTAAAGAAAGAGAAGTTTTCTTCTTGTGTGATTTTGTTCTTCGTGGATTCGAAGGTTTATTCCGATCGGTGTTGATATTAATCAACATTGACTCGTTCTTCGTGCTTTCGGCTACACCAGGTGGTATCAAAGCCTTACTGCTTTCCATGGCTTCCCACGGAGAACGAGAAAATCAATTGATCGTGATGGTAGAGATGTTCAACGCTCTACAAGCTACCATTAATCAAATAGCGGAGCAATTGGCACGGCTGAATCCTATTGAGCGCGAGCAACCCCAAATCGACGGTGATCGGCAACGGGACGCTCAAGCTCTAAATCGAGTTCAACGTCCCCGCACAAGAGATATGTATTTTACTGACGATGATTACTCTAGTGAGGAGGAATTCAAAGAAATCATCCATCAGAGGTATGCTCGTGGTCACATTCCGCAAGCCGTGGCTCGTGATTGCGAATATCGTATTAAGGTGGATTTGCCCGAATTTAATGGCCAACTCCACATTGAAGATTTTCTTGATTGGCTTGCGGTGGTCGAGAGATTTTTCGACTACATGAAAGTTTCCGAGGAGAAAAAGACAAAACTTATGACCATCAAACTCAAGGGAGGCGCTTCGGCATGGTGGGAGCAACTACAACTCTCACTTAGAAGGATGGGAAAGCGACCAATCTGGACATGGGTACGAATGCGTCAAATCCTTCGTGAGAGATTTCTTCCCATTGATTATGATCAGGTACTCTTTCAACAGTACCAAAATTGTCGCCGAGGTAGTAGATCGGTGCGAGATTATATAGAAGAGTTCTACCGGCTATCTTCTAGAAATGATATTTCGGAGACCGAGGCACAACGAGTGGCACACTACAAAGGAGGTCTTCATCAGGTAATCTATGATGAAATCACTCTCCACCAGATTTGGACTCTATCTAAGGCGGTAAAAATAGTGGAACAAGTTGAGACCATGCTCTACCGGTCGGCCCAAAGGGATTTTCATGTGAGTCAAATTGTGGTAGAGACATAGCAGATGACGATTCCGACAGTGAAAGAGAAGGCGGTTTTGGATCTTCCTATTGGGGTAAACAAGTCCAACATGAGGAAGCGGACGTGGAGATATCTCAGCTACTTCGACAACGATCCAAATCCCATGGTGTGATCCGTACGAGTCACAGTTCGAGCAGCGGATTGTATGCTATAAGTGCAACCAATTGGGTCACAAATCCAACGAGTGTCCCAAACGTGGTCGGCTTAGTACAAATCTAGTCGTTGGTGACGAACATGAAGAAGATGAAGAAGAGCATGGAGAGGAACAAAATACTGAAGATCCCATTCCTACTATTTGTGCTCTTGGGCAATCCTTGGTGATGCATCTTGTGATGTGCACATCAAAAGTAGAGGAATCCACGCAACACAATAATCTCTTCAGATGTAGGTGCATGGTCAAAGAAAGGATTTGCAATGTCAGCATTGATGGAGGTAACATGAAGAATTACGTGTCAAAGGACATGGTGAAGAAATTGAAGTTAAAGACTGAAAAGAACTCTACTCCCTACAAGCTTGGTTGGATTTCAAAGGGTAATGAAAAGAAGGTAACTGAATGCTGTCATATTCCTTTTGAAATTGGTGCTTACAAGGATGAAATTTTATGTGATGTTATCAATATGGATACATGTCATCTTTTATTGGAGAGGCCTTGGCAACTTGACAGGGATTCAATTCACAAGGGAAGGGAGAATGACTTTGTTGTTCGCCGTAACAGCAAGAGTTATGCCCTTCAACCTTTGACGGATGACAAGGACCCCAAAACTCCTCAGGTGGAGGGGTAATCATGTTTGACGGTAAAAGAATGTTTTGTCATATTTAAGAAGGAGAAGAAGAAGCAGATGCCTAAAGACGTCAAAAAGAAGCAAAAGAAGATGATTGGAGCTAATGCAAAGTACAATACATAAAACTAAGCATCGACGTGCCAAAGTCTTTGAGGTTGGAGATGCATCCACTAAACTCGAGGTCAAGTTCTCTTCAAGTGAAGGGGAATGACGTGGGTTACACGGCATATTGATTTTGGAAACATGAGGATATGATTTTGAAAAAAAGAAATCTCCAAAGGCCATCCCAACTCTAAGCTTGCTTTACATGGAATCTATTTCCATTTTCTCTTTAGAGTCATGCTATTAATACTTTCTTTCATTATATTATTTGTTTCCTTCATTTAGTAGGAGTACAGGGTTTTTTTTTTCTCTTCTAGCTAGTAGGTCATTTAGGCAAATAAGGCATGCTGCCTTTCTCTTTGAGTGTAATGTGATACGAATCATCTGTTATAAGCATCCGTGAGAACAATAGTAATTTTACTTTTTAGTTGAAAAATTAAAGAAAGAGAAGTTTTCTTCTTGTGTTATTTTGTTCTTCGTGGATTCGTCGAACACCCCTTCATGGATTCGAAGGTTTATTCCGATCTATGTTGATATTAATCAACTTCAACTTGTTCTTCGTGCTTTCGGCTATGCCACAACCCAATGTAAATAGGCCTTGCCCCCAAAAACATCTCCCTAGGATGGTCCTAAGTCTTTGATCTGTGGAGTTTCATATGCCATGTTGTCGAATTAGTTCTGAGGGTTAGGATCTGTGGAGTTGCGTATGCCGTGTCGTCATATTAGATATGAGGGCTAGAATCATCGAGATGATTTTTGGGACACAACCTATTTACGTTGAAGCTCAACAAATGAACAATTTTGATCCTTGAACAAAGTGGCAAGTGAATTTTCTAAAAAGTACGCGTTATATGATGTATGCACATAGGTGAGGTGGGCCAGTATATATTGCGTTTGTTTCGGAGGTGAGCATCTCAACTCAACTCAACTAAGCCTTTGTCCCAAACTAGTTGGCGTGAGCATATATTTCGAAAATTACAATTAAGCCCACTTTGTTTGAAGATCCAAACCATTCAGCTGTTGGGCCTCCACATTACTATATTGTGCTACCCAAAAACCAGCTCCATTGGATAATCCTAACCGTCTATTGTATAGATAAACTACATATAGAAATCTCTATTGATCGAAGAGGTCGGATCACCCAAGGACTACAACAAAACTGGGATTTTCCTACTAACATTAGCTACATTCGTAGGGAAAAGTTTACTTTTTCCCTATGTATTTTAATTATGTAGGGAAATACACCAAATCCCTACGGGGATTAGGGGATTAATTTTTCCGTAGGAATCAAATATTCTATTTGGAATAGAAACGATAGATTTAAAAACCTTTTTCATTCTCTCTATCCATCCATCCTATATTTTGTCATTTTCTTTTATCTTGACATGTACCAGGACAGAATAATTTTAAAATAAGAATGTGAATGGAAATGAACATGTCATTTCTATCATGAAAAGCAAATTTGCCTCTTGGAATGTCACTTGTCTTTGAAGTTAATACACAATCTTTTTATGCTTGTTCTCTGCGTAGTTAGTAATGGACAATTACAGAATCATGTGAATATGGCCCATAACAACTAAATTGAACAGTGAGTGAATACATTGGGCTGACTTGATTTGAGATTATTCCACTTCTTGGCCTTCCAAGTTCAGCCCATACACATCCATCCCTTTGGTATCGAAGCTTCCTTGCATTTACCCTGCTTCAATGACTTTGCTTTGTTTTTTTCCTAGCCTTCCGTGGTCTTCTTGTACTTCATTTGGATATTAATAAAATTCATTCACTTGTCTTTGCTTTGCTTTTTGCTATCCAATTGGCAATCATGATAATTGGGAAACTTGTTACTGATATTCCCCTGCTCTTTCTCTATTTTCTAGTTGTGTATTGAAGTAATGTTTAACAATTTCATATACCAAGATCCATAGTTTCCATTGATGCCAAAAAAACAGCAAAAAGTAGCCATCCTATTTAAGATCTTCATATGTAGGCTTTTTACCACTGTCCCTAATGTAAGAGAATCTCTTACAAAGGGGTTGGTGATGAGACGATGACTTAGAGAATTATCTTCTGTATGTGTATGTGTGTGTGTGTGTATTATTTTGCATGTACTTATATGTTATTTCAGAGTGGCAATGGTTTGTAAATCTCCATATTTCATTATGACTATTAAAGTAATAACTTTTGCCCATAAATTCAATTACAGAAAATGTGTTGTAAATCTATAGATGTCCATTAGGGTCTGATCTATGGCTTGATCAATTCCAGAAATAAATTAGGTTGGACCCAATTTCTTATTTGGTTCCAAATTGGTTATTGTTTTAGAATCCCATAATTGAAATAAAAAACATATATGTACTTATCTCTTTTTTTTTTTTTTCGAAAACCATGTGAAAATGAGATTTGAGGAAGAGATGCTGAGTCATGCCACATGGTCACTCTCCTTAAGAATCGTATTCGCCCCCTATGGTGCAGCGGGATCCACGAATCGATGGTCCAAGATAAAATAGCGAGAAAGGCTCCAGTCCAGTGCACTCGCTGACTAGTCCACCAAGAACCACCTCGGAATA
The DNA here is from genome assembly GCF_043159265.1 of Tasmannia lanceolata. Classification (NCBI taxonomy): domain Eukaryota; kingdom Viridiplantae; phylum Streptophyta; class Magnoliopsida; order Canellales; family Winteraceae; genus Tasmannia; species Tasmannia lanceolata. The sequence continues at coordinate 61,347,352 of NW_027518695.1, read as the reverse complement.
GTGCTCAGATACTGAAGGAATGGAGGAAGAAGACGAACAAAAATAGAACGGATGTCTGTTGATCTTGTCTTTGACAACTAGAATTTGTGAGCAACAAAAATGTATGGGAGATGAAAAATCTGATTTGGTTTTAATGGGAATAAATAAGAACATTTACCCAAACCCAGACCACGGCCCGGCGAGGCGCGCGCATGTGTGTTTTGAATATGAACTTATGTTCATACAAAACCTAGGCAACCAACAAATTCCATGCCCCTTGAATGCCCAAGCCTTTCTCCAACTCTCCATCTTATATGGATGAGAGTTTTCTTCTCCATGAGCAATGTGGGACTATTTGCTTTTGAATTGTAGTTGGGAACTAATGCAGGTGGCCGCGGAAGCGCCGTCGGATTCCCCGGAATATGATCGGATCTCCTGTGGAAAATCTCCTTTCTTGCAAGAGGATGCAAGAAACCCTAATTTGATATTAATCTTGCATTAAACAAGATGAAAAATGAGGGAAATGAGAATAGATTAGAAAATCCTAATCTAAATTTTCACTTCCACGAAGAAATCACAAAGATAAAAGAGAAGAGAAAATTCTCTCTCCAATTTCTCTCAAGAGGAATCTCTACAATCTCAAATCAAACCAAGAACTACTACAAATGAGAGGGAAATGCCCTTTTATAGGCAGCCCATACATGTAAAAAGACAAGTACACCCCTACTAAGGCTAAAATGACTAAAAAGGACATCTAAACATCAAAATAACCAATCTACTCCTACATGCAAGTAAGTAAAAGATAAGCAAGGGCTGATGTAGAAAGTCATAGGGGATGCTCCTGCATCAGGAACCCACTCCACACACACCCCAAGGTCTTGGGTTCAAGTCCCTATATGCACTAAAGAAGCTTGCACTTGAAAACAAGAGGGAACTCTCTATTTTGAATCTTCCCTCCAATTTTAAAGTTCAAAAGAAAAGGCATCTTTGACTTTTCAACTCATCTTCTTTTATTTAAAATTTCTAACAATATGACTTGGCAATATTATTTTATTATTGACTATGCATAGATGTTCAAATGAGCCTCATTTTTTGCACAGAATTTGCTATATATAAGCTGCTGATTTGTTAAATTTGCTATTAATTTCACTTGGATGCTTAATTGTGTGGTTTATTGCTGCAGAGAAAGGCCTCACAGATCATGGATTTGAGGTCACAAGGCTGAATACCTATTCAACCAAATAGTATATTGGTTCTTACATCTAGTATCTATGAAGGCTATTTCAATTTCTTTTTCTGAACACACTGAATTTCCTCAATTCTCACATGAATAGGATCCATGTTGGATGCCATCGACCATTTCCCATATATTGGTTTGGGTGCCATGCTGATTTGAAACCTAGACTCATAATAAGGGTCTCTCATATTACGAAGTTGTATATTTGTGACTAGCGACTTATCCTTCTCATCCGTGGAATGGATTGTTGACATGAGCCTTTGCATGCATAATGATATACTATCTAGTCTTTTCTTCTAGTTATTGAATTGCTTATTTTGTGGTTCTTTTTTTAAAATAATTTTATAACCTATTTATTTATTTTTGTATTATTATCAAAGAAAATTAAGTGTTTGTTTATGAACTATCTAACCACTATCTTGGACTGATTGGTTGGCATATCCATTCAATAGATGTGACTTTATCTCCATTTTTCGTTTTCTTTTGAGAGGATGACATAAACCTATTTAAGAAGCAAAGAAGTTACTGAGTTGTTCTATATGGCTTTGCAGGTGCCTGTTCTCAGTGTAGACCAGTCAGTTTTAACACATGCACTTTCTGCCCCAGTGGTTGCATTAGCTTCTCCATCTGCAGTCCGGTTAGCAACTAATGTCCTCATGGTTTATCATTTTGCATCCTCCCAAGCTATGGACCCTTTTATGTTTTGTCTTTTAGCAATAAATCATTATTTGAAGCTCTTCCTGTTGTTGGTATGTGTTTTAATTGACCTATTTCTAGGCAATTCAATCAAAGGAACGAACGGCCCCAGACCAATTGACAGACTCACACACACAAATTCTTCACTTGGATATGAATGTAACTGCCAACTTCTCTTATTATCTCTAGATACTTAATTTTCTTTTCAAATAAGCCTTTGCTCTATCTGTGCTGTAAGAGAAACACCTTAATGTGGTTCATTACAGGGTGAACATGTCTATGGTCTCACTATGTTTATATGGCTTCATTGATTGAACTTTTATGAATAGCGTTAGCTGGAATTGATAAACACCTTGAGAATCAGTTTGAAGAAGCATGTACTTTGGAGTTACTGGTAGTAAACTTAGAAGCCAAAATTGAGAGCCATGTGTTGGGTATATGATATAACCCATGTATGTTCTAATATAAGCCCATAGATAGTGGACTATATGGATGGGCCCATATGGGCTGAAGCCCATAACCTCTCTTATTTCTCATCCTTATCCCTTCAATATTTACAACCGTAAATAGGGGCTGGGGGCAGCTGCCTTGGTATTCCACTTTGATACCTTGGGAGTAATGCTTCAAGCAAAACTCATGCTTATCTTCTCCACCGACCCTCTCTTCCCTCATCTTTCTCTAACAATCTTGAAGCATTCACCCAAGGTATCTAGTTTGGAATATCAAGTTTGTTGCCTCCAGCCCCTATATATAGATACACTAGGGTTATAAGAGGTTAATGGGATCCAGCCCATATGGGCCCACTACACCTGATCCATTACCTATTGGGCTTATGTTAGAACATATACTAGGGTTATACCATACACATGTATACCCAACAATCTCCTCCTTATGCTTTTCAAGCCCTAATTTTGGACGTCTGCTTCTATCTCTCCGCTTTGGTTCTCGTTTTTTGAAGGGAAGGGAACTTTTACCTTTCGATTAACGTTTGTAGAAGAGTGGGTGATTTCGACTTTGGATCTCACGTTCAAACCCCAACCTTGTATTCTCCACAGCGATTTTATTTTGAAGTGGGTTTCTTTCATCGTTATTTGATGTGGGTTTCATACCAGTCAAATCGGTTTTGGGCGTGTTTTGAATCCCTCGAATCGATTTGGGCATGGGATTATTATCTCTTGAATTGAGGTGGGTTTATTCTCTCGGTGGATCGTTTGCCTCTCTTAATAAAACAGGGACGTCTGTTGATGTGGTTTCAATAGAATAAAATAGGGTTATAAGATCGTTTGTTTGCTTGTATTCCACCCAATCGTTGTTTGTATTCCATCCATTGGTGGTTTCAAAAGAAGACATCTGCCATATCTCGCTTTGCCCTTGGTAATTGGATGTGGGCGAGCATTTTTATCCCTCGTTAAAATCAAGAAGGGACGAATATATTCAGCCACGTACCACTAGAAACCCACGTTTCTTTTGCCATCCAACCATTGTTTTGTTGGGGGTCATACGGGTATGTGCCTCTTCTTTGTCTTCTTCCCCAAAACGTCTGGTCATATTGGGCCAAGAAGATCTGTCGTTTGGATTAGTTTTGGGGTTGATTCTCTTTCTCGTCCAAGAATAGCAGATTATGTTTTGTTGAATGAACTCGCAACCGGATTTCTCATCCTCGTGACAGGCTTACTTAGTGCCCAACTCAATTTCTCATCTTAGAGTTTTGTTGACCGAAACCCTTCTTTGGAGTTTTGCTGTGTGCAATATTGGCTTTATGCTATATCTGAAAGGGAGAGAAACTAGTAACCCACAATCTCACCTTGCAAAAGTGTTAGCCGCCAGTTTCAAGTGGCTTTGTTGGCTAATTTTGCAACCAACTTAAATGGTCTGAAGGGCAATTTTTCTTCCAAATCTAGTTTGACAAATCAGAACTGATTTATGAGATTTTTGCAGTTGGTCTGATATATTGCCGCCGGTAGCGAATTGGTTTGCATAATCAGTTCACTACCAGTTTTTGGTTGGTTTGCTACTAGTTAGCTTCGCACCTCGCCTCAGTATTGCCTTGGCTAGTTCTTTGCTTGGTTCACCCCCTGTAAATCCCAATAGTTGCTGGTTTTGGGTTTGGGTTATTACCTTGGTGGTAATCTTTTTTTGAAGGGTGTCACCTTGGCTATGTGATTTAGCGATCTCGGATTTGGGTATTGGATTTGGTTCGCGACTTGGTACTTGGCTTTGGCTTTTGCGATTCACAAATCAGGTGCACTCTTTCCAATTTGTGTTTTAATCTAAAAATAAAATGAAAAAGACTGCAATTCCCTTTGAGATGGTCAAACTTCAATCGTTTGAACGTTCAGAATTTTATTCCTGGAAGCGAAAGACTCAATTCGGTTTGAAGTACTTGAATGTTTTCCACACCGTCTTGAGTACCTTTGTTGATACAATTGAAGGTGTTGAGGAATCTCAATGGATTCGAGATAAGGATTTCTACAAAGACTATTTGTTAAATTGTCTGTCAGACCGTCTTGCAGAAACCTATAGCAAGTTTGACACTACTACAAATATTTGGGATAATTTAGATGCTCAATTCCAAAGGAGGAGGAATTGTTCAAGACTCATATAGTGGACAAATTCATGGATTTCAAGTTCTAAGAGGACATGGAAATCACTCCCCTCGTTACTGATTTAGAGAATTTGAGATCTCATTTAGCCAATGAGAAAATAATAGCGTGTGATCCGTTTCTTGTAGGTGCAAGTGGGACTGGATAATCTCAAACGATTCATTCGAATCGAAGATGAGAATAGAGCTAGGAATAACTTGAAGATGGTTAGACAGCAACAGTCAGCTGCTAACACGGTGATATATCCCAAGCAATTTCCTAAGAAATCCAAGTCACCTAAGGGTGATATCCCCAAGTTGGAAGCCAAAACGTCTGTCTTTGAGAAAAAGAAAGGCAAGTGCTACAACTGTGGGAGATATAGTCACTTTGTTGCAGAATGTAGGCTACCTAAGATGGTTAAATCTAACACACCACAGAAGGAAGCTACTATGTTTGTAGAAAAAGCTGAGCCTAAAAGCTTATCTGTCGTATTGGGCAAGGATAAGGCCAGTACTTCTTCAGATTGGTGATTTGATAGAGGTGCTACATGCCATGTTATATTTGTGACTCAAAGAAACTTATCACTGGTGTTACCTAAGTAAAGGAGACTGGTACAGTGGCTAGTGGTGTAGACATGGAGGTCACTCACACTGGTACTGAGAACTTGCCCCTTTCTTGAAGTGAACAGTTTACTTTATAAGATGTTAAAGTAGGTTCTACTATTTTGTAATATGTACTTCCACTTTTGGATGTGTAGTAGAGTAACTTTGATTGTTAACTCATACTATTTTAGTTGTGCATATGTGATAGATGGTATGTATTGGTTTAAGTTTAGTAAATGAGACTATTAGACAGGTTAGTTCAATGAGTATTGATCATAAGTTGTTATACAACCGATTAGGACATGTGAACTATTAGAAAATGGTCCAACTTACTAACACTCATAATATACCATTAAATATGTCAATTAAGTATTGACAAGTGTAAGTTTAGGAGTGATAAAAGAGGAGGAGGATACACAATGACAGGGTTTAAGGAATTATGTGTCTCTTAGGGCGTAATCCTTGAAACTACTTCTCCTCAGTCGCCTCAATCATGTGGCACAGCTGAGTGTAAGAACAAGACGTTAACTTAAGTATTAAACTCCATGTTTTGTCAGCTAGCATGCCTGGTTGCATTTGGGGAGAAATTGCTTTAGTTGCAAGTCACATCCTAAATAGAGTTCCAAACTCAATTGCTCCTCCATTCCTTATGAGTTATGGCTTATGTGATAGAGTACCCAAGGGTTGGTGAGGACTATGTGACCTACCATATGGAAAATAATCCATCAACATATCAGGACGTGATGAGATCTGGGGACTCTTTATTGTGGGCAGAAGCCATTCATGATGGAATGAGCTCTCTGTTAGTTATCTAACTTGGCAGTCAATCGATTTGCCAATGAGGCTAAGACTATGGGCTGTAAGTAGTAAAGAGCTTTGAGTTTTCTGGCCAATTATTCGGATGAATGCCTTTACTATCGTTCTGTGTCAAATAGGGTCATGATTATTTCCTTATATGTAGATGTTGATACTTGTTTCCAAACTCTCTTTATAGTGAGTGAAGTGAAACTAACCTTGGGTAAAGAATTCAACATAATAGGCCTCGGTGTTAACACACCATTCTTGGTATGAAAGTAAGTTTTTGAAAGGCAAGGAATCACCCTTGGCCTAGCCCATTATATGAAAAACTACTTTTCTTTTGAGGATGCAGTGAGTGCAAACCAATTGAGACACCATTTGATTATACTAAGAAGCTGATATCTAGGGAAGAGACAGTGAGTGAATCAGTTAGATTATTCCAAACTGATTGGTAGTCTCATGTATGTTATGTGTTGCACTAGGCCACACATAGCCTTTACAGTTGTCATGCTGAATCTTTAGACTAGCAATCCTAGCCATGACCACTGGATGCCCTTATGAGGCTGATGAGATACCTTTCGAGTACTCAAGAGCATGCTCAAAACTATGTTGCCCATCCACTTATTATGGAAGAATATTCTGATGCATTATGGGGATCAGAATCAGGGGACAACAAATCTGTTGCTGTTGTGTGGAAGTCGAATTGGAACTTTATCCTCGAACTTCAGTTGCAAATGAAGTTAAAGAGATAGAGAATCTAATTATGGTTATGGACGTTCCACTGACCCGATTAAGGATTAGTTCCTTAAGTGTGTTCTATGATAGTCAAGCTTGTGAAGAACTCACTCTTTAATGGTAAGAGGAGATATCTTGGGCTGAGAAATGCCATGCTGACTTATCTAAAAAACACGGGATTATCACTTTGATTTATACGAAATCAAAGGATAATAGGCCGAAGCTCTCACAAAAGAGATTGAACATAGATCGATTATTCAAAATTGTAAGGGAAATGTGATTAAAAGTCTGTAAAGACAGAGGGAGATGAAGTTACAGTCTATGTAAGACAAGACTTAACTTATAGATTACAGTCTATGTAAGACAAGACTTAACTTATAGATTACAGTCTATGTGAACAGAACTTAACTTGGTAAAAGTTTATGTATACAGGACTTAACTTATAGGTTAAAATCTATGTGGACAGGACTTAACTAACATTATCCATGTTATGGACTTAATCTACATTATCCATGTTAAGTTTGAATTTTTGAATCTCCCTTATGGCCCAAAGATAAGCACTTGAGATATTTTCTTTAAATGTTTAAAGTTGTTGTATATCATTCCACACTTGATGATATACCCTCTTTTGAGATAGGTTGTACATTCCACATTTGATGATACAACTTAACTCAAACTTGGTTAGCCTGTTTGGGAAGGGCTGAACATTCCACACTTGATGATTTCAACTTGACTCAAATATGGATAAGATGACTTAACATTTTATGGAAACATGAAATGGTTGTTTGCAAAAGAAACCAACTTTTGGTTTTGTTCTTTATTGAAACTTTACAATTATGGTGTAATGGTTCTTTGCAAAACAAGCTATTTTGGTCTTGTTATTTATTGAAACTTGATAATGTTGCTTATGGTGAGAGTGATACTGATACTTTTTCAGCCATTTTTGAATTGTACTAAGTTCTTATGGTAGAGATACTTTCGTGAATTATGGATTGTACTAAGTTCTTCTTAAGCTAGAACTATATACTTTCATGTGTGTAATCATGTTTCTATACAAATGATTGGATTCGTTCTCATGAAATCCATATTTTGTAATTCACAGGGATTAGCGAAAAAGGAGGAGCTTGTCTTGATTTTGACTTTGATGAGGATGACTTACTTGATGAGTAAATCTTCTAAAGTCATGAAGACTATGCTTTTATGTCAGTATGTATAGAGATCATTTTTTTTTGTGGAACTTTATTATGGATTTCGATGAGAATCATACCCCTTAAATGAATTCATGTAAGATCAGTAGGGGTTCACATATATGTGCAACTACCTTTTGGTTGAGTTTAGATTATTGTATATCTAAAACTCTTGGTTTGTCATAAAAGGAGTCGTGTTTTCAGTTGGATTACAGATCTTTTATGATATAGACCATATGGTGTTGTGGATGCTTCAATATTTTCTTTTGAACATCACACTATCTATCTATCTATTGGATTGTGTTATATGTAGAACATAGGAGGAGATTGTTGGATATGTTCTAATATAAGCCCATAGATAGTGGACTAGATGTATGGGCCCATATGGGCTGAAGCCCATAACCTCTCTTATTTCTCATCCTTATCCCTTCAATATTTACAACCGTAAATAGGGGCTGGGGCAGCTGTCTTGGTATTCCAAACTAGATAACAAGGGTTTTCTTCAACATCACCTCTGCAGATAACAAGGGCGTGGATAAGGTCTGGGTTATCACCCACTGAAAGAACGATCAAACCCAAGGGAGGAGCCTTGGTGGTTATATCAGAAAGGAGTTGATTCAGGTTTATAATAAATAATTTGGAGTCTTGAATTTCATGAGGACACTTGTACTCCAAATAATGGGGATACGGTTTTGAGCCATTAAAGAAAGAGTATGCCTCTCTCTCTATGATTGTAACCGAACCAGATTTTTTTTTTAAAATTTCTTTGAAGCCGCATTGTCTTGGTACAATCGAGTGGGAATAACAACTCCAAACCCAACTATGCCTCTCTCTTTATGACTTAACTGTTTCTCTTTGGGCATCATCTCTGCAAACAAGGCACAGGTACAAACCCTTATTGGCCAAAACCCTTTTTATTGGTGCAACATTTGGCTGAAACCCTCATACGGCACAATTCCTTCCACCATGGTTCTTCCACTATTGAAGAAGAACCCCACCCATATCTCATTTTTTCCACTGGTGGGAAGGGAATTCCGATCCCCTGTTATTGGTGATTTCGGCACAACAGTTTTCTCACGGGCTGCAAGCTGCTGTTGATCTCTTGACGATCAAAAAACCTTATTGGGTTCGTGCTCGCAACCGGTTTTCGTACCAGTTTTGGCAATCGGTTTTCGCATCGGTTCACGCATCGGTTCACGCATTGGTTCACACAGGTTTTGCCGTCGAGGATTCTTGGATTCGCCTTTGAACCGGTTCTTTGAGCTCGGCTTTGGAGTTGGTTCTTGGATTTGATTCGGTTCTTGATTTCAACTTGGATTGGGTTTTTCGCGGTTCGCCAATCAGGTGCACTATTTACAAGAAAAAATGGTATGCTTTTGAGATGGTCAAACTTCAATCCTTTGGTGGATCTGAGTTTAACTCGTGGAAGCGAAAGACTCAATTCGGTCTAAAATATATGAATTGTTTTTATATCCTTTTGAGTACCTTTGCTGAGACGGGTGAAGAAGTTGATGAATCTCAATGGCTTAGAGATGAGGATTTCTGCAAAGACTACTTGTTGAATTGTCTTTCAGACCGTCTTGCAGAAACCTATAGCAAATGTAATACTGCTAAAGCAATTTGGGACAACTTAGATGCTCAATTCAAGAAAGAGGAGGAATTGTCCAAGACCCATCTAGTGGACAAATTCATGGATTTCAAGTTTCAAGAAGACAAGGAAATCACTCCTCAAGTGACTGATCTTGAGAATTTGAGATCTAAGTTGCACAATGAGAAAATTGCATTCTGTAACTCATTGCTTGTGGGTGCAATCATATATAAGTTACCATCTGCATGACACTCTTTCAAAATTGAAATGTATAGAAAGAAAGTGCAAGTGAGACTGGATGATCTCAAACGATTCCTTCGAATCGAAGATGAGAATAGAGCTAGGAATAACTTGGAGATGGTTAGACAGCAACAGTCAGCTGCTAGCATGGTGATATATCCCAAGAACTTTCTTAAGAAATCCAAGTCACCTAAGAGTGATGTCCCCATGTTGGAAGCCAAAAAGACTGTCTTTAAGAAAAAGAAGGGAAAGTGCTACAACTGTGGGAGATATGGTCACTTTGTAGCTGATTGTCAACAACCTAAGAAGGCTAAATCTGACACACCACAAAAGGAAGCTCATATGATGGTGGGCAGTGCTGAGCCTAAAGGTTTTGTTGCTATGTTGGGCAACGGTAAGGCCAGTACTTCTTCCGACTGGTGGTTAGATACATGAGCCACTTATCATGTTTGTAACTCCAAGAAACTACTAGTTGGTGTTGTTGCCGCGAAAGAGACTGTTACAGTGGCTAGTGGAGCAGAGGTAGAGGTGACTCCCGCTGGTACTGCGAACTTGGTCCTTTCTTCAGGACAAATACCACCTTTAAAAAATGTTAAAGTAGTTCTTGCTCTTCAAAAGAATTTAATTTCTATTAGTCTTTTAGACTATGCTGCCATATGTACTTCATTTATGTGTGGTAGAGTAACTTTTAATTGTTAACTCATACTATTTTGATTGTGCATATTTGATAGATGGTATGTTTGATTTGAGTTTAGATAATGAGACTGTTAGTTAGGAAAGTTCACCGCTAATTGCTCCTAAGTTGTTACACAACCGATTGGGATATGTGCACTATCAGAAAATGGTCTAACTTACTAACACTCATAAGATACCATTATATATGTCAATTACATTTGACAAGTGTGAGAGTTAGGAGTGATAGAGAATGAGAAGATCCGCACTGACAGGGTTCAAGGAATTCTGTGCCTCTCAGGGTGTAATCCTTGAAACTACTACTCCTCTCTCGTCTCAATCAATTGGCATAACTGAGTGTAAGAACAGGACATTAACTTAAGTGTTAAACTCCATGTTAATGTCAGCTGGCATGCCTAGTTGCATTTGGGAAGAGGCGGCTTTAGCTGCAAATCACATCCTAAATCTTTATATGCTCCTCCATGTGATAGAGTACCCACGAATTTGGTGAGGGCTTTGTGACCTACCAATTGGAGAATGATCCATCATCATATTAGGACGTGATGAGATCTAGGGACTCTATATTGTGGGCAGAAGCCATTCATGATGAAATGAGCTCTCTGTGAGAAAATCTAACTTGGCAGCTAGTCGATTTGCCAAAAAGGGCTAAGACTATGGGCTGTAAGTAGATATTTGTATGTGATTATACAAAGTTTATTATGGTCTTAATCAAGCACCTAAATTGTGACATCAGAAATTTGACATAGTAGTAAAGAGCTTTGGGTTTCTGACAAATTACTCGGATAAATGCCTTTACTATCATTTTGTGTCGAATAAGGTCATGATTATTTACTTGTATGTAGATGTTGATTCTTATTTCCAATCTCTCTGTGTGATGAGTAATGTGAAACTAACCTTGGGTAAAGACTTCGACATGCAAAGACCTGGGTGTTGTTAACACCATTCTTGGTATAAAAGTAATTTTTTGAACGGCAAGGAATCACCCTTGGCCTAGCCCATTATATGAAAAACATCTTTCCTTTTGAGGATGCAGTGAGTGCAAATCGATTGAGACACCATTTTAATTATACCAAAAAGCTGATATCTAAGGAAGAGACAGTGTGAGTCAGTTAGATTATTCTAAACTGATTGGTAGTCTCATGTATGATTTGTGTTGCATTAGGCCAGACATAGCCTTTATAGTTGGCATGCTGTGTCATTTTACTAGCAATCCTTGCCATGAGCATAGAGATGCCCTTATGAGGCTGATGAGATACTTTTCGTGTACTCGAGAGTATGCTCAAAACTATGGTGGCCATCCACTTATCGTGGAAGAATATTCTGATGAATCATGGAGATCAGAATCAGGGGACAACAAATCTACTGCTGTTGTGTGGAAGTCGAATTGGAACTTTATGCTCTAGCTTCAGTTGCAAATGAAAGTAGAGGAGATAAAAATTTTGATTATGATTATGAACATTGCACTGACCCAGTTAAGGATTAGTTCCTTAAGTGTGTTCTGTGATAATCAAGCTATAATTACGATTGTGAAGAACTCACTCTTTAATGGTAAGAGGAGACATCTTAGGCTGAAACATGCCATGCTGAATTATCTCATTGAACACGGGATTATCACTTTGATTGATGTGAGATCGAAGGCTAATATGGCCGATGCTCTCGCCAAGGGACTGAACAAAGATCGAATATTCAAAACTGTGGGGGAGATGGGGTTAAGGTCTGTATAGACAAGACTTAACCTACATTAATGTTATTTTGAATTATCGAATCTCCCTTTTGGCCAAGATAGGCACTTGATATGTTTTGATGATATTTACAGTTGTTGTTTGTCATTCCACATTTGATGACATGTCCTTTTTGGGAAGGGTTGTACATTCCAAACTTGATGATACATCTTAACTCAAATATGGATAAGATGACTGTAACATTCCAAAAAAGAAACATGAAGTGGTTTTTTGCAAAAGAAACTATTTGGTCCTGTTCTTTATTGAAACTTGACAATTAGGAATAGTTATTTGCAAAAGAAGCTGTTTAGGTCTTGTTCTTTATTGAAACTTGACAATGATGCTTATGGTGAGAGTGATATTGATACTTTTTCAGTCATTTTGGAATTGTACTAAGTTCTTCTTCAGGTAGAACTAGATACTTTCATGAATTATGGAATTGTATTAAGTTCTTCTTCAGGTAGAACTAGATACTTTAGTGTTTTACACAAATGATTGGATTCATTTTCATGAAATCCATATTTGATAATTCACAGAGATTGGCGAAAAAGGAGGAGCTTGTCTTGATTTGGACTTTAATGAAGATGACTTACTTGGTGAGTAAATCTTCTAAAGTCATAAAGACTATGCTTTCATTTCAGTATGAATCGAGTTCACTTTTTTGTAGAACTTTATTTTGGATCTCAATGAGAATCATACCCCATGAATGAATTCCTCTAAGATCAGTCGGGTTCACTTATATGTGAAACTACCTTTTGGTTGAGTTTAGATTGTATCTGAAACTCTTGGTTAATCATAAAAGTATTCGTATTTTCAGTTGGATTACACATCTTTTTTGATATGGTGCTATGGATGATTCAATATTTGTTTGAACGTCACATTATCTATCTATTAGATTGTACTATATGTAGAACATAGGAGGAGATTGTTGGGTATATGATATAACCCATGTATGTTCTAATATAAGCCCAATAAGATAATGGACTGGTGTAGTGGGCCTACATGGGCTAGAGTCCATTAACCAGTCATTAACCCTAGTGTATCTCTATATATAGGGGCTGGGGGCAACAAACTTGGTATTCCAAATTAGATACCTTGGGTGTAATGCTTCAAGCAACCTCTTGCTTGACCTAAGTACTCTAACACCATGAAGTAGCACTAATCGCCTATTGAAGTATAATGATCTTTTGAGATTATCTTGGTGGTTATCTGCTTTGATTCCCATAATACCAGAGTAGATGTGTCACCTTTTTTTTGGAATGGTAGAGTAGACATTTCACTATCCAGTTGATTTTAACAATCTTGCCTTACCAGAGCACCTCTTCTTATGATCCACCTGCATCAAATTCCTTACTATCTTGTTAGTTAAATAATGGTTGTTGGACATTTATTTACTATCTATTTCGTTGTGCTCTTATTTGTAGGATTTCGATGGGATAGACAATGGGTGCTTGTAAATTCCAAAGGAAGGGCATATGCGCAATGAGTGGAACTGAAGCTTGCTGTAGTTGAGGTTGAGCTTCCGAATGAGACATTTACTGAGGGTTGGGGGTCAACACAGAGCTCATATTTAGGTATGAACATGAACACACAGTCTCTTAAACCTTCTATTATATTTTTCTAGTGTTTTTTCATCCATTTCCTTGTATGTAATCCCTTCCTTGAACCATCTGTTGTGCAGATACAGGCCGTACAGTACTTTCAGAAAAATAGGGGACTATAAGGGCTTATACCATATAAAATCTCCTTTTAATGGAGCATTCAACATATGGTATACTAAACATTCTGAACAGATGGTATGCTACACATTTCAATCAAATAGCAATTTAAGAATTGGTCTGGAATTCATATTGCATTTAATTTTGAGTCCAAAACAGATGGTATACTAGACATTCCAACAGATTTTCAATATGGTTTTCTTCTCATTGGATTGATTTTGAGTCCAAAACTGATTGTTGGACTTAATATTTCATTTAATTTTGAGTCTAATAATCAGTTTTGGACTCAAAATCAATTCTCAAAGTCGAAAACGGCTAGGGCCTTAAGTGTTGGATTCTTGCTAATGAACTTTGTAGTTTTGCTTAGATGGAAGACATCTATATGTCCCATATTTACAATGGCAATTTATTCCTTCATCTATGAAATTTAGAATTGCATGTGATCGACAATGCCAAATCCCAAAACAAAGTTGAATGCTCCTCCAAAACATGCCTATTCATTTAGTATTTCTGCACTTTTATGTATTATGGACCCTAAAACATGGTAACCTTACACATGCCTAGTCATTGTTTGGATTTTCTTTTGCTCATCTTTTAAGTTTTATGGTTTCAGTTGTGTCATTGATTATTTCTATACTTTCTCTTCTATTTGTATTGCTAAAATGAACTCTTATGATTTTCCTTTGGCTCTGTCTTAATTCTGAAATTTCTATTTTCATTGCTGTGGTCTTCACTTGATGCCAAATATAAAGAGGCTTCTTGTAAGAACCCATTGAACTAAAATTCTTTCTTTCTTGTTCTTAATAAGCTATCAAAGCTGGAATATAAGACTGTCTAAGACTTTTGATCTTTTAAGCACCTATCTGGCCATGGTGGGCCTATATGTGGTATTTAATTTTGATACGCTTATCGTATTGTTCAAAAGCTTGTATGTGGTATTTACTTTTGATACACTTATCCTTTTGGTCATTGATGAGGGTTTCATTTATAGCTTAAATCTTTTTATCTTATTATATGTATGTGTCCTCCTTTTGCAGGTTTTCAATGATTTTGCTTCTTTGGAAGACTAGTTTCCTAGAAAGCGTTTGGCAGATGGTTCCAAGTGGGTTCGGGCCCCCCGTTTTCATTCTCAACAGGTAAAAGATGAAAGCCTTTAGAACTGCATCAGGTTTGATCATGGTTTATTTGACATTCATCATGCTACTAACCAACAATGAGAACTATACAGCCTTAGCATAGAGCTCTTATTTCTTTTCAGTTAAGTTGTATTTTTTACATTGTTAAGGGCATTCAATTCTGCATCTCTATTTGATATAGTTCACAATACCTCTTATGGTGTTTAGCACATTCACAATACCATATCACATGCTTCTTTGTTGCATATGAATGATCCGTGTGAGCTGAACAATGTTTTTGGCAATAATTTTCTGATTAATCTAAAACCAGATCAATCCCAAAATCAGTCTCCGTAATCTCTCTAAAAAAATCCTACTCCCTCTCTTTTTATTCCCACAAGAGACCTTTCTCACTGGCTGGAGATCGAGGAGATGATGAAGATGAAGTTATGTAAAATCATTAAATGATAATCTTGAAAGATGTATTATTTTGTTGAGAGAACAATTTCAATACATTTGTTATTGATGAATTGTGATTTTAAAGATATTCAATTAAAATGTACAGGTACAATAGGTCACAAGAAGTTATTTAATGGATTAAAAAAATTTGAAAAGGCTATCCCTACGGATTTTATTTTGAAATTTAGTAGGATAAAGAACCTTTTCCCTATGGATTTTTTGAAATTCTGTAGGGAAAAGCACCTTTTACTTACCCATTTTAAAATTCTGTACGAAATCCGCCTTTTACCTACAAATTTGAGTAAATTCCACAGGGAAAAGAACCTTCTACCTACGGATTTTTGGAAATTTTGTAGAGAAAAGAACCTCTCCCTACAGATTGTTTTGAAATTCTGTAGGGGAAAGTATTCCCTACGGTATTATTAACTTCTATAGGGACTGTCCAGTCCTCTCCCTATGGGTTATTCCGTAGGCAAAGGAGGCATATCCCTACGGAACTTCAACTCCGTAGGGAAAGGGATTTCCCTACCCCCACCTAGCCTACGGAACTTGGGGATGCTGAAATCCATAGGGAAAAACCTTTACCTACGGATTTTGGTACTTTTCCCTAAGGAGAAAAACCCAGTTTTGTTGTAGTGAAGTGAGATGATTTTCTTAGTAGGATGCATATATGTTGGGGCCTACCAACTAAATGTTTCATATCTTTGAACAAGGCGGGCCCGACTCTATTTAAAAAAAAATACATGCGCCTTCGTACGTATCGTATTAGAAAATATATTGCGGCCCTTATTCCAAGATCCAACTGTTCATTTGATGGGCCCAATGTAAATAAGCCTTTCCCTGAAAATCATCTCCATGTGATGATCTTAATTCTCCTACTTGTAGAGGCTAGTTAGAGATCATACTAGATGATTTTATTGGCAAGGGGGTTCAATAAACGAACGGTTAGAACTCCCACACCCCGGTCTAATGGACTAAGATTAGTACCGAGATAAATTTTTAGCAGAGCCCTTCTTGCAGTTGACCGGACACTCGCGGTCGACCCATGCCTCGGTCGACAGCCGAGGGTGATCTCGGTTTTCTCCTGGTTGCAATTTTCATCATATTTTATTTGATCTCCATTAACTTTAAGAGGCCACAACTTCCTTACAGATCGTTCAAATTGATTGTGGTTGGATCCATTGGAATCCTGATGATGCGGGGATCCCATTTATCCTGATCCAGCCCGGATCAGCCACTTGGATGTCAATCGGTGCAATATCTAGGGTTTAGATCATAAATTTCCATATCTCCTTCATCAAGCGCCAAAACTAATCAAACTTGAGTATTATGAGATTCCTACGATGAGGAGATTCTCAAGGGACCCAAGTTCGATAACGAAATCATGCCCGACCACAAGAACATGGAAATATCGTGTCCCTCGCGAAAGAAAATCTACCAACAACAAATACAGGGAAAGCTTAAGGAAGAACAACAATCATAAAAGATGTTTCTTACCTTTGATCCGTGATCTCCAGCCTCCAAACTTGTCTCCTCTTCTTCTCCACATGACCTAGCATCCAGTACCTTGGTTTAAGGTTTCTGACGGCAAAAATGGTGAGACACCAGTCTGTGGGACCCCGAGGAATATAGCGTGCATGTGGTGGCGACCTCAGTCTCCACAGTGAGATTATAGCGAGATTAGTATTAATACTTAGGGTTAGGTTTACCCTAATCTCTGCTGACCAAAATACCCTTACAAATTCCTTAACTCCCCAATCGGAGCTGGGACAAAAACCCCCACCGTTTGGCTAAGCAAAATGCTTTGGGGTATTTCAGATGGTAAGGTGCGTGTCTTTGAAGCTAATCAAACTTTTTGAGTGTGTATGATGGAAAAATTAGTGATGATTTAATGGCTAGGGTCATGGCTAGGGTCATGCCACATGTTAGGACAATGTGATAATCAAGGGAAGTAAAATATGGGAGAGAAATGGGCAGGTAAATCACAAGGACATAGTAGGAAAAGCTTTAACACGGGATCTTGCCATGTAAGGTGGGAGTATCAGGTGGTGTCATCACGCTGCCATCACCTTGGAGATTGGGCACAGAGTACGAAACAACGTGTCCAAAAGACCTTAGAAAGATATTACATTTTCAAAGGGAACGTGTACAAACACCGTAGCCCTCTACTGGCTTCGGGCCCTCTCCAAACACTGAATCGTTTTGCTTTATCTTTTAGTTAACCCCTTGATTGCTCCGAAATTTGATTTTCTTGTCATTTATTTACCCACACTTGTCATTTACTATTCGGGGTTGAAAATGCCTTAAGGCCACATTTGGATACTGAGGATTTTGTATTTAGATTTGGATTTGAGTTTTAGATACAAAATACATCAATCATCCTCGATGCTCATGTTGTACGAGAGAGGGAGCGACGACTTGCTGTTGCTGCAGCATGGTTGACGAGCAGCGAGGGTGAAGGTAATTGCCACGAATATGGATTTCCAAATAATGTCTCATAGAAAAGAGTTGAAAATCAGATATTTTTTCACTCTTGCAGCTGATTTGGAAATCGAAGGATTCGATCGAGTTCCAAATCTCAACTGTAAATGTGAGAAATCCAAATCTAAATCTTGTGGGTATCTAAACGTGGCCTAAAAGTATTTTTCTCATCATTTACCTTCAATGAAATTTATGTTTCTTACCCCTTCAATTTCCTAGTTGTAGTATTTTACCCTGCAGACCCATGCTCGGTGATCAACCGTGTATGGTCATCATCGCTAGGTCTCACTTATCCATTCTTTTTTGTTAAAAAAGTTGTCTCAGTAGTGTATTCCAAATGGGGTCCATCAGAGAGAAATCCATAACACCATAATCACCTGATTTGGACAATCCCAAACTCATAGTCGACGAACCTCAACTGCTAGCGGTCACATGGTTGGTTTGGTATTTTGAGTCAAAATAAGCAAAACTCATTGGACTGGGACTCGTTCTTAAACACCTACACATGCACGCTGTCGGCCAATAGTGGTTCAAAGTTTGTGGCTCTGGGAGACCTCTTCGACACTCAAGTCCGGCACAATGGGAGAGCAAAACTAGAAGATGATGACAGAAGTATAATTCCTGATTGAGATCTTAGAATGTGTACCTTTGAGTTTGAGGGTCTTATTTATAGAGGAGGAGTCCATAACTGTTTAAGGAACTTGCCTCAATAGGAGTCTTTCCTTATTGAGTAATTTCTCTGGGAGATAAATACCAAATTTCCTTATCGGATTCAGTTTCTATCCTGGGCGAGGGACTTTCCATCGGAGACACTTTCCTTCTAGGAGACGTTGCTATTCTAGAGATGAGAGAATCTTTCGAGATCTCATTAACTAGGAGATTTATTCGGTTTCCAATCATGGGGCGAGGTCATGGGTCAGTCATCTAGGGAAATACCGATTTTACCCCCAACAGGGACTAACAAAATGTCCAGATTAGATCGGAGATTGGTGGAGCATCATTTACTGATCAAAGAAGATTACTTCTGGTACAAGCATATCCCATGTCAAAAATAAGTAAAGAAAAAATAATATGGATTTTAGAGGTCATTTTTAGTAACCCAATTTTTATGTTGATTGGGTGTCAAATATCATTTTGTCCCCAAAGAAAAAATGCCAAAGCTTAGAGTTTGCATTGATTTTTTAAAGTTCAAATTCTACATTACCAAAAGACAAATATCTAATGTAGATTACCGACATACTAGGTGATAGTGTGTGTAGACACTTACATTTTGCTCTAATTTAGCTGATGATAACTCAATCATCCTTGGAATATGCAAACTGATAGCCAGTGGGTCATTCCAATCGAGCGTCGAACCTTAAGATTAACAAAAGGAAGCCACCCGACAGCTCTTTCCGCCGAAATCATCTGAATCAAAGGCCTAGAAGCTCTAAGATAAAAAAAATTTCTATTTCGAGCTATCGGGTTGAGGATCCGATTATTTGGATCGCTAATTCGGCCCAAAGTTACCCTAGGCCGACTCACAATCAAAATTCCAACGACCGAAAAGGCCAAGTTACGTAAGAACTATCAAGTCAATGGCCTAGAGCGACGATGATATTTTCAAGTCATCTAAGACCATCAGATCAGAGGTCGAATGATTCAGAGTAGATATCATGCCATGATTAAGATAAACCAATCATATACGCTTCTCCAGGAAATAGGTCCTCCTGAAAGCATAAAAATGAAACCAAAAGTGGACCGATGGGTTTCCCGACAACCAACAAAGTCGGAATCTAAATAGCCGATCACCTTAAGGCTATCCGATCTCCTAAATGTGAGCATGTAATCTGAAGTCCCTCACAGGTAACACATAACCTTTTTGGCTGCCTTCCAATGATCCAAACCTAGGTCACTTTGTTATCTCCCAAGCATGCCAACTGCAAATGCAATATCTAGACGGATATAGACCTGAGCATACATGAGATTGCCAACTGCGGAAGCATAAGGAGCATAAAAAATCTGTCTCACTCATCCCGTTCCAGTGCATTCTTAGGACATTGTAACTGACTGAATACATCGCCCTTAACTATAGGGGCAGGACTAAGGGAGCACCTATCCATGCTGAATCTTTTAAGGACTTTCTCTATATAGGCCTTCTGGGATAATCCCGGCAATCCTTGAGTCCTATGTCAATGAATCTCAATTCCTTTGACATAAGAAGCTTCACCAAGGTCTTTCATATCAAAATTCCTTGAGAGGAATTGTTTTGTCTCATTCAGCATGCTTAGGTTACTACTAGCAAGTAGTATATCATCAACGTATAGCACTAGGATGATGAATCGACTCCCAGGAACCTTAAGATATATGCATTGATCTACATCATTTTCCTTGAAACCAAAATTAGACACTACCTCATGAAATTTTCGATACCACTGCCTAGAAGCCTGCTTAAGTCAGTAAATAGACTTTTTAAGCCTGCATACTAGGTGCTCCTCAGCCTTTGCCTTAAAACCTTCAGGCTGAGTCGTATAGACATTCTCATGGAGATCACCGTTTAAAAAAATAGTCTTCACATCCATCTGGTGCAACTTTAAGTCATAATGAGCCACCAGAACCATGACTATCCCAAAGAGTCTTTCCTTGACACTGAGAGAAAGTCTCTTTGTAGTCCATTCTCTCTTTTTGAGTGAACCCCTTAGCAACTAATCTGGCCTTATATCTCTCAATACTGCCTTTGGAGTCTCTTTTGGTCTTGAAGACCCATTTATAGCCTACAAGCTTGACCCCCTTAGGTAAGTCAGTAAGTTCCCAAACATGGTTCTTTTCCATTGAGAGCAACTCATCCTTCATGACTTCGAGCCACTGAGTTGATTGATCACTATTTATGGCCTGACCAAATGAAAGTGGATCATTATCTATTTCACCATCGTAGTCACACTTGTTCACATAGACAACATAGTCATCTTAGATGGCTTACCTCCTCTCTCTCTCTCTCTCTCTCTCTCTCTCTCTCTCTCTCTCTCTCTCTCTCTCTCTCTCTCTCTCTCTCTGTGATCTACGCACAGTCTGCTCAGTGGCAATTGCCCTTGGAGCATCAGGAATGTGGGATGGAATCTCCAATATGCCATCTGATGCACCAACATCCTCAGGTGGAGGCATCGACACCACTCTCTCTTAGATTACCGGTATTGGAACAAACCCCCAGTTCTCCTCAAAAGTGAATAACCTAGGCACAGAATTCCCACTGAGATCACCATCCTCTAAGAATACATCGTATCTCGTCCCTACGATCCGGGTGCTATGAGTAGAACTATAGAACCTGTAACCCTTAGACCGTTCAGGATAACCTACGAAGTAACAAGAGATGGTTCCAAGGTCTAACTTTCTTAACTGTGGGTTATATATTTTAGCTTCAGCCATACAACCCCAAACATGTAAATATCCTAGCTTAGGCTTTTTATTGACCCATAACTCATAAGGATTCATAGCCACAGCTTTACTCGGTACACAGTTTAGGATATGCACAACTGTTTTCAATGCTTCTCCTCATAAGGACTCAGGCAATGGTGAATTGCATATCATACTCCTCACCATGTCCAAAAGAGTACGATTTCGTCTTTCAGCAACACCATTTTGTTCGGGTGTAGCCGACATCGTAAACTAAGGAACGATATCATTCTTCTGCAGGTAAAGTGCAAATGCACCTAGACTGCGGCCCGAATCGGAGTATCTCCAATAGTACTCCCTACCTCTATCGGACCTTACAACCATAATCTTTCGGTCAAGTTGTAACTCAACCTCGTCCTTATAGATTTTAAAGGTATCCAGTGGTTCAAACTTTTCTTTGATGAGATAAATGTAGCCGAAACACGAAAAGTCATTGATGAAGGTAATAAAATATCTCTCGCCACTTAGGGCAGGAGTTGGAAAGGGCCCACAAATGTCAATGTGTATGACTTCTAATAAGCCGTTACTCCTAGTGGCGCCCTTCTTACTAGCTTTGGTTTGTTTACCCCAAAGACACTGCCTACAAACCTCGAAATCAAAAAAGTCGAGAGGAGGAAAAACTCCATCTTTAACCAGTCTTTACATACGACTAATGAAAACGTGACCTAAACTCTTATGCCACAGACTAGAAGAGTTTTCATCAACTCGACCCCGTTTGTTGCCACGGTAACTAATTTCCTCATTCACATTAGAATTGAGGAACCAACAACATTAGAGTCATAGAGTAATGTAAAACCTTTATTTCCAAACTTAAATTCGAATCCAGAGGAATCAACTCAATATATAGATATAAGGTTTATGCTCATGGCAGGTACATAAAATGTGTCTTCCAAATACATAATGAAGCCACTATCTAATACTAGATGGAAAGTGCCAATAGCCTTCACGTCTGCTTCTACTCCATTTCCCATTTTAATGGTTCGCTCCCCTTTCCTGAGTCTCTGTCTTTTCTGAAATCGCTGCAAGTAATTTGAGATGTGAATAGTTGATCCTGTATCTATCCACCAGATATTTCTAGGAGCATCTACAAGGAAAGATTCATGACAAACAAAAACTAAAGGGTTACCTTTCTCATTTAGCCACTCTTCACACTTGGTGCACTCTTTCTTTATGTGACCAAGTTTCCGATAAAAATGGGACCTAATGCCAATCTTCATCCCACTGGTTAAGCCTTGCTGAGCTGAACCACATGCAATCTTCTTTTTGCCTTTTCCAATGCCCTTCTTCTTGAATTTTTCTTGAAGTGACCCTTAGACGCTCTCACTGTAGTGTAATGACCATTGTCAGGTCGTTCGGTCTTCAACCTCTCTTCTTCTTGAACGGACATGGCTATCACTTCACTCATTTCCCACTTCTCTTTTTTCATATTGTAATTAATTTTAAATAGAGTAAACTGCGCAGGAAGAGATGTCATGATGAAATGAACAAGGAAACCCTCAGAGATCTCCATGTTCATTTTCTTAATCTGCGATGCCATGTCATTCATTCTCTAATGTGCTCTCTCACACCACTGCTACCATCGTACTTCATAGTGATCATCTTCATCATTAGTGTACTGGCAAGAGCCTTAGGCAATCCCTTAAACTAATCATCTACTGCCTGTAGGTACTCTCTGGCAGTAAACTCCTCATCGTCCTCTGAGTCGGGAATGCCTCCTCGGATAGAAGTAGAGATTGTGCTTTTCATGATCATTAGGCTCATGCGGTTGGACAACTCCCATTTTTCATAGGTAGACAAATCTGCAATAGTACTCTCATCAGTAGGCACTTCAGGTTTGTCATTCTGAAGTGCATAATCTAGGAGTAAACATCCCAAGACAATGTGGATGTGGTCCTTCCACTTATCAAAATTAGTTCCACTCAAAACCTAAATCCCGAACAAATAACTAGAGATAGAACTAGGGTTCAATGCCGTAGAAGAAAAAGGCAAATAGTTACAATTTTGCTCACTATCTAAGAAACCATTTAAATCCACAAAAGAAGTTTATTTAGTAAAATCCAAGATTAAATATAATCCAACTTTAAAAGGAATGACTAAAGTTAACCGAACCACAAAATACATAAGCATGTTCTTGATGGAACACCTGGTGTGTCACCATGGGACGTCCGTTGGACCATGCCACGATACACAATTGGTTCCATTTAATAAGTCAATTTATCTTTTAGGGAAATCAGTTGGATTGCCTAGAACCATAGAAACACATAGATGTGATTCTAGGGAAACACCAGCATGTCGTCGTGGGTCGTCTGTTGGGCCGTGCCATGACACACATTTGAGAGCAAGTAACCCAATATTTGACAAGCACATCACCGTTGGGTAGAAGCACAGACCCAAACCAAGTTATCCAAGCCTAGCCCTCTCACACTGCCAATTTGTGCAAAGCAACAGTCACTCGTTGGGCTGACTGTGCTCTTGGACAAACAAACGCAACTGATAGTGGTATAGTGTCACTATATGTGATATCATTCTGGATTCTAACTGCTTACCTTAAGCGATTCAAGTTCCCAAACAGAATCGGAGTACTTCGTTATTTGTTCATTCATAGGTGACTGTAACAAGATATAGTACAATCTCAACAAAAATAATGTGTGTCTATTCATATGTACATAAAATTCCTTTTCAATTGCATGAGAAAACATAATCAATGCTATTGGGTTGTTAAAGAATACATACAATCTATTTATTATAACAAAAACTAAGGGTTTCATACACATTATACATAACCAATGTCTTTTCAAGTTAAAGGTTTGGTCCCATGTATGATTGCAATCATCAAATGAAATCCCAAGTTGAGCTATATGTAATACATATAAACAACATAAAGGCTTCACAATCTACAAAATTTGAAACAAAAAATGGTCTGATAATCAAATTGTACTCATAGTCATAACCAAAACCACTAGTAATTGGGACCCTATAAAAGTCAGATTAATTACAGAGAAGTTTGAAACAAAAATCAAACTTTTAAAATCAAAAGTTTTGAAAAATACTCTATAACTTGAAAATCCTTACCCCAAACACCAAAACAGACCCTAAAATAGCGTTCAGGGGTTCGAGAAATCCTTAGAACAGGTCCTACATGGGTTCGACTTAAAATCAAACTATAAAAAACAAAATTTTTTGGACTTATACTGTAACTATAACAACCGAGCTTCAAAACAGAAAACCGACCTCAAAATTGGCTTCAGAGGGGTCCAAAACCCCAGATCCGGTTTTACTCTGGCAAAAAACACCAAAAAGAAGGTCGAACCCGCAAAAATATGTGGTCCTGCTCGTTCGGGCCGGCCGTTTCAAGCCTGTTGGGTCGGTTTGAGTCAGGTCCGGTTGGGTTGGGGCCCACATGTGGGCGGCGTCATGGTGACGCAGACGTCTTCGTGACGAACCCTTTTTTTTATCTAGAAAAAAGGTGTGGATCCTTGCTGGATCCTATTGGGCTAGCGCGGCCCGTTACGGGCCCGACACTATTCACTGTCATCTTTAACTAAAAAACAGAATAAAAATTATTATTTTTTGAAATTTCATTCCAAAAACACATATTCTTTAAATTTTGATTTAACACTGCGGATTCATTTGACATCCGATTGAGGCGTCGTCTGCATCGTTGGACTCGCCTCTCGAACTACATAACCAAGCTGGAATCCCTCCGGTCGGAGAAACCGTTCATTGGCGGCAAGCTGTTTTTCGGCGAGGTCCAAAACCTCCCAAAATTTGATTTTTCGATCTTTAAATGGCCGCCGGATACAATCCAGACATCGGATTGACGAACCGTTTGTTGCGTTGGATTCGTGAGATCACAAGCAACGTTTTAGTGCCACTAAATCGTTGATTGAATTTGTGGATTGACGACAACATTCAAAATATGAGTTTTTTTAACAACCAAAACTCTATTTCTTTCAATTTTCACCAATTTAATGCGATTTTCTCACCGTTTTCTCGTTGGAACCGAGGCTCAATACCACATGTTAGTGTTCATCACACCAGGAGCACCGGCAACATATCTTGGCGATCCAACATTAAGAAAATCACATTTAATAGTATGGATTGAATTGAAATAGGAAACAAACATACCAGAAGCCATGAATCTTGTTATCTCTCTCTCAAGGTGTCTCCTTGCTTCACAACTGATGGTGATGGGGACCAGTTTCCTCTTTCTCTTAGAGTGGATTCACAGAGATTGGAAATGAATAGATGTTTGAGGGAAGGGATGTAACTCCTCATCACGCTGAACCCTCTCTCAAACGTCTCTTTATGTTTACACATTTTCCAATTATACCCTTTCACAATAAAGGGTACGACCATTCTTCAAACACTTAACTATTGAATTGATCTTGGTTGTCGATCTTGCTAGGGCCACATCCACCATTAGGATTAATTCCTAACAGCCACTGGATCTAAAATATCAGAGCAATGAATTACTATCTTTTGATGGCACATAATCTCAAAATGAATCCATTAAAATGCGGGTTCATCATAAACGGAAAACTTTCTCAGCCCTTATGATAATCAAATAGACCATAACACGGCTAAAGTCATAATTGAAATTACACCATTGCAGACTTAATGGTAAGATGAATTTTATTCGATCGTTCATATCTAACTTGAATAGAAAGATCCAATCATTCCCAGATATAATAATTCTCAAAGACAGATCATTATATTTGGGAGGAACATCAACAAATTGCTTTCAATGAAGTCATGAGATAATTTATCCTACCTCCCCCATTTCTAATTCCGTAAGGCTTTGTTCACTTGCGTTCTCAGGAAATCGAATCCTGGGAAAACACCTCTTTTTTTCCTGAGAAAGCTAAAATAGTGGTTTTCACTTGTTTTCCCGAGAAACTAACAGGATTAGGTGGAAAATGTCAAAAATGACATGGAAAATGCCACAAATGGCGTGGAAAAGACTCTTTTCTCACAAGTGTGAGAAACCAAATCCCACTATTTTGATGCTATTTGGTTTCCCAAGTAATAAGCCATGTGAAAAAAAGGGCAAGCCATCATCGACATCACTCTTCCTCCCTCCTCTATATCAGGCTTTGAAGAACAACGTCTTCTTCCTCGCTCCTCTACACACAACAAATGCCTTCCTCCCCTTCATCCTCGTATCAGGTAGGCCATCCTCCTCCCGCTCTATCTCTCTCCATTGTCTTCTTCCTCTCCTATTTTTTCATTTGTTTGGCTTTTGCGATTTGCTCTGTGAAGGGGATTCAGTTTTTTCATGGGAGCTCCTGTTTTAACACACACTCCATCTCCTATATCTTCATCTTCTTCATTGGTTATGTTTTTTATTTCACTTTTCTAGGGTTAGGGTTTTGATTTTGATATTTAGGGTTAGGGTTTGATTTCAGTTTTTTAGGGTTATTGTTTTGGTTTTCTAAAGGGGTCTGACTCCTGATTGTTGTGGGTCTGGGGGTATGATAACTTTGTTGGTTTTTTGTTTTGGAAAAAAGGATTTTCGGTATATTTTTAGAGTTAGGGTTTTCGGTATTTTTTGGAAAAAAATCCCTATCCTTCATCTCCTCTCCAGTCTTTCATCTTTCAAATTTGGATGAAATCCCTATCCTTGTTTGGCTGTTTCTTGAAAGCAGAGTATTTTTTCTTTGTTTTTTAGGATCTCGGGTTTTGATTTTTAGGATTTTGTGGTTTTTTTTCAAAATAAAGTTCTGATTTCGTAGTTTAAGTTATTTTTCTTTATTTTTTCATGATAAAATTATTCGTAGCTTTGACCTTTGCTCGAAATTTAGACGATTCCACTGTAAAGATGCTTGATTATTGAGTATAATTTCTCTCAGCTTTACTTGTCTGATAAATGTGGTAATTAGTTCATTTGAAATAAGAACAGGTTTCACTCTGCTTTAACTGTCATGATAGTGTAAATCAAATTGGAAGTGTTTACATTTTTTAGTTTCTTCCTCATATGATTTGCGTATGTTTAGGAATTTTTATCAGGTTAGATGAATGATTTCATTGTAAAGAAAGACTTAAAAAGTTCAGTTCATGGTTGAAGGGGATCAGGAACACCCGAGTGTTGAATGATATTTTCTTTGAAAAAGATTTTACTAATTTTGTTTTCTTTCTTAAGAATGCTTTTATTCCTCATTATCAGCTTATCATGAACATTGGGGTTCATGTGAATTTTTTGACAAACCCTTCTCTCACATATTTCTTCTTTTTTTTGGCAGACTCTTCTCTCTGGCACAGAACGACGTTTCTGTTCTCCCTCCCTCTCTCACTCCTACTACTACTCTTCGGATCTTGAGGTATATTCTTCCCCTATAAGCCCCATTCCATGGCGTGTTTGGGGCTTCTTATATTGGTTGATTGCTATTTCTTTTTATGTGTCGTAAGCCCCATTCCATGTCGTTTTGGGGCTTCTTATATTAGTTGATTTGTATTTTTATGTGTTGTAAGCCCCATTCCATGTCGTGTTTGGGGCTTCTTATGTTTGTTGCTTATGATTGTTTTCTATATGTTGCAGATGTTTGAATGGGTGATTCTGGGTGTTTTGGTGGTTCAGAGCTTGGGTGTTTTGTCTGAAAGGAGATAGTGGGTGTTGATGATATACAAATTTCTGTTGTAGGGCTACAATCATGCCTCGAGAAGCAGCAAATAGGAGGATGGTGATTATTTGAGCAGCAACGGTAGTTATGGCTACGACGGCTGCAATGTTAGTTAGGATTAGACGAAACCTTCAGAAGAATAGGGCAAGAGCCCCTTACAAATCAGGGTACCTAACCCATAGGGAATATGTTACACATATCACACAGGCAGAGAACCACTGTGTCGCTCTACTTCATATGGATGTTCGCTGCTTCCACACTTTCGTGGCCATTTTTCAGAAACACGGCCCGGCTCGAAGACACAATCCACTGTTGTGTCGAGGAACAAGTGGCAATTTTCTTACAAGTACTTGCACGCAGCGATAGGAATCGCAGTATTAGGGCATTCATTAGACGGTCATGGGTGACGGTTTCGAAGTATTTTAACAAGGTTCTGGATGCCGTGCTAAATCTCCGGCACTTGTTCATCTTACCTCCTTCAAGGGAGACACCACATCTCATCGCTGAAAATGCGAACTGGATGCCGTACTTTAAGGTACCAAGCATTAACTCTGTAGTTGTTAGTAATTGATTGGGGCCTTAGCTTCATATGCTGACGTTTTAATGTCTACATTGTAGGATTACATTGGTGAAATCGACGGGACTCACATACATGCAAGAGTAAATGCAGATATCCAAGGCAGATTTTGGTGTCGTAAGGGATACCCATCTCAGAATGTGCTCGCTGCATGTGACTTCGACATGAAGTTCACTTACGTGTTAGCTGGGTGGGAGGGGTCGGCATCAGAGTCATGGGTGTTGGCATCCGCTTTATCGAATGATAATGGCATTCCGTGTCTAACAGGTGGTTAAGACTTTATTTTTTAGAACTTACCTTTAGTTTATGGTCTGAGTTATGAAACTTATACGTAATCCTTCTTGCGAGTGTAGGAAAATACTACCTTGCTGATGCTGGGTACCCCATGCCTGACTCATTTTATAACTCAATTCCGCGGACCTAGTTACCACCTGAACGAACATTAGGGGGTGCAGACCTCGACTCCTAAGGAGTTATACAATCAAAGGCATTCAGCGGCTAGAAATGTAATCGAGCGAACTTTTGGGGTCCTGAAGAAGCGATTCACCATAATAAATTCGCCACCTATGTACCCTTTCAAACGACAGGTGGGCATTGTGTTAGCCTGTTGCTGCGTCCACAACCACATTAGGAGGGAGATGCCAAACGATGGGTATATTGATGTGGTTGACGGTGAGTTGGCGGTAGCCCCTCCTGAGGAGATTCCGCCACCTCTTCCTTTGCCCCCCTATTTCTAGGGCCGAGGATGTGAGAGTGGGAGGAGTAATCCGTACAGGCATTATGGATCATATATGGTGTGATTTCCAGGAATGACGTGGTCGTAGTTAGGATGATTTGTTGTTTGGTACTATGTTTTATTATCTGTTTTTGGGTTGTAACTAAGTTCAGTCGCGAATACTTTGTTATGTTGTAACTATGTTCTAGACTACTTTGTTTGCTTTTATTAGACTTTTGCGTCTTTGTTTGATGGTACCATGTTTTCTAATTAAAAAATGTCACAGATAAGATGGCATCTAGTTCAAGTACCAACAAAGGAAAGAAAATAAATAATCACTGGGGAGACGATGAGGATAAACTTCTTGTATCAAGCCTAGCTAATCAGGTTGCCGAGAGCAACAAGGTTTTTAACAAGTTTAAAGATGTTGCATATAACGTGGTGGCACAGGAACTTACCCTTGTAATTGGAAGGGAAATTGCAAAAGTCTATGTCAGGAATAGAATGAAGACAATGAAAGCCAACTACAGGGTTGTTCACACTATCCTCTCTTGCAGCGGGATAGGCTGGGATACAAAACTATGCAAAACAAGTGTTGAGGACCAAGTAAAGAATGGTTACCTATAGGTAATCTCCAATACTTTTGGGGTTCCCTTGTTTTTTTTTGTCTAATTAGTTTCCTCTCATTACTTACAGTGTCTCCTTTTTTTTAATAGAGTATTCCTGGGCATCTTCGGTTCTTTAACACCCGTTATCCGCTTTACGAGGAATGGAAGAATGTCTTTGGGGAGGATCATGCTACAGGGGAGTTTGCTGACGACAGGCATGCCCCTTCCTAGGATGATCTGGGTACTTTTCCTTCTAGCGGGCTAGTGGGGCTCGATGATATGGGTGACAGTTTCCCCCTGTATCTACTCCTTCAGGTCCTCCACGACGTTTCAGATCACGCCATTCTTCTCCTGTGAGAGACACTAGCATGGGGTTTAGTGACTCATCCCCTCTGAAAGCGCCTACTCCGAGTAGAAGCGGAAAGAGGAGGAGGCGGGCTGGTCATGCAAAGCTTTCAGCAAATATGGATAAGTTGTCCGACAGTATCAGGATGATGGTTGAGGCCATCACATCGACTGCTGAGGTGCACGACCTCAATGAGCTTAAAGACTCGGAGATGAGCATGGAGAGTTTCTGCTACAGGGACCGGGTTAGAGCTTATTCGTACCTCCATATCCATCATAAGGAAGCTGAGGTCTTCCTTTCCCTGGAGGAGGAGGAACGTCATGAGATATTGATCGGCATTTTGGAGCAGTAGCCTTTTCCTCACTGGTTTTGGTTGTTCCATTCTTTTTTGCTCTGTTTATGGTGGGTTGACTATGATACTTTTGATGTTATATTTGGGTATGATTATGGTGGGTTGACAAACTGATGTTGTGGTGTTTATTATACTTTCTTATTGGTTATGTTGGTGGGTATGTGGGGTTAGTGTTGGTTATGTTGGTGGTGACAAACTGATGTTATGGTGTTTATTATACTTTTGTGTTCGTTATGTTGGTGGTTATGTTTGGTTTGTTATTGGTTATGTTAGTGGTGATCATTAGTACTTGGATCTTATTTTCTTTAATTTGTTTCGAATTGCAAATTTAGCAGGTTAATGGCCAAAATAAAATTTTATGTGGTATTCAAGGGAAGGCAGGTATGCATATATGACAGTTGGCAAGACTGTCATGTTCAAGTGAACAAGTTTAGTGGAGCCAGCTACCGGTCGTACGGTACTAGGGATGAGGCAGAGGTTGCCCTTTTGAGCATTTATACAAGGCATTAGTGGGCCCAGAGAAGATAGGAAAGCAGAGACCAACCACCTTCCTGTGGATTCCCAAGCCTCAACCAGTTATGATGTGACTAGTTCCTCTTGTAGTTAGTTTTTCTTGTGGGCTTTGTTCCTTTGCTTTTTAGGCCTCTAACTATGACAAATAGTGTAATGTGGTTTAAAATGAGTTTTTATGTTTATGTTACCCACCACTGTATACAAGTGAACAGGCGTGGGAAACCTTTTCCTGCACAGTTTCTCAGGATTTCTTTTCCTTTTGCCACGTCAGTTTCTCAAGCATCCTTTTCTTTTCCTTTCCTGGGAAAACAAGTGAACGGGCCCTATTGACTAAACAAAATGACCATGGCTATGTACAATCAATTTATTTTTAAGTTGATTTATTCATTGGAATTAATTGAATTACATCCTATTTGAAAAAATGTGTTTATCATTGTACTTTGCCTACTATTTTTTGTTTATTAAATTTTATTAGTTGCAAAAATAGATTATAAAATATATATTGTATAGGCCTTATCTCAAAGAACAAATGGAAAAATAGATATTTTGCTTGTCAGAGTTTAATACAAAGGTATCGACAAAGAGCAACTAGTTTTATTCAATTTCTTTTGTAATCATCCACTTGATCTTGGTAAGGAAATTATTCAACTGATGACTGATGATAATATAGGGATGTTATTATCCACTGACATTATGGCTTGGACAATGTCCTTCGATAGTTCTGGTACAATGAAGGTTGGAGGAGGTAATTTCGTATTAACTTCAACAACTGAGAACAAGTTATTTATTCCTTTCATTTTTGAGGGCTCTAACTAGGCTTACATGTTTGATGGTGTATCATTTGAATGTAAACAAAGAGGCTCAAAATTCAGCAACAAATGCCATGGCTCCATGTTAAAGTATAAATGATTAAACAACGCCATCTCCAACGGCTTAAGGTTTTGGAGTCCAAGCCTTAAAATAACTCCATCTTCAACTCCTGAAGCTTTTGAAGTAATTGCTTGTTTCACACTCCATGTTTTCTTTTGACGTAAAATAAATTTTCGGTCATTTTTACACTAAAAAAAATAGCATCAAATTCGTTTTTATGCCCATTTTACGTGGATATGGAACAAATAGCTATTGGAATAATATTGACACATACATATTCAGTGTCCAACTACGAAAGACACTATCAGTGGTGCCATTGCACAAGGAATTATTTTTTACATTTACTATCATGAGTATGAGAAAGGTGATTATGCAATTTCTGAATTTGTCCAACCAATAAATGTCTAGACGAATTAAAATTCATGCTTTGAATTGCATGTTGATTGAGTACCAACTTTAGGAATAAGGAATGTTGAATGTGTCATGGTTGAAGTTCATGAAGGCATTTCTGGTGCCTACAAGGCTGGCTCCCAAATGGGTTAGACATAAGCCTATATTGATGTTTAGGATTATATGGGAAATTTCGGATTATACCTTTGATAAACCTGAATATGATGATATGGCAGAACTTGAATCTGAAAACGGTGCAACTAATCTTATCTATAAAATAAAACAGTAATCAAATAATGGTTAGAGAAACTTATCAGTGAGTTGAGGCACGAATCTTCATTCGTTGTCCTTGAGACAAGTATCGCCCCCACATATGACAAATCGCGGTGCAAATTGAGTCTCTTGGCCTATGTCTCCAGGATACAACAACTCCGCTCTAGGGGGTGTGCACTCACACTACCCGGATGCCTAGCTAACACGCTTATGCATCCTTGTTCAGAGATGAAAAACAACAAAAAACCCTTCAAATAGAAAGAACCAGTAGGCTAAAGAAGAAGAAAAACTAGAGAGAAAACTTTCTGTTTGCGTCTATCTCTCAATCCAAAAGGACGCCTTAAAAGGACTTCCAAAAGTCACATCCTTTAATCCCTTAATTAAGGGACACATTTTCGAAACGTTGCCCAACGGGAAGAAAGACAAAACCGCCTTTATTGAGCGGTTAAAAAACCAAAGCATCAAAACATCGTGCTGAATAACTTCGAAGTTCTTAAGAACGACGAAGTTATTTTCCAAGAACGGCGAATTTATTCGTCAAATACCAGCGAAGTTATTCTCTAAATATCAGCAAAGTTCTATTCAAGAATGGCAAAGTTATTCGTCAATAATTTTGAAGTTCCCTGAGAATACATATGGCCAGTAACAAAAAGAAAAGATAAAATATAAAGAAAGAGGACAAGCTTTGAGCCACACGAGTAGCCGGCCGAGCTGCGCTGGGCCGGGCTGTGCACGTGTGTGGTATAGCCAAAATCCCACCGGGTCCACTCGGCCATTCTTGCGCGTAGGCCTCTTTTCCTCTTCTCATTCACAAACCAAGAGAAGTGAAAACCAATATAAACCCATGAGCCTTTCCTCCACTTTCCAATACGGGACTAAATGTTCCTACAAAGGACAAAGGTAAAGGAGGGAAACTCAAGTTTGCTTTGAAAAGACCACAAAAGCTTAAAGATAAAGGACAACTGGGTAAATATTATAATTTTGAATTATAATAAGACTTTCTCCTTTACACACAAAGGAAAAGTCAACAATTCCCCACAAATTCAAAATTATACTTAAAGGGCGGCCTGGTGCACGAGGCTCCCGCCATTGTGGGGTCTGAGGAGGGCTAGATGTACGCAGCCTTACCCCTGCTTTGCAGAGAGGCTGTTTCCGTGACGCGAACCAGTGACCACCAGGTCACAATGGAGCAACCTTACCGTTGCGCCAAGGCTCACCCTCTTCAAAATTATACTGAAAGAAGAAAATAAAAAGTAGGCATCTCTGATCAAGGCAGGAGAATAAGTTTTGCATCAGTATATGTGTCTTTTGGGCTTGAACCTAGACCCGGTGCAAATATATCGAGTTTATCATGTACTTGGTGAACTAAAGTCTTGAACCAGGGACTTTGAGCGATAAACTGAGACAACATATCGCACACACAATGAATTCAAACACAAGTGTATTCTTGGCGTAGCACTTTTCGGCCATGTGCTCGATCCTATCTCATGAGTGCTCTAAAGAATCAACCCAAATTCTTATAGAAGCGGCCACACTTCTACACTCACATAGGTGTATCTATCAAGAGTGCCTTGTAACTACGCACCCCACTGAAAATTCAGCTATAGATAACATTAAGAGTTATAATAACTCTTCCTCTACTCGTTACAGGTTGCACCCACGTACACCATAGGGATAGGTTTAGTGAAGTTTACTTCACTTTATATTTTGTGCAAAATAAACCACTCAAGTAACTTGTTGTTCCCATCGAACTTACTTCTTAGGATCTCTAGTCAGATAGGTTGGGTTACCATTACAGGTGATTCATAGACATGGGCCTTAGTCCCATCCCCCTCGTTATGCTTTGGACCAAGTTTTACCTAGTCCATTTGTGAGACTCAATGAATGAGTATTAGACCCATTCACATCGATGTACACATGGCTAATTTCTTAATTAGTATTTTATTATAACAATTGTCTACCAGTCTCACAAATTCACTCTAATTTTTCAAATAGAGTTATTTTCTTCTGATGAGCATGTCGGGATTTCCCATTTTAAACATCATTGCCTGCTCTTGTAATGCATCTTGGCAATGGATTATAACACCAGAAACTGGTTTACCCCAGAGTAGAATATATCTACATATGAGAGCTTGTTGTCCCTGACGACTACTTAGCAGTGGATTTCACTCTAGAATTTTCTAGGTAGCCCTTTCCACACAAATTTTCTTCCGCGGTGGCCCACTCTATGTTAACTTTACTCTATCGGCTTCCACTCTAGCCATTTTACCAGGTAGCCCTTTCCAGGTAGTCTTCTACATAGGTCGCCCCTTCTGTAGTTTTCACTTGCTTTTTCAAAAGCAATAAGTCCTGATCCCATAATGGATCTAGCTATATCAGCTAGTCTGGTTGACTCCCACGAGACCATGTCTCTACCTAGAGTGAATGCAAGTGCACTCTTAGGTTTAATAATGACAACCAATTAACACCACTGTATTTTCTAATATAACTCAATTAGTTAGATAACTAGAACAATAATAATACCCTTAAGGTACTTCAACATTTATATAGCACTCACAGTGATCATGTCTCAGATTATTGGTGTAACTACTTAATCTTCCTACCGTGTAGGCTGTATTTTGTCTCATGCAGTTCATATTTAAATCAGACTGCTTAAGTTGTTTACAGCTCTCCTAAATTGAGTATATCAATTGAAAATATACTTTCAACCAATTTACCTCTTTATATACATAAGTTAGTACAACAAGCTCTAATTCCTTAGCGAATTGAGCAATTTTAGTTTATACCCTTTGATCTCCATGATATCACACTCACTTTTATTATACAATGCACAATCACTATTGACTCAATAATCCTCTGATTCTAAACAACATCGCCTATT
The DNA here is from genome assembly GCF_043159265.1 of Tasmannia lanceolata. NCBI lineage: Eukaryota > Viridiplantae > Streptophyta > Magnoliopsida > Canellales > Winteraceae > Tasmannia > Tasmannia lanceolata. The sequence continues at coordinate 61,311,947 of NW_027518695.1, read as the reverse complement.
TCTCATAGAATAGTGAGACATCTCCGATATTGAATCTCTCAACAATTATATGTTTGAGATATTTCACAATATTATTAACAGTATTTCATCGATATGTACTAGCACAACTAGCATATCTATATCAACTTCTAGTGCATATGCCATATACTCAAAGCATATCTCAAACTACCAATTGAGTTACCAATACACATCTCTAACACTACCATCACCATTCAATCCATTACTTGTGATCTAAGAAGTAAATATAGGATTGCCATCAAAGTAATTATATGTAACGTGATTCTTAGAGATAAACCATTTTAATTCCAAAAACAACATTTGCTTATCCATGATCCTTTATAGTAACATTTTGCAATATAAATTAAAGATCATTTCTATACAATCAAAAATGACATAGAGAGTGACTGTACACATGCATACAACATGCTTGGGTATATTCAACGTAACAACAATTTGTAACTCGTAAAGCTATTAATTTGGACATGCTTTGTGACAAGATCATTCATTTGATCCATACATCATTTACACTCAATACTTTAGTAACTTGAGTGGATCTACTTATTTTCAATTTGACGTGAACCTATATACAATCAATCTCACCATTGATTTCTTCTCTCCAACATCAGTATTGAAGAAAGTTTCATTTAAGAAAGACATTGCCTTCTACATTAGACCCAAAATTGCATGTTTCATCAAGGTTCTATTTAGATTTTAGAGCTTAGATTTTTTCTAGACACTTAGGGACCAAGGTTACAAATCTTAATAGATTTGTACCCCAATATGTGTTAGACTTGGTACCCCTACCATTTCTTAATTAAACATGAGAATTTCCTTGAGAAATTATTGTATCATTAGCTTGGTATGTATTTGATGCGAGTAAACTACTGCTCTACTAGGAATTCACCTTATAGGACCTACTATTGGCATTATCATGATGCTTCCTTCTCAGGTTTGTGCCAATCCTTCCCCTCTTGTATCATCTTTGTTGAACTCTGGACCTTTTTGCCCAAACTTTTCTTAGACGAATATTGTTTTATTACTAACATGTTTTTTATCATCCCAAGATTACTTTTATTCACAGCATGAAAGCTATTCATTTTTTTCTTTTTCAAGGTTAGAGTGTTTTGCTTATAAGGTCATAGTTGAAAAAATGGATTCTCATTGAATTAATTAGTTGTTTGTTAGTAAGCACTCATTTTGTTCTTTTTAAGAACGTTGATTTTGTTGTAGTACACTTATATAAAAGCTTCCGACTTCCCAAGTGGACAGTGATTATACAGGGAATAGTGTCTGTCATTCATTTTAGCTCATCCAAAATTTCGTTCTAAAATATATTAAGGGCCCGTTTGGATGCCGAGAAGATTTTGTTTTGGATTTCTCACATTTTCAGCTCTTTTTGCATTGTAAATTGGATCCGGATCAAATTCTTGGATTTCCAATTCAGCGACTGACAGCGGAAAAAATCAGATTTACAAATATGCTGTGGAAATAAGTAATTGGAAATCCACAGATGTGGCAGTTTCCTTCACCCTCTTGACCTCTTTGCTCCTCAACCTCTCCCCTCCTGTAGGAAGTACCCCCTTCCGTTCTGTCTCCCTTAGCATGAGCTGGCAGATCTATTCATTTTGTATACCGTTAACTAACCAACTTCTCCAAAAGCTTAAGCTGTTGGAGAAAGGCGTTATTTATCTTTTATACTTTAACACTCCCCCGCACGTGTGGCCCACTCTGCAAACACGTGGCACATGTGGTCCCACTTTGGGCCGACCATCACATGTGAATTTTTGCTATCTGGGAGGTTTGAACTCGAGACCTTTGGCTTTGACACCATGTTAACTAACCAACTTCTCCAAAAGCTTAAGCTGTTGGAGAAAGGCGTTATTTATCTTTTATACTTTAACATATACAAAACTCAATTCCAAATCCAAATACAAAATATGAGGTATCCAAACGGGCCCTAAGTACAAGTTTGAGACTTCTATTTCAGCAAGCTTCTTTCCTTTTTCCTCTATCCTTTCCTTTTACCTTTTCCTTTGTTTGTTTTGATTTGTTCATGTAATGGGCAATTGCACCTAAGTAGCTAACACTAAAATTGCTTACATTTTACCCAGATAAAGGAATTTAATGACATAAACAGCGATGTTAGAATATTTCTTCTCAGCACTCGTGCTGGTGGCCTGGGTATCAACCTCACTGCCGCCGATACATGTATTCTATATGACAGTGATTGGGTAATTCAATTTTTTTCTCTAACTCTAGATGCAGGAGAATCCTTGTATTATTCAACTGAATCATTTTATTGCTTGTGAAATCCAGAACCCTCAAATGGACTTGCAAGCCATGGATAGATGCCACCGGATAGGGCAAACCCGCCCTGTTCATGTTTACAGGCTCGCAACATCTCATTATGTTGAAGTGCGCCACGAATCAGATTTTTTTGTGGTGGTTATTTTTATTTACTTTTTGGTTATTTGAAAGATTCTGACAAAGCAATATCTTCAACAGGGCTGCATGTTGAAGAGAGCTTTTAGTAAATTGAAGCTTGAGCACCTGGTTATTGGGAAAGGACAATTCCAGCAAGAGAGAACCAAATCTAATGCCGCAGAGGTGAGTTTCTTTTGTCTAGATTTTGCTAATTTGACATGTTTTTTTTTGAAAGGTTTTTTTTTTTGAAAGGTTTTTTTATAGTTATTTCATGGTACTATTTTACTTTCTGTTAGTAATGCAAGAGTGACTTGCTAGCAAATGTGCTTGGGAGGGGAGTGAGGGAAAGGAACCAAGTGTCTTATTTGCTCTGGTTTAACAACTTGTCTAGCCGTGGTTCCCCCTTCCCAAGATAGGCCATTTATTGTTTACTATCTATTTATCAATACGATCGTGAGTGCCATAACTTTTTATAAATTCAGGTTATTTGTTTCCAAACTTGTCCTTTTCAAAGCATGTCTGATGAAGGGTCTTGCATGCCTATCACCGTCAGCTATGCCTGTGGGTCTCCAAAGCTGAAGATGTCTGCTGACGTAGGATGGGTCTTTGGAAGGATTTAAAAAAAGGAAATTTGACACAGGGGGGACAAATAAATAACATAATATCACAGGGTCAAGTATTTGTTGAAAATCACAGAAGGGGGTCAAAACCCTGTTAACGAAAATTCGAATGACTAGAATGCCCCTCTGCAGAAACAGAGTGATTTGACTTAGAAAAATAAAAAAACATTTAAGTTTTCCCTCTTCTCTCTTCCCTCTTCTCTCCTCTCGTCTCTATTTTTTCTTTTTTCGTCCTCTCCTCCAGTGATCTCTACGGCAATCTCTTCGGCGATCTCGACGAAGGTGAAGCACGTATGAACGGTTACGGTTCAAAAAATGTGAGTTATTTCGTCTCTCTCCCTCTCCTAACTGCCATGCCATGTTTTTTTTGTTTTTTTTCTTCACCTATGTAACCATGAACTTTTTTTTATGAGTAATCTTTGATTTGTAACCATTTTTCTGCTAATTTGTGCTTGGATTTGTGATAGGATTTCAATGGTTGAAATATAGGATTTTTGAAGTGTGATGAGTGTCGGATTGAATCAATTGAAATGACTAAAGTTTTCAACAGTTGTGCTTGTTTAGTGTTTGATGAAAGTTGTGACTTAGCAATATCTTATCTTCCACAAAATTTAGACAATAAAACATGTCACCAAGTTTCCTTCTTGTTCCTTCTCATGATTTGTCTTCGGTGTGAACAGAATTTTGTCCAAGAGCTATTAATCTTACCTTAGAAAGTAATTGTTATCACTAAACATAAATCTTACTTTCGAAACATTCTGTAACAGGGGAACATTCAACTATACTATGAGGGAAACCATTCTTTAGGCCACATTAGGTATGAAAAGAAAACAAGCATTAAAAAAGAAGGTGTAAAAGGGGAACATTCAACTATGCTACGAGGGCAACCACTCTTTGGGCACATTAGGTATCAAAAGAAAACAACCATTGAAGAAAAAAAGGTATCAAAATAGGTTCATATGTCTTCTACTTCTTCATCTCAAGTGCAAACATCGTCCGAATGACATCAATCTCTAATTAGTTGCATTTATGCTTTTGAACTTTCCATGAATAAAAGCTTTCTTAAGATCCATTTATCTTGAGCATCAAATTCTTCAAACTAACAAATAAAGATTAACGTTAAGGAAATTGATGCTTTAACAATAGGGGATGAGTGTATAATTAGAAAAAAAATATTCCATTTGTGGCAAACACACCGTTCTTACAGTTGGGGTACATGTTTCCAGATGGCATTCTTATACAATCACATATCTTTGTCCGTTGCCTTCACCCCCTTGTTATCTTTCATATTATTTTCTTTACTATCTGATAGAAATAATTTCCAAAGATATTATTTAAGGCAATTCTGGCAGTGTGATATGATAATGCGCAAAGGGTGGTTGTGGTCCATAAGATATTGCTATTATTAGTAATTCAAAACTCATGCTATCCCATTTAGCTTTGGTGTTAAATGTGAAAGTGCCTGCGAAAACAAGACAGACATGAGTTTGATGAGTGTAGGGGTTGAATTTTTCATGTTGTGATTTGTTAGTGACATAAGAGATTCGGTCCCTGTTTGTATTTAATTTTTAATATCCTCTCTATTGAGCATTGGGTAAAACAAATGGCAATGATTTCATCTTGCAACTCATATTAGAAGTCTCATGTGGCGATTTGAAAAGAGGAAAAGAGCAGATTCAATGTGTAGGAGAAACATCACGATTTGAAGTATGACGGTAATTCAAGTCATTTGAGATTGAGGAAGCCAAGTCTATGGTTCGCTTCTATCAAAATAGGCAAAGAAAATATCCAGGTGGGTCGTGGCAATGCTCCAATTGGATGAAGAATTTATTGTTGAGAGCTTAATTTTTTAGAACTCCAATTTCAGCCCCTTTTATTTCTGCACTCCATCATCAGTTGCACCTGCAATTCTATTCCCTAGAGCAATTCGAGATCTTTCTCATTCAATATCAGGCTTTCATTATACTACAATTATCACCTCTATTGGCTTTGATACAAACCTTTTAGCCCTCTAACAATGATCAGGTCTTATTTATCTCCAATTTCATCAAACTTTAAAACCCCACTCTCTCTCTCTCTGTTCGTTAAACATTGCCTATTTTTAGAACCTGTTAGAGGATGATGAAGGAGCTGCATTTGCAGATTTTAGAGAAAAAAAAACGGAACATATTTACAGCCATCATTCCCACCATTTTCTCTGAGCTTAAACCAGGCAAGAAAAAGCAAATAGGGAAAGAGGAGTGAGCAGCCTACCTCTGTTTATGCACAAGATAAACCCATGAATCAGCTCCTGTTTTGCACAAGTTCCGATCTAGGATTCCCATTTATGTAGTTGAAAACCCCTGAGTTTGATGGGCCCTCCATGGTGACTTATTCAACCCCATTTGAGGGCCCATAATCCCTTCTGTAATACCATGTTCAACTCCCCTCTATTGCCCTTGAGAAGCCCCCCCCCCCCCTAGGTACTAGTAACCCCATTTTTGTAGCTAAAAAGCCATGACTTTGAACTTGAGGAACATCTTCTGGATTTGATGGGCCCTCCAAAGGTACTTCTTCTACCCCATTTGAGGGCCCATAATCCCTTCTGTACTACAATGCGCAGCTCCCCTCTACTGCCCTTGAGAAGCCCCCCTTAGGTACTAGTAACCCCTTTTTGTAGCTGAAAACCCATCATTTTGAACTTGAGGACCATCTTCTGGATTTGATGGAGCCTCCAACGGTACTTCTTCTACCCCATTTGAGGGCTCAAAATCCATTCTATAATACCATGCGCAGCTCCCCTCTACTGCCCTTGAGAAGCCCCCCCTTAGGTACTAGTAACCCCATTTTTGTAGCTGAAAACCCATCACTTTGAACTTGAGGAACATCTTCTGGATTTGATGGGCCCTCCAAGGGTACTTCTTCTACCCCATTTGAGGGCTCATAATCCCTTCTGTAATACCATGCGCAGCTCCCCTCTACTGCCCTTGAGAAGCCCCCCTTAGGTACTAGTAACCCCATTTTTGTAGCTGAAAACCCATGACTTTGAACTTGAGGAACATCTTCTGGATTTGATGGGCCCTCCAAGGGTACTTCTTCTACCCCATTTGAGGGCTCATAATCCCTTCTGTAATACCATGCGCAGCTCCCCTCTATTGCCCTTGAGAAGCCCCCCTTAGGTACTAGTAACCCCATTTTTGTAGCTGAAAACCCATGACTTTGAACTTGAGGAACATCTTCTGGATTTGATGGACCCTCCAAGGGTACTTCTTCTACCGCATTTGAGGGCCCATAATCCCTTCTGTAATACCATGCGCAGCTCCCCTCTACTGACCTTGAGAAGCCCCCCTTAGGTACTAGTAACCCCATTTTTGTAGCTGAAAACCCATCACTTTGAACTTGAGGAACATCTTCTGAATTTGATGGGCCGTCCAAGGGTACTTCTTCTACCCCATTTGAGGGCCCATAATCCCTTCTGTAATACCATGCGCAGCTCCCCTCTACTACCCTTGAGAAGCCCCCCTTATGTACTAGTAACCCCTTTTTGTAGCTGAAAACCCATGACTTTGAACTTGAGGACCATCTTCTGGATTTGATGGACCCTCCAAGGGTACTTCTTCTACCCCATTTGAGGGCTCATAATCCTTTCTGTAATACCATGCACAGCTCCCCTCTACTGGCCTTGAGAAGCCCCCCCTTAGGTACTAGTAACCCCATTTTTGGAGCTGAAAATCCATGACTTTGAACTTGAGGAACATCTTCGGGATTTGATGGGCCCTCCAAGGGTACTTCTTCTACCCCATTTGAGGGCCCATAATCCCTTCTGTAATACCATGCGCAGCTCCCCTCTATTGCCCTTGAGAAGCCCCCCTTAGGTACTAGTAACCCCTTTTTGTAGCTGAAAACCCATCACTTTGAACTTGAGGAACATCTTCTGGATTTGATGGGCCCTTCAAGCGTACTTCTTCTACCCCATTTGAGGGCCCATAATCCCTTCTGTAATACCATGCGCAGCTCCCCTCTATTGCCCTTGAGAAGCCCCCATTAGGTACTAGTAACCCCTTTTTGTAGCTGAAAACCCATCACTTTGAACTTGAGGAACATCTTCTGGATTTGATGGGCCCTCCAAGGGTACTTCTTGTACCCCATTTGAGGGCCCATAATCCCTTCTGTAATACCATGCGCAGCTCCCCTCTATTGCCCTTGAGAAGCCCCCCTTAGGTACTAGTAACCCCTTTTTTGTAGCTGAAAACCCATCACTTTGAACTTGAGGACCATCTTGTGGAGTTGATGGACCCTCCACGGGTACTTCTTCTACCCCATTTGAGGGCCCATAATCCCTTCTGGTGTGATTTATTTAAGAAAATATTATATCCTTGCCAGATCTAACATGTTAAACTATTTTCTGGTACATTTCGTCTTTAAACTAGATTTGGTATTGTGACCTGTATACTTGAAATGCAATGTTCACTTAAGTGCAATTATTTGCATGCTTTAGTCTGGTATTAAATGTACTCTAAATAAAAATGTTATCATCTTCTTGTCATGTTTAAGTCTTAACCATATCATATACTCCTTTTGCAGACAAGTTCTCAATCAGGAAGCTCATATTTTGTTCTATCAAAACCAGAGTTGTCTGGTTCACCTCCTCAACGTGTGCCTCCCAAGATTTTGGTTAAGCCGGCCTCTACTTATTCGCCTTAAGAAGCCCCCTTTACGTAGTGGTTCTTATGATATCTTGTTGGCCCTTTGCAGGTCTTCATAAAGTGGCACACACAATGGTTTCTATACTGTTACACTATGATGGCATACTGAAGGATGAAGTTAATTGGGAATATGTTGGTGGGAGTAAGAAATTCTTATTGGTAAGTCCCTGAATGAATCTTAAAGAATTGGAGGCTCTAATCCACAGTCGAATTAGGAGTATTGCAGGACGGGTGTCACTATCCATCAAATGTCGATATGTTGTTGATCCATATATAAGCACTCTAATCGACGTCGATAGCGATGATATCTTCCAAACGTTGGTTAAGGTGCTTGAGAAAGATACTTTCAACTCTGTGATGTTATACATAACAAAAATTGACAATGGCCTATACAATGTCATACCTTCTACTTCCTTTTCACCGCGAAATCCCTCTAATAACCTACCCATACCTTTGACTTCTGTACCACCGATTCCCTCTCTAAATCCCTCTAATAATGCATGCATACCTCCTACTTCCGTTTCACCGATTCCACACCTAAGATATCCACCGGAACGAGTAACTGTTACTCCCGAGTCTCGTTTTGAAGTAGACTAACAAAGAGAATATGAAACAGAATTGGGTAATACAAGCATAGGAGGTGACTCGGCACAATTTAGTTCAAGGTATGTCTTGTAGAATTTTATTTATATTCAAGTACTAAATCTACTATCCTGATTTTATATTGTTGAACTGTGTAGGGTTCGAGTTGACCTAAATGAAAACTTCTCGGACGATATGTATGGGAACCATATCTCCGAAGATATCATTGTCCCCAGGAAGGATGCAGATGTGCTGTTGGAGCATATTAATATTTTCGAGGATGATTTTTATATCTTCGGTTGTGATTTGGAAGAATTTAGAACTGAAGATGACAATGATGATGAGCCTGCAGAGGATGATGACGAGGCTGAGGTTCAGGATGAGCAGGGTGATGAGGCTGCCCATGATCCTGAAAATGATAATGGAAATGAAAATCACGACGAAGATTCTGGTGAAAGCCTTAGGCCAACAGAAGTGGCTCCCCCTACCGGCAATGGTCGGCCATTTCTACCTGCTGGCACATGTCGGGCAGTCGAAGTAGACGACATGTATGTTGGGGCTGATGAGGTAGATGCAGATAATCTTCAGTTCGATGAGTTAACTGTTGGGGCTATGTATCCAAATATGAAGCAGTTCAAGAAGGCCGTTAAGGAGTATGCAATTCGGCAGCGATTCATGTTCAAGAAGTCACGGTCAACTCCCAAGAAATATGCCGTTGTATGCAAGGAACCAGGTTGCAAGTGGCGTATATCAGGCATTAACCGTATGACTTATGTGCTAGTGAAGAAGTTTGTCAGCGACCATACGTGTACATCTCACTTAAAGGGCAATGATAATCATCTAGCTACATCACCATGGGTTGCCGAGACATGCTTACCCCTATTTGATCGTCCAGAAGATGTCGGGACAAGGATCATAAGACAGTACATCAATTCGCACTGGGGTATAACCATGACCTACCGTAGAGCACACCTTGCGATGAACATCATCCTTGAAATAAAGTGTGGAAATGTGGAGGACTCGTACCGCTTGCTGCCTGTACTGATAGTTGAGATGATGAGAACAAACCCAGGCACCTACATTGCGTGTTTTTCGAGTGAGAGATCTACGTCCAGGGGGAGATGATAAATTTGCTCGCTTATTCTGGGTATTTGGTCCCAGCATACGTTCTTTCCAGCGAACACTCAGATCGATAGTTTTGGTCGATGGGATGCATCTACGTGGAAAGTATCTTGGAATCTTACTTATCGCAGTTGGGGTAGACGGGAACAACGGATTAGTTCCATTAGCTTTTGGAGTTGTCGAGACTGAGAACGAAGATAGCTGGTGCTGGTTCCTCTATTTGGTGAAGCACATCAAATTTGGCCTTTAAATCAAATTTTTTAAGGACAGGGAGATCAATGTACCTACCGGTGAGGATGCCCCTAGTGCCAACGTTGGCCCAGAGTTTCTTCGCCTTATCCCCAGTGAAATAGGAGTTGGCCACAACCTCGTCAGCCACAGCCTTGGCCTTGGCCTTCTTCCGTGAAGGCCCTTCTTCGTCGAGAACTTCTTCACGAACGTATTCGGGGTCTTCAACTTGGGAGGAGCCTCCGATGTTGAGATTTTTGGTTTTAGGAGGCATGGTGAGAGGAAATGTGGGTGGAGAGAAAAGTGATATGTAAAGAAGAAGAGAAATAGCCCTAAAATGGAGGAAAAAAAGAGAAATAGATAAGGGAAGAAAGAAAAAACGAAAAAGGGGTGAAATGCTAGGGTTTTAGGAAGAAGAGAGGGATCTGGAAGGGAGAAGAGGGTTTTGGAGGAAGATGTAGGGAGAAAATGACGGAAAGAAAGAAAAAGTGGAGTTAGGGTTTGAAGAGAAGTGGAAGGAAGACGGAAAGAAGAGAAGGAAAGTTAAAAAATCGAACCGGGTCCAGGGTTATAAAGCTCCTGGGCCGATTCTCGGAGTTCCGAGAACAGAAGGCAAATTTTTTTTCCCCTGGCCCGAATCTCGGAGCTCCGAGGCTAACCTGGACGAAATCTCGGAATTCCGAGAAATTGTCTCGGACTTCCGAGGATAGACGGATTTTTTGCAATTTCTACTGGACCGAATCTCGGAGTTCCGAGAAATTATCTCGGAGCTCCGAGAATAGACGGATTTTTTGCAATTTCTACTGGACCGAATCTCGGAGTTCCGAGAAATTATCTCGAAGCTCCGAGGTTAACCTGGACGACATCTCGGAATTCCGAGAAATTGTCTCAGACTTCCGAGAATAGTCGGATTTTTTTCAATTTCTACTGGCCCGAATCTCGGAGTTCCGAGCAATTTTCTCGGAGCTCCGAGGTTAACCTGGCCGAAATCTCGGAGTTCCGAGACATTGTCTCAGACTTCCGAGAATCTTTCGAGGTTCCCTCTGCCCATATATTCGGAGTTCCGAGACAATGGCTCGGACCTCCGAGAAATTTTTTTTCTTCTTTTTTATTTTTTTATTTTTTTATTTTTTATGTAAGGCGGACATAGCAAGTTCAAACCATGAACTAAATGCATGAATTGTCTTTTGCTACACAAACTATTTAAATTGTGGCCCATCAAATGGACGTTATGGATCATCCTATGGTGTGGGGTGGACAGTCCATTTGGAAAGAAGGGGGTGGCTGTTGTAAGAAATGGTGTGCAATTTATCAACAACTTTGAGGAAGAATTTTTTTCTTCCCAACAGTTCAAGCAACCAAACAAAACCGAAAAAGCACAAAAAACAGGGGTCCCATTGCCAACTATGACGATGAAAATAAAAACTAGAGAGAATAACCACAATTAAATACAAATAAATCATATTTCCATCCAATAGAAATATAAATTCTCCCAAAACTTTATGAACAAATATTTGATGATTTTCAAAGTCCTTTACCATATTTCGCAATGAACCCAATGCCACAACCACCATCACTTCACAGAACTTGATTTTTCATTACAAATACATAGTTGTCAGTATGCTGAGATACAAACAAACCCTCCCTCTGTGTCTCTACAGCCTGCTTTCTGTCCTATACAGATGCGCCCAACAATTACAAATAAATTTACCCAATTTTGCTTACAAATAGACACAAAACTTCACAGCAAAGACCATCAATGTCCATCCTCTTTACAACATCCATGAGAACTTCAAGAGCTCTTCTTCATTTTTCACTCATATATCCCCCTTAAGAAAATCGCCACAGTCTCCGAACTCTCCGCGCAAGAATCTTTCGCACAGCTGCAGCCGATAAGCGGGAATGTCAGACTTGCTGAAAGTGAATGGATCCTTTGCATACAGATGGTTGATCGCTTTAAGCACGAACAAACCACAGTCGAACCTGCATAACAACGGTTGTATTGAGCGAATAAAATTCATACCCTAAAAAAATAAACATTTAAATATACTGACCCATTGGCCTATTGTGGGAAATTGTCCATCTGAGCATATTGAAAATGGTCTATATCACAGCCCCTTTCCTTGAAGTACTCCTTCAACAAAGCTACCTGCAAGTGGTTAACATTGACAGGTTTAGGAAACATAAGTGTTATACGTATAGATTTATAAGTAGGAAAACATTGAAGATGCTAACCCACTTACGGTCAATCCTGCTCGTTCCTGGAACTCCAATCCTTTACAGGAATTGCATTCATGGAACATTTTGGTGACCATATCGACAATGAGAAGAACCCAGTGGCTGTCTTGACATAATGGTAATAGTACCATTTGTACTGCTTCTAGCTGGTGCTCTATAAGTCTACCGTGGAGAGCGTCCTTCGCTGTCTTCCACTTTTCTACCCTCAGCTCCTGAGTCACTTCGCTCCCCACTGCAGTAAGAGTTTCCTAAAAAAAAGGAATTCAATGGGATACTACAGATATAATCTTATGTAAACTGAAATGTGGGATGATAGAAATTACACTTACATGTACCACCGAAGGAACGAAGACAATTCCGCCCCTAGGATCTGCTAACCCATCCTCGTTGCAGGACTGTACGTGCTTCCCATAAATATCCACGATCTTCAAGGAAGAGAAGTAAATGTGAGATGTGAGGTAATGTAGATTTTATTGATAAAAAATGACACTTACAGTGCCAGTCAGGTATTGTCTGACATTCCAAAGATGTTGTAGGTCTTCGGCTATTACGTGTACATCATCCTTTTCCATGAGAATATCACTGCAGAATTGTATTAAATTGTTAGTTATAATTTTCATTTATGATCACCTTAAATCATGGTCTAATATAATTCACATCTACTTGCCTTTTCTTATGCTTTAGGAGTCTCTCTATCAGAGCTGTTCTCCTTCCCTTAGGCAACATCCCGTCATCCCGTTTCTTCTTGGGGGGTGGTTTAGGTATGTTGGGGTCCTCCCCCTCTTCCTTCCCTTCCTTCTGCCTTCTCTTTCGGGTCTTCCCTGATAAGTAGGGGCTTTTTCTGGCTCTCCCAGGTTTCCTACTCCTTCCATCCATCTTCACACCCCCTACAATGCTCCCTAATTCGGAATCCAGCACCACTTTCAGCTCAACTTCAGTAGATGGTGCCACTTCCTTCCTCACCTCCATTTCGAACAATCGTTGCAAAGGTTTAACAATCACCCCGTGTGTGGTGCCGAATCTTTCTTCATGTGACTTGGGGTAATGAGACGATACATCTATTAGGGTGGCGGCTGCATCCATGTCACATCCAAGGTCAGCTAAATCCGTCAAATCCTCGCACAGCTGCGAAGATAATCGTGCACCTTGAGATGCATTTTCGCCCTTCCTCTCCTCCTCAACCCCCTCCATTCTTCCCCCTGTCCCTTCATTTGTTCTCTGCATACGCTCCATTCCTTTTTTCAATTCATCCTCTAACTTTCCGACATCTTCCTCTCTTTTTCCAACATCTTCCTCTCTTTTTCTTATTTCTTCCCATGCTGCTCTAATCATCTGCCACTGTCTATCGACTACATCTCTCTCTCTCGCCAAAATTTTTATATGCTTGCAGTCATCTTCACTACTTCTTTCCTTCAATTCACTTTCTACTCCCAAAACTATCCCCTCGGACTCCAACTGTTCCTTATCGGCTTCCGTTATCTCCTCAACATCCTAATGTTTAAACACGACAGTCAATGATCAAATTTTAAATATCAACAAGTAAAATAAAATAAGGTACGCAACATAGTCCTGCTCGACTGCATTACCTCATCCTTTAGGTACTGTGACTTCTCTAACAGAGATACTTTCAATGTCACCAGCACCTGAATATTTGGAAAACATAGTCAGTTAACACGATAGTAGTATTGATATATACGTTAACAAATTTTTAATATCTCACCTCCGATTTCTTTATCTGCTTCTGCTCCACTAATCGATATGTCTTTGATTCGTTTGCTTTCCAGTCCCATTTAAGCACACGTGGACGAGCAGTTGGATTGGTGGGAATCCAAAATGTGGTATGCTCGTATAACCATACCTGCATACATATGAAACACCATGTTAATCATACTATAAACAGCGCAGTTAGAATATTAAACGTCATGAGTCCAAATTACCTGAATCACCAACGAGCAGCCACCAAGGTACCTGCCACCCTTGCTGACTCTGTCAAGGTAATCTACGAGCCAGTCATACACTGCCATCGCCCAATTATACTTGCCAATCTTTCCTATGTCGTCGATGTAGGGCCAGAACAGCTCGTCAACTCGATGTGCGCTTTTTGTGAAAAGGACAGAGGCAAAAAGATGCAGGAGAACATATTTGAGGGTCTTCTCTATCGAAGCTTGATTTCTTCCTCTAACTATTGCTTTAATCTCATTCTCGATAACCGATGCCTTCACGTTGGCCTCTGGAAATGGCCAACCAGGCACTTTAGGTTGGGGTTTAGTCCTGTCGAATGACAGAACCCTCACCACCTCCATTCTCTCTCCAGTAAGTGGCAGTCCTAATGCCAATGCAACATCTCTTGGAAGGAAGGGGACATTTATACTCCCTAAAGTGAACGTTTTACTACCAGGAGTCCACTTATCGTGGATAGCTCTTACGAGAGGCTTGTGCATGATAATGTCCTCCATGCCAAACAGATGTTGAAAAGGTGTCTTTTCTATGGCATCAAAATGGACTGGCTTGAACTTTATCATGTCCATTGCCGATTTGAAAGAAGCTGGAGAACATCGAGCTGGGACGTATGGAGCCTGCAAAACAAATTACATCGCCAAAATATATGTGGTAAATGAATTAACTTACTATGATTGATACAATTAACAACATACACACTTACATGTGTTTGTCTCTTCTTCACAGCTCCCATTTTCGTCTCCTCCCCTTTTAAACTCCTTTCTGACCTTCTTGCAGGCTTTGTTACTTTCCGTCTATCACTCTTTCACATCAACATCTTTCAAGGCTTTGCAACGGCTCCTGACCGGATAAAAACTGTATGGCAATGAACAACCAAATCAAAATCAACGAGATCAATTCATAACCCAAAAACTCAGTTATATTGACCATCATTAAAATTCTGATCATCATCATCTGAAAAGAAATTACCAAGAAAATCAATAAAATCCAACCCATAGCATAAACTCATATTCCCAATCAGTACTATTATGAAGAAAAGCTAGCAAGCAAACCAACAATTATTACAATTCTCATACTAAGCTGAAAATATGTATCGTGTCTGTAACTTCTAAGGTCTGCCTTCTTAGATATCAAGCAAAGCAAACAAGAAACAAAAGAGCTGACCAATAAGTGCAAAGATCAGTGTTCTGTATGAATTTTCTCAAACCACAACAACAACGACAAACCCCCAAAACAGATTAGGAGGTCTGTTAAAATTCTGATCCACATGGGCTTAAAAAAAACTCACAGCATCAGACCTTTTGAGAAAGAAAGCAGATAAGCACTAGCTATTGGAATTCAATGACCACCATTGGACCAATAATTTAATAAATGAAATCGAAGATAAAACAAGTGAACCATGACTGCTTCAACAATGAACATGGGTCTCCACATGGTATTAAAGAAGGCCTATCAACTAGAAACTGTGGTCTTGAAATTCACACTCAAGGATTCCCAGCTACCTATATTGGGTTACTGTAGGTAAAGGGGGACTCTGTAGGGCAATATAGGGGAGCTGTACATGGTATTGAAGAAGGTGTTATGGGTCCTTAAATGGGGTAGAAGAAGTCCCCATAGAGGGCCATCAACTGCCCACCATGGTCCACAAGTTCACAGAAAAGAGTTTTCAGCTACCGAGGTGGGTTTTGAAGGGCAATATAGGGGTTTTTGAAGAAGGTGTTTTTGAAATCCCATTTCTCCACTCCAGAAATTGTAAAAATAAAAGCCTAGCATAAACAAATAGCAGTCGAGCATTTGCATTTATTTTACTCTGTAGGTGGAAATGCGGTAAGTGATATGTACATGAAATGAAATCGCATTTCTCCATCCCACAAATTAACGTAAAAAAATAAAACCCTAAGGGGGGCTTCTCATGGGCAATATAGGGGACCTGTGCATGGTATTACAGAAGGGATTATGGGCCCTCAAATGGGGTAGAAGAAGAATCCATGGAGGGTCCATCGAATCCAGAATATGGTCCTCAAATTCAAACTCAGGGGTTTTCAGCTACATAAATGGGGTTACTAGTACCTAAGGGGGCTTCTCATGGGTTTTCAGCTACCGAGGTGGGGTTACTAGTACCTAAAGAGGGTTTTGAAGGGCAATATAGGGGTTTTTGAAAAAGGTGTTTTTGAAATCTCATTTCTCCACTCCAGAAATTGTAAAAATAAAAGCCTAGCATAAACAAATAGAGGTCGAGCATTTGCATTTATTTTACTCTGTAGGTGGAAATGCGGTAAGTGATATGTACATGAAATGAAATCGCATTTCTCCATTCCACAAATTAACGTAAAAAAATAAAACCCTAGCATAAATCCAGAAGATGGTCCTTAAGTTCAAAGTCATGGGTTTTCAGCTATAAAAATGGGGTTACTAGTACCTAAGGGGGGCTTCTCATGGGCAATATAGGGGACCTGTGCATGGTATTACAGAAGGGATTATGGGCCCTCAAATGGGGTAGAAGAAGAATCCATGAAGGGTCCATCGAATCCAGAAAATGGTCCTCAAATTCAAACTCAGGGGTTTTCAGCTACATAAATGGGGTTACTAGTACCTAAGGGGGGCTTCTCATGGGTTTTCAGCTACCGAGGTGGGGTTACTAGTACCTAAAGAGGGTTTTGAAGAACAATATAGGGGTTTTTGAAGAAGGTGTTTTTAAAATCCCATTTCTCCACTCCAGAAATTGTAAAAATAAAAGCCTAGCATAAACAAATAGCAGTCGAGCATTTGCATTTAGTTTACTCTGTAGGTGGAAATGCGGTAAGTGATATGTACATGAAATGAAATCGCATTTCTCCATTCTACAAATTAACGTAAAAAAATAAAACCCTAGCATCAACAAATACCATAGCATGCAACTCTATTTTACTCTGTAGGTGGATACGCATATATGAAATGAAATCCCATCTCTCCATTTCACAAATTAATGTACAAAAGAAAACCCTAGAATAAAAAAACAGCAGAACGTTTCTCCATTTCACAAATTAAAACAGAAAACCCTAGCAGCAACAAACAGCATTTACAAGCATTTACAACTACTTTTACTCTGTAGGAGGAAATGCAGTAACTGACATCTATATGAACTCAAATGCCATAGAAAAACGGTTGAAAAAGGATTCCCCCCCCTTTTTGCATCTCTTTCAACCTGATTTTCCTTTTAAAAATTAAAAAAATAAGAGATTGAATAAAGGAAGGGAATGAAACGACGTACCAGGTAGGGTTTCCTTCAAATGCGAGGTTTGATACGTGCTTCACCTTCATCGAGATCGCCGTCGAGATCGCCGGAGAGATTGCCATAGAGATCGCCGGAGGAGAGGACGAAACAAAATAAAACAGAGACGAGAGGAGAGAAGAGGGAAGAGAGAATAGGGAAAACTTAAATGTTTTTTTATTTTTCTAAGTCAAATCACTCTGTTTCTGCAGAGGGGCATTCTAGTCATTCAAATTTTCGTTAACCGGGTTTTGACCCCCTTCTGTGATTTTCAACAAATACTTGACCCCTGTGATATTATGTCATTTATTTGTCCCCCCTGTGTCAAATTTTCTTAAAAAAAACAATGGGCCTTATTTAGTGGATGAGTGCTGCTAGCAAAATGGGATCCCGTTTGAGGAAAAAATGAAGTCCTTTGAAGTGACAAATGCGTATAAGACAAGAAAGTGAGCTCACATCTCTACGGAATGCAAAAATCACGTGAAATGACCATATCAATGGTCATTTTCACCAATGTCTTTACGGGATCGCATTTTAGAAGTGTTTTCCTTAGTGGATAAACACAGTTAAAATGATGAACTGGATGGAATCCAATGGAATTTGTAGAGAACTTCGATAGGACTGATTAGGACTATTTGGGTGTGAATATCAATTTAATGACAAGTTTAACTACCTAGGAATTTCAAATCACATCCAAGGCTCATATCTGCTACCTTTGAACTTCAATTTTCTTCTCCGCGTTTCCTCTTTTCATCTCTCCAAACTTTCATTTTTTTTTACTTTAGCGATATTGGGACTGTTCAAGAGATTGAAGGAAATGAGATCTGATTTTCGATGAAGTGGAGATTCACTCAAATCAAATTGATCTTCAGTTTCAAATGTATATTTCCAGTCTTTACTTTAGTGATCGAAATAAAAAAAACAATAGTTCTTTGGAGCTTTAAAATTTTTGAATCACAAAAACAGGGGAGTATCAAGGATGAGAATTAGAGAATAAGAATAAATCACTTTGATATAGAGATAGGAAGAAGAAGAAGATAGTCACCAAGGTATCCTAGAGCATTGACCGCTATATTTGATCAAGGCATCAGGCCAAGATCAAGGAGGATTCAGAATCCCAGGTTGAACAAGGCAAAATGATAACATATCCTAATTCGATGGCCCTAAGAGTAATAAAAAACAATAGTTCTTGGGAACGTTAAAATATTTGAATCACAAAAACAGGGGAGTATCAAGGATGAGAATAAGAGAATAAGAATAATTCACATAGATATAGAGATAGGAAGAAGAAGAAGATAGTCACCAAGCTATCACACCAAGGTATCGTAGAGCATCACACCGCTATATTTGATCAAGGCATCAGGCCAAGATCAAGGAGGATTCAGAATCCCAGGTTGAACAAGCCAAAATGGGTTTTCTTTCATTCATTTGAATATCATAATTTGATGGCCCTAAGGCTTTTAAAATATGTTGACCTCTCCTCGCAGTTCTAGAGACTTTCCTACACCTAAAACATAACATGTGGGCCCCTTTTTAACTTAAACAGCTAGACCCCTAATTCTACAACGTTCCCACGCAAAACCCAACCAAAATAAAAACCCATTCCTCTAAAATATATGACTTAAAGCTGTCTCTACTTAAACATGTCATGGGAATTGGACCCCATCTTTCACTATCAAATCACTTAAGTGATTAAATTGACCTGAAGGAAAAAGGAGACAAGGTCACTGGAATACTCCTAAAGACTTCAATTACTTCTAATACTCTATTGAACTAATGATGGGCCCAGTCATCATATTTAGCCCTCTTGGTGATCTTTGTCATGGATACTTCCCATCATTTGGACTCTGGAGTACTCTACAAGCTGAGCTTACCGATGTTATCCACAAACTGTTGGTGTTTGGGCTTTGGAAGCCCAGCGCGTCTCTGCGCTGGAAAGTAAACTCTCTCTGGCTCTCTAGGCATATGGGCAAGAAGACCAAAGCACTCATAGGCCCATGCCTGTACGAGAGTCATCAAAATCAATTCAAACTTGCTTAAACAATTCATATCATAAGCAATGAATTAAAAGAGCAAGCAGAACAAATTCAGAATTGAAGAGAGAAGGGTAAGAAGTGTATCGCCCAGATGTACCAGAGCCCGCACATGGACCTCGTCCCTCCTCGAGACAAAACGACCATATCTCTGATCAGAAAGGCGTAAGCTGCTCCTCCCCAATCATTGTCCGCCAGTCTGTCGATGTGGCGAACTATACTAAAAAAATCCCTGTGGATGGTGTTCCCTGTACTACTGAACAGGGTGCATCCCAGAAGGTACATCACAAAACTCATCACTAATCGGCGATAGTATCCCTCATCTGGCTCCGCTGGTCTCACTGGCTAGTGATCTAGTATAGACATCCGTAACCTCGGCTAAGAAGCGTATGGAGGCGCCCAAGGCCGGTCCAAGGGATCATGCTCTGGCACTCCCAGAGTCTCTCTGAGCTCCGCCTCCGTAACCTGGAGTCAGCTGGATGGGGATCCTTCCCATCCGAAGTCCTGTCAGCACTGAGAAAGCCACAGGAGTCATCCCAACCTCTCCGAACTGGAAGTGAAAAGAGTGGGTCGTGTCCCATCATCGCTCAGCCAGAGCCAACACAAAGCCTGCCCCCAAGCCCTCTGAATCTGTGCGGACGACCTTGTCTAATACTGTCCCCTGCACGTACATCTGGGCTCTGACGTGCAAGTTCTCCCATCTCGTCCGGGCATCTCTCACTGACCCTCTCCAGGTCATATCAGGAAGAGCCTGTGCAAAAGATAAGAGGCAAATAAAGAGCAATAATACGTAAATGGGAATAAACATCCCAGCTAAATGCATTCCTAACGCCTAGAAATCTTGAGCGAATTTTGGGATTTTTCCTTCAAATTCATTTTAGCTAAGGTGGTCACCAAATCAAGCCCTCAGGTTTCACTGCAATTGGTTCAGTTACGAATGCGTGCAATGCACATGTTACACTTAATGTTTGACCGTAGTGTTTGAACTGATCAAATTGTAGGTTTAACTCACTCTTTCCACATTTAAAGTTTGAAGGGTGTTTGGGCATTCTTTTTTTTCCTCTCTTTTGGCAATTTGTTCCAATAAAAGCTTTTGCCATTTAGGCGCTCTTTGTTTTAGATTATGACAAGCGATTGTGGAGTCCTCAACCGATTATTGGACGGGAAATTGCACTAAATTTGAGTCCAATAATCGGTTGGGGACTCCACAATTGGTTGTCATAATCTAAAACAAACAGGCCTTTAGTCTCTTGTGATTATAATTGCGTCTTTTGCTAATATCGTCGTTAGGGTGCTCTATATTATTTATCAAGTAATTGCTATCCAATAATTATCCTTCTTAAAGTTCCTGCTCCTTTTTTAGTTACTTATGGTATCCATAGCGTGTACATTATTAATGGATTGCTATCAATAATTTCCTTTCAGAAATGATTGATTGGACATTATTAAAAAAAAAAGATTTATTTGGGAACTTATTTGCTAATATGTATGTTTTTGCTTTAGCCCAAATCCACTGCCATGTTGGAAGATACCAGTGACATCCATGAATCATATTTGGCTCAGATCCTTTAGTACCCAAGTTGTACTTTATTTCCACAATGTACAACAGAAACTCTTCTTTTCATATACTTTTTGCATGAACTGAAATATTATACATTTGTATATGCCATTGAAGAGGCCTTTCCTTATCCAAAACAGATTATTTATATCTGATTTACTGTCGACAAATTTGTCAAATTCATTGAATAAAGTACAAGCACCAAATTTTAGTAACCAAGATCAGCCACAAGGAGAGAATAGAAATGTAGAATTTTAGTTCATGCAGAAAGTACAAGGGCCGTTTTGGATACTGTAAAAACTCTTTGCATACAATATTTAGGGAAATGACATTCCCACCCCCTTTCCGAGCATTTCCACCCTGATTTGTTTGTCGTTTTTTTCTGAAAACAATTTCATATTTAGGAAAAGACACGAAGGTGGTGGAATTGAAGTCATTTTTAGAAAAAAAAGGCGAACAAAAGTGGAAGTGCTGGAAAAGGAGGTGGAAATATCATTTCTCATAATCTTATATTGATATGGTTTTGAATGTAAATATGTTTATTTGCAAATAAGGCTTGCAAAGAGGCCTTAAAGCCCTCTTTGTAAATAAGATTAAATTAAAGTAATATTGTTTTCAAAGTAAGAAGGCATCTTAGAGAGGCCTGAACTCATGTTGTATTTCTTTACTTTTGGTATAAAATTTGAGGTGACCACTGTCATTCTCTTCTCACTGTAATTGACTGTATTTTCGTCTTTATCAATATGTGCATTTCGTTTGCTAAAGAAAAGACATGATGCCATTGTAGTCTCTCATTCATGTCTTTTGGGCTTGGTCCAGGAATTGGAGCTTCTTGCATTGCTTCGTGACGAAGAAGACGCAGATGAGAAGTTTATTCAGATTGATATAAGCGACGGAGAGCTGGACAGGGTTATGGACCACAGCGACCTAGTTGTGGCAACTGCAGATGATAATAGGAAGGCCACTACAGTTGATCCTCTTCCTCTGAAAGGACCTGGTTGGGAGGTGGTGATATCAGTCAAAAGTGGAGGGATGCTCTCCTCAGTCACTAGCTGAGTATTTGGAAGTACTAGAAAGTATAGACTTACTTATTTTGGTGGTTATTTTTTGGCGGGGTAGTATTGAAATGCAGAAATTGGCCTTCTGCTGGTTTTGATGGTAAGAGGTTTCAAATTCCATGGGAGTTTTTTTGTGAGAGGAAAATAGTCATTGGCCTCTTGTTTTGTATTCAGTACTTCAAAAACTATGTAGGTTTTCGGTTCCCCCCCCGGTTCTATTCCATGGTGGACGAGAAAAAATCAGGTTGTAAAGTTGCCTGATTTTTTTTAGATGTTTAATGTATCGAGTCTGACAGGTTTGGTGACTTTGAAGTCCCTGGTCTTGTGGTTAACTTCTGTTGGACTGTGAGGCCACTGATCAAATTGTTTGGCATTGTTCTTTCAAACTCTCTCTGGTTTGGACAATATTCTACCCCCATTACAAAATTTATACAAATTAAAACATCAAACAATATTCTACCCCCATTACGAATTTAATACAATTTATGGTATTATTATCTAGACCAAAAATATATAAATTTTTAACATTATAATCTATAAGGCTATTGTTATAATTCAATTACTATAACAATCTATAAGCCACAGCAGTGATCACGATAAGCGGTTATGACGCAATCCTTTTTTGTGATGGCGGCTTCCATACCTACAGAGACGGCTTCTTGGCCGTCATAGAGATGGCAGAAGCCGCGAATCAGCTTGGCTTTGTAGAGGGAATCGGCGGCTATTTCCATCCGACGCATGAGAGCCATATCTTTGAAGAAGCCGAGGAGTTCTTTTGGGGTTGTTTCGATGGATCGAGATGGGGGTTCGCATCTGTGGGCTGTGAAGGGGACACTGGTTTCGACGGTCAGGATTGTTTTGTCGTCGTCCGCGTGGGAGGAGAATGGACGGCGGAGGAGAGGTTGGGAGAGAGATCTGAGAAGGTGGAGATTGGCAATTGAAGACGATGATGATACGATGCGATTCATCGCCATTGTTGAGGAACTACGGAAGATCGCTTCGTCTGGAAAACGAGGAGAGAGAGAGAGAGAGAGAGAGAGAGAGAGAGAGAGGGGAAATGAGGAAGAAGAGAAGTTTTGTTTCCCTTCTAATGTTTGACGTCAAAAAGCGGTAATGAGGGGAGCGAATGCGTAGCACTGGGGGAGTGAAAATATCATCGCCCTAATCTATATTAAGCCATTCTATAATTCAATTACTATAACAACCTTATAATTTATACTAATTCGTCATTTTTGTAATTTGTCAGACCCTAATTGGACAAGTCCAAGGATCATGTATTTGGATTCAAAATTTATAAAACCTAATCAGATCCTGAAACATGGATCCATATTCAATCCCGGTCGGATCCATATTCAATCCCATCTAACCGTCTTTTGCCCCGAGACTCCCAACAAATAAAAAATAGAAACCAATGTATTCGTGTAAAGATAGGCAATGAGTCTCCCTTTTACAATTTACAAACTTACGTTATTTCCCAACATTTTCTACTCCCACACGCTACTCATCTCTTTGTGACTTCACTCCAAATCCTTGGCTACCCAAGCTTCATATAACAACACTATATAGAGAAAGAGGGGAGGAGAAAACCCTGAAACTCTCTTAATAAGAAAAATGAGAAACACCTTCTTACCGAAGATCTTACTACCCTTAATTTTACTAATAGAAGTAGCACAATCGGACCCTGACCCCCTCCAAGACTTTTGTGTCACCGATGTAGCCACCACCCAACCTTTCTTCTTCAATGGTGCACCCTGCCTGGACCCGGCTCTGGCCATTCCCTCGCACTTCACGACCTCCATTCTATCGAAAGCCGGGAACACTGGAGCCAACCCCTTTGGCTTCAATGTTACCTTAACTAATGCCAAAAACTTGCCTGGCTCTAACACCCAAGGCTTAACCATGGCTCGGATCGACATTGCCCCAAATGGGCTCATGCCACCCCATTCGCACCCACGAGCCTCGGAGGTAACTCTTCTTCTTAGTGGCAATCTTCTTGTTGGATTCGTAGATACTAGTAACCGTCTCTTCACTCAACAGCTTCGAGCTGGTGATTCTTTCGTGTTCCCTAGAGGAATGCTACACTATCTTTACAATCTCAATTCTCTGGCACCGGCTCTTGCCGTGTCCGGTCTTAGTAGCCAAAACCCCGGTGCGCAGCTCTCTCCGCTCGCCAATTTCGTGATGAAGCCGATGATCATCGATGATGTTTTGAAGAAATCATTTCAAATTAGCGCGAAAGATGTTGAGAGGATTCGGAAGAACCTTGGTGGATGATTATATGTTCGTTTAGCATAAGCTAATTTCAATTAAGAACTATGTGAAAACTAAGAGATGTGAAAACTAATATAAATCCATGAGCCTTTCCTCCACTTTCTAATACGGGACTAAATGTCCACACAAAGGACAAAGTTAAAGGAGGGAAACTCAAGTTTGCTTTGAAAAGGCCACAAAAGCTTAAAGATAAAGGACAGCTGGGTAAATATTATAATTTTGGATTATAATAAGACTTTCTCCTTTCCACACAAAGTAAAAGTCAACATATATTAGTCTTCTCTCTGACAAGATTGCATTAAATATGGAAAAAGTTTTCAAGTATGCCAAGCTCATGGACCTACACAAATTATTCTAATTTTAGATTCATTCTAAGGCTCTATTTCTCTCTACATGTACAACACATCTCTCTACTTATATTTGTATCTGAACCTAGATAGAAGCCATTAACCAATCACTATCATCATTCTCAAAAAATAAATGCCCTGATAAGGTCACACTTGACTCTACATAAGCTATCCATTTTAGCTATTAACTGATTAGAATAGTGAAGACGGGAATGTGTCTGATCCAACACTTAAGGGGCCCATTTGGATACGCGGATTTTAAAAAACAGGTTTTTAGTTTGGAATCAGTGTAAAAGAGGGTTCATGATCAGGCTGCTATGTGCTGTCGTGGCAGCGTTTCTTGGATTTTAAACAAGAAAATCAGGTTTTAAAAATCTCTCCTGCAACCTGAGATTTCTAAAATCAGGAAAATGGGAGGATCTTCTACTTTCTTGCTGATGGAAAGAAGCGAGAGAAGTCAAAAACGACGGCTGGTCCGCTTCTTCTCTTGTCTCTAACCCTCTTTTCTAACTCTCTTTTACACTGTTTTCAAACTAAAAACCTGGTTTCTAAAATCCGCGTATCCAAACGGCCCCTTAGAGAAGTGCATATTTCAAGCCTTTGGCTGATGTCCAGAGGGTTTTTAAACTAAAAACCTGGTTTCTAAAATCCGTGTATCCAAACGGCCCCTTAGATAAGTGCATATTTCAAGCCTTTGGCTGATGTCCAGAGGGGTTCATCGTAGCACTTTACCATTTCTTGAGAGTTATATATGAATTTTTCTAAGGATTTTAGGTGGGATAAGACTAATGGTGCGAAGGCTGGATCTGTTTGGTTGCACCATTGCACAATATCCTGAGTTTTGTGTGGTTTTTAGCTTCCACATCAGAAAAATATTCTATTTGCTTGCATGGAGAATACTTGGCTTGTCTCCATGTTTGGTGACGTGGTATACCTGCAAACTATTAGCAAAATCCAAGGAAAAAGACCATAATTGATGCTTTTTCTCTCTCTTTTTTCATTCTCTCTTCTCTCTATTCTTCCTCTATATTGGTAATGACACCCCCTGTTACTTCTCTACAGCTTGACAAGCAAATATTACTTAACACTACTCTATAAGGTACAAGTAGACTACTTGGTTTGTCTCCTCCATGTTGACTACTTAAACTTTTTATTCACCACTGATGGGGTGTGAAAACACCAGCCTCTCACAGGCCGCCACCTGTCCCAGAGTGGGTGAGCTGCAGCCTCTCACAGGCCGCCACCTGTCCCAGAGTAGGTGAGCTGCAGCCTCTCACAGGCCGCCACCTGTCCCAGAGTAGGTGAGCTGCAGGCCACCTGTCCTGGACACCTGTCCAGGACACCTCACCAGATTTTCCTATAAATAGAGGATCAAAGCTCAGACCAATGGGTAATGCGAAAATCACTTCTCTCCCTAAACTCTTAGACATCTCCCCTTCACTCCTGCTCATACTGACTTGAGTGTCGAAGGGCCTGTCCGGAGTAAAACCCGGTCTGGTCTTCTGACCTCGCTTGCCTTGTGCAGGACTCAGCCCTCATAGCAGGACTCTTTCTCGACCACCTCACTCCTCGTTCACTCCGGTCCTTCAGGACTCAGCTCCCCTAGTCATCCAGCTCAGCTCTTACATCACTGCTGTACCTGTTACCGATTTTAGGTCTAACATATTGGCGCCATCCGTGGGACCCCAGAACTAAAAGCTGTCTTTACACATCCCACTCACAAAAATGGCAGGACGCAAGAGTACGCGGATGCCTACTGCGCGGGCGCGAACTACCCAAACGGCGCTACCCCGCAGGACCCGGAGCGAGCGAATTGCATCACTAGTAGTAGCAGCTTCTGCTACAGCAGAGCAGAGCCCGGCTCGCTCAGAACATCTGAATCCCTTGCCCACCCCGGAGCAGGTTCAAGCTCTATTTCAGCAGATGACAGCCCTCGTTGGGCAGTACCAGCAACTACTTCAAGTGCCCCCTCAACCTCCCCCAGAGGCTCCGCGATCTGTCCAAGGAAGGCCAGACGTCCACAGGGGAGAGTCATCACACCATGGTGAGGGCCGAACTCATCATTCCACCAGACAAGTCCCTCACCTCACGACGAGGCATGCCCAAACAGAGCCTCATCACCGTGAAAGGTCGCGTTCCCCCTCCGCACAGAGGCGCCGAGCTCATGAAGATCGTGCGCCACCAACGAAGCGCCGACCTCGTCGTATGAGTCGGGAGAGCCAATCCGGCTCCGCGGCGAGCCAGTCTGTGGAAAGGATCAGGTCCTTGGACCACAGGACGCATCCGCTGCTACAGAGAATGGAGGAGATGGATCATCGGATAGAGGAACTGGCGAAGGACCAGAGCCGGCCCGTCTCCAGGGCGTTCTCAAGCAGGACGCCATTCACTGATGATGTTCTGGGTGCCCCAGCACCCAGAGGGTTTAAAATGCCCGCCGTCCCTCAGTATGACGGCACTACAGACCCCGTGGACCACTTGGAAACGTTCAGAACAATTATGCTCCTCCACGGAGCTTCCGATGGCTTTCTTTGCAGAGCGTTTCCAACGACGCTGACTGGCGCGGCAAGAGACTGGTATTCCAGGATCAAACCGAACTCTATCAACAATTTTGATGATTTTGGAGAGGATCTTGTCCGCCACTTCATGAACAGCCGCAGGCCAAGGAAAACAACAGCTTCCCTGATGGCCTTGCGACAGGACGACAACGAGCCTCTGAAGGTGTTCGTCCGCCGATTCAATAGGGAGGCACTTCAAGTGCCAAATCTAGATCCCTCAGCAGCAATGAATGCGCTCCTCGCAGGCGCCAAGTCTAATGAATTCCGTCGAGCGGTGGCTCGACAAAATCCGCACTCACTAGCGGATCTTATGGCCGGAGCAGAAGAGTACATAACGGTGGAAGAAACACTGGCAGCTCTTAATTCAAATCGGAGGATAACCTCTGAAGAGAAGAATCTCCCTAAGCAGCGCAGGGAGGATAAACCTCCCAGGAGAGAGAAGTCTCCGCCTCCTCAGAGAAGAGAAGAAAACTTCACGCCTCTCAACACCTCCAGAAAGCACATACTGGCAGCGATCAGCGAAGAAGAGTTCGTGAAGTGGCCTGCTAGAATGATCTCCAAGGGAAACAGGAGAGATCCTTCAAAGTACTGTCGGTTCCACAAGGACCACGGCCACGACAAAGATGATTGTTGGCAACTCAAGCAGGAAATTGAGCAACTCATCAGCCGGGGCTATTTGAAAAAGTATATCCGAACTGACAGCCGCAACCAAGAGCGCAGAGGAAAGAGCCCCCAGGGCCGCAGCCCTCGAAGATCACAGCAGCCCCCTGCTCGGGACAACACCCCTCAGCTGGCCAATGCGCAGCCTGAGGCACCCCGATCTCAGCCAAGGGGGGTCATCGGTACAATTATGGGTGGGCCTGCCGCTGGGGGCACCTCCTCTACCGCTCGCAAAGCATATGCACGGCGAGTTAACGTCGTGCACACAACCAGCAAAAAGACGAGAACGGAGAATGAGATCTCCTTCTCAGATGCAGATCTGGATAATCTTATCCTGCCCCACGACGATGCACTGGTTCTAACCATGCTCGTTGCCAACTGGGAGGTGAAGAAAATCCTCGTAGACAATGGGAGTTCAGCGGATATTCTATACTACCACGCCTTTGAGAAAATGATGATAGGCGACGACCGTCTGAAGCCGGCGAACTCAGATTTATTTGGCTTCTCCGGAGAGGTCGTGAAAGTGGTGGGGCAGATCGAGCTCCCTGTTCTTCTCGGAGACCCACCTTGTCAAGCTTTCGCCATGGTCAACTTTCTGGTAGTAAGGGCCACTTCGGTCTATAATGCTATCTTAGGACGGCCTGGCCAGAACCTGATTCGTGCAGTGCCATCGGCTTATCACCAAAAGATGAAGTTCATAACCCCCAACGGCGTGGGAGAAGTTCGAGGAGATCAACCTCAATCCAGGGAGTGCTACGCGATGGCACTCAAAGGTAAAAATGCAGTGGAATCACTGCCAATCGAACTGCTTGATGTAAGGGACGAGCTCAGGGGGACTCAACCCACTGAAGACCTCCTCTCCATCCCGCTATGCCCAGAAGATAGTGAGAAAGTCGCTCTGATCGGCTCCTCTTTCAGCAGCAGCACTCAGCACCAACTCACTAAGTCAAATCGTCATGCATGAAAGGTGATTTTGTAAATTAAATTTATGTTAATATGAATAATATAATCTTTTTGCAGACTCAGTCTCCCTCTTGTATCTGGAAACCCAGTTCATAAAACTTGGGTACTCTCTGGAAACCCGGTTCATAAAACTTGGGTACTCTCTAGAAACCCAGTTCATAAAACTTGGGTACCCTCTGGAAACCCAGTTCATAAAACTTGGGTACTCTTTGGAAACCCAGTTCATAAAACTTGGGTACTCTTTGGAAACCCAGTTCAATAAAACTCGGGTACTCTGGAAACCCAGTTCGCTAAAACGGGGTACTCGCTGCTTGGCTCGCCACGGCTCGTCTCCGCAAAGATCGGGAGCTCACTCCTGGTCCGGAACCAGCCCGGATGCAAAAACCATCGCCGCCTGGAAACCCAGTTCACTAAAACTTGGGTACTTTGGAAACCCAGTTCAATAAAACTCGGGTACTCTGGAAACCCAGTTCGCTAAAACTGGGTACTCGCTGCTTGGATCGCCACGGCTCGTCTCCGCAAAGATCGGGAGCTCACTCCTGGTCCGGAACCAGCCCGGACGCAAAAACCAACGCCGCTTGGAAACCCAGTTCACTAAAACTCGGGTACTCTGGAAACCCAGTTCGCTAAAACTAGGGTACTCGCTACTTGGAAACCCAGTTCGCTAAAACTAGGGTACTCGCTGCCCGGAAACCCAAGTTCAATAAAACTTGGTCATCCTAAGCCGTTCAGAACATCTCAGGCCGAACTGGATATGACGAGTCTCGCTACAGGACAAAATTCAGTCCGGCCCCAGCCGGACTGGATATAACGCGTTTCAGCAAAACGACAAAAAGCAGTCCGGTCCGAACCGGACTGGGCGCAAGAGGACAAAATTCAGTCCGGCCCCAGCCGGACTGGATATAATGCGTTTCAGCAAAACGACAAAAAGCAGTCCGGTCCGAACCGGACTGGGCGCAAGACGACAAAAATCAGTCCGGCCCCAGCCGGACTGGATATAACGCGTTTCAGCAAAACGACAAAAAGCAGTCCGGTCCGAACCGGACTGGGCGCAAGACGACAAAAAATCAGTCCTGTGCAAGCCGTACTCCGAATTCCGGACTGAATACGACGCGTCCTACAAAACGTCAGAATCAGTCCGGTCGAAGCCGAACTCCGGACTCCGAACTCTGTACTCCGAACTCCGGACTGAATACGACGCGTCCTACAAAACGTCAGAATCAGTCCGGTAGAAGCCGAACTCCGGACTGCTCCAAGCTCCGGACTGACAAAATCCGGACTGATAAGCTCCGGACTGCCCCAAAATCCGGACTGCCCCAAAATCCGGACTGCTCCAAGCTCCGGACTGACAAAATCCGGACTGCTCCAAGCTCCGGACTGACAAAATCCGGACTGATAAGCTCTGGACTACTCCAAAAGCCGAACTGACGAACTCCGGACTGGATCTCCGGACTCATTCCAGCCGGACTGGCTCAAACTCCGGACTGGATCTCCGGACTCATTTCCAACCGGACTGCCGAACTGGATATAGCGCAAAGCGCTACAGGACAAAATCCAGTTCATCTCAAGCCGAACTGGATAGCGCTACAGGACAAAATCCAGTTCATCTCAAGCCGAACTGGATATAATGCAAAGCGCTACAGGACAAAATCCAGTTCATCTCAAGCCCAACTGGATATAGCGCAAAGCGCTACAGGACAAAATCCAGTTCATCTCAAGCCGAACTGGATAGCGCTACAGGACAAAATCCAGTTCATCTCAAGCCGAACTGGATATAGCGCAAAGCGCTACAGGACAAAATCCAGTTCATCTCAAGCCGAACTGGATAGCGCTACAGGACAAAATCCAGTTCCTCTCCAGCCGGACTGACGAACTCCGGACTGGATCTCCGGACTGGACTTCCGGACTCAACACTAGCCGGACTCCGGACTGGATTTCCGGACTCAACTCCAGTCGAACTCCGGACTGGATCTCCGGACTCAACTTCCAGCCGGACTCTGGACTGGATCTCCGGACTCAACTTCCAGCCGGACTCCGGACTGGATCTCCGAACTCAACTTCCAGCCGGACACCGGACTGGATCTCCGGGCTCAACTTCCAGCTGGATCTCCAGACTCCACTTCCAGCCGAACTCCGGACTGGATCTCCAGACTCAACTTCCAGCCGGACTCCGGACTGGATCTCCAGACTCCACTTCCAGCCGAACTCCGGACTGGATCTCCGGACTCAACTTCCAGCCGGACTCCGGACTGGATCTCCGGACTCCACTTCCAGCCGGACTCCGGACTGGACCTCCGGACTCCGGACTAGATCTCCGGACTCCACTTCCAGCCGGACTCCGGACTGGATCTCCGGACTCCATTTCCAGCCGGACTCCGGACTGGATCTCCGGACTCTACTTCCAGCCGGACTCCGGACTGGATCTCCGGACTCAACTTCCAGCCGGACTCCGGACTGGATCTCCAGACTCCACTTCCAGCCGGACTCCGGACTGGATCTCCGGACTCAACTTCCAGCCGGACTCCGGACTGAATCTCCGGACTCAACTTCCAGCCGGACTCCGGACTGGATCTCCGAACTCAACTTCCAGCCGGACTCCGGACTGGATCTCCGGACTCAACTTCCAGCCGGACTCCGGACTGGATCTCCGGACTGGATCTCCGGGCTCAACTTCCAGCCGGACTCCGGACTGGACCTCCGGACTCCATTTCCAGCCGGACTCCGGACTGGATCTCCAGACTCCACTTCCAGCCGGACTCCGGACTGGACCTCCGGACTCCACTTCCAGCCGGACTCCGGACTGGATCTCCGGACTCCATTTCCAGCCGGACTCCGGACTGGATCTCCAGACTCCACTTCCAGCCGGACTCCGGACTGGACCTCCGGACTCCACTTCCAGCCGGACTCCGGACTGGATCTCCGGACTCCACTTCCAGCCGGACTCCGGACTGGACCTCCGGACTCCACTTCCAGCCGGACTCCGGACTGGATCTCCGGACTCCATTTCCAGCCGGACTCCGGACTGGATCTCCAGACTCCACTTCCAGCCGGACTCCGGACTGGACCTCCGGACTCCACTTCCAGCCGGACTCCGGACTGGATCTCCGGACTCCACTTCCAGCCGACCAGACTCCATTTCCAGCCGGACTCCGGACTGGATCTCCAGACTCCACTTCCAGCCGAACTCCGGACTGGATCTCCGGACTCAACTTCCAGCCGGACTCCGGACTGGATCTCCAAACTCCACTTCCAGCCGAACTCCGGACTGGATCTCCTGACTCAACTTCCAGCCGGACTCCGGACTGGATCTCCGGACTCCACTTCCAGCCGGACTCCGGACTGGACCTCCGGACTCCATTTCCAGCCGGACTCCGGACTGGATCTCCTGACTCCACTTCCAGCCGGACTCCGGACTGGACCTCCGGACTCCACTTCCAGCCGGACTCCGGACTGGATCTCCGGACTCCACTTCCAGCCGGACTCCGGACTGAATCTCTGAACTTAGTTTTCTGACTCATTCCTAGACAATGCCTACCCGTTAAGAGAATCGATTGATCACACTTTCCCAAGTCTCTCAATGACTTGGGAAACTGGGGGGCAACTGATGGGGTGTGAAAACACCAGCCTCTCACAGGCCGCCACCTGTCCCAGAGTGGGTGAGCTGCAGCCTCTCACAGGCCGCCACCTGTCCCAGAGTAGGTGAGCTGCAGCCTCTCACAGGCCGCCACCTGTCCAGAGTAGGTGAGCTGCAGCCTCTCACAGGCCGCCACCTGTCCTGGACACCTGTCCAGGACACCTCACCAGATTTTCCTATAAATAGAGGATCAAAGCTCAGACCAATGGGTAATGCGAAAATCCCTTCTCTCCCTAAACTCTTAGACATCTCCCCTTCACTCCTGCTCATACTGACTTGAGTGTCGAAGGGCCTGTCCGGAGTAAAACCCGGTCTGGTCTTCTGACCTCGCTTGTCTTGTGCAGGACTCAGCCCTCATAGCATGACTCTTTCTCGACCACCTCACTCCTCGTTCACTCCGGTCCTTCAGGACTCAGCTCCCCTAGTCATCCAGCTCAGCTCTTACATCACTGCTGTACCTGTTACCGATTTAGGTTTAACAACCACTACTCTGCGAGGTAAGTACATGCAACCAAACTCACCCAAGGCTGATAGAGTAAGGGTTAGGCTATTGATTAGTTGTTAATCAAAAGAAATGACCCTTGTCTAAAATATGTACCTTTCAAAATGAGAGTGAGGTATTAGGTCAGATTGAGTTATCATGGGGATTAAGATTAGAAATCCTAGATGGCAATATCTCGTTGATAGAAAGGCAAAGATATTTCAGTCAATCATGGCCTTTGTAACTTCTCTAATACATGACCAAGATCTATCAATGGGTCATGATAAAGGGGATAAAGTAGGACTGCTCCCACGGCAAGCAAATGACTACAGGCTCCAGAAAATGGGAGTGGATTGCTCTGTAACAAGCAACTATTGCAAGACTTAGGGTGTTTGACAACCATGGAAAATTATTTCATGGAATATTTATTGGCCCAATAGTGAAAGAGGAGACAGAGAGAGACTTAAGGGGGCACGAGTGGAGATAACATGAGAAATCCCTAAAAATAGTGAAAAAAAACCCACTTCCAACTTGGATTTTTCTTTTTCTTGTTTTTGGGGGCCTTTTGTGCGCCACTCCCTCCCTCCCTCTTTAGCCTCTCCCTTTGACCCTCTCTATCCATCACTCACAACGGGCCCACTAGTGTTCCATGGGATATTTTTTCATAGTTGCTTGTGGAGAAAAATCTGGTAGGCAAAATATGATCTGATCATGCACAAGAAAACGGAAAGGTAGATATAAACAAACCATAAGATGAACACTGCGTTATTACATGGTTTAGCCAAGATGCCAACGTCCATGAGCAAAACACAATCTTCCAAAGGGTAATTGATGAAACAAACTAAAAAATAGTTGAAAGGATTCTTAGAAGTATACCTAGATCTTACTGCTGTTGCAATAGAAAAATCAAAAGACATATTTACCATTGGGGAGTTTATTATGAACATGATCCAGTCATTCATTCAAGTTTTCAATTAATATTTGCAAATTTTATTTGTGCCATTCTCCAATTTCGATCGTACATGTGGCACATGTACGATGCTCTCAACTAGCCATCTCATGCTTAGTTATGATTGGGGCCACAAATCAAAAACCCATTGATGGAGAATCCTTGCCATCCCATTAGGGTGTGTTTGGATTACATGAACTTGGAATCAGTAATGAAATCAAATTCCAATCCTATTCCAATTCCCTCGGAAAAGGGAATATCTTCGATTCTACTGTTTGAGTAAGCATTAGAATCAGGAATGGGTAAGGGAATATCTAAAATCCGCTTATCCAAACGGCCCCTTAGCGTCTCTCTCTCTCCAAAAAATTTTAAAAGGTACTGTAAGCCCACTTCATAGGATGATCCAAAAATTGTTCATTTCTCATCACAATGTAAATAGGTCGCACTTGGTAAATCATCTCCATAGGATGATCCTAATCGTCGGATCTACAATGGGATTGCATGTTATAGAAACCTCCATAGAATGAAGGGTTTGGATCATCCTATGGAGATGATTTATGCGGTGCAACCTATTTATGTCGTGGCCCAGCAAATCAACGATTCGGATCATCCTATGAAGTGGGCCTCATAGTACTTTTTGAAAAATATCTGACAACACGCGCACAATATATTAAATAGTGGGCCCTACTCATCCTAACATGAGGTGTAACTAATGGGCCCAACTACATCAAAATATGAGGCGTAAATTGCAGGGTCCACCTTATGCATGGGTTGGGGGAGGTGGTGGGGCCCACCTATCAAAACATGAAGTGTAAAATGGTCTGCCAAGGTGCAAATTGCTGGCTTCGCCCCTACCGTTAGTGATAACTGTTAGAATATGTGAGATCTCACAGTCAGATTGTGTTGAATTCACACCGTTGGATCACCATGGTGCTAGATTAGGCAAGTGGGTTGAATAGGGTAACCTAACTAAATTAGATAACTAGCTTATATTAGCAATTAGGCTAACCTTAGTCGGTAGGATTTCTAGAATTATCTCTTGCCTTGGTTATGTTTATCTCTTTCTATGTTTAACCGTTTGAGTGTTCTATATTGTAAGCCCAAGGGTTCCCATGGGTTAATCATTCACCTTACCTTCTTGTTTTGATGCTAGCAAACCAAATTGATTAGCTTTTATGGACTGATGTGTTGCTTTGAGGTGTTGTGTTGCATACAGGAATTTCATGTCATAATCGTCATTACACAACTCTTCACAACACATGGCTTATGGATCAAGAAGCAAAGGAACCAAGAGCTTGCACCTACAGTGAAGACATCCTCAGTTGAAGATGTTCAAGTAAAGAAGCTCATCATGAAGATCCCACAAGTTCCCTAAGCAAGTGCCAAGAAGGAGCTTGGGGTTGAACATGCCATGGTGACACCTCATGTACCTCAACATGCATTGAAGATTGGAGGACAAGTCACAAGAGCCAAGACAGGGTCAAGATGTTCACCCAAGTAGAAGAAGTCCAAGAAAGTGCAAAGGAGCTAAGACATTCCAAGAAGACTCAAGGTTCTTATTTTTAGAATGTATTTGGAGTCCTCTTGATTTTATATAAAATGCACTTTCAAAAGGTTTTCAAATGGTTTTCATACTTAACTTTTTACATCTTTGAAAACCATACACACACCCAAAAATGTGTTTGAAAACCTTGGACTTTAGCCCAAAGACCATAGCCAAAAAGCCCCTGATCTTTAAAGTTAAAATAGAATTTTTACCAAGGCAGGTTGACCGGGCTATGCCGGGCGACCGCGGGATGGAACCAGGAAATCCAGGGCATCTCGAAATTTATTGGGAAGGTCGACCGGAATGATCCGGGCGACCGCGGATGCGCTTCTGTTTCTACAGAAGCAATCCAATTTGGTTTAGGGCGGGCAACCGCCGTGGGTTGGTCGACCGTGATAGGTTTTATGAGCCAAATTTTTGAGCAAACAGTTAGCCCTCGCCGGGGACCGCATGGGGCCGGTCGACCGCGACGGTAAGAAATTTGAAAAATAGAATAGGGCGCCCGATAGGGGCGGGTGACGGCAGTAGCCCGGTCGATCTCCACGGTCAAGCAAACTAGCCGTTGGGGCATTTTCTGCTTGACTTTTTCAAGCCGGTTATTTA
Source organism: Tasmannia lanceolata (assembly GCF_043159265.1). Classification (NCBI taxonomy): domain Eukaryota; kingdom Viridiplantae; phylum Streptophyta; class Magnoliopsida; order Canellales; family Winteraceae; genus Tasmannia; species Tasmannia lanceolata. The sequence goes on along the minus strand of NW_027518695.1, from coordinate 61,276,181 downwards.
TAGTTTTACCCCAAACGGTCATGTTTTCAAATACACTATATATACATCATTAAAAGCTATCTCTACAAGCTTTTGAATATTTGAGAAAGATCAAATCCCATTTCTCTTTCAGCTTCATCATTTTATTTCAAAAGCTAAAAATCTCTTTGATCTTCAATTTCTACATCTTGTCAAGAGGCACTCCATAGGGCTTTTCTTTTGCTATTTCTTGAGAGTAATTGTGAGCTTTCAATGTTGTAATCCGCCTATTAAGAGGCATTGAGTTGTTTTCATTTTATTTGTTCTTCATTAAGGGTCTTCTCTTCGGCCCGGTAAGAATTGTGAAGAAGAGGGTCCTCTCTTCGGCCCGTGAACAAAGGTGAAGATGAGGGTCTTTTCTTCGGCCCAAGAAAGGTGAAGACGGCATATGAGGGTTTGTCCTCATGCCGAAGGCTACGTGCAGATGGACTTCTCTTTGGCTCTTGAGAATGGAAAAGCTTGTTGTAAGAACTTCGAGATTAGGTTTAAAATCTCACCATATTGGAGTACCCAAGGAACTAAACTTGGAAGAGCGGAGTAGGTCAAGTTGTGACCGAACCACTATAAAAACTTGGTATTCTCTTGTGGCGTGGATGCTTCTCTCTCTCTCTCTCTCTCTCTCTCTCTCTCTCTCTCTCTCTCTCTCTCTCTCTCTCTCTCTCTCTCTCTCCTCTTGCACGTGTGGTGATTGGTAATCTCTAACCTTACTTATGTTTATATTTTAATTGAACAGGGGTTAGTAAATGCACCTAAATTAAATGTCTAAATCCTAAATTGCATTATAATATCTATTTAAACAAGGGTTAACTAAATGTGCATGATTAGAAAGTCTAAACCCTAGCTTTTTTTTATATACCTATTTGAATAAGGGTTAGACTAATTTGTGCTTAATTAAATGGATTAATTTTTAATCTCCCTTAATTAAGCCTAAAATTTCTAATTGACCAATTCACCCCCCTCTTGGGTTGTCACACCTTTATTTCATAAATAATCATTCATTAGGGCTACTTGTATTGTATCCAAGTTTAGTGAAAAATCTTCTCTAAATTTTACATGGTATCAGAGCGGGTTGATCCGACCTTGTTTTGAATACATCCCTTCAAGCTTCATTCTCCGGCGGACAGTCGATCTAGCATAGCCTTCTGCCCCCGGCCACCATAAATCCTTTAGTTTTTTTTCAAGGTGCCATGATTTTTAAACATCATCTTCTATTCTTTGCATAGCCTTCTGCTAGCTGCCCTCGTAGCTCTCTTCTATGTTGCCATCCTTCTCATCATATACACATTTATAAATCTCAATTTTGGTTTTCTACCATTTTCTTCACGTTTCCGCACAATCCCGTTAGATCTAGGAATCCATTCCCTCTCCTGTTGCAAATCCAAAACCTTGTTCTCTCAGCCTTCATTTTTTCACCTAACTCGGCATCCACTTGATTTCAGCCAGTATTTTTGTTGAGAGTCATCACCGACTCTAACACATGTGCTGGAGGGGATGGGCCAGTGCGGGCATGGTGCAACGTGGAGCGGGCTGGTGTGGGCCTGCATGGGTGATTGAATCCTAGTTAAACTAGGACTATTTTGTTTGATTTTGTGGTTGAAATTGAGTTCTTGTTAGAATAGGATTCTCATAGTGTTGTTAAATCTTAGTTAGATTAGAAGTGTTTAATGTTATAGATTAAGTTTCTAATATAGGTTGTTTTGGTTTGGGGTAGTATTTAGAATTCGAAGACGTAGTGGAGTTTCTAATTTATAATGAGTTAGTCTTGGTCTTGGAAAGTGCACGGTTGGGAATTGTGAATAGTTAGTCTTTGTTTATTTAGAAAATATAGTAATAGTAGGATTCAATTTCTTGTTGCTTATAAATAAGAGAAGCAGAGAGGAGCAAAACGTGAATCATGGGAAGAGAAGTGTGAAATGTTAAAAGTTGGTGTACAGTTCTTTTACTTTTTAATAATATATTCAAGAAAAGAATAGACTCTCTCTCTCTCTATCTCTCTCTCTCTCTCTGTCTCTCTCTCTCTCCTTTGTCTTTGTGGTGTTGATTGTAGGTATTGCTTTGTTATTTTTGGTGAACAAGTGTCTCAAAGCCTTGGGTGCTTTGATCCTTGATTTTCTACAAGTGGTATCAGAGCCACCGATCTAGGATCGGTGTACGGAGGTCGAATTCATCCGTTAGGGACGGTGAACGGTCGTTGAAGAAGCCGCTAGTCAGGGACTAGTGAAACAAAGCCAAAGGAAGAAGATCAAGCCTTCAGAGACGAGATCCGACACGTCTACGCTCAGGAATCAGACGTAGAAGTTGTAGATCCAGGATCCGACTTCAAGTTTGTCAATCATCAAAAGCTTTGATCAAAGAGATGGATTTCTCCAATTCGATCAACGGGGTTGATAAGTTGAATAATACAAATTATTCATATTGGAAATCTTGCATAGAGTCTTATCTCCAAGGGTAAGATTTATGGGAAATAGTGAATGGTACAGAAACCACTTCTGCCCTTTGGAGGTGCTGAAACATTAGACACTTTGAGGAAGTGGAAGATCAAAGCCGATAAAGCTATGTTCGTGTTGAAGGCAACCATCCAGTGGGATTTTCTCGATTATATTCGAGATGCCAAGACGCCGAAGGAAGCGTGGGATGTCTTTGCCGCTTTGTTTTCAAAGACAAACGACGCTAGACTCCAGATGCTTGAGACTAAGATAGGCTCCGTATCTCAAGGAAATATGACGATTCCCGAGTATATCATGAAAGTCAAGAAGATCTTCAAAAGGTTGATAGCGACGAGGAGTGGTGTTCTCTTCTCTCCATCGCAGAAGAGCAAACCGATGTGTGATGTTGCTCTTACGACTACAGAGGTCGTGGATGTCGCTAGTTCGGCGGACACAAACAAAGGTAACCGAATAGACTATTCTAGAGATTGGATAGTTGATTTGGTTTGTTCGAATCACATGACCGGTGATGAGTAGAAGTTTGTGACAAATACCGAATATAAAGGCAGTCGGATGGTGGTAACAACGAATGATATGAAATTGCCTATTACCCTCATAGGTAATGTTTTCCGATCTAGTGGAGAGCATGATTTATTGAAGGTCATCTACCGCGTTCCAGACATGAAGAGGAACTTAATATCAGTATCTCAGTTTACAAGATCAGGAAATTATGTTCTTTTTGGCCCAGACGATGTGAAGGTCTTCAAGGAATTACTTGTTTCAGGTACTCCGCTTATGGAGGGTAAAAGAGTAGACTCAGTTTACATGATGTCGGCTCAAGAAGCGTATGTACAGAGAACCCGAAAGAACGAGACTGTGGATTTATGGCATGCGAGATTGGCGTATGTTGGATACTCTAAGCTGAAGGTGATGATGAAAAAGCAATTAGTGAAGGGACTTCCTGATCTAGAGATCAACATGACACAGTGTGTGCTGGTTGTCAATATGGGAAGGCGTATCAACTTCCATATACTGATTCACCGTTTCAAGAGAAGAAGCCGCTCGAGCTAGTGCACTCAGACGTTTTTGAGAAAGTGAGAATACCATCAATTGGAGGTATAAATTATTTGTTGACATTCATTGATGATTTCTCACGTTTTGTGTAGGTTTATTTTCTCAAAGAAAAATCAGAAGTTCTTGAAAAGTTCAAAGAGTTCCAAGAACAGGTGAAGAGTGATCTTGGTTGCAAGATAGTGTCTGAGAACCGATAATGGTGGCGAGTACACATCGAACGAATTCACAACTTACATACATAAGCACGGGATTCGTAGGCAGCTCACGTGTCCTAATACACCTCAGCAGAATGGGGTGGCTGAGAGAAAGAATCAGCATTTGGCATAAGTTTCATGGAGAATGTTGCATGCGAAGAATGTACTGTCTCGGTTTTGGGCTGAATGTATGAGAACTGCCACTTATGTGACAAATCGTCTTCCGCGGTCAAAGCTTGGGTTTATCTAACCCTATGAGAAGTTGTACGGTGCTAAACCCACTGTAAGTCATTTCAGAGTTTTTGGGTTAGTTTGTTATGTGTTTGTGCATGACCATCTACAATGCAAGTTTGATAAAAAGGCACTTCGATGTGTCTTTACCAAGTATGACTCTAAAAGAAAGGGCTGGAGATGTGTGAGCCTAGAAACTGGATGAGTGTACGTTTCATGAAAGGTGGTGTTTGACGAAGCATCATCGTGGTGGTCATCTGATCGAGTTATTCTTCAAGATAGTCTAGAGCTAGAGACTAATCTGCAAGAGAAGTTAAACGCAGATGTTCCTAGTGGAGATGGCGTTGAATCAACGAAACCTTAGGAGAAGGTGGTGCCTAGACAAGAGAGCTCTAAAAGTCCAAAGCAACGTAGTCCATGTAAAACTGGTGTTCATGAGACAAAAATAGCTGAAGAAATGAGACCGTCTCAGCTAGAGGAATCTGACGTTGAAGTGATCAAGCCTAGAAGATCCTCACAAATACAGAAGCCAAATCCAAAGTTTGCAGATGTGGCATATGCAGAAATATCAGATGGTGAAATCGGTATTGCGGAATCGACAACCTTGAAGAAGTTTGCAAAGGAACTTGGCATGACCTGTAGAGAGTTAGCGTTGACGGGGAGTGTTGAGAGTCATCGCCGACTCGAACACATGTGCCGGAGGGGACAGGCCGGCGTGGCCACGGTGCAACATGGTGCGGCCCGGTGTGGACCCACGTGGATGATTGAATCCTAGTTAAACTATGACTGCTTTGTTTAATTTTGTGGTTGAAGTTGAGTCCCTGTTAGAATAGGATTCTCATAGTGTTGTTAAATCCTAGTTAGATTAGAACTTCTTTAATGCATAGATTAAGTTTCTAATATGGGTTGTTTTGGTTTGGGGTAGTATTTAGAATTCGGAGACGTAGTGGAGTTTCTAATTTATAATGAGTTAGTCTTGGTCTTGGAAAGTGCATGGTTGGGAACTATGAATAGTTAGTCTTTGTGTATATAGAAAGTATAGTAATAGTAGGATTCAATTTCTTGTTGCTTATAAATAAGAGAAGCAGAGTGGAGCAAAAAGTGAATCGTGGGAAGAGAAGTATGAAATGTTAAAAATTGGTGAACAGATCCTTTACTTTTTAATATTATATTCAAGAAAAGAATATACTCTCTCTCTCATCTCTCTCCTTTGTCTTTGTGGTGTTGATTGTGAGTATTGCTTTGTTAATTTTTTGTGAACAAGTGTATCAAAGCCTTGGGTGCTATGATCCTTGATTTTCTACAATTTCTACTATTGCAGTTGCCATGTTTCCATTGCCTTGCCCCATATCTCAACAAGTCTCATGGTAGATGGAAGGACCAAAGGAGGTAAATTTGTAAATGTACTTGAGAGAATTGTCATTGTAATAATGAGGAGAACCTCCCTGGGGTTAGGCAGACCCCGACCAGAATTTAATAAAGAAAAAGAGAGATATTACAATCGGGCATAAGGAACTCTCGAAGAGTCTTGCGCTACAATAGAAATGAGATCAGAGGGGAGATCAGCAATGGGTATACTATCCCCCTTGACTAGATAGTCATATTTAGAAAGAAAATCTGCAGCCGCGTTAGCTTCCCTCCAGATGTGGGAAATTTTTCACTGACCAAACGATTCAAGAAGCCCTTTGATCTGCTCCAGCATTAGAATTTGCCTCCAATGGCATTTAAATTTCCCATTGGTTGCGTTTACAGAAAGCAGCGAGTCAGATTCAATCCATAAATGTAAACAATTATTGGAGGAAGCTAATTGTAAACCTTTCAAGATGGGCTCCATTTCGAGCTCCTGGATATTCTTCGGTTCTAAGTTGATTGAGAAAGTGTTGATGACTTCATCCTTAGAATCTCGAATGAGCCCTCCAATAGCTGCCCTGTCTTGCTGCTTTTAAGCATCGGTATTCAGCTTCCAGCCATCAGGATCCGGGGATAACCAAAGACAAGTCTGAGGTTTGTCTGGCTGAGCTGAGAAGGGAAGAGTAAAATGCTTGCAAAGAGTCTCACTTTTGTGATCAGCTTCTCCAGGAAGATTTAGGAAAAGAGATCTTTGCCTGATGATAATTAGAATATCCCGGAGAATGTCCTGTTTGTGCCTTTTTTTTTTCCTTGGAAGACTCTTTCGTTTCTCTCTTTCCAAATGAGATAAATGGTAGCACAAGACGCTATTCTGATAGCAGTTCCATATCTTCCCTTGACTTTCACATCGGCTCTGATTCTATCTTCCTCTTCTTGGAGCGACCTGGCTGGTTTTTTTCGCATGGAGAATCTCCAGAGGATTGATCTCCATACCTAGGAGGAGTTAGCGCAATTAAAGAAGAGATGGTTCGTGTCTTCCCTACCTGCATTACAGAGAACACTGTTCGTATCCCGGATGGTGCCAAGAGAAACAAGGCTGTGACAGGGGATGTGGCCCTTGAACCAAACCGATGAATACCAACATATTTTGTGGTGATGGGATCTGATGTTGTTCCAAGCGCTTGCAGAACTGAATTCTCCAGTTGGGTTAGGTTTGGGAGATTTTGACAGTTAACGCTCTGTTTAAGATTCTCTTAATATTGGGTAGAGAATATTCCAGGTTTGGGTCCCATTCTCCATCTTTATATACCTAATGAATCTTTGTGGTTAGGGGGAAGGAGGGGGGAAGGAGTTCAGAACGGTAGAATCTAGGTAAAAATGAGAGATTAGACCATCCGGATGCCAATGATCTTTCCAAAAATCGATCCCCTCCCCATCTCCAATAATGTAGCATATGTGGTGCTTTGCTTCATCACGGATTTGGAATATACCACGACCTCCCCAGGATGGCTTTGATGGGGTATTCATTTGCCAGAAGCTATTTCTTTTCAAATATTTTTGGGAGAACCAATCAATCCACATGTATTTTCTCTTACTGATAATGTTCCATAGATTTTTAAGCTGACAAGTTTGGTTTATATCATGGAGCCTTTTGATGCCAAGCCCTACCTCCGATTTAGGTTGGCAGATGTTGGACCAAGCCACCGGATGAATAGCTCTACGCACGGAATTACCAGCCCAAATGAATCTCCTACATATCTTTTCAATAATGTCCAGGATCCCTTTTGGAAGGTTGAAAGATGCAGACCAGTAAAGTTGGAAAGAGCAGAGAAGTGATTTTATCAACTCGATTCTACCTGCACGAGAGAGATTTTTGTTATCCCACATCGCAATTTTGCTTTGGACTTTGCTGATAAGGAGATTGCAGTCACTAATCTTCAGCCTTGAAGGAATAAGGGGGAGCCCGAGATATTTGACTGGGAGGTGACCCAGAGGAATGGAGAGAATGGATTCAATGGCCTTACTATGAATTTTTGCCTTCACAGTGTAGAAGGTTTCACTTTTGTTGATATTGACCTCAAGCCCTGAACAGGAGTTAAATTTGGCAATGCTCTGATGAATCCATTGAGCAGTGGAGGGAGAAGCTTCTGCAAAAAGCAAAATATCATCCGTGAAAAGCAAATGAGAAATCCGGATGCTACCACAGGAAAATGGGGAAGAAATCACCATGATTGACTGCATTCTCTATAATAGAAGAAAACATCTCCATCGAGATGCAGAACAGGAGAGGAGATAGAGGATCACCTTGCCTGATCCCATTGGAGGCCTTGAAGAATCCTTTATGCTCTGTTCTCTAGTCGGGAAAGGAAAGGAAAGGGAAGTGAAGGGAAGGAAACTGATGTGGCAGAAAGGAAAGTGAAGGAAAAGAAACCTATCAGATGAGCGTTTCGTTGCACAGAAACCTGACAGAAACCTGACAGAAACTAACAGAAACTACAGAAATATGCGTTTCGTTGCAGGGAAACTCAATAGAAACCTGTTAAATAGAAACTATGACAAACTGATATGCAGAATGATGCCAACATAGAATCTAGTCTAAAATAAGTGTGTCTAACCCTCTGAAGTCAATCAAAATAAGAAAACCATGACAAACAGAAGTTGAACAATAACAATGCCAATTAAATTGTCACAAATATAGAGCTGCCAAGATATAAATCAGGCAACCAACATAGACTTGACAAAAAAATGTCACAAATATAGAGTTGCTAAGAAGAAGCAGACCGTAATATCGCTTAACAAAAAGACCAAGCCAAGTCCTTACATCTATAAGTCCAAGCCAACTAACAAAAATAGTACATAAACATGTTCACCAAAAAGAACAGACAAGCCAACCAAAAAAAAAAGATCATGTCCAAATGAAGTCCACATCCAGAACCATCCAACAACCACATGTTTATGTACGTCCACATCCACATCCACAATCACTCAGAATTCAAGGTTTTCCATCTTCCTCCACATGTAGCGCTCCCTCCTTTCTAGTGTGTACTTCATAAAAGCACGAACCTCCGTAGGATTACGGTTGAGGTACTCATAAGCCCTCTCCAAGATTTCCTCCTCGAATCCTTGTAACCCAAACACAGCATTATGAAGCTCGTCATTGTCAAAAGGTTCCTTCGATAGATCCTTGATTGCATCTGCAACCTTCTCCAAAGTTGAAGTAAACCCTTCCATCAAATTCATATATTTTGCTGCACTACGCTTCGTCCCCCTCTGACCTTCATCGCTTCTTGCAAAATCTCTAACCGGAGATGAAGTTCTAGGCCCAGGTCCCCTACTGCTCTCACCCACCATAGGAGACTCTGGAATTGTTTCAGTCTCAGGGGTATCGTCAATATGCGGAGCTGAACTCTGCACCTCCTGACTAGGGGCAACGTCATCCCTACTCCACCCACCCATGGCATAGTCTTCGCCAAAAATGTGACGAAAATCATCTATCAACACATGTTTCTCTGTAAAATATTTCTTATGTTCAGGGTGAACCTACAAGAAATTCGAAAAAATAGTTATAAATATTACGAGCCAGAGTAATTAACAAATGAAACAAAGATGTCACTTTGTACTCACAGCGACCCAAGCATTGTAGACATCTTCCGTCACTTCGATCTTCTTATTGACGTCATCCCAGCCAAATCCGCTTGTGTTTATTATAGTGTTGACGGCCACGAATTTCTTTTTTAGGGTCTTGACTCGATTTTTGATATGCTCTTTCGTCATATCTTTCCCTTATCGACTATTCATTGCTCTGCTTGCCGCCGTGTATGCGACATCTTTAAAGCCATTGGGTATCTTGTGCCCTTCCGATATCTGTTCCAATAACGCATCCACCAACACCTTATCCATCTCAGTATTCCAGTAATGGCTCCTACCCACGCGACTTGCAACCATCCTATATGAATTGAAACAATAACGAGAAACTCATGAGACCATACAATAACGAGAAACTCATGAGACCATACATAAAACTCATGAGACCATAGAATACGAGTTTATTGTTTTTTAAAAACAAGCTACAAACAAGCCATAAAAAAAAAAGGCGATACATAAATCAACGTTGAAAGTCATTCCACATATTCATGGTCAATTCATTTCTAATCCTAGTCCCCACTCGTGCATCATTGGCTCTACTAAGTGGAACATATGGGACAGGCTCTTCTTCCTCAGGCGGGACCACTGCTCGTAACTCTAGATCTACGTCATCAAGAAGATCATCATCTGCCATCTCTCTCCGAATGAAATTGTGGACACAACAACAAGCTAGAACAATATTAATCTGTTTTTCGTATGGGTACATCGGTTCCTCGTTTAAAATTCTAAAGCGCTTCTTGAGGACGCCGAATGCACGTTCCACTACATTCCGGAGCGATGAATGTCTGTGATTAAAGAGTTCCTCTGGCTTTCGTGGTCTTCGACCCCTGATTTTATTTAAATGATACGATATGCCTCGGTGCGGTGTTATAAAACTATGAAGTAAAGGATAGCCACCATCGCCGAGATAAAACTTCCCTGCAACGAAGAAAGTATTGTCTCAGTATCGCCATTGTCTATTCATAACCGACATAATAAGTAGAAGGAAAGGTAAAGGATACATGGAAGGCAAGGAAGCCCATTAGGTCGTGATGTTGCATTTCCTAATATCCTTGAGTCGGATGCCGATCCTTCCCACCCAGCCAAAATGTAATTGAACTTTAAATCGAAGTCACAAACTGCCAACACATTTTGAGAAGGATAACCTTTTCGATTAATAAACTGAGGCTTATATTCGGCTCTCACTTTAGCAGGAATATGAGTTCCGACTATTGCACCAATGCAATCCTAGCATAGAAAGGTTAAAATATATCAGTCGGTCTCTTGAAATAAGGCCAGAATCTTAGTATTTGAGGTTACCTTGAAATAAGGCCAGAATCTTGGATTAGTGCGAATGGTTTCTGGTATCTCACTCGTCGGAGGTTTTATAAACTCGGATTTCAAGCTTAGAATAGTTTTCAAGACCTTGTTGAAATAACGAAAAATCGTGGAACCTGATCGTTGTGTGAAGGCTCTAATTGACCGGTTCCGTTGATTGTGAGATACAATATGTAAGAACATTGCAACCTGCTCGTCAATGTTACAATGTATTGTATCTTTAAGTACGCCGGTGCTTCTAAGCAGTAGAACAAATCGTCTGAAGCACCTGACTTTCATCCTAAGTAAGTGCTTGCAATGTTCGTCTGACGTCACGGCACGCGTAATAAATTCCTGATCTGTGAAGTAGTTGTTTTCGTATGGAGCTCTTCGTAGGTATTCGTCGTAATACTGTTGGAAGAATATGAGTGCAGTGGTTGTTGCGCTCACTATTGTCGCAACAGCACTCACAATCAACTTTGCCCTCTTTGTGGGCGACCATCCTCGGTTCTAAGTCTCCTATCGTCCATCTAACAACAAGTGGATAGTACTAAAAAACAAATCATGAGTTAACAGTAACAATTAAAACGTGAACAATCAAACCCACTTATAACATGAATCATGAGTTAACAATTATGTGGTTTAACACAGCAAAAACACAGAGTACATGACAGAAGAGTGCTATAACATAAAGAAAATAAATGCCATAACACTCTATAATACCCTATGTACTTAAGTCTTTTTTCTGTATCATTCACCTATCTCCAACTCGTGAAGCCCATTAAAACTGATTTCATAACATGGCAATTCAGAGCAACCCTAGATTTATTACCTTGAATCAAAGATTATCAAAGGGATAAAGAGGAAACACTTGTGGTAAAGTAAAAATGGGTGAAAATGAAATAGAAATTTGGGTTTCATTCTAACCAATCTATAAAATCAGGAATAGTTGTAAAATGCAAAGGGAAAAAAATGGCAGTAATTATAAAACAAAACCCATATCAACATCAAGAACATGGATGTAGCAATTAAAAAAAAAAGGAAAAAAATGAAACACACACGCACACACACACACACACACACAGAGAGAGGGGAAAGGAAACTCATCTTCATCCTTAGAAAACCCTAAAAACGTCAGCTACCATTAATATCATCACTAGAAAACCCTTAACTCATTAGAAACCCCTATTTCCACCGACCCTAAACCCATTAAACCCATTTAATGTCTGTAAAAAAAAGAAGAAAACCAAGCTTCAAAACCCTTAAACCCATTTAATGTCTTTGCCTTTCATGTTTGAAAAAAACCCCATTTACGCCATTGACAGATCATCTAATCTTCTCCATTAACACCTACAAAAACAACCTATTTTTGCCATTAGGAGTCCCTTCTCACATGTTCTTATCTCCAACCTGTCTGCAAATGAAATGCGTGTCTCTGGGCGAGGTTGCTGCCATCAACGAAGGCTAAATCAAATGGAAGATGTGGAGAGAGAGAGAGAGAGAGAGAATACCTGGTTTGGGAATGGCTGAACCAAATGGAAGATGTGGAGAGACGATGGAGGCGACGATTGAAACAGCTTCTTCTTCTTCTCGCGGAAAGGGAAGGGAAAGCTAGGGTTTCCGATAGTTTATATCGAAAACTAAAGAGAAGAAACGTCAAGGGAACCCATTTTCCACGTAATTAATTTTATTTTCCACGTTTGAAAAAACGTTTCCGAGGAAAGTCAAAAGAACACGTTAATTTTTAGTTTCCCTGAAAAATAAGGCTGGTTTCTGCAGAAACCAGCGTAAGAGAACAGAGCATTAAGGGAGCCATTGACTAAGACTGAGAATGAGGCTGAAGTAATACATTCTCTGACCCAGGAGCACCAATTGTCATTGAATCCAGTTTTTTTCAGGAACAAAAGAAGGGAGTTGTGGTGGATCATGTCAAAAGCTTTCTTAAGGTCAAGCTTTATGCACATAGCATTGAGGGAAGATTGGGAATGAAAATTATGGACAAGGTCATGGGCAAGGAGAATATTATCTTGAATGGTCCTCCCTTTTATGAAGGCTGACTGGTTTGGACTGATGATCTGGCTCGTGAAAGGTCTAAGACAATTTGCCATAATTTTGGTGATAGTCTTGTAGATAAAATTGCAAAGGGAGATGGGCCGAAACCTGTCAGGAGAGGAGGCTTCTTTAGATTTGGGATAAGGGCTATGAAAGATGAATTTACCTCGGATAGAAGCTTCCCAGATTTGAAAAAAAGGAGAATAGCCTTAGTGAAATCTTTCTGGATAAGGTACTGATGGGGTCCAAAATCTGCAACCAATCGGCTGTTGACACGTGGCCCTCACAGGGACAACTGCAAAGCCAACACTTGTCCCTGCTAGGTATGACACCTGGACCAATCGGGGACTTCCACCTGTCCCTCTTAGGGATGACACCTGGTCCACACAGGGGCTACCACCTGTCCTGGTAGGTGGCTCAGGATCACTATAAATAGCCTTCACTTGCTCAAAGGTGGGGGTGAACAAAAATGACCACTCAAGGCACTTAACTGGTCCTCTGCTGTTCGGACTTATGACCCCTGCTCATACTGACTTGAGTGTCGAAGGGTCCGTCCGGAGCAACCGCCCCGGTTCGGCCTTCTGACCTTATGTGTCTTGTGCAGGACAGGAAAGCGCCTTGCTCGCCAGCTGTGGCGTGCCAGATCATCCCTTCCGGCCCTACCATAACCTGTTACCAATTTTAGACCTAACAGTTTTGGCGCCATCCGTGGGACCCCGAAACAAAAAGCTGTTCAAAATCTCACTCAGACAAAAATGGTAGGACGGATTGGCGTAGAGAGCACACTCCCCCGGACCGGAATCAGACTCGTCATTTCACAAGACGAGACAACAGCCTCCGGGACAGGCATGTGCGTCCTGAGTCTAAGTGTTTGCAGTGCTTGCAGACTTAGACCTCAGCAGCGGTGCAGAGGTTCACTCCGGCCGGTCCACAATGGCTTGGAGGTCAGTTCCAGCCAAGGGCCCTCCGAGTGTAGAACCTGTTTGCAGCGCAGACTCAGCAGCAGTGTAGAGGTTCACTCCGGCCGGTCCACAATGGTTTGGAGGTCAGTTCCAGCCAAGGGCCCTCCGAGTGTAGAACCTGTTTGCAGCGCAAACTCAGCAGCGGTGCAGAGGTTCACTCCGGCCGGTCCACAATGGTTTGGAGGTCAGTTCCAGCCAAGGGCCCCCCGAGTGTAGAACCTGTTTGCAGCGCAGACTCAGCAGCGGTGCAGAGGTTCACTCCGGCCGGTCCTCAATGGCTTGGAGGTCAGTTCCAGCCAAGGGCCCCCCGAGTGTAGAACCTGTTTGCAGCGCAGACTCAGCAGCGGTGCAGAGGTTCACTCCGGCCGGTCCACAATGGCTTGGAGGTCAGTTCCAGCAAAGGGCCCCCCGAGTGTAGAACCTGTTTGCAGCGCAGACTCAGCAGCGGTGCAGAGGTTCACTCCGGCCGGTCCGCAATGGCTTGGAGGTCAGTTCTAGCCAAGGGCCCCCCGAGTGTAGAACCTGTTTGCAGCGCAGACTCAGCAGCGGTGCAGAGGTTCACTCCGGCCGGTCCACAATGGTTTGGAGGTCAGTTCCAGCCAAGGGCCCTCCGAGTGTAGAACCTGTTTGCAGCGCAGACTCAGCAGCGGTGCAGAGGTTCACTCCGGCCGGTCCACAATGGCTTGGGGGTCAGTTCCAGCCAAAGGCCCCCCGAGTGTAGAACCTGTTTGCAGCGCAGACGCAGCAGTGGTGCAGAGGTTCACTCCGGCCGGTCCTCAATGGCTTGGAGGTCAGTTCCAGCCAAGGGCCCCCCGAGTGTAGAACCTGTTTGCAGCGCAGACTCAGCAGCGGTGCAGAGGTTCACTCCGGCCGGTCCACAATGGCTTGGGGGTCAGTTCCAGCCAAGGGCCCCCCGAGTGTAGAACCTGTTTGCAGCGCAGACTCAGCAGCGGTGCAGAGGTTCACTCCGGCCGGTCCGCAATGGCTTGGAGGTCAGTTCCAGCCAAAGGCCCCCCGAGTGTAGAACCTGTTTGCAGCGCAGACTCAGCAGCGGTGCAGAGGTTCACCCTGGCCGGTCCGCAATGGCTTGGAAGTCAGTTCCAGCCAAGGGCCCCCCCGAGTGTAGAACCTGTTTGCAGCGCAGACTCAGCAGCGGTGCAGAGGTTCACTTCGGCCGGTCCACAATGGTTTGGAGGTCAGTTCCAGCTAAGGGCCCCCCGAGTGTAGAACCTGTTTGCAGCGCAGACTCAGCAGCGGTGCAGAGGTTCACTCCGGCCGGTCCGCAATGGCTTGGAGGTCAGTTCCAGCCAATGCCCCCCCCGAGTGTAGAACCTGTTTGCAGCACAGACTCAGCAGCGGTGCAGAGGTTCACTCCGGCCGGTCCACAATGGTTTGGAGGTCAGTTCCAGCTAAGGGCCCCTCGAGTGTAGAACCTGTTTGCAGCGCAGACTCAGCAGCGGTGCAGAGGTTCACTCCGGCCGGTCCGCAATGGCTTGGAGGTCAGTTCCAGCCAAGGCCCCCCCGAGTGTAGAACCTGTTTGCAGCGCAGACTCAGCAGCGGTGTAGAGGTTCACTCCGGCCGGTCCACAATGGTTTGGAGGTCAGTTCCAGCCAAGGGCCCCCCGAGTGTAGAACCTGTTTGCAGCGCAGACTCAGCAGCGGTGCAGAGGTTCACTCCGGCCGGTCCCCAATGGTTTGGAGGTCAGTTCCAGCCAAGGGCCCCCCGAGTGTAGAACCTGTTTGCAGCGCAGACTCAGCAGCGGCGTAGAGGTTCACTCCGGCCGGTCCGCAATGGCTTGGAGGTCAGTTCCAGCCAAGGGCCCCCCGAGTGTAGAACCTGTTTGCAGCGCAGACTCAGCAGCGGTGCAGAGGTTCACTCCGGCCGGTCCACAATGGTTTGGAGGTCAGTTCCAGCCAAGGGCCCTCCGAGTGTAGAACCTGTTTGCAGCGCAGACTCAGCAGTGGTGCAGAGGTTCACTCCGGCCGGTCCACAATGGTTTGGAGGTCAGTTCCAGACAAGGGCCCCCCGAGTGTAGAACCTGTTTGCAGCGCAGACTCAGCAGCGGTGCAGAGGTTCACTCCGGCCGGTCCGCAATGGCTCGGAGGTCAGTTCCAGCCAGGGGCCCCGCGAGTGTAGAACCTGTTTGCAGCGCAGACTCAGCAGCGGTGCAGAGGTTCACTCCGGCCGGTCCACAATGGTTTGGAAGTCAGTTCCAGCCGCGGGCCCCCCGAGTGTAGAACCTGTCTGCAGACTTAGACCTCTGCAGCCCAGCGGTGGTATACTCCGTCACGTCCGCAATGGCTGTGGAGATCAGTTCCAACCAAGGACCCGCTCCAGTGGAAAACCACCTTGGAGATTCTAAGTGTTTGCAGACTTAGACCTCCTCAGCTCAGCTCTAAGTGTTTGCTGTGTTTGCAGACTTAGACCTCTGCAGCTCAGCGGTGGTACACTCCGCCACGTCCGCAATGGCTTGGAGATCAGTTACAACCAAGGACCCGCCCCAGTGGAAAACCACCTTGAAGATTCTAAGTGTTTGCAGACTTAGACCTCCTCAGCTCAGCTCTAAGTGTTTGCAGTGTTTGCAGACTTAGACCTCTGCAGCTCAGCGGTGGTACACTCCGGCACCCCCGCAATGGCTTGGAGATCAGTTCCAACCAAGGACCCGCCCCACTGGAAACCCACCTTGAAGATTCTAAATGTTTGCAGACTTAGCTCTCAGCCTAAGTGTTTTCAGACATAGAGAGCGGCAGTGGTGCCCTCCGGCACGTCCAATTTGGTGTGGAGACCTGCCCGGCCTGGCCGTCCACAGCCTAAGCCGGACAGGATATGGCGCAATCGCTAGACGCCAAAAGACCTGCCCGGCCTGGCCGTCCAGCGCCTTAGCCGGACAGGATATGGCGCAATCGCTAGACGCCAAAAGACCTGCCCGGCCTGGCCGTCCAGCGCCTTAGCCGGACAGGATATGGCGCAATCGCTAGACGCCAAAAGACCTGCCCGGCCTGGCCGTCCAGCGCCTTAGCCGGACAGGATATGGCGCAATCGCTAGACGCCAAAAGACCTGCCCGGCCTGGCCGTCCACAACCTAAGCCGGACAGGATATGCCAGCTCCTCCAATCAAAGACTCTAAGTGTTTGCAGACTTAGCTCTCAGCCTAAGTGTCTGCAGACTTAGAGAATGGCAGTGGTGCACTCCGGCGCGTCCAATTTGGTGTGGAGATCAGTTCCAACCAAGGACCCGCCCCAGTGGAAACCCAACCTTGAAGATTCTAAGTGTTTGCAGACTTAGCTCTCAGTCTAAGTGTTTGCAGACTTATACCTCCTCAGCTCGGCTCTAAGTGTTTGCAGTGTTTGCAAACTTAGACCTCTGTAGCTCAGCGGTAGTACACTCCGGCACGTCCGCAATGGCTTAGAGACCAGTTCCGGCCAAGGACACCCAGTGAAAAACCACCTTATAAAGCCCAAGTTCTGAAGACTTGGATCCAAGTAGTGGTTCACTCCGGTCCGTCCTGAAATGGCTTGGAACCCAATTCCGGCCAGGGACCACCCGTGGAAAACCACCTGAAATCCGAGTTCAGAAAAATGGGATCCTGCATTGGTGGTTCACCTCGGTTCGCCTCTAAATGGCTGTGAGCCAACTCCCGCCCAGGAGAGTACGGGGGCCAAAAACCACCCACAATGAAATCCAAGTTCTTAAACTGGGGTTAAGGAGCCGCTTGGTTCACTCCGGTACAATACTATGGCCGGACAGGATATTTTTCCTGGTCATCACAGGCCGACCAGAAAATGAGGTCATCTCAGGCCGACCAGAAAATGAGGTCATCTCAGGCCGACCAGAAAATGAGGTCATCCCAGGCCGACCAGAAAATGAGGTCATCCCAGGCCGACTAGAAAATGAGGTCATCTCAGGCCGACCAGAAAATCTGGTCATCTGAAGAAGACAAAATTCTGCCCGGCCGAGCCGCCCAGAATGCTTAGACGGACTGGATATGACGCGTTCGCTAGAAGACAAAAGTCTGCCCGGCCGAGCCGCCCAGAAGGCTTAGCCGGACAGGATATGACGCGTTCGCTAGAAGACAAAATTCTGCCCGGCCGAGCCGCCCAGAAGGCTTAGCCGGACAGGATATGACGCGTTCGCCAGAAGACAAAAGTCTGCCCGGCCGAGCCTCCCAGAAGGCTTAGCCGGACAGGATATGACGCGTTCGCGAGAAGACAAAATTCTGCCCGGCCAAGCCGCCCAGAAGGCTTAGCCGGACAGGATATGACGCGTTCGCTAGAAGACAAAAGTCTGCCCGGCCGAGCCGCCCAGAAGGCTTAGCCGGACTGGATATGACGCGTTCGCTAGAAGACAAAATTCTGCCCGGCCGAGCCGCCCAGAAGGCTAAGCCGGACAGGATATGACGCGTTCGCTAGAAGACAAAAGTCTGCCCGGCCGAGCCGCCCAGAAGGCTTAGCCGGACAGGATATGACGCGTTCGCTAGAAGACAAATTTCTGCCCGGCCGAGCCGCCCAGAAGGCTTAGCCGGACAGGATATGACGCGTTCGCTAGAAGACAAAAGTCTGCCCGGCCGAGCCGCCCAGAAGGCTTAGACGGACTGGATATGACGCGTTCGCTAGAAGACAAAATTCTGCCCGGCCGAGCCGCCCAGAAGGGCTCGGACGGACAGACCTCCAGTGCAAATTCTGCCCGGCCGAGCCGCCCAAAAGGCTTAGACGGACAGACCTCCAGTGCAAATTCTGCCCGGCCGAGCCGCCCAGAAGGCTTAGACGGACAGACCTCCAGTGCAAATTCTACCCGGCCGAGCCGCCCAGAAGGCCTAGACGGACAGACCTCCGGCGCAATTTCTGCCCTTCCAGGCCGCCCAGAAGGGCTTGGATTTATGGCAGTAAGCTTTCTTGCTTCTCCAAGCCGTCATAAATGGCTCAGAGAACCAGGGGGTAACTGATGGGGTCCAAAATCTGCAACCAATCGGCTGTTGACACGTGGCCCTCACAGGGACCACTGCAAAGCCAACACCTGTCCCTGCTAGGTATGACACCTGGACCAATCGGGGACTTCCACCTGTCCCTCTTAGGGATGACACCTGGTCCACACAGGGGCTACCACCTGTCCTGGTAGGTGGCTCAGGATCACTATAAATAGCCTTCACTTGCTCAAAGGTGGGGGTGAACAAAAATCACCACTCAAGGCACTTAACTGGTCCTCTGCTGTTCGGACTTATGACCCCTGCTCATACTGACTTGAGTGTCGAAGGGTCCGTCCGGAGCAACCGCCCCGGTTCGGCCTTCTGACCTTATGTGTCTTGTGCAGGATAGGAAAGCGCCTTGCTCGCCAGCTGTGGCGTGCCAGATCAGCCCTTCCGGCCCTACCATAACCTGTTACCAATTTTAGACCTAACAGGTACCAAAACGATTGAAAAAAGAGCCCATTGAATCCATCCGGCCCAGGAGCGCACGACCCATTAGAATTCATAACAACAGCTTTTATCTCTTCCTCTGTCACTTGAGAAGTAAGCTTAACAGCATCCCAGGGATCAAGTTTCAGAGTGGGATCAGGAATCTCACAAGCAGATGCCTCTCTGGACTGGTTCAGGAGGTTTCTGAAGAAGTTGACAAGAGAGAAAGAGATATGATCCGGATTATAATTAAGCTCCCCATTGTTATCCTTGAGAGCAGCAATGAAATTGTTGTTCCGTCTAGCAGTCAATGTAGAATAGAAAAAATGCAGTGTTACTGTCCCCAAGATTAAGCCAATTCACTCTAACTTTCTGCTTGAAAAATGATTATTCTTGCTTTGAGACATGAACCAATTCTTCTTTCGCTTTGAATTCATCTTTCTTGAGCTCCATGTTACTTGGGTCCAAGCTGATTTTGGATTGAACTTCGTCCAGGTAATTTTTTGCAAGAGGCTTTTTGATATCGATTCTGCCGAAAATGTCTTTGTTCCATATTTTTAGATGCCTTTTCACCTCCCTGAGCTTTGATGTTAGTATGAACATAGGGTTGCCATGAACGGCAATAGACCAAGCTCTTTCAACAATTTCATAGAGAGAGTGATCATCAAGCCACATGTTTAAGAAACGAAAAGGCTTGAGACCTCTCGGGACAGATTCAGAACTGAATTGGACAATAACAGGGGTATGGTTAGAAAGACCAGAGTTCTGATGAGAGGCAAAGGAATTCAAGAAATGACATAGTCAGTCTTCATTCACAAGGGTCCTATCGAATCTTTCCTATCCAATCTTTTGAGTTTTAAATCCCCTATTTTGGAACCGTTGGACCAGGTCATGGGATGACCTATGGATTTTAAATAAGCCAGGAAGCTATCATGGCAGGCATTGAACTCATCAATGCCCTTTTGAATTGGGTTTGCACCCCCATATCTTTCATGATGGAATCTTGTTACATTGAAATCACCTATTACTACCCAGGGAGAAGTAATAGAGGCACTAATGGAAGTGAGGTCCCTCTATAGAGATCTTCTCTCAACATTCAGATTATGGCCATAGGCGGAAGTTAGCAGGATCCTTTGATTTGAGTGGAGAAAAAGAATTTCCCCATGGATGAACTGGTAGGAATCTTGGATGAATAGTACCTCATCTTTGATCCCTACTACATCTGCATTTTTGTTCTTAGAATCTTACTCACCCCTCAAAGTTGATAGAGGCACCCCTGTTATTTTAATTTCTTCTTGGATTTCATTTTTCATATTTTTCCCTTGCACTTTTAATGCACTCATTTTCTTGCAAGATTCTCTTAATTTGTTATTTGCACCCCTCTTTTGTTCTTTGCAAAAATGCCACTACCCAAATGTGATACTTACACCCGCACTTTCTAAATTCGTAATATTGTTAAGCTTTTCTCAATGTTGCTAATATTTGCCGTCATCATTTTTTTGTTGCTAATTGCCGCTCATATCTTTGCTTTGGTTTTTTTCTCTTATTTGTTGCCCATTTCGGCATTGGTCCATAGTGACCCATTTCGGCATTAGTCCATAATGACCCTTTTTGTTGCTCATTCTAGCATTGGTCCACAGTGACCCATTTCTTACCCATTTCGGCACTGGTCCATAGTGACTCAGTACTACTCGCGTATTGAGGCTTGAGTCTTGTCTAGCTCATTGAGGCAATGATTTATTCACATCCATCTCTTCACGGCAAATCAATAAGCGGCGTCTTCTTCGGCAATATACATTCGGCAACAACATCAGGGCATATTCATCTTTAAACTGCGGCAGTGCGCTTCAAATCAAAAGATTCTATTTTCTTAAGGGGAGAAAATTTTATTTTCTTATTAGGGAATTTCATTGTAATCAAACGTATGTTGATTTTCAATCCACATACGTTTGAGGGGGCATGTTAGAATATGCGAGATCCTATAGTCAGATTGTGTTGAATTCACACCGTTGGATCACCATGATGCTAGATTAGGCAAGTGGGTTGAATAGAGTAACCTAGCTAGATTAGTTAGCTAGCTTAAATTAGCAATTAGGCTAATCTTAGTAGGTAGGATTTCTAAAATTATCTCTTGCCTTCGTTATATTTTTCTCTTGCCTTAGTATTGTATCCAAGTTTAGTGAAAATCTTCTCTAAATTTTACAATAACAAATGGATAATTAAGGCAAAAGTAACTTATTTTTTAAAAAATATCAACGATTGGACGGTTAAGATCATCTAATTGATGTAACATTAGGCAATGGGTCTTATCACATGCTTGTTTCCAAGCACCATACACTTGCCTTGTGGATTTGGTAGACGACCCTCTTAACAACAAGCCCTATTTTACCCATGGCGGAAAGTTTTGGAAAGATTCATTGACCTCTTTACCACTATATTCTCATTCTAGAATAATCCCATACAAGTAGACTGTGGCTGTTACTATTAGGCAAGAACCTAACAGACACTTTTTGGGTCCCAACATACATGATCAGGTCCGTTGATCCATTCAGACACAACCAATAGAGTTTTGATGTGGGTCCAAGAATTTCAACATAAGCTACTGTTATTAGCACTACCATATTTTGATAATTGCACTAGCTCACTCTGTCTTTTCCTTTTAAGGCTACTGTTATTGCCAATACGATGTTTTAATAATTGCACTACTCACCTTGTCTTTTCTTTTTTAAAGGGCCTTTGAAAGCATTTTGGGAACTGTAATAATTACATTTAGCCGCTGTTTAAATATTAAAAGACAATCAGAATTTGTGCAGTTATCAAAACATGGTAGTGCCAATATCAGTGGCCTTGGCATACTCTCTCTGTTCGGTTATATTAAAGCAGAATAAACCTTATTTGTTCTCTCTCTCTCGGCATAGCAATCAGAATAACAACATAATGTCGAATGACAATGGCTTTACTGGTTAGTCCTTTATCCTCTTATCTCTGTGGGTTTTGCTTTTCTTTACGTTTTTGCCAGACCGGTTGATCTTTTTTTCTCATGTAAGTTGATTTTTCTTTATTATTTTGTGATCGGAGTGTTGGGTTTTGCTGTTTCTCCTTATTTTTTTTATTTCTTATTCTTGTTTTGATGTGGGTTTTGATTTATTTTTATTGGAGTCGATTTCTTTCTTTGCTTTTTGTTTGATTTTTTATGTGGTTTCTTTTTTGAGATTCATGTGGTTTTGCTATTTCTCAGTGATTGTTTTAGTTAGTTTTTTTTTTGTTTATTTAATGTCTGACTCTGGGTTTTTATGTTAGTTTTTTTGTTGAAAATTTTGTATCTCTTGTAACTCATTTGTTCTCTGCTCTCTCTCTCTCTCTCATGGGAAAAATATTTTAGTCTTTCTCCTTTTCTCCTATTTCTTGATGAAATTTAGTACTGTAATTTTAGTTGCCCAAATATGAGTTTCTTCTCTTTTATTGAGACTATTTTTGTTTCTCTTTATATTCCTTCTGTGGATTTTGTTCAAAAGGAACTAGTTTTGTTGTATTTTTTTTGTGTGAGTGATGGGGTGATGGCTGATTATTAATGAAGAAATCCTATTATTATCCATTTGACTTATGCTAATTTTTCTGGGGAAAGATTTAGTTTTCGTTTATACATTGCGGGTATCGTTCAAAACTAAGAGTGAAGCTTTTATGTGATATTCTCATTAGAGTACTGAGTATTCTGTTTGCACTCTACACATTTGCAAAACTAGGGTTTTAGTTACTATTTTCAGATTGTCGCTTTTTGGCAGGTCAGATTGTTGATGTTCTTTTGTGTTTAAATTACCATAGAATTTATATTGTGAATGCAAGGGTCCCCTTTTTTTTTAAATTAAAAAGAGGATCCCATGGTTGTAATTATGCTAAAATATTCTGGAGTATCAAGACACAACAAATGCTCAGTTTTTAATGAGAATATTGCTTATTTCCATTCACGTTTTTTTGACTTACTCTTCATTAGGACTCCTAGTATGTCTGGATTTTTTTTAATGCTCAAATTTTAATGAGAATATTGCTTATTTCCATTCACGTTTTTTTTTACTTACGCTTCATTAGGACTCCTAGCATGTCTGGATTTTTTTTGAATGGCCGGGAGTTTAATTGATATAAAGACCAAGATGGTCCAATACAACAAAACAAGAGGAACATATACAAAAAGCCAAGATAAGAAGAAAAGGATAAATAAAGAACAAAGCATAAATCACGGCAGTAGGAAATCATAAAGCTCCAATGCTTCCAAATTGACACCACGTCTAGCTAAATTATCTGTGGAGCCATTAGCTGATCTTCTAACGTGATTATAACATATCGGCAAGGACTTGACAATGTCTTCAATTTCGTCAAAGAAAGAGGCAAATCGCCAAGGGGATTCATTAACTTTATCTTTTTTCCCCTCAACTCTGGTCAACTAGAGGAGATATCTAGTCTACCTTGCACAACACAGACTATACAAGTAAGGATTATGTAAGGAGAAAATAAATCTATGCTTCTATAGAATGCCAAATCTAGATTTAACTTTGAACTCTACTAGTACTCTAAGGGCATCTAATAGATTTGCTTGTTGCACTGTGGCATACCTTATTATTAGTGAAGCATATTGCCTTACTTTTTGCTTCCTTCACCGAGACGTAAATTTAACTTTGAACTCTAGTAGTAGTTCTCTAAGGTCATCTTATAGATTTGCTTGTTACACTGTGGAGTACCTTATTATTAGTGAAGCACATTGCCTGGTGCTTGCTTCACTGTGATCTTATTATTTGTGCACCACTGTAACATGGGTACATAATCCATACCACCATTCAGTAATCACATTCCCAAACTTTTGCTGTCAACACCATTCCATCCATATTACAGTATACACATTTTATATACCCAAAGTTCATTAGAAAAACCTTTTCTACTCAATAGCAATTGTCAAATATGAGAATGCCACCCTCGTGATTTCTCTCATCACCCTTTACTTAACAGCAAGTGACTAATATTATAAGGGTGCCATTCATGTTTGAAAAATAAGTATAACGACTAATATAGCCTTATAACAATGATGACCAACATAATAGAAATAAGCTTTTACAATTGCTTTTCCACAAGAAACTCCCTCATATATTCCATCATTTTTTATATGTAAGCTGTCATGAACCCACACCCACAACCTCGTGGTTGTCACACTTGTGATTTTGCAGCTGTGATAAGGTCTCAAGCCTATTTCATCTTTATTTATAGGATTGCATCTTTGGCGCCTTATAACTTGGTAAAGAACCTATTGTTTTTTCATGGGATGGACGGATAAAAGGTATGTAATTCTTCTAGTAAGGACTATGTGATATAGGAGCGTCCCCTTGGCCACATCAGCCCTGCAAGGCCTTATTGTAGGTCCTTCTACGTTTGTTTAATTGCTCATTTTAGCGGCTCAGTTATTTTAGTGGGTTTAGGGTCCTTAGTGGTCATTTTCCTTAAGTAGGGATAGTTTAGGAAGTTTACCTTTGTATTAGGGCTATGCTATTGTTAAAGTATAAAAGATTAAATAACACGTTCTACAACAGCGTAAGCTTTTGGAGTAATTGGTTGTTTCACATGGTATCAGAGCAACGGTCCAGATTTCAAACCTCCTTGATATTAAAATTCCACATGTAATGGCCAACCCAAAAGAGGGGCCACATGCGCCACGTGTAGGCCAACCCAAAAAAGAGGGGCCACACATGTGTGGGAGTGTTAAAGTATAGAAGATTAAATAACGCCTTCTCCAACGGCTTAAGCTTTTGGAGTAATTGGTTGTTTCGTAGATATAAAGCCCCTTGCCCCTTGTTTTCTCTCTTTTACTTAGTTTTTAGATGAATATTGTTAAAGTATAAAAGATATATAACGCCTTTCTCCAACTTCTTAAGCTTTTGGAGAAGTTGGTAAGTTAACATGGTGTCGGAGCCAAAGGCCTCAAGTTCAAACCTCCCGGATAACAAAAATCCACATGTGATGGTTGGCCCAAAGTGGGCCCACATGTGCCACGTGTTTGCCAAGTGGGCCACACATGTGGGGGAGTGTTAAAGTATAAAAAATAAATAACGCCTTTCTCCAACAGCTTAACGCTTTTGGAGAAGCTGTTAAGTTAACAAATATGAATTAGGGTTTGACCTTAGAGTTTTGCAAGAAGGTTTTCTTGCTTGTAATCTTTGATTGGGAAGAGGGATTTCAAAGCTTTGATTTGAAGCTTTCTCATCTTCTCCATCTAATTACCTTGTTTTTTGCAAGGGTTTTCATCATCCGTTTGGGAGGTTTTGGCGCCCCCCCCCCTCCAAAATGGCCCGTGTACCTCAGAGATTTTGATCAAATGCAAGGAATGCAACTATATCAGAAGGGCTTTGCACCTCCTTGCTCACCCATCTGAATTCGCGCCCAAGTCTTCACGAAAATTGTCAATCACGATTAGAAGACTTGCTCATCTCAAAATCGAAAGTAACATTACAGCCGTGAACCTTGATTCAAGAGTTGAAAATCTAGATATTCAAGTTTTCTGACTTGCTATTCAATTTCGTATAAGGATCCTTAGAATGCTTAATCAAATCGGAAGCCATGCTAATGAAAGACACGAGCTCCTCAAATTTGACTGAAAGTAATCAAACCTGACCTTTACATTGGCTCTCTAGGTTGCCACTGCATTGAATGACATTGTCTGTGTTTTTTCTTTTTCCTATTTCAGCCTCTGAGCAAGGTCGAAGTGTCTGAGTAAAAATAGTTAAGGGGAATAAGGCCTCTTTCAGATTTACTATTCCATTGTTCGTCCTTCTTTTAGTCCCAATCAAATTAGCAATTTGGAAAACTCATGCCACTTATCTGTTATCTGATTTGAACGTCCATCTAAAGCAATGCGTTTGTTTTGTTTTTGATCTGGAGGCAAATTATTGCTGGTTTGCATAGGTGCTTATAGTTCTGAAGGGCTTCATAGTTGCAAATTCCTCTTGGTATTCCACTGGACAGTTGACATGATGGTGCTGCCAACGTTTTGAAGACAGACCATCATCCTCAAACTGTTTTGGAATTAACATTTGGGAACTGTGGGTGTATGGGTTGTTCCCTAAAAGCCCATTTGTGGGACATATATTTGACTTTGAAGCCATATATAAGTGTGATGAATTTTACTCCAGCTTTGAAGAAATCCATTGAATTTATGTTCAGAACTCTTGGTTTGAGAGTAGATCCAAAGAACACTTTTCCTGCCATTCTTGTAGTGAGGAAGGAGATACTTGCGGTTGTATTTTTAGCATATCTCCTAACATTCTGGAAGACGATAGAGTAAAACCCCTCCTGATCTCTCCTCTCGTCGAAAAAGCGGTCAAATCTCCATGGATGGCTATGAGATCCTTTAAGCCACCAAATAACACTTTGGGAATCTCCTTCCACCACCGCTTAAGTTGCTTACATCTAACAGCATTATGCATTGATGAGCTGCTCGCACCTCTGCCTCATGTAAGAGCATTAAGAGAAGGAATTTCTTTTTCACCAAGAATATGTGCTCGGACTGGTTTATACTCACGCTTCAGTCCAGAAAGGAACTTATCAATTGTAAACTCCTCACAATGTTGATGCTACTTACCATTCAAAAAAAAAAAATGTTGATGCTACAAGTCCAAATCAGTAGTAAGGGGCAGATATATGTTCAACTCATCCCTCATACCGCGCAATGTGTATTCACATTCTTCCAACCTTTTATCTCCTTGCTAGAGATGGAAAAATTCCTGATACACCTGATTACCAAGGTTTTAAATCTCGGTTTCGGTTTCGGTACGAAATTTCGACCGAAATCTTGTAAAAATTTCACCGGAAATTTTCGAAACGTTTCACCGAAATTTCCGAAACGTTTCGGCGAAGTTTGGTACTTTTCCGACTCAATGTGAATTTCGTTTCGTTTTCCACCGAAACCGAAATATTTCGTCGAGTGAAATTTAAAACCATGCTGATTACCTATGCTTATGTTTTTGGCACCAGAATACATATTCTGAAGGGTCTCCCATATTTCCCTGTCTGTATCCAAAAACATCAAGGTGGTGATGATTTTGGGGTGCATACTATTCCATAACAGTGTTTTAATTTGTGTATTTTCTTTCGCCGATGTACTATAGTTCTCTACTCTTCTAAGTGATCCTTCATCAGGAAAATATTCAAGTTTCCCTTTGTCTTTGAGGATAACTTGAATGGATTTGGACAATGCATATAATTACTCCCATCTAATCGGATGCAAGTTGTCTGAAATTCTGAATATTATGAAAATTAGAGAGGTAGACAAACACTAGTTGGATAGAATTGTCGTCATTCTTGTGCTCCATAGTTATCAAAATCAGGAAAGGAACACAGGTTGACTTACTTGACAATCCACACACAAACCTACGCAGCACAGGAAACAACCATAATTTTGTTTTCTTCAATGGACAACAAGCTTGTCACAGACTATGGAGTGAAGCAGCATCAATAGGACTTAAAAAAGGTCTGAGTAGCATTTGACAAAACACATAAAGGTTGTAGCAGGATTCCAGAAGCTAACTGGTGCAATCTCTGGGGGTTTGTGGGTTATTATGGAGATCTTTAAGAGCTAAATGTATTAATCATCAATGTTAAAATAGTACCACCAGTCCCTAAACAGATTAGCATCGAAAAATTAATCAATTCATGCTAGGAAATTTACTGTGATTTATCCTTTCAGAAAATTCAACCATAAGCTTAAAATTCTACTCAAACATACATTGTGAATGATCGATTACACCAATCAATAGCAAATATGTAAATACGATAGCAGAACTATAAAGTCCGATCTCAGTCAATAATAAAGAAAAGAAATGAAAATTTATGGCCCAAACAACCTCTATCTATGATAAATAAACTCATGAATAAATAGGCTCAAGGTCCAAGGCTAAGGGAGTACCAGGGAGTCATAGAAATCAGCTCTAATGGGCTGAAAATATAACAAGACCAGATATTTCCAAAAGGTAGAGTAGAGGAGGCCCAAGAATGATGGTGGAGGAGCCAAAAAGACCCGAACAATCCAAGGAACAACGGCCAACACCTCTAGTTCAGTCCCAAGAGGGAAGAAACAAGGGAAACAAGGTGTAAAAGTGTATTAAGAAGGAAGGAAACAAGGGAAAATGTGAGAAGAAGGGATTTTTACGACAAACAGCCCTGGAAACAGGCCTAGAGTTAGAATAGAATAGGGAGAAAATGACAACAAAGGGGTAAGAGGGAAAGGGAAAAGTGAGGGAAGAAAAGATTGTGGCACCAAGGCTGCAACAACAAAGGGACTGATTTTTGGAAGAGAAATCGTGAGGTGGGGGAGAAAAGAAAGAAAAAAAGAAGAGAAAGATGTAGAAAGAAAGAAAGAGAATGAGAGAAGGAGAAAGAAACCAAGAAATAGGAGAGATGGAGAAGAAAATGGGAAGAAATAAAGGAGAGAGGAGAAAAAGGGAAGGAGGAAGTATTCCTTGAGCAAAGGAGAGATTTTTCTCCTTTTTGCATCAAAGGGTGTGGAGAAACTCCGCTTATCGTGGATCCTTGGGGGCTGCATGAAATCACTTCAAAAGTTAGGGCTTTTCTCGCCTCTTGTCCTCTTTAAATAGAGCTTAGTGATGGGCACATTCCAATTGCCAATAGGATATAATTAACTTAAGTCACTTGAGTCGTTAGATTAGTTACTTAAACGCCCCTACCTAATAATAGAACAAGCACTAAACCACTTAGGGGTACTATGAGCAACATAGTTGATGGGATGTATGGGAAGTAATGTGAGCCCTAGTTGATGTAACTAGCGAGGGAACTCATTTGAATTAGGTAATTAAGCGAATGCAATCTGTGCTTTAGTGCCATCGAAGATATAACATCAGCGACGGGAGGTAGGGATGGTTTGGAGGAATTCTTGGTGTGAAACAACCAGTTACTCCAAAAGCTCAAGCTGTTGGAGAAGTCGTTATATAATCTTTTTTACTTTAACACACCCCCTCACGTGTGGCCCCTCTTTCTTTGGGTTGGCCAGCCCCACTTTTGGGTTGACCATTTCATTTGGATTTTTGATATCAAGGAGGTTTGAACTCAGGACCTTTGCTCTGATACCGTGTGAAACAACCAGTTACTCCAAAAGCTTAAGCTGTTGGAGAAGGCATTATTTAATCTTTTATACTTTAACACTTGGGACAGATGGCCCTTGCCATAATTGATCGGAGTGGGGATTGATTCTGTAGGAGGGAAATGAATCCACTGGTGGGGAGGTGACTAACAACTGAGAATTTCAGTATTGAGTTCTTCCCCGAAATAGAATCTTTGATGCTGCCTTCCGCTATCAACTAGGGCTCTATTGGCTTTTATCTCGCCGATGCGGGAATACGACACACTTGCTCATGACAACCCCCACATCCAGGCTCTAAAATATCCACATGATGAAAATATAGTGTCTTAGAAAATTAAAAAAAATAGAAAATATAAAAGGATGACATGTAGACAAAGGCCAGATCACATCACTAACAAATTTGCGGTGTTAAAGTATAAAAGATTTAATTACACATTCTCCAACGGCTTAAGCTTTTGGAGTAACTGCTTGTTTCACGTGGTGTCAGAGCAAAGGCCCTCAGTTCAAACCTCCGTGATTGTAAAAATCTGCATGCAATGGCAAAACGAAAAAGAAGGTGGCACATGTGCCATGTGTACGCCAAACCTAAAAAGAGGGGCCACATGTGAAGGGGAGTGTTAAAGTACAAAAGATATAATAACACCTTCTCCAACGGCTTAAGCTTTTGTAACTGGTTGTTTCACATGCAGCAACATGGAAAACCCTGCACCGGGTTGCAGCAATATTAAAAAACCAAAACTGGGTTTTGCCGTTGCAGCTGCAGCAGTAAAACCGAACAAGGGTTGCGGCAGCCTTGGATGTGGTGAGCAGTACACATGATGGATCTTTACGCCTAAGATCCATGAGTGGAACTGATCCCTACGTGGTTGTGATCAGTTCTTGCTCGGTTTTGGTTTTTTTTTCCTTCTTCAGACGGGAAGAAACAAAGAACAAGAGAGGAAAAGGAGAGAATGGAGAGACATACTTATATACAATCTATGGTGGTTTGCTTTGCTACCATATAATATTATATAGGCAAGTAGAGCCAGTTGACTAACCCTCTTCGTGAATTTATATCATTATATAAACTTAAAAATGACAGTTATACCCTTGTAGTATACCCAAACAGTTACAATGCCCCTATGACATACAATAACATTAAGGAAAAGGGAAAATTTGAGATGGGCATTCCAAAAAAGGAGAGGGGAGGGGGGAGTGATTGAGGTGGGGGGGAAATTTGAATCTCGACAAACATACAGCATGACATCAACTTTTCTCGATTTACGTGTGGTTTACCTGCATTTGTATGAATGCTTAGTATTTATTACATTTTCAAAAAATCTTGTTGTCTTCTGATTCATTTCCTAAGTTTATGTTAAGGGAACTATTTCAATCCCTCACATGTGGTTTTCCCCAGCCCTTCAGAATGGTGGGAGCAATAGGCCACCACCATTGTTTGTTATAGGTTCTCATAGGCTTCCACTATGAGGAGTGAGCAGAGGACTTGAAGTTTCTTACCAAAGAGGACTAGCATGGGCTTCTTTTGTTAACAAGACCACTTAATATTTTTTCCGCCTTTTGGTTTGCTTTTATTACTCTTTAATTGCTATGTTGTATTGTGTCTATTGTCCGTGGTTTTGAGTGATGGGACATCTATATCATGGAGGACTGAGTTTTTGCAACACGTTTGACTGAAATGGCATTGTAATTGAGGAGGATGTTGGAGGCTCTCAAATTTTCATCATATGTGTTGTCCAAACAATAAATTTTTCTGTCAGTTCATACTCATAATTTGACCTTTAATTTCAGGGGTTTCGAATTGCTATGTATTCAAAAGTCGGTTACAAGAATATGCGCAGAAAGCCGGCATTCCCACCCCTGTGTATGAAACTGTGAAGGAAGGTCCCTCTCATGAACCTTGTTTCAGGTCCACAGTTACTGTAAATAATGTCAGATATGAGTCTCTACCTGGATTTTTCAATCGTAAGGCGGCAGAGCAGTCGGCAGCTGAAATTGCTTTCATGGAATTACATAAGTCAGGCAACATGACCGAATGTATCCCTCATCCAGTTGTACGTTCATTTTACTTACTTTCACACTTTCTTAACCATTATGCTCAACATGGCTTAACAACAAATAATTTTTCATTGCATGACCGTTTAACACCAGTGTTCATTTTGAAGGAAAAAAAAACATGTACTAGATATAAGTTACGGAGGTCTGATCAAACTTATCATTTATGAGCTCTTTTTGTCTTATGTTTAACTGATGTGCCCTATTGTGGTCCTTTACATAAAGGGTGTAATAGTCCTTTTTTAAAAGTTTTTCATTGTATGGCTTGAATTTAAATTCCTTGCAGATTCCCATTTCGTGTGAATATGTCTTCTCTGTTTTCCATTTGAATCATTGTTACTTAAATTGTTTCTCAAGTTCTTTTGTGCTTTTGGTTAGCTAATTAATGCCGCCTAGTGACTTGTGCAATGTTACCAGCAATGCTGGAGAACCCAGTATGGGGAGGGCGCACAAAGTCATGGTACGCTTCCTGCCCAAAGAACCTGGCACACTGGGGTAGGATTAGTTTTTACCCAGTATTGAATACTTACATAAATTATGTATTTCAAAATTACACATGCTCGCTTGAAGAACTTGGGGTGTTGGGTTTGTAGGTTATAGAGAGTTAGGTATGCAAATTACCAGAGTCTGTTGTACTCCACAGTTTAAGAGAATCTGTTGTACCAGGGTCTTGCATAGTCAAGTGAGTTTTTGAAGACTTTCATTGGGCAAAGGAGCATTGCCAAACATTCTTGGCGAGTGTAAAAGCAACAATATTACATTATGTTTCGTACCCAAGCTATAAATGCTATGTTACAATCGCAAAAACTGCCTTCTGTATAAGTTGGGAAAATGATGTAGCATTCAATTTGGAAAACAAATTCAAACAGTAATAATGCAGATAATTGGAAGTAACTTAATGAGAACAGTATGAACAGTGTTTGTGCAATTGGAAAAATTAAGAGCAGCAGAAGATAGAATTCCAAATCTAAATTCCTGTCAGAAATATGGGAGAAATTAAATGTGAAGAATTACTAGAACAAGGATGTGCATGTTCGTGTAAGACAAGGAAATTAACAGCGGGAGATAGCTTTCTCAAGAACTGACATACATTTTAAATATTCTCTACCCATTTGTCTGATATATCTTGTGTGTGTGTGTGTGTGTGTGTGTGTGTGTGTGTGTGTGTGTGTGTGTATAATAATAATAATAATAATAAAAAATTCCAACCGGAGTCTTTTTTGTTCCTTGGAGTTCGTCCTCTCCTTTTTCTATGAATGAAATTGGAACAAAAAATAAAATAAAAATTCCAACCGGACTATCCTTTTAACTATAGGCCCTGAAACCCCACAAAAACCAACCTTTAAGAAATTTGCTGGAAAAA
This sequence comes from Tasmannia lanceolata, assembly GCF_043159265.1. Taxonomy (NCBI): domain Eukaryota; kingdom Viridiplantae; phylum Streptophyta; class Magnoliopsida; order Canellales; family Winteraceae; genus Tasmannia; species Tasmannia lanceolata. The sequence goes on along the minus strand of NW_027518695.1, from coordinate 61,243,993 downwards.
ATAAACTACAACTCAAACTTCTCAAATCTGAAAAAGAACTCAACTAAACAACTTCATAAATAGAATAGACACCACATTAATGTCCTCTTTGGTGGAGGATGGTTCTCTGTCAATCTCTATTTCTGGCAAAGAGGTAGAAACACGAAAGGATTCCTTAAAGGCATGTTTGGTGGGTAGAAGGAAAGACTTCGTTTTCAATGTATCAAATTCTTGACCTGGATGAAAATGCAAGATGTTTTAACATCAAGATGAACATAAAGGGAGCGACAAAAAATCAGAAGAGGTGGAAATCAAAAAATCAGAGACAAGGGGATTGGTTTTGCCCGTCCTGTGCTTATTACAATTTCAAATGGAGGACTAGGTGTCGATGGTGTTTTCAGAGGAAGAAGAGTTCGTCACCCTCAGTTTATCGACCAGTAGCTGTGGCTTAGGACGAAAATCGACAGCTTGATTAGTGGTAGAGGCAGGGGGGATTGGTCTTGCCCGTCCTGCAATTATTCTAATTTTAAACGACGGAGTAAATGTCGTTGTTGCCACCTGGATCGAAAACAAAAACCTCCATATCCATCTCCCATCACATCAGGGGATGGAGGCCCGATAGCTCCGGAATCTGATCCATGGCTTGACTCCGGGGTAATCTCGTCCTCTTTGGTGGAGGATGGTTCTCTGTCAATCTCTATTTCTGGCAAAGAGGTAGAAACACGAAAGGATTCCTTAAAGGCATGTTTGGTGGGTAGAAGGAAAGACTTGGCTGGATCCCTTCAGGATCTATGGGAGTGGGCCAAAAAGTCTTGGAATTCTCCCTCCCTCGCTTGCCCGTGCTTACTTTCCAATGACGAGATCCTTTTTGTTTTTTATTCCGAAGAGGTGGCCTCCAGGATTTTAGATTTGGGAATCGGAAATTGGGGAGTATCCCTATCTTCCCTCTCCCACTGGTCCCCAGATTACATTCAGGACTCTGAGACTCTTTGGGTAAACTTTTATGGTATCCCATTACATGTGTGGGCCTCCTCGACGATTGAAGCTTTGGGAAATCTTTTTAGACAGGTGATGGAAGTTAAAATGGACGGACTCCATAATCAATGTATGTGTTTTCTATCAGCCAAAATCTATGCCCCTCGCTGGAAATTTTCTCCCTTTGTAAAGCTATGGATCTCCAATCAGTGTTATATAGTTGGAATCTCCGTCCAGGGATCTAGAGGCCCCCAATTGGACCCAGGAGAAGGTCAGAGAGATTTTTCGTTGGTTGCCCCACCGGGAAACACGACGTCGGTGCGCCCCCTGGAGATTTAGGCAAGGCGGCCAGCTGGCATTCTGAAACTCCCTCATCAGGATTCAAAATTCAAATTTCCAAAGGTCAGATTTGGAAATTTGCAAGGTTCGCTTCCCAAGCCTGGTCTGAAAGGACATCTGAGTTTCAATACAGGGTCGCGAGATCAGGGCCCTGTTTTAGCTCGGAATAATAGCTTTCTAGGTATGTCCAGGCTGAATCAGGATTCTGGAAATCACGATCAGTACTTAGAAGATGGTGGGCCCTCATACATGGCATGCCCGGTATAAGAGCAAGCTTCTTGGGTTGTCTTACTTCCTGACATTTGGACTTTTGGATGATTCTGGCATCTTCCGTTTGTGTAGCTGTAAAAAAGAAGTCCCAATTGGTGTTAAAATGTTCAAGGATATCTTCGAAGTATGAAAAATCCTGGTATGGGAAGTTAAAAAGTCTCTGTATTTTTTGGGTTTTGGCGGTTATCGTAATGTGCAACCCCTCAACGGCAGTGGGGTTAGCACATCGAGAAGCATGAAGGACACCAACTTTCTTAGGATAGGAGGATGTTTTACGTGTAGTAGGGATAATCTTAATACTCGAAGGAAGAAATAATGACCAAATTGGGAAGCGTCTATTCGGCGCAATTAATGCCGTTTCGTGATAGCGGGAGGTTTTCACAGAATTGGTTTATTGGCTTCCCCTTTGTATTAATCCTGAGGCGATATGTTCTTTTTTTGGGTGATTTTCTTCTCTGCTTCCTTTGGGTTTGGGCTTTTGGATTGAAATGGAAAGTCTGAGCGATTCGGTATCTTCTCCCCCTTGCTCTTCCTCGTCGCTTCGTAGCAAAAAGGGAAAGCTGCCAGTGGATTTGTTTGAGATGGAGACCTCCCTAAATGTTCTAAAAAGGATGGAATATTTGGAGGAAATAGCATCCAAACACTCGCCGACTCAATGAGAAGTTTCTAGGAAGCTCTCCAAACAACAGTGGAAGTTGTTAAAAGAAGAAGCTAATAGGACGCCGGAAGCGCTCTTTAGGTTGCATAAGCACCCTGTTTTCATCGAACTATTGGAGGAGGAACAGACCTTAAGACGCATTCTTTGGGAGGAGGATAAGAAAATGGGGATTCAGAAATTAGACGATATGATTTCTAGAAAGAGAGCATCAGAAGAGCAAACCCCGTCAGATGAGTTCTCAGTCCCGAGTCTTGATGAGGAGGTATTCACTTCTGAGGTGGTGGGTCTTATTCTGGATTTAAAGAAATCTTGAGTCTAGCTTGTCCCTTTGGGGTTTTTGTGTAAAGAGACGCCTTAGAGAATTTTTGAGATTGTTTTAGTGGGGCCCGACGGATAAGGAATAAGGATTATTTTGGGTTTGATGGTAGGCCTCACTTCTGTAAATTGCTAGGAGCTGTTGGTCCCCACATTTTTGGGTGAAGTTTGAAGTACTCCAGAGGGGAAAATCAATTGTATAAGTCCCATTATGGCTTGAGTGACCATGGTCGTTCGCCTAATGGGTTTTGGTAGTACTTTAGCAATCCAGTCATAGATTGCCTCGAGGGATGTCAGAAGTTCTTAATTGCGAAGTTCAGGAATTAGGGGAGTGGATGTAGGCAGTGGGATACTCAATATATAGCTGTCTGTTTTCTATTTATATGTTACCCTTTTACCTCCTTGGTTAGAAGTATACTTCTGGCCATCTTTATTGATGCTATGTAATACCTGACGGGACCTCTGGTCCCCAATGTATCATTCACAGTATCAATGAAATTTCTGTCATCTTTAAAAAAAAACAACTTCCTAAATTCAATGGAAATTCATGACAATCCTCATAGTCCAGAATGACATATTTGCAAAGTTTGGTTGGAAAAGGACCATGAGTTGGCCCTCTGGGTATCGCAAGTTGGCAGTTGTTCTCTCGTTGGTAAATCTGTTGTGGGACTGGAGATATACTTTTTTTTTTTGGCATTTGTTTTTTGTTTTGGATAACAACCGAACTTGTTAATTAGTCCAAAATTATACAAGGAGCCAATTAAGGTGATCAAACAACAACAAATAATCAGGACAATATTGGAAAAGCTCAAGATGTGTCTCCTCCACTCGAATCTCTGATAATAACACCTATTTCTGCACACCCTGGATTTCCTTTACTTGTGCCATCAAATTTCATCTTTATGCATTGACACTTGAACTCCTTTAAAGCAGTTTGTCAATTCAGCCCATTCCACCACTCTCCGCATGACCTTTTTTATCTAAAGGATTGGGTTCAAGGTACCACCGGGCCCTCTTGCTTATATCTCAGCTTGCCAGTACGTTCTTGTCGACAACCAATCTAAACAGTGTGAAATATAATTTGGGAGGAGATACACCACACCCCATCTATCGTCCTAAAAATTCATCTTGTAACCACATCCGACCCTGACTCTGACTCACTTATAGAAGTCTTCGTCATTACTGTCCATACTTCTCCACGTGCTTGAATCCTGTTCCCTGGCTAGTCTTATTGGGCTTCAACATATTGTTCACTCCTTGTACTTCTTTACGATAGTTTCTCCCTTTTGAAGGGGGGTGTTTGGTGGCCGAAATCACGGCAAACTGTCAAAAAGAAAGGATGGCTAAGGAAGCAAAGGAGCCCAAATTGCTACAGCAGGGAGGAAATTGTTCATGAGTAACTGTTGCTCTTATGGAGCAATGTCAGGAATAAAGATGCACTGGCGGATAACATGGCGAATGTCTCTGCCAATAAAGCAGCTGGAAATTCTTCTACTGTCCGTAAAGAGAATGTCATGAGCCCGGAATCAGCAAAGGATGCAACTCCAGTTATGATACGTATAGGTTATGGTGTATAGGAGCAAGTTGCAAGGAAGTTATTGTAGGGATTTGCATTTAGGTTTGTGGGTATGTGTTTTAGAGTTATGGGTGGTAGTTATTGCCTATGTGTGATGTAATTGGGTTAGTGGATAGGGATGTGGTAACTACTTTATTTTGTATTTAAGCAGAGTATTTTAATGAAATTAGGAGTGAAGAAGAAATTTACAGCACAAAGGAAACTTTGTTCTAGGAGAGTCATGATTCCTCTCAATTTGAGCCATTAGGAGGTCCGGTTGCCTCGAATCAACCTCTCTCCCCCCTTTTTCTATATTTCCTTTTTTTTATTTGTGTTACGGCCGATTAGGCACGTAACAAGTGGTATCAGAGCCGTCGATCCTGCGCCATGGATGCGTCTTCAGAGTTTTGGGAATCCATTTGTGAAGATCTGTAGGAGATTAAAACACTTGTTTTGAAAATGATAGAAGGACAACGGAAATTTGTAGAAGGCTTGAACAAAATCAGCGTAAGGGTTGAAGAAATCCGCAAAGAAGAAGGGAAGTTGAATCTTGAGAAGGTTGATCTTGTGGTGGAGAAAAATGCAAGCATTGATGCCAATGAAGATGATTTAGTTGAACACCATGTCAAGGATCATCTTCATTTCGTCGAGCCATTTGATCATCCCATCGCTTTTGAAAAAATGTATTTTTTCTACCTTTGATCACAACAGATTTTGAAAGTGGAGTTCCAAAGATCTCGACCTTTATTTTCAAAGATGGAAGTCCAATGTTAATCGCATTGCTCAAGCAAATCATGTCGACTACGATTTGGGATCCCGGCGTATTAATGTATTTTATTTAATAATTCGACCTTGAGGACAAGACCGTTTGTAAGGGGGAAGGAATGATACGTATATGTTATGGTGTATAGGAGCATGTTGCAAGGTAGTTATTGTAGGGATTTGCATTTAGGTTTGTGGGTGTGTGTTTTAGAGTTGTGGGTCGTAGTTATTGCCTATGTGTGATGTAATTGGGTTAGTGGGTAGGGATGTGGCAACTACTTTTGTTTTTGTATTTAAGTAGAGTATTTTAATGAAATTAGGAGTGAAGAAGAAATTTACAGCACTAAGGAAACTTTGTTCTAGGAGAGTCATGGTTCCTCTCAATTTGAGCAATTAGGAGGTCTGGTTGCCTCGAATCAACCTCTCTCCCGTCTTTTCTATCTTTCCTTTTGTTTATTTGCATTACGGCCGATTAGGCACGTAACAAGTTACTTATGCATCTCCTTCCGTCCACAAATTGTAAGATAAGGTGCTAGAAGATGCATGTCAGAAGACCTTGGCTCAAACAGCTACTGCGGATTTCAACAATACAGAACCTAGGAACTCGCATGACGAGGATTCCCTGGAAATTGATCTTTGAGAAAACATTAAGGTTTGCCTGGATCGCACCAAAGAAGAGGCATCGTCAGAAAGTACCAATCAGAAGGACGAATTTGAAGCTTTTACGGAGATGAGGCAAGATCTAGGGATCCTTTTTTGAAGAAAACATCGAAGATACTTGGGAGATGGCAGACGAGATTGAGGTTAGGGAAGGCAGGAACAAAGGCTCCGTCTGCATAAGGGCAAAGGGGCTGAGGGAGCTGTAGCGTTTACCCTGAGGCTTTCGAAAAAAGGGGTAAAAGGGTATACAATGGTTACAAATGAAGATGATCATTTGGAATATTATAGGATTGGGTACGGAGAGGAAGAGGCAGAAAGCCAAGGACCTAATGCAGCCCTAGAAAACCTGATGTAATAGTGTTTATTGAGTCAAAAGTTTCGGGGGTTTTGGAACGATGTATTAATGAAATATGGGGCAAAGGTAATAGACGGTGGAACGAAGGATGCAAGGGGATCCACAGTAATAGACGGTGGGGCGAAGGATGCAAGGGGATCCACATGAGGTATCATTGTGATTTGGAAAGAGAACTTATTTGAAGTGGTGGATCACAACATCAAAGAGTACACTATCACAACATCAAAGAGTACACTATCTCCATTTGCTTCAAAACCTTAGCTACTAATGCCCAGTGGATGTTGACGGTGGTATACAGTCCATCAAGAGCATGGGAAAGAAAGATTTTATGGGCCGAATTGAAAGGGATCAGGGACCAATGGCAGGGGCCATGGATTCTAGGAGGTGATTTCAATAAAGTGTGATTTCCACAGGAGAAAAATCGAAGGGCTTCCATTGCCACAAGCATGAGAAACCTCTCCAATCTCATACTTGACTGTTAGATGGTGGATCTGTCACTCAAGGGGAATAGATTCACGTGGACCAACAATTATGAAAATCATAATCTCTAATGAATGGGAGGAGATGTTTCAAAATATTTGCCAGCGTGCTTTGCCAAAGCCGACCTCCGATCACAACCCGTTGTTAATTGAACTATCAAACTTCTCAGGGGGCTCGCGTCCGTTTAGGATGGACAAGGCACTCTGCGAGGAGGGGAAATTTAATTCCAAAATTCACGATTGGTGGAATGGGGAGCCGATCGAGGGGTGGAAGGGTTTCATTCTCTTTAAAAAACTGCAAGCCTTAAAATCGAAGATAAAAGATTGGGCCAGGGAAGACAAGAACATCAAGTTGTGTTGGAAGGAAGAGATTCTGCAGAAGCTGGGGCAGATGGAAAACCAAGAGGCGATAAACAACCTTGGAGAGGGTGACCGCCAACTTAGCGTGGAAATGCAAGCCGAATACGATGAGCTCATTTGAAGGGAGGAGATCAGTTGAAGACAAAAATCTCGCCTAACCTGGCTCAAAGAAGGTGACAAAAATACTAGATTCTTTCATCAAATGGCAAGCTCTAGGCGTAGAATTAATGCTATAAATTGCCTCTCGGTGGAAGGAACGCTGGTGGAGGATAAATTTGTTATTCGAGACCAACGAAGTAGGATTCTCTACTCAGAATGGGGAATCTCGATTCCCCGAAAATAGATTCGGAAACGGGAATCTTCTCAATTCCCTTTTTTTTGGAATCCCGTTTCGAAAACGTGGGAAACGCATATCCCACTCTATGGGAAGCACATTTTCTCTCTACCCTCCTTGTCTCTTGCTAGTCCTCTTCTCTTCCTCTTAGTATTTACATGTAAAGTCATTTAAGTACTTAAGATTTACATGTAAATAAGAAATAAGGGAATAACCCCCATTTGAATCTATTAAAAATAGTTTCAAAATCCAAATCTAAAATGATAAAAAGTCAACTTTCCAGTTCTAGTACAACATTCGAAAAAAAAACGATGGGGTATTTTTTCAGTTTTAAAAATTTATAAATTCTATCATGTCCAAACATTATTAAATCTCAACAGTCCGGTAAAATAAATCTCATAATTTAGTTTCTAAAAGGCACTGGTCAACAGACTGGTCAACACAGGCATTTCAGCTTTTCAGCTGATAGTTGATAGTGATTTTCCTTTAAGTAAATGTTGTATTTGTATCTTTTAATAAAAAATATTTTTTAAAAATATTTGGTTCATATAATTTTTTCTTATATTTTTTTAGTAGTTATTTATTTATTTTTTATTTTTAAAAAATATTTAACTATTAAAAAAAAATCTCCGACCCTTCCCGCTTCCCACTCTGGCAACCTTGTTCGAGACCATATCATGAACTTTTATAGGAACTTCTATACAGCTGAGAGAAAATGGCGGCCTAAACTCGAAGGTATCCAGTTTAACAGAATATCGGCAGATCGTATGGAGTGGTTGGAACGTCACTTCTCATTGGAAGAAATCGAGGAAGCTCTAAAATCTCTAAAAGAAGAAAAGGCACTGGGCCCGGATGGATTTCCGATGTCGTTCTACTACCAACACTAGGAGACTTTCAAAGACGAGATCGTCTCTTTCTTCCTTGAATTCCACGAAAGAGGTGTCCTTAATAAAGATGTCAATTCCACCTTCATTACTCTTATACCAAAAAAGGAAGGTGCGATCGAGGTTAGAGATTTCAAGCCCATCAGCCTTGTCCATGGGATGTACAAACTTCTGGCCAAAGTGCTTGCGGAAAGAATAAAAACTGTAATGGGAAAGGTGATTTCAAAGTTTCAGGGTGCCTTCGTGAACAACAGACAAATTCTAGATGGGGTCCTCATTGCAAACGAGATACTGGACACTCTATGGTGAGATGGAGCGAGCGGGATCATAGTAAAGATGGATCTAGAGAAGGCGTATGACCATGTCAGCTGGGAAGTATTGGATTATATACCGGATAGGATGGGATTCGGCTCAAAGTGGCAATGGTGGATCAAGGCATGTACATCTTCAGCCTTTTTTTCCATTCTTATCAACGGATCCCCGGAAGGATTCTTCGGGGCGTCTCGAGGGCTTCGTCGGGGAGGGGGGGGGGGGGGGGGCTTATCTATTCTTGGTTGTCGCTGAAGCTCTAAGCAAAATGTTTACTAGGGCTGAGGAGAAGGGCTACATCTTCGGACTTAAGGTCTTAGCAAATTCAAGCCCGGTAACCCACATTTAGTTCGCTGATGACACACTGGTATTTTTAAAAGCCAATGCTTCTCAGGTATTCAACTTTTTAAAAGCCCCCCCCCCCCCCCCGCCACACACACCCACCCCACCACCACAATCTATTACTCCTAACCGATGGCCCCACATCTGCCTCTTTTCCTTCATCTCCCCTTGTTTCCTTTCTATCTCATTCTAAGGTCACAATATTGAGTTCTCTTTCCTTCCCCATTCTTTCTTATATTTCTCCCTTCTCTTCCCACTATCTCTCCTTGATCATGTTGAAAGCAGCCCCTTTTTTCTCTAACTTTCTCTCACTCCTCTCTTGGATATGACCCGCAGCAAGACAGCCAAGGGACGAGGCTCGGCATGCCACTGCCAGGTATGGTTACTATCTAGTCTAATTTTCTCATCTTAATCCCATATTTCCCTTCTCTTTGATCCCTTTTCTCCTTTCTATTCTTATCCCCCATGTAATCCTCTTTTTTTTACACCCCTTTACCTATTCATTACATATCCACTACCCTTATTACATCATTCCATGATCCCATTACTTATTGCCGTTATTAGCCTCCATTAGGTATTGTTTGAGCCATAGGTAGATTTAATTTATAGATCTAATATTTGTGAAACATTTGCCTTAGATCTAATTTAATTGCACCAATTAGTTATCTCATTTTATCCCCAACTAGTTTGGGACAAGGCTTAGTTGAGTTTGAGTTGAATTTTTTTTTTGAAATTACTTGGGCTGATTTAATTTTTATTGGATGAATGAATTTTAAGGCTTTGAATTTCCATGAAAACTCTAGCTGAAATCGATTATCAGGTTATTTATTATTTGTCTTGGGACTGTATGTTGCTGCCCGTATTGAACCAGTTCCTATATTCTTACTTATATTCTTACTCCCGGGTTCCCAGAATTGACTTGTGAACCTTGGGTTTGCACCAAGTTTTCTTATTTTTCTTTTTCGAACCTTTTTTGTGGTTTCAGGGTTTCTTCTCGTTCTTGTTTCCTAATGGTGACAATCTTTATGCATTCATTATCATATATGTTGCCTTGTACATCCGTACATCTACAACTATGCATTTTATACTTACTGAACTGACAGAATTAAGAGCACAAAGTATGCCCGTGGATATTGGCGAGTATGTTATTTGATGTGTGACATTCCGATTTTTCATTGTAACAACCGCTTGAAAACACCATGTGACTTGTCTAAGTTCCAACTTCATTTGAAAGGTTTCCAAGTTTGAAATTCCTAATATAGTAATGAAAGTCGTAATATGTTGCATTCTCGTAGGGTTTTTAGTCTTTGGTGGCACTCCCAGATTCTTTTTCCATGCTTCTGCCTTTACTTTTCAATTAGTCTGCATATCTTAATTACTGTGAAACAAGTCAAACAACCAATTACTCCAAAAATTTAAGCTGATGGATACAGTGCATTATTAAATATTTTATACTTTAACACTCCCCCTCACGTGTGCCCCTCTTTTTAGGGTTGGCCTACACGTGGCACATGTGAACCCTCTTTTGGGTTGGCCTTTTCATGTGGATTTTTAATATCAAGGAGTTTTGAACTCGGGACCTTTGCTTTGATACCATGTGAAACAACCAATTACTCCAAAAGCTTAAGCCGATGGAGATGGCACGTTATGTAATCTTTTATACTTTAACAAGGGAAATGATAAATGCGCCCCTTTTTTTTCAAAAATAAAATAAAATGCGCCCCTTTTTATAACTTGGGACACCCAACCCAGCTACAGTGTACCTATGACTGCAAAGGGACTGATGCACTTTACAGCTGGGTGTCCCAAGTGATGAGAAGGGGTGCATTTGTCATTTCCCTTTAACAATTACAAGTACTCCTCTTGATTGCTTACATTCCTATGGTATTTTATTCAGCATGAAACAGGCTTATGCAAAAATCTCCTTCAAGAGTATGCCCAGAAGATGAATTATGCAATTCCTGCATACATATGCAACAGGCAGGCAAAGCCAGGCAAAATGCCATTCTCTTGTACTGTCGAGATTGGGGGGATTCAGTATATTGGAGCTGCGGCAAAAACAAAAAAAGAAGCAGAAATCAAAGCGGCACGGACAGCTCTTTTGGCAATTCAGTCAAATACCTGTATGTAATGAATGCATCGAGTTTTACTCTATTTGTCTATGTCACAAACATCTCCGATATTTTCAAAATATAGCGATTTTATCGCGATATTTTAAGAAAATGACAAAATCTCGAAATAATCCCGAGAAGTAAAAAAATATAGCGATATTGTCATCAAACGCGATAATATCATGAATTTTTTATGATATTTTCACGATTTTTATTTTATTTTTTTTCTTAATTTATATATTTTAAATAATTTTATTTTATCACTTTTCCAATATAAGCCTGAAAAAATAAAAAAAGATTAATATATCCTGAGAATTTCCCTTGCCGTGAAATTCCCGAGAGATTTGAGACAGCTTTTTTATTATTATTATTTTATTTTTTTTGAAAATTCTGTGACATAGCTATTTGTAAAATGCTGCTTAACATGTGTGCTTTTTCTGACAGGTGGATCTGAAGTGAATCCGGACGGTGGCCCTAAGCTCACTGTTCTCCCATGCAAAAAAAGAGGGAGGGAGTCAGAGACCCTCAGCGAAACAGCGAAAACTCTCAAACCAAAGAAGGCTAATTTAAAAAAGAAATGGACTAGAAGGAGATTCCCTCGAAATAAGGGTGACCGGTTAAAAATAAGCCAAAATGAACAAGAAAATGCTAACAAGGAAAAGCCCTCTGGAACCCAAGTTGGAGATTCAGGAATGTCCGAGGCAAACATGGATTCTCAAGAAAATGATTACAAGGATAACCAAAAAGAGCAAGAAAATGATTACAAGGAAAACCCCGCCCGAGTTAAAGTGGAAGAGTCTGGGATATCTGAGGCAAACATGGATTCTCAAGATGGACATTATGTGGGTTCAAAATTCAACCCGAATGAGCAAGGAACTGCTAATGTGGATTGTATTGTCAATGAGGAAGGAACTGCCAATGTGGATTATATTCCTGGAATCAATGAGCAAGGAACTGCTAATGTTGATTATATTCCTGGAGTCAACGTCGAAGATTTGAGAATGTTGGCTATGGAGACAAATAAGGATTCTCAAGATGGGAAACTTGAGTTCTCAAGCTTTGACCAAAATGGGTCAGGAATTTGTAATGTGGGATATACATCAATTGTCCAAAATGAAGATTCCATCCTTGTCACGGAGGCAAATAATGTTTCTCAAGATGTACGGGCCGCTATCATAGCAACTGATTTTAACTTGGGAGCAACAGAGACTCATAATGTTGAGAGTAAGGCTCCAGTCATAAATCATGGTTTGATTGTTCTAGAAAGCGGCGACAGTAATTTAAATTCCAATCAACTTGACGAGAGAACTCGGAAGGAAGAATTCGAATTCAAACATGAGGGAGGAGGGTGGGCTCAAGCCTCTCTAGATGGTTATGAACCTGTGGAGTTTGGGTGCATAAAACAAGAGGGAGAACAGGCTGAGGTCTCTGAAAATGGGTATCGTTCAGTGGAGTTTGGATACATCAAACAAGAGGAAGGGAAGGCCCAGGTCTCTCAAGATGGGTATGAACCAGCAACATTTGGGAATGTCAAACCAGTCCTATAAGGGAACCCTAGGCAGTTAGTTTGTGCCCCTGGATATGATATATGATTGGATTTGGACATACGGTAGCTACTGGTAACTGCTGCGTAGTTGCTTTCATGTGAGGCTTTCTTATCCAACTACAGGGCAGGTACTAATTTGTTTAGGACAATTTCGTTATGGCATCAGCATTTATCTAAGGTTATTAAATATGTCGTTCTGCTCTATGGTTTTGAGTGCATTGGCACGGCCAGAGTGAGAACCAAGCGCCCGACAACAATATATGGATTTCGCCTGTTGAGCACTTTATATATTTGTCATAGGGATTTCTATTTTTATTTATTAATGAACGGTAGGGGTCCGCCTAACCCCATCTTATTTACCAAAAGAAATAGATGATGAGGATTTTTATTCATGATAACCATTATGGTTCGCTTCTTTTCTCCCAATACTATGGATTAAATTTCAGTTTTTTACAGGGTTATACAATGGAAGATTTGATTTTTGAGTAATTGGGTTTAACAGACAGCTTACAGACTGATGGTTTAACAGCGATAGATAAACAAAATATGTGTTTGAACTTAGTAAGGGGTTATGTGCGTATTTACTGTTAATAACACCATCAACATCAACACTTCCAATCTGGTTATTCTGATGCTCTTTCTTTATAACAATGAACAAGTTGAAGAAAACCCATGATGAGTATATAGAATCTTAGTAGGCCAAGCAACTCTATTGTTTTTCTCATTGTGATTGTCCCTTTGGTGATTGGAGACATTGCCTCTCTGTGTATGCCTTATCTGGGATGAAATGTTTCTTTAATGGCTACACATCTCTCAGACACCCACAAGGCCAATGCTCAAATCCTATCTGAAAATACTATGACTTGCACCAGTATGTTGTTTATCCTCATAACTAGTCTAGTGGTGGAATCAGGTCTGTCCAGCCCTTGGACTTATCAGTAGCACCCTAACTTCAACATGTGTCGGCACCTTCGCCAACCGATCTTATCTGATGTCGACTAGAACCTCCTTTTGGTGGGTCATTAAACAATAGAGACTATTTGTGTTCTAGCCTAGTTTATGACTACGTGTCGTGTCATTTAATTATTAGGAGTCACTCATAATGTGGGCATGTAAACTCGTTTTTGCACCATGTCAAGTGTGACATTCTGTTTTATTATTTAATAGTGTTTGTCTCTTTGACTATTAATTCTTATTTTATTATAACTCTTCTTTAAACTATTCTTTAACTAATATTTGTTGTGATCTCCCGTCCCTTTTTATTCAAATATTATATTCATTGTATCCTATTGGTCTCTCTTTCTCGTATTAGAGTTTGAAGCCAATTAGATTAGATTGTGTTGTAATTTTATTGTCTCGTGCTTGTTTGTTCATCCTCATAGAGTGGGGCCACCATCTCCAAATTCATTCATAGGCTTTGGCCTACCATTTTACATCATGTTTTGATAGGGCGGATCCAGCCAACTCAGCTCAAACCCATGTATCATGTTTGATGGGGTGGGGCCAATCCCACCAGCTCTTCCCAAGCCCATGCATTGGGGTGGGGCCAACCAGTTTACACCTCATGTTTTGATAGCGTAGGGCCCGATATTTAATGCTAGTAAATGGTATAATGGGGTTGCAAAGTTGCAATGGAATGCAGGGATGTCTTTCTAGAATAATTGGGGCAAAGGGGGTAATAATTTTATAATCTAATGATGAGGGCATTTTGGGAATAAATGGATAAATAGGACTATAAATTTGGAGTCACATGGTGGATGAGTGACATTTTATACGGTAAGTGTATTAGAGAGTTGATATTGCTACCCACTTGTTTTGGCCCCTTTGCACCCATCTCATTGTTTATACGGTGTGTGGCCGTATAGTCCAGCATTTTTTTTCAAGAAGTACTGTACGGCCCACTCCATAGGATGATCCAAACCGTACATTTGTTGGGCCACAACATAAATTCGTTATGCACCCCAAATCATTTCCATAAGATGATCTAACCATAGATCAATAGAGGTTTCAATAATGTGTCGTCCCTCGATAGATAGGATAGCATAAATTCGTAATGCAACCCAAATCATTTCCATAGGATGATCTAACCATCGGTCTATAGCGGTTTCCATAATGTATAGTCCATCTATAGATTGGATAAATGGACGGTTTGGATCATCCTATGGAGTGGGTTGTGCTGTACTTTTTGAAAAATGCTTGATTATAGGACCACACATGACACACCATATAGAAACTCGGGTGAAACCATCTCTTTTTTAGCTCCTTCTGTGTTTGTGTAAAGAGACATCGTCTAACAATTGTTAGAATCATAGCTCTAGAACGTCACTCGAGAGTCAGAGCCTAGAAAGGGAAAAGGGAAAAAAGGAAAGTGTAAGGCTTGTTTCTCTCTTTCGTCTGAATCGGATAAGATGAATTGGAATGGGCTTCTTGTCAGATCAAGTAATAGTGGGTTGGACTCCGTGGGCTCGGGTTGGGTTGGGTCAGGTTCAGCCTAACCGGAGGTAGCATTCCCTCAACCTAACCTGACTCAACTTGAGCCTTGGGTTGAGGAGGGTCAAGCCTAACCCAATCAGCCACTAAATCTCTCAACAAAAATCCAAATTTTTTTTTCTTAACAAATCGGGTTGGATTGAGTCGGGTTGGCCCGGGGCAAAAAAAACATAACCCTAAGATTTTGAAAATCTTGATAAAATTAGGAAACAAGGTCCGGTTGGGTTGAGCTGCGCAAGACCTCAATCCTAATCCAAACCGAAATTAAATTGGATTGGCTTTTCCAAACCCTAACCCAACCTGACTCAAGGAAATGTCAACCCAACCCAAGCTGGAATCGGATCGAGCATGTCTCGGTTTGAGCTCGGTCCAGATGTTACACACACCTCTACTAACCATTTAATAAAAAAAAATGAATGTTCGTAATTATTTATTTAAGGAAAATACCATCCAACTTCATCCTCCAAAAAAGTCATTAACTATGTCCCTCTTTTGGTACATCAAAGATTTAGTGGCGTATAATTTTATGTAAAAATGACTTTGAAGTATTTGTAAATAATGGTTAGGGTATAACTTTAGAAATTATATGGTTAGTGACTTTCAAAGACATCTTAAATTCTTAATCTCCTGTTGGTAAATTAGATTAAAGTAAAATAACCTTATTTGCAAATAAAGATCAATTTGGTGACATCCAAAATGCCCAATATTTATTAAACTACCACATAATTATTTGCAAATAAATTGTACTTAATGTCAAAACCATTTTTTTTAAGAGATAAACCATTGGTCCCGCATGGAGACATGTATGTGTAACCTAGATCGTTGATCTATTGTTGCATATCATCTGTATCCACGCCGAACGGTTATCATGTGTAAGATTTTTGGTTTTTTTTTTAAAAAAAATCAGTAAGATTAATTATTACAAAATTGAACAATTTAGCTTTCCTTGGCAAAACTCTAAACAAAGCTAAAATGAAAACCCGAAAATTGTTTCTTATACTTTAGCAATTTTAATTTTTTTTAACTATTATTTTTTCCTCTTGTCGTAGCATCTTTTCCAAAACGAAAACCCGAAACGGCAAAATGGCGAAACGTTCGGTTCCACTGACCAAAACAAAACTAACCAAAACAAAACGACGAACTAAGCAGAATATACAACTAAACAATAACCATTTATTTGCGTATAATCTTACATGCAAATGATTCTAAAATTAAATATAATTATTTGAAAATAATGATTATAGTAGTTATAGAAATAATATAGTTAAGGGCTTCAAAAGAGATCTTAATGTCCCCCAATTCACAACTAAGATTAAGTTAAAATAATCTTATTTGCAAATAAAAACCAATTTCGCTAGTATACAAGGAGGCCCAAGAAGCCCTTAATCTTCTGTTCTAATTTGAGTAAAAACTATGATTTTATACTACTCTCTCTCTCTCTCTCTCTCTCTCTCTCTCTCTCTCTCTCTTAATTGAAGTAATATTTCAGTAATTTGTTCTTTGTCCTAAACTTGCAGAAATGTTGATTGGAAAGGGTGGCCATGCAGAAGTTTACAAAGGGTGTTTGCCAAATGGGCAACTTGTGGCAATGAAGAGGCTAACAAAGAGACACAAGGAAGAGGAGGAGAGAGTTGGAGACTTTGTCTGAGCTTGGAATAATTGCTCACATTAATCATCCAAATGCAGCTCGTTTACTTGGTTTTGGTATGGAAGGAGGATTGTTCTTAGTTCTCCAGTTCTCCCCACATGGAAGTCTAGCTTCTATTCTCCATGGTAATTCTAGTTTAGATCCTTTTTTTTAAAAAAAAAAAAAACTAAGGTTTATTGATGCTATGTGTAGACTATACACTGAAGCTTGGTATATAACCATACTGCCAACAATATGGCCTACACTGCCTGATTCAAAAATGTTCTTAAATCTCCAATCGATAGCTTTCTTGGGTCTCCTAAAATTCCCATTGATTGGATATTGGGATCACTCTGGTTTCATTTGAGAGGTGGACCCCTAAATGGAAAGTGAGAATTGAATGAATAGGCATGTTGTTGTATACACCAAGTTTCAGTCTATCTATACCGCTATACATAAAAGTGGGACAGGTTATTTAAAACCTTATAAATGTAGATTTCTCCATAGCTATTTAATACTTAATAAATTTAAATTTCTTGAAAGATGAAACTACAACTATTTTTAATTATTCGGTAATTTAAATTAGTATTTAATTAAAATTTATTTAAATCGATTCTAAATCCTTAGACCAGATCTGCAATGTTCATGTGTTTCAAAAAAATAAAATAAAATTGATGGTTTTTACTTGTTAATAGTATAACTGCACTGATTCACCTAGAATTTAACTACAGGAAAATACTGTAATTAAGATGATGCTAACTTTAGAAAGTTCTATTAATGAAAAATTATATAACATGAAGTCTGATACCTAGGCTTCTGATGGCATATAATGCTAATATATCTATATAACTATTAAATACTTATGATTATAAATCTATCATATACTTATCTATATGTACACTACATACTAGAGCTGTTCATCAAGGGGATATCAAGCTGAGGTTTATTTTATCCTTGGATAGATTTGCTATCTTCTTTTTGTAGACCTTCATTAAAATATTAACACAGAACATCAAAACTCTTTGATATTCAATGGCAGAAAACTCCATCGATCGAATGGTTTTGATCATCCGATCAAGATGATCTTTCAGCAACGGACAATTCAAGTTGGGGCCCACTAGACGTATTGTCCAAATTGATGATTAGATTGCTGATTGGGCATTGCACCATCTCTATATCTCTTAGAAATGAAGTTGAATTTCAGTTTTTCAGGTTCAAAAGAGCTTCTTGAATGGGGTGTCTGATTTAAAGTGGCAGAAGGGCTGCTATATCTCCATGAGGGCTGCCACAGACGTATAATTCACAGAGATATCAAGGCCTCTAACATCGCAAGATTATGAACCTCAGGTATTATTTCATCCATAAAGCTTTTTTAACAAGGGAATTGCTAGCGTCCATCGCAAAAGACACGTCGCACGTTAGACCAGCCACCTTGTGAATGGAGACAAAAGCTGTTGTCCTCATTCACGAGGTGGCCAGTCTGACACGCAACAGACCAGTCGTGAAATGCCTTGTGTGATGGACCCTAGACTAACGAGACTGGTCCACTAGTAAATAACATTGTCATCCTTATATTGAAGACGAAGAAGGGATAGACCACCTTAGTAAACAAGGGGGCAATTAGGAGTTAAAGCGGGTCAAATAAAAAAATGGTACCGATATTGGATCTAGGATTCTTGTGAGTGGGTCCGTATGTAGGGACCGATGGACTACCGTATTCAACCCGGAACTAGTGGAAAAGACCTTGCCGATATTTTATTTTAAGGAACGGATAGACTACCTTAATATTGGAAGGGTCGGTCAAGAGTTATAACGGGGTAATTAGAAAATGTTGCTATTTTGGATCTAGGGTTTCCATTAGTGGGGCCATTTGAAGGAAAAAATAGTAGAACGGCAATATTAAATTGCATGCCGTTTTTTTGAAGGAATGTCATGCATTTAAATAACGGCAACGTATAACGACAATGTTGCCCATTTGCTCCCGAGTGAAACATTAGGAGAACAGCAACGCTATTTAACATATCGGCAGCGTCTTTTCCACTATTTTTTCTTAATCGATCCGCCAGCATGTCGGCAATGTTTCCATTCTACTATGCTGAATAACGGCAACGTTCTACTTTAAAACTAAAAATGTTAAAATGCATGATGTTCCTTCAATCTACTGCCGTCTCATATAATAATGGGGGACACGATATGTATTAAATGCAAGTGGATTTTTCCAATAAGAAATATTAAAATATTGAAAAAGGGAAGCTGCAAAGAGAATCATGGAGGTGTACTCTATCTGGACTTGATGGTGCTAGAAAAGAAGGTTCCTTTTCCTCCACTTTTTGAAGAACCGTGTGTGTTTTGCTGATAAAAGCAAGACTGCCCTCATGTAGATAGTTGCAATAAAAATCCGCATGCTGTGTTTTTCTCTGTGTGGCTGCTCTCTGATGCAAAGACCTCCCGAGAAATGCCTTTTGCGATGGACCTAGCTAGCAAATCCCTATGAAGATATCTGGAATATGTTTTCAAACTCTCTAAATTTTTTGGATTATGTCTTTTATAAAAAAAAAAATACAAAATAACACGGAATTTTGAATTTTATAGATTCTGTTTGTTGTCCTAATTTTGTACATAAATTTTATGTAAAAAATGGAAGGGCCTGTAGTACTTATAGGTAGGTTGTTGCCCTCTCTCACTGATGGGGTCCAAAATCTGCAACCACTCGGCTGTAGACACGTGGCCCTCACAGGGACCACTGCAAAGCCAACACCAGTCCCTGCTAGGTATGACGCCTGGACCAATCGGGGACTTCCACCTGTCCCTCTTAGGGATGACACCTGGTCCACACAGGGGCTACCACCTGTCTTGGTAGGTGGCTCAGGATCACTATAAATAGCCTTCACCTGCTCAAAGGTGGGGGTGAACAAAAATCACCACTCAAGGCACTTAACTGGTCCTCTGCTGTTCGGACTTATGACCCCTGCTCATACTGACTTGAGTGTCGAAGGGTCCGTCCGGAGCAACCGCCCCGGTTCGGCCTTTTGACCTTATGTGTCTTGTGCAGGACAGGAAAGCGCCTTGCTCGCCAGCTGTGGCGTGCCAGATCAGCCCTTCCGGCCCTACCATAACCTGTTACCAATTTTAGACCTAACAGATTTGGCGCCATCCGTGGGACCCCGCAACAAAAAGCTGTTCGAAATCTCACTCAGACAAAAATGGTAGGACGGATTGGCGCAGAGAGCACACGCCCCCGGACCGGAATCAGACTCGTCATTTCACAAGACGAGACAACAGCCTCCGGGACAGGCATGTGCGTCTTGAGTCTAAGTGTTTGCAGTGCTTGCAGACTTAGACCTCAGCAGCGGTGCAGAGGTTCACTCCGGCCGGTCCACAATGGTTTGGAGGTCAGTTCCAGCCAAGGGTCCCCCGAGTGTAGAACCTGTTTGCAGCGCAGACTCAGCAGCGGTGCAGAGGTTCACTCCGGCCGGTCCGCAATGGCTTGGAGGTCAGTTCCAGCCAAGGGCCCCCCAAGTGTAGAACCTGTTTGCAGCGCAGACTCAGCAGCGGTGCAGAGGTTCACTCCGGCCGGTCCACAATGGTTTGGAGGTCAGTTCCAGCCAAGGGCCCCCCGAGTGTAGAACCTGTTTCCAGCGCAGACTCAGCAGCGGTGCAGAGGTTCACTCCGGCCGGTCCGCAATGGCTTGGAGGTCAGTTCTAGCCAAGGGCCCCCCGAGTGTAGAACCTGTTTGCAGCGCAGACTCAGCAGCGGTGCAGAGGTTCACTCCGGCCGGTCCGCAATGGCTTAGAGATCAGTTCCAACCAAGGACCCGCCCCAGTGGAAACCCACCTTGAAGATTCTAAGTGTTTGCAGACTTAGCTCTCAGTCTAAGTGTTTGCAGACTTAGACCTCTTCAGCTCAGCTCTAAGTGTTTGCAGTGTTTGCAGACTTAGACCTCTGCAGCTCAGCGGTGGTACACTCCGGCACGTCCGCAATGGCTTGGAGATCAGTTCCAACCAAGGACCCGCCCCAGTGGAAAACCACCTTGAAGATTCTAAGTGTTTCCAGACTTAGCTCTCAGTCTAAGTGTTTGCAGACTTAGACCTCCTCAGCTCAGCTCTAAGTGTTTGCAGACTTAGACCTCTGCAGCTCAGCGGTGGTACACTCCGGCACGTCCGCAATGGCTTGGAGATCAGTTCCAACCAAGGACCCGCCCCAATGGAAAACCACCTTGAGGATTCTAAATGTTTGCAGACTTAGCTCTCAGTCTAAGTGTTTGCAGACTTAGACCTCCTCAGCTTAGCTCTCAGTCTAAGTGTTTGCAGACTTAGACCTCTGCAGCTCAGCGGTGGTACACTCTGGCACGTTCGCAATGGCTTGGAGATCAGTTCCAACCAAGGACCCGCCCCAATAGAAAACCACCTTGAAGATTCTAAGTGTTTGCAGACTTAGCTCTCAGTCTAAGTGTTTGCAGACTTAGACCTCCTCAGCTCAGCTCTAAGTGTTTGCAGACTTAGACCTCCTCAGCTCAGCTCTAAGTGTTTGCAGTGTTTGCAGACTTAGACCTCTGTAGCTCAGCGGTGGTACACTCCGGCACGTCCGCAATGGCTTGGAGACCAGTTCCGGCATAGACTGAGAGCTAAGTCTGCAAACACTTAGAATCTTCAAGGTTGGGTTTCCACTGGGGCGGGTCCTTGGTTGGAACTGATCTCCACACCAAATTGGACGTGCCGGAGTGCACCACTGCCGCTCTCTAAGTCTGCAAACACTTAGGCTGAGAGCTAAGTCTGCAAATACTTAGAATCTTCAAGGTGGTTTTCCACTAGGGCAGGTCCACGGTTGGAACTGATCTCCACACCAAATTGGACGCGCCGGAGTGCACCACTACTGAGCTGCAGAGGTCTAAGTCTGCAAACACTGCAAACACTTAGAGCTGAGCTGAGGAGGTCTAAGTCTGCAAACACTTAGACTGAGAGCTAAGTCTGCAAACACTTAAAATCCTCAAGGTGGTTTTCCACTAGGGCGGGTCCTTGGTTGGAACTGATCTCCAAGCCATTGCGGACGTGCCGGAGTGTACCACCGCTGAGCTGCAGAGGTCTAAGTCTGCAAACACTGCAAACACTTAGAGCTGAGCTGAGGAGGTCTAAGTCTGCAAACACTTAGACTGAGAGCTAAGTCTGCAAACACTTAGAATCTTCAAGGTGGTTTTCCACTGGGGCGGGTCCTTGGTTGGAACTGATCTCCTGCTAGGTATGACGCCTGGACCAATCGGGGACTTCCACCTATCCCTCTTAGGGATGACACCTGGTCCACACAGGGGCTACCACCTGTCCTGGTAGGTGGCTCAGGATCACTATAAATAGCCTTCACCTGCTCAAAGGTGGGGGTGAACAAAAATCACCACTCAAGGCACTTAACTGGTCCTCTGCTGTTCGGACTTATGACCCCTGCTCATACTGGCTTGAGTGTCGAAGGGTCCGTCCGGAGCAACCGCCCCGGTTCGGCCTTCTGACCTTATGTGTCTTGTGCAGGACAGGAAAGCGCCTTGCTCGCCAGCTGTGGCGTGCGAGATCAGCCCTTCCGGCCCTACCATAACCTGTTACCAATTTTAGACCTAACACTCACCAATACAACCACCTAAGCACCAGCACCATAAATGGAAGGGCTTGTAGTAGATCCAATATTAGCAAGAACAGCATGAAGAGTTTCACGTTTAATGCGTAGTAGTCAAATTCTGCCTGTGGTCCTAAGAAATCTTGCTCAACTGATTAATGACACATAAGAAATCTTGCTCAACTGATTAATGCCAAGTGTGTCAATGGACCTCCATTTGAATCCAAACTCAAAACCGTTAGGATTTAGACACATTACTAGGATCCACGGTCACATTTTGGATCCCCGTCATAATATCTGAAAGGATTTCCTATAAGATCTAGACACTAATACGAACACGTGGGATGGTCTTAAATCAAATTTTTTTATACTATTTTATGAACAAAATACCTTCCAATTTTCTATAACTAAGTTTTATTTGAGGACTATTTTAGTAATAAGAAGAGAGGGCAAGCCTTGGCGCAACGGTAATGTTTCTCCAATGTGACATGGTGGACACTGCTTTGAGTTACGGAAACAGCCTCCTTGCAGAGCAGGGATAAGGCTGTGTAAATCTAGCCCTCCGCAGACCTACAATGGTGGGAGCCTCGAGCACTGGGCCACCTTTTTTAGTAATAACAAGCCTTAGGCATTTACGTATTTTGCCATTCACCCCTCTCAAGTCTCAGACTCTCTTTACGTCCTTTCCCAATCATTGACCCTATGTCCCTATACCATTGTGCCACTGGCTTGCCCTCATCATTGTTGCTCGCCCTTGCCCATTTGAACCATGTACAATGTAAGACCCACTAGGACACTTTGATGGACGGTCCCATGTGAAATTGATCGTGACCGAGACACGGGGAGTAGTATATGACAAACAACTGGATGTGAAAAACACATTGGATCCAATCCAATCGATAAGGGATTTGAATGGATCGTGTTTAGGAGTTAGGACATATGTGGATCCAATCCAAAGTGGATCTGTTAGCACCCGTAGTTAACTTGTGATAGTGGTTTTAAGAATTCTGTGCGACTAATCCCTATTGTAAAACAAAATGCGCAAGACAAAGTAGTTGATACCAATTTTGATTGATCTGAACCACCCACTTGATAATCCTTTTTTAGATCTCGTACTGTCCGAAAATCATGCCATTTATCCAAGCCAAATAGGAAGTAATTGTTACTGTAAGATGGGATTGCGTGATTGGTGTGGTTTTTATCCAAAGCAATTCCTATAAAATGAATGGTTCAGATCAATCCAAGGTGGTTCACGCTCTGCTCTTGGGCATATCTTGGAAATAAATACAATTTTCTGTTCACTGTGCGGGCTGATAAAATGAAGAACACATCACTAGGCTGATAAAATGAATGGTTTGACCACATCTCCAGAGTCATAAACTGAATGGCTAGGATCATCTAATATCATGTGGGTGAGAAAAAATTATGCTTCTAATGTTCTCTTACTAAGCCTTCTAATGGAATATGAATTAGGGCATTTTCCAACTAATCCTCATTCTTTCTCCAAAAATGTTTGGAAGAGGTAAACCCTAACCCTAACTAGGGATTTTTTAATTGAAATTCAGTACTTTTGGATGGGTGCTTGGAATTACATAATCAGATTCAATTGTTTTGACTTCTAAGCTCTAACTAAAGCAAAAATATGGTGAGGTTGGTTGGATTCGAACTGCATATCTGCTTTAGTTCACCCACTGTCTTTCCACTCTTTTTTCTACAATACCTTTGCTTATTAATGTTTGAGAAGATATGGTTCCTAAGATTTTGGTAGTCTAGCTAGAAGGATTTGATATCTCCACCCTTTGTTTTTGCAACTGTCCAATTACTCCCTTTATTTAGAAGTTCTCATCATCTAAAGAATGTAAACAAAATGTTGAAGGGACCAAAACCCAGAGGTTGAAGAGAAATTGAGAGGCAAGAGTAGTAGTTATATGTAAACTATTAAGAAGTGAGAGTCGTAATAAGATAAGAAATACTTGTGCAAATTAAAAATCGGCAATAATATCCCCATTCCCTTGTTTTGATATGGCAATCCTTTTTTTAATCCTAGTAAGCTCTACCAGGATTGAGAAATACTTATGCAAATTTATATGAGGGAAGTAAAATTTAAATAAGGGAAGTGATATATCCGGCCCTTTTGATTACTTGGGACACCGACCAACACTGTATCAATGGCTGCATAGGGGTTGATGTACTTCACGTCAGAAGGATTCAATGGGCCTAGATTGCCACGTACAGTGATGCTGAGTGTCCCAAGTAATCAAAAGGGGCGGATATATCACTTCCCTTATATACCCCCTTTTTTTAATATATGGGACTCCTTTATTAAGCACATTTTTTTATTGGCTGTTAATATGTTTTTGTTAATTGTAATTGCCTTTAATAGCTAGTTAGAAAATAGGAGATTTTATGTGGTGAGCGTTCGTGAAGTCCAGTATTATTCAAAAAGTAATGATCCAAACCGTTGATTTGTTGGGCCACAGCATAAATAGGTTGTACCCATAGATCATCCTATGAAAATTATCTACGGGGTGCTGCATATTTACGATGTGGCCCGACCATAGGTAATCCTATGTAGTGAACAGTTTCGGTCATCTTGTACTTTCGAAAAAAATATTGGATTTCACTTGTTGTGTGGTGCTGCCACATGTGAGCCCCTCCTCTATCCCGCAATTTTAAAAAGTCTAAATTCCAAAAGACTTTAATAAAAAAAAAGCAGCTCCTCTTTTATACATTTTTAAAGGAGAAAAGTACGGAATGCGGGCTGATATTTGGAGTAATTACGTATTGCGGGCTTTTAAAACAAGAACAAAAAAAGGCTAATCTTCAAAATCGGATTGGAAAAAGACCCTGGTACCCTTCTGACATCGACAGAAACGTCATTCAACTTCCGTTTTCATTACTGCCTATTAAATTGGCACGCTTCACGAGGCTTCTCTTGGTTTGTATGAATGTGTATTTGAACCAAAAGAACCTTGGGCTCGTTTCTATCTTGGCCGTCGGAAATAACTAGAGACGGATGGATGCTGGACACGTGTTGAAAAACTTTTTGGACGCTGACAACCCAAATTTAATCATTATCTTTTCTCACTTCTCTTTTGGCTTAGAACAGTAACGTTATTGAATACGTCTCTTTTGGCTTTGGGTTCGTTTCTATCTTTTCACTTCTCTTTTGGTCCTCACTTCTCTTTTGGTTTATAACGGTAACGTTATTGAATACACCTCTTTTGGCTTAGAACTACGACGTTATTTAATATTTTATTATTTCTCATGTCTCTTTTGGCTGAGAATGCCGCCGGAATATTAAGGGGTACGCCGACAGAAATAGGGTGTACGCCGGCGGAAATAAAGGGGTACTCAGAAAGTGTAAACAATGGGTAAGCCGGTGTAAATAATGAGGACCAAAAGAGAAGGGAGAATATTCTAAGCCAAAAGAGAAATAGGGTGTATGCCGGCGAAATTCATGGGTACGCCAGCAGAAATAATGGGTACGCGGGCGCAAAGCGTAAATAATGAGGTAAGCCGCCGTAAATAATGAGGACCGAAAGAGAAGGGAAAAGACTCTAAGCCAGAAGAGAAATAGGAGGTATGCCGGCGGAAGTAATGGGGTACGTCCGCGAAAATAATGGGGTAAGTCGGCGTAAATAATGAGGACCAAAAGAGAAGGGAAAAGATTCTAAGCCAAAAGAGAAATAGGGTGTACACCGGCGGAATTCATGGGTACGCTAGCGGAAATAATGGGGACGCCGGCGAAAATAATGGGGTACGCCGACAGAAAGCGTAAATAATGAAGTCAGTCGGTGAAAATAATGAGGACCAAAAGAGAACGGAAAAGATTATAAGCCAAAAGAGAAATAATGGGTACGCCGGTGGAAATAATGGGGTACGTCGGCGTAAATAATGGGGTAAGTCAGCTTAAATAATGAGGACCAAAAGAGAAGGGAAAAGATTTTAAGCCAAAAGAGAAATAATGGGTACGCCGGTGGAAATAATGGGGTACGCCGGCAGAAAGCGTAAATAATGAGGTAAGCCGGCGTAAATAATGAGGACCAAAAGATAAGGGAAAAGATTATAAGCCAAAAGAGAAATAGGGTGTACGCCGGCAGAAATAATGGGGTACGCCGGCGTAAATAATGGGGTACGCCGGCGTAAATAATGGGGTAAGGCGGCGTAAATAATGAGGATCAAAAAAGAAGGGAAAAGATTCTAAGCCAAAAGAAAAATAATGGATACGCTAGCGGAAAGCGTAAATAATGAGG
This sequence comes from Tasmannia lanceolata, assembly GCF_043159265.1. Lineage (NCBI taxonomy): Eukaryota > Viridiplantae > Streptophyta > Magnoliopsida > Canellales > Winteraceae > Tasmannia > Tasmannia lanceolata. Next base: position 61,217,788 of record NW_027518695.1, on the reverse strand, counting down.
TAAGCCAGCGTAAATAATGAGAACCAAAAGAGAAGGGAAAAGATTCCAAGCCAAAAGAGAAATAGGGTGTACGCCGGTGGAAATAATGGGGTACGCCAGTGGAAATAATGGGGTAGGTCAGCGTAAATAATGAGGACCAAAAGAAAAGGGAAACGATTCTAAGCTAAAAGAGAAAAAATGGGTATGCCGGCGGAAAGCGTAAATAATGGGGTAAGCTGGCATAAATAGTGAGGACCAAAAGAGAAGGGAAAAAATTCTAAGCCAAAAAGAGAAATAATGGGTACCCGGCGGAAATAATGGGTATGCCGGCGTAAATAATGGGGTGTAAGCATAAATAGGGTGTACGCCGGCGGAATTCATGAGTACACCAACGTAATTAATGGGTAAGCCGGCGTTAAATAATGGGGTAAGCCGGCGTTAATAATGAGGACCAAAAGAGAGGGAAAATATTCGAAGCCAAAAGAGATGCATTCAATAACGTTACTGTTCTAAGCCAAAAGAGAAGTGAGAAAAGATAACGTTGCTCACTAAAGTATTCAATAACGTTAGAGTTCCAAAAAGTTTAAGTTTTCCAACACGTGTCAAGCATCCATCCGTCTCTAGTTATTTCAGATGGCCAAGATAGAAACGAACTCAAGGTTCTTTCGGCTCAAATACCCATTCAAGCGAACCAAAAGAATCCTCGTGAAGTGTGCCAATTTAGTAGGCAGTAATGAAAAATGAGGACTTTGTCGATGTCAGAAGGGATCGTCTTTTGACCACCCGAATTTGAAGATTAGCCCGTTTTTTGTTCGTTTTAAAAGGTGCCCGCAATCCATAATTACTCCAAACATCAGCCCCCATTATGTACTTTTCTCTTTCTAAAGCTCATAACTCTCTCTTTTATTACGAATTGCACCGTGTCCAAAGCCTAAGAATAAAGAAAATCGTTTCTTATTCCAAGTCACCTCATTAATCTCTCGTTTTGCCAAATCATCCACTAACTACTACTTCTAATTTCCTCATATTAATTACTTTTTCAGCTATTTTCTCTTTTGGTTAATGGTACATCTCCTACGTAAATACGAGCGAACATCTGTTGCTTATCTCAAAATCGTTTCATATTCCCGTTCCTCTCCACCACCCGATACTTCCATGCCATTTCTGTTGATGGTCTTTATAATGCCCGAGCCTTCTTCTCTAAAATGAACAAGCATTTATCTTCTAAGGAGTCCAAGTAAGTTTTTTCTCTTTTTTATATCGCCATCTTCTCTATTTCAACGCACCCGTAGTTGCAGATTTATCCTCCTTTTTTTATTTTCAGTTCTCGGGTTTGCTTGTGAAAGATCAGATCAATCAAGGACCCTCCTTCGTCAACAAACTGTAATGTTGCTGCTATTCAGAAGATGATCGGTCCTCCATCGCCAGATTCTTTTCAGTCAGTGCTGAAAATCTTTCATCTGATTCCTGTGATGCTGACCTGACATGATCTTTGGATTACTTATCTGAACATTGGCAAGAAGGTATTATCCCCGTCTTCTAATCAGCTCCATCAGGCTTCAGTAATCCAATTCTCTTTTCTTCCTGACTTTTGGTACTCTACATTCTTTGGGTGTATCTTCACAGCTTCACTAACCCAGATTTCCATTTCGGGATGGATAATCTTACATAGTGAACGCTTCAAAGGGGCATCTTTCTAATGCATTTAAAGTATAAAAGGGCATCTTTCTAATGCAATTAAAGTATGGGTATGCCCAAATATGTCAGAACTCCAATTGTTTCCTTTTTTTTAAATCATAAAATGAGATGCTTTCATTTCAGAGATTTTGTATTTAGCAATGGTTAATATGGAAGGGTGCTAATTTGCCTTATTGGGCTCACAATTGCTCTCCAAAATCCAGAATTAGTTGTTTGAACCACAGTTCAAATTAAAATAAAATATGGAAATCAAATTGGTATATCACTCGATATTTGATTTATCAGTTATTATATGATGTCCGTCTGTAGCGGCCTACAATTTAAGAAACATGCTAGGCTCACAGTTTTGCTTACAAGGTCAGAGATTGTACAATAGGACCCAAATAAACAGGCTTTACAACTTTCAGATAAATTTGGAAAATGTAAGTTATTCTATTTCCATACAAAAATCATAAAAAAAGAGAACTAAATCAGGAAAAAAAGCGTCAAAACATCATAAAAATGTAAAGGATACTGTCATGATGTGTTAAATATAATGGAAGCATTGCCTTAATGATGAACCCCGCTGAAATGTGACGAGAGGTAGCCCAATATTTGATGATAGTAAACTAAGTATCTTTGGAAGTCAACTGAGATGGCCATCCATATAAAACATATATTACTTGGAAAAATCAAATAAATAGGAGAAAACATGATCAGTGGTTCGTTGAAATTGGGAATTAAGCTTTATATGATGTTATTACTCATTGCAACACATTGTTGTTCTCTTTTTTAGAAAAGCATGGAGGTTTAGCCCCTCTCTCTCATCCAAGAGGATGCCCATGACATGGTGTGTTCACTGAGAAGGAAATTGTATTGTTTTGATACTAAGTGGGACACTTATGACGGGTTTGAGTTTTCATTTGGGATGCTTAAGGGTGCTATTTGTTTTGTATTATTCTTATGCCTTTTTCTTATTTTTCTAAGAGAGGGAGATTTGTGAAGAAAAGGATGAAAGATAGTTAATTCGATTTTTCATTTTTTTTTTCTTAGTTTGTGACTGAGTGGCCAATTATGGTCAAATTCCTTTTTTTTGTAGTTTGTGATGGGATTTTTATGCAATACTATTTCATTTTGGAAGAGGATTTGTTTGAACATGACTTTAAGTTAATTAATTGATTTGAAACTCGATTAGATATGAAATTCTTCATTGTGGATAGTAACTGGACTTTTTATCATTCAAAAACATGCTACAACCATAAAACATTGTCACTTATTTCACAAGGGATACATATCTATGCATGTTTTGTTTTTGATAAATAGATATCTATGGATGTGTAGTCTCTCTATCATTTGATGCTTTGTTTTTCTTTGTTTTTTTTTTTCCATTTTATCAACATTTTTGTTTTCTCCTTCCTTTATTACAGATACACGTATTCCGTTTCCTGCGAAGCTATTTGAAAAAAGGAGAGGATTTGCTAATATTCCCGGTATTTATCCCAACATTAATCACTTTGCATGAGGGATACGCATGAGGGATACACATCTATGCAGGTTTTATATGTTGGAAATTTATAATGCTTTTGGTCTAAAGATATATTTTTTGTTCGCTTCATTTGACTCTTTTTGTTTCATTTGATTCTTTGTTTTTCTTTGTTTTCCATCCCCGTGCACCGCACGGATCTTCAACTACTTGTATATAATAGCCGAATGATATGAAGGAATGGGTACTTTTTTTTCTCTGACGAAATATACTATTGCGTTCTATGAACAGTAACAGAAGCATTTGAATCTTTTCACTTGTAAAGAACATATATGGACGTTTGGAATATGAAAAAGGGGACCTTTTTTGGACGTTTGTTAAATTCCACACTCTATCTTCTTGTGTTACGGTTTTCTTTTGAAAAATTGTGGATCAAGTGTGGAAAGTTTATTTGAGTTTTGGTTATTGCAATTTCTTATTCTTCCACTCTCATTACATACGAGAGCCAAAATAAGGCCAACCTAGTGGACGGATTGGATCAGAGTAGGTTCAACCATGCTGTATCGTACATTTTGTTGTTTTACCATGGTTGCTCACCAGTGAATGAAGCAGTTCTTATTACCAATAGTATCATTGCCATTGTAGGCCATATAACATTGTAATCTTCGCTTATTATAAACTCCCCTTACCTCTTTTCTTTACCTCATTTCCAGAACCTACCACGGGCATCTTCCTCAGATGAACAGTCTAGATCATATAACAGTGGCTAGTTCTTATATTCCAATACGCATGGGTACCACATGAGTGATCCAAACCCTTTATCTCTGGGCCACACACTATGCTCTAAGTTCCTAACCATCCGATCAATCGAGGTTTTTCACACTGTAACCTTGCTGGGTCTACATCATCCAAAGGTTGGAGATCCTTGACTGTGGGGCCCACGAAAATGAATGGTTTTGTATCATGTGACATGTTACACCCAGCTGCGCACGTTTGTGTCACGCAGCTCCTCCTCTTCTATTTTACGCAGTTCAATCCTTTTTTCATTTCTTTGTACAGAAGAAAGAATGCAAAAAACAAAAACATAATTGGAGATGATTTTTTCACCCCCACTGTAGGATTATGCTCGCCCCTTTTTTTAAAGTGAATTCTGGCAGAGTTTAACACTTTTTGATGTCAAATCATGTTAGAGCGGGGGGGGGCATAATCCTAGAGGGGGGTGTGAAAAAATCATCTCCCTCTCTATTTGGTAAGAGCCTCTGCGAAGACCATTTACCTTCAGATTTTAAACAAGAGTAAGGCAAAAAGGAAGAAGGCTATTGTTAGGGTTTCAAAAGCTTGTTTAAGGCTTTAGGCTATAGAGGTACCTGGAGGAGGTTTTTCTTGTTCTTTTTCTCTTTCTTATAGGTTTTTTGATGATTTTGTTGTTTCCTCTCTTGTTTATTGATAGGATCCAAAAAGAGTTGAATAGAAAATAAACAAAAATAGATGAGTTCATCCGTTTCGAGGGGGACGATGCCTCCTTACAAAAGCTTTGTTGAGAAAAACCAGTCTGTCTTCTCCTTCCTTCTATTGAAACTTATAAACATGATCCCACAAACTACAACTGCCAAACTTAACAACAAATTACAATACGACAACACATACGACACCTAACCTGCTAATAACTGTAAAAGAACAGAACACACATTTTACATAACTGAAAATACATTTGACCCTATCATTCCACCCCTCTTAATGTCAACCTTGTCCTCAAGGTAGAAAATGAGGGAACCTTTCTTGAAATTGTTGAAAGTTCTCCCATGTAGCATCATGTCGTGGAAGATTCGCCCACTCTACTAAGACTTCTGTTCTAGCTCTATTATTTCTTTTCACCATCCTCCGGTCAAGAATAGCTGATGGTTCAGGCTGTAGTATTCCGTCTGCTTTAACTGGTGGTAGCAATGGATGTGCCACTGAATGAGCCCCAATTTTTCTTTTAAGTAGTGAAACGTGAAAAACTGGATGGAGTTTAGAATCAGCTGGTAAGTCCAGTTTATATGCTACTGGTCCAATGCGATGTAACACTTTGAATGGGCCAAAAAAACGTGGGGATAGTTTCAGGTTGGATCTGTGTGATACCGATGTCTGTCTGTATGGTTGGAGGTGAAGATATACCATGTCTCCTTCATTAAATTCTCTCTCAGTGAGATGTTTGTCAGCTTGCATTTTCATCCTTTCTTGAGCTTGTCGTAAAATTTCCTTCAAGTCGCACAAGATCTGATCTCTGCTCTTCAGTTCCTTGTCTAAAGCATCAACCTTGGTGGATTCCGGCAGGTATGTAGTGATGGTAGGAGGTGACCTTCCATATACAGCTTCAAATGGTGTCATTTTGGTTGAAGCATGGTATGTGGTATTATACCACCATTCAGCCCACGGAAGCCATTTTGTCCATTGTTTAGGATGAAATCCTGTGAAACACCGAAGATTAGTTTCGAAGCATTTGTTTACTACCTCCGTTTGGCCATCCGTTTGTGGATGGTATGTTGCACTCATGAGAAGCTCGCTGCCTTGAAGTTTAAAATATTCTTGCCAAAATTGATTGGTAAAGACGGGGTCACGGTCAGAGACTATGGATCATGGCATTCCATGCAGTTTAGAGATCTCACTTATAAAAACACTAACCACTGTTGCTGCTGTATAAGGGTGTTGCAAGGCACTAAAATGTGCATACTTGGAGAGTCTATCAACAACCACCATGATTGTGCTTTTGCCATGTGAAGGCGGTAATCCGTCTATAAAGTCCATAGATAGATCTGCCCAGATTTGTTCTGGCACGGGAAACGGTTGTAGTAACCCCGGTGGAGAAATACTCGCATGTTTATTACGTTGGAAGGTGTCACATTCAGCTACAAAACGTTTGACGTCTTGTTTCATTCCTTTCCAATATAAGCCTTGTGCTATCCTCCTATATGTACGGTGGTACCCAGAATGTCCAGCAGCTGGCGCGAAGTGAAATTCTCGAAGAAGTTGGTCTTTGAATTTAGAACTTGAACTCAACACCAAACGGTTTTTATAGCATAGCTGATTATTGGAGTATGAGTAACCCACGACAGCTTGAGGATCCTTTTTAAGTCGTCGTATGAGAGATTGTAATTGCTCATCTTCTTCCCATTCTTTTTGTACTTCCTCTAGCATAGCAAATTGAGGCATAGAAATGGCATTGAAATGGCAAGCATCTCCTTTTCATAAATCGATAATGCCAAAGTTTTTCCAGATAATGCTATGCTAGTGAAGGCGATAGGTCTTCCCTCCTGCATCAATACTGCACCAATGCCACTCTCTGACTGATGTGGACCGGGTTCCGGTCAAAGCCTTGGGGTTTCATAGGTAACTGGGTGGTAGTTTACTAGTAGCCGTGTTTGAGTGGCTTTATGATGAGGGCATACTTGTAAATAGAGTGTGATATAGGGGGTAATTGTGATAAAGGAGGGTGAAGGTGGTTGGAGACAAGTGGAAACTTCTAGACCCCACCTTTCTCTCTATAAATAGGAGATAGTGGGTGACATGTGGAAAGTTTTTAGATGGATTCTTTTTGAAGTGGGTTTGGAGGGAGTTTAGAAGGAGGTTGTTGTGTACTCTGAGGATTTCTTCATGGATTGGCAAGAAACTTCTTGAATTTGTAAAAGTTCTCTTTCCTCTACCTCTCTACTTGTGAATTCCAAGTAGAAATGAAGAAAATTCCTATTTCTTTTCCTTAGATCTGTAATTTTGTCATACAAATAGCCATTTTCTGCTTGTTTCCTTGTATTTTTCCCCATGAAAAAAATCATCTAGATCTGCTGTGATTTCTTGTGTGAAAACTCTTTCTCTGCCGCTCGCTAGATCTACATCAAAATGGTATCAAAGCTGGATTTTGCAAGAATTTTGTCTTCTTGGAGATCCTAAAAACCCTAGTGAGATGGATCTATTATGATTTGTTCCAGATCTAAGCTCAACCTTGCTTAACCAGAGTTCAAATCAAGTAATTCCTGTTGTGACTGGCAAAATATCTCACCATATTTGTATTCTAGATCTGTTCGTTTGCCTATATAGGTTAGATCCACGTGATCGTTGAAGGATTCAACTCCTCCTTATATTCTGCAAGAACACAGAAATAGAGCACCAGATGGCACTCTGTTATTAAGAAAATTCCGTGTTTTTCTGGTTGTTTGATCCATAAACTGGTTCCTCAATTTTTGTTTGAAAATCTCCCTGACAATTTGAGGAATATCACTCTCGTGATCTAATTGTGGACCTAGTATTTCAGATCTATAAAGAGCTCCCTGTTTTAGAGTTCATTCATCTTAAACATTCAACTCTTTGAATTGGACCAATCTGCTGGAAAAAAAAAAGACAGTCGTGTGTTTTCTGAGTGGAATGTCTGGTTCTGAATTGCTGCTGGAATGCTTCTAAATTCGTGAGTTAGTGAACAATTTCTCCTCTTGCTATTTTTGTAAGTGGAATTTTGTTCGTATAGCCTGTCTTAAAATTTGAGATCTATAAGTAGATTTGTTCCTAAAGAAGGAGCCAAATTCTACGCCATTGACAGTCTTGGTGAAGTTTTTTAAGGAATTTGATCTTGTCTCTGCGCATGTGTAAGCACCCACAAATTTAGGTTCTAAACTCGCTTGGATCTCAAAGTTGTTGGGTGTTAATTGTATGCTCGGAGTATATTCATAATCGTGTGAAAAGCAACCTGTCTGAAGCTTCTTCCTAGTGAATTCTTTCAACTCAGACTTAGTATTGATGGTTATCCATTCTTGGAGCTTTTATGCATGCTTTGTGTTTGATTAAATGTGCCTGTTGAGAACCAGAAATTAGGTTGCCAGGTTTCATTATAAAACCCAAAGTTACCACCTCAACAGTGATATTTTCAGCTAAGATAATAGCAAGGTCTACATTCCTTATTACATGGATGCTCAAGACTGTCTAGTTACACTTCTTTAGTTGGAAGGAGTATTCCAATCAGCTATACATCTTATAAGCTTGGGAAATACTGAACTAAAGAGTCGTTCTTTGTCCCATTGTTCTTACAAGTCTTCTCACCTTCCAAGACAAGTGGCAATCACTGCTTGGTATTGTCAATTCTCTGAAGTATCTGAAGCACAAACCACACGCAATATTATTTCTCTCTTGATCTTGCAATAGAACTTCATATTTTGAGAGCAAATTTTCGTCAGCCGAACATCAACAGGAAGTGATTCCATGGTGTAAACCAGAGAATTTTGAATTGTCTCCATCACAATTTACATGTTGGAAGGCATCAGTTCTACATGGGCAAGTTCTAGATTGGGTTTTTTTTTCCCTTTGTCATATTGAATCAGTTTGCCATAGTCCTTCCTTCCAGAGCAAATTCATTATCATCCATTGAAGATTCTGGAGGTTTAGAGCTAGATTCAGCTCTAACTAGCTTGAAGTGTTTGCAAGTACCTTTCCCTATTGCAAACTACATAAGTGTCTCTGTTGGAATCAAGCTAGTTGAGTGTGTGGGACCAAAGATTAACTATGAATCACCTTTAAGCAGAACGAGGGATCAAGCTTCAAAAATTCAGAGCTTGGATCTGTTTCTGTGATCCTATTAGTACTTTAACCAAGTTCAGAATTTTCTGAGGCTTCAGCTGCATCATGAGCTACTACGGTGGAACATGAATATTATTTCTTGGAACTGAGAAGGCTTCAATATTATTTCTTGGAACATGAATGCTTGGTTCAGTTATACCTGATCCAATCAAGGTCCATATTTTTTTTCTTTAGTTTCTGGACTGAACATTCAACTGAAGGATCTTCTTGAGCTGGGAGTAATCATTGCCCATTGAAATGTGAGCTTCGACAAATCCTTCGACCCTTTATACAGAATTTCATTTGCAAAGTGCAGCAAGACTTGGAAATCCTTCTGGAAGTTTCTAGTTGTTGAGAAGAATCTTGCTGCTAACAAGTGTCTTTGAGCAATCTCTTCTTCTATTAAGTAAGACTTGGCTGCTTTCCCAAAGATCAAGTCACGAAGGCATCTGCTACTCGTTTTCCCTTGGGTTCAGTTTGGATTTTGTTGCATGTGGTTACTGTTATGCTTGATTTCTATGGCTGATGATTGAGGGAATTCTCAAGGAATTAATTCAAGGTCACAATTTCATTTGATTTCTATGGCTGATCTACAAGGTCGTTCTTTGCTCATTGGAATGTTGATTGAGTGAATTCCTCAAGGAATTAATTCAAGGTCCCAATTTCATTTGAGATTTTAGACTCTTACTCTGTTTGGGGATAAATTTTGCAAGCTTCTTGTTTATTAGAGTAGTACTTCACTATTGAATTAAAGGAGTTGGGTAGCAGCATGGTGCACTAGTTTGCTCAGCTGGGAATAATCAAAAGACTAGCATAGATTGGAAACTTGCTGTTGAAACTAATCAGGTTGCAAACAACTTTCTGTATACTTTCACTTCAGGTTATTAGTTGTGCTTCATTTTGAGAGGTTTCATTGGATTGGCTACACTAAATAATTGAAGGTGTTTTGATACAAGTGCTTTGGAGGTCTCGAGTTCTATTTGATTGGAGGCTAAGGACATGCTAAATTGGACTGAAACTCTTAATGTGTTCAAAGCAACCTGAGAACTGACATGGAGAAGCAGAATTGTGGATAAAACTCATAAAAAATCAATGGATAAAATGTGCCACTATGGAAAATCCAAGGGCCCTTTTCTATGAGACAATTACATAAATGGAGTACAACTGGGTACTTTCCAGCTGATCTGAGAATATGGAAAGCATCTTCAAAGCAATATGACTCTATATTGTTGACTGATGCACTAATTGGTAAGTTCCAGAAAGAGCCACCACCATGGGAGCCTCAGTTAGGAAGGTTTTCACAATCTCAAATTGCTTTTACTGCACCTTATGGCAGAGATAATAACTGGGAGAGAGAGCTTCTATATGAGGCCTCCATGAGGGAATTCCAGCTTTCACTTCAGAGGCTAGTCCCTGAGCAGAGACTTAGAGAGGCTTCCTCTCCTCCATCTCATGAAGACGATGACGTTGATGATGATGAGGAGGATGCAGATGAGTTAGTGACAGAGCAAATGGAGGACATGATTCCCAGTGAGGAACCAATGACCGATGAGTGTCTAGTTAAAGAGGATTCAGTGAGTGTTGAGCCTTTTCTTGAGGGTTCAGATGCAAAGGCATCAGATCAGGGTGAGATCATGGATCCACGGGAGCTAAAGATAGAGTCTATAGAGCCAGCGGATGATTATGAACATTTGGTGGATAGTTTGGAGTTCACCAGGGCATTGGTGGATCCGTTTCTTGAGCAGGGTTTACAGCAGAGCATTTATGTTTTCATGGAGTTATGGCGAGTAGAGATGAGCAGATTGTTTGTGGACAGGGACAGACATGACCCACCACTGGTTTGTTTGTGGTGGTGGTGGATACACGCTCTGAGATACATCACATGGCAGACTGACGGCCCCCAGATAATGGGCCTTGATTTGGCCACTTTTGTCTTCGACCCCGGCATTGACATCATATCGCCTTTGGCCGGTTAGCGAGGGATGACATCCCTGCATGCCCCAACTTGAGTCTACGCCACCTTCACAGCGGAGTCGAGCTTTAGGGCAAGCTCTTTTCTAAGGGGGGGAGAATGATGTGGACCGGGTTCCCAGTCAAAGCCTTGGGGTTTCATAGGTAAATGGGTGGTAGTTTACTAGTAGCCTTTATATAATTTTTGGAGTGTTTGAGTGGCTTTATGGTGAGGGCATTCTTGTAAATAGAGTGTGATATAAGGGGTAATTGTGATAAGGAGGGTGAAGGTGGTTGGAGGCAAGTGGAAACTTCTAGACCCCACCTTTCTCTCTATAAATAGGAGATAGTGGGTGACATGTGGAAAGTTTTTAGATGGATTCTTTTTGAACTGGGTTTGGAGGGAGTTTAGAAGGAGGTTGTTGTGTACTTTGGGGATTTCTTCATGGATTGGCAAGAAACTTCTTGAATTTGTAAAAGTTCTCTTTCCTCTACCTCTCTACTTGTGAATTCCAAGTAGAAATGAAGAAAATTCCTTTTTGTTTTCCTTACATCTGTAATTTTGTGATACAAATAGCCATTTTCTGCTTGTTTTGTTGTATTTTTCCCCCTGAAAAAAATCATCTAGATCTGCTGTGATTTCTTGTGTGAAAACATTTTCGCTGCCGCTCCCTAGATCTACATCACTGACGCATCACACTCGATAAGAAATGTCTTGGAAAATTTTGGTAGAGCCAATACGGGTGTTGTGGTCATAGCTACTTTTAAATCTGAAAAAGGCTTCCTCGGCTTCAGGACCCCAATGAAACGAGTCTTTTCGAAGAAGAGCTGTTAGGGGAGCACTAATTTTTCCATAATCTATGACAAATTTTCTGTAGTACCCCGTGAGTCCCAAGAACCCACGTAAGCCCTTCACGGTACTTGGTCAAGGCCATTCAACCATGCTCGCAATCTTGTTTGGATCAGCTGCTACACCTTCTTGCGATATTATGTGACCAAGATATTCTACATCTTTTCTTCCAAATGCACATTTAGACCTTTTGATAAAAAGTTGGTTGGCTTGGAGTACCTCCAAAGTCTTTTTTAAATGTAGCAAATGTTCTTCCCAATTAGTGCTATACACTAATATATCATCAAAAAATACAAGTACAAACTTCCATAGATGGTGCATTTGATAGTCCAAAGGACATTACCAGAAATACGTAATGTCTGTCATGTGTGCAAAAGGCAGTCTTTGGAATGTCAGGTTCATACACATGAATTTGATGATATCCGGATCGCAAGTCAAGCTTGGAAAAATAGCATGATCCATGCAATTCGTCGAGAAGCTCATCAATCACCGGTATTGGAAATTTGTCTTTCACTGTCACTTGATTAAAGCTCTATAATCAACGCAGAGTCGCCATGTTCCATCTTTTTTCTTAACCAACAGCACTGGATAAGAATAAGGGCTCACACTAGGTCTTACAATCCCAACTTGCAACATTTCTTGCACAATCTTTTCGATTTTGGATTTTTGGAAATGTGGGTACCTATAAGGTCTCACATTGATGGGATGAACTCCAGTTTTAATCGGTATCGTATGGTCTTGTGATCTAGGAGGGGGCAATTTACTTGGTTCAACGAAAAGGTCTGAAAAATCCTTAAGCAATTTAGAAAGGTCAGAAGGTTCAAGTTCGGTCATACCAGTATCAATAATGGGTCTGAGTTGTGCTACCACACCTGATTGCTGACTGCGTAAGAGCTTTTCAATGCTATTCAAACTTGCCAATTTTGTCACTCCAGATGTTTGCCCAATGATGTAATATTCACAATCGCCAATTGAAAAGTTCATAGACATCTTAGAGAAGTCCCATACAATAGGACCCAACATTCTAAGCCATTGGATACCCAAAACTACATCGGATCCTTCCATGGGTAATAAATACATGTCTGTGCTTAGTGTGTATTGTTGGATTTGCAGGTGTACATTGGAGCACCGTCCTTGACATTTTATCATTTTACCGTCTGCAACTGCCACTTCAAATGTTGGATGCTCTATCACTGGATATCCTAATCTTGAAGCTAAGCGAGCATTCAAAAAATTATGGGTACTTCCAGAGTCGATCAAGATGGAGACAGTTAGTCTCTTGATTTGGCCAGACACCCGCATGGTTTGCGGTGGACTCAGTCCAGTTAGAGCATGGATAGAAATCTCCGGCACTTCTGATTCCTCAGATGCTTCAAGTGCTTCTTCTCCCTCTTCTTTCTCGTTATCAGATCCTCCATCTAAGAGAAATAACTGTTGTCTTTTACACCAGTGACCTGGAGCGAATTTTTCATTGCAATTGTAACAAAGCCCTTTGTCACGTCTCTCTTGCATTTCAGCCGGTGGTGCTATATGTAAAATAGATGAAAGTACTCAACTATTTTACATATAGCACCACCGGCCTTGATTGTTTTGTCCAGATCTCAACAGTGGAAATTTTAATAATCCTATTGAAAATAATCCTTACATAGTTAAAGAAACTTACTTTGTAAGATCCTTTAACTCTCTTTGGTGCAACGATTGTAAGAGATTGAAATCCAACATTGCAAGCTCTAGCAGCAAATCATTCCGTTCCTTTTCTTGTTGGTATATCGAGATGTAGTACCTATGCTCTAGCCTTAGTAAACTCCTACACAAGGGTAGTTCTAAGGCGTGTTCTATCTGTGTTGCAAGAAGCACAAAATTGGGGTTGTTTATGCCAAACTTCAGATGTTATCGAGTGAATCTAATGGCTTCATCTAATACATCTTCTCCTTGTGTGCTGAGATGTGCCACTTCATACAAGCTTAATAGGCCTCTCATATCACTAATTAAGGCTGCATTGAAGCTTCCGTGCTCGTCTTTGAACTTGTTAAATACATCTGTATAAAATTCAGCCATGTCATGATATGCATAATTTCCAATTGATAAAACTAGTGAGAGTAGAAATGAAAAAGGATTTACCAAAAGACACATTAAACCCATGTTGTCTTAGTAATCGAAATCGGAGAGCATCGACAAATAGATCATCGTCAGCAGCATATGTATGGGATTCAAATATTTGATGTAGTGCCTCGTTGATCTCCTTTTCAAAATGATATGCCACTCCCAGACGTTGAAGCACGTCAATCAAATCGATTTCTTGCTTTGATCCCTTTGAAATGCTTAGCATTCTCTTCACTTCTTCCTTCAACTCTTCAACCCGCTTAGTCCATAAATCTAACTTCTACATGGTACCATTTAGAAGCACAAATAAATTAGCTATATGTTAATTATGAAAGGATATAATCAACTTAAATGATCTCTTTCTCCCTTTCTCTCCCTCTCTTACTTCCCTACTATAAACATAAACCTGCAATTTTATATTCTGCTAAATTTTCTAACATGATCCTTTTTGCTTCTTTTCTAATCGAAACAATATAAATAGAAACAATAGAAGGAAAAAGAGGTGAGTATACCAAAAAAAATAAAAATAAACTATTGAACATAGCATTTCCTATCATCATGTGTTCTATCAAGAGGCATGAGCCACACAACTTTGGCTATCCATAACAATCATAATGAAAGTTAATAATTGAATCTCTCTCTCTCTCTCTCTCTCTCTCTCTCTCTCTCTCTCTCTCTCTCTCTCCTTACAATTTGGTCATGAGAGTAGGAGAGGAAGTGATCGCCCCGAACGCTTGGGTGAAACACGCTTGAGTTGTGATTGATTTGTGGCTTCCCATCTTCTAGTGAATCGACTATGGAACCAAAAGAAGGGGTTGCAGTTATAAGATCCATAGTAATCTCAAGGTTGGGAAATCAAACGAAGGAATATAAGGGCAGTAATGTATTTTGTAATGGAAGTGTCACAAGAATCTGTATTTATAGGCAGCAAATGGAGAGCCGGTATAATTAAAAATCAAAATTATTAGGGTGGTAGGAAAAAAACTAATGATATCTAGCTAATATTAACACATCAAGTAACTGAAAGATCTCACATCGGAAAGGGAGGAAAAGTTACTGGGCTATATATGTGGATTTCTCCTCTCCCTATGTAGACGAGTTTTCAACATTTCGAAGGGGCGAGCCCTGTGGAGTGAGTCGGGCACGGTCAGTGTTGCTGGAAAACAAAACCGGGGAGGGTAGATGAGCCAGAACCAGACAATATCTACACAGTGGAGTCGGGGCGTGACATAATGGTATCAGAGCGGGACCTCCCATCCAGTACGTTGTGCCAATGAGGTCGCTAGGCCTTAAGGGGGGTGGATTGAAAGATCCCACATCGGAAAGGGAAGAAAAATTATTAGCTATATATGTGGATTTCTCCTCTCCTTATGTAGATGATCATCTCCAAGGGGTGGGCCCGGCGGAGTGAGTCGGGCACGGTCAGTGCTGCTGGAAAACAAAATCGGGGAGGGTAGATGACCCAGAACCAGACAATATCTACACAGTGGGGTCGGGGCGTGACAGTAAGAGAGAATTTATATGATGGGTGGCCGTGAAAACACGTGAAGTCTGGAAAGTATGGTAATTGTACGGCAACAGAGAAGTAATAAAAGAGAGAGATAGTGAGCATACATCATTACCAACAACAAATTATTTTCTACATACTTTATTTGATTCCTTGTATACTTCTGGCGCTTAATTCCATTTCTCGTACAACTAAGGTAAGAGACCAAAAACACGATTCATATTAAAAGATACGTACAACCACATGATATACCGAGAAATTATATGATAGGTGGCCGTGCAAACATGCGATTTTTAAAAAGTGCGGTATGGCTACCGTTTGTGGCTTTGAAGAGAAAGAGAGGGGGGTTGAATTTATCTTTAAATGGGGTGAATTTATCACCGCCCTTAAAAGTGCCTCTCGTGATGCACATGGTTTTAATAAGGAAAATTTGTTAGGAAAATGCAAAGATTTCATGATATTGTGAAGTAAGGGTAGAGTTGCAGAATTTGTAAAAGAGGGGTTGTCAGGTTTTTAAAAGACGAAAATACCCTTCTTTAGTTTTACTTTTAACCCATTAGTTTTTACTTTTAACCCTTATTTTTACATTTTAACCTTCTCTCTGTTTCTCTCTTCCCAAACGACTCGCCGGAGAAACTCGCCGTCGACCTCGTCTCCGACGTCGCTCCCGACGGCCGTTGTACTCGCCGGAAGCAGGAGACCCATAAACTTTCACCGTTTGTCACTTTTCCCATTCTCTCTTCCCAAACGACGGTTTATCTCGCCGGAGAAACTCGCCGTCGACCTCGTACGTCTCTCCCGAAGCCTGTTCTACTCGCCGGAACCACGACATAGTCGGCGGAAACCACCCCCTCTCGCCGGAATTCAGTTTTCTCCCCTACACGAAGGTAATTTTCAAATATTTCTTCTAGGGTTTAGTTTATTTTGGGTTTTTTTTAGGGGTTGGATCTCACACACTTCTAACAATGTATGTTGCTCTACATTGCTCTCTGAAGCTCTTTTAAGTGCCTCTTGACTAGTGTGTGAAACGGATATGCATTAGTATGTAATTTTTAAGGCTTTGAAATGGTTTCGAAGGGGTTTCATTTGGAGGGTTTTGGAATTTTGAGGGTTTCAATGGGCTGGAACTATTAATTGTTAGGAACAAAATATTTTGATATAGGGTTTGTAGGTTTTCAATGGTTGGGCATTGATTTTTGGTTTGAAAGGGTTTGATTTAGGGCTTTAAATGGTTTCAATGATCTCATTTAGGGTTTCAATGGGTTTGAATGGTTTAGGGTTTGATGTAGGATTTTTCAATGCTTTAATTTAGGGTTTCAATGGTTTCAGTGGTTTAAATGGGTTAATTTAGGGTTTGGTTTCAATGGTTTCAATGGTTTGAAAGGGTTTCATTTAGGGTTTCAAACAGCATTTTGGGATTGAAAGGGTTTCATGTAGGGTTTCATTATTTTCATTTTGGGTTTCAAAGTATTTCAATGGTTTAGGGTAAAATTTAGGGTTGATTTAGGATTTCAATAGTTGTCAATGGTTTGAGTAAGGGTTTTAGTTGGGGTTTCAATTCTTTCATTTAGGGTTTCAATGCTTGCAATGGTTTAAGGGGTTTCAGTTAGGATTTCAATGGGTTTCAATGGTTTCATTTAGGTTTTCAATGGTTTCGGCATATTTCATGTTGGATTTCACTCTAGTTCATAGGGTTTCATTTAAGGTTTGAAAAGGTTTCAATGGTTTATGGTTGCATTTATGGTTTCATTTATGCTCTGTATGGTTACCGGGTTTTTTTTGTTCCTGGGAGTTATGTGGGAGAAAAAAATACCCTGGGAGATAGGTGGGAAAAAAAAAGTCCTAGAAGTATCCTGGTAAAATAAAAATCCCATGTTTGGTTGACCGGATTATGGTGGGAAAAAAAAAACCTTTGTTTGGTTGGTTGAAATGTTGGGTAGAAAAAAAATCTTCTGAAGCTTATTTTTGGTTCCTGAGTTTATTTTTGTTCCTGGGGTTATCTTGGGATGGGATGAAAAGGCAATCATTACAAAAGTGGGATTAAAAAATTCACCCCACAAGTAATCATTACAAGAGTGGGATTAAAATAAACCTAGTGCTAAAAGGCAACCAAACATGGGATGGGACCAAAATTTAACTAACTCTCTCCCACATAACTCCCACAAAAAAAATCGGGCAACGAAACAGAGCATTAGTGTTTCATATAGGGTTTTAATGGATTTAATGGTTTGAAGGATTCATTTATGCTCTGTATGGTTGGCAGGTTTTTTTTGTTCCTGGGAGTTATGTGGGAGAAATAAATAGCCTGGAAGATATGGTGGGAAAAAAAAAACCTTTGTTTGGTTGGTTGAACTGTTGGGTAGAAAAAAATTCTTCCGAAGCTTATTTTTGGTTCCTGAGTTTATTTTTGTTCCTGGGGTTATCTTGGGATGGGATGAAAAGGCAATCATTACAAAAGTGGGATTAAAAAATTCACCCCACAAGTAATCATTACAAGAGTGGGATTAAAATAAACCTAGTGCTAAAAGGCAACCAAACATGGGATGGGACCAAAAATTAACTAACTCTCTCCCACATAACTCCCAGGAACAAAAAAAACCCGGCAACCAAACAGAGCATTAGGGTTTCAATGGTTGCATTGGGGTTTGAAAGGGTTTTATTTAGGGCTTATGAAATTGGAACCAGTATTCCATGGAAGTTGGATCCATGGAACCAAATATTAGAAAGTTGGAAGCAGTATTCGATGGATCCTCTATCTAGTAATATTGGTTCCAACTGTGTAATTTAAGGTTCCCTGGATCCGCTAATCAGTAATCTGTTCCAACAGTCTAATATGTGGTTCCAACTGTCGAAATTGTTGTTCGAAAGGGTTTCATTTGACTTGGTATTTCAGCATTTTTCATTTTCGGTGTGAAAGGGTTTCATTCAATGCGTTAAAGGCTTTCACTTGGGGTTTCAATGGTTTTGAGTGGTTTCAATGGTATGAATGGATCCTCTCTGCGGTAAATACTAATTCCAATTTCATAATATGTGATTCGAAATGTTGTTTTAGTGGTTCCGAGGATCCTGTGACAGTGGTTTGAAGTGGTTCGGAGTCTGTAAAGAGTGGTTTTGTTTGAAGTTTGTAAATGTTTTAAATTCAAGTATCTATATAGTGTTCCATGTGTGTAATAGTAATTAAATGTGGTTTGAAGTGTGTTATACTGCATCGTACTTTTGTGAATGGAATAATAGTGTGTTTGAAGTTTCTTTTCGTTCAAGTATCTTGTCCTGGTTTCTGCAGAGAAGAAGTGGAAGTGGTTCTCTTTTTCGTATTTGCAACCCCCTAAAAACCTAAGCCAAAACCCCAATATAGAGATCATGCCGCGCACGAAGAACACGAAGAACGCGAAGAAGACTGCCACTGTGCCCGAAGGCTCTTCCAGCCGCAAACGGAAAGGGAAGGCTGTCCGTGAGCCCTCCCCTCCCTCCCCTCCCTCCGAGGAAGCCGAATATACGGGCGAAGGAGAGGAGGATGTCGAGGTCGGCTCCGTGAAGGCGGCATCCTCCGTTCGTCGTATAGAAAGGAAGGGCATATTGCGAGGTAGGAAAATCGTCTTTGAAAATCTTGTCGCATATGATGTTCGATCCCTTTTTTGTGGCCTTTGGATGGGTCAATTTTCTCGGAGTACACTGCGATTCATACCCGACTCTTGTGAAACAATTCTATGCCAATTATAGAGTCGACGAAGATTATAAGTTCTTCCAGTCCACAGTCAATAATAAAACCTTTCGCATGACCATGGAGAAGTTTTGTGAAGTCAACTCTCTTCCCACCACAGGCGACGAGATTTTCTTCTGGCCCGGTACCATGGATGACTTTGATCGTTATATGGTTGATATTTGTTATGAAGTGATATGTTACTATGGTTTATATTTGTTAATGAAACTATCAGAAGAGGAGACCGAGATGGTCATACAAGGCGGGTTTCCCCTCTGTGCAACTAGACTTTCAGTTTTAGACGCCTGTCATGGATTTTATTGTTTGTGGTTTTGTTGGTTATCTCATTTATATTTCAGACTGTTTTCTTTAGAAAATCTTCAGATATTTCATTATATCTTCTGTTCTTTAATGATTTTATATGAAGTTGGTGACAGTTGAGTAGAAGTTTTTTGGGTTTTCCCTTCTTTTTTTTTTTTTTTTTTGAAGATGAAGCAAAATTTGTTAATGAAACTATCAGAAGAGGAGACCGAGATCGTCATAGAAGGCGGGTTTCCCCTTTGTGCAACTAGACTTCCAGTTTCAGACTCCTGTCATGGATTTTCTTGGCTAGCAACCCTTCTCAGCATGTTTAGGTCTGTTCATGGCTGTGAAAGTGGATGGTGTAGTGAACATGTCACTTTCTATGGTTGTAGTGCACATGTCACGTTCTATGGTTGTGGTGATGGTTCTGGGACATTGTATGGTAATCTACGGAACCACATTTTATACTCCTGAACCACTGCGGAACCACATTTTACCTCGGAACCACTAGGGAACCACATTTTCAACACCAGAACCATTAGGGAACCACATTTTATACCTCCGAATCGCTACGGAACCACATTTTTTATCCCGGAACCACTAGGGAACCACATTTTATAAGCCGAAAGCACTACGGAACCACATTTTATAGTTCGGAACCACTACGGAACCACAATTTCCACCCCAGAACCACTAGGGAACCACATTTTCAACCCCGGAACCATTAGGAACCAGATTTCATACCTCGGCTCCACTAGGGAACCACATTTGATATCCCAGAACCACTAGGGAACCATGTTTTATACATCGGAACCACTAGGGAACCATATTTTCTAGCCCGGAACCACTAGAGAACCACATTTTATAAGCCGAAACGGAACCACATTTTCTACCGCGGAACCATTATGGAAGCACATTTTATAGTGGTTTCGGCTTATAAAATGGGCTTCCTTCTGGGTTCCGGGGTGAAGAAGGTGGTTCAGTAATGGTTTCGGGGTGAAAAATGTGGTTCTGTAATGGTTCCGACGTAGAAAATGTGGTTCTGTAATGGTTCCGACGTAGAAAATGTGGTTCTGTAGTGGTTTCGGGTTATAAAATGTGGTTCCTTACTGGTTCCGTTGTGAAAAATGTGGTTTCCTAATGGTTTCGGGGTGTAAAATGTGGTTCCGTAATGGTTTCGCCATAGAAAATGTGGTTCCGTAGTGGTTTCGGGTTATAAAATGTGGTTCCTTAGTGGTTCCGTGTTGAAAAATGTGGTTCTATAATGGTTTCGAGGTATAAAATGTGGTTCCGTAATGGTTCCGCCATAGAAAATGTGGTTCCGTAGTGGTTTCGGCTTATACAATGTGGTTCCCTAGTGGTTGCAGGGTGAAAAATGTGGTTCCCTAATGGTTTCGGGGTGAAAATGTGTTTCTGTAATGGTTCCAACGTAGAAAATGTGGTTCCGTAGTGGTTTCGGCTTATAAAATGGGCATCCTTCTGGGTTCCGGGGTGAAGAAGGTGGTTCAGTAATGGTTTCGGGGTGAAAAATGTGGTTCCGTAATGGTTCCGACGAAGAAAATGTGGTTCCGTACTGGTTTCGGCTTATAAAATGTGGTTCCCTAGTGGTTCCGGGGTGAAAACTGTGGTTCCCTAATGGTTTCGGGGTGAAAAATGTAGTTATGTAATGGTTCCGACGTAGAAAATGTGGTTTCGTATTGGTTTCGGCTTATAAAATGTGGTTCCCTACTGGTTCCGTTGTGAAAAATGTGGTTCCCTAATGGTTTCGGGGTGAAAAATGTGGTTCCGTAATGGTTCCGACGAAGAAAATGTGGTTCCGTACTGGTTTCGGCTTATAAAATGTGGTTCCCTAGTGGTTCCGGGGTGAAAACTGTGGTTCCCTAATGGTTTCGGGGTGAAAAATGTAGTTATGTAATGGTTCCGACGTAGAAAATGAGGTTTCGTATTGGTTTCAGCTTATAAAATGTGGTTCCCTACTGGTTCCGTTGTGAAAAATGTGGTTCCCTAATGGTTTCGGGGTGAAAAATGTGGTTCCGTAATGGTTCTGCCATAGAAAATGTGGTTCCGTAGTGGTTTCGGCTTATAAAATGTGGTTCCCTACTGGTTCCGTTGTGAAAAATGTGGTTCTGTAATGGTTTCGGGGTGAAAAATGTGGTTCCGTAATGGTTCCGCCTTAGAAAATGTGGTTCCGTAGTGGTTTCGGCTTATAAAATGTGGTTCCCTACTGGTTCCGTTGTGAAAAATGTGGTTCCGTAATGGTTCCGCCTTAGAAAATGTGGTTCCGTAGTGGTTTCGGCTTATACAATGTGGTTCCCTACTGGTTCCGGGTTGAAAAATGTGGTTCCCTAATGGGTTCGAGGTATAAAATGTGGTTCCCTAATGGGGTGAAAACTGTGGTTCCCTAATGGTTTCGGGGTGAAAAATGTAGTTCTGTAATGGTTCCGACGTAGAAAATGTGGTTCCGTACTGGTTTCAACTTATAAAATGTGGTTCCCTAGTGGTTCCGGGGTGAAAACTCTGGTTCCCTAATGGTTTCGCGATGAAAAATGTAGTTCTGTAATGGTACCGCCATAGAAAATGTGGTTCCGTACTGGTTTCGGCTTATAAAATGTGGTTCCCTAGTGGTTCCGGGGTGAAAACTGTGGTTCCCTAATGGTGAAAAATGTAGTTCTGTAATGGTTCCGACGTAGAAAATGTGGTTCCGTAGTGGTTTCGGCTTATAAAATGGGCATCCCTACTGGTTCCGGGTTGAAAAATGTGGTTCCCTAATGGTTTCGAGGTATAAAATGTGGTTCCGTAATGGTTCCGCCATAGAAAATGTGGTTCCCTAGTGGTTTCGGCTTATAAAATGTGGTTACCTACTGGTTCCGTTGTGAAAAATGTGGTTCCATAATGGTTTCGGGGTGAAAAATGTGGTTTCGTAATGGTTCCGCCATAGAAAATGTGGTTCCGTAGTGGTTTCGGCTTATAAAATGTGCTTACCTACTGGTTCCGTTGTTAAAAATGTGGTTCCCTAATGGTTTCGGGGTGAACAATGTGATTCTGTAATGGTTCCGCCTTAGAAAATGTGGTTCCGTAGTGGTTTCGGCTTATAAAATGTGCTTCCCTAGTGGTTGCGGAGTGAAAAATGTGGTTCCCTAATGGTTTCGGGGTGAAAAATGTGTTTCCGTAATGGTTCCGACGTAGAAAATGTGGTTCCGTAGTGGTTTCGGCTTATAAAATGTGCTTCGAAAAGTGTAATAGTTATGTTTTGGTCCAATTAATATGATAAGTGTACTAATAATGGTTCTGATCGAAACAGGGTGTGCAAAAATGGTGGAAAACAGGGCTTCTTTTATGTTACACGTTGATGGGTACTTGAAGGATGAAGTATCATTCGAATATATTGGCGGGACGAAAATGTGTTTAACTGTGAATCGCGATATAAATTTTCTGGAATTTCAGTCTCTAATTCACCAAAGGATTGGGACCACTGGATGTCGCGTGTCATTATCTATAAAATGTCGATATGTCATGGATCCATATCAAATCGTGTTATGCGACATTCGAAATGATCATGACCTAGGTATGGTGATGATGGTTTTTGAGAATAGCCTCTTTAATTCTATCAGCCTGTACATACGTAAAGAGTACAGAGTTGGAGAAATTATATCTGCACCCATGAAGAGGTAAAATATTAAGTCAGCTGGACTTTGGCATTCTTTAAATTCTCATTCCATTAGAATATTATCTCATGTGGAAATTTTCATTGCTCAGAAATGTAGTTCAGATAAATGAACATTATGAAGCTTCTACTCCAATCGAACCTGCTTTGAGTCCCAAAAATAATTCCGTTCGTGCAGTGTCAGCAACACCTATTGCAGCTGAAGCTCCCAGCAAACGAAGACGACATGGCGAAGGACATACCAACAATAGGTACTATCCGTGTATTGAATTGTGATTCCATTGATGAATTTATGATTCCATTATTGTTACTCTAATTGTTGATCGGGTTGGCAGATATTCAGTAGACTTGGATGAAGATTATGAGGATCCAATTTTTAATGAGACAGAGGAAGATACAACTGAACATAAGAGCACTTCCATGTAATAAATTAAAGAAATTATATTTAGTTGGGAGGTTATATTTTTCTCTCATTGAATTTCATTCTAACCTAGTCCTTTCCTTACCATACAGGCACGATGCACGGTTCAGTAGGGATTTTCATAGTGATATGCATGTTAATGATGCCATTTGCGAGGATGGTAATGAGGACTTTGATGAGGACAATGACGACTTTGATGAGGACGATGACAGCCGATTCGGAGAAGAGCAGGATGGTGTAGATGATCAGGATAGTTTAGATAACATTATCGGGGACGAGGATGGTGTAGATAACATTATCGGAGACCAGGATGGTGTACATAACATTATCGGCGACCCGTTCGGTAATACGTATACAAGGGAGCCGATGGAAGTAGATGAAATGGTTGTGGATGAATTAAATGTGGGGAGAATAGGACTTGAGGAGTTCAAGGTGGGGGGAATCTTCCCGAATTTTAAAGTATTTAAGAACAAAGTTAGAGAGTATGCAATTGATAGGCGTTTTGTATTCGTCCCAGTAGACTCAAAACCTACAAAGTATGCTGTTAGATGCAAGAATGGAAGTTGTCCTTTCAGAATTACTGGGACAAATTACCTGGATTCTGTCAGGGTGAACAGGTTTGTGCCAGAGCATACATGCTCAAGCACGATGAGTGGTAATGATCATCCCCTTGCCACAGCATCTTGGGCAGCTGAAACCTGCCTAGGGTTATTTCCCCTTCCAGGAGACGTGACACCTAGTTTGATAAGAGCATACGTCAAGGATAAGTGGAGTATAACCTTAAGCTATACGAAGGCTTTCAATGCGAAGGTCATTATACACGAAATTATGTGTGGAAATGCGGAGGCTTCTTACCGCATCCTTCCTGCATATGCTCAGGAGATGGAGAGATGTAATCCCGGCACCATTATGCGTGTATACCGAACCCGGCAGCTATGGGCTAGTGGAGATAACACATTTGGTCGTTTATTTTGGTCATTCGGCCCCAGCATCCGTGCGTTCAGTCGCACAGTTAGACCCCTGATACTAATTGATGGGACACATTTGCGGGGGAAATATAAAGGAATCTTATTAGCTGCGACAACTGTAGATGGTGATGGTGGATTATTTCCGTTAGCTTTTGCTGTGGTTGAGAACGAGAACTTTGACAGTTGGCTATGGTTTCTTGTTTTACTCCGCCAGAGAGTGATGCCAATAGAAAAAAACAACAATGAATTTACGATTTCCTCCGATCGGATGAAGGGTCTGGTTAGAGCTGTTGCTGAAGCATTACCGGGATCATACCATAGCTACTGTATTCGTCACCTCAATGCCAATCTGTTGAAGACCTTTAAGAGTCAAAAACTTTGTAAACTATTTTCGAGAGCGGCATATGCCTTAAGGGAGAGTGACCATAAGGAGGCGATAGAACTCATAAAAGCAAAGAATGAAAAAGCAGAGAAATGGATATCTGATATTCCTAAAGAAAATTGGGCTAATGTACATTTTAAAGGGGCCAGGTGGAATGTGCTCACCACTAATGCAGCAGAGTGCTTCAACAACGTATTGAAGGGCGCAAGGGAGTTGCCGATTGCTGCTCTAGTTGATCACACTAGATGGAAAGTACAAGACTTCTTCCAGTTTCGCCGGAAAGCTGCGGCTACATGGAAAACGCATTTAACTCATAGAGCAGAAAAGTGGTTGGACAGATCATGTTCGTTTGGCAGTAAGTTTCTACCCCGCGCGTGTAGTTGGAATGAATATGAAGTGCTCTCATCCACTCATACGGATAGTGTGGATTTAGAGAAGAAAACATGTACGTGTGGTCTTTTCCAAACGATGGGATTGCCGTGTGGGCATGCCATAGCAGCTATGGGATTAAATAAGCTTGACCGATACAAATACTGCCAGGATTGGTTTTTGGCTTCAACATATCGGAGTACGTATGAGGAGGTGATTCATCCAACTTTAGATCGAACACAATAGCCCGAGCCATCCACTGATTTAGTAGTACTATTGCCACCGCGAGTAAGACGACAGCCCGGACGACCGAAAAAAGTACGAATAGAGAGAGGGTTGCAATTTGGCAAACATCACAACTGCAAATCATGTGGGGAACCTGGACATAACAAACGAACGTGTAAAAATCCTCCCCTCGTAAATCGTCAGTTAAATATGACTCCCATCGGTCCATCCGCACCTACACAGAACAGGTATGTTTCATTATTACGCACTCGATATGATTTTCATATTAAACCTATAATTGTTATTGATTGTACCAACTTTCTCTTGTAGGTCCGGAGTGTCCTTCGCACCTCCTTTCTTTACTTAGGGATGGAGTTGTTGGTTTTTCTGTACAAAGTGACAATGATTTTGGGAACCTTGTTACTACACATGATACTTACTCACACGAAAATTGTAAAAAGTGGCAATGATTTTGGGAACCTTGTTACTACACATGATACTTACTCACACGAAAATTGTAAAAAGTGGCAATGATTTTGGGAACCTTGTTACTACACATGATACTTACTCACACGAAAATTGTAAAAAGTGGCAATGATTTTGGGAACCTTGTTACTACACATGATACTTACTCACACGAAAATTGTTCAATTTATACGTTGTTGTATCTACTACTTGCCCGGAACTGTACATTTTTTGGAACCACAATTTTGGAACACCTGGTTGAATAATTTTGTCTGGAACCACAATTTTAATTGCTATTGGATACACCCTGTTCATATTCGAACAACTGCTTCAACACTTTTTTTCGTTATTGCCATGTTTATGTTGACCTCTCTCTATGTCTCTATCTCTCTATCCTCTCTCTCTTTCTCACTCTGTGTATAGAGTTGGTCTCCAATCTGGGTTTATTTGGGAGTCCGAAACAACCTTCGGAAGTCTTATCCGGAAGTCCGACGATTAATTCGGACTCCCGAATTCATGCAAGTAGAATTGCCATCCAATCTGGGCATCACCGGGGATGTCCAGTACTTTTTTGTTCCAACTGGGCATCATTCGGGAGTCCAAATGCGTCGTCGGAATTCGGAATCGGAAGTCCGATAGTTCCTTCGGACTCCTAAAGGATCTCCAGTAGTTTATGGTATCTACTGGACATAATTCGGGAGTCCGAACGCATCGTCGGACTTCCTCTTCGGAATTCCGAAGGTCCAATCGGACTCCCGAAGGATGTCCAGTACTTTTTGGGTATCACTGGCCATCATTCGGGTGTCCGAATGCATCGTCGGACTTCCTATTCGGAATTCCGAAGGTCCAATCGGACTCCCGAAGGATGTCCAGTACTTTTTGGGTATCACTGGCCATCATTCGGGAGTCCGAATGCATCGGCGGACTTCCTCTTCGGAATTCCGAAGGTCCAATCGGACTCCCGAAGGATGTCCAGTACTATATGGGTTTCACTGGCCATTATTCGGGAGTCCGAATGCATCGTCGGACATCCGAATCGGTATTCCGACGGTCCAATCGGACTCCCGAATGATCTCATGTTTCTTTTAATTGTCAGTGGAGTTATAAATGTTAGTTCATCCTATCTTTAGAACAGTTTAAGATTAGGTCCCTTAGCTCTTAAGTGGTTTTATTTGATATAAAAACCTTGTAATGGCTAATTTTTCAAATCGATGATGAAATTTACCCAAGAATTGTGTATTTCAGTAGAAAGGAGGGCTGACTCATCCCTCGACATGGGAGAAGAGGTTGATCTTCGCTCTAAGAAAACCAATCACATTGGGAATGGATTTGGGTTCGTACAACCAACTAGCTTATCACATCCCACATGTAACAGAATGGAGTGCAATAAAAAAAAATTTGTTTCCAAAGGCAATCCGTACCTCACTGTCCCAAAATTACTTACACCTGAGTGCCTGCTATAAAGTTACAACATCAGTTCCTCCCAAAAGTTAAATGGATACTTTCCCATACACCCCATTTAACATTTCAGAAAATAGAGAAGTTCGCATAGCTGTAATATCTTTCTGCGTGAAATCCAAACTAGCGTCACGGCTGAGGTATTCCATCTCTTTCAAAACGAATAGCCCACAATCGTAGCTGCAAAACATGAAGAATATGCAACAATAAGAATTCGAATTAATCGTTTACGTAGATTTCCCTAACTCAAGTAATTGGAAGTTACATCACCCGTTATTTTGTATGGGCCGAACAACGACTTCATCAATGGGGAATGCACTGATATCAATGTCTTTCACCCTTTTGAACCATTCAACAAGGTAATCAACCTACAAATCAATAATTCAGTACGTTATGCAGGTAGTCAGCAGAAATTAATATTTGGCTAACGAAATTGGACTTAGGGTAGTACTCACAAGGGGTTGCACCCTTGTAGGATCCGTGCGAGCGACTAGCGAGTCGTAAAGAGCGAAGGTACACTGACCCATATCCAAGAGTAGAAGAACCCAATGAACCAAATCTATGTTGACTGGAATGAGTACTTTTCTTAGCTCTTTAACTGAGATATGCTCTAGACGCTGTACGAATCGGGAACATACTTCGGGATTTTCACATCTATCGGTTATTATAAGTTGCTGCAACCACGAAAAGAAATGTTATAATTGCCGGCAGCTTCAAATATAGAAATCATTACTTGTAATGTAAGTCACTTGAATCTCACAGCTAGATGGGTAGTCAGGGAAATGCATGCTCCCTTTTGTTCTTTTCGCAAACATTCGTCCCGCGAGTTCAAGTAGTCTGTATATACATTAACGATCTACAAAACAGACCATTGGTCAACGAGAAGGAACTTAATAAGAAATGTGCACTCACTCTTTACGTTACTCAATGAACCATATCTAAGAAATAACATAAAATCTTACCGGAGATGATAACCACCCTCTACGATCGCTTAGTAGAAGCAAGTCTTCTTTACACATGTAGTACCCATCACTTTGAATGACTTTGTCACTGCAAATCCAGTAAAAAGTCATCTCCCTCTATGGACCTTAGCTCAGATCATTCTACTGAAACAACCTATCTATGAATTTGATCGGAGAAGATAGAGTTCCAAAAAATGAAACGGGCATTCCAACACAATCTAAGTTATAAGGAATTTACCAAGGTTGTAGCGCTGCCAATGCATCCACCTTGGTCGCTGCAGGCCCGGTGACTTTGGCAAGAGCATCCTTGAATTTTCGCTGGTGGATGTAATATGGCGATCTCATTGCTCTACTAGGTCTTGTTCGCCTTCGACGTTGCTTTACATTATTTTCAATGCTCCATTGTTTACTCTTCATTTCGGGAGTGTCAAGCAAGATAGCAACTATATTAGCTGCAGCCTCTCGGTCATCCTCTGTAATTTGACTATTAATATAGATCTCGTCTTTTCGATCAACAACCACATCTTTCCCAACATCATACCCAAACTCTACAATATCCATCGTCTTCGGATCTTCTACTAATCCACCCTCCGAACGTCCCTTATCACTCCCTATCCCAACATCCCCATCTTTCTTTTCAATATGTCCTGTTTTATCCATTTCTTCATCATCATTTGTTTGCTTCTTCTTTCTTCGACTATATTTCTTTTTATCCTTCACTACCTTCTCCTCCTCACCCGATAACTGTACATCTTTCTTCTTCAATGAATCTGTCCCTTTCAACTGACTGAACTCACTTTTTAGCTCCCTCACTTCACTTTTTAGCTCCCCCACTTCACTTTTTAGCTCCCCCACTTCACTTTTTAGCTCCCCCACTTCACGTTCAAGTTTCTCTATCGTCTCCAACGAAGAACTATGAGATGCAGATTCCTCTACTTCTTTGATAAGTCCCTCTCTTACTTTCATCCCTCTCCTTCTTCGTTCTCTCCCCTTACATGCCACAATTGGCCCGATCGCATTCAGAAGTCCCTCTCTTACTTTCATCCGTCTCCTTCTTCGTTCTCTCCCCTTACATGACACAATTGGCCCGATCGCATTCAGAAGTCCCTCTCTTACTTTCATCCGTCTCCTTCTTCGTTCTCTCCCCTTACATGCCACAATTGGCCCGATCGCATCCCTCACTGTAGGCACAATTGCCCCAATCGAATCCCCCACTGAAGCCTAGCACTAACAACGTCGGCCTCAACCTGGCCGAGCAGTAGGGCTTCCTCTCTCGCCATAGTTTTAACCATCAGAACCACCTGAAATAAATGTCATATTTTTTTTATTACAAATACGAATGTAATAAAACAACACGCAAGACATACATACATACAACGACCAATTAACATTAATCTCTCACCTCAGTTGGTTTTACCATCCCATCACGAACACGGTCAATCAACTTTCTATGCTCCGTCTTCTTCGTATCCTCACCGATCCACTTAAATAGACGTGGATAAGCATCAGGGTAATCAGGTACCCAGAACGTGGTATGCTCAAATACCCATACCTGAAATGCGGCTACATTATTTACGCACTCCTAATAATTTAGAAACAAGTAACTATAAGGCATGAATGAAAAATTACCTGTAAAATGATAGAGCAACCCAATATATGGCCCTTCCCACCAAGTGCAGCATGTGAATTTAAGGACAGGACCAAGAATTCATGAACGAGATAAGCCCACGCAACATCTCCTATAGTCCCCATATCAATATAAGGGAATAGGCAAGAACATGCCTTGTGATCCCTCTGTGCGAACAACACAGTACTGCAAAATAACAATATCAAATGTTTCACTGTGGACTTTATCGACTCTTCTTCATTTGAATCCATTTCCGCATGAATAACATTTACGACCTCTTCGAAGGTGGCTGTTGGAAGCCGAAACCTCCAACCATCCACCGTTGTGATGCTATCCCAATCTAGTTGCACCCTCTTCCCTCTCATAGTTAAGCCTAATATTTTGGCTACATCACTAACTAGAAAAGGAACTACAATGCTCCCCAATCTAAATGCTTTCCGCTTCGGATCCCACTTTCTCACCAATGTCGACAAAATCCTCTTGCGCAACTCCACATCCTCGAGGTTCTTGTGTAGTACCAAATCTCTGAATGGGGTCTCATTTATCAAATTCTTATGCGCATCATGTAACCGGAACGTTTTGAAGGACTCCTGGAAGCGGGAAGGACAGCATCTAGAGAAGACATATTTGGCCTGCAAAAAAAGCTATTAGGAAACAGTTGAGGTAGAAAGTTAAGGAGATGCAAATGGAAATGGAGAAGTTAATCACCATGACGAACCCGCAACGAAAGAAATGGGAACCTTTGTATCCTTAAGTTAAACACAATCTGTACAAAGCAGCGACAACCACTTCAAACACAGTGTTAGTCCCATGCACAGGTAAACAGAATCAAAATTATCCATAAAGGCCTCACAAATATCCCCAAGTCACTTTAGAGTTGTACCATTCATTGGATTAGTAGGACCATTGCTATTCATAACAACCATGAAAACATACCAGTCATCCAAGACAGAGAAATTGAACAACCATAATAACATATCATCCATTCATCCATCCACAATAACATATCAAACCCAAATATAACATACCTACCATCCATTAATCCATAATATCAACCATAATAACATACCATCCATATACATGCCAAAAAAAGTAAACCAAAAAGTAAATAACTGCATAGGGATCATGTACAGTTCTCATCGGCAGCAACAACCTAATGATCTGGGGGCAGAAGGCGGCGGACGAACTCGCTGAGTGAAGAAACCTGCTCAGTGAGGGAGCTGAATGACGTCCCATACTCCTGCCGGAGGGTGGAGACCTCGGTGCGTAGGGCGCTCACAGCCTGCTGTGTCGCGACATGGTCCTCACGATGAGATGCAAGGAGCTGAGAAAGCGCAGCAAACTTCTCGTCAAAGTACTGACGATGTGCAACGAGCTCCTCTGCCGATACACGCTGAGCCTGCGGACGAGGTGGTGGAGCGGGCCTCTGGTCATCAAGTCGCATTGCCTTTATAGTTGTACGATTCATTGGATTAGAAGGACGAACGCGTTCTTCGCTACCTTCGATCAGCTTCTCATGCTGGAAGATACGTGTCAAAAGCATCCCAAATGGTAGACTAGCCAAGGCCTTTGTCCTGGTGTCCTCCATGAAGCTAAGTATGATATAGCCAAGGTGAAGGGGCTGGCCCTTTAGAAGTCGATACATAATAAACGCCTCAAAAGGCCGGACCATGTCACTATTACCTCCGCGAGGCGTGATATTGCTGATCAGAATCTTGTGTAGGACTTTGCACCTACGGCTAAGGGAATTGTAGGACACGTTGGTTGACCCGTCATTAGGTGGGGGTCTGCAACCAAGCTCCCCATAAGCAGTGACAGGATCAACCATATAACGATCAAAGTCATCCATGGTACCGGGCCAAAAGAAACTCTCGTCACCTGTGGTGGGAAGAGAGGCGACTTCACAAAACTTCTCCATGGTCATGCGAAAGGTTTTATTATTGACTGTGGACTGGAAGAACTTATAATCTTCGTCGACTCTATAATTGGCATAGAATTGTTTCACAAGAGTCGGGTATGAATCGCAATGTACTCCGAGAAAATTGACCCATCCAAAGGCCACAAAAAGGGATCGAACATCATATGCGGCAAGATCTTCAAAGACGATTTTCCTACCTCGCAATATGCCCTTCCTTTCTATACGACGGACGGAGGATGCCGCCTTTACGGAGCCGACCTCGACATCCTCCTCTCCTTCGCCCATATATTCGGCTTCCTCGGAGGAAGGTGAGGGAGGGGAGGGCTCACGGACAGCCTTCCCTTTCCGTTTGCGGCTGGAAGAGCGTTGGGGCACAGTGGCAGTCTTCTTCGCGTTCTTTGTGCGCGGCATGATCTCTATATTGGGGTTTTGGCTTACGCTTTTAGGGGGTTGCAAATACGAAAAAGGGAACCACTTCCACTTCTTCTCTGCAGAAACCAGGACAAGATACTTGAACGAAAACAAACTTCAAACACACTATTATTCCATTCACCAAAGTACGATGCAGTATAACACACTTCAAACCACATTTAATTACTATTACACACATGGAACACTATATAGATACTTGAATTTAAAAACATTTACAAACTTCAAACAAAACCACTCTTTACCGCAGAGAAGATCCATGCATACCATTGAAACCACTCAAAACCATTGAAACCCCAAGTGAATGAAACGCATTGAATGAAACCCTTTCACACCGAAAATCAAAAATGCTGAAATACCAAGTCAAATGAAACCCTTTCGAACAACAATTTCGACAGTTGGAACCACATATTAGACTGTTGGAACAGATTACTGATTAGCGCATCCAGGGAACCTTAAATTACACAGTTGGAACCAATATTACTAGATAGAGGATCCATCGAATACTGCTTCCAACTTTCTAATATTTGGTTCCATGGATCCAACTTCCATGGAATACTGGTTCCAATTTCATAAGCCCTAAATAAAACCCTTTCAAACCCCAATGCAACCATTGAAACCCTAATGCTCTGTTTGGTTGCCGGGTTCTTTTTGGCTCGTGGGAGTTATGTGGGAGAGTTAGTTAAATTTTGGTCCCATCCCATGTTTGGTTGCCTTTTACCACTAGGTTTATTTTAATCCCACTCTTGTAATGATTACTTGTGGGGTGAACTTTTTAATCCCACTTTTGTAATGATTGCCTTTTCATCCCATCCCAACATAACCCCAGGAACTAAAATAAACTCAGGAATCAATAATAAGCTTCAGAAGAATTTTTTTCTACCCAACAGTTCAACCAACCAAACAAAGGTTATTTTTTTCCCACCATATCTCTCAGGCTATTTTTTTCTCCCACATAACCAAACATGGGATTTTTATTTTACCAGGATACTTCTACGACTTTTTTTTCCGACCTATCTCCCAGGGTATTTTTTTCTCCCACATAACTCCCAGGAACAAAAATAACCCGGCAACCATACAGAGCATAAATGAAACCATAAATGCAACCATAAACCATTGAAACCTTTTCAAACCTTAAATGAAACCCTATGAACTAGAGTGAAATCCAACATGAAATATGCCGAAACCATTGAAAACCTAAATGAAACCATTGAAACCCATTGAAATCCTAACTGAAACCCCTTAAACCATTGCAAGCATTGAAACCCTAAATGAAAGAATTGAAACCCCAACTAAAACCCTTACTCAAACCATTGACAACTATTGAAATCCTAAATCAACCCTAAATTTTACCCTAAACCATTGAAATACTTTGAAACCCAAAATGAAAATAATGAAACTCTTTCAATCCCAAAATGCTGTTTGAAACCCTAAATGAAACCCTTTCAAACCATTGAAACCATTGAAACCAAACCCTAAATTAACCCATTTAAACCACTGAAACCATTGAAACCCTAAATTAAAGCATTGAAAAATCCTACATCAAACCCTAAACCATTCAAACCCATTGAAACCCTAAATGAGATCATTGAAACCATTTAAAGCCCTAAATCAAACCCTTTCAAACCAAAAATCAATGCCCAACCATTGAAAACCTACAAACCCTATATCAAAATATTTTGTTCCTAACAATTAATAGTTCCAGCCCATTGAAACCCTCAAAATTCCAAAACCCTCCAAATGAAACCCCTTCGAAACCATTTCAAAGCCTTAAAAATTACATACTAATGCATATCCGTTTCACACACTAGTCAAGAGGCACTTAAAAGAGCTTCAGAGAGCAATGTAGAGCAACATACATTGTTAGAAGTGTGTGAGATCCAACCCCTAAAAAAAACCCAAAATAAACTAAACCCTAGAAGAAATATTTGAAAATTACCTTCGTGTAGAGGAGAAAACTGAATTCCGGCGAGAGGGGGTGGTTTCCGCCGACTATGTCGTGGTTCCGGCGAGTAGAACGGGCTTCGGGAGAGACGTACGAGGTCGACGGCGAGTTTCTCCGGCGAGATAAACCGTCGTTTGGGAAGAGAGAATGGGAAAAGTGACAAACGGTGAAAGTTTATGGGTCTCCTGCTTCCGGCGAGTACAACGGCCGTCGGGAGCGACGTCGGAGACGAGGTCGACGGCGAGTTTCTCCGGCGAGTCGTTTGGGAAGAGAGAAACAGAGAGAAGGTTAAAATGTAAAAATAAGGGTTAAAAGTAAAAACTAATGGGTTAAAAGTAAAAACTAATGGGTTAAAAGTAAAACTAAAGAAGGGTATTTTCGTCTTTTAAAAACCTGACAACCCCTCTTTTACAAATTCTGCAACTCTACCCTTACTTCACAATATCATGAAATCTTTGCATTTTCCTAACAAATTTTCCTTTTAATAAAACCGGCTTGCATTACTCACGTAAAAGAGTATGTTTTACGTATCCTTCAAAAGAGTAGGTTTTTCTTCTTCTATAAAAGGCTATTATCTTCTGTAGACAAAAGCATATCAGTTGTGTACCTACCAAGGAAAGGTTTATCAGTTGTGACACTGCCTCAACCATGGGAAGCACCTCCCTTCTCTCTAGCGTTCCGAGAAGGTATTCTTCCCCTCTTTGCCAAACTTAAGTTATTCTTGTTTCGAGTTTTTATATGGTGTAAGCCCGTACCGTCCAATATTTTTCAAAAATATGGTACCTCTTACACCATAGGATGATCCAAACCGTCCATTTGATGGGCCTCAAGGAAAAAGATTGTGCCCAAAAAATTGTTTTTAGATTGGAGGGCTAGGATCTTCCGATGGACATTTTTTTTGGGCACAACCTATTTACCATGTGGCCCATCAAATGGACGGTTTGGATCATCCTATGGTATCAGCTGTACAGTACCTTTTGAATAATACTAGACTATACGGGCTTACACCGTATAAAATATCATCTTGTTTGAGGAGAATTTATATGGTGGCCGGCCGTGCATGCACGTGCAGTCCCTAAAAAAAACAGTGGTGCCCACCTTTTTTTGGATGATCCAAATGATTCATTTGTTGGGCCCTGACCTAGATAGGGTGTGCCCAAGAAATCTTCTCCATAGGATGATTCTATGCCTCCAATCTGTGGAGGTTTCGATCTGTACAGTCCATTTTAAACCACTTCATATTATAGGGTTAGGATCATCTTATGGAGAAGATATTCTGTACACACTCTATCTTGATCAGGGCCCAACAAATGAATGGTTTGGATCATCCAAACAAGGCGAAGGGCGCACCCATTGGTCAAATGCCATTTAAGAAAGTTCTGATCATAATTTTCTGTGCGCATTTGACCAATAAGGTGCCCTTTGTACCCATAAAAAAAAAAGGAGGTGCCCTTTGTCCCCCTTTTTTTTTTGCATGGGCACCTGTGAATCTAGGAGTCCACTAAATTTTAATAAAATAAAAATTCAAAATAAATAATTAATTGCACAATGCTACCAAAAAGCTTTATAAAATAACCCAAAATATGCTCTGCAAAGAAGAGATTAACTATTTTGGTTATCTAGAGACTTTGACAAAATTTCCCAAAGAATATAATTCATATAGAAGAAAATAGCCTAATAGTGTAGATTTGTGATTTTAGGCAATACAATAACTGAAAAATAAGTATGAAGAATCTGTTTATTACAACTAACATGTGGCTGGAGTTTTAAATAAATTAGATTATTATTATTTTTTTTATTGGCAAGCTGAGATTAGGCATGACCCCCACCAGATATATTAAAAATGGAGAAAAGAGTTAAGGGGGGCCCGCAAGGACAGCACAAACACATAAGAAGTAACAACAGAGGAAAACAAAGATAGGCAAATTCCAACCTTTTATAGGGCAATTTCTCTTTGAGAGGTAATCAGCCGCTGAGTTTGCCTCCCTCCAGATGTAGGAAATCTTGTGATGAAGAAAAGCATACAGTGCTATTTTAATTCTTCTAATTCTCATAACCTATCTCCAAGGGATCGCCGAGGAAACGTTTAGGATATCAACCATAAACTAGGAATCAGATTCTACCCAAATGTTTCTTGCATTAAGGGTAGAAGCTAGATGAATACCTTTTTCAATTGCATAAAGTTTAAGCTCGAAAATTTCTTCTTTGTCCACATTTTGAGAGAACAGAGAAATGCATTTAGCTGAGTTATCACGAATCAACCCACCGATTCCGCCTCCATCATCATCCAGAGAGGCATCCACATTAATTTTCGGTTCATCAAGAGAGGGAGGGATCCAGGAACACCATTTTTGACTCCGTTCATCAAGAGAGGGAGAATTCAATCTATACCATAATAAGGAGGCTATTCTTTGGTTTTCTGTAGTATCTGTATCAGTAATATTGAGAGAGTTTATTTTGAGTTTGGCTTTAAGGAGAATTTCTTTCAAGATGAGAGATTTGTGCTTTCTTATACCGTCAAAGGTTCGATAGTTTCTTTCTCTCCAAATTTTGGAAATGGCATTGGAAAAACAGAATTAAAGCACAATTGAGGACTGATTGTTCCCACAAGAGTTCTTTTTTAGCCAATTGGCTTCATCTATCAGGGAATTTTTCAGGTATTTGTGGTGCCCAGCTCTCCATAATACTTGTCTCCATATCTAAGTTGAATACCCGCATTTAAAGAACAAATGGTTAACTGATTCAGGTACTGAATTACATAGAACACAAGAGGAATCAGATTGGGGGCCTCTACTGAAGATTCGATCTTTGGTGCTCATCTTGTGAAGAAGGGCCTTCCATGATGTGACAGCATATTTAGGAACATGACCTTTGAACCACACAATATCAGTCCAATGATGTTTTGGGTTGTGGACTTGAATAGAGTTCCAGGCGCTTTTGGTGCTAAAAGATCCATCAATAGAGGGGCTCCAGATTGGATAGTTTTTATTATCCTCATTTGTGATTGCAAGCTGGAGTAACTTGAATTCTTCTTTAAGGGAATCTTTATGCATAGAGGGGATCCATCCGTCTCTTCTAAGGATTTGGGAGAGGGAATTTGCAGAGGCTAGGAACGATGTAGTACGAGATCTCAAAAACAGGGAAGAGATGATACCTTTGGGGTGCCAAGGTTGGTTCCAAAGGTCAATCTCATCCTCTTTACTGACATTAAATAAATTAGATTGACATAAAGCAAGGCAAGGTTGGCATAGATGAACTTCTGATTTTCCCCAGAAGATAAAAAACAAAAAGCCAAAATAGCTAAAAAGGGAAATTTGTCAATCTTAAGATCCAACTAATGGCTAAAATAGTGGGTCCCACCTTCTATTGATTGATCTTGAACATCCATCTAATGGTTAAAAATCAACGAAATTAGTCAATCTTTTTTTTTTTTCGGTGGATAAATCAGTCAATCTAAACATCTAATTAAATGAATTTATGGTTAATGAAAGTGGAGAATCGAAAGAATGTAGGCAAATAATTGTTAGAAAGGTGTGGGGTCTACCCCACTATGGGTGACCAACGGCTGAATAGATTAGCGGCTAAAAGAGAAAAGCTTCTCATAAATTGGCCTCTGTTTGAAAGCAACAAAATATAAGATGTTGTAAGGGAGCAAAGCAAATCTTATGAAATATTTTCCATTACCCAACGTTCACAGTAAATTCATTCATGCAAATGTCTTGATGCAATAAGCTCACCAACAGTTTCGTCATATATATATATATATATATATATATGTATGGGATATTGTAGGGAATTTCACATAAAGGCATTTTGGGGCTGACTTTTGCACGAGAGAACAGCCACACAGGCTCAATTTTCAGTAGATACGTTTTATTCATTTAATTCATGTGAGGTGGCCGTTCTCTCGTGCAAAAGTCACCCGGGAAATGCCTTTCCGCGAAATTCCCTAGATAATTTATTATTGCATGAGCAAAAGTCACAAAACTCGAGAAGTTTTGTTCTTGTGTAGAGAGCTTGATTGAGAAGTTCTTTTCTCAGTTGCCCACTGTAGATTAGGCATTTCATCTAGGCTGTTGAATTGGTGGGCCAGAAAATCCGACAATACTAACCATTGATCTATACTTGATTGAGCGATAGGATCCTTATTCGGTTTAGGGTTGGACCAAAGCAATTTATATGCTTTGGTGGTGGCACATTATATCAACGGTGTTGATTAGAATAGAGAGAAGAAAAAGTCAGTTTGTTGGAGATTAAAGCATGTCAAAACCTTTCTTATCATGTCTTGCAGATTAAAACCCAAATCCAATAGAAGAAAATGGAAAATAAGAAAATTGGGAGAGGTGCTGAAATGTGAAAACCAAAGCTTTAATGCCAAAACCAATAGAAAAAAAAGAATACATGACCCCTCAGGTCATAGGACATATAATAGGGTCATGTTTGAGCAGAATAGCCTTATCATTATTCTTCTCCATAATATATTCTGTAATGATCCCGTTCAATGTGAACCATTCACTACACCCATTCTGCCTACTTAGGGTCTACTACCCCCGTGGCCGAGACAAACCATCCCAATCGGTGTATGGATGCAGGTCTAATGCTAGTTGTATACAGGAAGAGATTTCTAGTCTCAATCCTAACAAAGAACCTTTAAGGTCTTCAAAGGGATGGAATATCAAATCTCCCTATCCCTTAGGATCGGTGAATCCATCGGCATGATACTCCTACTTTGCTTCCAAGGGAAGAACATATGTCACAAAGTAAGCACATCACACGCATTCAAAGATAAATACTTAATTGATGTCATGAAATAAACTATTTATTAAAAAATTAATGTCAATAAAATAAGGGCGGAATGGCCAGAGCTGGGCTCGAGAAGGCCAGATTTAATGGTGAAATGGCCGAATCTAGTTAGGGTTGATGGAGAAAATGGATGGGGGAGTTGTTGGAGGCTGTGGAAAGAGCTGATGTAAGGAAAAGGGTGTTCAGGTTCAGGGGAAAATGAGGAAGTTGGATATGGAGGCGAGGGAGGTCATGCAT
The DNA here is from genome assembly GCF_043159265.1 of Tasmannia lanceolata. Lineage (NCBI taxonomy): Eukaryota > Viridiplantae > Streptophyta > Magnoliopsida > Canellales > Winteraceae > Tasmannia > Tasmannia lanceolata. The sequence continues at coordinate 61,178,783 of NW_027518695.1, read as the reverse complement.
AGCGGCAATGAACCTTGTAGGGTTAAGGTTTGAAGGAGGAGGAAGATGAGGGGATTTTTAGGGTTGTTAGGGTTACGGTTGATTGGGGAAGGACGTGGGGGAGTAGTATAGTCTTTACGGTTACAGTTTATGGTTAGGGCTAGGAGTATACTTTTGGATTGGATGATTTTTGGGTTAGTGGAAGTAGGTCTTGGAAAAGATGGTAGAAGAATTTGATATATTTTTAATGGGGAACCGTCGGTGTTTGGTGGAGGCCACCAGAGATCGGATGATGATGTTGGGTAGTGCACGGTTAGGGGCGCACAATAGCTCTGGGCCTTCGAGTGGGATTTTTGAAAATCGAATTTGCCAGCTGATTGCAGTGGAGAAATCAGTGCGACGTGGCAGGTCACGATCTTGACTTGGGGGTCCCACAAATTTGGCACTTTTTGCTGGATTCAATTAATTAAATTGAGGTTGTTGGGTAATGTAAGGGATACTGGGTTTTTCTTTTGAACCAAGGAGAATGCCCCTGGCAATTCATACTATGTAAATCTAGTGGGACTACTGGTCCCCATTGTAATTTTGCTGGTATGAATATATTTGTCAATTTTCAAAAAAATAAAATAAAATAAGGGAGATGATATTTTCACTCCCCTTGCGTTACGCACACGCTCCCCTTATAACGTGATTTGACGTGAAAAGTGGGCAACTTTAACGCCTTTTGACGTCAAATCACGTTATAATGGGGGCGCATGCATAATGCCGGGAGGCGCGTATATACTCTCCCTAAAATAAACGTGCTGGCTTTTAGGACATATACGCTAATAAACACTATGTAATTAAATAATTTTTTTTTGCTTACACAAATTATATTTGAAAATTTTCTATTTTATTATCCTTCCCAAACGTTAATGTCATCATTTTCCATATAATTCGTAATTTTTTACATATTTTCTCTTATTTTTACATAATTAATTCTGGAATGATAATATTCTTCCATCGAGCATCAATGTGCCCTTCACAACATCAATGTCTTGGGCGCGCAAATAATATCAGCATTGCTTTTTCTTAATCCTGCAAAGCAAAATTTCACAAACTTGTCTTGTTTGATGCATTTCAGACCACAGAGAGATATGCTCTAATAAAATAACACAGGAGTAGAATACTTCAGATGAGAATTTTATTTTATTCTAGCAGAATCACTTATTGGCTTTTACCAAAGTGTTAATCCCATGTATTCTCTTCTTTTATGCTTACATATTTTCCTATTAGGATTGCTACTAGCTTCTCTAAACAGATTATTTTCCTCAAACACTATTGACTTTGTTCTATAGGCTAGAAGGTAAGGTGGCATTGATTACTGGCGGAGCAAGTGGCATTGGTGAATTCACGGCCAAATTGTTCCACCAGCATGGTGCCAAAGTTGTAATAGCCGATGTTCAAGACGATTTGGGGCAATTAGTTAGCAAAGACCTCGGCTTCCCTGATTCCTTCATCCACTGTGATGTCTCAGATGAAGAAAACGTCCGAAGTGCTGTCGACAGTGTCATTACCAAGTACGGGAAGCTCGACATTATGTTCAACAATGCGGGCATCGTAGACCCACCCAAGCAAAGCATTATTAACAATGAGAAGCCAGATTTCGAAAGAGTACTTAATGTGAATGTAACGGGTGTCTTCTTGGGTATCAAGCACGCCGCTCGGGTCATGATCCCAGCTCATCGTGGCAGCATAATCAGTACATCTAGTGCTGCTGGGATCTTAGGTGGGATCAGTAGTCATGCGTATTCATGCTCGAAGCACGCGGTAGTCGGGCTCACGAAGAATACGGCAGTTGAGCTCGGGCGGTTTGGTGTTAGAGTAAACTGTGTTTCTCCTTATGGTTTGGTAACCCCTTTGACTGAGAGATTCTTTGAGCAAAAAGGTGAAGAGCTTGACAAGGCAATGGAGGTTCCTGCTAATCTGAAGGGGGTCTATCTTAAAGCAGAAGACATTGCTAATGCTGCCCTCTATTTGGGAAGTGATGAATCCAAGTATGTGAGTGGTCACAACCTTGTAGTAGATGGTGGTTACACCATTGTCAATCCAATGTTCGCTATGCAATTTTCAGCTTCTTGATGTGGCCATTAGCTATCACCCATTCCCAATCTATCCAAAGTGGCCCTTGAGTGGATTGGGATTTTGTGTTAGCCTTTCCTTGTTTGGCATTTTACTCATTCATGATCATGCTTTGACTTGTCTCGGGTTTCTCTATATGGATGTTAGTTTGGATGTAGTCTGTTTTTTGTGTTGTCCTGATCTTATCAGCTTTTTCAAGGTTGCCCCCCCTGTCCACTCTCCACTTCTCTTCTTTTTTAAGGTTAGTTGGTGCATGTATATTCAATCCTGTATTAGAAGCTTTAAAAAGATTGACTCTTGACATGTTAATTCTCCTTAAATCTCACCTATTTATGAGTCTTGTTTTTTTTTTAAATTGCAGGTATTTAGATCGATAGTTGCAGACAGGTGGGAGTTTCCAAAAGAGTTCTTTAGAAATGTATAGAAGCATTTATTGTCTAAGATCCACACAAAGACAACTCTGCAAATCTATCATTTTATGAAGAAGGGTAGCAATCCAAGATAGACTGTTGTTTGTGTTCTTAAGAAGTATCGTACTAGCAAATCGTTCTTTCCTTCTCTAAATTTTAGGCAACCATATTTCCTTTGATGAGAATGGTAAATTCATATTTTGTGTATTTTAAACCAAAATTTATCAATAAATGAATATATAATATTTATCATTTCCGGTCTACTAAGATTCATAATTGCGTATTATTAATTAAGACAAAACCACATTAAAGAAAACATGAATACAAATAATAGAAGATCAAATAGATAAATGATTTAAATCCATATAGACGCAATTACTACTTTATAAGCTCTGATCTCAAATGTCAGCAACACTTAGAAATACTTTTCAAAAAAAAAAAAAAAGTAATTACTTAAATGATTTCCCATACACACACAACTCTTCTTTCCCATATAGACACAAGTATTCTTTCCTTTTCTGCTACTCACAGAACAATTTCCTAAAATTTCCTCACTTCACATTGGTGTTAATGACAACTTGATAAAAATTGTATAGAGATCAGTTTTCTTTACAAAGTACTATATTTGTTAATAAAGTAAGATTTAATTAGGATTATAAATTATTAAGCTCTAAGGATTTTTGTAAGGAAATCACCCCTCTTATGTCTCTACAATGCAATGGCAGCCAATATTTTTCATGGGAAAAACATTCCATGAAAGAACTCTTCTACAAAAAAAATTAAGCAACATTTTGTTTTTATTTGGGCCACTTCTAATTCTCTCGATTATATCTAATTCAGCTAATTTTCAATTAAAGGTTAGATCTAAGGAACACCCAATTTGTCACTTCACCAATTCCTTCTTTAAGGTGAGTTCTTGAAAATCCTATCTGAGGAAAATTTTTATATTTCGAAATCACGATCAAATAAACCAATTCTAAATCCAAATCAACACCCAAATCAATGATCTACTCCCGTGCCTCTAACTATATAGTGGTATTTATGGTTTTAAATTTCGGTTTCGGTACCGATTTCGGACCCCACCGAAATTAAAATTTCGTTCGAAATCCGACGAAATAAAGAAAGCCATTTTTTATCCCAGGCCCTAAATTTCAAGGAAATATTAAATAATGAATAAAATATATTTTTTTCATAAAATTTCGAACCGAAATTGTAGGAAACTGAAATTCTCGAAATTTCGGCGAAATAAAGTATTGTTTTAGGTATTAACTGTTTCGGTGTTGGTCACGACCGAAACCTGAAATTTCAGATTTTGGTCGAAATTTAAAACCACAGCCGAAATTTCAGGCAGGATAAAAAAATGGCTTTTTTTTATTTCGTCGAATTTCGAACAAAATTTCAAAATTTCGGTCGGCCGAAATTTCAATTTCGGTGGGTTCCGAAACCGAAATTTAAAACCATGGTATCAACTTCAACTTTGAACCAGTTGAAAGGGCTGATTATATTGTTGAGGCCTCTGTAGGTGATGTACCCCAGAGGAGGGGAAGTAGAAGAAAGAGGGAAAAAAGAGAAGTAGGGGTAGAGAAGAAGAATATAAGAAAAGAATGGGAAGAAGAGGGATAGGGGAGAATCTTTGTTTTCAATTCATTCATTCATCATCAAAATCTCTCGCCCCTTATTGAAAAGAACTCGTCTCGAGTTCTAGTCCGCCTGGATCAAATATGTAAATGACCCACTCACGTAACAGGAGTAGAAGGTCGTTGAAGTCACATCTGATATAGGCCATCATATGCGACGGTGGTAACTGCATAAAAGATTTCGACCGCGTCAAATGTAAAATCCACAGGCATCACCATATCCACATGAATAACGTTTGCCACAACCTCCTCTGTAACAGTGTGACCATCTACAACATCGGTATCCCCATACACCTCACCTGTATCTCTGTGGCAAGCCATCACCTGCAGCCTCATGATGATCATCCAGAAGGTCATCATTCACTGGTATCTCATGTGGCTCTATGATGTCAAACTGACAAACCTCATGATGATTGCCATGTGCACTGAAATCCCCTGTCTCAACCTCCACAATCATCTCTATCGGAGCATCGACTGTAGAGTCAATACTGTCACTATGCTCATCTACTGTAGAATCGGCATCATCAGTCACAATGCTCAACATGGCCTCGGTGTTTGCAATCTCTGCAATAGGCTTAGGCTCAGTATGCTCAGCAACTGGATCATCAGCGTCAGCCTCATCACCAAGAACATCCGGACCATCAGTAGCATCCTCTGTGTCTGGCATGTCATGGGAGTCGGTAACATCAGTCGCGGCATCTTCCTCCCCTTCTTGACATGTACCCCCATACAATACCCCGGACATAGCAGTGCTGAAACCGAAGATTTCACTCAGCACATAAAAGAGGTACAACAAGAGGTGTTGTAGCGGTTGCGTGCGAGCACTGAGAAATATAAGGCAGCAACAAATAGACACCGCAGAGAGCAGATATTCAGCAAGGTGATTGGGTGATGATGTACTTTCGACGAGAGTGTTTCCCAATTGGAGCATACGGCAAGTTGAAGCGAAAGAAGTATGGACCTTAAAGAATCCTCAAGAGGTTGGGTCCCAATGCTTATTTATTGGACGACTTCTCCCGTCTTCAACATTGCCGACCTGTACCAGTTTCATGGAGACCCACAAGAGCACCGATCAGACGACATCAACACCCTCCCATTTCGAGCAAGCACTTCCACCGATGAGCAGATTGAGGACATTGTTGATGTGCGGACGATAGCTACCCGCTACGGATCACATCGACGATACCATGCTCGATGGAGGGACCATCCGTTGACGGATTGCACTTGGATTGATGAGACAGAGTTACGCTGGCTTCACAAGGGTTTATTTTAGCGCCTTACAGATGTTTACTCTACGGAATCGAGTTCTTCCCAAATGGGGAGAACATGATGTGATCCTTGCCATTGGATCATTCAGACCACTATTTTATTATTATTTTTTTGTGGTTATTGGACTTATTTTCGCTATTTGGATTTCCTAGATGTGAAGGGATGTTGACATCACCTAGGGCCCACCCCTTGCATACACTTTAGCCTTTTATTCTATTAGTTTCATTAGGATTGACCCTTTTACCCTTAGTGCATATTTTCCTATGTGTTGTAGGAGAGGTGGATCAGTATTTTTCCTTGACTTAAGTCACTTAAGTTATGATTTATTATTATTGGTTGATGTTGGACTCACATAACATGATCTATAAGAGAGTGGTGGGGGAGAAAACGCCTAATTTTGAAAGATTTGTAAAAAAACCAAGCAAAGGAGCTGTCAGCCCTCTTCTGTCCCTCCACGCCTTAGGGCGTCTCCTCTTCCTTCTCTTCAACTCATTGCAAGGTGAGTTCTCCCCTCTTGTCTCTCTTCTTCTCCTCTAACCCTCTTTTGTTCTCTCTCCCTCTCCCTACCTAGCCATCTTTTCTTGATCTCTCTCTTTTCTTGATCTCGCTCTCGCCCCTTATTTTCTCCCCCTCCCTACCTAGCCATCTTTTCCTGATCTCTCCCGGCCCTTATTTTCTCCCTATTCCTTTAATCTCCTTACTTAGCCATCTTTTCTTGATCTCTCTTTTTCTCTATTTTGGCCTCCAACCCTCTCTCTTCTTGTCTTATATCATCGTCTTCTCTTTGTTCTTCTATTTTCAACATTTTCATTTCTCTTCTTGCACTTTCTTGGTCTATTACTTGGAGGTAACTGCTGCCCTACTTGAAGAATACGCCGCCGGGCTTCTCCACCGCTCTCTTTTGGCCTCTTTCAAGCTTTGGGGTCGAGGTATTGTTGCATTTGTCGGGTAAGAGTGTTAACATCCTTAAAATCCTCTTTCTTGACTATTTAGACCCTTATTCCCATGGTAGGTTTATATCTTTATCCCTTAGTAGTGATCTAGGTTATTTTCCATCCTAAATAAGACCCTTGGGCCCTAGTTTAATGATTTACGTTTCTGGACAGCAAGCTGCAGACACCCAATTTTGTCAAGGTAGTACTAATGATAGGTTGTCGCAAGGATGAGTCCCATGACAAGCCCAGAGCCCATGCTCTCTCTCTCTCTCTCTCTCTCTCTCTCTCTGATTGCTGACTGCATAAGAGCTTTTCAATGCTATTCAAACTTGCCAATTTTGTCACTCCAGATGTTTGCCCAATGATGTAATATTCACGATCGCCAATTGAAAAGTTCATAGACATCTTAGAGAAGTCCCATACAATAGGACCCAACATTCAAAGCCATTGGATACCCAGAATTACATCGGATCCTTTCATGGGTAATAAATACATGTCTGTGCTTAGTGTGTATTGTTGGATTTGCAGGTGTACATTGGAGCACCGTCCTTGACATTTTATCTTTTTACCGTCTGCAACTGCCACTTCAAATGTTGGATGCTCTATCACTTGATATCCTAATCTTGACGCAAAGCGAGCATTCAAAAAATTATGGGTACTTCCAGAGTCGATCAAGATGGAGACAGTTAGTCTCTTGATTTGGCCAGACACCCGCATGGTTTGCGGTGGACTCAGTCCAGATAGAGCATGGATAGAAATCTCCGGCACTTCTGATTCCTCAGATGCTTCAAGTGCTTCATCTCCCTCTTCTTTCTCGTTATCAGATCCTCCATCTAAGAGAAATAACTGTTGTCTTTTACACCAGTGACCTGGAGCGAATTTTTCATTGCAATTGTAACAAAGCCCTTTGTCACGTCTCTCTTGCATTTCAGCCGGTGGTGCTATATGTAAAATAGATGAAAGTACTCATCTATTTTACATATCAGCTATTTTACATATAGCACCACCGGCCTTGATTGCTTTTTCCAGATCTCAACAGTGGAAATTTTAATAATCCTATTGAAAATAATCTTTACATAGTTAAAGAAACTTACATTGTATGATCCTTTAAGTCTCTTTGGTGCAACAATTGTAAGAGATTGAAATCCAATATTGCAAGCTCTAGCAGCAAATCATTCCGTTCCTTTTCTTGTTGGTATATCGAGATGTAGTACCTATGCTCTAGCCTTGGTAAACTCCTACACAAGGGTAGTTCTAAGGCGTGTTCTATCTGTGTTGCAAGAAGCACGCAATCGGGGTTGTTTATGCCAGACTTCAGATGTTATCTAGTGAATCTAATGGCTTCATCTAATACATCTTCTCCTTGTGTGCTGAGATGTGCCACTTCATACAAGCTTAATAGGCCTCTCATATCACTAATTAAGGCTGCATTGAAGCTTCCGTGCTCGTCTTTGAACTTGTTAAATACATCTGTATAAAATTCAGCCATGTCATGATATGCATAATTTCCAATTGATAAAACTAGTGAGAGTAGAAATGAAAAAGGATTTACCAAAAGACACATTAAACCCATGTTGTCTTAGTAATCGAAATCGGAGAGCATCGACAAATAGCTCATCGTCAGCAGCATATGTATGGGATTCAAATATTTGATGTAGTGCCTCTTTGATCTCCTTTTCAAAATGATATGCCACTCCCAGACGTTGAAGCACGTCAATCAAATCGATTTCTTGCTTTGAACCCTTTGAAATGCTTAGCATTCTCTTCACTTCTTCCTTCAACTCTTCAACCCGCTTAGTCCATAAATCTAACTTCTACATGGTACCATTTAGAAGCACAAATAAATTAGCTATATGTTAATTATGAAAGGATATAATCAACTTAAATGATCTCTTTCTCCCTTTCTCTCCCTCTCTTACTTCCCTACTATAAACATAAACCTGCAATTTTATATTCTGCTAAATTTTCTAACATGATCCTTTTTGCTTCTTTTCTAATCGAAACAATATAAATAGAAACAATAGAAGGAAAAAGAGGTGAGTATACCAAAAAAATAAATAAATAAACTATTGAACATATATAGCATTTCCTATCATCATGTGTTCTATCAAGAGGCATGAGCCACACAACTTTGGCTATCCATAACAATCATAATGAAAGTTAATAATTGAATCTCTCTCTCTCTCTCTCTCTCTCTCTCTCTCTCTCTCTCTCTCTCTCTCTCTCTCTCTCTCTCTCTCTCTCTCTCTCTCTCTCTCTCTCTCTCTCTCTCTCTCTCCTTACAATTTGGTCATGAGAGTAGGAGAGGAAGTGATCGCCCCAAACGCTTGGGTGAAACACGCTTGAGTTGCGATTGATTTGTGGCTTCCCATCTTCTAGTGAATCGACTATGGAACCAAAAGAAGGGGTTGCAGTTATAAGATCCATAGCAATCTCAAGGTTGGGAAATCAAACGAAGGAATATAAGGGCAGTAATGTATTTTGTAATGGAAGTGTCACAAGAATCGGTATTTATAGGCAGCAAATGGAGAGCCGGTATAATTAAAAATCAAAATTATTAGGGTGGTAGGAAAAAAAATTAATGACATCTAGCTAATATTAACACATCAAGTAACTGAAAGATCCCACATCGGAAAGGGAGGAAAAGTTACTGGGCTATATATATGTGGATTTCTCATCTCCCTATGTAGACGTGTTTTCAGCATCTCGAAGGGGCAGGCCCTGCGGAGTGAGTCGGGCACGGTCAGTGCTGCTGGAAAACAAAACCGGGGAGGGCAGATGACCCAGAACATGACAATATCTACACAGTGGGGTCGGGGCGTGACATAATGGTATCAAAGCAGGACCTCCCATCCAGTACGTTGTGCCAGGAAGGACGCTGGGCCCTAAGGGGGGGGGGGGGGATTGAAAGATATCACATCGGAAAGGGAGGAAAAATTATTGGACTATATATGTGGATTTCTCCTCTCCCTATGTAGATGCGTTTTCAGCATCTCCAAGGGGCGGGCCCGACTCCGTCTGGCCCGGTCAGTACTGCTGGAAAACAAAATCGGGGAGGGTAGATGACCCAGAACCGGACAATATCTACACAGTGGGGTCGGGGCGTGACAGTAAGAGAGAATTTATATGATGGGTGGCCGTGAAAACACGTGAAGTCTGGAAAGTATGGTAATTGTACGGCAAAAGAGAAGTAATAAAAGAGAGAGATAGTGAGCATACATGTGATTTTCTACATACTTTATATGATTCCTTGTATACTTCTGTCGCTTAACTCCATTCCTCGTACAACTAAGGTAAGAGACCAAAAACACGATTCATATGAAAAGATGGGTACAACCACATGATATACCGAGAAATTATATGATAGGTGGCCGTGCAAACATGTGATTTTTTAAAAGTGCGGTATGGCTACCGTTTGTGGCTTGAAGAGAAAGAGCCGCGGGGGGGGGGGGGGGGGGGGGTTGAATTTATCTTTAAATGGGGTGAATTTATCACCGCCCTTAAAAGTGCCTCTCGTGATGCACATGGTTTTAATAAAACCGGCTTGCATTACTCACGTAAAAGAGTATGTTTAACGTATCCTTCAAAAGAGTAGGTTTTTCTTCTTCTACAAAAGGCTATTATCTTTTGTAGACAAAAGCATATCAGTTGTGTACCTACCAAGGAAAGGTTTATCAGTTGTGACACTGCCTCAACCATGGGAAGCACCTCCCTTCTCTCTAGCGTTCCGAGAAGGTATTCTTCCCCTCTTTGCCAAACTTAAGTTATTCTTGTTTCGAGTTTTTATATGGTGTAAGCCCGTACCGTCCAATATTTTTCAAAAATATGGTACCTCTTACACCATAGGATGATCCAAACCGTCCATTTGATGGGCCACAAGGAAAAAGATTGTGCCCAAAAAATTTGTTTTTAGATTGGAGGGCTAGGTTCTTCCAATGGACATGTTTTTTTGGGCACAACCGATTTACCATGTGGCCCATCAAATGGACGGTTTGGATCATCCTGTGGTATCAGCTGTACAGTACCTTTTGAATAATACTAGACTATATGGGCTTACACCGTATAAAATATCATCTTGTTTGAGGAGAATTTATATGGTGGCCGGCCGTGCATGCACGTGCAGTCCCTAAAAAAAACAGTGGTGCCCACCTTTTTTTGGATGATCCAAATGATTCATTTGTTGGGCCCTGACCTAGATAGGGTGTGCCCAAGAAATCTTCTCCATAGGATGATTCTATGCCTCCAATCTGTGGAGGTTTCGATCTGTACAGTCCATTTTAAACCACTTCATATTATAGGGTTAGGATCATCTTATGGAGAAGATATTCTGTACACACTCTATCTTGATCAGGGCCCAACAAATGAATGGTTTGGATCATCCAAACAAGGCGAAGGGCGCACCCATTGGTCAAATGCCATTTAAGAAAGTTCCGATCATAATTTTCTGTGCGCATTTGACCAATAAGGTGCCCTTTGTACCCATAAAAAAAAAAGGAGGTGCCCTTTGTCCCCCTTTTTTTTGCATGGGCACCTGTGAATCTAGGAGTCCACTAAATTTTAATAAAATAAAAATTCAAAATAAATAATTAATTGCACAATGCTACCAAAAAGCTTTATAAAATAACCCAAAATATGCTCTGCAAAGAAGAGATTAACTATTTTGGTTATCTAGAGACTTTGACAAAATTTCCCAAAGAATAGAATTCATATAGGAGAACATAGCCTAATAGTGCAGATTTGTGATTTTAGGCAATACAATAACTGAAAAATAAGTATGAAGAATCTGTTTATTACAACTAACATGTGGCTGGAGTTTTAAATAAATTAGATTATTTCTTTTTATTTATTGGCAAGCTGGGATTAGGCATGACCCCCACCAGATATATTAAAAATGGAGAAAAGAGTTAAGGGGGGCCCGCAAGGACAACACAAACACATAAGAAGTAACAACAGAGGAAAACAAAGATAGGCAAATTCCAACCTTTTATAGGGCAATTTCTCTTTGAGAGGTAATCAGCCGCTGAGTTTGCCTCCCTCCAGATGTAGGAAATCTTGTGATGAAGAAAAGCATACAGTGCTATTTTAATTCTTCTAATTCTCATAACCTATCTCCAAGGGATCGCCGAGGAAACGTTTAGGATATCAACCATAAACTTGGAATCAGATTCTACCCAAATGTTTCTTGCATTAAGGGTAGAAGCTAGATGAATACCTTTTTCAATTGCATAAAGTTCAAGCTCGAAAATTTCTTCTTTGTCCACATTTTGAGGGAACAGAGAAATGCATTTAGCTGAGTTATCACGAATCAACCCACCGATTCCGCCTCCATCATCATCCAGAGAGGCATCCACATTAATTTTCGGTTCATCAAGAGAGGGAGGGATCCAGGAACACCATTTTTGACTCAGTTCATCAAGAGAGGGAGAATTCAATCTATACCATAATAAGGAGGCTATTCTTTGGTTTTCTGTAGTATCTGTATCAGTAATATTGAGAGAGTTTATTTTGAGTTTGGCTTCAAGGAGAATTTCTTTCAAGATGAGAGATTTGTGCTTTCTTATACCGTCAAAGGTTCGATAGTTTCTTTCTCTCCAAATTTTGGAAATGGCATTGGAAAAACAGAATTAATGCACAATTGAGGACTGATTGTTCCCACAAGAGTTCTTTTTTAGCCAATTGGCTTCATCTATCAGGGAATTTTTCAGGTATTTGTGGTGCCCAGCTCTCCATAATACTTGTCTCCATATCTAAGTTGAATACCCGCATTTAAAGAACAAATGGTTAACTGATTCAGGTACTGAATTACATAGAACACAAGAGGAATCAGATTGGGGGCCTCTACTGAAGATTCGATCTTTGGTGCTCATCTTGTGAAGAAGGGCCTTCCATGAGGTGACAGCATATTTAGGAACATGACCTTTGAACCACACAATATCAGTCCAATGATGTTTTGGGTTGTGGACTCGAATAGAGTTCCAGGCGCTTTTGGTGCTAAAAGATCCATCAGTAGAGGGGGTCCAGTAGAGGGGCTCCAGATTGGATAGTTTTTATTATCCTCATTTGTGATTGCAAGCTGGAGTAACTTGAATTCTTCTTTAAGGGAATCTTTATGCATAGAGGGGATCCATCCGTCTCTTCTAAGGATTTGGGAGAGGGAATTTGCAGAGGCTAGGAACGATGTAGTACGAGATCTCAAAAACAGGGAAGAGATGATACCTTTGGGGTGCCAAGGTTGGTTCCAAAGGTCAATCTCATCCTCTTTACCGACATTAAATAAATTAGATTGACATAAAGCAAGGCAAGGTTGGCATAGATGAACTTCTGATTTTCCCCAGAAGATAAAAAACAGAAAGCCAAAATAGCTAAAAAGGGGAATTTGTCAATCTTAAGATCCAACTAATGGCTAAAATAGTGGGTCCCACCTTCTATTGATTGATCTTGAACATCCATCTAATGGTTAAAAATCAACGAAATTAGTCAATCTTTTTTTTTTTTCGGTGGATAAATCAGTCAATCTAAACATCTAATTAAATGAATTTATGGTTAATGAAAGTGGAGAATCGAAAGAATGTAGGCAAATAATTGTTAGAAAGGTGTGGGGTCTACCCCACTATGGGTGACCAACGGCTGAATAGATTGGCGGCTAAAAGAGAAAAGCTTCTCATAAATTGGCCTCTGTTTGAAAGCAACAAAATATAAGATGTTGTAAGGGAGCAAAGCAAATCTTATGAAATATTTTCCATTACCCAACGTTCACAGTAAATTCATTCATGCAAATGTCTTGATGCAATAAGCTCACCAACAGTTTCCTCATATATATATATATATATATATATATATATATGTATGAGATATTGTAGGGAATTTCACATAAAGGCATTTTGGGGCTGACTTTTGCACGAGAGAACAGCCACACAGGCTCAATTTTCAGTAGATACGTTTTATTCATTTAATTCATGTGAGGTGGCCGTTCTCTCGTGCAAAAGTCACCCGGGAAATGCCTTTCCGCGAAATTCCCTAGATAATTTATTATTGCATGAGCAAAAGTCACAAAACTCGAGAAGTTTTGTTCTTGTGTAGAGAGCTTGATTGAGAAGTTCTTTTCTCAGTTGCCCACTGTAGATTAGGCATTTCATCTAGGCTGTTGAATTGGTGGGCCAGAAAATCCGACAATACTAACCATTGATCTATACTTGATTGAGCGATAGGATCCTTATTCGGTTTAGGGTTGGACCAAAGCAATTTATATGCTTTGGTGGCGGCACATTATATCAACGGTGTTGATTAGAATAGAGAGAAGAAAAAGTCAGTTTGTTGGAGATTAAAGCATGTCAAAACCTTTCTTATCATGTCTTGCAGATTAAAACCCAAATCCAATAGAAGAAAATGGAAAATAAGAAAATTGGGAGAGGTGCTGAAATGTGAAAACCAAAGCTTTAATGCCAAAACCAATAGAAAAAAAAGAATACATGACCCCTCAGGTCATAGGACATATAATAGGGTCATGTTTGAGCAGAATAGCCTTATCATTATTCCTCTCCATAATATATTCTGTAATGATCCCGTTCAATGTGAACCATTCACTACACCCATTCTGCCTACTTAGGGTCTACTACCCCCGTGGCCGAGACAAACCATCCCAATCGGTGTATGGACGCAGGTCTAATGCTAGTTGTATACAGGAAGAGATTTCTAGTCTCAATCCTAACAAAGAACCTTTAAGGTCTTCAAAGGGATGGAATATCATATCTCCCTATCCCTTAGGATCGGTGAATCCATCGGCATGATACTCCTACTTTGCTTCCAAGGGAAGAACATATGTCACAAAGTAAGCACATCACACGCATTCAAAGATAAATACTTAATTGATGTCATGAAATAAACTATTTATTAAAAAATTAATGTCAATAAAATAAGGGCGGAATGGCCAGAGCTGGGCTCGAGAATGACAGATTTAATGGTGAAAGGGCCGAATCTAGTTAGGGTTGATGGAGAAAATGGATGGGGGAGTTGTTGGAGGCTGTGGAAGGAGCTGATGTAAGGAAAAGGGTGTTCAGGTTCAGGGGAAAATGAGGAGGTTGGATATGGAGGCGAGGCAGGTCATGGATAGCGGCAATGAACCTTGTAGGGTTAAGGTTTGAAGGAGGAGGAAGATGAGGGGATTTTTAGGGTTGTTAGGGTTACGGTTGATTGGGGAAGGATGTGGGGGAGTAGTATAGTCTTTACGGTTACGGTTTAGGGTTAGGGCTAGGAGTATACTTTTGGATTGGATGATTTTTGGGTTAGTGGAAGTAGGTCTTGGAAAAGATGGTAGAAGAATTTGATATATTTTTAATAGGGAACCGTCGGTGTTTGGTGGAGGCCACCAGAGATCGGATGATGATGTTGGGTAGTGCACGGTTAGGAGCGCACAATAGCTCTGGGCCTTCGAGTGGGATTTTTGAAAATCGAATTTGCCAGCTGATTGCAGTGGAGAAATCAGTGCGACGTGGCAGGTCACGATCTTGACTTGGGGGTCCCACAAATTTGGCACTTTTTGCTGGATTCAATTAATTAAATTGAGGCTGTTGGGTAATGTAAGGGATACTGGGTTTTTCTTTTGAACCAAGGAGAATGCCCCTGGCAATTCATACTATGTAAATCTAGTGGGACTACTGGTCCCCATTGTAATTTTGCTGGTATGAATATATTTGTCAATTTTCAAAAAAATAAAATAAAATAAGGGAGATGATATTTTCACTCCCCCTGCGTTACGCACACGCTCCCCTTATAACGTGATTTGACGTGAAAAGTGGGCAACTTTAACGCCTTTTGACGTCAAATCACGTTATAATGGGGGCGCATGCGTAATGCCGGGAGGCGCGTATATACTCTCCCAAAAATAAACGTGCTGGCTTTTAGGACATATACGCTAATAAACACTATGTAATTAAATAATTTTTTTTTGCTTACACAAATTTTATTTGAAAATTTTCTATTTTATTATCCTTCCCAAACGTTAATGTCATCATTTTCCATATAATTTGTAATTTTTTACATATTTTCTCTTATTTTTACATAATTAATTCTGGAATGATAATATTCTTCCATCGAGCATCAATGTGCCCTTCACAACATCAATGTCTTGGGCAAATAATATCAGCATTGCTTTTTCTTAATCCTGCAAAGCAAAATTCACAAACTTGTCTTGTTTGATGCATTTCAGACCACAGAGAGATATGCTCTAATAAAATAACACAGGAGTAGAATACTTCAGATGAGAATTTTATTTTATTCTAGCAGAATCACTTATTGGCTTTTACCAAAGTGTTAATCCCATGTATTCTCTTCTTTTATGCTTACATATTTTCCTATTAGGATTGCTACTAGCTTCTCTAAACAGATTATTTTCCTCAAACACTATTGACTTTGTTCTATAGGCTAGAAGGTAAGGTGGCATTGATTACTGGCGGAGCAAGTGGCATTGGTGAATTCACGGCCAAATTGTTCCACCAGCATGGTGCCAAAGTTGTAATAGCCGATGTTCAAGACGATTTGGGGCAATTAGTTAGCAAAGACCTCGGCTTCCCTGATTCCTTCATCCACTGTGATGTCTCAGATGAAGAAAACGTCCGAAGTGCTGTCGACAGTGTCATTACCAAGTACGGGAAGCTCGACATTATGTTCAACAATGCGGGCATCGTAGACCCACCCAAGCAAAGCATTATTAACAATGAGAAGCCAGATTTCGAAAGAGTACTTAATGTGAATGTAACGGGTGTCTTCTTGGGTATCAAGCACGCCGCTCGGGTCATGATCCCAGCTCATCGTGGCAGCATAATCAGTACATCTAGTGCTGCTGGGATCTTAGGTGGGATCAGTAGTCATGCGTATACATGCTCGAAGCACGCGGTAGTCGGGCTCACGAAGAATACGGCAGTTGAGCTCGGGCGGTTTGGTGTTAGAGTAAACTGTGTTTCTCCTTATGGTTTGGTAACCCCTTTGACTGAGAGATTCTTTGAGCAAAAAGGTGAAGAGCTTGACAAGGCAATGGAGGTTCCTGCTAATCTGAAGGGGGTCTATCTTAAAGCAGAAGACATTGCTAATGCTGCCCTCTATTTGGGAAGTGATGAATCCAAGTATGTGAGTGGTCACAACCTTGTAGTAGATGGTGGTTACACCATTGTCAATCCAATGTTCGCTATGCAATTTTCAGCTTCTTGATGTGGCCATTAGCTATCACCCATTCCCAATCTATCCAAAGTGGCCCTTGAGTGGATTGGGATTTTGTGTTAGCCTTTCCTTGTTTGGCATTTTACTCATTCATGATCATGCTTTGACTTGTCTCGGGTTTCTCTATATGGATGTAGTTTGGATGTAGTCTGTTTTTTGTGTTGTCCTGATCTTATCAGCTTTTTCAAGGTTGCCCCCCCTGTCCACTCTCCACTTCTCTTCTTTTTTAAGGTTAGTTGGTGCATGTATATTCAATCCTGTATTAGAAGCTTTAAAAAGATTGACTCTTGACATGTTAATTCTCCTTAAATCTCACCTATTTATTAGTCTTGTTTTTTTTTTAAATTGCAGGTATTTAGATCGATAGTTGCAGACAGGTGGGAGTTTCCAAAAGAGTTCTTTAGAAATGTATAGAAGCATTTATTGTCTAAGATCCACACAAAGACAACTCTGCAAATCTATCATTTTATGAAGAAGGGTAGCCATCCAAGATATACTGTTGTTTGTGTTCTTAAGAAGTATCGTACTAGCAAATCGTTCTTTCCTTCTCTAAATTTTAGGCAACCATATTTCCTTTGATGAGAATGGTAAATTCATATTTTGTGTATTTTAAACCAAAATTTATCAATAAATGAATATATAATATTTATCATTTCGGGTCTACTAAGATTCATAATTGCGTATTATTAATTAAGACAAAACCACATTAAAGAAAACATGAATACAAATAATAGAAGATCAAATAGATAAATGATTTAAATCCATATAGACGCAATTACTACTTTATAAGCTCTGATCTCAAATGTCAGCAACACTTAGAAATACTTTTCAAAAAAAAAAAAAAAGTAATTACTTAAATGATTTCCCATACACACACAACTCTTCTTTCCCATATAGACACAAGTATTCTTTCCTTTTCTGCTACTCACAGAACAATTTCCTAAAATTTCCTCACTTCACATTGGTGTTACTGACAACTTGATAAAAATTGTATAGAGATCAGTTTTCTTTACAAAGTACTATATTTGTTAATAAAGTAAGATTTAATTAGGATTATAGATTATTAAGCTCTAAGGATTTTTGTAAGGAAATCACCCCTCTTATGTCTCTACAATGCAATGGCAGCCAATATTTTTCATGGGAAAAACATTCCATGAAAGAACTCTTCTACAAAAAAAATTAAGCAACATTTTGTTTTTATTTGGGCCACTTCTAATTCTCTCGATTATATCTAATTCAGCTAATTTGCAATTAAAGGTTAGATCTAAGGAACACCCAATTTGTCACTTCACCAATTCCTTCTTTAAGGTGAGTTCTTGAAAATCCTATCTGAGGAAAATTTTTATATTTCGAAATCACGATCAAATAAACCAATTCTAAATCCAAATCAACACCCAAATCAATGATCTACTCCTGTGCCTCTAACTATATAGTGGTATTTATGGTTTTAAATTTCGGTTTCGGTACCGATTTCGGACCCCACCGAAATTAAAATTTCGTTCGAAATCCGACGAAATAAAGAAAGCCATTTTTATCCCAGGCCCTAAATTTCAGGGAAATATTAAATAATGAATAAAATATATTTTTTTCATAAAATTTCGAACCGAAATTGTAGGAAACTGAAATTCTCGAAATTTCGGCGAAATAAAGTATTGTTTTAGGTATTAACTGTTTCGGTGTTGGTCACGACCGAAACTTGAAATTTCAGATTTTGGTCGAAATTTAAAACCACAGCCGAAATTTCAGGCAGGATAAAAAAATGGCTTTTTTTTATTTCGTCGAATTTCGAACAAAATTTCAAAATTTCGGTCGGTCGAAATTTCAATTTCGGTGGGTTCCGAAACCGAAATTTAAAACCATGGTATCAACTTCAACTTTGAACCAGTTGAAAGGGCTGATTATATTGTTGAGGCCTCTGTAGGTGATGTACCCCAGAGGAGGGGAAGTAGAAGAAAGAGGGAAAAAAGAGAAGTAGGGGTAGAGAAGAAGAATATAAGAAAAGAATGGGAAGAAGAGGGATAGGGGAGAATCTTTCTTTTCAATTCATTCATTCATCATCAAAATCTCTCGCCCCTTATTGAAAAGAACTCGTCTCGAGTTCTAGTCCGCCTGGATCAAATATGTAAATGACCCACTCTCGTAACAGGAGTAGAAGGTCGTTGAAGTCACATCTGATATAGGCCATCATATGCGACGGACTAGAAAAGTGGCAACATGGCCGAGGCCAATCATAGAATGTAAATGGTCAATCGTGGTAACTGTATAAAAGATTTCGACCGCGTCAAATGTAAAATCCACAGGCATCACCATATCCACATGAATAACGTTTGCCACAACCTCCTCTGTAACAGTGTGACCATCTACAACATCGGTATCCCCATACACCTCACCTGTATCTCTGTGGCAAGCCATCACCTGCAGCCTCATGATGATCATCCAGAAGGTCATCATTCACTGGTATCTCATGTGGCTCTATGATGTCAAACTGACAAACCTCATGATGATTGCCATGTGCACTGAAATCCCCTGTCTCAACCTCCACAATCATCTCTATCGAAGCATCGACTGTAGAGTCAATACTGTCACTATGCTCATCTACTGTAGAATCGGCATCATCAGTCACAATGCTCAACATGGCCTCGGTGTTTGCAATCTCTGCAATCAGTATGCTCAGCAACTGGATCATCAGCGTCAGCCTCATCACCAAGAACATCCGGACCATCAGTAGCATCCTCTGTGTCTGGCATGTCGTGGGAGTCGGTAACATCAGTCGTGGCATCTTCCTCCCCTTCTTGACATGTACCCCCATACAATACCCCGGACATAGCAGTGCTGAAACTGAAGATTTCACTCAGCACATAAAAGAGGTACAACAAGAGGTGTTGTAGCGGTTGCGTGCGAGCACTGAGAAATATAAGGCAGCAACAAATAGACACCGCAGAGAGCAGATATTCAGCAAGGTGATTGGGTGATGACGTACTTTCGACGAGAGTGTTTCCCAATTGGAGCATACGGCAAGTTGAAGCGAAAGAAGTATGGACCTTAAAGAATCCTCAAGAGGTTGGGTCCCAATGCTTATTTATTGGACATCCCTGGGGATGTTGCGACTTCTCCCGTCTTCAACATTGCCGACCTGTACCAGTTTCATGGAGACCCACAAGAGCACCGATCAGACGACATCAACACCCTCCCATTTCGAGCGAGCACTTCCACCGATGAGCAGATTGAGGACATTGTTGATGTGCGGACGATAGCTACCCGCTACGGATCACATCGACGATACCATGCTCGATGGAGGGACCATCCGTTGACGGATTGCACTTGGATTGATGAGACAGAGTTACGCTGGCTTCACAAGGGTTTATTTTAGCGCCTTACAGATGTTTACTCTACGGAATCGAGTTCTTCCCAAATGGGGAGAACATGATGTGATCCTTGCCGTTGGATCATTCAGACCACTATTTTATTATTATTTTTTTGTGGTTATTGGACTTATTTTCGCTATTTGGATTTCCTAGATGTGAAGGGATGTTGACATCACCTAGGGCCCACCCCTTGCATACACTTAAGCCTTTTATTCTATTAGTTTCATTAGGATTGACCTTTTTACCCTTAGTGCATATTTTCCTATGTGTTGTAGGAGAGGTGAATCAGTATTTTTCCATGACTTAAGTCACTTAAGTTATGATTTATTATTATTGGTTGATGTTGGACTCACATAACATGATCTATAAGAGAGTGGTGGGGGAGAAAACGCCTAATTTTGAAAGATTTGTAAAAAAACCAAGCAAAGGAGCTGTCAGCCCTCTTCTGTCCCTCCACGCCTTAGGGCGTCTCCTCTTCCTTCTCTTCAACTCATTGCAAGGTGAGTTCTCCCCTCTTGTCTCTCTTCTTCTCCTCTAACCCTCTTTTGTTCTCTCTCCTTCTCCCTACCTAGCCATCTTTTCTTGATCTCTCTCTTTTCTTGATCTCGCTCTCGCCCCTTATTTTCTCCCCCTCCCTACCTAGCCATCTTTTCCTGATCTCTCCCGGCCCTTATTTTCTCCCTATTCTTTTAATCTCCTTACTTAGCCATCTTTTCTTGATCTCTCTTTTTCTCTATTTTGGCCTCCAACCCTCTCTCTTCTTGTCTTATATCATCGTCTTCTCTTTGTTCTTCTATTTTCAACATTTTCACTTCTCTTCTTGCACTTTCTTGGTCTATTACTTGGAGGTAACTGCTGCCCTACTTGAAGAATACGCCGCCGGGCTTCTCCACCACTCTCTTTTGGCCTCTTTCAAGCTTTGGGGTCGAGGTATTGTTGCATTTGTCGGGTAAGAGTGTTAACATCCTTAAAATCCTCTTTCTTGACTAGTTAGACCCTTATTCCCATGGTAGGTTTATATCTTTATCCCTTAGTAGTGATCTAGGTTATTTTCCATCCTAAATAAGACCCTTGGGCCCTAGTTTAATGATTTACATTTCTGGACAGCAAGCTGCAGACACCCAATTTTGTCAAGGTAGTACTAATGATAGGTTGTCGCAAGGATGAGTCCCATGACAAGCCCAGAGCCCATGCTCTCTCTCTCTCTCTCTCTCTCTCTCTCTCTCTCTCTCTCTCTCTCTCTCTCGTTCTTGAAACGGAAAATATTTCTCCAAAACGAATTTGTCCCAATGTTAAAACTCAAAAGCATGTTTCCACACGGCATCCGTCTTTTACGGCACAACGAAAAAGCCCATTTCACACGGCACTTGCCTGAATTTAACTTTGAGTAAAAACGTGCAGAGTCACGCACACCATTTCAAAGCATGCAATTAGGCATTGGATTCTCCTAGCTGCAAGGAGCCCAACGAACCTAACCGCACGCAATTTGGAAGCCAAACGAAGGAGTTATCGACTTTTAAAAGTTCCCGAAAACTCCCGGAAAACTCCAAAAACCTGATTTCGGGCACACCGAAGTTATCCACACCCGTCTAAAGCACGGATTTCAGAGGACTCGGAGCGACACCCTCCAAATAGCGTCGTTGTTCTGCCGAATTTCGAAGAACTCGGGGCTATCCTATCCAAATAACACCGTTGTTCTGCCGAATTTTCGGGGAACCCTAAGCTCCATCGTCCGACTAGCGTCGTTGTTCTGCCAAATTTTTGGAGAACTCAGAGCTGCGCCATCCAACTAGCGCCGTTACGCCGACTTTTTGGGAGGTGTCCCCGCTCCTTTAGTAAAATTACATTTATTTTATTGTTTTCTCTTATTTCGTTATAAAACCCAGTATAGGGTAGTTATAGGGTCCAGCGCTCCTCTTGCCCCTGGTCCTATAATGTAAATCTCGTACCTCTCTTTGTAAATAGGGCTACATTCCCTCTCCTTATCCCGCCACTCTGTCTCCGGTCCTACCAGAGTCAAAAAAGACAGAGACGAGAGCCCTCATGCTCCAACGACGTTGGACAAACAACGAAAATCAGAAACCCACCGTTTCCTTTCCTTTATGTCTTGTCATTTCCGTTTATTTTAGTTATCCTAATTGAGGTTACACTGCGAGATCCTCCCGGGACTCGAAACATACAGTATATATAACCTCAATCTAGATAACACTCAAACTGATTCTTTTCTTTTCTTTGCAAATCTTATTCATTTACGTACATAAATTAAGCCTAATCATAATAAAGATTAAAGAAGTTAAGATTTTTGATAAAATTATTTAAAAATGCCAAACTAAGTGAAGAGACTAGATTTACCCGGGCATGAGGGGTGCCTAATACCCTCCCCGAATGTAACCATAACCCTTACTCAGATTTCTGTAAAGACCATACCTTAACGAACAGAGTAAAATTACTGGTTATAGGCCCCAAACCTAGTGTACAGCTTTGGTTAATGCTCCTCCAATGAATCTCGAATATATAACTCCTTTTTATTGGAAAATCAGACACAGGTCCTAGGCCCTAACCTAGGTGGCAACTCTGAAATTCTCTTTTCTGTGGAATTCGGATTACGATCCCAAGTTCATAGAAAATGCAGACGAACAAACACTCCCTTCTAAACCCGATGTAGTGATCCTGAGCCCTCCGAAAAGAGAGCGGTCGAGCGGGAAAAACCTGGCTCCCACACAAGTATAATAAATCTGATTTTTCAGTTTTGTGGACCTTTACATGCCTTGTTGATGCTATGGAACTTTTATATTCGATTACTATTTGATTTAGCATCTTTTCGCATTGATTTCTATCTCAACGGCTAACGTTACATGGGTTTTCTAGGCTGAAATTAGTTGCTTCTGTTTCCTTAATTATTTGGTCATGACATGGTTATGGAAACTTGAAATCTTATTCCCCACGAGCTCCATTTAGGTCTTGGTTATTGCCGCGAACCCTACGGGCTTGCACCAGTAGGCAAGTACGTACTTCACAATTCAGGTCAAAACTAAAACTTAATTTCATCCACCAAGCTTAGAAGGTGGCAATGTGATTCTTTGTTACAGCTTTGCAAGCATCTGCAACTATATAATATTCAATGTTACTTAAACAACTTTAAATCATCATGGTATTTCCCGAGCTCCTTGCCTTTTCTTTGGTAGATTCCAGCAACATTATCATCACCTGAAATCATCTTTCTGAAGTCCTCTTCATTTTCAGCAGTTCAAGAATTTCAATACAGTGAACATGAAATACTGGGATCCTTCTAGTCCCAAACCTGCAAAGATTAAATTTAAATAGTTCTTTCCCTCATAGAGGGTTTTGCTTCCATATTGTGTGTCAATTTGTTGGAACAATGTTAATTTATCCGACTAAGCAGATTTCTATTGCTATGTGTTGTAGTATGATGCTTCAAACAGCATGCTCAACTACCCAGACCGGCCCTCTTTCGTGATCCTCAATACCAGAGCCAACTACTTAGAAAGCACAAAATTGGGGTTGTTTATGCCAGACTTCAGATGTTATCGAGTGAATCTAATGGCTTCATCTAATACATCTTCTCCTTGTGTGCTGAGATGTGCCGCTTCATACAAGCTTATTAGGCCTCTCCTATCACTAATTGAGGCTGCATTGAAGCTTCCGTGGTCGTCTTCGAACTTGTTAAATACATCTGTATAAAATTCAGCCATGTCATGATATGCATAATAATTTCCAATTGATAAAACTAGTGAGAGTAGAAATGAAAAAGGATTTACCAAAAGACACATTAAACCCATGTTGTCTTAGTAATCGAAATCGGAGAGCATCGACAAATAGATCATCGTCAGCAGCATATGTATGGGATTCAAATATTTGATGTAGTGCCTCGTTGATCTCCTTTTCAAAATGATATGCCACTCCCAGACGTTGAAGCACGTCAATCAAATTGATTTCTTACTTTGATCCCTTTGAAATGCTTGGCATTCTCTTCACTTCTTCCTTCAACTCTTCAAACCGCTCAGTCCATAAATCTAACTTCTACATGGTACCATTTAGAAGCACAAATAAATTAGCTATATGTTAATTATGAAGGGATATAATCAACTTAAATGATCTCTTTCTCCCTTTCTCTCCCTCTCTTACTTCCCTACGATAAACATAAACCTGCAATTTTATATTCTGCTAAATTTTCTAACATGATCCTTTTTGCTTCTTTTCTAATCGAAACAATATAAATAGAAACAATAGAAGGAAAAAGAGGTGAGTATACCAAAAAAAATAAAAATAAACTATTGAACATAGCATTTCCTATCATCATGTGTTCTATCAAGAGGCATGAGCCACACAACTTTGGCTATCCATAACAATCATAATGGAAGTTAATAATTGAATCTCTCTCTCTCTCTCTTCTTACAATTTGGTCATGAGAGTAGGAGAGGAAGTGATCGCCCCAAACGCTTGGGTGAAACATGCTTGAGTTGCGATTGATTTGTGGCTTCCCAGCTTCTAGTGAATCGACTATGGAACCAAAAGAAGGGGTTGCAGTTATAAGATCCATAGTAATCTCAAGGTTGGGAAATCAAACGAAGGAATATAAGGGCAGTAATGTATTTTGTAATGGAAGTGTCACAAGAATCGGTACTTATAGGCAGCAAATGGAGAGCCGGTATAATTAAAAATCAAAATTATTAGGGTGGAAGGAAAAAAAATTTAATGACATCTAGCTAATATTAACACATCAAGTAACTAAAAAATCCCACATCGGAAAGGGAGGAAAAGTTACTGGGCTATATATGTGGATTTCTCCTCTCCCTATGTAGACGTGTTTTTAGCATCTCGAAGGGGCAGGCCCTGCGGAGTGAGTCGGGCACAGTTAGTGCTGCTGGAAAACAAAACCGGGGAGGGTAGATGACTCAGAACATGACAATATCTACACAGTGGGGTCGGGGCGTGACATAATGGTATCAGAGCAGGACCTCCCATCCAGTACGTTGTGCCAGCGAGGACGCTGGGCCCTAAGGGCGGGTGGATTGAAAGATCCCACAACGGAAAGGGAGGAAAAATTATTGGGCTATATTTTCTTCTCTCCCTATGTAGACGCGTTTTCAGCATCTCCAAGGGGCGGGCCCGGCAGAGTGGGTCGGGCACGGTCAATGCTGCTGGAAAACAAAATCGGGGAGGGTAGAGGACCCAGAACCGGACAATATCTACACAGTGGGGTCGGAGCGTGACAGTAAGAGAGAATTTATATGATAGGTGGCCGTGCAAACATGTGATTTTTAAAAAGTGCGGTATGGCTACCGTAGGTGGCTTTGAAGAGAAAGAGGGGGGTTGAATTTATCTTTAAATGGGGTGAATTTATCACCGCCCTTACAAGTGCCTCTCGTGATGCACATGGTTTTAATAAAACCGGCTTGCATTACTCACGTAAAAGAGTATGTTTTACGTATCCTTCAAAAGAGTAGGTTTTTCTTCTTCTATAAAAGGCTATTAACTTTTGTAGAATATCAGTTGTCACTCTGCCTCAACCATGGGAAGCACCTCCGTTCTCTCTAGCGTTCCGAGAAGGTATTCTTCCCCTCTTTGCCAAACTTAAGTTATTCTTGTTTCGAGTTTTTATATGGTGTAAGCCCGTACCGTCCAATATTTTTCAAAAATATGGTACCTCTTACACCATAGGATGATCCAAACCGTCCATTTGATGGGCCACAAGGAAAAAGATTGTGCCCAAAAAATTGTTTTTAGATTGGAGGGCTAGGATCTTCCGATGGACATGTTTTTTTGGGCACAACCTATTTACCATGTGGCCCATCAAATGGACGGTTTGGATCATCCTACGGTATTAGCTGTACAGTACCTTTTGAATAATACTAGACTATACGGGCTTACACCGTATAAAATATCATCTTGTTTGAGGAGAATTTATATGGTGGCCGGCCGTGCATGCACGTGCAGTCCCTAAAAAAAACAGTGGTGCCTACCTTTTTTTTGGATGATCCAAATGATTCATTTGTTGGGCCCTGACCTAGATAGGGTGTGCCCAAGAAATCTTCTCCATAGGATGATTCTATGCCTCCAATCTGTGGAGGTTTCGATCTGTACAGTCCATTTTAAACCACTTCATATTATAGGGTTAGGATCATCTTATGGAGAAGATATTCTGCACACACTCTATCTTGATCAGGGCCCAACAAATGAATGGTTTGGATCATCCAAACAAGGCGAAGGGCGCACCCATTGGTCAAATGCCATTTAAGAAAGTTCCGATCATAATTTTCTGTGCGCATTTGACCAATGGAGGTGCCCTTTGTACCCATAAAAAAAAAGGAGGTGCCCTTTGTCCCCCTTTTTTTGCATGGGCACCTGTGAATCTAGGAGTCCACTAAATTTTAATAAAATAAAAATTCAAAATAAATAATTAATTGCACAATGCTGCCAAAAAGCTTTATAAAATAACCCAAAAAATGGTCTGCAAAGAAGAGATTAACTATTTTGGTTATCTAGAGACTTTGACAAAATTTCCCAAAGAATAGAATTCATATGGGAGAAAATAGCCTAATAGTGTAGATTTGTGATTTTAGGCAATACAATAACTGAAAAATAAGTATGAAGAATCTGTTTATTACAACTAACATGTGGCTGGTGTTTTAAATAAGTTAGATTTTATTTATTTTTTGATTGGCAAGCTGAGGTTAGGCATGACCCCCACCAGATATATTAAAAATGGAGAAAAGAGTTGCAGGGGGGGCCGCAAGGACAGTACAAACACATAAGAAGTAACAACAGAGGAAAACAAAGAGCTAGCCTGAGGGGAAAGTTACAGACGAAGGTACTGAGTTCCTTTTCCATCTTCATCAATAATGTTGGTAAGCTCGTAAGTGGATCCCGAACCGGGCAAATTCCAACCTTTTATAGAGTAATTTCTCTTTGAGAGGTAATCAGCCGCTGAGTTTGCCTCCCTCCAGATGTGGGAAATCTTGTGATGAAGAAAAGCATACAGTGCTATTTTAATTCTTCTAATTCTCATAACCTATCTCCAAGGGATCGCCGAGGAAACAGGATATTAACCATAAACTTGGAATCAGATTCTACCCAAATATTTCTTGCATTAAGGGTAGAAGCTAGATGAATACCTTTTTCAATTGCATAAAGTTCAAGCTCGAAAATTTCTTCTTTGTCCACATTTTGAGAGAAAAGAGAAATGCATTTACCTGAGTTATCACGAATCAACCCACCGATTCCCCCTCCATCATCATCCAGAGAGGCATCCACATTAATTTTCAGTTCATCAAGAGAGGGAGGGATCCAGGAACACCATTTTTTACTCAGTTCATCAAGAGAGGGAGAATTCAATCTATACCAGAATAAGGAGGCTATTCTTTGGTTTTCTGTAGTATCTGTATCAGTAATATTGAGAGAGTTTATTTTGAGTTTGGCTTCAAGGAGAATTTCTTTCAGGATGAGAGATTTGTGCTTTCTTATACTGTCAAAGGTTCGAGAGTTTCTTTCTCTCCAAATTTTGGAAATGGCATTGGAAAAACAGAATTTAAGCACAATTGAGGACTGATTGTTCCCACAAGAGTTCTTTTTTAGCCAATTGGCTTCTTCAATCAGGGAATTTTTCAGGTATTTGTGGTGCCCAGCTCTCCATAATACTTGTCTCCATATCTAAGTTGAATACCCGCATTTAAAGAACAAATGGTTAACTGATTCAGGTACTGAATTACATAGAACACAAGAGGAATCAGATTGGGGGCCTCTACTGAAGATTCGATCTTTGGTGCTCATCTTGTGAAGAAGGGCCTTCCATGATGTGACAGCATATTTAGGAACAAGACCTTTGAACCACACAATATCAGTCCAATGATGTTTTGGGTTGTGGACTCAAATAGAGTTCCAGGCGCTTTTGGTGCTAAAAGATCCATCAGTAGAGGAGGTCCACTAGAGGGGCTTCAGATTGGATAGTTTTTATTATCCTCATTTGTGATTGCAAACTGGAGTAACTAGAATTCTTCTTTAGGGGAATCTTTATGCATAGAGGGGATCCATCAGTCTCTTCTGAGGATTTGGGAGAGGGAATTTGCAGAGGCTAGGGACGATGCAGTACGAGATCTCAAAAACGGGGAAGAGATGATACTTTTGGGGTGCCAAGGTTGGTTCCAAAAGTCAATCTCATCCTCTTTACCGACATTAAATAAATTAGATTGACATAAAGCGAGGCAAGGTTGGCATAGATGAACTTCTGATTTTCCCCAGAAGATAAAAAACAGAAAGCCAAAATAGCTAAAAAGGGGAATTTGTCAATCTTAAGATCCAACTAATGGCTAAAATAGTGGGTCCCACCTTCTATTGATTGATCTTGAACATCCATCTAATGGTTAAAAATCAACGAAATTAGTCAATCTTTTTTTTTCGGTGGGTAAATCAGTCAATCTAAACATCTAATTAAATGAATTTATGGTTAATGAAAGTGGAGAATCGAAAGAATGTAGGCAAATAATTGTTAGAAAGGTGTGGGCTCTACCCCACTATGGGTGACCAACGGCTGAATAGATTGGCGGCTAAAAGAGAAAAGCTTCTCATAAATTGGCCTCTGATTGAAAGCAACAAAATATAAGATGTTGTAAGGGAGCAAAGCAAATCTTATGGAAAATAAGAAAATTGGGAGAGGTGCTGAAATGTCAAAACCAAAGCTTTAATGCCAAAACCAATAGAAAAAAAAGAATACATGACCCCTCAAGTCAAAGGACATATAATAGGGTCATGTTTGAGCAGAATAGCCTTATCATTATTCATCTCCACAATATATTATGTAATGATCCCGTTCAATGTGAACCATTCACTACACCCATTCTGCCTACTTAGGGTCTACTACCCCCGTGGCCGAGATAAACCACCCCAATCGGTGTATGGACGCAGGTCTAATGCTAGTTGTATACGGGAAGAGATTTCTAGTCTCAATCCTAACAAAGAACCTTTAAGGTCTTCAAAGGGATGGAATATCATATCTCCCTATGCCTTATGATCGGTGAATCCATCGGCATGATACTCCTACTTTGGTTAAAAGGGAAGAACATATGTCATAAAGTAAGCACATCACACACATTCAAACATACATACTTAATAGATGTCATGAAATAAACTATTTATTAAAAAATTAATGTCAATAAAGTAAGGGCGGAATGGCCAGAGCTGGGCTCAAGAAGGCCAAATTTAATGGTGAATGGGCCGAATTTAGTTAGCGTTGATGGAGAAAATGGATGGGGGAGTTGTTGGAGGTCGTGGAAGGAGCCGATGTAAGGAAAAGGGTGTTCGAGTTCAGGGGAAAATGACGAGGTTGGATATGGAGGCGAGGGAGGTCGTGGATAGCGGCAATGAACCTTGTAGGGGTTTGAAGGAGGAGGAAGAGGAGGGGATTTTTAGGGTTGTTAGGGTTACGGTTGATTGGGGAATGACGTAGGGGAGTAATATAGTCTTTAGGGTTACGGTTTAGGGTTAGGGCTAGGAGTATACTTTTGGATTGGATGATTTTTGGGTTAGTGGAAGTAGGTCTTGGAGAAGATGGTAGAAGAATTTGATATATTTTTAATGGGGAACCGTCGGTGTTTAGTGGTGGTTCGAGGTGGAGGCCACCAGAAATCGGATGATGATGTTGGGTAGTGCACGGTTAGGGGCGCACAATAGCTCTGGGTCTTCGAGTGGGATTTTTGAAAATCGAATTTGCCAGCTGATTTTAGTGGAGAAATCGGTACGACGTGGCAGGTCACGATCTTGACTTGGGGGTCCCACAAATTTGGCACTTTTTGCTGGATTCAATTAATTAAATTGAGGCTATTGGGTAATGTAAGGGATAATGGGTTTTTCTTTTGAACCAAGGAGAATGCCCCTGACAATTCATACTATGTAAATCTAGTGGGACTACTGGTCCCCATTGTAATTTTGCTGGTATGAATATATTTGTCAATTTTCAAAAAAATAAAATAAAATAAGGGAGATGATATTTTCACCCCCCCTGCATTACGCGCACGCTCCCCTTATAACGTGATTTGACGTGAAAAGTGGTCAACTTTAACGCCTTTTGACGTCAAATAACGTTATAATGGGGCGCATGCGTAATGCGGGGGGGGGCGCGTATATACTCTCCCTAAAATAAACGTGCTGGCTTTTAGGACATATACGCTAACAGACACTATGTAATTAAATAATTTTTTTTTGCTTACACAAATTATATTTGAAAATTTTCTATTTTATTATCCTTCCCAAACGTTAATGTCATCATTTTCCATATAATTTGTAATTTTTTACATATTTTCTCTTATTTTTACATAATTAATTCTGGAATGATAATATTCTTCCATCGAGCATCAATGTGCCCTTCACAACATCAATGTCTTGGGCAAATAATATCAGCATTGCTTTTTCTTAATCCTGCAAAGCAAAATTCACAAACTTGTCTTGTTTGATGCATTTCAGACCACACAGAGATATGCTCTAATAAAATAACACAGGAGTAGAATACTTCAGATGAGAATTTTATTTTATTCTAGCAGAATCACTTATTGGCTTTTACCAAAGTGTTAATCCCATGTATTCTCTTCTTTTATGCTTACATATTTTCCTATTAGGATTGCTACTAGCTTCTCTAAACAGATTATTTTCCTCAAACACTATTGACTTTGTTCTATAGGCTAGAAGGTAAGGTGGCATTGATTACTGGCGGAGCAAGTGGCATTGGCGAATTCACGGCCAAATTGTTCCACAGGCATGGTGCCAAAGTTGTAATAGCCGATGTTCAAGACGATTTGGGGCAATTACTTAGCAAAGACCTCGGCTTCCCTGATTCCTTCATCCACTGTGATGTCTCAGATGAAGAAAACGTCCGAAGTGCTGTCGACAGTGTCAATACCAAGTACGGGAAGCTCGACATTATGTTCAACAATGCGGGCATCGTAGACCCACCCAAGCAAAGCATTATTAACAATGAGAAGCCAGATTTCGAAAGAGTACTTAATGTCAATGTAACGGGTGTCTTCTTGGGTATCAAGCACGCCGCTCGGGTCATGATCCCTGCTCGTCGTGGCAGCATAATCAGTACATCTAGTGCTGCTGGGATCTTAGGTGGGATCGGTAGTCATGCCTATTCATGCTCGAAGCACGCAGTAGTCGGGCTCACGAAGAATACGGCCGTTGAGCTCGGGCGGTTTGGTATTAGAGTAAACTGTGTTTCTCCTTATGGTTTGGTAACCCCTTTGGCTGAGAGATTCTTTGAGCGAAAAGGTAAAGAGCTTGAGAAGGCAATGGAGGTTACTGCTAATCTTAAGGGGGTCTATCTTAAAGCAGAAGACATTGCTAATGCTGCCCTCTATTTGGGAAGTGATGAATCCAAGTATGTGAGTGGTCACAACCTTGTAGTAGATGGTGGTTACACCATTGTCAATCCAATGTTCGCTATGCAATTTTCAGCTTCTTGATGTGGCCATTAGCTATCACCCATTCCCAATCTATCCAAAGTGGCCCTTGACTGGATTGGGATTTTGTGTTAGCCTTTCCTTGTTCGGCATTTTACTCATTCATGATCATGCTTTGACTTGTCTCGGGTTTCTCTATATGGATGTTAGTTTGGATGTAGTCTGTTTTTTGTGTTGTCCTGATCTTATCAGCTTTTTTAAGGTTGCCCCCCCTGTCCACTCTCCACTTCTCTTCTTTTTTTAGGTTAGTTGGTGCATGTATATTCAATCCTGTTTTAGAAGCTTTAAAAAGATTGACTCTTGACATGTTAATTCTCCTTAAATCTCACCTATTTATGAGTCTTGTTTTTTTTTTAAATTGCTGGTATTTAGATCGATAGTTGCAGACAGGTGGGAGTTTCCAAAAGAGTTCTTTAGAAATGTATAGACGCATTTATTGTCAAAGATCCACACAAAGACAACTCTGCAAATCTATCATTTTATGAAGAAGGGTAGCCATCCAAGATAAACTGTTGTTTGTGTTCTTAAGGAGTATCGTACTAGCAAATCGTTCTTTCCTTCTCTAAATTTTAGGCAACCATATTTCCTTTGATGAGAATGGTAAATTCATATTTTGTGTATTTTAAACCAAAATTTATCAATAAATGAATATATAATATTTATCATTTCGGGTCTACTGAGATTCATAATTGCGTATTATTAGTTAGACAAAACCACATCAAAGAAAACATGAATGCAAATAATAGAAGATCAAATAGATAAATGATTTAAATCCATAAAGACGCAATTACTACTTTATAAGCTCTGATCTCAAATGTCATCAACACTTAGAAATACTTTTCAAAAAAAAAAAAAAAAACAATTACTTAAATGATTTCCCATACACACACAACTCTTCTTTCCCATATAGACACAAGTATTCTTTCCTTTTCTGCTACTCAGAGAACAATTTCCTAAAATTTCCTCACTTCACATTAGTGTTAATGACAACTTGATAAAAATTGTGTAGAGATCAGTTTTCTTTACAAAGTACTATATTTGTTAATAAAGTAAGATTTAATTAGGATTATAAATTATTAAGCTCTAAGGATTTTTGTAAGGAAATCACCCCTCTTATGTCGCTACAATGCAATGGCAGCCAATATTTTTCATGGGAAAAACATTCCATGAAAGAACTCTTCTACCAAAAAAATTAAGCGACATTTTGTTTTTATTTGGGCCACTTCTAATTCTCTCGATTATATCTAATTCAGCTAATTTGCAATTAAAGGTTAGATCTAAGGAGCACCCAATTTGTCACTTCACCAATTCCTTCTTTAAGGTGAGTTCTTGAAAATCCTATCTGAGGAAAATTTTTATATTTCGAAATCACGATCAAATAAACCAATTCTAAATCCAAATCAATGATCTACTCCCGTGCCTCTAACTATATAGTGGTATCCATGGTTTTAAATTTCAGTTTCGGTACCGATTTCGTACCCCACCGAAATTAAAATTTCGTTCGAAATCCGACGAAATAAAGAAAGCCATTTTTTATCCCAGGCCCTAAATTTCAGGGAAATATTAAATAATGAATAAAATATATTTTTTTCATAAAATTTCGAACCGAAATTGTAGGAAACTGAAATTCTCGAAATTTCGGCGAAATAAAGTATTGTTTTAGGTATTAGCTGTTTCGGTGTTGGTCACGACCGAAACCTGAAATTTCAGATTTTGGTCGAAATTTAAAACCACAGCCGAAATTTCAGGCAGGATAAAAAAATGGCTTTTTTTTATTTCGTCGAATTTCGAACAAAATTTCAAAATTTCGGTCGGTGGAAATTTCAATTTCAGTGGGTTCCGAAACTGAAATTTAAAACCATGGTATCAACTTCAACTTTGAACCAGTTGAAAGGGCTGATTATATTGTTGAGGCCTCTGTACGTGATGTACCCCAGAGGAGGGGAAGTAGAAGAAAGAGGGAAAAAAGAGAAGTAGGGGTAGAGAAGAAGAATGTAAGAAAAGAATGGGAAGAAGAGGGATAGGGGAGAATCTTTGTTTTCAATTCATTCATTCATCATCAAAATCTCTCGCCCCTTATTGAAAAGAACTCGTCTCGAGTTCTAGTCCGCCTGGATAAAATATGTAAATGACCCACTCTCGTAATAGGAGTAGAAGGTCGTTGAAGTTACATCTGATATAGGCCATCATATGCGACGGACTAGAAAAGTGGCAACATGGCTGAGGCCAATCATAGAATGTAAATGGTCAATCGTGGTAACTGCATAAAAGATTTCGACGGCGTCAAATGTAAAATCCACAGGCATCACCATATCCACATGAATAACGTTTGCCACAACCTCCTCTGTAACAGTGTGACCATCTACAACATCGGTATCCCCATACACCTCACCTGTATCTCTGTGGCAAGCCATCACCTGCAGCCTCATGATGATCATCCAGAAGGTCATCATTCACTGGTATCTCATGTGGCTCTATGATGTCAAACTGACAAACCTCATGATGATTGCCATGTGCACTGAAATCCCCTGTCTCAACCTCCACAATCATCTCTATCGAAGCATCGACTGTAGAGTCAATACTGTCACTATGCTCATCTACTGTAGAATCGGCATCATCAGTCACAATGCTCAACATGGCCTCGGTGTTTGCAATCTCTGCAATCAGTATGCTCAGCAACTGGATCATCAGCGTCAGCCTCATCACCAAGAACATCCGGACCATCAGTAGCATCCTCTGTGTCTGGCATGTCGTGGGAGTCGGTAACATCAGTCGTGGCATCTTCCTCCCCTTCTTGACATGTACCCCCATACAATACCCCGGACATAGCAGTGCTGAAACTGAAGATTTCACTCAGCACATAAAAGAGGTACAACAAGAGGTGTTGTAGCGGTTGCGTGCGAGCACTGAGAAATATAAGGCAGCAACAAATAGACACCGCAGAGAGCAGATATTCAGCAAGGTGATTGGGTGATGACGTACTTTCGACGAGAGTGTTTCCCAATTGGAGCATACGGCAAGTTGAAGCGAAAGAAGTATGGACCTTAAAGAATCCTCAAGAGGTTGGGTCCCAATGCTTATTTATTGGACATCCCTGGGGATGTTGCGACTTCTCCCGTCTTCAACATTGCCGACCTGTACCAGTTTCATGGAGACCCACAAGAGCACCGATCAGACGACATCAACACCCTCCCATTTCGAGCGAGCACTTCCACCGATGAGCAGATTGAGGACATTGTTGATGTGCGGACGATAGCTACCCGCTACGGATCACATCGACGATACCATGCTCGATGGAGGGACCATCCGTTGACGGATTGCACTTGGATTGATGAGACAGAGTTACGCTGGCTTCACAAGGGTTTATTTTAGCGCCTTACAGATGTTTACTCTACGGAATCGAGTTCTTCCCAAATGGGGAGAACATGATGTGATCCTTGCCGTTGGATCATTCAGACCACTATTTTATTATTATTTTTTTGTGGTTATTGGACTTATTTTCGCTATTTGGATTTCCTAGATGTGAAGGGATGTTGACATCACCTAGGGCCCACCCCTTGCATACACTTAAGCCTTTTATTCTATTAGTTTCATTAGGATTGACCTTTTTACCCTTAGTGCATATTTTCCTATGTGTTGTAGGAGAGGTGAATCAGTATTTTTCCATGACTTAAGTCACTTAAGTTATGATTTATTATTATTGGTTGATGTTGGACTCACATAACATGATCTATAAGAGAGTGGTGGGGGAGAAAACGCCTAATTTTGAAAGATTTGTAAAAAAACCAAGCAAAGGAGCTGTCAGCCCTCTTCTGTCCCTCCACGCCTTAGGGCGTCTCCTCTTCCTTCTCTTCAACTCATTGCAAGGTGAGTTCTCCCCTCTTGTCTCTCTTCTTCTCCTCTAACCCTCTTTTGTTCTCTCTCCTTCTCCCTACCTAGCCATCTTTTCTTGATCTCTCTCTTTTCTTGATCTCGCTCTCGCCCCTTATTTTCTCCCCCTCCCTACCTAGCCATCTTTTCCTGATCTCTCCCGGCCCTTATTTTCTCCCTATTCTTTTAATCTCCTTACTTAGCCATCTTTTCTTGATCTCTCTTTTTCTCTATTTTGGCCTCCAACCCTCTCTCTTCTTGTCTTATATCATCGTCTTCTCTTTGTTCTTCTATTTTCAACATTTTCACTTCTCTTCTTGCACTTTCTTGGTCTATTACTTGGAGGTAACTGCTGCCCTACTTGAAGAATACGCCGCCGGGCTTCTCCACCACTCTCTTTTGGCCTCTTTCAAGCTTTGGGGTCGAGGTATTGTTGCATTTGTCGGGTAAGAGTGTTAACATCCTTAAAATCCTCTTTCTTGACTAGTTAGACCCTTATTCCCATGGTAGGTTTATATCTTTATCCCTTAGTAGTGATCTAGGTTATTTTCCATCCCAAATAAGACCCTTGGGCCCTAGTTTAATGATTTACATTTCTGGACAGCAAGCTGCAGACACCCAATTTTGTCAAGGTAGTACTAATGATAGGTTGTCGCAAGGATGAGTCCCATGACAAGCCCATAGCCCATGCTCTCTCTCTCTCTCTCTCTCTCTCTCTCTCTCTCTCTCTCTCTCTCTCTCTCTCGTTCTTGAAACGGAAAATATTTCTCCAAAACGAATTTGTCCCAATGTTAAAACTCAAAAGCATGTTTCCACACGGCATCCGTCTTTTACGGCACAACGAAAAAGCCCATTTCACACGGCACTTGCCTGAATTTAACTTTGAGTAAAAACGTGCAGAGTCACGCACACCATTTCAAAGCATGCAATTAGGCATTGGATTCTCCTAGCCGCAAGGAGCCCAACGAACCTAACCGCACGCAATTTGGAAGCCAAACGAAGGAGTTATCGACTTTTAAAAGTTCCCGAAAACTCCCGGAAAACTCCAAAAACCTGATTTCGGGCACACCGAAGTTATCCACACCCCTCTAAAGCACGGTATTAGGTTCATAGGATTCCTTGTGTCCTGGGGAATTCACCGGATTCGACCAAACGTGATTCGGAGTCCAAACGAAGGAGTTACAGCCCACCGAAACTCCCGGCAAACCCCGAAAACACCCAAAATGCCCCCCAACCGACATACAAGTGGCACCCAAATCGTGGGGTGCGACCACCAAATCGCAAATTGCGATTTCCAAATCAAAATTGGTGTTTTGGGAATCCCACCCTGCGATTTGTATCCGAACCTATATATAGGGGTAAGTATAAAATTAGATTTTAGCTGTTTCAGAAGTTGATTTTTAGATAAAAAACTAGAGGTTTTTTTGTTTTTTAATCATTTTCAAAGCAAACTCTGTCCAAAAA
The DNA here is from genome assembly GCF_043159265.1 of Tasmannia lanceolata. NCBI lineage: Eukaryota > Viridiplantae > Streptophyta > Magnoliopsida > Canellales > Winteraceae > Tasmannia > Tasmannia lanceolata. Next base: position 61,142,050 of record NW_027518695.1, on the reverse strand, counting down.
ACCCTAGTTTCTTTACCCGAGAGAGAGAGAGAGAGAGAGAGTAGAGAAATTCTTAGGGAGCTCACACTGAGCGTCGTCATTCTGCTGAATTTCAGAGGACTCGGAGCGACACCCTCCAAATAGCGTCGTTGTTCTGCCGAATTTCGAAGAACTCGGGGCTATCCTATCCAAATAGCACCGTTGTTCTGCCGAATTTTCGGGGAACCCTAAGCTCCATCGTCCGACTAGCGTCGTTGTTCTGCCAAATTTTTGGAGAACTCGGAGCTGCGCCATTACGCCGCCGACTTTTCGGGAGGTGTCCCCGCTCCTTTAATAAAATTACATTTATTTTATTGTTTTCTGTTATTCCGTTATAAAACCCAGTATAGGGTAGTTATAGGGTCCAGTGCTCCTCTTGCCCCTGGTCCTATAACGTAAATCCCGTACCTCTCTTTGTATATAGGGCTACATTCCCTCTCCTTATCCCGCCACTCTGTCTCCGGTCCTACCAGAGACAAAAAAGACAGAGACGAGAGCCCTCATGCTCCAACGACGTTGGACAAACAACGGAAATCAAAAACCCACCGTTTCCTTTCCTTTATGTCTTGTCATCTCCGTTTATTTTAGTTATCCTAATTGAGGTTACACTACGAGATCCTCTCGGGACTCAAAACATACAGTATATATAACCTCAATCCAGATAACACCCAAACCGATTCTTTTCTTTTCTTTGCAAATCTTATTCATTTACGTACATGAATTAAGCCTAATCATAATAAAGATTAAAGAAGTTAAGATTTTTGATAAAATTATTTAAAACTGCCAAACTAAGTCAAGAGACTAGATTTACCCGGGCATGAAGGGTGCCTAATATCTTCCCCGAATGTAACTATAAACCCTTACTCAGATTTCTGTAAAGACCATACCTTAACGAACAAAGTAAAATTACTGGTTATAGGCCCCAAACCTAGAGTACAGCTTTGGTTAATGCTCCTCCAATGAATCTCGAATATATATCTCCTTTTCATCGGAAAAGCAGACACGGGTCCCTAGGCCCTAACCTAGGTGGCAACTCTGAAATTCTCTTTTCTGTGGAATTCGGATTACGATCCCAAGTTCATATAAAATGCAGACGAACAAACACTCCCTTCTAAACCCGATGTGGTGATCCCGAGCCCTCCGAAAAGAGAGCGGTCGAGCAGGAAAAACCTGGCTCCCACACAAGTATAATAAATCTGATTTTTCAGTTTTGTGGACTTTTATGTGCCTTGTTGATGCTATGGAACTTTTATATTCGATTACTATTTGATTTAGCATCTTTTCGCATTGATTTCTATCTCAACGGCTAACGTTACATGGGTTTTCTAGGCTGAAATCAGTTGCTTCTGTTTACTTAATTATTTGGGCATGACATGGTTATGGAAACTTGAAATCTTATTCCCCACGAGCTCCATTTAGGTCTTGGTTATTGCCGCGAACCCTACGGGCTTGCACCAGTAGGCAAGTACGTACTTCACAATTCAGGTCAAAACTAAAACTAAATTTCATCCACCAAGCTTAGAAGGTGGCAATGTGATTCTTTGTTACAGCTTTGCAAGCATCTGCAACTATATAATACTCAATGTTACTTAAACAACTTTAAATCATCATGGTATTTCCCGAGCACCTGGCCTTTTCTTTGGTAGATTCCAGCAACATTATCATCACCTGAAATCATCTTTCTGAAGTCCTCTTCATTTTCAGCATTTCAAGAATTTCAATACAGTGAACATGAAATACTGGGATCCTTCTAGTCCCAAACCTGCAAAGATTAAATATAAATAGTTCTTTCCCTCATAGAGGGTTTTGCTTCCATATTGTGTGTCAATTTGTTGGAACAATGTTAATTTATCCGACTAAACATATTTCTATTGCTATGTGGCGTATTATGATGCTTCAAACAGCATGCTCAACTACCCAGACCGGCCCTCTTTCGTGATCCTCAATACCAGAGCCAACTACTTAGAAGGCAATGATCCTAAAGGCAATTATGGCTAAGTCCTTGCAACAGATTACGAGTTAGATGCAAATAAGACCAAAAAAGTATAGAACACAGGAAACAAAAGAAAACATTTTCATTGATGTATGACTATTCTTTATTTGACTACTTTAGATGGTGTTTGGAACTCTTCTTGTTCATAAATGGATCCTTTATTTTCCGTTTCCAATTGAGTAGTAGACTTTTTCTTTGAAAAAAAAAAATCTGCATGTGTTTCCGCAGTTCATAAGAGCCAAAAAGTTTTCTAGACCAGTTTCTAGCAGAATAGCACTCTGTATTGATCTGCATACCCATTTTTTTAAAAGGAAAACTACGACCAGGATTCTATTTTGGGCAGTCCACCAGATTAATACCATATATAGAGGCCAGATGAGATCCTTGTCCGCTTCATTCACAAGTTGAGTTTACAGTGCCATAAAATGTATGAAAACTATGAAAAACAATCGCTATCTCAACTCTTGGTAACCAACTCTAGCCTCTCTCAAGTGCTGATCCCTCACAATTATACTTTTTCACTATATTATAGCTAGAAAAGATTCTGGGGTCTTCAAATCCGATCCAATGCATTAAAAACAACCAGTTATGTGAATTTCAACAACCAAGATATTTCTCGTAAGACACTCATGGTGCAACTCTGGTAACTTCAGTGTCCAAAGCCAAGCTAACTTCAGTGTCCAAAACCAAGCTCGGGACTGGGAATGGAGCTTGTTAGCACTTTTTAGCGAAAATGTTACTTTAGTGAATGATTATAGGAACGAACAGTCCTCATAAATATTGTAAAATACAAGAGATTAATCAAAATAAAACTAGTCTAAGATAATTCTGATCTAGACACAGTCTCCCCCCATTAACAGAATGATTCCTTGCTGCGCCCAAAAAACCACGACGTTAGTACATTAGTTGAAGTGTCAAATAGATAATCATTTCCCTGTTTATTCCTTATTTCGCCAATTCATCAACCTAATCATTTTCTGATCTACGATGGTGCCCAATTTGTGGTTTAAGTTGATTGCATAGATCTTAAAACTCCAATACAACCTCCGCCAGCTTCCATGGTCCAGCCGTCAATATTTTTGCCCATGTAATTTGAATATTTGATGAGTCACCTGCCATCAATTGTCCTCCAAGTGGCAATGAGAATATTTCCAGATCTCATGACACTGTCCTTCCTTCCGCGTCATTCGAGTTGCAAACACCAATCACCACTGTATATGCCTTGATGATTCTCCCATTTGGGTCTCCAAACACACCGCAACACCCGCCATCCCCAATTCGCCCATTGAACTTCCATCAAAGTTCAGTTTTATCCATCCAACTGGTGAAGGCTCCGGTTGAGGCTTCACCTTGTTGTTGAAACCTTTCTCCCAGACTATTTTCCTCCAATCTCTCATAATTTCTGACATAGAATATGATCGATGCTTTTTGCTAGCTTTTCCCTACACAATTTGGTCCAATCTTTATATCCTAATAAACATGCACTGAAGCTTTGCTTTTCGCAATAAATAATTGGTTGTTCCCTTCCTTTCATATATTCCAACTAATAGCGTAAGGCATTAACTTCGAAAGTATTTTTCAAAAGTAGAACTAAGTTTTTTAGCGAGTCATATACCATCCACTTAATTCCAAAGCAACGAAGTATCCTGCACCATAATTTACAAGCAATCTCACGATGAATAAAAAGGTGACTAAGATATTCTTCTTCCTTTTGGAACAACACAAATCTTTTGCAAGTGTAAAATCCTATACACTTTAGTCTATGACAAGTGTTTATCTTTGTTCTTTCTATTGTCCACATGAAAGCCTTTACTCTAGGAGGTTCAGTGATTTCCCCCAAAATTTAGCAATCGAGGATCTACCCTCTCCATTAAGCACGTCATGAAAAACAGAGCATACAAAACAATTTTAACCGGAAATCTCTACAACATCACCATTTCAAAAAAAAATCTCTACAACATCACTAAATTATGAGAGAACATATCCATCCTCAAACAAGGACAATTTCTGAAGAGAAATCAATTGATAGGAGGTTGTTGGAGGAGAAGAATAAGGCAAGATAGATTCCTCTAGCTCTTCAAGTGATCAAGCTAAATTTAAAATGGTGTTCGTCTGGAATCTAGGTCCAACAGGAATTTGACGTGATTCAGTAGTCAGGCATTAGCTTTAGTTTTTTTCCCTTTGAATTGGACTTGTGTGTGTTATTTTCCTTTCATATCAGCAGATGTCCCACCATACCCTTTTTCCATAGCCCACCTACCCATTTAAGACCCTCTTTTATAACCAATTAGCCATAGCCCACTTAAGGCCACCTTTTATAAACCTTTAACCTTGCCACACTTACCTTATTCCCTAACCCCCATTTACACAAAACTCCCCACCATATAAATACCCTTCAACTCCAAGAAAAACACTCATCTTGGAAATCATGAAGGACCCTCCCTTGGTTGATATCCCTCGTCGTCGTCCCCCCCTCTCTCTCTCATCGTTCCTTTGCTCAAGATTTCTCTCTCTCTCCCCCCAATTGATCTCTCTATTCTATTTTCCCTTATTTCTCTTCTCTCCTCCCTCCCTCTACAACATCTTTCCTCTTTTCTCCCTTTCTCTTTTCCCCACCTTCCACCACCTCTCCCTTCTCTCTCCCTTTTTACGTCCTTGCCTCCCACTCTCCTCTTTCATATCTTCTCTCTTTCCTTGTAATCTAAATTTTCTTTTCCCCTCTTTTACTCCCTTTTCTTCTTCACCCTTCCCAGTTGGGTTCATAAAACAATCCCCTTTATACCCTTATATTTCCCCTTTCTTGATCTTGTAATTGATCTAATTCCCTATTCTTTTCTCTATATTATATAATCTGAGATCAATCCTTACCTCTCTACTCTATCTCTGTCCTCTCTAGGAGACCACTTGCAGTAGGATGACGCACAAGCCTGGATTCGGATTCATCATTTTTTTTTATTAGACTGCCCAAATTTTCCTTCAATTTTTCATTTGACCATAACCCTAATAATCCCCATCCTATTTTCCCCTCTTAATACCCTGAACCTAGCAACCCTAATTAGTCTTATATCATGTTAGACATTTTAGGGTCATAGTTTGAAACTAGTTAGTAGATATGATTTATTTGTTTGATAGATTTATGTAGAAATATGAATTCTTGGATTAATTATTTGATTTCTCTTTTATTAGAACCAATTTTTGGAACTTTGCAGCTTTCAAAAAAAAAAACTATTGTTGGAACGTTACTTGGATGAGTTGATTTTTCTCTTGGATCTTTATAAAAATTCAAACTGCTTTGGGTTATTATGTGTTGTTTATTTTGATTTGGGGGAGTATGTTCTTACTGATTTGAATTAGAAACCGTTCTTAAGCTCCTAAGTTACCAGAAAATGATCCGTGAACCCTAGGTTTGCAAAAAGCATTAAAGGAGTATTTAGCAAAATATAGAGGGGTGAAGGGTTAATTGGCTACAATTGGCATCATTCACTCAAACAATGTTGGGGCTAGATCTCTTCTAACCATGAACACCAACAGGAAATGAAAAAAAAAAAAAATTTGTTTCCATCCCTACAGAAATGCATACCAAATATCAAATCCTATAGTCACAAATCTCCTGTATTTTAGAAAACATCACAATTTTTTTATAATAAGACAAAATCTCTAAATTTTTCCGAGAATATGAGAAATCACTGAGATAACATTTTTTTTTTTTTTTGAAATTTTTCTAAGAATATGAAAAATCATTGAGATAACTTTATATTTAACTTCTATAACAAAAATGTCACAATAAATCCAAGTTATTATTGGTTGCCCTAATTTTGTTCATAGATTTTATATTTCTTATATACTTTAAATATTTAATTCTCCAATTTTATTTTTTTTGAAAAGGTAACGCCATTTATTGATAATAAACCAAAAATACACAATTCTCCAATTGTTTCCAAATATAAACCTACAAATTATATATCTCAACTCAACAAAGCCTTTATCCCAAGCTAGTTGGGGTCGGCTAAATGAATCCTTTAGAAGAAAAAAAATTCATGAAGAATGTAAAAGGGGTCTACTCAGTTCTAATCCTGGTTCTAGTTGGGTTCTTCTACGTGGATCATTTTCTTCCATTCTATCCTATCCAAGGTTATGTTCTCTGTTAAGTTCCTAGCTATCAAGTCTTTCCTCACTGTTTCTACCCATGTTATTTTTGGTCTACCCCTACCTCTTTTTACTCCCTCCATTTGGCACGAGTCACCTCTTCTCACCGGAGCATCCAAATGCCTACGTTGGATTATGTCCAAACCATCTTAAGCGGTGCTCTCTCATCTTCTCCTCAATTGGAGCCACCCCCACCTTTTTACGAATGTCTTCATTTTTAATTCTATCTAACCTGTGTGGCCGCACATCCATCTAAGCATTCGAATCTCCGCTACACTCATCTTATGCACATGCTGCTTTTTGGTGGCCCAACATTCTAAGCCGTACAGCATGGCTGGTCTCACAGTTGTCTTATAAAACCTACAGATTATATAAAATTTTAAAAATCTCAATATACAACCTTTCCTAGAAATCCTAAAATTCTGGAGACAAATATTTGTGACTATGCAAAATCGTGTCTTAGTGATACTATAACAGTATGTGTTATGTAATTATATTTATATAAATTGCATATGAAATGTAGCATGTGTATTATGAATATATATTTATATGAATTACATGTCAAATGCGGTATGTACTGAATTATTAGACATGTGCGACTACACACATGTACTGAATTATTAAACCATTATTGGTGATTCTTGCTTATGTGATGGTTTTTTAGTGTGTATTTTGTTTATTCTAGCACTTGTGAAGTTTCATCTTAAATATCCATCATTTGCGTTTGTTTCCATACGTTTCCATTAGTTTATAAGAATTCCATCTGAAACCAACATGTTTCCATTTCTGTTACAACTGAAATACATACCGAAAGTGAAACTTGAAATCTTGCTTCTAACAAGGATTAGGCTTATATAAAAGGGAGTTGAGTGAAATTTGACTTGAATATGACTCAATTAACGAGATGGGTTGGTCGGATCAAAGGATTGTTCCTTGGAGATTCATTCATATTACTAGTGAAATTGTAGATGGATGTTGACATTTTTTTTGCATTATCCCTGGATGGCTAATGATGGGGGTTTCCTACAGACTTGGTGATTTTTGCTGTATAAAAGACGTAGGCCTCGGTCTGACTAGGGGTGCAACTCGGGTCAGGTTCAACCCGAAAAAAAGTCGGGTCGGGTTGAGTACGGGTCAGATTCGGGGTCGGGTTGAGGTTTCCCAACCCGGGTTGAATTCGGGTCAGATTAAAGGTTGAGGATTGGGCAACCCAACCCAAGTGAAATCCGATATTTTTTATCAATTTTTTTCTTTGTAAGCTTAAAAAGTCGGGTTTGGTTGGGTCGGGTTCGGGTTGGAAAAAGGGTTCCTTGGGTTGGGTCATGTTGGAAATCAGGTCGGGTTGAGTTTGGGTTGGAAAAAAGGGTTCATTGGGTCGGGTGGGTTGGCCTCAACCCGAGTTGCACTGCTATGTCTGACTAGGTTTGAGGGTATAGAGATTCTCTAATGTACATATTGGAACAACAGCTTTTAGGTGTTTCTTGGAGGGGAAGATCCATTTCAACTTCCTCTATTTCATAGTATCAAGCAAAAATCTTCTGAATGTGGGGATAAATGGGCTGGTGTGTACTTTTCCTTAACAAGTTTCGAATTTACAAAGCCAACAAGAGGATCTATTCGAAAATAAGACATTCATGACTCAATCCTTTCTCCATTTAAAGAAACTTACGAGTTCTTATCTAATGAGAAGGAAGTGTATGAGAAAGGTGATTTTTTTAATAAATTAACATTTTTCTTCCTTCCATATGGAAGTATTCTCCTGTATATGAAGTACATTGTAAGGACTCCCTTGTTTTTACTTATTCAAAAGACTCTCCTTTATCTCTTCACCAACATGTTACCATTTATATCAATCTCTGTAGCTCAGTAAGATATCAAAGTTCAGTTCAGTTTCCTTGAATGCTAAGCTTTCAATTTCTATATTTTCATGGCAATCCAAGTTTTTGTAACTCAATCAACTATTGGAATTGTCACTTGAAATTGAATAATTTCTTAGCATTTAACAAAAGATTTTCTTGTTTAAACTTAAAAAATTCAACCCACCTGAAAGATCTGATTACTATTTATAGGAGACATTTTTAGCTAGAACTCGAATTGTGTTTTAAGTTTTGACCTATAATCTAGTTACATTTTTCTTTATAGTAAAAGCTCTAAGGTCTTACCCCCCCAAAACAAAACAAAAAAGCTCTACGGTCTTAATCTTGCTAGTGTTTTCTTGGAAAGTTTCCTCGAATACTAATAACTGATTCAGAAACTTTTCAGCTGATACAATTATTTCAATTTACTCAGCTTTATAGCTACAACACCAAGTTTTCAAGTTCAAACCTACTTAAGAAATCGGATGATGGAATCCTCTTGGATTTTTATGCAAGTTCTCATCAATTTAGCTTTGTAATTTTAGTGGAGTATAACTTCAGAAATCTGGACTCGGTCTCTCAAAGTGCAAGTTTGGTGGGTTCTGTAGTTCAAAAACGGGTCAACAAAGCAGATAGAGCTTCTTAACACATAAACATCAATATCTAAACCATTGGAGGGAAGATTATGAGAGAACATATATAGCCTTAAATGTATATGGCAGGAAGGTCCGAACAGCCCAAGGCAACAACAATCAACGCTATGTTGTGTCCGGAGCGGAGAATAATATGATGAACGCATGTGCGCACCCCCAAACAGAAGGATCACCAAAGAGTAATATCAAATCCCGCAGGGTGATGAAAAGATTCTCACGGTGAAGGGAAAATCAATCAACAAGATAAAAATGACCAACAAAAAGCAAGAAATGTGGTAAGAGGGAACTATTTTGAAATGAGCAACCCCTATCCAAACATCAAACAGTCCTAAGGACTGTATGGTCAGGGAATAGGGAAAGAAATATGAGGGGAAAGGAAGAAGAGAAAAGGGAAAATTGGAAAAGGATATAGAGGAGAAGAGATGATGGGAAAATGTGAGATTGTAGGCTGTTGCACTAGCGGGTAGCAGCATGCAAGCGGTTGGAAAACTGTGGGATGGGAGAGGAAAAAAGAAAGAGAGAAAGAAGTGAAGGAGAAAGGGAAAGAAGAGAACGAGGAAGAGAGAAGATGCAGGAGAGAAAGGGAAGAGGAGGAATGCAGAATGGGGAGAAGGAGATACGTAGATAGTAAACCTTAAATGATGTGGAAAACCCTCGCATCTAGGCTCCAAAATAATAATATACATAAATAGGTTCTGGGTACAAAAATAGCAACTAAACAAATATAATGTCTCTAAAATGGCATGTAATCATGGCCAGATCACATCAGTTGGGTAGCCAGGTTTTCATCACAGCGGCAATTCAGTCGAGGAGCGTCCATTCGTTGGCTCCCATCACTCTATTGAATGCCTATTCTTGCAACTCTCAGGGGCTCTTGGTTGAACCGGATATTCATAGCCACTACCAGCAAAGATTGTCGTCTATGTCTACCATGATAGACATCAATTCTAGAGCTGCCGCAGAGGATTGAAGCAAAATCCTTCCTCTCTTATATCCTCGACCTGCTTGGCAGGACTCATCCACGTCTAGTACTCTTCCGATTCTTGCTCAAACTTTACTGACATTATTCTCACGCCAAGCTTCTGGCGGAACACCTGAAATCTCCCACCACGTAGTCCTAAGCACATTTGCGAACTTGATGAACGAATGAACCAAAGTTCCATTTCATCAAAAGGGACGATCACGCATTCGACAACCAGGCTTGCTTGGCGGTAGAATAATAACTACCTCAAAGGCATCAAGTTGGTAAATGAGAATCCTTCTGAAAATTTCAGTGGTTCGTTCTAGCAAGCCACCAGCTTATAGAGAGATCTTGACCACTTTGATGCAAGACATCTAGTTGGTAAATTGGAATCCTTCTGAAAATTTCACTGGTTCATTCTAACAAGCCACCAGTGTATAGAGAGGCTAACCACTAAGACGCAACTCTCCTCAAATCCCATTCTTTGCACCTGGAAATGTTTGGAGGGATATAACTTCAATGGAGGCTCCTTCTACTAGCAACACCGTCACTGGCTTCTAGTTTTTCGTCTCATTGCTTCTCCTCCGGGCTTCAGTCTCTTCCTCTAGAGCTGAAGATGACTCTCTTCTATTGAGAGGGTATTTGCTCCTTTGTTTCTATGGTCAAGTATCCATCGATTGTTGATCCTCATGTCATTAGAAGACCATATCTTTTTTGCATCGCCAACACTATATTCTTCTCTTAAAATTTACTAGTTTGCCGGAGGAGCATTTCCAGTCTCCCAACCTTCTGTTTTCTTTTGCCGCTTTTTCAAATCGCATCTCTTCTACTCCTCACCACAAAACATCCCTCCTCCTTGACAGTATCCTCTTCCAACTCCCTTGTTGTTCGATCATTAGTCTCATCTCTTCTTTGGTTTCTCCTCCGTCCCATCTCTACTTCGGTAATTTTTCAGAATACTTCTGAAAGGGGGGCCCAGTGCACGAGGCTCCCGCCATTGCGGGGTCTGGGGAGCGCTAGATGTATGCAGCGTTGACTCGAACCCGTGACCACCAGGTCACAATGGAGCAACCTTACCGTTATGTAAAAATTTCAATTAAGTGATTTTTGTTTTGTTTTAAAGTTTGGTTATTTTGACCTTTTCTCTTCCTTCCATATGGCAAGTATCCTCTCCGGTATATGAAGTGCATTGCTAAGACTCTCTCTCCTTTACATGTTCAAAAGACTCTCCTTTTATCTTTCCCTTCCAAAATGCTTTCTGGTTTTGCCTACCAAGTTGTTACAATTTATTACAATATCTGTTGGTTAGTAAACGATCGAAGATCAATTCAATTTCTGTATATGCTAGGCTTTCAGGCATTATAGCTGCCCAAGTCTTTGAAACTCAATCAACTATTGGAATCTTAACTTGATAACGGAACACTCCATACCGTTTAAGAAAAAAAATCAACAATCTTGGTTTATTTTTCTTCAGGGTCCTTTCTGTTGATAAAATTATTTCAAATTCAAAACCTACATAAAAATCTTGTGATATAACCTTCTTGGATTTTTAGTTTTATGCAAGTTCTTCTTCAATTTAATTTTGTAATTTCAGTGAAGTGGAGGATAAATTTAGCAATCAGCAATCAAATCTCTCAAAGTGCAACTTCGGTAAGTTCTAGAATTCAAAAGAGAGTTCAACAAAATGGATGGAACTTCTTAACAATTAAACAAGAAAAATCTTGTTCACCAAATAAGATTTTGAGAGAAAATACAAAGCCTTAGAGGTAAATTGAGGAAGTGTAAAAGAAAAAATAGATGGTCAGAATTTACACATGATGAGATAAAGCAGATCATTGCTCAATAAGAAGTAATCTTCAGTTTGCTGACTTTGAACAATAAAAAAGTTAGCAGACCTAAAGATGCTTGTTCCGAGTCAAAAGATTTTTATGGTCAGGATTAGAACAACGTCTTTTAGTTGCTGGGATTTGTCGTATTGCATTTAACCAACCAAAACACATTTGAAATGTGACCAAAGTCTAGACTACACAAACAGGATTAGTACCATCTTCTTCATCAAAGATTTCACCCTAGATAAGCTAAAAGAGCCTAAAATAAAATCATTGGCATCAGAGAACTAAGAACTAATGGCACTGAAAGACAAAAAATTGCACCAAATCAAGTGTAGAAGGGCAAACCGCCATAGTGAGGTACATCGGGGGCTCCAGCCTGTGAGTTGTCAGGTTCCAGCCTACCAGCTTCTGTAAAATGGAAAAATATGCCAGAAAATAACCTGAAAAATACATATATTTGAAGTGTTCTGTTATGAAACTTTAGAACTTCTGAATTCCATCCAATTCCTTAGACTCAATGTCTAATCCTACCACTCCAATCATGTTTTGGTATTCCCTCCGTATTTTAGGAACTTTCTCTTGATTCTTGATCACGAACTTCTCCTTGAAGTCCTTCTCAGACAATAACAATGCCCAAGCGGGATTCGAATCCTTATCGATCAGACCTTCTGACATGAGAATTTGCAGAACAGAACATCTAGGATGAATTCTCTTCTCCAAGCTAAAATTCATAATACTTGGGTTTCTGGAAATAACTGATGGCTTCCAACCCATTTTTTTCACGAAGTAACGACTCATTTTCCTAATTTTCTTCTCCGATAAAGCCATGCACATAGGTTGACTTTTGAATGCATGAAGTATCTCATTCTCAGACCAACCCTCACTCTTATAAACCTCCAATTTTGCTTCCCAGGTCGATTTGCTTATCACTGACATAATGTAGACTGCTTGGATGAACATTGATTTTAAGGGATCGAAACCCATCTCCTTAATCATCATTATATTCTCATTAAAACGATCAGGATTCACCACCAGTGATCTGGGTTGGGTCATGATCAATTTCGAAATTCACGATTCTGGTACACCATGTTTTTGCAGGGTTGATACATTGGGATTTGGGTACTATTGATATGAGTCTTTAAGCTCCTTGTCAAAATATATGGCTTTGAACAGAGGATCTTTGCAAGGTTATTGCGGGAAAAGCCCAAATCATGGAAACACTCAAACTTGGGCTTTAGGGTTTTGTCTGGTTTGACTAAGAGTAATGATGGGTACTTGGTAATGAGCTTTGTGATGTGGGTTTTGTCAAAATCATAGTTTTTGAATAAACAAAGGACAGAGTCTGCTTTTTCAGCAGTTTCAATGCGGACTTTCTTGTAGACTAAAAGAGCTGCTGCTTCTGATAGCCCACATGAATTTACAAGGTAAGAGGCTGTAAATGAAGGTTCGTTGTTAGGGTTTGATAAGGTGGAAATGGATTTCAGAAAAGGGTTTTGAAGAAAATAAGAATGCTGTGTGATGCTGATTCCAAGTAGCCTGCTGGGAAGAAAATGAATATACATTGATGCAATAAAGGGAGTTTGATACAAATTACAGATTGGGTAAGTTAGAAACGCAGCTGTTTTATTTGAAAGCAACAAACCCAAATCAGTCATTGGATTAATCGCATGAGAAGCACTTTGTATCATTGGATCGAGCCCGTGCCTGACTGTATTTACCTTGCATGAGGTTTGGTAGGGAGCCATGGAAAGCTCTAACATCACAGTTAATGCGTTTCACATTAAAGACATTTTTTTATTGGAATTGTGAGAACCCGCAGTGGACTCACAATCGGTTCTCCCAAAATCCAGGCTCTGTTCAGTTGCATCATTTGATGGGGAGAATAGATGGAAAACTGGGACTTTTGTAAACAAAAAGAACCTTGGGCTATGTTCAGTTGGATCATTTGATGGGGAGGAGAGATGGAAAACTAGGACTTTTGATTTTTAATACGCATTGATTGAGAAATTTATTGTTGTAAAAAAGGGGGAGAGGGAAATCATGTGTTTTTATCTGCCATTTCCTTACCGGCGGCCCACTTGTGGACAATATTTCCACTAAACAAAACCCGCAAAATCCACTCGCATCTAATGAAACTTATGCTTTGGTTGGTTGCTTGAAGTTGGCTGGGAGAATAGGAGAAGAAGGAATTAGAAAAGCATGGAAAATGGGGAGAAGATTAGAGAAAGAGTGGCAAGTAGTATTTGTCAAAGTTTTAAAATTTTGGGTTTTGGTCTAGAATGAAACCAAAATTAGGTATACACGAAACGATATAAAATTTCGGTCAAAATTTCATTTTCCTGCCGAAATTTTAGGGATTTCAGCCAAAAAAGTAGATTTTCCCCCTGAAATAATACTTTCTGAAGTTTCAGTTTTGGCTATCGTAATCTTTTTCTACTTTTTTGGCTTTTAGTTTCCTTTCAATGACAAAACTACCCCTCCAACCTATCACACATCTAAAAGTCGAAGTGTTTTTTTTTTAAATACCACACTTCTCGAAATTTCGTCCGAAATTTAATACTCAACATAATATTGTTTTGTAATCGGTGTGGGATTTCGACCGAAATTTTATGGATTTCAGCCAAAAAAGTAGATTTCCCCCTTAAATAATACTTTCCTGAAATTTCAGTTTTGGCTATCGTAATCTTTTCCTGATTTTTTGGCTTTTAGTTTCCTTTCAATGACAAAACTACCCCTCCAACCTATCACACGTCTAAAAGTCAAAGTTTTTTTTTTTAAATACCACACTTCCCGAAATTTCGTCCGAAATGTAATACTCAGTATAATATTGTTTTCTAATCAGTGTGGGATTTCGACCGAAATTTTGAAATTTTGGTCAAAATTTTGTTTTTCCGTAGAGTTCGGCCGAAATTTTAGGGATTTCACCCAAAAAAGTAGATTTTTCCCCTTAAATAATACTTTCCCAAAATTTCAGTTTTGGCTATCGTAATCTTTTCCTATTTTTTAGCTTTTAGTTTCCTTTCAATGACAAAACTACCCCTCCAACCTATCACACGTCAAAAAGTCAAAGTGTTTTTTTTTTTAAATACCACACTTCCCGAAATTTAGTACTCAATATAATATTGTTTTTTAATCGGTGTAGGATCTCGAAATTTTTTTTCCGTAGATTTCGGCCGAAATTTTAGGGATTTCACCCAAAAAAGTGGATTTTTCCCCTTAAATAATACTTTCCCGAAATTTCAGTTTTGGCTATCATAATCTTTTCCTGTTTTTTGGCTTTTAGTTTCCTTCCAATGATAAAACTACCCTTCCAACCTCACACGTCAAAAAGTCAAAGTGTTTTGTTTAAAATACCACACTTCCCGAAATTTCGTCCGAAATTTAGTAGTCAATATAATATTGTTTTTTAATCGGTGTGGGATTTCGACCGAAAATTAGTTTTCCCGTAGATTTCGGCCGAAATTTTAGGGATTTTACCCAAAAAAGTAGATTTTCACCCTTAAATAATACTTTCCTGAAATTTTAGTTTTGGCTATCGTGATCTTTTCCTGATTTTTTGGCTTTTAGTTTCCTTTCAATGACAAAACTACCCCTCCAACGTATCACACGTCTAAAAGTCAAAGTGTTTTTTTTAAATACCAAATTTAATACTCAATATAATATTGTTTTTTAATCGGTGTGGGCTTTCGACCGAATTTCGGTAGAAATTTCGGTCAAAATAGATGGTTGAAGAGGGAGAGAGTAAAAAGAGAGAAAATATAATAAGACAAGAATCTTCTCCCCAAGTTCCACCAAAATGGAGAAAGATGGGGAGAATATTAGAGGGGGAAACATTGTCACCATCAGTGGCGGAGCCGGGATTTATACATAAGGGGGGCAAAATAATATAATATATTTAATCAAAAAAAAAAAAAAAAAACATTACATTGTCAATGAAAATATACTACAGCTGTACTCGATGAGTCTTCATGTTTAGAAAGCTTGATTGTTTCATTATCAATGCTACAGAATATATCTTTTTTCAATGTCAACGAGTCTTCATTTTTCTAAAAGCAATGTGTGATTGTTTCATTATCTATGCTACAAAATATATCTTTTTCAATGTAAGTAATCAAACTATCAGTCATCCCTTGATCTCCCATCTAATTCTGTAATCGACTCTTTATTATGTTCATGTCAGAAAAAACTCTCTCAATTGTAGCCGTTGCAACTGGTAGAATTAAAATTGATCTTCAAAGACCAAAACGTACACTCCAATTGCAATCAACCCGAACCAACCTGGTTTTAAGGTAAAAGCTCAACCCGAATGCCTACAAACATCTACCCAGGTTGCACCTCTAAAATCAACAAGCAATAAGCATATTTTTTTGATGTGGGAATTATAATGCCTAGAAACTGAATGGTTCGGATCAACCAAAGGTGTGATGTATCAGGCTTTGGTTGTGTTGTATCGTGTGCACCACATTATTTCAAGCATGTCTCTTAATGGGTGTCATTATAAAAACCAAGGGGTGTGAGAAGATCATAATATCTCGCATGTTAAGAAGGAACAATACAAAAAAAAAATAATATCTCCAGAAACAAAAGTAAATTAGTCAAAGAAATGGATTCATGAGCAAATTAACTTATTTAAAAACAACATTTTTATATGGCATAAGCCCATTTAGTTCAATATTTTCAAAAAGTAGTGTACGGCCCTGTGGACCCCGATCCGTAGAGACAGTGAGGGAACGAGTCCCTAACACCTTCTGATCATCCACGTGAATGGAGAGCTCTGCCAAGGAACTCTCAAAACGGTTGCCACCCTCATAGCATAGCACGAGTGGCGATATAAAAAGAAAGATATCTGTCTTGATCCAGAGCCAAGACTCGAAACCAGGACATACCTAAAATAAACTCAGAGTCGCCATCCATGGATAAGCCATGGAACTCCAAAATCAATTCTTTTGTGCAATGGATAACCAGCAATATATATGGGTTCGTGCCTGATTACGAATGGAGAAGGTCTGAAGAGCACCCCCAATTCGTCCGAGTGCAAGCACTTGGTCTCTTATGCCATTTATTATTAACTTCGAAGAGTTTCGGGCGAAAATCATATGAAATGAGAACAATCCTCAGGAGTCGTCTACCTAAGCATGCATTTCCTGAGGATGAAGTAATAAGCATGTACAAAATAAAATGAGAGGAGTGTCACCTAAGCATAGCTAGGTTATGAGTGACATGCCTAATGGGTGTCTAAGTTCTGATGTGCAAACACATGCATGTTAAACTAAAGGTATATGAACAGTACAAGAAAGTAAGAAAACACAACAAAACATATAATATGACAAAACAACAAATCCTAAGACTCTAAAAGATTTGACCCGAGTCTTCGGATGGTCTGATATTCATCCAAAGAAGCCTACGTATCCCCGCCTCCACAAGAATCAGAGTCACGTAGTTCTTCGCGCCTATTCTAAGCTATGATGCCTAAGACATCTAGACCTCTATCCTAGACCCGATCTAAAAGACCGGACCAGTTATTAAAGTTTCTTGTACGATTATTTAAATTCCAATGAATTGTGGATTTTAGGACACCCTATATGCCCTAACTAAATGCAGATTAGCCCTAAGCTAATGCAGGTGGTTCCTAAAACCTATGTATAACTAGGCTATGTTTCCTAAGGAAAACAAATGGTGGACTAACGTATCCTACTCTAGTCATCACTCGGCGATGTGGATCGCTGACTGACCGGATGGAGGCGCTCCTATAACTCTATGACAGACCCCTAACTCTAAAACAAGCACACGACAAACAAACAATCAAACACCCTGTCAAAAGAAACTCCTGACTCTAAAACTCTCTCTATCCAAGAGAAACTTCTAACTCTAGAGGAAGATCTTTTGAAAACAAGGTTTTAAAGGTTGCTTATTCAAAAAGATTTAAAATGCTATTTACAAAAGTTTGGCTGGACTTGGGATATAAATCCCAAGCTGCACTACGTACCTCGTGGAAGAGGATCAAGCCAACGTAGTTCGAAACGAACTCTCCTAATTGCTACTTCTAAAACACTCAACACTTCAAAAGATTTAAGGGGGATATATTTTTTTTTTATGTTTTTGATGTTTTAAATTTCTAATGTTTTTGAGTTTTATATGTTTTAACATGTTTTTGAATTTTAAGGTATTTCAATATTTTTGGATTTTTTAAATGTTTTAACATGTTTTTGGATTTTAAATTTCTGATTTCATCCTTTTGGTCAAAGACCGAAGGGAACATACAAAGCAAAACCTTAGGGCCAAACCCTAGGGCAAATAGGGGAAACCCTTAAACAAGGTAAACTAATGACCAAGGATAAAGACAACGATCTAAAAAAAATAAAAGGGAAAGCTCTAATGAGACTGTGTTAGTCTCTAACAAATAAGAGCGACGACAACACTAAGGAGAGACTCCTAAAAACAACTAAAGAAATAGGGGAAATGAACCAAAGACTCTCTAATACTGCTATCAAAAGACGAGTGAATCAAAGACTCTCTAACAATGCCATCCAAATGACGAGCGAGCCAAAGACTCTCTAATACTACAACTTAAATGAGGAATGAGTCAAAGACTCTCTAATACTACCACTAAAAAGGATAAATGAGTCGAATACTCTCTAACACTCTATAAAGGGGGACAAATAAGACATAGCATGTCTTTTAACTCAAAAGAGAGAAAAACCGGGGAAGTTCTATAAATGAGGCATTGTATGCCTCCAAAGGGAAAAGGTGGGCTCTAAGCAACGAGGCTTGCTCTCAGAGGAGAGCTGCCTAGCAAGACAATCATGTCTCCTAAAAAGGAACTCACTAATGAGACCACAATGGTCTTCTAAATGAGGGAAAAGATCTATCTAAAGGTGTCTAAAAGACTTGGAAAGTCCACTAAGTAAAAAGGGGCAAAAATTCTACCAGCTATATAATGCAAGGCAACAATTATGTGATCTTATCCCAACTTAAAATCATGAATCACGGAGAATATAATCTGCTAGGACAAGAAATGACCAATTCAAAAGGGAATACTAGAACTAAAAAGGTAAAGACATAATGATTTATATACATGGGTGCCATTCTAGCTCAATACTAGGGCAGAATTTATTCATTATGTTATTCAACATAAAGCAAACAGGGAAAGGGGAAGAAGACCAACTAAATGCTCCAAAATGATAGCTACAGCAGAGTAACTGCTGTAGACACCCCATTTTGACCAGACCCAAGTTTGTGTCGTTTGGGCAAGACCTCGTCTTTTTAGTGAGCTGGTGCCCCAAATTTAACCCTGGCATAGCTTAAGGTCCCCCGTAGATTCCCATAAAATTTCGTTGAAATCTGAGCTTGTTTGCTCAGTGAACAGGTCAAGATAGTGGGTGCAATGCAGACTAAAAGGGGGTTGAATCATCTGAAAAGGGGGTTGTCCATGGGAGAAAATGAGGCAAATATATCATTTATATGTAAAGGGGGGTGAATTAGCTCGTCTGAGACGAAGCCGATTCGTGCGCTCTTCAATTTTGTGCGCTTATTAAATCGGGGGTGCCAATATCATTTCTATCATTTTGATATATAAGCAAAAATCAAAGAAAATTAGAGGAGGACTATTCATTTTCGTTGAAGAAAATTCACAGAGAGCGAGAGTTGGGTTTTTCTCTTTTCATTTTCTTCCCTCGCCGATCATCTTCTCCGATCACCTTTCTTTTCCGATCATTTTCCGATCTCCGATTTTCTCCGGTCAGAAGGTACCTCCGGTGAGCCTATAGGATTTCTAGCAATCTGTATAGCTTAGATGATTTGTTTTCTTCTCTCATCAGACGAAGATCACTATGTCTTTCAAACGGAGATCTCTTGTTTGATATCTTTGAGTTTCTTGATCCTTAGAATTTCTGATCTACAGTTTATGCTCAAAACTTCAGATCTGTTATCTGTTCTTCTTCAAAAATCTTAGTTTGTAACTTTAGATCTCAGATCTATTGATTTCAAAACCTAATTTCCATTTTCGTCTCAAATTCGAAGGGGAAATAGATCTAAGAAAAAGAATCAGATCTAAGAGAGAGAGAGAAGGAAGGGGAAAGAGATCTGAACGATCGTCTCTTCCGTTGGATTTCTTGTCGGAATCCAGCCATTCTTAGTCAGACTTTCTCTTTTCTTTGGACATTATATGATTATTCTTTGCCATTTCTTAGCTAGAAAGCAAGATCAACCATCTCATTTTGCTCCTATTTCAAATCCTAGCTCGATCTATGCCTGAATGAGTGAGATCTAGATATTTTACTATTTGGTGAGTGTTTAAACTTCAGATTTGGCTGCTTTGGTATGAATTAAAGCATTTGTATTCAATTGGTGTTCAATCAACAAGAGCTCAAGAAATCCGATAAGATCTGCACTGTTCCAGAGCATCTTGAGGTAATTTACGATGGCATTCCTCTATTGCATACTATTTCTGAGAATAGTTGTGGCTCTAGTTAATTGTTTAATTCATGGTAGATCTATCGTTGCTATTGGTTCTTATTGGTGTATCTTCTATCAGAGTTAACATATGTAATTCCTTGAAGGATTTCATGAATTTGATTTGGTAAAAGTGTTGTGTAATGTACAGAATAGCGTTATAACATGTCTTTTATTTAATTACCTTTGATTTGCCTAAGCAATCTTGTTCAGAAAATGATTCTGTTTTGCTACCTTGTTGAGTAAATGAATGATATTTTAGTGGTAAACTGAACTTGTAGCTTCAATTCTTTGAAGTGATCTTCATGAGTAACATTGGTAGAAGAGAAGTTAATAGTTGATTTCTGTTTCTTAAATTCTATTTAATAGTGGTTGTCTTTATAATATGATACTAGCTTCTTCATGGTGCTTATGTGATGGCATAAGATCATGACAATGTTCATGAGTAAATGATAATCCCATATGGTTTGTGGTTGATTCTTTTTAGTGTCAATTTGTCAAAGTATATGATGATTTTCTTGAGATTTAAAATTTCCTACAAATTGATTTGGTAATGCTTAGTACTTAAAAGCTGATTTCAGTTTTGATACCTTATTTTGCCCTCTATTTGATTATATATATATATATATATATATATATATATATATATATATATATTCTTTGAAATTTGGATTTTGTGAAAGGCAAGATAAGGCAATGCAATTGTAAAAACTGTGTTTGTGGAGGTATCATTTCTATGGAAGAGTTTCAAGGGGTTGATGCTTATACTACTACATTTTAGTAATGACACTGCTGTGTGTCTTCCCATTCATGCAATGAATTTTCATGATCATTTGTTCATGTTGTATATATCAGCACTTATTTTAAGATATCAGCAGTACTATGCTTTAACAATTCACAAACAGATCTTGTATCTTGGTTTCTTTAGAGTGGGTTATGAGGAGAACACCTGCTTCTCATGTGCAATCAAAATCTGTATAAAATCATTGAACTGGAGTAATTTAATCTTAGTCTTAGAAGGGATTAACCATGGCAAAATCTTCAATTCGATTTTGGTTTTGTGGCTGCAGGTTGTATGCATGGTAAACAGATTTCTTCCATAATTATATAGACAAACAGGATTTTGAATGGTATTTCAAGATAACTTGTTGTAGTAGGAGAGAGCAGTTTGTGAAAATGAGGTCATTAAGACATTTTCTGGGAAGTTTATGGTTGCTAAATTGAGGCTTATTTTCTTGAAAATTTAGGTAGCTGGCCTGCTTATTGTGACCACTTATAGTTATTGATTTTGCTATGTTAGGCATTAGATTTGGATTATACGTGATAACACTACTACAAGGTATGCATCATTGATTATCAAATAATTCCAGAAATGATTAGGAGCATGAGAATGTTGGTTTCATAATGTGGATTGGAAATGAAATTACAGTATCATTTCACTTGGTAGACTTAATTGCAAGAAGGTGGTTTATTTGATATTTACTGCCATTCATTGTCACTGTCAAAGAGGAATTTTGTCAATAATATTAATTATAAGGTGGGCCTAATCATTAGCTATGTTTTCCTATTATTTTCTTTTGACATGAATGTTGGTTCAGAACATAAGAAGGTAAAGTTATTTGCATCATTTTTTTTATGTAGTCTTGTGTTGTAGTATAACAAATAAAAGGACATTCGTTTGAAAAGAAAGGATGTTTTTTATTTTCTTTTATATACTTGTGTGCTTTAGGAATATCCTTGAACATGAGCAGTTCATCTCTGTATGAGTGTGTATGTACACATGTGTGCCTATAAGTGCGTGGATATGTGCCTGTATGAGCGTGTATACATTTGTATGCATAAGTGCGCTGTGCATGTATCTATGTATGCGTATGTACAGGTGCATGTGAGATTTGTGTGTTCTTTGTATAAGTGAATCTGCTGTCCTATGGAGTTTATCTGCTGTCCTATGGATTTCATCGCCTTATAAATGTGATTTGGTTGAGTTAAAAATCATATCTGCTGCCCTTTAGAGTGTAACTGTTGTCCTATGGATTTCATTGCCTTATAAATGTGATTTGTTGAGTCAAAAATCATATCTGCTGTCCTTTAAAGTATAACTGTTGTCCTATGGAGTTTATCTGCTGTCCTATGGATTTCATTGCCTTATAAATGTGATTTGGTTGAGTTAAAAATCATATCTGCTGTCTTTTGGAGTATAACTGTTGTCCTATGGATTTCATTGCCTTATAAATGTGATTTGGTTGAGTTAAAAATCATATCTGTTGTCCTATAGTTTTCTGCACTTTATGGTCGTGTTTTTGGATGATGTTCTGAGATCATACATTTTCCTTTTGTTTGTCTCAGCCCAAACCCATCCTTAGGGGACTCGCTCAGTCCAAGTAGAGCTCCCCTCCTTTGTATAGTAGACTTTACGAGTCTTTTAGCCACCTTTAGATTTTTTTTATTTTTTCTTTTTCTTTTTCTTCCTTCATTTAGGGGACCATTGTGGTCTCATTAGCAAGTTCCGTTAGGAGACATGCTTTGTCTCATTATGCCTTGCTCCTTTGGAGTCAAGCCTCATTTAGAGCCTACCCTCGGGGAGGTTGCTTTGATTTTGACAGATAGTGTACCCCTAGGAGGCATGCCTTGCCTCATTTGTGGAGCCCCTATTTGGAGACAAGCCTTGTCTTATTTAAAGGTTTCCATTTTTAGAAGGCTTACCTAGCCTTATATTAGAGCAGCTCCTTTTAGAGAGTCCTTGACTCATTGCTCCTTTAAGTTGTAGTATTAGAGGGCCTTTGGCTCATTTGTCTTTTTTAGTGGTTTTTATTAGGGAGTTTTTGACTCGTTCGTCCCTTTGATAGTGTCATTAGAGAGTCTCTGACTCATTTAAGCTCTTTCTTTAGTTTCAGCGGTTGGGAGCTTCTCCTTGGTGTTATCTTCGTTCTTCTTTGCTTCAGACTTGCCCAGTCTCATTGGAGCCTTACCTTTTGGGGTCTTAGATCCTTTTGTCATCTTTGATAATTAGCTAACCTGGTTTAGGGGTTTCCCCTGTTAGCCCTAGGGTTTGGCCCTAGGGTTTTGCTTTTTTTTTTCCTTTTTCCTTAGGTCTTTGACCAAAAGGGTGAAAATTCTTTAAACTTTAAAAACATTTGAAAATTCCTTTTAAAACTTCAAAAAAAAACATTGGAAAAGTTTTAAAATCTAAAAAACATTAAATATTTTAAAACTCAAAAACATTAGAAATTCAAAATATCAAAAATACTTGAAAAACATGTAAAAAGCCAAAAGTGTTGAGTGTTTTAGAAGTAGCAATTAGGAGAGTTCGTTTCGAACTACGTTGGCTTGATCCTCTTCTGAGGTACGTAGTGCAGCTTGGGATTTATATCCCAAGTCCAGCCAAACTTTTGTAAATAGCATTTTTTTAGATGTTTTGAATAAACAACCTTTAAAACCTTGTTTTCAAAATATCTTCCTCTAGAGTTAGGAGTTTCTCCTAGATAGAGAGTTTCAGAGTTAGGAGTTTCTTTTGATAGGTTGTTTGTTTGTTTGTTTGTTGTGTGCTTATTTTAGAGTTAGGGGTCTGTCCTAGAGTTATAGGAGCGCCTCCGTCCGGTCAGTCGGCGATCCACATCGCCGAGTGATGACTAGAATAGGATACGCTAGTCCACCCTTTGTTTTTCTTAGGAAACACAGCCTAGTTACACATAGGTTGTAGGAACCACCTGCATTAACTTAGGGCTAATCTGCATTTAGTTAGGGCATATAGGGTGTCCTAAAATCCACAATTCCCTGGAATTTAAATAATCGTACAATAAACTTTAATAATTGGTCCGGTCTTTTAGATCGAGTCTAGGATAGAGGTCTAGGTGTCTTAGGCATCCTAGCTTAGAATAGGCACGAAGAACTACGTTTCCTTGATTCTCGTGGAGGCGGGGATACGTAGGCTTCTTTGGATGAATACCAGACTATCCGAAGACTCGGGCTAATAATTTAGAGTCTTAGGATTTGTTGTGTAGTTATTGTATGATTTGATATGTTTTCTTATTTTTTTTGTACTGATCCTATACTTTTAGCTATAGCTTGCATGTGTTTGCACATCAGAACTTAGACACCCATTAGGCTTGTCACTCATAACCTAGCTATGCTTAGGTGACACATCTTTCATTTTATTTTATATGTGTTTATTATCTTTATCCTCAGAAAACGCATGTTTAGGTAGACGATTCCTGAGGATTGTTCCCATTTCACATGATTTTTACCCAAACTTCTTTGGAGTTAATAATAAATGGCATAAGAGACCAAGTGCTTGCACTCGGACGAATTGGGGGTGCTCTCAGAGCTTCTCCATTCGTAACCAGCACGAACCCATATATATTTCTGGTTATCCATTGCACAGATGATTTGATTTTAGGGTTCTATGGCATATCCATGGATGACGACTCTGAGTTTATTTTAGGTATGTCTCGGTTTCGAACCTCGGTTCCGAATCGAGACATATCTCTTTCTTTTTATATCGCCACTCGTGCTATGCTATGGGGGTGGCATCCGTTTTGAGAGTTCCTTGGCAGAGCTCTCCTTCACACGTGGATGATCCAGAGATAGTGTAGGGACTCGTTCCCTCGCCCGCCCTCGGATCGAGGTCCATAACTGCCCATTTCACTGTAGGTGGCTTTCTCAACATGATGAATTTGACTACTATGTGAATGGAGTCCTTTAAGTGGCCCATAATCACTCAGCCCTTGCAACTCACTTTTCAAATCCAGTATTCTCTCATCAAGCTTTTCACATAAAGCAAATTCGATCTTTCTTTCCACTTTTGATTTTTTTACAATTAAAAATACTCAGTCATATTTTCCTTAGTAATGGGTTTATAATAAAAGAGACTGCAAATAAAGGATCCAATGATCATTAATGATAATATTGTTTGAACTAAGCATTGTTTTGAGAAGAAACTGAAGTAGGGGTAAATCTTGATCAAGAGAGAACATGAATTTTACTTAAAATGCTACTTAGGATGAAGTTTTCACACCTTGATAGGGAATAAATCACAGATCAGCTCCCTATTTCCTAGAAAAACACATTCATCATTCTGTACACGAAATTAGCAATGTGAAACATTACATCCAGCAAGAGCATTATTAATGAGTCCTACAAGATCTGGAATTATATCTTTACATTTTAACTGATCATACAACCATTCAATTAACAATACTCTATTATCAATTCTTGGATTATCCATACAACTCATGAAATGAAGATCAACCTGTTATACAAAAAGAAATTAATCCGGACAGAGAATTAAATGCTCACATTGTGAGAAAGACAAGAACATTATCCACAAAAAACAAATCCAAACATAGAATTAAACATTTAGATCATGGAAATTTGATGAAATTGTAAGCACTATCACAGCTATATGTCCCTAGATGTATTTCTGCCATGAGTTACATCCAAGTTATGACAGATCTTTTTTCTTAGACATTCAAGAGTAGAAAGAATTCATATAAGCTAAATATTCCACAGGGCATAGCATCAAAGGAAAAAGCACATGAATCATATTCCAACACTACACAGGAATTCCTAAATTAGAATAACACCTCCGTACTCATTCAAGATACACTAGGCACAAGATTAAAGTAACATCTAGATCAAATGTAGCCTCAAATGTTAATTATATGAGTTATCAATCTATTAGCAAGGACCAAGACTATACCATTACAAGAAGAGCAGCTCAGACATCATTCTACCACTATCCAATGAACAACACAAGACAGAAGAAGAGAACAAATACAAAATATTCTATAATAGGCCTATTAATTCATAAACAAAATATTCACTTTGGAAATGGGCATGAGAAGAACTTTTTATCATCCAAAATGTTCCAGAAATTTATCACAATTTATAAACCAAAGCAAAAATGAATTCAACGAAACAGATATGCATTTTTTTTTAAATTACTAGCTTAAAATCAAAGGTTTAAACTATCTCAAAAGTTTAGTAAATAAGAAAGATCTGATTACTGCTCACCCCTCAAGGAATTTTAACACAAGATTTATAAACAAACACGAAGATGCTCTTACCTCTGGTATTTATGCTCCGATTTACAGCTGAAAAGTACAGATCCAAGCTTGAAATGAGTAAATCTGAGATTTCCGAATTCAGATCTAGAGTAATTACTCAGATCTCCACCATATAAGATCAATTCCGAGCCAAAATTAACCAGATCTATGAAAAGAAAACATGAAACAAAGGTGTAGAGGACTAGATCTAGGGTTTCAGATTTAGACTAGGAGAAGCTGAATCCTGGTCAATGATCTTAGATCTAAGATTTTCTACGAAGGTGATGATGAGTGAAAGAAATCAAAGAGGAAAATTGGGAGAATACACTGGCCGGAGCCTGAGCCGGAGAAATGATCGGAAAAGAGAGGTGATCGGAGAAGATGATCGGAAAGGGGAAATAGGTTTTTGAAATCTAAGTTTTCTCTCTTCTCTCCTTCTCTCTGGAATTTCTTATGAGAATGAAAATACCTCTCTCCCTCTCTCTATCTCTCACAATTTCGGATCGGAGGTGGGGTTTCCGAGAAACGGTCGGAGAAAAACGATCGGTGAGGGAAGAAAATGAAAAGGAAAGCCCAAATCTCTCTTTGCTCTCGCTCTCTTTTTCTCTGTTTTCAACGAGAATGAACAATCCCCTCCCCATTTTCTCTTCATCGGCTTTTATACTTTAAAATTAACTGCGATATAGGCACTACCATACTGATGGGAGCACAAAATCTGATTGGCGTGCCCGTCAATTTGTCTTATTATTGCTTGGGTTGGCCCGCTGCAGGATAAATCACCCCCCTTTTGGATTCGTACTACGCACACTACCCTGGTTTGTTCACTAAGCGAACACGCTCGGATCTCGAAGAAATTTTACGGAGACCTACAGGGGACCTTAAGCTACCTTAGGGTGTAATTTGAGGTCCTAATTCACGGATTTGACGAGGTTTTGCTCGAGCAACGCGAACTTGGGTTTGGTCAAAATGGGGTGTCTACAGGCCCACACCATAGGATGATCCGAACCGTCCATATGATAGGCCACAACGTAAATAGGTTGTGCCCAAAAAAGTATTTCCATAGAATAATCATAGCCTTCCAATCTATGAAGGTTTCCGTAACATGCAGTTCCTCCATAGATTCAAAGGCTAGGATCATCCTATGGAAATGACTTTTGGGGCACAACCTATTTAAATTGTGTCCCATCAAATGGACGGTTTGGATCATCCTATTGTATTTTGAAAAATACTAAACTATGCATGCTTATAGCATATAAAATCTCTAAAAACAAGAGGTGTGGGAAGATCATAATGCCACCCCTCACGTTCTTTTGATAATGGGTATTTTTGTCATTTTAAATTAAGACCATCTTCAATCTGTCACAAGACGTCAACTTTATCCCCAGTTGCAAAATATGACCAAATACCATATCTCTTCTTGCAAATTTGCAAACTATGCTACTCTTTTCGCAAACATTGCATAGTAGGTTAGTCTTTTTACAAAAAGTAAAAACACCTTTTATATAAAGTACAATTTTTGCCAAATGCCCAAAAGCCCATTGCATCATTCATCAGAAAAAAAGAAAATATTAAAAGGGTGCAAGGACATTTTAGGAATAATAATAAAAAATTTGCCCAACTCAAGGGGCGCAGCCCCCTTACACTACATGTGGCTCCGCCCCTGGTCACCATGTAGGCGCCACGTAGGAAAAAAGCTAATAATGATGTCTGGAAGTTGTCTGGTGGTCAAAGAGAGTTTGGACAATCAAACATGCTTTGGGTAGATGTCGGGAAGAACATCGGCGTTTGAAACGCTGTTAATCTTCCCATCGTTGGCAACCAAACAGAGCATTATGAATCCAAATGGTGGTCTAACAATGGATGGATATCAGCCATACACTTTTTTGTGAAATGGTGAAGAGACATTTTGATGTTCGTCATGATTAAACAACTTGTTTTTTGTATATTTGGTTCTTTACGTAAGACCCTGACTGCTTTAGTAAGTGATATTGAGTGAAGTTGAAACAGGGGCAAAAAAATGCAAAGGCCTAGGCTTTTTACCAGGGAGTTTTATTTTTTTTTGTAGAAAAGTTTCTCATTGTAAAAAAGGGGTTGAAAATGGAGCTATGATTACCAATAAAATGATTCAAAATGAAGTATAAATGCCAAGAAATGATAGATTTTTTAGATTTTTCCTTAGAATCTTACATTTTCAGCTATCCGGAGGGAGGAGGAAAATGAAACAGGTTGTTTTGGCACAACTTTAACCAACAAACATCACTCAATTTTTAAAAAAAAATTTAACATTCTACTCTCCGTGCCCCCAATTCTCAACAAGACAGGATAAGTGCTGAATTCAATTAGTTTTCTTGGGGGTTTCCCAAGAGAAAAGCAACTAGACGAGGCCTAAGTGGTGATATTAGATAAGATGAGACTCCTAGATTGTCTTCCACCAACTCATGTCCCTCATCAATGCGTTTATACTCCTTGAAACTTCCAGTGTATATCTAATCCCTTAGGACTGATCCTTTGTAAGCTATTAATAGCCGTCTGTAATATCTTTAGATAGGAATTTTTACCGGAGATACAATGCAGACTCCAAGTTAACATGATATCAGAGCTTTGCTTCCTTCAACTTGGACAACTTTGCTTTCTGATATAAATCCCACCAGACAAGGGCGGAGATGTTAGAATATGTGAGATCCACCGTTGGATTAGGTGTAGATCTCACAGTTAGATCTTCTTGTGGGAGATTAGGCAAGTTGGTTAATGAGGCAACCTGCTAGAATATGCAGCTAGATTTAATTAGTAAGTAGATTATATTAGAATATTCCATCATTATCTCTTTCCTTAATCTGCTTGATCTCTTTCTATGTTTATCATGTATGTGCTCAATATAAGCACACCTTGAACTCTATTGTAAATCATCCAAGTTTAGTGAAAAATCATAAATTTATCATGGTATCAAAGCCTCACAATCCTAGTTTGGTCTGAGCACAACCCATCAAGCTTCGTTCTCCGGCGGACGGCAAGCCATCTACCCGGCCACCATCCTTTCCCTCCCTAAATCTCTTTGTCTTCTGCTGTCTCCTTGATATCTCTGCTGCTACTTAACTCTAGCCTCTGCCCACTCCTCTATATATGTTTTTTTTTTTCCATTAATATTTGGCGCATCCCCGCCAGGCAGCCATCCTTACTCATCACGATATCAGTAGCCCCTTGCAAATCCCGTTGATACTTCCCATCGGATATGGATTGTGTCCATGCCATTGAACTAGTAAAAAAAAAAAGAAGCTTTCACAAGAAAAGTGTGCTGTGTTGCCATGGATGAGCTTGTTGAAGAAAGCCCTCTAAATGTTCTTTCATGTCTAAATCCCTACTCAATGTTACTTTCATGTCTAAATCTAATCAACCTTTTTGTTGCTTATTCTTGCACGAGAACCCAAGACTGGTTGATTAGATTTCCATTCCACTTCTTTTCATTCCAAGCACACCCAAATACCAATCATGCTACCCTAGATATTGATAAGGACTCTCCCTTGATTCCTTGTTTTTCCCTTGCATATTTTAATGTAATCCTTTTCTTGCGGGACTCACTATATTTGATATATCCACTCTTTTTCTGCATTGTCCAACATTTTAAATGTTGCACACTATTGCCGATATTTGTCATCAAAATCTTCGCCGCTATTTGGTTGTCTCTTCCCTACTCGTCTTTCTCTCTTACTACCAGATTCTTTCTCTCTTATTTCAGTTGAGGTGCCTTTCTTAAGGTGTGTGCCTGAAATAATTCCTCTACTTAGTTGAGGTACCTCGAATCCTTGAGGTGTGTGCCTGAGAGAGGCCTCTTCCTGCCCATTCCGGCATTGGTCCATTGTGACTCATTTCTTGCCCATTTCGGCATTGGTCCATAGTGACCCATTACTGCTCGCCCATCAAGGCTTGAGTATCATCTAGCTCCTTTGAGGCTATGATCTATTGGCTTTTAACATATTCTAACTTACGCCTAATCCAACGGTGGATCTCACATATTCTAACAGGAGGCACATATAGCATGAGGGGGCCATGCCCCCAACCCCCCCCCCCCCCCCCCCCCCGTGTAATTGCCTGGCTCCGCCTCTGTCACCAGAAGACCGTGATTTATTCCCGACTATATTCTTTTCATATTGATCATCTGCATTCAGTTTCTGATTTTAGTTGATGCTGCTGAGTTGATACTAATCATCCATTTGGTCAGTTATCTAACTTCATTTTTTCCATCGTTTTTTAACCCCACCATGGTTTCTCCAACTGCCTCCCCAACTCGTGCTACTGTTCATGATGCTACGCCTTCTTCCATTTTGGATCATAATGATCCTAAGGTTTATGACGTTTCCCTTGGCGGTGATGTTTACTCGACCTCATCCTATTATCTTCATCATTCAGCTAGCCCTGGTGCTACTCTTGTCTCCAAACCATTGATAGGAGGCAATTACTATAACTGGTCCCGTGCAATGAAAATAGCAATGAATGCTAAAAATAAGTTGGCATTCATCAATGGTTAATTAGGGATATTGATATATCCCCCATTTTTTTGAATGGGTCCGATCATGGTCATTGCGGATTGGATCATCCGTATAGGATACAAAAAGAAACTCCAAAGAATGATCTGGAGTTCTTGCAGACTGGAACCATGCAGTACCAGACACGAGATGGAAGATCCAAAACTCAAAATAGTGGTATTTGCAAACTAAGATCTTCCGGTCTACATGCGTGAGCAGCAGCTCAAGCAAAGAAGAATATGGTCCTGTCTGAATTCAAGCCCGGCCCGACCCGGCCGCCCGTCTGCTAGGTCCAGGAATGATCTTGTTCAGTTTTCATTTTAGATTGATCTTTCAAAACGATATTTATAATCCTGCGAGTTCTCTTTTTCCTTCTTGGGACCATGCCAATGACACGATTACTTCTAAATGCGATTTCTGGTGACATCTCAGATAGCGTTCTCCATGGTTCACCCGCATATGATATTTGGGTTGACCTTCATGATCGCTTTTCTCAAAGCCAAGCACCGAAAGTGAAGTGAGTCCAAGGAAGTAGAATTGGAGTGGAGTGCAATGGGAAAGTAGGTATTTAGTTGTAAAAGATTAGAGTAAATTTGGGTGTCATAACATTATCAAAACAATTAAGCAAACCTTTCTATTTCAAACTAAGGAGAAAGTCATTATTAAAACAAAGGTTCAAAGATTGGAATCATTTGGACCTACTAGTGCTGAAAGTGCAAGGACCGAAAAGTTATGCGATAAGGCAAACAGGAGAAAGCTCGTTCCATGTGTTGAATTAGAAATCTACAATGACTGCAACCAAAAGCCTAAACCCAATGAAATTTAGGAGGATTTTCAGTCAATTATCCACAAAAATATGGCATTCTTCCGCCAACAAAAGACACATACGGTCGTAAGTTGAGTGCAAAATGTAAAAGAGTGCATCGACTGAATTTTAGGGGCCGTTTGGATATGTGGATTTTAGAATCCACGTTTTTAGTATGAAAAAGTGTAAAAGAGGGTTCATGATCAAGCTGTTGTGTGTTATCCTAATAGCGTTTCTTGGATTTTAAGTCAGAAATTCAAGTTTTAAAAATCTCTCCCACATTCTGAGATTTCTAAAACCTGGAAATATGGGAGGATCTACCACTCTTGCTGATGGAAAAAAGGGCAAGAAGTCAAAAACGAGTTAAAATGACGGCAGGTCCGCTTCTTCTCTTATCTCTTATCTACAATTTTGAAGAAATCCCGGATTCTAAAATCCGCGTATCCAAACGTAAATTCGTGATTGAACCACGTGTCGAAAGATCAAATAGACAAACACACGTACAGTCATGATTGAACCACGTGTCCAATTCAGATCTTTGTTTCGTCAAACCCAACCTCCCTTGTTCCAAATATTTCCTCTCCCCATTCTTCTCACAATCAAGAGGAACCAAAAAAGAAGAAGATGAACACAGATGTGTTCGTCCAAGGTCTCCTCCTCCTCTTCACCCTCATCGTACTCTTATCCCTCTACATCTATCCAAAACGAGCCCTAGCCAATTACCGCCAAAAAGGCCGAGCCACCCTCCAATCAAAACGCCACTTCGTACAAGGCGCCCAATTCCTGGCTCGAGCCCGTTCTTCCCCAAATCCTAAAACCACCCTTTCCTTGGCTAAATCAGCCTCCTTAGAAGCAGAAAAAGCCCTCTCCCTTGACCCAAAAGATGCAGCTTCTCATATCCTCAAAGCCCTAGCTCTCTCCCTCCAAGGTCACAATTCCTCTGCAATTAAATCCCTTGATTCAGCTCTCTCTCCTCCTGCACTCAAATCTCTCTCTGAAATTGAACGTGGGGATGCTCTTTTTAAGAGGGCTGAGCTTCAGATTGCTGTGAATAAACGGCGGAGGGTTGATTTGGCTTTAGCAGATCTAATCGAAGCCGTTAAACTTAGTCCTGGGAATTGTAGGGCTTTTTGCTTGTTGGGTTCTTGTTATGAGATGAAGGAGATGAGGGATGAGGCGAGAATTGCGTATGAGAGGGCGCTGAAGGTTGATGGATCTTCGGACGCGGCGAGAGAGGGTCTGGAGCGTTTATCATGAGGCTTGTGTTTACAAAAAGGTTAGTGTGAGTGTTTTGACCTTTTTAGTATTATACGTGGATGATATTCTACTCATTGGTCCAATGAACGGGTTAGTGGCTTCTCGTAATGTTGTTTATTTTGATTATGCATTTCCTGTTTTCTATATAGTGGATTGATTGTACTATAATGTATTAAGTAACGGGATCTTATTTTGGATAAATTCTGCCCATTTCTGGTTTCTTGAGTATACCAACTTGTTTTTTTTTTTTTTGGGCATAAATTAGTGCATTAATCCATGATTGTGAAGGATTTTTGCCTTGGAAATTGTTGGGAAAGTTGTGTTTTTTTACTAAGTTAAATAATTAATGTAGTTGTGGTGGGAAACAAAAGAAGAAAGTTTTTCTAGGTTTTCTAAAGACCTAGGTTTATGGACTTTTTGAACAATCATGGTACTGTGTAGATCCTATCCATTGACACTTGTATGGTGATGATTGGATTCATGAATATTAATGGTCATCCCTAGAGTACTTGTTGCCCCTTACCATCCCCTTATAGATATCTTGACTTGAGTCTTCTTCAACTGTTTGATGGGGTCCTCATCCTCATCCACGGTTTTCTGCCTCTCGACATTTTCTCCTCTTACCGAGGTGGCCAAGTTTTCTACACTGAGCTCGGCCGGTTTAAATATTCTTCCTCCTCTTGTAACATATCAAACCTCATCGCACTCAAGGCCCTAGTCATGGTCACACAAGTAGGTAATTTGGGCAAAGGATTCTTCTTCTTATTGAAAGGTATATGGTATGGGCATGGGAAGTGATAGGGTTCGGCTGGAATAATGGCGAGGACACAAATATGCGTGGAGTAGGTACTTGATAAGTGATTGATGGTTTGAATGAGGGTGACAAGGTCGAAGTCTAGTATTTTGGTTGAGATAGCATTGGCATTGGCTGATGGTGGTAGGGCTATGTGATTGAGCAGGAGATTCTGGGTGACATTGGGCTTTGGTGTTAAGACCAGTTTCCTTTCATCCAAAAGATCTTGAATGAAATGTTTCAAGGACAACCAACAGTCGGTGGTGTGAGCTTGACCCTAGTGAAAGTCACAGTGTTCTTTTTCATTGAAGTATTTTTCCGGTGGGTTTGGTGGAGGTCTGGGGAGAGAGAAGCAAACAATCCTAACATTATAGCCACTTCAGAATGGTAGTGGGAGAGGCAAGCAATGGGGTGAATTCTCTTATGGGCTTCTCTTAGGATCCGGTTGCAGTTTTAGTTGGTTGGGTGAACTGATCGAGTTGACTGGTTTGGCTGGCCCCTTCGGGGGTATTGACTTCCTTTTGTGCGGTGGAATTTTTAGGATCAGAGAAATTCTTAAGCAGTACTCTTGCTGCCATGCGTCTTCTATATGGTTCTTCGCTTGAATCATGTAATACCCGAGCACACACACATTAATATTTTTATTTTCTGAAATGAGTGTCATTACCAAAGTTGAGCCAATGACCATTATTTGGAAATTGAGTGTGCTTATCAAAATAAGCCTATAATGTTCCCTTGAGAGGGGTGGCTTTATCAATTACATTAGTAGGCATCGATTGGAGTCTAAGGCAGGGAGTGTCTTTATCATTTTAACTAGTGGTTAGAAGTTGAGCTCTTGGGCATGGAGTGCTTTTATCAATTGAATCAAGGACTATCAATGGGGTGTAATTAGCAAATGGAATTGATTTGCAAAAGAGTTATTTATCCTTATTGATGGCATTTTCCCAAGACATGAGAGAGAGAGAGAGAGAGAGAGAGAGAGAGAGAGAGAGAGAGAGAGAGAGACTCCACTCATTAAATTCTCATAACTTTCCACCCTCCCACCCACTAGCTCCTTCTCCATCTTGTCATTTAATAAAGGACCTCATCCCAATAACACTCCCCATACCCTTATCACTCTATTCCTTCCCACAACAGAGCCCACACACCATACGAATCTATTCCCCTACATCTCCATCTCCTCATCCCTCTCCATCCATTTAATCCCCACACCCCATTTATTTATTTGTCACCCCAACCAAACAACCCCTCACCTCCTCATCTCCATATTTTCTAAGAGCACACCCAAAATAAATAAAAGAGAGAGCCTTCGTTGTGAGGAAGCACGGTTTTAGGAGGATCTCCATCACCTCCAGCTAATCAGAGTGGCTTAGTTGCTGTCTCATATTGGACAATCAAGTATGTTTCTTTTCTTTCCAATTATTACCTAGTATTTGTAGAATTTCTAATAAGGATAACTTTTACTATTTTATTTGGAATAAGGTTCATATCCCTTGGGAACATTTTACCAAATTCTCCTTTGAAATTTCTTCTCTATCACATTTTGAATGTGCCCTTGTCCCAACTTTGTAATGTTCTTCTCTCATTTTCCTCTCTAGACATCATCATCAGTTGTAATATTTTTCTATGACGAGACACTTTCATGATCAAGGGTAGACACTTGACCAATCATTGACGTGTCACAAGGCCTAGTATCTTTGGTGTCTAGTCATATAATGATGAATGTTTAATGACTATGTGTGAAACTTTCTCATGGCATTTTGTCAGTGAGCTAGAGTTCTCAGATTCTTGATTTTGAAAATGAGATCATCTATTTTCTTAGTGTCCTAGGTACTACTTATACTGTACACAAATAATTAAAGCAAGCCCATTGTTAACCCAAAGCTTCGACTACTTACTGCCCAAATTTCAATACAATCCTAATCAAAACTTAACTCCATTGTTGTTGTATTTCACCAGTTCAATGCAAAACTCAATCCCCCTTCTCTCAAACCATTTTTCAACAGGTTGTTCGATGGGTCCTTTGCCATTCAAATTTCAATAGTAAAACAATTCATTGTAGCCTATTCACACAGTACCTCCTATTGATTAGATCAATTAGTTTTGCCACTCCCTCTGTGTAGAATCCGTCATCTTTTTAACTATGTATTTCCATCCACCCCATTCCCTCTTAGTGGGTCTCACTTTGTACCTACAGATCATATTTCTGGCCTTGTTATTTTGAGAAACAAAGCAAGCCTGAGCCTCTGCAACTGAGTGAAGATTTTTGCCAATAACATCTTGCCCATTTAAGGCTTGCAAATACACTACTTCATTCTTCTTTTGCCACAAGAACCATGAGTAGCTCTATTGCCATGCTCACTGTTCACATAAGAATCATCTCTTGTACGTCTATCGTCTAACAAGATCATTCATCAATGCATGATCCAAGATCTCCTACAGCCATTTAGTTTGACACTGATTAAATTATGGCTACTACAACAAATATCTATGTAGAATTTCTATTATCCAAAACAGCCCTTTTTGCACTTGTTGTCCTGTTTCAGCACCCTACATTTTATTACAAGTCCATACACATAACTGTAAAGGTAGTAAGGCGATGAACCTTTTTTTTTTGTGATTTGTAAATCACAGACCCAAATTTTGGTATTTCCATCCAACAAAAAGTAAAACCCATAAGAAGAGTTTTCTTAGTTGTTGATTACCTCCACCTGTCATCCTTAACTTCGATTACTAACCCGTTTGCGGTTGTCCCACTTTTGGGTCATTGTACTTGTTGCAAGGGCAGACTTTGGTACTTTCCGCCTTCGAGAAGACACCACCAACTAGTCTTTTAATTCTTTTTGATTTGGATCAAATTCTATAAGTCCATTGGGATTCAAACTTAGAATTTCACGCAAGAGGTAGGTGATCCTACCCTATGTCAGTGTACTACGATTTTTCTGCCATATATCCATATTCTATATGCATGCCATCAATGTTTCCCACTTTACAACTTAAATATAAGAATCAGTACTCTCTTTAAAATATTAGTAGGCACTTTGGATTTGAAGTATTAAACTTTATTTATGCTTGAATACTTGATGTTGGCAGGATTAGGGAACTGAGTATAATCGCTTTATTTTGGCACCTTATTGCAAACTTGATTTTATATTTCAATGAGATTGTACATTTAAATTCCATGGATTTAGTACTGGGGAGTTCCAAATGGTTTAAAACACGGTGAAATATCGTTTGCATGATATTAGAAAAATAATTTAATTGTTTTTACTTACAATCTTGGTATGGAATGGGTTCCACTACTAAGGTTGATTTCAAGTGGTGACCTAGTACCCAACCTACCAGTGGGTACACTGGTCGTGATCACGTAGACCGGTCGAGTTCATCTGCCCGTAAGGTTGATCTCGGGCTGCCAGTAGGGAGTCCTCTGGCCATTGATATTACCATATTGCGCGCTCTAGGACCTGTGAGTCCTGTGAACTAGTGTTCCCCTTGGGGTACGCTACTTGCCAATAAGGTCGGAAATTGGCCATAGAGAAGACGGATACACTCTTTAATTCAAAGTGAACATTTCAAAACCGAGTGGTTGGAAATATATATTTTTGCCATTAATTGAGACGAACTACAAAAACGAGTGGTTGAAATTATTTTATGTAAAAGCACTATTCTACTCATGCACCTTATTTTTAAGACTATTTCCACATTTATAAGCATTGTTGCATAAACTGAATTTCACGATAATTATATTCCGTAGTGAGCACGCAAGGCTCAATCTCATCCATCTATTCATTACATACACAGCTTCTAAATAAGTTTGCAGAAACATGATTTATTTGAAACATTAAGATCGAACACATAACTTAAAGAGTTCCTGATTACTTATTACACCATAGCTAGTTATTTATTACAACACCTCGAGTACAAAGTTAAAAGAAACTGAAGAACAAAACTATACTGAAACTGAAACCTACTCCAATGATCTTCTATCTCAGGGATCCACGGAGATCAGTCTACTGCTCCTCGATACCTGAAAATTTTTGTTAACCACATAATGAGCTAATAACCCAGTTGGTTTTCCAAGTCCAAGTCAGCTAATCGGAAAATTCTTACATGTTACTACGAAATATAATTGTCATGAAATTCAGTTTATACAACAATGCTTATAATTGCGGAAATAGTCTTAAAAATAAGGTGCATAACTAGAATAGTGCTTTACATAAAACAATTTCAAGCACTCGGTTTTTGTAGTTTGTCTCAATTAATGGCAAAAATATATATTTCCAACCACTCGGTTTTGAAATGTTCACTTTGAATTAAAGAGTGTATCAGTCTTCTCTGTGGCCAATTTCCAACCTTATTGGCAAGTAGCGTACCCTAAGACGAACACTCGTTCGCAGGACTCCAGGTCCTAAAGCACGCAATATGGTAATATCAATGGCCAGAGGACTCCCTACTGGCAGCCCGAGATCAACCTTACGGGCAGATGAACTCGACTGGTCTACATGATCATGACCAGTGTACCCACCCACTGGTAGGTTGGGTACTAGGTCCCCTCTAGAAATCAACTTTACTAGTGGAACTCATTCCATACCAAGACTGTAGGTAAAAATAATTCAGTTCTTTTTCTTCATGCAAATGATATTTCACCATATTTCAAACCATTTGGAACTCCCCAGTGCTAAATCCATGGAATTTAAATGTACAATCTCATTGCAATATAAAATCAAGTTTGCAATATGGTGCCAAAATAAAGCGATTATACTGAGTTCCCAAATCCTGCTAACATCAAGTATTCAAGCATAAATAAAGTTTAATACTTCAAATCCAAAGTGGCTACTAATATTTTAAAGAGAATACTAATCCTTATATGTAAGTTGTAAAGTGAGAAACATGGATGGCATGCATATATAATATGGATATATGGTAGAAAAATCGTAATACACTGACATAGAGTAGGATCACCTACCTCTTGCGTGAAATTCCAAGTTTGAATCCCAATGAACCTGTAGAATTTGATCCAAATCAAAGAGAATTAAAAGACTAGTTCGTGGTGTCTTTTCGAGAAAGTACCGAAGTCTGCCCTTGCAACAACAAGTACAATGACCCAAAAGTGGGACAACTGCAAACGGGTTAGTAATCGAAGTTAAGGATTGACGGGTGGAGGTAATCGACAACTAGGAAAACTCTTCTTCTTATGGGTTTTACTTTTTGTTGGGTGGAAATACCAAACTTTTTGTTGGGCAAAAATCTTGGCTCCCCGAAGGATCATCTTAGGGTCTTGTGTTACCATTAACCTAATGAATCAGATCTATAGAATTAGTATTGAATCATTTGACTTTCCGGAGAGCGGATCCTCACCCAAGTTGTCTTCCTCGGAGCCTTATCTTTTGCCTGGTTTGGCCTCGGAATCGTTTCCGGTTAGGTAGCCAAGTTCGGGCTAGTTTGCCTTCCTGACACCCCGCCTGATTTCAAATTTCAAATTTCCTAGCTATTCCTAGTGTGTGCTGGATAGTTGACCTTATTTTGATTTGTTGTCCATTGGCGAGGGTCGGTCGAGTCTGATCCTTAAGCCGACTGATTTGGGGTTTTCTTATATACTTTTTTGAGGCTTGGTTTTGAATGGATTATGGATAATGTCGGCCCTCTTCTTTGGGGCTTTTGGTTTGATAGCAAGGTTTGGAGGTATTGTCCGTTTTATTTTAGGGTTACATTCTGCTTTGGTTTGCTGTATGGGGTTTTTTTTTGTTCTTGGATTTCTTTTCTTGGGTTTCCTCTTGAGGTCAGTTCTGACAAGAGGTAGGGGATCTAGTAAGTTTAGAAGATTGGGAGGTGGGTCTTGTCAATAGGGATACGTTTTGTAGATTATTTCTTTGATTACTTCCAATTCTAATTAGGAGAACGGATCAGGGGAGTTGGTTTTGATTTTGTAATATTTTGTACCCGGATGAGGTGTGGTTGGGTCATGGGTATGCCCGAACCCGGTACTATGTTGTGCCAGCAGGCTGCGACTATTGGTCCCGAATGCCCCTTTTTTTATTAATGAATTTATGTCGCCTTTAAAAAAAAAACACCAAAATTTGGGTATGTGATTTACAAATAAAAAAAAAAACAAAGTTCATCGCCTTACTACCTTTACAGTTATGTGTATGGACTTATAATAAAATGTAGGGTGTTGAAACATGACAACAAGTGCAAAAAGGGCTGTTTTGGATAATAAAAATTCTACATAGATATTTGTTGTAGTAGCCATAATTTAATTAGTGTCAAATTAAATGGCTGCAGGAGATCTTGGATCATGCATTGATCAATGATCTTATTAGACAATAGACGTACAAGAGATGATTCTTATGTGAACAGTGAGCATGGCAATAGAGCTACTCATGGATCTTGTGGCAAGAGAAGAATGAAGTAGTGTATTTTTAGGCTTTAAATGCGCAGGATGTTATTGGCAAAAATCTTCACTAAGTTGAAGAGGCTTAGACTTGCTTTGTTTCTCAAAACAAAAAGGCCAGAAATATGATCTGTGAGTAAAAAGTGAGACCGACTAAGAGGGAATGGGGTGGATGGAAATAGAGCCAGCGTGATGCAGCACAGTGAAGAAAAATAGAGGAAAGGGGAGAGAAATAGACGAAAGGGGATAGAATTAGAAGAATAGGGGAAGAAGAGACGAAATAACCTGAAGAAGAGACGAAAATAAGCAGAAGACTAGACGAAATTAGGGAGAAGTAGAAGAAGAATTGGAGAAGAGGAGAAGAAAGGGAAGAATAGAAATCTTGGGAGAAGCTCTCAATTCAATTAATCATCAAAGTTAAAAATCTCTACTACATAAGGCCTATATATAGGCAATTAGGAGTCCTTAAAAGAAGGAAACTGCTTAATTTAAGAATCCCTAAAAACTAAATATAGAAATAAAATTCCTAGAAACTAAAATAACATAAAAATAAATTCGTAAACTAAATAACATGGAAATATAAATCCTATTGGGCAAATATGCCACTTATTGGACTTACAATCTGCATCATTCTCCCTCGTTTGAAAAGAACTCGCCCTCGAGTTCTAATCCGCCAGGATCAAATATGTAGACTACTAATGTAAACAGTATGAGTCGTAATCTGTCGGCGGCACTCTTGATGTGTGATGCTCGTAACAACCGTGAGAAGTGTCTGAAATGCTGACAGAGTGAGAGAGAAGAAATCACCCAATCATCTCGATTGGGACATCTACTGGAGAAGCAATGATGTCATTGTGCTCTTGTAACGATATGGGATCGGTATCCTCAATGAACTGCTCGTGCGCTGCATGATCTGGCAATGCCTCAACAGTCAGGTCACTCGTCTCGGACTCATGACGATGCTCGAACGACTCGGTCACAATACCTGCCTCTACCGTGGAAGTGTCAAGATCTATCTCTAGATGCTCGGCAATCCGTGCTCGGGAAATCTTTGACTCGTTATGCTCATCGTCGTCGGTCTCAACAATCACTGAACTATCTGGCTCCAAATCTGACATCTCGGACTCAGTATCTCCCATCATGGACTCAGTATCTGACATAATCATGGGCTCAACAACTATAATGGTTTCATCCACAAGGCCAGCTGGATCATCATGCGGCTCTGCAAGAGTGGTAGCAAAATCCTTCGCATGCATGTCACGCTCTTGATATCTGTTTTCTGCTTCAATTTCGGCCTCTTGTGCAAAAAGGGCGGCGACTTTTCGCTCACCGCGGGAGGCGGGCTTTTTGTTCACGGTGAGCTGCCTCCTCACGTACTATCCTCTGCGCATACTGATAAAGAGCTACGTTCGCATAAGCGTAAAGAAACTCCTCACGAACATCCTCCCATCGACGGAATGGAGGTTCGCTAAGTGACGACGCTTCGCCTCCAAGTGTTTCAAATAACCTTTAGCTTGTCCTCTCACAGTTTTTCTGAGGCGGGAGATGGACGCTCTGTCATTATAGTCGTAGTACACACAATATGCATCCAAAGCAGCGATCCACTGTAGACATGCATCATCATAATAGCTATAGTGAGTTTGGCCTTTCAAATAACTATCGTCGTACCCGTCAAAATATGGAACATATGGTGGAGCCAATGGGATCGGCGTAGAAAATTGAAATCAGCCGTCTGATTTGTTTGTTATGTCGAAAGGAACACAACGCCTATCTCAGATCTCAAATCGGATGAGTAAAAGCGGATGATCGGAAGAAGAGGCGCGATCAACGGCTGAGATGGCTCCTGAAACTTTGCTGAAAACTGTTGTACGTTTCGGAAAATAGGCTGGATGTGCTCTAAAAGTTGTCACGAACAACTTTCGTGTTGAGGTCGAGGGCCAATTTTGTGCAGAAATAGCATCATTAGGCCTTTGTGAAAAAGGAAACAGATAGCCTTCACTCATATGGCAGGGGCAGGAAAAAATTGTTCATGGGTTTCTCCGGTTCCTTCTCCACCATGCAAAGTAGCAGGCCAAATTGATGGACTACAGTTGCTATTTCGACCTTCTCGCAAATTAGCAGGGATAACGATGGGCCCAATTTCGTTGGTGATGAAAAAGCGTAGATGAGGAACTTCTCTGGCGATGGTTGGAATATTTTGGGGATGTTTAGAAAGGCTTGGACAGTTTTAGGGAGAGGACTGATCATGCTGTTTTGGGACTGCTTGTTATGGGTTTAAGGGGCTACTGAAAGTGGGTTTTGAAAGGTACGGCTGAGATTCGAGGGGCTGCAAGGGGCTGTTGTTGGGTGGAAATTTGTGGCTGCAGTAAAGACGGAAAGGCTACTGTGATTCGATGGCTGAGTTAGTGAAGGGTTGTTTGGTGAAGGAATTGATGCCCTTAAGGTGTTTGATGAAAATTCTCAAAGGCTCCCCTCTTTATCGTTGAATATTGATCGTGGTGAAAACACAAACTATCGCGTCGACTCTTGAATCTTTGGCTCTAATACCAAATTGATGCAGCACCGTGAAGAAAAATAGAGGAAAGGGGAGAGAAATAGACGAAAGGGGATAGAATTAGAAGAATAAGGGAAGAAGAGACGAAATAACCTGAAGAAGAGACGAAAATAAGCAGAAGAATAGACCAAGTTAGGGAGAAGCAGAAGAAGAATAGGAGAAGAGGAGAAGAAAGGGAAGAATAGAAATCTGGGGAGAAGCTCTCAATTCAATTAATCATCAAAGTTAAAAATCTATACTACATAAGGCCTATATATAGGCAATTAGGAGTCCTTAAAAGAAGGAAACTGCCTAATTTAAGAATCTCTAAAAAATAAATATAGAAATAAAATTCCTAGAAACTAAAATAACCTAAAAATAAATTCCTAAACTAAATAACATGGAAATATATATCTTATTGGGCAAATATGCCACTTATTGGGCCTACAATCTGCATCACAGGGGTTACTCCAGAATCATATATAGTAGAATTGAGGAAAGGAATGATTGGTTCATGTATCTTTTGTCCACTTTTTTCTGGGGCTGGGTATGCCCAGCCCAGTACAAACTAATATTTTGTATCGCAGGATGGGACTACTGGTCCCGAATGCTTTATGGATATTAATGAAATTTGTCATCTTTCAAAAAAAAAAAAAACTAATTGATCTAATCAATAGGAGGTACTGTGTGAATAGGCTACAATGAATTGTTTTATTATTGAAATTTGAATTGCTAATGACCCATCGAACAACCTGTTGAAAAATGGTTTGAAAGTGAAATACGACAACAAGGGGGATTGAGTTTTGCATTGAATTGGTGAAATAAAACAAGGGGGTTAAGTTTTGATTAGGATTGTATTGAAATTTGGGCAGTAAGTGGTCGAAGCTTTGGGTTAACAATGGGCTTGCTTTAATTATCTGTGTACAGTTTAAGTAGTACCTAGGACACGAAGAAAATGGATGATCTCATTTTCAAAATTAGGAATCTGAGAACTCTCGCGCACTGACAAAATGCCATGAGAAAGTTTCACACATAGTCATTAAATATTCATCATTGCATGACTAGACACTAAATATACTAGGCCTTGTGACACGTCAATGATTGGTCAAGTGTCCACCCTTGATCATGAAAGTGTCGTCATAGAAAAATATTACAACTGATGAGGATGTCTGGAGAGGAAAATCGGAGAGAAACATAGCAATGTTGGGACATGGGCACATTAAAAATGTGATAGAGAAGAACTTCCGAAGGAGAATTTGGTAAAATGTTCCCAAGGGATATGAACCTTATTCCAAATAAAATAGTAAAAGTTATCCTTATTTGAAATTCTACAAATACTAGGTAATAATTGGAAAGAAAAGAATCATACTTAATTGTCAAATATGAGTTAGCAACTAAGCCACTCTGATTAATTAGAGGTGATGGAGATCCTCCTAAAACTGTGCTTCCTCACAACTAAGGCTCTCTCTTTTATTTCTTTTGGGTGTGCTCTTAGAAAATATGGAGATGAGCTAGTGGGTGGGAGGGTGGTAAGTTATGGGAATTTAATGGGTGGAGTCTCTCTCTCTCTCTCTCTCTCTCTCCAAATAAAATAGTAAAAGTTATCCTTATTAGAAATTCTACAAATACTAGGTAATAATTGGAAAGAAAAGAATCATACTTAATTGTCAAATATGAGTTAGCAACTAAGCCACTCTGATTAATTAGAGGTGATCTGATTAATTAGAGGTGATGGAGATCCTCCTAAAACTGTGCTTCCTCACAACTAAGGCTCTCTCTTTTATTTCTTTTGGGTGTGCTCCTAGAAAATATGGAGATGAGCTAGTGGGTGGGAGGGTGGTAAGTTATGGGAATTTAATGGGTGGAGTCTCTCTCTCTCTCTCTCTCTCTCTCCTACATGTGAGAGAGATGGGGTGACAAATAAATAGATGGGGTGTGGGGATTAAATGGATGGAGGGGGATGAGGAGATGGAGATGTGGGGAAATAAATTCGTATGGTGTGTGGGCTCTGTTGTGGGAAGGGGTAGAGTCCCTCTCTCTCTCTCTCACCCGCATGTCCTGGGAAAATGCCCATGGTTGTTCGGTTGGGGTGACAAATAAATAGATGGGGTGTGGGGATTAAATGGATGGAGGGGGATGAGGAGATGGAGATGTGGGGGAATAAATTCGTATGGTGTGTGGGCTCTGTTGTGGGAAGGGGTAGAGTGATAAGGGTTTGGGGAGTGTTATTGGGGTGAGGCCCTTTATTAAATGACAAGATGGAGAGGGAGCTAGTGGGTGGGAGGGTGGTAAGTTATGGGAATTTAATGGGTGGGTGGACTCTCTCTCTCTCTCTCACCCGCATGTCTTCAGAAAATGCCCATCAACAAAGTTAGATAACTCTTTTTAGTCCTTGATTCAATTGATAAGGGCACTCCATGCCCAAGAGCTCAACTTCTAAGCACTAGTTAAATTGATAAAGACACCAGGGGCGATGCCAGAAATTTT
This sequence comes from Tasmannia lanceolata, assembly GCF_043159265.1. NCBI lineage: Eukaryota > Viridiplantae > Streptophyta > Magnoliopsida > Canellales > Winteraceae > Tasmannia > Tasmannia lanceolata. The sequence goes on along the minus strand of NW_027518695.1, from coordinate 61,097,310 downwards.
GCACAAGGGGGGCAAAAATTATAGTAATTTTTTATCTATCTTAAAATTAAGATAGAAAAAATTTCTATCTAAAATTTTGCACGAGGGGGCAAAAATTATAGTAAATTTTGCACAAAGAAGGGAGATAAAAATGGTAACATTAAAATTTTAAACTTGTTTTCTATCTTAGGGATGATTGGAAAGGGGGGCATATTTTTTAAAAAGGGGTAAGTATAAAAAAATATTAAAAAATAAAGGTATATATATATTTTTTCCAAAAAATAAGGGGGGCAATTGTCCCCCTTTCCTTACAAGTGGCATCGCCCCTGAAAGACACCCCTTGCCTTGGACTCCAATTGATGCCCACTAATGTAATTGATAAAGCCACCCCTCTCAAGGGAACATTATAGGCTTATTTTGATAAGCACATTCAATTTTCAAATAATGGTTATTGGCTCAACTTTGGTCATGACACTCATTTCAGAAAACGAAAAAAAATAAAAAATAAAAATATTAATGTGTGTGTGTGTGTGTGTGTGTGTGTGTGTTGGTGGGTGGCTCGGGTATTACAAATCAGACGTTTTCAAATTGGTGTGGTTTTGAAAAGCCATGTGCCAGAGGTATTGAGGAGTGAGGTTCTTCAAAATAATCTGGATTTATTCTTCTTCTGTTGGAATGTCAATCATTTGGACAGCCATTTTCCTCCAAAGAAGACTCCCCTCCCATCCTGGCAGGTTGTTTCTATGACTCAACAGGTAATTCGGTGCCGGTGTCCAATGAGAATTGATTGGCAAATTATTTTGTGTTATTTTGTTACGTCTTTCCAAATCTTGGTTCGGGATTTGTCCAGGGTGAGGAACCACTTCTTGGCTGCACCAGATAATAACATCTGGAAGAGCTTGGTCATCTGCTCGGCATTCAGTCCCTGGAGTCCCAACAATCCCACAAAGAGTTTGAGGTGCATAGTGGGACATCCAGTTTCATCAAATTCTTCAAATTCCGAGATATTGAAATTATGAGTTTGATTTCCGAGTACAATGATAGGCCATCCAAATCTAGTCCCTTGGAACCACTCTCTTTGTTTCTTGACATCTTGTTCTAGCATAAACTTCTCTGCCCAAATTTTGTTAGCACTAGGGGGATAAGGAGGCAGTTTTCTTCGATATACTATTCATCATCTCATATCACAACTTCCAAGGGAGGGGACGCTTTGGTGGGGGTCTAACTTCCTAGGTTGTATTAGTTGTGACGTAGCATGTCAGTACTCTAAATAGGAAGTCTTTCTTTTTTGGGGTTGTTTCTCGTGTTAGTCTAACTTCCAGGTGAGGGATTTTTGGGGTCGTTTCTTATACTAGTCTTTCTTTCTTTTTCTTTTTTCAACGCATTTCTTTAGACAAAGACTCCGTTTTTTCCTCTTTCCGGAGTTAGTACTTAGTAGTATTAGTTTCCTTTTTTGTTGTTGTTTCCTAATACTTTTAAAGTCGGTATCAGTAGGAAGTTAGCACTAGGGGGGATAAGGAGGCAGTTTTCTTCGATATACTATTCATCATCTCATGTCACAACTTCCAAGGGAGGGGACGCTTGCGTAGGGGTCTAACTTCCGAGGTTGTATTAGTTGTGACGTAGCGTGTCGGTACTCTAAATAGGAAGTCTTTCTTTTTTGGGGTTGTTTCTCGAGTTAGTCTAACTTTCAGGAAAGGGGATTTTTGGGGTTGTTTCTTATATTAGTCTTTTTTTTTTTTTGGTTGTTTCTCTGCCCCTGCCCTTTCTCAACTCATTTCATTAGACAAAGACTCCATTTTTTCCTCTTTCCGGAGTTAGTAGTTCTAGTTTCCTTTTTTTTTGTTGGTTACTAATATCAGTAGGAGCGGTTTCCTAGTTAAAGCCGGCATTAGGCCGTCCGCCCCCCCTCTCTCTCTCTCTCTCTCTCTCTCTCTCGAATATGCAATGTTAAAGTGGAAAGGGGCTCATATTGGAAATTGGGGAAAAAAAAACCAGTTCTCTCACTCTCACCTCTCTCTCTATCTCTATTCTATTCTTCCTCTTCCCTAGTGGATTCTAAGGCATACTTTTAGATCATATGCTTCGGCTACGGTTCTTCGTTTGATCCGCTGCGTTAAGTTGACTCGTTTTGAGAGAGTGGTGTACCAAACTTTTTTACCCATTGTTATGTATGAGTTCTTTTCCATTGGTGAGACGGGCTACCTGGGCCATCATGGCGGCAAACATTTCCCCTAGGCGCGGAGCAGGGACGTGATCTGGTGACTTGGTTGTGTCACACAAATGCTAGAATTTGCAATGCTATGGATTGAAACATATAGGTTGCTTATGTCGTTCTTCTTGCAGACAATTTATAGTCTTTTGCCGTTCTTCTTGTGTCCTTTAAACATTATAGGACATTAACAAAAAAAAGAAGTGAATTCTTAGTTTATTTTATGAAATTTGAGGAATATTATTCCACTGTTCGATGGAGGTCCTATTGATATAGGTCATGGTGATAACCTAACTCCTTAGGCTCTTTCGATCATCAAGCTACAACTGGGAATGTAAAAGAATTGTTCCTTGTGCTATTAAAATAAAGCTAAATAATCCTAGTTTATCCATGTTGTTTTAACTACATGATCCAGGGACAGCCTTGAGGTTTAGGGTTCGTTATCTAACCCTAAGCCTCGTGCCTCCATCTATGAAAATTTGATTATCCCTAGTATGATACTCCATGGATACAAAACAATGGAATGAGATTACCTGATCCTTGGACAAAACATTGACATCGATTTTGGCGGGGTGTTGTTCGGACTCAACTTCGCATCATTATTTTTGACTTTCAATCCTTTTGGGTAGTAGGAAACCTTTCATGGTTTCCATGGTCTTTTATTCAAAACTTCTGGCCCAAAAACTGGTAGAAGTTTTTCTCTTTGAATGCTTAGGGCTTAAGGCCTTTCAGAGGGCTCATAATCCTAGTTTCTAGGGCGTTCTTGGCGATGTGAGATCACCCAAAACAGAGAGAATGACAGCTCTGAGGTTTATCTCTGTATCAGGTAGTTTGTGGTCACAAAGGGAGTTTGGTATCGCAAATAAATCCTACTTTCTTGCTTGCTGGGGTTTGCGATAGTAAATGGCGCAGGGCCTAGAATTTACTACGAACATGATATTTTTGGATTTTTTGAGGTGTTCCAAAGTGGGTTTTGAATGGGAAGGTTTTGTGTTGCAAAGTTTCACCTAAAATCATAGGGTTTGGAGATTACAAAAGCCAGTCCATGCAGTCAAGAGTCACTCATCATCGGAGTCATTATGTCAATCCTCGAGGGAAGATCTTTCTTTAATGAAAAGTTTTCTATTTTCTATTTAGAATTGATTGGTCATACCTGTATTGCAATGATACAATAATATGAATGACTCGCTATTCACTCGGTTTCTGGCCATTACTCCTTGATCGAAAGGAATTCCTACGAATCCAACGAACAAAGTAAATAGGACCAACACAAGTAGAGGCAATAGCATTTTATTATCTGATTCATGAGGATACATGGAAGTATCTTTATTGTCAAAATGAGTACTAAAGGATCGCATTAGATTTCGTACATTCCCATCAATTTTATATGTCGTCTTCGAAGTCATTATGTCAAACTTATCTTTAGTCTACGGTGGGCAAAATGGGGCATCAACAGTAACAATATATAAAAATATTGAATCATTCCCTGACAGCTTATATCATCAGGTGAGGGAAGATAAAGGTATTAAATCCTGCATTGACAACATAGAAGAGAGATGGACAAAAAACTTGCTTCATATGTTCACTGGTTGATTAGAGAACCGGCCCTTCTTAGGTCCTAAACAGAGTAAAAGACTGAAAGCTTCCTGCCCTAAATGGGGTGGGGATACCCTATGTCATAAAAAAAAAGACTGAAAGCTGACAACTGATAGCCCTAAGCCTGTCCAAAATCTTGAAGAAACTTACTCTTTCCTTTAAAGGAGGAAAGAAAGGAATTGGGAAAGCTTGAAACATATCTAAACTCGTGTTAGCAGTGTTTACATCGGTGTCTAGACACAGGTCTACGCCCAAATCATAGTGTCCAAGATATCTAGCTTAAATCCTTTGTGAATCATAGTGTCCAAGATATCTAGCTTAAATCCTTTGTAATCTCTTGTGCTTATTGCTCATAGTGGAAGATGGACTCTCTGTAAGCGTGAACTTTCGAGGAAAAAAAAGTTGGTGTATAAAGTATAAACCACCTCAAAAGGCAGGTTTGGCAACAGTGAAAAACCATTCCATTAAATATTTGTAGGGGCGGTGATGTGGACCGGGTCCCGGTCGAAGCCCTTTGGCTTATGTTAGTAGAGTGCTAGTAGTGTACCAATAACATTCCTACCTTTTAGTAGGGGTATCACTGTAGTTTTGAGCGAATTTGACTGTCTTTTGTAGTGAGGGGAATGTTGTAGATAAGTGCAAGGTGTAGACATGTAATAAGGGGTGCAATGTAGGGGTGAAAACTGTGAAGGCAAGGGGTGGCCGGTTGACCTAAATTCTCCCCCAATTGCTGATTTGGGGAAGTCGACGTTGCCGTTAACTGCTGGCATTCCGGTGCAGCAGTATAAGATCCCCGGCGAACCGTTGGGCCCCTTGCCAAATTCAAATCCCGGTTCTGTCCAATCAAATAATGGTGTGCTGCCCAAGATTGGTCTGTCGGTAGGTGGGAGGGGTTTGGGGAAAAAGGCTTTTGGTCAGGAATATCTAACATCTGCTGGCTTTACCTTAGGAAGTATGACCTTCTTGCCCTTAAGCGGAAATTGCAAAATATTGAAATTGCAAAAAATTAGACGGTTGGATAAACCCTTTCCCCCGTTCAGGACAGTTTGTGCCCTCGGATAAGTTCCTATTGGAACCACCTAACTCTTTGTGGGTGGGGCTTTGCCCCAATTTCTGCTTAGGATTGGGTCTAAAGAGCTTCTGTTTTTATATAACATTTGATATTTTCGGCTTTTGGATGGTGGGGTATGCTATGTAATATTTATGGTAGTCTTTCTCATCCTGCTTTGTGCTTGGCGCAATTAGAGCTCTCATATCGAGAAAGTGAGGCTTCTCTTTACAAAGGAGCCTTCTTTCTTGATAGCGAAAAAGGTTTACAGATTTCAGGTGAAACGTTTGGTATCCCTTGGTCTCTTGGGCGATTCAATTTCAATTTTGTGTAGGCAGAAATGAACAACCAAAATTCCCCCCAGAAGGAATCTCACTCATGCCCGGGGGGTCCAAGCAGGAAGCTATTCATCGAGATTCAAGGAGATTCTGGTTTTGGAAAGAATCCTCCACAGGATGAGAACGATGGTTTACAACAAAGAGAGGGCGTCCACCAATGATCCAACCTGTTTAGAGACCTCTAGGCACGTGCTTAGGAAATTCTGAATTTTTTTTAAGCAAGACGCAAAAGATTGCCCTTTCACTTTCTACAGTTTGTGGCTTTACCCCAGTGGAAGAGACCCACTCGCCCTTGTATAAGCACCCTTTATTCGAGTTAATCATGAGTGAGGAAAAAACTTTGAGGAAACGCATTAGGGAGCTCACCAGGGAGGTGACTATTAGACATATAGAAGGAAAGATCTTTATCCGAAAAAGCAGTGGGTTTTTGGAGAGAAATCCGGATGCCGCCCTTATGGGTTTGCCAGTCCTCCATCTCTGAGACACTGTGGAGGAGCTGGAGAGATGCGCTTCCTAGATGTGCAATTCCGTGTTGGAGCGGCTCTGGGATTCTACGGTAACTAGGTGATCTCTGTGGATTCAAGGAGGGGAGAAAAAAAGATATACTTTTGTATCTTGTTATGCCTTAATGTTTTCCTCTACTTGGTCCTGGGTATACCTGGTCCATCCTCTACTTGATATTTTGTAATACAAGCTGGGGACTTCTGGTCCCCAGTGTTATAATATCAGTGAAATATGTCATTTTTCAAAAGAAAAAAAAAAAAAAACTGTGAAGGCAAGGGGGGACCACAAGATTTGGGCTAAACCAAAAGTGACACTTGACAAAATGTGAAGGCAAGGGGGACCACAAGATTGGGCCAAGCCAAGAGTGACACTTGGCTATTGGGACCATCAGGGTAGCTAACCACCCGCTTGAGAGGGTGACAAGCGAACTTGGGACCACCTCAAGTGGACAAGTGGCAGCTCTTTATTCACCCATCCTCCACATAAATACGGGTGCATGGCCCTTTCATTTGACTGTGTACTGTGGTTGCAGTCAATAGGTGGGTCCGTTGGAAGATGGTTTCTAAAAGTTTTTTGGGAGAATTTAAAAGGAGTTTCTTCTTCTGTCATCTTTCTTGTTCTTGTACTTTTTTAACTTTTTTTTTTTTTGCCAAAAGCAAAGTATTTTCTTTCCTAGTTCTTCTCTCAAATCTAAGCGAGATTAAGACTCTATGAGTCTCCATGGAATTCCAATTTGTCTGCTAATTTTGTTGTTTCGTTCTCTCATGATTAACTTCAGTTTCTTCATTTGTATCTTAATAAGAAGCAAAGATCTAATGAGGCCTTATGAATCTTTTGGTATTACAGTACCCTAGAAAAAAACTCGTTTTTTTTTTTTGAATGGTAAGATATATTGAAATAAAAAAACACATCAAAAGAAAAAGCCGACCGAGAGAGTTGACAAAACCTCTCAGTAGGGGGGGGGGGTGCGCGGGGGGGGCATGATCTCTCTCCAGGGCGGCCTCCCCACTCCTCCTCTGGCGAGACCGTACGCATCATAATTCGCCAACCTTTTGACATGCTGGAATACAACTTCCACTCCACCAATTCGATCTCTAATCTCGTCGATCCAATTGGCAAATCTCCAAGGGAAAGATTTTCTATCCTTCATCCAAGCTATGACATTTTGTGAATCCCCATCCACTATCACCTTAGCCATGCCAAGAGACTCAGTTAATCTTATTCCCCACAAAGCCGCTCTGATATCTGCATCATTAGAATCCGCTATGCCCACCGGGCCATAGAAAGCCCAAATCACGGCTCCCATCTCATCTCGAAGAAGACCACTAATCCCTGAAGGACTGGGATTTCCGAGGCTAGATCCATCAAAGTTGATTTTTAGGAAGCCTGGTGGTGGGGGACACCATTGAGGGCAACCCTTCTTAACACTCTCAACGCTAGAGCAGACCTCCCTCCATCCATTCCAAAGGTCATAAGCGGATACAAATCTAAACTTGAGAAGGGATCGAGCCCAGGAAGTAGATAGTGTTTTACATTCTCGAATACATTGTCCTCCCGTGCATTGATCACTCCCTCTCAAATCCCTCTATCTCCTAGTCTTCCTGTTCATATCTCACGACAATATTCGGCAAGGCGTTTTTTTTTTTTTTTTGAAAAATCGTGTTTTATGTTTTCCGTTTAGTACCCTGTTTAAAACTTTTACAGCAAAAAAAAAAGAAAAGAAAAACTCAGGAAAGCATTTTAAACATGTTTAAAATGCATTTTAGACGTATTAAACGTGTTGTTTTTTCGCTTACTATCCAACTTTACCCCACTGCATTTTGTAAATTTTAAAAATTTAAGCGTATTTTATTGTGCTTCCATTTTTTTACTACATTTTTTTTTTTTGCCAAATCAAGTTTTTCTAGCTATGCTCATGACTAGATAGAGAAGACTCGGTGACTCTTTTTTTTTTTTTTTAAGGTTGCCAAACGTGTCCTTCACATTAAGCCGCATGTTTAACCATACCCAAAAAAGTCTACAACTGAACGTCTGGAACCATTTTATCGGCCTTATATCTATGCTATGGCCTACCGATCGAATGCCACCCACCCATAGGCATTGCCACAGGGGCGGAGCAGGATTTTTCTCCAGAGGGGGAGGGGGGGGGCAAAAAATAGTTATTATAAAATAATCAAAAAATTATTATAAATTAAAAAGAAATCAAATTCACACAAATTTCAATTCAAATTACTTCCAGTTTGAAAAACATTTATATTTTTTTTCCTACAGAAAATTTGCTCAATTTTATTATGCGATTTTTCATATTTTAATGTATTATAGTTATGAAGATTGGATTTGCGAATTATTAGGTGAGACGAATGCTTCTAGGACATATTTATGAATTTGTTTGAAGAGTTAAGAAAATTGCGCGTATTTCTCCATTTAACACGTATATATTGTTAGTACAATGTACTTATTTTCCTTAATAAATTGTAACTAAATAGTGGGCCCACTACATACATGGGTTTGCGTGGAGTTGGTCGGCCACACGCCATTAAAACATGGTATGAAATGATGGGCCCCATCCAAGCTATGCATAAGGTGGAAAAATATTCACAATTGGAAAAATTCAAGAAACAGAGGCCAGTAATCAGTTAAGATTCAAATCAAATTTCAAAATTTGTTGGGTATCCATTTAGGATAGAACCAAGACCATGTGGGCCACCGGATGATGTTTTTACAAGATCAATGGTCTTGATTTCATATACATGTTTTCCCTGTTTAAACCCCAAAATTCTTTTTTTCTTCTACTGTTGATCATAAAAATTAAAAAGTTGACTTTGGAGGGTAATTTTGTAGTAACTGTTACAAAATAATGGCAATTTATTAATTACAAAAAAGTTAAAGGAAAGTTGTCTTTACCCTAACTTTGCCGCACAAACCCTTCTCCGTTGCGCCTAATTATTGGCAAAAAAACAAGGGGGGATCCTATCCAAAACCCTGAGGCGTTAAGGATTTTTTGGAAAAGACCAACTAAAGGGGGGCAGCTGTCCCCCTTATGCTACATGTAGCTCCGCCGCCCAGGGAAGTGCCAAGTGAACAGAAGATATAGTTGATAAACTGAATTTTAGTGTGCGGTCTACACAGATCAAACATGCTTAACCATAAAAGCAATAAGATAGAGAATGGCAAATGCAACACTAATCTTCTATTTTTGAAGACTAATTTTTGATGGTAAATGTTGAACATGGGCCCCATCCATTATGCTTAATACTCTTTTAGGGGCATATGGAAAAACCTCACATTTGAGAAAGAGAAAAAAAACCCCTAGTAAAAATACAGGCTCAAATAAGTATGGGGGTCACTATTCTAAAGCAAGTTTCCTGTAACGATTAAGATCACTGAGATACCTAGAACAAGTGTAGTCTTCCAAGTCAAAAGCATCTAAAAGAAGTGCCTTAACAGCAACAGGCTTATGTTCTCTTCCCATCACCTCCACTGTCCCATCTTCACCCTTGAGAAGTTGCACAACCTGCATCCATGAACTAGGTAGGTCAGAGAGAGAGAGAGAGAGAGAGAGAGAGAGAGAGAGAGAGAGGCCTCTTTCCCAATTGGTAAAGAGTCGAGGACATAAGGGTTGCAACCTTAAGGTCGAGGGTTCAACTTAAGCTTATTGCCAATCATAAAAGGGTTCTTATAAGGAAGTCATATAAAAAGGGATTTGCTAGCATCCATCACAGAAGGCGTATCGCTGATGGCTTGTTGCATGGGAGACCAGCAACACCGGCTCACTTTTCAGAAGATTTTGTCTTCACTCATGATGTGGCTGGTCTCACATGCAATAGGCCATCCGCGAAATGCCTTTTGCTATGGAAGCTAGCAAATCCCATGTAAAAATTATAATTGAGCTCTTTATTTTTACAAATTCTGTACAAATTAGAAATTTAAGTTAATTTTATTTACAAATTGAACATTAGTGTCACTTTGGAAGCCACTGTATTAAGATAAAGATAAAATTATTAAAACCATTATGTGCATCATATAAGACTATATGCAATTAAAATAAAATGCATGTAATTTTTAGTAGGTATCCAAAAGATGCCCCAAAGTTTTTTAGAGAAAATTTAAACTAGCAAAGCATATTTTTAATCACCATGCTTGGATTGCTAGAATTTTTTTTTTCTTATTAATTTTCCATTTCTGCGATTTAGATTTAAAAGATATGGTTATGTCTTATTTAGAGCGATAGAATTATAAATTGAAGGTTCTATAAATAAAAATGAACTGGTGTTACTTTTTTCTTTTGTAATAAAAAATTGGAAAAAGTAGGAAAATTTGGAAAAGATTTTATTTTCGAAACTTTTTAATAAACTTCCCGCAATCCAAACAATGCCTTATGTTTTATCACTGAAAATTCGGGCAAAAGCTTTGTACTTTTAATAATATCCAAAACCAATTAAAATCATCAGGTCGAGGAACAAAGCCTCAACCATTGAGCTACAGGGCCACCCCCAAAAATCACCAAATATTAACACATTATATCTAAATTATTTGAATAATTCTGAAGATTGTGTTAGGTACTTACGTTGTATCGGAAAGGGTGCATTAATTTCTCTTTTTTTTTAATGCTTTTTAGTATTATTTACATTTAATTGCATGGTTTTTTCTTTTCAACCCAGGATTTATCTCATGGTTTTAGAGCCTTTTCAATTGCATATAAGTTAATATATTTTATATTCTACACTTTAAAACATATAATACAATTTAACAAATACTTATATAGACATGCTAATGTGTCGAGTTTTTCGGGGTCACCAGTAAATAGCATTTGCTAGAAAAAAATTCATTAATTTATCATAAAAAATGCCATTTCAAAAAAAAATTATCATAAAAAATGGTGTCAAAATTATATATATAGATAAATAAAAATCATACCCACATCACGAGGTTCTGGCGGCAAGAATCAACAGCCCGGCGCCCTGTTATAAGCTCCAGTAGCAAAACTCCAAACGCAAACATGTCGGTTTTTTCGTCGACTATACCGTGCATGAAATATTCTGGAGCTAAATATCTGAAACGAAAAATATATAAATCTATATGCATAATGTTTTTCCTAACTAAGTATACAGAAGAATAATCATCACCGTCAATCTACGATCGCTCCACAGCGAAGGGTGGGATCCACCAAATGACATAGTGAAGTTGTCTCTTACCCAAATGTTCCTTCAATGGGGAAAACTATGTGGTGGGTCCATTTCTCAGGGAGCCATTTTGCTAATCCAAAATCAGAAATCTGCAAGGTGAAAGGAGAAAATGATATTCCAAAGAACATTTACATTTGGAAAAGTAAACAAAGAATTTGTAAAGACAGGGAAATGATAGTATGAGATGCACTTATGTGAGAGCTCCCATGAGATGCAGATTGGACCCACACACATTATTTCAGCACATTCTGAACCATTGCTCTAGTGGGCTCACTTCATATCCCAAGACTCACTCTGATCAAATAATCCTGAAAATTCAATTGGACTTGCACACTGAATTTCAATGGTTGTTCCATGGTGGGGCCCACCATATGAATGGTTCAAATCTTTGATGATATCAAATGGATGGTTCCGATCACAACATCTCATGGCAACTCTAGTATCAGTTGCATCTGACACTATCACTGCCCAAAGAAATGGAAAATCAATATCGGCAATCCTTTTGATAATAACACTCTTACTTCATCATATACCTTTCTGATTGGCAGTTATAGTTTTTTGGAAATTCTAACACCTTTTTAATAGGTCAGTAGAAAATTGTAAAGTATAGAGAGGAAAACCATACTATATTGCATCAATACGATATGATTATAAGTATTCAAGACGAATATCAAGTGTCGGATTCGGTAAACCTCAAAAAAAATGTAGAAACTGTGAAAATAAAAAAAATGTAGAAACTGTGATTATAAGTATTCCAATATTTTCACTGTTTTTTTGGCAGTAGTACTTAGAAAAAAAAAAAGATAAAAAAATCTAGAAGTATTGGAAAGAATCATGTAATATTGGAATTGAACACAGATACTTCGTCCATTCAGAAGAATATTTGTAATATGTGTTGGGGAATCTATAGTGGAGGGGTACCACGAATTTGCCTTCAAGATACAATGAGACCAATGGAAGTGCCCTTGTAGATGATTTTTTGCAAGGGCACCCTTCAGTTTATAATTCCTCAATGGAATAGGAATGAAAAAAGGAAATTAATTAATATTTGAATAAAAACCCCCGGTTTGTTTGAGATTGTGACAACCGATTGTGGGCTCCAAATCGATTATTGGATTCAAAATTAAGTCCAATAATTGGTTTGAGGCACACAATCGGTTTTCAGAATCTAAAAGGAACATGACCTTAGGTAGAAACCCATTTTATTCTAATAATTGTTTCCAATGCAAAAGAAATTTGAGAGAAAAATTGGGAAGTGATATATTTACCCTTTTTTATTTCCCTAGTAAGAAACAGGGTGAATATATCATTTATCCGGTAAATTTTGAGTCCGATTAGCCTTTGGGTCCGGACTTTGATGACATGGGAGGGAGACATAAGTGTTTTCAAGCATTATGTTGAAAGGAACGGGGCCTTAGCATTATGTTGTTTTGATAACACCCACTTTTTAATTTATAAACTCATAAATTGCCACATGTTGTTTTGATAACTACAATTGTAATTATTCCCTAAATATTTGGGTCCACACCATAGGATGATCCAAACCCTCTGATCATTATAGTAGTGCTGATAACATTTTCCTTTCATAATTATGAAGTTTATGTTTTCAATCTATAAAATTAGGTTTGTCACAAAAAAATTAGGGAAAGGATAAACCTACATACTGAGAATATCAGAGTAAACCCCAAAATAAAGATAAAAAAATATTAAGCACAACCAAGTCATGGGGAAGAAAATAAAAAATCTCTAAATAGGCATAGCTATCACAGAATGAGCAATTCGAACAGCTTCTTCCGAAAGGGAGATACATCCGATCATTCATTTCAAGTAATCCAATGAGGTGAGAGAATGTCCATCACGTGGAGGTAGGCCGACTATATTGTAACAAAGGTTTGATCCCCACTATATTGTAACAAAGATTTGAAGGTCCCAATGTATCGACCATCAGGAAATTTTGAAATATTCTCAAATAGATTGGACACAGTGATATAGAACTATGATGACAGGATAGAAAAGTTCTAAGATAACTGTTTCTCGGACTATCGTTCAAAAAAAAAAAAAAAACTGTCTGTTGGACTCTTTTTTTTATTAAAAACTGTCTATTGGACTCTTACTCTTTTTTTTTAATTATAAAAAACTGTCTATTGGACTCTTCTATTTCCAACAACCACATTTTGAGCCCTACATGTGCCTCGTTGATGTGAAAAGATACATTCATCCGACCCGTGAATACATATCCACCCTATTGCTGTTCAGACCACCTTGATCGGATGATCTTAGCCCATTGGCTTATTAGGCCTCCTTTTGGATTTCCCCAATAGAAATTTAAAGATTGATTTTCACAAGGCTTAATCTTTCAATGATTGTAGGACTTAGGGCTTGAGACTGTGGCTTTGGGTTGCAACCACAAGGTTTGGGTTCAATCCATGCCTATATACCTCGAAGAAAGAAAAAGACTAAAAGATCAAACAGGGTTCTAGCTTTTGTTCAAAGATATCAACGCTGCCCACTAGTAAGGAAAGAAAAACAATTCATATAGATGGAGCTTCAAAAAAAAATTGGGTTGTGCATCCAAAGGCATTCAAAATAGAATTGCTAATGGAAATTTCATTGTTGGCCCTTTGGATTTTTTTTGTTGCTATTAAGAATACTGTAATGCAACAGTCTAGACTTTTTCCTATGCTAAAAAACAAGAACAACATGCTCTTTCATTTCATAAATTCAATCACAGGCTAGTCTATGAGTCCCATTTAGGTATAAAACCAATATGACAGTACAAAAAGAATAACAACATACATATTTATATTGCAATCATGAATTGCATACAAACCAATCATAGCTAAGTTTGTAGGGAGAAAACATAACCATACATTATTATCTCCTGGACAGAGGGCTGCAGATACACATAATCTCACATTTTGTACTTTTTCCAACGAGAGAAGGGTGCCGACTAAATTCGCTAACCTGAAATGGAAAGATTTGCTAACCTGAAATGGAAAGATTAACATGTAAGTTGAATTTATATTACTTGAATTTTAGCTGAAATTGATACATCCCTGATTTGCTGCATAGCTATATTACATAAACATAGAATATCCAGAGAAATAAGTCCATGGAATCTAAAGGTGGAGAAAAAACTACAGTACGACAAGTTCTTTACATAGTCATGTTCAACTGAAGCAAAATCTAAACAAGTGACAAATTCAAACAGTAATGAGTATTGAATGGAAAGCTAACTGAATATTTAAGAAAGTACCCAATAGAGAAATAACATTAAAATGAATTTAATCACCACCAATCTCTATTCAAAATAAGTTTTACACTAGAACACTTGCAAAGGCAGTTAGGCAGCTGATAAGAAAATTATTTGTCCCCACTATTATTTAGTGAAGATTAAAACAATATATGGCCTTCTATGTCTTTAGCAGATGTCGAAATGTAGTTGAAGAAGGCTGGACTACATTTGTATAGATAGAATTCTAACAGCGATTTTGCTAATCTCCAAGGTCCATAGGACATTCTTCTACTACATCAATTGGCGTGGATCACCTTTGACTATAAGATTTCGGAATAGTTCTTCCTTGAAGATACAAAGAGCTGCCAAGAGTTCTACTTTATTAATCTATTGTAATCTTTGTTTATCTGTTTCTCATATAATACAAGATTGTCATCTCTCCCATGGATGTAGGCACCATTTTCAAACCGCATAAAACACTTGTGTTATCATTATATTAGTTTTTTGTTTCCTTTTGTACGTGAGATTGAATTAGGCCTGTCAGATTTCTACAACTCCTATTCACCTAGGGTGATTGCGCGTATCTGTAGGGAATAGTCCCACCCTAAAAATTGGGGTGGGGATACCCTATGTCTTAAAAAAAAAAATTTCTACGACTACAACTCCTATTCATTTGGGGTGGTGGGGGGGGGGGGGGGGGGGGGGGGGGGGGGGGGGGGCAAAGCTTCCAATCAAATGATGCAAACATTAAATTCATCTGTGGTAGGATCAACAAATGAAGAATCCAAAAGGGCTCAACTAGTAAGATTTCTAGGGCCGGACAAAACATGGGTTTGGTGTTGAAAAGCATACTATAGTTGCTCGGTTGCATATGAACCATCTGTTTTTCAATGATTGTACAAGACTTAGGGATTGAGCTAGTGGCTTTGCATTGCAATCCCTGCCCACTTATGCTTTAGTAGAAAGTTACACACAATACACACCAGCAAAGCAAAGAAAAATTGTTAACAAAGACAGAGCTTCAAGAAACAATTTTGGCTGTGCATCTAGAGGCATTTTACAAAGAATTGGTAATGGAGATTTCATTATTGCCTATTTGAATTTGTGGTAGCTATTAAGAATATTGCAATTCAACTCTCTGAACTTGTTTCTTCTTCCTTTTTTGTTTCTATTCTAAAAAACGAACCACATATTGGGTCAAAAGACAATTCATGAGGCTCCTTTAGGAAGTCCTGAAGTATCAGACCAATATAACAATACAAAAGGAAAGGAAAACATGCTAATGGAAGATGCTGTGCTCTTCACTTATTAAATAGCTAGAGAAAATAGTTTGTCAGTATAAAAGTGTATGCAGATTTATCTTTGTGGTTGGTAAGAAGGAAATCATGAATTGCATAGTAACCAAGCATAACTTTTTTTGTACGGAGGTACCTATTGGTTATTAAATTCTATACTTACATGATGTTCAAGATCCGTTCCAGATTGCATATTTAGATAATATGCCATCTGTATTGTTCCATAAGAGAATGGTGCCCGCTGAATTCGCTTAACCTGAATAAAAAGATTAGCATGTAAGTTGACATATATATTACTTGAACTTCGCGTCAATTTGGTACGTCTTTGATTTATTGCTTAGATGGAATACAAAAACATAACAATTTTGAGATAAATAAAGTCATGGAATGTAAAGTCGTAGAAAAACTACACGATGAAAATTCTTTTCGCTGCATGTTCAACTAAAGCAACATCTAAACAAGTAGATAATTCAAACGTAAAGAATTGAATGACCTTGTACTCATAGAAATAATTTGTTGGAAGAGTCTACAGTGAGACAATAATAAACATTTTGGTAAAATTTTTGAAAGAGGAGAGTATGATCTGTGTGGGATTTCCATTTTTGGAGAGAGATGAATTAGGGTTTTGAAAAGAAGATAGAATTGAGAACTATATAGAAGAGGAAAAAGGATCTATGGCTTCGAAGGGTGTAAGAAGGAAAAGTGTGTATCTAATAGGAGGTTAAACTCAATCCCTTGTTAAGGGAACTTGATCCCTATTGTATGGAATGGTGTAATATCTTCTATAATCATGTGTGTGTGTGTGTGTGTGTGAGAGAGAGAGAGAGAGAGAGAGAGAGAGAGAGAGAGAGAGAGAGAGAGAGAGAGAGAGAGAGAGAGAGAGAGAGAGAGAGATCCTTCATAGGGGAAAATAATATGTTTTTCTTTGTTCTATTAATGAGCTTGACAATGTATTTTGCATAAAAGAAATTACCAAAACACTAAAATACCATAATAAACAGAAATCAACATGCACGGATAGATGTAGATAGATGACATGTTTGAAATGCTCGCTAGTACAGAATGTTCAACAAAGTCAAACTAAGAAGTGGCTAGATCAAATCCGAATCAACTCGGGTAATGAATGGGAAGACCACATTCAAGGCAAAAAATAGTCTCATTGGATGGCTTCTGATGCAAGCTACTTTTGTTTTTTGGCAAGATGTTCACTTGTGTGGAGATCCAAAATGGTGAGTTGAATGAAAACCCAATGGCGACTTTCTTTCCAAGCGAGGGAGAATGATGTCTTCCAAAGAATATAAGTCACATGGTTCACAAGGAGGAGGCCATCTTTGCCATTTACCATGACAAAAGTGGACGAAACTAAAAAGAATAAAAGAAAGAGTAGAAAAGGAAGTTAACATAAAAAGGAGGCATATTGGTGAGTCTGCTATCAGTTGGTATGCTTATGGGTGGACTGGAAGTTTCAGGCTCCATGCTGTATGGTTTTTTACACTTGTGGGATGTCTCGTCCCCTCTGTTGTATTTACTCTTACAGCAATAAAAAAATCTGTTACCTTTTCAAAAAAATAAAACATAAAAAGAATGATGGTCAATCTACTGTGACCACATATTGCAGGTCCAAATGGTAGTTATGAGTTGCCAATCGTTGACCTATATGCATTGAAGATTGTTTCTAGGATGAATGCAGTTAGTATTTGAATTTTCCATGCATTGTAGGTTGAATAACTTTACCTTTCATAGTTTGCAATTCTTTGTAAGTTGTTCGAAATCTTCAATTATAGCCTATATCAGATAAGGGAGTTGGTTCATGGTTCATGTATGGAACTTTTGATTGATATGACATTTATACTTATAAGAATGAAAGCTGGTAATTATGAGGAATCAAGAATTGATGAGCAGCCTTTCTTCCCTTCAACTTCCGGGTAGTGTTAAATGTTATTTTATCGTTGGGATTGATATTATCTTTATCTCCTCCACATCCTTCTTTGTGCTTTGTACCCATGTTCTAGCTATTTGTATATGGATAGCTTTGAATTTTTGTCAAACATGTAATAGGAGAAATAGTCATCGTTTGTTTCTCGGAAGTAGGTAAATCGATAGTTTTTATAATTTAAAAGTTGCTTTTTCTGAGTTTTCTAGGCAAAGAATATTATTAGTTACTTAAGTTTCAATAGTTATAGAGTACCAAGGAGACATTGTTTTTGGGTTCATTTAGAAAGTACTATCAGTTTAGGACTAGAAAGTTATGGTGTAGACATTAGAAGAAGCTTTTTTGTACAAGGACTCTCCACATAATTCATGGTAACCTTTCAATGGAACAGTTTATGATTATTCCTTTCAATGGAATTTTTTATTCACTAACAATTCATGATTGCTAATTTTAATGGATCTTTTTTTACTGCTTCTATGAAAAAACAGTTCATGATTTTGGAATTTTTTTATTTATTGGGAAATTTCTATAGGAATTTTTAAAAATTTCTCTCTCTACTTCATTGTTCCAATTAAAGTTTTTTGGGTGGTTAAGCTGGGGTTTGGGGGACCCCTGCTAGGGAATTTATGAAAGAAAGTATTATAATCGTATATAATGCTCTCCTGATCAATCAAGTTGGAGGGGATGTTGAGGAGAGGGATGTTCACCCCCTTGGGCAGCACCTTTTTGACAAATAGATGGCTGCAGCATTGGTTTCTCTTCATACATTAAAAAAATCTTCCAATTCATTTTGTGTTTACTTTTGATTTACATCAGTTATACATTAATCATGACTACTAGATATGCATGTTCCTAATAACTGTTTGAAGTTTCAGCAATCATGTTTCATATTGGGCTCTGGAGGCTTGGCATGAATCAACTGGGATTAATTTTTATAAATTAAGGCTGAGATCAATAGACAAATATGGAAAAAGGAACGATCAGTCCCTTCCAATGAAGCTTAATTTTTATATTTTGTCATGTAAGATGAACTCTATTTATGAATATGAATGGATCATGCTATAATCCTCCTTCCAAAAGGTAAATTATAGTTAGAACCTAAGGTTCTGCTTCTAATAGTAGAAGAAATAACAAAATGCAACAAGGATATTCCTGTTGGGTAAGTCAGAGAGTCATCCCCGTGAACCAAAAAGGAGAAGATAGTATTGGCATTTGGAGGTTTGAATAAAGGAATATTTCCTTCTTTATGAAAAATTTTTGGTCTCTGCTTCAAGGAAATTTAATCTAGACTGGATATGGAAGTACTATGATGGAAGAAAGACAATTTTCTCCAGATGTAGCAAGATGAGTTGACATTATTGAGTAGGGTGGTTGATAGTTTAGGATAAAGAAAAATCCAAAACAACCTTGCATGTAATTTTACAAAAGCAAATTGGTCATTGGACTGAAATCCATATATAGAAACTTAATATGGACGACAATGAAATGAACTCTTCCCAACCACATTGGCTTGAGAACATGTTCAGTCTATAGAAACTATCTAATATAGGATTGAGTTTATATGAAAGGAAATAATAAGCTTATTCTAACATAATATATTTCATAAATAGGCCCCCAAAAGGAAATTCTTTACAAAGAAGAAGTAAAAGGTCAACTTTTTGTTGTCCACTATATTGCATTAATTCTGAATCCAGAAACCACAGTTCCCCATTTATCTTTTCTTGTACAAGAAATCATGGATACAGTCTTTAGAATCACATTTAGCCCCAACTGAGACTTTTGACTAACCTCGGTGAATGGATAAAGGCATCCAAAAAATGACAGAGAAGGGGAAACATATGGAAACAGGCAGGGATGATTCATTTTTTTTTTTTGGGTAGGTGAGCTAGGATATAACCTCCAACTTCTTTATCATTCTTTATTTGGTAGGCCTAAACTAAAAGAGTAGATGAGAATTTGAAAGAAATTGGAGAAAGTTTAGGGCAATAAAAAGTTGCAACTAAGAAAACGTCCAATGAAGCATTTTAAGTTAACATGTGTGTGTGTGTGTGTGTGTGTGTGTGTGTGTGTGTGTGTGTGTGTGTGTGTGTGTGTGTGTGTGTGTTTGTGTGTGTGTTTAACTCTTTCTTATTTAACAAAAAGGAAGTCAATATGCCAGTGTGTTTGCGTGTGTGTTTTTAATTTTTCTTATTTAGCAAAAAAATTCAATGTGTGTGCACGCGTGTGAGAAAGAGGGAGAGATAGAGACAGAGGTATAGGCAAGTTGGAAAATTAATTCAATGTTGATGCTAAGTTCTAATAGAAGTTGTTGTAATAAATGCGAAAGATAAACCTTTAGACACCACTCCATCTTCTTATAAGCATATGGAATGTAACTGTTTGCAAATCAAATCACCAATAAAAAAGATACAAAGAAATAATAACAAGGAACGACCAATGAATAGAAAGCTCAATAAAAATCAATGGTGGCTTGTTTGACATTAATAAAGTTAACTATGCATAGATCTTAGTTACACATATTGATAAAATTCTTAATAAAGACAGTTTTTTTCTTCTGGAGAAACTGAAACTAATTGTAAAAGGAGAACAAAGAAAAATAAAACATATACTACACCAAGGGAAAAAGCCAATAAAGGAAAAAGAAAAGGAAAACACATAAGAACCAAAGCAGCCTGAACAGTGCTTAAATTCAGCGATGGGTACTCAGTAAATTCATCCCAGTTGGATTCTTTTTGTTACAAAAAAGGTAACAATTTATTCTA
The DNA here is from genome assembly GCF_043159265.1 of Tasmannia lanceolata. Taxonomy (NCBI): domain Eukaryota; kingdom Viridiplantae; phylum Streptophyta; class Magnoliopsida; order Canellales; family Winteraceae; genus Tasmannia; species Tasmannia lanceolata. The sequence continues at coordinate 61,077,222 of NW_027518695.1, read as the reverse complement.
GACTACTAGGTAAGTAAATTCGAAAATAAATGAAGAAAATTGTAAGAACCACTCTAATAGCATCATATCAACTAATGTCAGATTAGATTTTGGAGAATAAAAAATCAACCTAGACATACAACAAAGAAAAACATTTAACCTACTTTGAACCATGTAAGACAGAATTTTGTATGGGCATCTAGAATTTCTTTGAGTAGATGTTTTTTCCAGCATCATGTTGTTCCATTCTAATCTATAGAGCTAGAACAAAGAGCATTCTACTAGCATCACATCAACTAATTTGGAATTTGATTTTAGATTAAAATATCTCAACCTAGACATACTAACAAAGAAAGCATTCTACTAGCATCACATCTTGCATGTACCTCTCAACCTAAAAATTAACAGAGTTTTGATGCTCAGTTCTAACAAAAGTTGGAATAATAAATTGAAGAGGGAAACCTTTAGAGTGTAGACACAATTTCATCTTCTTATGAGTATAGGGAATGTAATCAATTGCAAATGAAATCACGAATCAAATAACATTTAAAGCAAACCAACCCTTAATAAAAAGGAAGAAGAGTTGAAGAGTTGAATGCCTAAAATTTCAGCCACGAGATCAATTAATAGAATGATACCAAGAAATAATGACAAGGAACAACCAATGAGTAGCAAGGAAAATAAAAATCCATGGTGGCTGGTTTGACTTTGTTAATTTTAATTATGCACAGATCTCACATTCATACATTGATCAAATTCTCAAGTAATGTATACATATACAAAGATACTTTTTTTCTTTTTTCAAGGATTAGTTGAAACTTGTTGAAAAAGGAAAACAAAGAAAAGTACAACAAACACTCCACCCAAGGAACATAAATCAAAGGGTCCAAAACAGAGCATAAATTCAATGAAGCATAAAAGAAAAATTAATCCCAGTTAGGGTTCCTTTTGTCTCAAACAAGTCATAATCTACTGTATATTAGGCAAAGACTAAGACAAAAAAAATTGAGATATAATGAAAAAATTAAAGAAATGATTGGATTGGGGAGAAGAAAGTGGTGCAATTTTCACTTGCCTTTTTTTTAAATTTTCGTGTATGAGTGTCCTTCTTTATGAACCTGAAATTCCAGTAAAATTAATTATTTCCTTTTTTTGTAAGAAAGTGAAAGAGAGAAAATGAGGAAATGAAAAGAGATAGAGAGAAATTGAGGTTTACTATTCTTTAAAATAAATAATGGATTGAAATCTATTCGTATGATTAATAAAATCCAAGAGCCCTAATTTAGGATTGAACCATAGAGTTCAAAACAGAGCATAAATTCAATGAAGCATGTAAGGTAAATTCATCCTAGTTAGGGTTCCTTTTGTCTTAAACAAGTCATAATCTACTCTATGGCAAGACTAAGACAAGAAATTTTGAGATATAATGAAAAATTAAAGGACCTGAAAAAAAATCTCTTTATGAGCCTGGAATTCCAGTAAAATTAACTGTTTCCTTTGTTTTGTTTTGAAAGAGAGAAAATGAGGAAATGAAAAGAGATAGAGAGAAATTGAGGTTTACTATTCTTTAAAATAAATAATGGATTGAAATCTATTCATATGATTAATAGAATCCACGAGCCCTAATTTGAAATTGAACCTCTAGCTCAATGGTTAAGGCTTTTTCATCAACCTGGAGGTCGGAGGTTCAATCCCATCATACATACCAAAAATAAATAAAACAGAAGCCAAGAGGAGAGACAGTTGTGTACCTTCTCCAGAGTAGTCTTCAAACCCATGACTTATTTATCCGTATTTTGGGGATGTGTGAGATATTGGGCCAATATTGGCCTCTTTCCTTTTGACACTGTTTCTCTAGTTCCGGACAGCCCAAAAAATGTAATTCCTGAAGCGTGGTGGGCAGCCCTTCCTCCGGCAAGGAAACGAGTTGAGGACAATACCAAATGTTCAATGTTTGGAGGGAGGTGAGGTTCTTCAACATCCCCTTGGGCAGGGATTTCAGATTATCACAAAACTCGATACGGAGGGTTTTAAGCGTGGGGGGCAGTAGCATGCTTGGAGAGAATTCGAGTTGTGAACAATGAGAAATAGCCAAGAATTGGAGGGATGCAAGGTTTTTAGAAAAGATCTCAACATTATCAACTGAGAGATATGGAAGCATGTCGAGCATTCCCTCTGGAAACTGCTGCATTAGAGGGCACTTTCTAATTGTCATTGTACGGAGGCCGATGATGTTTGGCAATGACTCTAGTTGTGGACAGTTATAAATAAATAATTCTTCGAGGGAGGTGAGGTTATTACGCATCCCCTTGGATAGGGACTTGAGATTAGGACAGTCGAAGATCCAGAGATTTGTAAGTGTGGTGGGTAGCTCCTCCTCGCCTGCCAATGACTCCAATTGCGGACAATTTTCAATTCTCAATTCTTTGAGGGATGTAAGGTTGTTGAAAATCCCCTTGGACATGGATTTCAGATTAGAACATGAGAATATCGTAAGGGATTGAAGAGTGACGGGCAGCTCCTCCTCTGGCAAGAATGGGCATTGAGTAACCAACTCCAGACGTTGGAGGGAACTCAGTTTCCCTAGCCCCCTTGTAGGCATACACTTGAGGCTATCACAATCGTTGGATATCTTGAGAGATCTAAGCGTGATGGGAAGGCCCTCCTCGTCGTCTCCCAATGACTCGAGTTTAGGACACCACTCAATTTGTAAATATTGGAGAGAAGGAAGGTCATGCAACCCGACCTCCTTTGGCCAAGACACCAACTCATTACATCGAATGACCTCCAATTTCTCAAGTACGGTTAAGGGTTGAAGAAATCCAGGGGGTAAGGATATCAGGCCTTTAATAGAGCGAATTTGTAATGACTTTAGAGTAGTGAGGCAAGGAACCGAGGCCAATACCATCTCATTACAGTCTCGTAATACCAAATTATTAATGGATGGGAGGTGGGGAAATCTCTGCAGCTTAGGACAATTTGATATTTGTAGTGTACCAAGGCATGGCATGTCCCCTTCCCTTGCACCACACCATTCCTCCAAATTCAGCATGTTTGCCAGCTCTAACTCCTCCAATGATGGAAAACCCTTAATAACCTTATTGGACCCACCAATAACCTCACCTTCAATATGTTTCAATCCATCCATTCCATTAATATTGAGCTTCTTGAGGAAAGCTAGCTGGCCAAGGGGTGGAAGCTCTTGGCAATTCAAACATCGAACCAGACTAAGAGTGGTCAGATTCGTCAGATTACCGCTCATCATCCACCTGGGGAAACTAACACCACCATATGATAAAATCATTAGGGTTTTGAGGTTGGTGTGAGGTTGGAGGCCTTCAAGTACCTCCTCATCAACTGCAACAACTCGTGGATTATTGTTGCTCCATTCCAGCGTCAACTTATCAAGGTACTCTTTCTTCCTCAAATTGGCTTCTTTGCCTTCCTTCTCATCTATCACATTCTCCAAATTTGAAATGTGAATACTTCCCCTCAACTCTGTCAAGTTCTTTAACTCCCTTATTCCACATCCATTTTCTTTGCCCACAACAAATATAGTCAGTGTTTGAAGACTTGTTAATTTCCCAAGTTCCGGCGGCGTACAAATCTTACAACCCTTAAAAGCGAGATGCCGTAACTTAATTAGGTTGCTGATGGACTTTGGTAGCTCAGAAAGTTGGTTGCAATAGCAAAGTTTCAGTGTTTGCAGATTATAGAGGCTACCTATTGATTCAGGCAAGATTGCAATAGTCATAAAAGAGAGATCAAGGTACCTCAAATATTTTAATTCTCCAATAGAATCCGGCAAATCTCTTACACAGCTATGACTCAAATCTAACACTCGTAAGCATCTCAATTTTAGGAAGAAATCATGAGCAACTTGCTTAGTGAGTGTTTCGTACCTTGGCGGTAGCAGAAATGTGCGCAGCCTCTCAGATTCATGAAAGGACTCGAAAATTCGTGAGTGTTCATTGCATTGCCATATTGATGCACGACGAACCTTTGCAGCGATATCCGAAGAGTCGATGATATTTTTTATTCTGAAGTATTCATCACCAGAAACGGATTGCGCAAGGTCATGATTTAAGTCATGCATCTTGTAGCATGATCCGTAGAGCCCTCTAGAATATTTAAAGAACGACCTCCATGTCAAGTCATCAAAATAGTCAGAGCCTATGTCTTCCAATCGCTTCTCAGATTGGATAAATCCTTCTGCAATCCAAAGTTGGATTAGAGTGTCCTTGTCAAATTCATAATCCTTTGCAAACAGGGAGCAATACACAAAGCATTGTTTCAGACATGCAGGTAAACGATCGTAGCTAAATTTTAATATTGGAATAATATCATTACTCATCTTTGATATTTCCCACATTTCACTTTCAAGGATATTCTTCCACTTGTTCTCATCGGTATTTGAACGTAAGAGACCTCCAAGAGCTTCTATTGCCAAAGGCAACCCATTGCACTTTTTCACGATCTCTTTTCCAATTGCTACTAAGTTTGGAGATACATCTGAGCTTTCCACTATGAATGCCCGTCCTCTAAACAAGGACCAGCTGTCATCCTCGTCTAAACAACCCAAATTATAGTCGGGAATTGTGGCCATGATTCTAGCAACGGTTGAACTCCGTGTAGTAACTATAATTCTGCTCCCTTTTGCCCCAAAACTGAATGGGGACTGTAGCCTCTGCCAGTCATTAGGATTGTCATGCCATACATCATCTAGGACGAGTAAAAATCTCTTGCCACTCAATTCTTCCTTGAGGCTAACTTGAAGTGGGTCGAATTCGTTAAGATCACAACGTTTCTTTGTCACTGATTCCATAATTGCTTTTGTTATTCTACACATATCAAACTCTTCAGAGACGCAGACCCATCCTCGAACTGGAAAATGATCCCCCACCCGTTTATCATTGTAAAGAAACTGGGCAAGAGTTGTCTTTCCAAGGCCCCCAATGCCGACAATCGGAATAACAGATATATCCTTGGACGATGACGATGATGCAGATTCATCCAGTAGCAATTTTACTATCTTCTCTTTATCGTTATCCCGACCGAATACATTTGATTCGTTTAATAAGGAGCTAGTCACCGATTGCCTTTTTATTTCACGCCGCCTCCCTGCATCTCCTTGTTTCAGATGAAAGTGATGCCTATCCTGTCCAATCTTATCCAATCTCTCCCGAATTTCTTTGATCTTATGTCCTATCTCATGTCGAAACTTAACTGGGTTGGAAGTAAAACAAGAGAAGCATAAGCTGCGTACCTGCTTCCTGTTACTGGTTTGGATATTTCCTTCCAATTTTGATCGGAGCACTTCAGTTGTAAACTCGTCCACTACATCATCTGCATCGTAAGCAACATCCTTGAGCTTCCGAAGCCAAACTTTCACTGCATTACTGCTTACTTGCTGTTCTTCAGCGTCTTGAAGCACAGCTTGAATTGCAGATAATGTGCTGGATAGGTTTTCGACCTCTTCATCAACACCCCATAGTAATGTAATCTCTTGTATGACTGAATCCATCAATTTGCCAACGATTGTATCAACAAGAGGAGACAGTAATAGATTGGCCATACCTTCTTCCTGTATTGGAGAGAAGAACCAGAGAAAGAAGCAACGAACTAACAAATCGTGATTCAAAAAGAAAAAGCAAGTTTAGAGCACTATGAACTCAAAACGCCTCTGTTTTTTTTAGCACAGAGAGCCTCTTGCAGTGGGGAAAAACAAGTAATCTAAGAAATCTAAGAAATACTGACCAACAATCGGATATAGATTGATCTGAACCGTTGGGCCTTGCTTTGGATCTCCATGCCCCAAAATTATTGCAAATCGTCGATTCTTAACATCACGTGGACTGGTATGAAATGGATGGCTCTGATTAGTTAATGATGGGACCCATATTGTCATTCATTTGATGGGGAGATTTTTACTATCAAATGGGGCCCATTTAAGCACTAGTTAATGTTATTGTTCCGTGTGGCCGACAAGGAGAATCAAACGATAGCAACCCACTTTAAGAAAAGTAAAGTTTGATTGGGCCACTTTAAGAGTCAAAGATAAAATAATTCGTCTACCACACTCACGTGCTCAAGAATCAAAGTTTGATTGGGAATGATGCTCTCTCTCTCTCTCTTACTTTTTTCTCTATCTATATATTGGTAATGACACATCTTACCCGTACTCCACTTGGTTGACAAGCAAAAACTACCTACCAATATTCTATGAGGTAAGTTCCAGGTAAATCCAAGGCTCTCCTCCTCCTTATTGACTACTTACACCACTAATCTACTAGGTAATTGCCAGCAACCAAACAGAGCCCTTCTTTTAGACTTGAAAAGTGGTGTGTACTTACGGTCATGGCTGACAAGGAGCATCACACTATAGTAACCGACTTAATGAAAAGCAAGCTTGATTGTGCCCACATTACATAAAAGACAAAGAAGCGATAATTATTCTTCATGATTTACGTGTTCTAGCCACCGAGGCACCACACATTAGAAAAAAGTATTGATCGATTGAGAAGCTCCAAAACAAGATTAGAACTCTAAGGCTCAATTTTGTATTTTGAGAACCGATTGTGAGTCCAAAACTGATTATTGGACTCAAATTCATGTTTAATTTTTAGTCCATTAATCAGTTTTGGACCCACAATCAGTACTCAAAATCCAATACAAACAGGGCATAATCAATTTTGGGTGCTAATCCAATACAAACAGGGCATAATCCAATACAAACAGGGGATTTTGAGAATTAATTGAGTCCGAAAACTTATTATTGGACTCAGAATGGAGTTAAGATTTTAGTTCGATAAGCAATTTTGGACTCAGTCAATTCTCAAAATCCAAAACAAAAGGTGCCTAAACTATTGATTTCATAGGCCTTAATCTTATGGACAAGATGTGTAGTTTGCAAACCTAGAGTTAAGAGAAAGAAATTGCTAGACGGTGTCTCTTAGGCTCTTTTTTAATGTGCAACGTTCATATGATAGGATCCATTGATCTGACCTACTAAAAAGTTGTTGATTGGGATGTTCGTTCAGCACGAGGCTAGGACCGCGTATGCCAACTAGACATATCGTTCAGGTTCACATAGTGGCAACCGAGGGCACAAGAGTCATTTCGTACCTCTTCCAGAAGAAAATCATAGAACCCGTGCCCTAATAGGAAGCCTAGCTGGCGGCGAGGATAAGTAAGGAAACCGACTTCTTAGTCAAGTAGGCCAATCACAAGGACTCCATTAAAGCTAAGTTTTCCAAACTAACAGGGACTAGTCTACCAAAGGGGGACCAAACTCCAAAGTATGCATCACACTACCGCACCATTTGTTTCTCTTCAAGCTCTCCCTGCCTTTAGCGTTTAATTTATATTGTTTGGTACTCCATTCTGACTTGAGCATTGGAGTGTGCCCCCATGTCCAAACACCGGGCCCTTTAACGAATTCTCAGTGTTCGCAAGTCATCCTAAACAGCCAAAGTCATCTACAATGCCCAACCTAGGCTGAAGTCCAGATTTCAGCATCAACCAGGACCAATAGATAGATTGTTTTGATCACCGAATGGTTGGACCACCCACTTTTAATATACCTTTTCCACCGGTGTTTTTCCTTGAAAAAAATCTACGCGTAAAATATCACATTTTAAGGTTTCTTTGCATTTTTTTCTCTTGACACAACTTGCAAACCGCACATTTGAGAGTTTCTATATGATGCATAGACAAACCATTTAAAGAAAAATTATGAGCCAATGAAGTGGAACCCGTTCAATGATCCAAATAATTTATTTGTTAGGCCTAGTTGCGATGGAGCATGCATCAAATTCTACTTAGGCCGAAAAATTCTCATACTCCAATGGGGTTGTTAGTGGGCAGTGAAAAAACAAAGAAGCAACGAATTATGTTCTCACATGGGAAGGTTAGAATCGCGCAATAAGAGTTGATTTTGTTGCATGGCCTAGCCATAACAAGGGCCAGATCCCATCCAGAGTAGGCCCCTCACAGTTTATAAATCGGGGTGTATCAATTGATACATTGACATATATATATATATATATATATGCAACGACATACCTTTGATATGGATATATTGATGAAGGTGTTAAAAATTATGTCGTTACACATATCATTGTCAATCTAATATATTGCATTTATATGAGACGTTTCAACTTATGTATTTGAGATTTACAAAACGATAAAAAAGTGTATTAGATATTTGAGATGCACTTCTACTTACAATATTGGCCCCACTTTACTGCCATGTAGCCTTTACAAGTAACGCTAATTCACTATCTCATTTGACCATCACAAGTAGGCTCCACTAATACAATCATATCGGCTCACAAGTAAAGCCCTATTATACTATCATGTGAGCCTGCAAGTAAAACTACATAAATTTTAAGTTTCATACACTAATTTGTTTATATAGACAAATTTGACATCAGGTTTCATCATTTTCAGTCTTCGTTCATGGACCACCAGACTCATCATCCTACCTATTCGACGAGTAGCTACAAGAGATGATGTATTCTCTCAGGTTATGGGAGAGGAGAGACATGGCCGAGTATGGAGCCGTAGAGAGTGCTAGAGAAAGACTGCAGAAGCTCAAAAGACAAATGAACTAGAATAGCAGCGCACAGATGCAAGAACAATGGGCAAATATTCTATTGAATTTTTGGGGTAACAATCAGTTAATATTTTAATTATGTTTAGTGTGATTAAGTTTAAAATTTGTTATTTTACATATTAATTAATGCATCTATCTTATTAGGGATTTGCTACGGGCCATCACAAAAGGCATTTTGCGGACTGGCTGTTGCATGAGAGAGCCACCACATAGGCTCTCTTTTCTTCTTATTCATTTAATTCATCTTACGAGGTCGCTCTCTCATGCAACACCCTGTCCATGAAATGCCATATGCGATTGTCCTTAGGAAATCCCATCTTATTATATGTTAAGTTCCGAACGCTGCTACTCGATGGTTAGATGCACCACCCTCCTCTACAAGTCATGCAGTTCCCTCCCCCATCGAGGTATATATGTTGATATTTTCACCAAGAATAATGTCAGCACTTGACAGGTATGATTAGTTATCTTAAATAACTATCATCATATACCCTCAATTGCTCAGGTTGTTGTGATGGGCCTCACACGACATGATGTGGAAGTGGCACACAATATTTTCTTTAGACAGAAGATCCAATGGCAGAAGTTGGGGGCACACCATTCGGACACGGATTCTGTGTAGTCTGTATTAAAGTACCCTTGGTTCATGATGAACCTTTTGTAAGACCGTATGGAAGGTTCAAAACCATAAGAGATGTCGTTGGAGCAAATGTCGCTTGGGTTTCTGCATTTGTAAGTAATGTTCATTTACTTATTGATGCATGATGAGCCTTTATTGACATGAATAATTCTTTATCAATATATATATTTTTTGGTTTATTTTGTTCGTAGGTTCAATGTAATCCAAGTAGTTGAGTCGTACTTTTTTATTTTTTGAATTTTGATTTTGGTTTTGAGTGTGGTGTTTGATTTGGTTTGACTGTCTATTGTTTTGGTGTTTGTGTTTAACTTTTTTTTTGTTAAAATATGAATAAGATGATTTTTTGGTGTTTTAATATATTTAAATTGTGAATTCTTCATGTGTTTTAAGGAATATTGATTCTTTATTAGTGTGGATTTTAGTTTTCAGTTTTGGTTTACAATCATATAGCTATTTTGGAAGTACTTATGCTTAAGGAATTTGCGCCAACAAGTGCAATGAAGAAAAACTTGGTGCCAACAAGAGAAATGAACCCAGAGGTGAAATTTTGTATTTGTAAAAACCCTCCTCAAAACCAGTAAGAAGTAAGATGTAGCTGAGCTTCCTTTTTAGAGAAACTTGGTGCCAACAAGAGAAATGAATCTAGACGTGAAATTTTGCATTTATAAAAGTCCTCCTCTAAGACAGTAAGATGCAACTGACCTTCCTTTTTTACTTTTATTTCTTTTCTTCTCTTCTCTATATCTATCTTATAGTTTGATATACTTCTTCGCAATCATCTTTCCTCGAATGCATTGATAGGATAGTTGCCATTAAAACTTTCAAAGCTATCTATGCTAAGAAATCTATCAGTACAACAATTCTCATTGAACTTCATTTATCATTTGGAATTGTATTACATTCTGATAAATGTATGCTTTCTCTTCACTACAATGCAGAGGGTAGAAGGTGTCATGGGAAGAATTACGCGGCAGAATCTTTCAATCACATAAAACAATTTTTTTTCTTCCCAACGACCTTAAGCCAAGATCGTAGTTACTAGATTCTGACGGCGATGAATTGAAATTCAGAAGTTTAAGAGAACTTTACCCCAAGATTATCGAAAAGATAAGCACTACTTGATCCACTCATTGCCTGGTGTTTGGTGTTTCTGAAACACAAACTCTTTAGAAGTTGTAGTAGTGGCTCCTTGAGTTGCACGGATTGAAGGATGAAGATACTAAGAACCAATCTTGAGATTCAATCCCAGTGTATGTTGAAATCCTCTCGCCCTTTTTGTTTTACTGATACAGTTATTGTTTATGGCAGACAGTTGTTGTTCGTGAATCGTGGAGACTTATTCATTTGGAATAATTATGGTTTAATTTATATTTCTATTAGATTATTGTGGATATTTTGTGCTATGCAGGTAAATGCACACAATGGTGGGGCTGTGTGCGGGTGAGCGGCAATGAGCACTACAGCATATAAATGTTTCTCTATTTGTTTCCTTTTTGTATCTTGGTGCATTTTTTGGCTGAAATTCTACTATGCATTATTTGATGAAACTTGTATTGTATTTTTGAAAATGTTCAAGCATATTTTCCCGTGTCTACTCACATCCTTAAGGTATGGCCTTTGCTACCGATCTTTGTCAAAGTTGCAGTTCTAAAGGCTAGGCCTAATATTCCCTTCAATAACAAGCACTTCCTTATTGGTGGAAGTGATGAGACCACCTACCAAATTATGGGGGTCTCATCTCACTTCCACTATTAAATGCACTACAAATCTTCACCCATTCAACCCACACCGAATTCTGCACCACTGTTTAGAAAATTTTAAGTCAGCTATTGACTCACTGAGTCGACTTGGTTTTGGCCATATTAAGTCAATAGAAAACTTCTCTTACATGTTTATAAGAAACTCGTTGCATCAATCATTGGTTCAACCGTATCTTTTACCATACTTGGTCTAAGTTGGAGTTTACAAAAATTGTTCCAAACCGATGAAGTTGGGTGGCTAATTTAGGCTTTTTTTCTATTGAATCCATCAGAAATATAACAAATTGCCGATTATACAGATTGAACTGAGACTGAATTAGTTTATAATGAGCTTGAATAAGATTTCCTAGTCCTAAACCTTATAAAGCCTTTGTATATTTCCCAATGTATTCTGGCTGTTGCATCGTTTATTTGTCACAGTTTCCTTTCTCTTTAATTCTATCATTCTGAAATGTATGGCTCTTAACTGTGAGAGACTTCTCTTTTTTATGATTTTCATTCTTATGTTCTTACAACTGTTTCAAGTTCATCGGTACACATACATGAATGATAACTTGTTCTTACACTGAGTTTGATTATTGAGAGTTCTCCCCTTTTGCTTCATATTCCTTTGTCATCCTCGAATTTAAAGAACCTGTGTGCTACTTGGATCACATCATATGTTTTTGTTCTGCAGGTTAACATATGCCCCACTTTTGGGTTGTGGAGCTCATCCAATTTAGGGGTGCAACTCGGGTCGATTTTTTGAAATTCGAGTCAAGCTTTTACCTTAAAATCGGGTAAGGTTCAGGTTGATTCCAATTCATATTTTAGCAAAAGCTCAACCGACCTGACCCAAGCCCATATCATCCATTCTGCAAAGGAGAAACTGACACTAATTTTTGGTTGCTCTTGTACATCACAGGCACCCATATCTGTAAGTTACAATGGGCAATTTAACTTTGGGACTATAAGCACATATTACTTGGTCGTGGTACTTTCAAAGAACATTTGCTCCATGATTTGGTTTTCCCCCCTCTTTTAACTTATCTATTTCCAAATATCTTTCTAGTATATCAGCGGTAGAAACTTTTAAATTCTTGATAATCCTCTAATTGTTTCCCCTTCTTCACATGTTGTAATTTGTGAATTATGTATTTATTTATAGTTGTTTTACCCTCATTTTTTGGTCCTTAACGTTTGGGAGGTCGACCGAACAACACCACCAACTTAGCTTTTGTCCGGTACTCATCAACACCGGCATCATTAGAACTGTCGGCTAATGTTTTCCCTGAGGATTACCAGCGCACAACAAAAAAAAAAAAAAAAGGAAAAAAAACAATTAGGCGGCGTTCAACGTTCCTGAACGCAAACGACGGTCATGCCGCCTATATTTTACACTGCCAAGGGTCTTGAATGGCGGCCAAAGTAAATGAAAATTATAAAAAAAAAATAAAAATAAATTAGGGGCGGTCTGGCAATTCAGTTTTTGGAAAAAAAATACAATTAGAAGATAGGTAAATACAAAATTGGGATACAATGAATTACCTGTAAGCAATCCACAAACAGCAAATCCATTGGTTGTGCAACCAATAATAACAACAATTACTATCTGGGTCAAGCGATGAAGTATTCCTTACAGAAACGAGTGGAGTTATCCACAAACAGCAAATCCATTGGTTGTGGACCATTAAGTATATTTTACAGAAATGATGGTGCATTCACTATCAATAACATAAAATCTTGTGATTCTCACACTTGAAGAAATGAGATGCAGAACAGCATGGACTATGTTAGCTTCAAGAAATGAACTGCCATATCATCTCACTTAATTTGTGATATATAACTGAAATAGCACACAAAGAACGCACTCAAAATTGGGGATGAAAAATCATGATGCTATACCTAGGTAAATGAAATTGCATAGGATAGAGAGCACACAAAATTGAGATTGTAAAACAATGATGCTACACAGGCATAGTGCAGAAAACTTATGTGGCGATATAGCAAGAAGATGAGGTAGAGATTCTAGCCCAACCATAGATACTTGCCTACTCCCCAAATTAATTTCAGTATAATGGTTTCCAGAATTGAGACTTGACCTTCCTATTTTGTGGCCTCTAGGAAACATTGTTCCCAAAACAAATATTCACTAATGACATCTAGTCATTTGTTCACATGGTTATTTGAAGTCCTAGAAATGAAGTGGCATACGTCCTACAAAACTTTCAACTCATTTGGCAAATGGAGGAATTTTTTCCTTTTTTGACCTCAAAGGAGAGGCATTCACCTCCATCCAATTGAGCTATAGGTTGATGCGAGAATTAACCTGCTCCGATCGTGAGGTTGGTGTAGCACGTATATCAAATTCAATAGAACATACAAAAATCATTAGAACATGAACACAATCGCTACTATTAAGCATAACTCAATGGCATGTTAAAGGTAAGATTTGACCTTATAATTGAAGCATCTAGTTGCATACTCTGAGAGAATAGTTTAGTGTATTGGTGATAAAGTGTGTAGTTTACCAGAATCACATGTCTTGAGGCATCAGCATACAAGAACAAATAAACATTCAAACACTCGGCATGGCAAATAAGATGAGCAAAACATGAAATTTGAGCTACCCAGATGCAGCTACTCGAGAAATTATAATTGAAGAAAGATGAGATCTTTCTCATTTACTGAGTATTCTCACAAAAGAAATCCAACAATGTTAGGGGAGATTGAGGAGGTTTTTTGTTTTAGGAGGGCTCCATAGATCTAATCCAGTGAGAAGATTTCTATGTTTTAGGAGAGTGAAGAGGGTTTTTGTTATTTCTACACAATGATGAAACACTCCTCCATGATTATGAGGCTTTAGAAGCATTTTGTTCCTGTTTTAGGCCATCTGGGAGGTACTTTGTATGCCTTGTAATGTCTTAACTAACCAGCAAATATAACAATTGAAGGTGTACTATTGTGACTTGGGATCTGTCCAAGAAGGCATGCTTCTCATTTTCAGCTAAAATGCAACAGAAAGTTGCAAGAAACCTGAGAAACACGGCAACCACATGTGAAAAGTTTAAACAAATAAATTCTTGTAATCTTTTTAGCCAACAAATATTTGGGGCAATGAAATCTAAGTGTTAGTTGGTTGATTGACTCGGAACCCAAGATTGTTCATAATTTCAACACAAAACTAGCCACACTTCAACAAATGGAATGGAAAATCTGGTAAATTAGATTCAATGATTAAACAAGACAAGCCATCTTGCACACAAAACAAGCTAATGTACAACACTTACATGCAAGATAATCTTCATACTTTTGGCTTCTGCATAGTCTCATTCCAGCAACATAGAAAGAAACTTCACGGCGAAGTGTTGCACCAGTCCCACAAAAGAAACCTGTGAAGCCATCCTGGGGAACAGTACCTCTAAATTGAATGGATAATTCATGTAAGTGTTTATGATGGCACAGTTCTTCTAGGAGGAAACATAGCCGGCATATATGAATGGGTAACTTAAAACAGAGTTCAACCCATCGATCGCACATTGAATAGAAAGCAAACTATGCATCTATGAGCTCTTGGATTTATTTATGCTCATATGTATCAGAATTAAGGTTATTTTGGTCACTTTCCATCAGGGTATACTTTCCCTTCAATACAATATAAACTCGATGTATCATCTTTCTCAGATATGAGAAGATGTGTTTGCGCTTATTAAATCAAATCTTTCAATATCATTGAAAAAAATATGCTCCTACAGAATGAGCTTACTCCGTCTTAATATCATCTCTACTATAGAAGATTCCCATTGCTATCCTATATTGAAATCTTAGCTATCATCTCAGGGCCAATTAAGTACAAATTACCAAGCTAAAATCCCAATTAAATAAAAGAGGACATCAATACCATTCACAATGAAAGTCATTGATAACACTATTAAAGCCAAAACTTTTTCATCTCTAAAATCACTAAAAGAGGGCACTCTGGCTAGCTCAGGTCAGCTGGCTACTGCTGAAGGTCAGATTTTACCCCCAACACTCACCGTTATAATCCTTTGAAGCACAAGTAGAGGGATGAGAAAGGACTCTTACAAGCTGAGAGGACTCCTTGTTGCCAAATTCAAGAGTAAGTCCAAAGGAAAACAAACAAACTACAAGAAAAAAGGGGTGGAACTCGTCCAAGCCTGCCTCCAAAATTTGAAAACTATTTCAAATTTTCATCTTCAAAACTACTGAAATGAGGACTTTTTTTTTTGAATTGCAAGGACTTCACCCCAAATTATAGTAGAGGGTTGAGGTCCTTGATGGGCTGAGAACTTGACAAGTGACACTTGTCAAGCAAGGAAACAAGATGAATATAGATGTGGTATGTGTCCCATGGTCCTGTGGTCCCGAGGACAATTGGCAATCATAGAGGCCACATGTCGCATTGGCTGCCATGAGTCTTCAAATGACTTGTTTATTGCAGGTCCCGTCCTAAATTAGTGGATTACCTGACAAGTGGCAGCCTAGGAAATTACCTTGAGTGGTCTCCCTCTTGTGCAAGCATGGGAGCTCTCCAAGTGACGAAGGTGTGGTCCCCTCCCTTAAAAGCAGGAACCTTCCTCATGGGTGCCGCCTGTCCCATGATAAAACCGTGATTTGGAGGTCCTTTGGATGGGAACCGCTCCCATGGCACTCCCAAAGAGACCGGAACCGCTCCCATGGTGCTCCCAACCTACTCCTATTACACCATTAGTCTCACAGTCTCACTATCACCAACTTCCTTGTATCAAACTCCTCCAACTCTTCAAAGTACTTCATTGGAGCAAGCCCAAAGGCATCTTCATAAGGCATGAGGAAAGAGGGCACAACATGAAGATGGTTAGAGATTATTAATTTTAGATGTACTTAAAATTTGAAAGATATATGTTAAGAAAGTTAGAAATTACAATTTTTTTATGCACTTGAATTTTGAAAAATATATAACGAAAATATTACATAAACGCTCCCACGGTGCTCCCAACCTTAGACTCTTCTTGACCCCTACGCTTCCCAGCCCCCGTTCCCGCACCCGCTTTGTGCTTCTAGTACACACCTCATCCCCCACATCCTTTACCTCTTCTATTCTTCTAATTTACAAATATGGCATCACTACAGAATCTCCCACACTTCTGTCGCTAATTATAATCTTGTCTTCACTACAAATACTTCCCTCATCTCACAATTATTACAAAATACCCCCAATCAAAACAAGCAAACTGCGAACTAATTACCCATACTCTATCAAAGATGCCCCATAAGCTCTGACCAGGGACTTGGTTTATATCAAACTTCCCCTCCCTCTTTAAAAAAGAGCTTGTCCTGAAGCTTAACTCCGCTATTGGAGGTGTATGCTCAAGTCATGCATAGGCAAGGATATTGTCTCTCACTAACCGGCCAAAGGCAACATAACTACGATGCCGGGGTCAAAGATGTAACCCTTCACCCAGGGCCCATTTCTCTCTATGTGGAGATATCTCTGTGCAAGGATCCACCACCATCTCAATCTAAATGGCCATGGCTCCTATCTGTCTCCGTAGATGTGTATTTTGCCCATCTTGGCGATAGTTCCTATCTGTCTCCATCGATGTGTATTTTGCCCATCTGCCATAAGCTCAGCTCAATAAATCAGTCCAACTCTACCAAGGCGAAGTCCAAGGTACCTTCTGTCGGTGAAAATTTGTCCACTGCCTCACCATAATCATCCACTGCGATCTCTGTCTCAAGCTCATCCTAATTAATGGACCCTTCCTGCTCATCATGAATATCCAAAGAACCATTGAATCAATAGGCTCCTCTACCGGTGCCTCAAATGAATCCCCGTTTGTAGTAGATGCCTCAACCTCTCTTCGAACCATAACATAAACTGGATCCTCTATATGCCTGTCTATGCATCCTTACATGGCCTCTCCTCACCATCAGTCTCTACATATGTGATATCAACCTCAAAAGTAGGAATAGAAGATGCTTGACCCAGACTTGTTGCTTTTGTAACTGACACAAGGTCTTGGCTGATGTGGTTCAGATAGGAAAGGAACAAGAAAGCAACTTAGGGAAGGATAATTGAGAAGTTATTGGTGAAAATTCAAGATCAACCGATGACGCCTGGATCAACGCAAGTTTCCAACAGATCTCAACTAGATCAGATTAAGGATTCACAAACTATTTGAAGTTCAAATAGCAAGGTTGATTGCGGGTTTCAAAAGATTCAATTCTTCTTGACACTGATCCTGGTAAGCTAATAATTGAGAGGCACACGAAAATCAAACTAACAAAAAGGAGATAAGCTGTAGACGAGTTTCATCAGATTTTGAACAACACTCAATGATGAAGTTGATGGAAGTTACTGTAACTGGTTAAAGAAAACAGATCATCTATCTTCAGTCTCTGGATCTATGAATTAAGGTACTTCGGTGGCTGAGATCTTAGGCTTTAACCAGTTTACAGAGAGGAACTGTTGAAGCGAAATGATCAATAGGTTTTGCTGTAATTCTAGAAGCTAACCAGTTTCCCAGTGGGGAACTTATTGAGTGGAGTCACTCTTGAATGCAACAGTAGCGGAAAACTTATATTGACTGCAGATCTAGCTAGATCTAAGATCTAGTTGGATCTATAATCTACGAGGTATCCACACCAGAATTTTCAGCTTAGCATTTCTGAGAATAACCTATTCGATATTTGTTAGTTGATTTCCTAAGCTTCACTAGGAGAATTCAAAGAAAGATCAACTAACTACTTCGACCTACTAGTAATATAGAAGTGAAGCCAGAACAAAGATAGACAAGGTAAGGAGAAGAAGCTGCTTCTGCTATTGGATTCAAAGTAGAACAAGAGTGGGAAAGTAAACCCTTATGGGGAGAGGGTTGGACTAGTAGCTAAATAAGTGTTCAAACTTGTCCTCTTCTTCTTGTGTTCCCTAGGACACATGGCATAATGAGAGAGATTATATCCTCCTTGGTTCCCACTTGTAAGTGGTCCCAAGGACACTTATCACCCAATCACACGGGTGGTTAGTTACACAAGTGGTCCCCAAGTGGGCATGTGTCATGCTTGAAGATCATGGGCCTTCCTTTGTGGTCCTCTTCTTTGAACAATTCACTTCTTTCCTATTCAATATTACAATAAAATGTCACTACAATTTCCCCTCCATTATTCTCTCTAATTACCTTAGTAGCGCCTAATTGCTACACTATTATTAACAAAATTACAAGAATGCCCCCTCTATAACAAAAAGTACTATCACTACCTATGCTACCAATACCCAATCACTTTGATCGGGGACATAGTCCACATCAGTTATACAAGGAAATCGATAAAGGGAAACTATATCTTTGCTAAGAACAATTCAAACCAGTGTTTTAAAATGCACATGAGGGTTAAAACATTGCCAAAGTAGATCTTAGTCAAGCAGTCGAGTACCCGGTTGACGCACCAATTGACCTGGTCATAACTCAAGAGAGTGAAAGAAGTTTTTATTGAATTTGTAGGGCAAAAGATCGACTCGAACAAGAACACGGCCATAGAAAAAGAGAGTCGACTTGGCAGTCGAAGATGACCGTGGAGATTTAAAACTATGATCCAAATGGTACACACTTTCACCCTCTTTAAAAGGAGAGTTTTAGTATTTGAATTTTGTGGATTTTCTCTTCCAGCAATGGGAGAACAACTTTTATATTTTACATCCATGATAGAACATCTCTGTTTATCAGCCTGAAACTATTTCTATTAAATGCAAATGTCGTAATGTAGTAGCTGTGTTCTTCCATGTGAGCAAAGTGCATTGGCTAAATCATGGTAGAAGTTTAAGTATATGATGACTATGGAAGGGTGGCCTATTCAGAAGGCTCAGATTTGGAATTCTTTGACAGATAAAACAGTAGAAGATTGGCATAAATTCATCCGTTTCTTACCAAGATATTTAGATTTCAAAATCAGAATCACAGTTTAAGATACAGCATGTTTGTGTGTGTATTATCATTTTTTTTTCAATTCAAGTAGCATATGAAACCTTCAAACACTTCTTGCATTTTCAAGAAAAATATTTTCTTCTTCAATTAATTGAACTAAAACGAAAATGCTATTAATTTTATGAATTCCTCTGTTTCTCAAAAAACTTCTGAAATGGACGCTGATGAAATTTGCTACAGAGTATAGGCTATATCCAGCAAAAGTGTAAAACTAGATCAGAAATGGGTATAATCTTATAAGTTTCTTTGTTCTTCCATAGCAAGATATCAAGCTTCTCAAAATAGCTCTTGCTGAAATTTTGAAAGGAAACAATGCTAGAAGTGTCCTCTAACATCCACCAACTTTGCACATCAAAATTAGATAAAAATAGACCATAAATTCCATGTCACTTGATTTTTTTCATTTAAAAACATGTTTTTCACAACAGTTTAAGTTTCAGAAATGCCCACTTCAGTGCAATATTCATGTCTTTATTTTCCCCTGATCATTTAGCAGAAAACCTCCAAGGAAGTGCCACACACTAAATTCACCTCCTCATCGGAACTGCCAATGAGTGAACAGTGATTGATCTCTCAACTATACACCATATTTTGAAAAAGAGAGTACAATGAAATCACAAAAAATGCTGACAATCTCTAGCACAAACAGCTCCAGTTCCGGAAGTAGTAGACCCAGTGAGTCAGTCAGGTTCAATCGATTATATTGACATCTCGAAGTAACAGGAGCAACCCAAACAAGAGGGGCTTATCAACTAGTGGAATTGCCCGGAAGAACCACCTGCGACAATCTAAAAAGGTATTTCAGATACTAAGAAAATTGATGGAATATCTTGGCAATGAAAGACTTTCAAACAAATTATAATGCTATTCCAAATTAAGAAATCGTCATTGAATCCTTTATTCTAATATATCAAAACAAGTTCATATAAGTGCCATTTAAAGGTGACTAGAAAGTGCCTTAAGTATGGTGCTTTGTCTCGCCTTGAGTTCAAACAATCCCCGGAAGGCAATGATGTTGTATTTTCTCTAGTGTCTAAATGCACTCAAAAAGTGGTGGAGGCAAGTATGCTAAGCCTATCGTGGAAGAGTTTTCAGGTGTATTTCCAAATGGTTTGCAATTGGGTTTACCTACGATGAGATATATAGCATAAAATGGATCTCATTCTCGATGTCTTGTTTCCAGACAAGCAATAATACCGGATGTCGCCTAAAGAAGATGAAGAATGGTGGAGGCAAGTAGAAGATTTGATTGACAAGGAGTATATTGGTGAAAGCATCAATTTGTGTGTGTGTGTGTGTGTTGTGCCTGCTTTGTTGGTACCCAAGAAGGACGGTAGTCACAGTACATGAAGGGTGTGCTTTGAAAGCTGAGTCATCAACAAGATCACCATAAAGTACCATTTTCCTTGCGAAGTGCTAGAAAAGTTGATTGATGATGCTTACAATATTTACAATATATGTTGCATGGATTCGGATTCGCATGTTGGGATCCGACACGGATACGAGGGGTCAGATTCGGTAAACCCCAAAAAATAAGATCCGTGGATTCAGTAATTTTTATTAAATAAAATAAAATATTCCTGATATATATATATATATATATATATATATATATAGAGAGAGAGAGAGAGAGAGAGAGAGAGAGAGAGAGAGAGAGAGAGAACATTTCCTACACACTTGTGTAGGTAAGTTACCTACACACTACCTTAAAATACAGTGGGGGCCCACATTGTTTGGGTGATCCAAACAATTCATTTGAATGGTCCTCACATAGATAGGGTGTCCACAAAAAATCAGATCCATAGGATCATCCTAACCCTACGATTTGTGGAGGTAAAATGGACGTGTAGAAACCTTCACAAATTAGTCCATTTTTTGCCTCCATAGTTTGAATGGTTAGGATGATCCTATGGATCTGATTTTTTGTGGACACCCTATCTATGTGAGGACCATTCAAATGAATTGTTTGGATCACCCAAACAATGTGGGCCCCCGCTGTATTTTAAGGTAGTGTGTAGGTAACTTACCTACACAAGTGTGTAGGAAATGTTCTCTCATATATATATATATATATATATATATATATATATATATATATATATTAGTTAAAATTATCTGATGTATCCCTCAGATAGCTTATTTGAGCTACGCTCGGAAATAGGGTAGGTGCCTATGTCGTTTGGGTGATGCTAGGCATTGATTCCATAGGACCTACATAGATAGGGTGATCCTAAAAAATCATGTCCATAGGATGACGCTAACCCTAGATTTGTGGAGGTTTAAACGAGACAGATATAAAATGGGTCCATTTTGTGCCTCTACAAAGCGAATGGTTAGGATGATCCTATCTATTTTTTAGGAACACCCTATCAACGTTAGGTCCTATGGAATGAATGGGTTGGATGACTCAAACAAGATGGGTTGATGCCCTATTTCTAGTCGCTAGCTCAAATAAGCTATCTGAGGGATACCTCAGATACATCGCTCCCATATATATTAGACACACACACACACACACACACACACACACACACCACATTCATGAAAATTTTGGGGTGGAGGGTTTTATTAAGAGAGTCGAGGAAGGAAGGGGAACGGGGTCGATGTTCGAGGGTGGATGGTCGAGGCGCTAGGGTTTTTATTAAGAGATGATGGGTTTTCCATTTGTAAAAAAAAATTGAGAAGAACACACACTTAAAATGAAAATATATGGGATTCACATTTTAAAAGGGACAACGATGTGTTAGTTTCTCCTGAAAAAAATAGGATTCAGACGGGACACATCTACAACAAGAATCCAGATGTATCCCACGCGAATCCATGTTCGATTCAAGTGTCGAAACGTGTCAACATGGATTCGACATAGGGGACAAAGAATCCATGCCACATAGCTTACAATGTATGTGTAAAGCCTAGGATGAACATTAGTGACACTCATGTTATGCATTCATCTCCTTACTATGGAGAGAATGTACTTTGAACTCCAGGCCGGGTTCTTTCGAAGGAGGGTTGAGTAAAATAGAACAAATTGAAGAGGACTTTCTAAACCATCTTGGCCATGCAAAAGCACCTAAGATCAAAGGAATTGAATCATAATATGACATTGTTTATGTGATATAGACAATAGCTCGATCGACTGGACAAAACATCGATCAAATGGCCAAATCATCAATCGAAAGAATTGGTCCTTGATCGAAAAATCTAGCTATCGATCGATGGACAATGGGGAATAGTAGCAACAACACAATATTTAGCAAATTTTATTTTTATTTTTCATATTTTCCTTAAATGCTTCCTTATTGATTCGGGGGTACATTTCCGTGCAATTAACTTTGCGTAGAAGTAATTGGGTACACCTTTTCTTTTTGGATGATTTGGGGACTTATTTTTTATCAGTTTTTGCATATCGATGTTATCTTTTAAGAGTTGAAGTAAACAAAACTGATTTATTTCTAGGGTTTCACGTGTACCCACACTCTTCCTCTTCTCTTTCTCTTTCTCTTGTCAAGTGCACAAAAGGATTGTTCTTCGGGTGACCGTTTTCTTCCACTGGAATTGAAAGCTAGCTTATGTAGGCACTACTTTGACAATAAGCTTCCCCATACACAAATACAGCACAAGAACTCAAGGAGAAAAGTCAAATTATAGCGAATTTGTGAGTTAAACTAAGGTACAGACAGTAACTTTTTGGATACTATGAACAACATAAAATAAGAAATATGAAGAGATCTAATGGAAGAAAAAATAAAGGCAAGACTAAAATGAGTATGGGATGAGAATACCCATCAACCATGAATCTTCTGCGGAACCAAAATACGGAACAATTGAAGAGAAAATACGTAAGTCATCAAGTAAATGTGTGACAATGATATTAATAAGTGAAGAAGCTTCAGATACTAAGAAAAGCTAAAGATTACCTAATTGTTTGACCGAGATCTGCTAGATGTTTTTGTTGCTGGTAGGCATTGAAGCGATGATGCAACTGCAGCAGAATGATTGCACTTCTAACAATCTAACAAGTAATAGTGCCCCGACGAAGGCCACTGATGCGAGTGGCTGGTGCAAGTGTGTTTGATCTTCGAAGCTCGTTTTTAGAAGCCTAGGAAATCAAACCAAATTGGACTGGTTTTCTTAGATTCAGATCAGATATGTAACAGATCTGATTTTTTCTTGCTTTTCCATTCATAAAAGTTGAAATTCTAGTAGATTTTGACATGAAACATGAAACATGAAAAGAAATATATGTACAAAGAAAACTTACCGATCTCATTTTTCTTCTTCTTTTTCGATCTTTTTGCAGAAAATTTAAATCTTGATCGTGCCTTCTGTCACGGGGCCATTTCGTCCAGCGTTGTTTGCATGGCCTAGCCCGTTACTTGTATTGTGTGCACATAAGCATGTAAGGCCAAGGGCCCCAAAAGTGTCTCGTTGCATCTTAAAGAGTGTAATTCCAAGACTTGTGAAAATCAGTCTTAGCCAAAGGGGTAGGTTGCTCCACCCCTTTACCCTGGAAGCTTGCTTGGCCATCGAGTGGTGCTTGCTAGTGCATATCCTAGCAAGGATTTAATTCTAGTCAACGGGTGCCTGAGCCCCTTAGGATTTGTATAGACTGTTACAACATTCTATTGTACTTCACTCATGATTCATCAATAAAGATTAATGTTTGCCTATTTGTGCCCCAATTTTGTGCCCCAATGCTTCTTGCGTGCTAGTGAACTTAGCTCCCTTCTGTACTCTGCTTCGTAGGTTTAAGCCTCCCAACCTTAACAGGCTTACTTGCTTTGTAACAAGACAAAACAAGTGTCACATGGACCTCGTCCTCAGACTGATTGTTCGTGACACTTCAAGCAATGGGACGCGAAAGAACAGATCAAGCACGGAGAGTCATTGTGGATTCTTGCATTCAACAGGACAGAAAGATAGGATGAAAGACATGAACAAAATATTATAACTCTAATTTCCAATATCCAAAAACTCAAGGGAAAAACATGGAGAAGAAATGAGAAGAGCCAAGCTCTCTCTCAAATCTCACACAAAAGAAGAATGTCTACAAATTCTGAATCAACAAAAACATATGAAAATGATGTAAGTATTGGCTTTATCATGGGCATCCGAACTAACAACCACAAAACCAACATAATTAATCTATTTAAAATGACAAAAAAGACATCACTTACAAGGGAAATTACAACTAATGACTATTACTAAAGACAAAACACTAACCCTAGGCTAGTGCAATCTACATGTCAAGCTGCATCAGCCACCATGATGAATGAGGAGCAGGGATCCTAGTAGCACAAGGATAAGAGGAGAAAGCAAAATCTAGGTGAGGTGGGTTGGGAAAAAAAATCCTCTCTACTATTAAGCTTATTCAGGACAAGGGACATTGGCCACTGGTCAATGTCTGGGTGAGGGAACCAATGTTGTTGATGGTTTTAGATGATGACCATGACAGCTACCACATCAATGCCCTTGAGTAGAGGACCAAAAGCATAAAGAATATCACAAGGATTTCCCTAAGGACAGTTGTGTAGTGGTAAGCTTGGACTTAGCTTGAGAGGTCACAACCCCACTATATTGGATTAAGAGACCTCGATGTTTAGAGAATGTAGGAGGTGAAGCCTAGGTGAGGACAAAAGAGCTAAAGATCATGGAGTCATTGCCAAGACTGTTGAGAGAAAAATGAACTTATCCTTCAAAGAGGGTATTGGATGGAAGCAAATTGATTATAGAAATACTTACGCTTGTTCAAGTATTGATGTGGACATCAACGCATCTAATGTTGTAGACCCCATCTTGGAAAAGGCAGAAAAGAGAGAAGAAAATTATTAGTTTTAATTTCCAAATCATCTCACTTCCTGTTCGTTAAAGTAATTGCCTTAACCATAGCTTGGGCAAAATCCCTTCCTTTATTCCTCTTTACACCGGCTTTTTCCTTATGGGAGATTTGTTCCAGTGTAGAGAATAGGTCTGCTATAGTACAACAACGGCAAGCTCCTCATGGGATGATGAAACTCAATTTTGATGGCTCTAGTATGGGTAACCTGGGGTAGGCAAGCATAGGAGGAACTCTAAGAGATTCCAGGGGTGAAGTTATTTGGGCTTTTTCTGGGCATGTTGGGGTAACATATGCGACTGAAGCGGAGGTTCGAGCTGCTCATCAGGGGATTATTCATCTCCAAAGGGAGATTATGGATCATGTGATTGTCAAAGGTTATTCCCTTAATGTAATTAGAGGGCTTAGAGGTTCATATGTTCCCCGTGGAGGTTTGCTCAATTCTTTGATGAGATCTGTGATAGATCAAATGACGCCTCTTTATCTTTTATGCACGTAAGAAGATTGGCCAATGGGATTGCAGATAAATTAGCTAGGGAGGAAGTAGAGAAACAAAGTTTAGAGATTTTTGATTTCCATCCTCCATAAGTGAGCTGTATCTTTGTTGCTTTGTTTTTCCTGTATTCTATCTTTTGTTCTTGTTTGTTCCTTTGGGTCGTACTTTTTCAGTCGCCCTTTTTATTGAATGAAATCTGCTATTGTTAAAAAACAAATATTAGTTTTCAGCATCCCATGACACTGCAAAGGTCGGAAAAGCTTAAGGAACAATGCATGAATGCCACTAGGGATTAAAGAGTAAATTATGTGTATTGTCATGGTTGTAAATTGAGTGGGTAAAAAGGGTATGCAGTGCAGGCTTATTTGTAAATAAGGGGATGAAAGAGGTCATTGTAATTATACAGGTGGGGACCAAGAACAGATGGCAATCAACCATGCGGAAGCTAGTAGGGACGATTTCTGATTCTCTCTCAATCTGAGTTTCACTGTCACCAGAATCAGAACAATTTTGAACTGTAACAATTCAGTTCTATTCATGGTGTGTTGGAATCGAAACTTACTTCTTGAAAGGAGTTTAGTTAGTCCTATTATGTTAGCTTAACTTCTATAGTTCCGATCCTAGCTGAATCAGAAAATATGATTTGCTTCAGCAGTTGTGTTTAAAAAGCACAACTCTATAGATGACTGTACATTTAAGTGTCATTTCCAAATCTGTAACTGTAATGTTCAGTTGCAAGTCAAAGACATTTGATTACATATTTATTGTTTGTTAGCTTGTTGAATTGGAATCCAAATGCTGATCTGAAATTTCTGCCAGAAGACAGTCCATTTCTTAAATAGCTGCAGACCTTTAGCTCCTATTAAAATAACTGCAAATTTCTGCAGTTTATAACATTGTCTCCTGAATCACAAATCAGATCTGAAACATGAGCACTGGCTCTTGATTTTACTAGTTCTGAAACTCCGGCATTGTTCAACATTGTTCTGAACTAGGTCTGTTCATGTACTGAACAGAATAATGCTGATTAGTTGTGTTTCAGTTCAGCACAACTACAGAGATACTGTTCATTGTAGTTCTAAACTGAACAGAGCAGCAGCATTGTGCTCCGTTCAAGTGATCCTGAACTAGTTCAACGTTTATAGACCAGATCTGGCTATAACTGTTCTGAGTATTTGCTGCCGATTGGGCCCATAAAGAAGCAGAACTTTAAGACTTTTAATCTGTTTCGTTGCCAGTCCAAGCGTCTGTTAATTCAGAGTCTTGAATTCCTAAAAAAGTTGGTAGTGAACTAATCTGAGGAGGCGAACGGAACGGCTGACGCCTTGGACAATGAGGGGTGTTTTACTCAAAGATAACAGGCAAGTACTGCAAATGGGGGGATCTTCCCAGAGTAGCGAGAAGAGCATGAATATGTGATAGATTGGCCTTACCTACTCTGAGGACGATTGTCCTTGCATTTTCTTAGGAAAATAGAGGGGAAGTATTCGTGAGAAGAAGGGAGAGCTCTTGAAAAGTTTAAGGGCTCTACTCTCCTACTTGTTCTTGTACATTGAGTTCAATGGTAGAAACTATTTCCCTTCCCTCTCTAGTTATTTCAGTTTTCCATTTGAATTTCTTTCAGTTTTTCATTTGAAGTTCTTTTAGTTTAAGGGCTCTTCTCTCCCAGTTGTACTTCTGCATTTTCTTTTTGTTAAATTCTCAGAAAATACTAGCAAAATTCCATTCATGTCCTCGCAAACTTCTCCCGAACTGCTAATACTTTGGAAATTAACCTCCCATAGATCTTGTTCTTCCTACGCTCTTGAGATTTCTATACAACATGATTGAGGATGTGATTTGTTCTCCGTGATCCTATAATGTTTCTTTGCGTAATTGTAGTTGGAAATTCTTGATTCGTGCTTGTTGTGCTTTATAAAGATCAGAGTTTTCTGCATCTTAATCGACCCCTAAGCAGCACCTAAAAAAATCAAGAAGTTACTCAGATCTCAGATCTCAGTTTTATCTCAGTTTTATTGTAGAGATTGCTTCTGCAACGAAGTCAATTTCCAATATTCATCTATATCTGAGAAATCGGATTCAGTTTGGGAGAAGTACCAGCCGACTCACTTGCTACTCAAGAAGTGATACGGTTGCAGATGATTGCCGAAACAAAGAATTAAGCAACACTAGTTAGTTGATAAAGTCCATCAGTCCGGTTTTATGTTTTCTCTGACTTTGGATCTGTCCTGAGCCAAGGCTTAAATCCATATGAATTACATTTAGAGTAAATTCGGGTTCTTCCTTCGTGTGTATGCTGTCTCAGAACCAAATAACACTATGTTAGGAACCGTACCAATATGCCAAACGCTCCAGAGCTAATGGAACATGTTAGGTAAGGCCCTTTAAACCTATCCCATACTAGTCTGGGTCCCACGCAGTCCCATGCCCAGGCGAACCCCCACTCCGGACCATTACATACCACCACGCTTCTACATCCGGCGTCCTCGGCGGCCCACTCTGTGACAGCTTTCACTCTGGCTTTTTTTCTAGGTAGCCCTCTCCACATGTCGACCCTTCCGTGACTCGAACACAGGACGTGATGGTTTCTCTGATACCAAATGTTTGGTACCTTAACAATACGCCAAAAACTATAGAGCTGATGGAACACGTTAGGCAAGGCCCTTTAAGCCTGTCCCATAACAGGCTGTGTCCCACCCAGTCCCATACCTAGGAGGGCCCCCACAATCATAAATGTTTTGGCTCCAGTTTGTTTCAATGAATCATTTGATCTCTTGTGAAGAACACAACATTAGCCAGATCCAGTAGCTATTCAAGTGGCTGTGGGCATCTGCTGTGCAGCAGAACAAATTTTCTTTTTGTTCTAATTCTGAATTCAAGAGGAGAAGCTCCATTGCAGATTTTGAGCTTGGCAGAACAGATCTGATGGTTCTTGAATCTAATCCTGCCGTGATCTTCTTGTGTTAACAAGCTACATGAAATTTTCCGGCAAATCGAGCAAGAACACAAATGGATCTTTGACCGTGTTTAAGTACTATCTGCTTGGTCTCTGTACCGTTCATCTTGGACGTTCTGGTTACATGGCTTGAAAGAAGTTTCGAAGGCAAAGTTCTTGCTTACGCCATCAGATAAGGTTGTTGTTAACAAAGCAAAGCCTCTGACTAAAAGCATCAATTCACATCCTCTGCCACTGCAAATGTTGTTTTCTTTAGACAAAAGGTTGTGCTTCAGTAATGGCCAATTCATCTACCAGTTCTCAACTTTTCCATAGAACATGGAACATTTGTAGAATTCTGTCATTGAATCAAGTTGAAGAGCCATCACAATGTTGAAATCCTGAGATCCAACATGCAAGCCAGTATCTCAAACTCACAACACATCATCACACTTTAGTAAGGCTTCCCAATGTTTAAAGTAACTGTGCTCCAACAGATCAGAAACAACACTGTCTTGGTTCAATTTTGAGATCCCCACAAGGCTATATGTACTTGTAATTGATATCTTCAGAGAAGAGGATTTGAGGTTGAAATGAAGCTGTTTTATTTTGCGAGTTGCATACAAGGGTATCATGTTGTGAGTCTATACTCTATAGGTATATGATAAAGACATTACTACCCTAGACAATTTGTCATCAATTGCTTTTGATGAGACAATGCTGCTTCACTCAGATGTTGAAATGAAGTCATGTCTATATCCAAAAGGTTTGGATCAGCTTCGAGCAATTGCTTACAGCCTTGCTACTGTTGGTATATTTCCTGGAAAATGCCTCCCTAATCCCTATACCTATCTGCTAGAGAAAATACGCATGATGAGCTCCGGATGGTTCATTCTCAGTAGCATATTAAATCTGTTGAACCTACGGGGTCCACGTTGTCCAGTTATTTCATTGGAGCAGAAGTTCAATTGTGGGGTTCAAGAAAACCTTTGCTTAAGCTAGTAGCATGCAGGCGTGGCCAAGTACAAGCGAGGGCATAAGTATTTGGCATATAAGCAGATGTGCAGCCTGATCTCTAATTATAGACCAGTTGGTTGGATGTACCAAGAATGCTCCCTGCACTGGATTGGAAAAGAAAAGATGATGGACTTGAATACTGTTTGTGGCTTCTTTGCCTCCTCCTAGAAGATATACACGCCAAGATCAGATCAGAGTTCTTGAAGGTTGCTACTATTCAAATTAGAGTGCTATTATTCCATTGGGTTCGACAAAGAAAAGAGTTTCAACAGAGAGCAGAAGAATTTCAATATGTGAAGGAATGAAATAAGGAATCAAACTAAAGTAGAATGTATCACTAGCCAACCAAAATTCTGATTTCAATGCAATCATTCTAGCAACAAGAAGGTGTTTGCATTTTTGCTTCATTCTATAGAAGAAGGATCGAGCTTGAGGACAAGCTCTTTTCTAAGGGGGGGAGTTTGATGTGGACTTCAACCCCCTCTAAAGATGTAGACCCCATCCTGGATGAGGCATAAAAGAGAGGATAAAATTATTAGTTTTCAGAATCCCACGACACTGCGAAGGTCGGAAAGCTAAAGTAACAATGCATGAAGGCTGCTAGAGGTAAAAATGTAAATAATGTGTATTGGCATGGTTGTAAATTGAGGGTGTAGAAAGGGTATGCAGTGAAGGCTTATTTGTAACTAAGGGGATGGAAGAGGTCGTTGTAATTGAAAAGGTGGGGACCAGGGATACATGGCAATCAATCATGTGGAAGCTAAGTAGGGAGCATGACCCTTGTCACTAGCACAATATTCAAGCTAAGCGACAGGTGGTAATTGGGGACCGGACACTTGTCATGGGCTAAGGCTTTATTCTCTGATCATTCGACAAGTGTCTCGTGGGGACCAGACCAAGAGAACACTTGTAGCCACGTCATGACTCCATGCTTCATCGAATGACAAGTATCAGTGGACCACTTGCAAGAAGCTTCTAGGCCCCTTCCTCTTCCTATATATAGGGGAGGGGGGAGGCAACATGCAAGGCACTTTTAGTGATGGATTTTTGAGAGTGTAGCTGGGAATTCTAGGTTTCTCATTGCATTTTTCTAGGAAAATAGAGGGGAAATAGTCATGAGAAGAAGGGAGGGTCAAGAAGCTTCTAGGCCCCTTCCTCTTCCTATATATAGGGGAGGGGGGAGGCAACATGCAAGGCACTTTTAGTGATGGATTTTTGAGAGTGTAACCGGGAATTCTAGGTTTCTCATTGCATTTTTCTACGAAAATAGAGGGGAAATAGTCATGAGAAGAAGGGAGGGGTCCCGAAAAGTGTAAGGGCTCTACTCTCCTACTTGTCCTTCTACATTGAGTTCAATGGTAGAAACTATTTCCCTTCACTATCTTGTTATTTCTGTTTTCCATTTGAATTTCTTTCGTATATCTAGTATTAGTGCGTAGATTTCTTTTTGTTAAAGTCTCGGAAAATACTAGCAAAATTTCATCCAAGTCCTAGCAAGCTTCTACCAAATTACTAATACTTTCGAAATCAACCTCCCTTGATCTGGTAATTTCCATGCTCTCATCGCTGATCCACATCAAGTACTCTCGAATCAATGAGATCCCTTTTGTTGAAATCATCTAATTCTACTTTCAGCTGCATAATGCAAGATTCAAATTCTCAAGAATATGAATAATGAAGCAAATTCAAGAGATCCTTAGAATTATAAAATGTATAATAGTTGATCTAGGAAATAAGCTGTGAGTTTGGAATTAATCCACGCAATAATGAGTAGATCATTGGCATGTCAAGAATCAAAATTTGTGATTTTTTCCCAAACAGGGAGCTTTTTCTTCAATACAATCTCCATCCTCCACTATCTTTTCGATCCTTTTACTATATTCGGCAGTAGGTAAAGCAAGATCAACAAGATGGCCAGGGATGCCATGAGCTCTCCGTGAGCTCTGAGTCTTGGGAGGATGTATCTCTCCAAAGCTAGGAAGTTATTATGAGAATTTGATACTAACTAGGCGAGGGATCTCTTTTGAGAATTTGATACTGACTAAGTGAGGGATCTCTTTTGAGAATTTGATAATGACTAGGCGAGGGATCAAAGAAAAGGAAGACAGCGAGGGAAGAAGGGAACAAAGAGGAGGATGTTTTCATGATAAAGAAGAGAGAAGATGAATATTGGAAAGATAAGAGAACCCTCAAGTCTAATAGTTAAGGATTTCAGATTTTCTTTTCTTTTTATATCTGAGGAAATACTAACAAAGGAGATTAAAAATAAAGGAGGGGAATAATTTCTTTCAGAGACATTTTTTGGAGAAAGAGGAGAGAAATGGGCAAGAGAGACCCAACCAGTTGTTCTCTCTAAGAAATCTTTACAAATACAAAGTTCTTGTGACAGAAGTGCTAGTCCTTTCATCCAGTTGTGCTAATAGAGGATGTTAACTTACCAACTTCTCCAATAGCTTAAGCTGTTGGAGAAATGCGTTATTTATCTTTTATACTTTAACACTCCCCCGCACGTGTTTGGCCCACTTGGCAAACACGTGGCACATGTGGTCCCACTTTGGGCCAACCATTGCATGTGGATTTTTGCTATCCGGGAGGTTTGAACTCGAGACCTTTGGCTCTGATACCATGTTACGGCTACATCGAACATGTAAAAGAGAGAAGAGAAGAAGGTTTTGGGGAGAAATCGTGAATGAGAGAGTTCTACCTCACGCACATATTTATTTATATATATGTAGCTCATATACATGCGAAGACATAAATACCCCCCATAAAGAGGGTGCGCACATATACTACGATATCCAACAGAGGATATGATAGTAAACTTTTCAATAACATGCTGCAAGAATTATCTATGAGCATATTCAAGCAAGTAGTTAATTAACACATGAGTTTCATAGTTTAAAAATTGAAAGACTAGGTAAAGAGAGTCATCTAGTCACAATAAAAGAACTTTAGTGAGGTATATTAATCTATGAAAAAGGTTTGCAGAAACTTAGCACATTGCACAAATATTTAATCAAATATACTCAAATGCATATTTAACATCCCCAGATTAGAAAAGTTGCAGAAAAAAGAAAATATCTGTATGCCAGGATGTAAAATTAGTGATGCAAATCATAAAACCCAAAAGTCCCAAAGAATTATTTAAACATGCATACAAGGATGAAGAAAGGTACGGTAGGAAATGGGGGTCCAAAGAGTCTCTTATTGATGTCAGAAATGACTCCCAAGTACAACAAAGAACCAAAACTTCCATTTCAGACCATTCCTATCTACTTCGATGTATGCTGAATTTTTAAGACATTTTACAACTAATTTTGATTATACTTTTTAAAGCTCAAATCAGTAAGTTTATAGACTGACAATTTTGAGCTTTTCCACTTTAAAAGGTTCCGAAAAGGGGAATGGGAGTTCATTTGAGTAGGGCTTCATGTTAGAAGGTCTCCTTTTGAGTTAAAGAGACTACTAATAGTTTATAAACCAATTCCGTAAATCCCTCAAGTTGTCGATAGTGTATGAACCAGAACTAAAATGTACACAATCTGTTTGCTTTCTAAACTGGAACATTTACTCAATTGGAAAGTATTGTACTTAGGATGAGATTAGTAACTTGTATTAGGAGAAATAGTCTCCATTTATTTTTTGGAAGTAGGAAGTCTAAATTTAGTAGTTTTATGATAGCTTTTTTTATCTTTTGAGTTTTCTATGCAAAAACTACTTTTAGTTACTTAAGTTTTAGCAATTTAGAGCACAAAGGAGTTGCTTTTGAGTTGATTTAGAAAGTACTATTAGTCTAGAATTAGAAAGATATGGTTTACACTCTGGAAGAAGCTTCAAGTGCAAGAACTCTACATATCTCATAGATAGGGTTTAATGGAAAGTTCATATGTACTCACTTTAAAGAAACTGTTTTCTTATTGCTAAAAAAAGCAGTTCATGACTTTAGAATTTTCTATTTTCAATTCTTGCATCTATTACTAATATTTTGAAATCCTTTCAAGAAGTTGAATTTTCCTCTAGTTCGATCATGCAGTTTGTGTTGTGCTTGCTTTTGGTTTGCATTAATTATAAATAAATCTTGACAACTAGATAGGTGGGTTCTTATTAATTGTTCGAAGTTTCAGGAAAGAGCTACATAGGAAAGTTAGAGAATGAAATGGAATTAATATTTCGAAAGAGGATGAGTTGGAACTAATATTTCCAAAAAGGATGAGAAGCAATGTTACTGTGTGAAGTTTAGGCGGAGTGTCTTTTCACAAAATGGGAAGAAAAAATTGAACGAAAGAATTTAAAAAAATAATAGATTAATCACATACAATCAACTATCAAGCATCTACACCAACCGAGTTTATATGAAAAGAAACAATATGTTTTTTTTTGAAAGATGATAGAAGTATATTAAGATCATACGAAGAATACAAGCATGGGGGACCAGTAGTCCCCCAAGTATTACAATGTATGAAAACCTAGATTAATCCTGGTCGAAAAAAACCAAAAAGATAATTATAAAACCAATGATTGCCCCCCCCCCCCCCCCCCAACCGTCTCCCATGTCCACCAAAAGTAGATTTGAATTCATCACTCCCCAAAAATTTCAACGAAGAGAACTTCCCATATCCAAGCAGTTTCAAAAAATACTACTAAAACCATTGCGATCTTCACCAAAGATCTTGAAAACTATTGGGTCATTTTCAAATTCTCAAAATGATCCCTCTTCTCATAGGCCAGGACCTACTACCAAATTTCTTAATGCTCTCCCTATGATGAGCATCTCTTTAGATCAGACAAAAGTCCTTCTATCGCAGCACTAAAAACCTCCTCATTAAGGTTAGAAGCCGGTGCCTCTTTAGTACTCGGTCTAATGCCTCAGGGGCTCTTTTTTTATTGATCGTCGCCTCCAGTTTCTTGATTCCTGATTCCTTGTCTTCTTCCCATCTTGACTGCCTTGACGATTTTTCCTCCTCCAAAACCTTGATGAAGAAGGGATGCTTATGCATCGAAGAGTGGGTTTCCTTAACGCTACGTGACCCAGACACAGTAAAGAATAAATCAGGACTCCTATTAGCGGCTTCTTTGAAAAGCTTCCATTGCCTTTTCAAGAAGTCTTTGATGATTTCTCTCAGTGTTGGCACTACTTTAGAAGCCACTTCTTCAGAATAAACCATTGCCTAAATCCTTTTTAACGTTTCCTCTATTTCTGGTAACTCCATAGGGTGCTTCCTCTTCCGTCCCGCCATGGAAGAGGACTGGGGTGAAAAAGTATCGTTCAATTTTTTTTATTGATTATCTCAAATGTTTTCCTATCACTATGTTTTCAATCGAAAAGACGATAATTCCTTAAATGTAGATCACCGCCACTAAGG
Source organism: Tasmannia lanceolata (assembly GCF_043159265.1). Lineage (NCBI taxonomy): Eukaryota > Viridiplantae > Streptophyta > Magnoliopsida > Canellales > Winteraceae > Tasmannia > Tasmannia lanceolata. The sequence continues at coordinate 61,042,618 of NW_027518695.1, read as the reverse complement.
GACCTCTGACCAAGGGACAGGTGTCCATATTCGTGCTCCTCTTTGCATTCAGAAAACTCTTCCTGCCATAAATGCACATTAATGGCGTCAAATTACTCATTGGCGTCCGGCCCAAATCGAGGAAACCTTTTCGACTTCCCATGATGAGGAAAACTTTCGCGAGATCATTACTTACTGAAATATTTTTGAACTTCTTTAAATGCTTCTCCCAAAAGACGGATACCCCTATCCTTCCTCAAATTAAAGATGATTATTCCTTAGTGACATCTGCCTTAAAAGCTCATCGATACTGCCAATGGATGGGTACAAAACCAGCGCAGATATACCTTCTCCGGATCCCTCCCAAAACCAACCATCGAGATTTTGGGGGGTCCCAAATAGACTTTATCCGCACGCAACACTTACATTTGGGATTTGAGAAAACCTTTCAGGATTCACAAGGGTCGCAGCCACATTTGTCTTTTTATTCTTCAGCCCTACGGAAGGAGGTTTAGTGAGTGCATCCATGGATTTCAAAGTAGGCTTTCCTCGGTGGTTCCCCTTATGATGGCCGAATCCATCCCCTTAGATATTTGCCTCCATGCAAAGCTAGGTTTCCATTTTCGAGGTCTGGGTTTTAACGAAAAGGATACCCCAGAAGAGAAGAGGCCCAGGAATCCTAAGCTTAACCCAAGCCTTTCCTTAATTTCGCAAGACTCTCCTTCCGGGTCAGATAGCATGCCAAACTAGCACTCCTAACATGCCCAGATGGTTGATAAGGATCCTTCAGTCTGAGCCCTTCCTCACTGGGGTCCAGAACAGTGGGTATATGGCTGGCTTGAATAGGATGAAAATTTGATGATCCCAAGGAACATCCATCAGTCGCAAGAGGGATTGAACCGGGGGGAGATCTTCCTGAATATTGCCAAACACTGCTGTTGAGCAGTGAAATTTGAAATTTGAATTCAGAGAAGCAGACCCCAGGAGAACAGCTCTCCTTCCCTGAAGGTCCAGAGGCGGAAAGGAAGCCCTGGCATCGTCGCCGAGGGCTGGCTATCCAAAATTAGATTATCCTTAACCGGTAAAGGGGAAGGTTCCAAACAACGGTCTGGCTCCAAAGGAGCAGCATCAGAACCCGGCTGTGATTTCTGAACTTCGATTCTGACTGTGAAGTACTAGCCCAAGATCCGGATTGGAGCAAGGGAAGGGGGCAGTTTCCCCCATGGAGTGAGGATTTTAGCGGATACAAAGCTCATACATTGTTTATGGCTTCCTTCCATTTTTACCTCCAAGACACGGCGAAAAAGGTTTCCTAGGGCTTCAACCGTTGAGGTAGCCCAAACGTGAAATATAATTTCTAACATAATATAATTTCTTAAATAGGATCCCAACAGGAAATGCTTTCTAAGAAGAGATAAAAGGTTAACTTCTTCTGGAAACAGTTTTGCATAATGCAATCACATTTGGTCCTAAGTACCTAAATTTTTGAATAACCTCAATGAATGGATAAAGGTCTCCAAAAAGGATGGCAAAGTGTAAGCGTATGTAAAAGGTAGGGATCATTGTTTATTTGGTAGGCCTAAACCAAAAGAGTAGATGGGACTTCGAAATAAAATGGAGAAATCTGAGGGCAGTAAAAAGTTGCAACTAAGAAAGAATAAAATAAGTATTTTAAGTCAACATGTGTTGGCGTTTAGTTCTTACTTATCTAGAAAGAAAAGGAGTCTGTGTGTGTGTGTGTGTGTGTGTGTGTGTGTGTGTGTGTGTGTGTTTGTGTGTTCGTTTAATTCTTGCTTATTTAGCAAAACAAAAGCTCAATATGTACGTGAGAGAGATATGGGTGCATGCAAGATGGAAAATTAACGGAGTTTTGATGCTAAGTTCTAACATAAGTTTATGTAAATGTAAAAGGGAAACCTTTAGACATAACTTCATCTTATTATAAGTATAGGGAATGTAATTAAATGCAAATGAAATCATCAATCAAATAATATTTAAAGCAAGCCGGTACTAAATAAAAAGGAAGAACATTTGACTAGTTGAATGTCTAAAATTTCATCCACAAGATCAATTAAATATGAAAGATACCAAGAAATCATGACAAGGAACAACCAATGAGTATTAAGGCCGATAAAAATCCATGAGAGCTGGTTTGACTTTGTTAAAGTTAATTGTGGATAGATCCTACATCCATACATTGATCAAATTCTCAGTAATGTACGCAAAGATATTTATTCCTTTTTTTTAGGATTAGTTGAAACTTATTGAAAAAGGAGAATAGACAGAAATACAATAAACATTCCAGCTAGGGACAAGGCCCCATAAGGCTAAAAAAAAAATCTCATATGATGCAACCAAAGCATAATTTCACTTTGTCTTCTTTAAGATAAATAATGGAGCGAAAATCATTCATATAATTAATAAAAGCCAAGATGAGAGATATCCGTGTACCTTCACTAGTGTAGTCTACAAAACCTCGAGTGAGTTACCCATATTTCGGGATGCGTGAGATACTAGGCCAATATTGGCCTCCTTCCTTTCTGCATTGTTTCTCTACTTCCACACATCCACAAATACTTAATCGTTGAAGCATTGTGGGTAGCCCATCCTCCGGCAAGGAAAGTAGTTAAGGACAGTCACCAATGGCCAACCTGTTGAGGGGGTAAGGTTCTTCAACATCCCCTTGGGAAAGGATTTCAGATTATCACACCCTATGATATAGAGGCCTGTAAGCGTGGTGGCAGTAGCTTTCCTGGAAAGGACTCAAGTCCCTTTCAAGGAAAGCTACTACCCAGTACGCTTACAGATTAGCCACCTCCAAAGGGGATGTTGAATAACCTCACCTCACCTTCCTCAAAATTTAGCAATTGGTGACTAACCTCTCCTCCTCCACCTCCTCCTCCTCTTCTTAATATTAGTGAGAAGCATCAGTTAGCTGATAACATATTTAACAAAAAACGATATGTGTTACCAAACAACAACAAAATACATAACTAAAGAAAATATGGATGTCTACCAAAAGTAAGAGTATTAACGAATGTTTTGACTAAAAGCAGAACACATTAGTTCCAGAAAATCAATGGAACAGAAAGACCAAGACAGTGATTAAGAAAAACGTGAAAGGCTTATATAAATATGACCTAAAAGTTTCAAAGACAGAGGCATCTTTCAGAAAGTTCAAATAATATGACCTTTGTGTAAATTCTCCAAAAGGAAACCATACTGCAAGAAGGTAAAAAATGTGGTCCAGATCTAACAAGCTAATAATAGAATGTACACACCAGGCAATGTAAATTATCATCTCAATATGAAAAATCCAGTACAAATAAAATGAATGTTAAGGAATTGCAATATTTCTAAGAAATTACTATTTTTCCACGCTTCTCGTCATTACATGAATGCAAAGACTCTTGAATATGATACTTATTATTACAATGAATATCTAATTGAACTCAACAAAACATTACATAAAATCAATCAACTTTTGAACTAAAGAATGAAAAAAAAAATCAAGAACATAGTCTAGAAACTAAGCTATCAGAACATTTCCCAAGATGAAGATCAGTGAATTCATGACCTTTACTAACTACACCAATAGGTTTACAAAGGTCTGAAAATACTATAATTATAATTTCTACTAACATCACAACCATTGCATAGAGATCCAGATGAAACAAGATCAAATTCCACTAGTCCGAAAATGCTTTGTAGCCTAGAACTTATTGATGCAAGGAAATCTAGATGAATGTAATAAAGCATATGATAAGTAAGCTAAGGCCCTGTTTGGATGGCAATAATTTTGTGGACAAGTTTGGGAAGGAAAAATATTTCTGAAATTTACCACTTTTCTTACACACGAAAAGATAATTGAAACCAGCTCTATTCAAATTTTCATTAGAGTGACAAATAGTTTATGGTAATATCCATCCACATTAACCATAATCATATCATTTCCCTCTAGATTGTGGATCGAAACAAATTTCCCAAAAATATGTTTTCCATCAGAAATGTTTTTCTTGCAATACAAGCAGGGCCTAAGATAATGTAATAAAAGTAGCAGTGCAGTCAATGAGAGTTTTGGCCTAAGCATAGAAAAGTCAGTTACCATTATATTTCCAAGACGAATATCAATGAGTTCACAAAATCTATACTAACATCACATGCATTATATATAAAAATCCAACAATTTCATAATCTAAAAATCCAAAAATGCCCAAAAAAAAAAAAAAAAACCCAAATCTTCTGATGAAAGAAAGAGGGAACAAATAAAGCCAAAATCCATCGAAACTGTAGACGTGAAACCCTAGAAAATCATACATATCGAAACTTAAGCTCATAAAAACACTTATTCGTAGACCAATAGCATCAATAACAGAGATTACTAATAAATCGGCAACCGCTCGATCACGAGCCAAAATTTTCCACATCCAAGAAAAAAAAACAAATAACCAATGTAGATTTTTCCTCGGGAAGAAAGAAAAAACCAAAACCCCCTATAAAAACCTCAAATCTATCAAAACAAGAGCATAAATGATAGGGTCACATGTATTTTCAGTTATGTAAAATGTGTGTTCTGTTCTTTTACAATTATTAGCAGGTTAGGTGTCGTATGTGTTGTCGTATTGTAATTTGTTGTTAAGTTTGGCAGTTGTAGTTTGTGGGATCATGTTTATAAGTTTCAATAGAAGGAAGGAGAAGACAGACTGGTTTTTCTCAACAAAGCTTTTGTAAGGAGGCATCGTCCCCCTCGAAACGGACGAACTCATCTCTTTTTGTTTATTTTCTATTTAACTCTATTTGGATCCTATCATCTGGTATCAAACCAGTTACGATCTTGCAAAATGATGAGGAAAAATGATGAAAGGATTGATCAAATAGAAGAAACTATGGAAGAGATCCGATAATCATTGGCGGCTGTAAATGCTAAATATGATCATTTAGCATCAACTATAAATATAGTAAATGAAGAACAACGGACTAGTAATCATGATGCAGGGCAAGGAGGAAATCTAGGGAGAGGCTATGGCAGATCTGATAATTTTTCCAATTCATTCCAGCCACGATACACTCAGTTGGATTTTCCAAAATTCAATGGAGATGACCCCACTGGTTGGATTTACCGCGTAGAACAATTTTTCCGTTATCATCAGATCGCTGACGATCAACGAGTGTTGTTGGCTTCATTTCACTTGGAGGGTGAGCTAGTCAGTGGTTTCAATGGTATGTGTTGGAATATGTAACTTGCCTAAGGGCATTTAGGACTTTGTACATTCCTTTATGTTTTAGTATAAAGATATGAGTCAGGGGGAGATAACCCTAACTCATTTATTTTTCTCTGCCTAAACTTTCGTCTAACATTGTATCAGAGCCTTCGGGTTTTCTGATCTTTCATCGGAGGCAGACCGGCACGCCATCTTTTTCCTCTTGAGTCGTCGTCGTTCTCTCCGAGCCGAAGGCACCTGGCCCTCCCTCCCTCCCCCTCGCCACGTTGCTCCTGTACCCCCGTGCAGCAACCCCACACACATTTTCTACCCAGGGCAAAAATTATTTTACCCCCCCCCCAGGAAAATATTTTCTCCCCAGCTTGGAAAAGTTTTTCCGAATGATTTGCACCCCCTCAAAATTTTCCAGGAAAATATTCTCTCTTGGAAAACTTTTTCGAGGACCGAGGATTTGCACCCCCCCAAAATTTTCCAGAAAATATTTTCTAAACCCCCCCTCCAACAAAATCACTTTCCTGGAAATAAGTTTCCAGGGCTGTGTTTCGCCTCGCACCAATTTTTTTTTTTCCAGCCCCCAATTCCTAGGTTTGCTGGTTAGCCTCACACCCCAAGTTTTTCAACCCACATCATTTTTCCTCCTCTTCCTTTCATCCCTTGGTAAACCGTACCCCTCTTTTCTCCTTGTTATTATGTGTTAGATCTTCATCTTTTACCCTACTTTGATTCTTGTCTGTTTTTGCGGCTCCCCCCTGTGTCTCATGGCTTCCCTCTTGTCAAGCTTCGTCGATGCCCGTCATTCTTGGAGCCGCGTCTAGCTCTTGGCCTATCCTAGTTTCCCCACCTATTCTGTTATCTCCTGTTATTCGTCTTGGTTTGGATTGTCTGTTTCTTTCTTGCTTGTTGTTATGGAGGAGGTGCTTGACAATCCTTCCACAGGAGTGGCTCCTGATGTTCGTCCGACAACCTCTTTGGCGTCTTCTTCGTCATCATCTCTCTCTGTGGATGGATCATTCCCACATATCACTACTGTTAAGTTGGATGGAGCAAACTATGTTACTTGGAAAGCAGCTGTCGAGAAGTATCTTATTGCCCGTGGGAAAGCCCACGTCATTCGTCGTGATCCTCCTCCTACGACAGATCCCACCTTTGATCGATGGGAACAGGAGGATGCTCTTGTTTGCACCCTTCTGTGGCAGAGTATGGCCCCTCACGTCTCTGGGCCCTTGATGCTTCTGCGTACTGCGAAACGGATATGGGATCAGGTTACTCTTCTTTACTCTGGCGTGGCAAACATTAGTTGGATCTGCTCTACCTATTCTGAGTGGGTGCGTTTCCGCCGTGGTGATCTTCCTCTTGCCACCCATTACAGCCAATTCGTTGGCCTCTGTCAGCAGCTTGATGTTTACATGCCGCTTACCACAGATCTCACAGAGGCTGCCCGTCAGAGGGATCAGATCCGTGTTGTGCAGTACCTTGATAGTTTGGGTCCAGAGTACATGCATCTTCGTCAGCAGATTATCGGTTCTGGCGCTATTCCTTCCCTTACTGAGGTTTACTCCCACGTCCAGCAGTGCTCTCCTGGTGATCCACTGATATCTGTTCCTATTGATGGTTCTGCTCTCACGACCTACAATGGCAGTACTCGCCCGCCTCATGGTGGAGCCTCCTCTGGTCGTGGCCGTGGCCGTGGTGGTGGTCGTTCTGGTGGTGGCCGTGGTCGTTCTTTTTGCACTCACTGTCAGCGCGAGGGACATTATATTGACCATTGCTATACCCTGCATCCCGAGCTTTTTCAGGCACGCTCGGCTCACATGGGTGCTACTACTGCTTCGGTTTCAGATTGCGCTCCCTCTGCTTCTGTTCCTGCACCAGCTGATTCCACCTATACATTATCCCGTGCCGATTATGAGGAGTTCCAGCGTCTGCGGCTCAGTTCTCGTCCTCCCACTGCAGGTTTCGCCCAGCCAGGTAGTTCACCCACTACTCTTCTATCTAGCTCAGGATCATGGATCATGGACTCTGGGGCATCCAATCACCTGACTGGTAACTCTTCTCAGCTTCATTATTTTCTCTCTTTCTCATCTCCCTCTCAGTCTATCACACTTGCTAATGGGTCCACTACACCTATCACTGGTGTTGGTCATATCTCCCCTCATCCTGCTCTTACCTTATCTTCTGTTTTATGTGTACCAAAATCACCATTTAGTTTACTTTCAGTTAGCCAAATTACTAAATCTCTTCACTGTTCTGTCTCATTTTTCCCATCTTACTGTTTATTTCAGGATCTCTCTACTGGGAAGACGATTGGAACGGGTCGTGAGGTAGATGGACTCTATCGTCTTGACTGCCGGCCGCCTACTGTCTTACATAGCTCTGTGGATACATTTCAGTGGCATTGTCGCCTGGGGCATCCTTCACTTCAGCGGCTACAGCAGACTTCTCTGGTTCCCGGACCTTTTTCTAGTTTTCAGTGCGAGTCCTGTGAACTCGGGAAGCACCGTCGTGTGTCGTTTCCGTCCCGGATCATTAGTCGAGTGTCTAGTCCATTTGAATTAGTCCATTCTGATGTATGGGGACCCTCTAGGGTCGCGTCTACTACTAGCTTTCGGTATTTTATTGTGTTTATTGATGACTTCTCACGCATGACCTGGTTATATTTACTTAAGAATCGATCCGACGTGTTCTTTGCTTTTCGCACATTTCATTCTAAAATTAAGAATCAATATAATTGCAATATTAAATGTCTTCGTACTGACAATGCTAGAGAATATTTTTCTGATACTAATGGCTTTCAATCCTATCTCTCCTAACATGGGATTTTACATCAGTCTTCATGTGCGTACACCTCTCAACAGAATGGTGTTGCTGAGAGGAAACTTCGTTATTTGCTTGAAGTAGGTCGCACTCTTCTTTTTCAGATGAGTGTTCTTAAGGCATACTGGAGTGATGCCCTTCTCACGGCGAGTTTCTTAGCAAATCGCCTTCCTTCCTCTGTCTTAGAGGGTGCCTCTTCTTTCGAGATTTTATCTCCTAGTAAGGAACAGTTTCCTCTGACACCTCGTGTATTTGGATGCGTTTGTTTTGTTCATCAACTTGGACCTGGCCGTGACAAACCCGATCCCCGATCTGAGCGTTGTGTCTTTCTGGGGTATTCCCGTACGCAGAAAGGCTATCGTTGCTATAGCCCTCGTCTGCGTCGCTGGTTTGTCTCAGCCGATGTTACGTTCTTTGAGTCTGAGACATTCTTCCAACATGGCGCGGCATCTTTCACGCCTTCTCTCGAGTCCGAGGTCTCGCTTCCCTTACCAGATCTACCTGCTTCTCTTCCGTCATCTCCTATTTCCGTGCGGCCAGCTTCTGCAGCTTCTACTTCTTCTGCCACGTTGGAGAAGCCAGCTCCACCTAAAATTACACAGCAGTATCAGCGGCGCCAAGTTACAGATAGGTCTCTTCTACCTCCTCTCGCACAAACATCTTCTGAGCCAATGATCCCTCTCTCCCGCTCTCAGGTACCTTCTCTTCCGCCTTCCTCTGTTGTTTCTGCTTCTACTATTGCATCTCGTACGAGATCCCGTTCCACTGCACATCCTATTTCGAATTTTGTTTCTTATGATAAGCTCACCAGTACCTTCCAGAGCTTTGTTTCCTCCTTGTCTTCTATCTCTTTACCACAGTCAGTGGCTGAGGCTCTTGACCATCCTGGCTGGCGTGATGCTATGAACCTAGAAATGGGCGCTCTTCATAGTAATGATACATGGGATCTGGTTTCCCTACCCGCTGGTGCCCGTCCTGTTGGTTGTCGGTGGGTTTTCTCCATCAAATACCTCCCTGATGGTACTGTCGAGCGCTTAAAAGCACGGTTAGTCGCGAAAGGATACACTTAGACTTTTGGTGTTGACTACACTGAGACATTCAGTCCCGTTGCAAAAATTCCCTCTATCCGTGTGCTCCTGTCTCTTGCTGTTAATCATAGCTGGCCCCTTCATCAGCTGGATGTGAAGAATGCCTTCCTCCATGGTGACCTAACTGAGGAGGTGTATATGGAGCAACCACCAGGGTTTGTTGCTCAGGGGGAGACTTCCTCCTACGTGTGTCGCCTACGCAAGTCACTATATGGCCTCAAACAATCTCCGCGTGCGTGGTTTGAGAGATTCAGTGAGGCAGTCATGCGCTTTGGCATGAAACAATGCGCAGTGGATGACTCAGTCTTCAGTTATCACTCTTCAGCTGGGTGTATTTTGTTGATAGTTTATGTGGATGACATAATCATCACAGGGAGCAATTTACAAGGTATACAACGTTTGAAAACCTTCTTGCAAAAGGAATTCTCTACTAAGGATTTGGGTCAGCTCAGGTATTTCTTGGGGATAGAGGTTGCTCGTTCCTCTAGAGGCTTGTTCCTATCACAGAGAAAGTATGTCTTGGACTTGCTAAAAGAAACAGGCAATCTTGGAGTTAAACCAGCTTCTACACCCATGGATCCTAATGTGAAACTCGTTCCAGAAGAAGGAGAGTTGTTGGAGGATCCTGGCAGGTATCGCAGGCTTGTCGGTAAACTTATATATCTCACGGTTACTCGGCCAGATATTTCATATGCTGTTGGAGTTGTCAGTCAGTATATGAGCTCTCCACGTACTTCTCACTGGGCTGCGGTGACACAGATTCTTAAGTATTTGAAAGGGGCTCCAGGGAAGGGATTGATGTTCAAAAGACATGGCCATATGAAAGTTGAAGGCTTCTCTGATTCAGATTGGGCTGGATCCCCAGCAGATAGACGGTCCACCACTGGGTATTGTACATTTGTAGGTGGCAATCTTGTTTCATGGAAGAGTGAGAAGCAGGATGTTATAGCTAAGTCCAATGTAGAGGCTGAATACAGGGCAATGGCACAGACAAGCACAGAACTTATTTGGCTACGTTCACTTCTTTCGGAAATTGGCTTCATTTCATCTTCTCCTTCGCAGCTTTATTGCGACAACAAAGCTGCAATATATATTGCCAACAATCCAGTCTTCCATGAGCGCACCAAGCATATTGAAGTGGATTGTCATTTTATCCGTCAAAGAATCCAGAAAAGAGAGATTTGCACTGTGTTTACTTGGTCAGGGGACCAATTAGCTGATATGTTTACAAAATCCTTAAATAAGTCAAAATTGAATGATATATGTAACAAGCTAGGAATGTATTGTCCCATGGTGAATGCAATATCGCATTTGCAAATCCACGTATCTGCAATCCCATTTTGAGGCCATCCATGATCCAAGAAAACTCCAACTGGTTTCTTAAACCACTGTCTGAAAAAAGGGGTTCTTCAAAATTATATTTGAAGTAGGGGCATTTCTTATCTGGAAATTGGTGGGAAAAAAATAAATGAATAGAAAATAAAGAAAAACTAATCTAGCCGTGGGGTTCTCTTAGAAGCATGTTAAACAAAAAGTACATCCCGGAGGTGCGTGTTAAAAGAAAATGAAAAAAAATAAAAATCATGAGTGAATGGGTGGTTCTGGGTTTCACTTCCTTTTATAAATAGACGGGCAACCTGAAAATGGAGAGAAATGCAGACAGAGCAGCCCAAATGACTGAGGCAATTTGACCGGCGCGGTTACCCGAATAAAGAAATGTAGCAAATCAGCAGCCATGAAAACACTTTGAAAAAACCCTCTCCTTTGCTTTGTGTCTTCCCTCCTTCCTAGAAAATCCCTTTTCCAATTCTGTTCCTCTCATTAAAGACTGTCCAGAAAAGAAATTTAAAGGATATACAACTAAACCCAGTTCATAAAAATAGAAGCTTTTTTTTCTCTCAATTTTTTTCCATCAATATATCAATAAGGAGAAGGAAGATGGTGATTATACCTCGCTTGATCTGGTACTATGAAAGAGAATTTCATGGAATATTTCAGAAATTTCCATGAAATATAATAATAACACTGTAGCTTCTTACAAGAAAAACGAAGAGAAGAGCAATAATTAATCGATGATGTAAATGAAATAAAAAGAGAATTACCATTTCGGATGGTTGACTTGGATCCGATTCCGCCATTTTTTGAGATTTTAAGAGTCCTCTGCAAACCCTAGAAAGAAATCTTTGGAAAACGGAGAAACCCTAGGAATATCTATGAGAGAAGAAAGCTATAATGATAAACCCTATTTATAGGGGATCTTGATTCGCTAAAAAAAACTCTTACAAAAAAGAACCGGCAAATTGAACAGTGAGAAGGCAATACCTCAAGCACTTACAGTAATTCATTGTGCAAAATTTATCTTCCATTCACCCCTAACAAACATTACCAGTGTCCTTGATCGTAGTATATAGAAGGGAAAATGACCAAATCGAAGGGGTTTATACTGAGTATGACATTTCAAGAGGGGTGTTTTCTAAATCACAAAACAGAAGTGATGTTGACTGGTTTGGATGCGTATGTGACAAAAATACCCTTAGTAAAAAAAAAAAATGGTTTTACTCTCTTTCTCTCTCTCTGTTTTTACTCTGTTTATTTTTTTTTACTTTAAACCACTGTTTACTCTCTCTCTCTCTCTCTCTCTCTCTCTCTCTCTCTCTCTGTCGCTGCAAATACCGTCGCCGGCGGACGGAAAAATTCCGGCAAGTCTCTCTCTCTCTCTCTCTCGCTCTCTCTATCTCTCTCTCTATCTCTCGGCCTCTCTCTATCTCTCTCTAGGTAAATCTGAGCGGCAAATCTCACAGGTTGGTAACCCATCTCTCTCACTGTCACTCTCTCCCTCTCAGTCTATATGTGGTTTTGTCATTTAGGGTTTTGATAAGTCAGTGATTTAGTCGTTTTCTCAGTTAGGGTTATGAAAAATCAGTGGTTTAAACCAATCTCAGTGATTTAATTGATAAATGAGGGATTTGAAGTAACTATTGATGGTTATAATCCCCTAATTTGTTAGAAAGCAGTGGTTTAAACACCTAATTTCTGAGAAATCGGTGGTTTATACTCCTAATTTCTGAGAAATTATTTGTTAAAACACCTAATTTGTGAGAAATCAGTCGTTTAATTGATAAATAAGGTGTTTTAACTAACTATTGATGGTTTAAAAACCTAATTTAGGAGAAATTAGTGGTTTAATTGAGAAATTACGCGTTTATTCTCCATAGTGATTTGCTCAACACCCTAATAGGCTTGTAATAAAATGAATGGACATGTCATTGCTCTATAGGGGCTGAATTTGTTACAAATCAGTTGTTTAAACCCTTACTTTTTTATGTTAACAGTGATTTAATTGATAAATTAGGGGTTTATTCTCCGTAGTGATTTGGTCAGCACCCTACTAGGCTATTAAAAATAGAATAGACATTTCACTGCTATATTGGGTTTGAGTTTGCGAGCAATTAGGTGTTTAAACCCCTAATTTTTCATGTTAATAGTGGTTTAAGATAAATTAGGGGTTTAATTCTCCTTAGAGATTTGCTCAACACCCTAATAGGCTTCTAAGAAATTAAATGGATATTTGTTAATTTGTTTCCTCACATTGTGTTTGAACAGGTCCACATCTGATTATTTGGATTCATATTCATCTTTTGCATATAGTAATCATCTCGTGAAATCATGGTAATGCCTCCTGTTATTCTTTTAAGTGTTGTATTTCTGCTAATGTGCTATATATCTAATAATGCTTTATTTTCCGGCCGTCTTATGTTACGTCAAGATGCTGCCCCTCCAAGTTTTACAACTTCTTCCAGTCCCTGCAGCTGAGGAATGTACATACTGATATCCTAAGTAGAAGCCCATTTGGAGGCTTGCTTAACCTAGAAGGTGTAAAATTGCACAAGGCAATTTTGACCACCCTCGTGCGATCCTAGATACCCAAGTCCAGGGCATTTAGAGTAGGCGGCATCGTAGTCCCCTTTGAGGTTAAGGATGTAGCATTAGCATTAGGTCTAAGCCTTATAGGGGAGAGAATAAGGATAGACTGGCATTCGACAGAAGAGGTCGAAGGTTGGAGGTTTGGCAGTCCAACAGCAAGATTCGCTGAGATTGCGAAGGTTATTAGGGCAGAGTCCATGTCGGACGAGATTTTATCGATCCAGGCGACAGTCAGACATGTCTTGCTACTCCTCTGCTGCTCTGTGCTTTTTGCACATGCCGACTCCACGGATCACAAGACGAAATCCTGCATTTTCCCCTACTTAGAAGCAGAGACCATCAGAAGAATTGGTTGGGAATACCCTGTCTATGACTTCCTCATAGAGTCATTGGATTCATATTCGAAGAAGGGGATGGGATATATCAACGGTTGTGCTATTCTGCTACAGGTAAAGAGTTCATATAGTATGTACCATATAAGCGATATGTAAGTTAAATTTTTGTTCTCTAATCATCGTACGTCTTCATTCCAGGTGTGGCTATTCGAGCATACTACCCTGTGGGAACCTTCAGTTCCAGATGCGCGTCCACGCCTATTGAAGTGGACCGCGAGGATCGATACACGGATGAAGGAGCAGACAACCCTCATTACCCTGATCCGTGATAGGAAGCTAAAGAAGAAGGAGGTGAGACGTAAAGCTTCTGTACTCCTCTAGGTCTCACTTATTCTAACCGAAATGAACTATTCGATTTCAGGTTCTGAAGTGCCTACTACCTATTCCTGAAGAAGAGAGTCTCTTATCCATCGTAGCAGATGATGTAGACAATCTCGACGATCCTCTTCTTCCTCGAGAAGAGGGACAGCGGCAGTCCATCGTAGAAGATGATGTCTTAGATGTCGACAATGTTTTGATCGCAAAACGTTCTACTCCGATATCAGTGGTAAGGAACATCACTCTCTTGCTTACATAGGGTCATTGTATTCAAGTTATCTAAATTTCCTTTAATCTTCGTAGGTTTATAAGAGAAAAGGTGTTGGAGACAAGGATCGTCTCCAAGACATTCACATTTCAGAGGAAGAAACGATAGCGTCTCTGAGTCTACTGGTACGGTCTTTATAGTTCATTTTCAATAACTATATATTTCATATGTTATTAACTTCACATTTACATTTTTCAGAGCAACGTAGCTGTTAAGAGAAGAAGATGGACAAAAAAAGAAACTGATAAGGAAAAGAATAAAGTGGATGGAGAAGAGAAGCCTATAAGCAGGGCTGAATTAAATTTCATAGTGGGGAGGTTAAGACAACTTGAAGATCAAGTAGCTGAGTTGGAAGATGAAGTAGCTGAGTTGGAGAGGAAGCTGGCTGAAGGGGACCAGGAGGCTGAAGGGGAGCAGGAGGCTGAAGGGGACCAGGAGGCCGAAGGCCAGGATGGAGATGAAGGAGGGGGGGAGGTGATGAAAGGAGGGGATGACCGACAGTTGGTCATCATTCCCAGCCAGGATACACCGGAGGTGGTTGAAGGTGAAGGTCCGGATGGAGGGGACGACCAGCAGTCGGTCGTGTTTGGAAGCCAAGACCGACGGGAGGGAATAGAGCCGGTAGTAATTTCCATCCACGACACTCCAGTAAAACCTATGGGTCCGAAAGTTTGGAGTATTGAGAGAGTAGTGAAGCTGGGTTTAAGAAGGAAGAAAGCCTCTCAATACACTAGTTCGCCGTATAGAGGTATTGGGCGTAAGAAGACGAACAATAAACAGACGGTGACAGAGCTGCAAAACCATCGGTTGCTCGGACCGCTTCTTGCACTTCCCAAAAGGTAAATTGGATTGAAGCTCTTCTGTAATATAGTTATCTACCCTTTGTAAATGCTAAACAATCCGGAGTTTTGCAGCCACCGAGTCATACAGATCAACAACGAGTACATGTGTGCCGAAGACTTAGTTATTCTTAACGACCCCGTAGCGTGGTTAACTTCTCCGGTAAGTGTTTTGGTTATTTTTTCTAATACTGACTTCTTTCAGTAGTGATATTCGTCTCTAATATCTATATGTTATCTTACGTAGCTTATGAACGTATACGCCGAGTATCTGAACGTCCGGGATGAACGGAATAGAAAACCTGGAGAAAGAGCCTGTGTTTCCATCAGCACCTACCTCTACATAAGAATAAATCATTTTTCATTCCCAAACTTTCATTTTATAATTTTTTAGGAAGCTTTGAATGTGTTTTGGTCACGAATCACTTTGCTCGTATTGCTTCTGTAGGATTGTATAACTGACAAGGGCTACGCCGGCCACGACTCCGTTGAGAAGTACGTTTGCCGCTTGAATCAATGCTTGCCGGATAGCCTAAAAAGAGTCCTCTTCCCGGTGCATGTCCCTCAGCATTGGATTCTTCTGGTCCTTGATATGGTGGACGAAAAGTTCTACATCTACAACTCCTTGAAAGATGTTAAGTACTGGACAGAGGTTCGACCATTGGTGAGTTCGAGTCTCACCTTCCTTCGTTAAATTTGTAAGTATATAAAACTGTTACCCTGTAGTGATTGTTTCATAGGTTCGATACCTGGAGGGGCTATACTTAGAAAAGTGGAAGGTGGACGTAAGTAAGTTTCTACTGGAAGAACTTGACAAGAGGCCCATACAGAGAAACATGTACTAAATTTCATTAGAATCAGGGGTTAGAAAACTTAAATTCATTGTGCCTCTTATTTGCGCTCCACGAGCTTGGTCAATGATGTCTTCTTCTTTTGCAGCAATGATTGTGGGTTGTTTGTGCTGAAGGAGATGGATTGCCTGACACGTGATGTGCCGCCAAAGTTCAGTCAGGCAGAGATCATGGTCATGAGAAGACAACTACTGGAGGATTTTTTAGATGGCCGGTGTGGCATGATTGTCAACTTGTAGGGGCTGTGGTGGTGGTGTTGCAGGTGATTGTTACGGAGGGAACCATTGAAGGGTCAGGCACCTTATGTTCCACTTTTAGAAGGCAGTGATTGTTATGCTGATTGTGAGGCCGAGTGCTTATGGTGGGTCGACGCTCTCGAGACATATCATTTCGAAATTGTAATGTCTGTAAATTGTAATGTATTATGGTGATTGTCAGACCACTTATTCCATTTCTTCAGTTCCAAATTCTAATGTGTAAATTTGACCATTGTGTAAGGATCAGACATTCTCTTCCATTTTCCAACTCCAATGCAGGTTCAAATCGAATGTAACTTTCAAGACCTTGGCATCTAATAATTGGTTGGATTAGGATTTGATTGTTGCGCATGGTCATGAGTTCACATCTGCTGCTTGCAGTGAGATACACTATTCGAAACAAATTCAATTTATTTGTTTTCATGGGGATAGGATGGATGGAAAAGGCTCCAAAATAATGGACATAATGGAGGCGGTCAATCAAATCCAATATAGCACATTAGGGTACATATGATATTTATCTTAGGAAAAAAAAAATTTAGTACTGGTCGGAACTCCGAGATTTAGTCGGAATTCCGCAGGAAAAAAAAAATTTTGTCGGAATTCCGAGAATTATTTTCGGAATTCCGCAGATACTATATCAAAATGTTTTGTTTTTTCACAATTCTGGTCGGAATTCCGAGAAAAAATTCTCGGAATTCCGCAGTAAACTTCGAATTTTTTGAAAATGTAAAACCTATGTGGTCGGAACTCCGAGAATTATGTCTCGGAATTCCGCAGCGACTCTGATGGTTTTTAAAAAAAAATTCGGAATTCCGAGACAGTCTCAGAATTCCGACACTTATGTAACCGCTTTTAAACCCTCGAACGTGCATTTTTTTTCATTTCCCTCTTCTAATTTTCCTTCGTTTTCTGTTCTCTCTGAAAACCGTTTCCAAACCCTAACTCCATTAACCATTCTCCCTTACAATCCCTTCAAATCTAACCCTAATTCATCATCTTCATCCTCCACAACCCTGTTTTTTACCCAAAAACCCATAAAATGCGTCATCCCTACTAAAACCCCCAATTTCTCTTCCTATTCCTCCATTTCCTCCTCCTTTTGTCAATTTTCTTCCATTCACACTCCTTCTCCTTCCATTTTCTCTTATTTTTCTTCCACATTCCTCATTTTCTTCGTCATCTCTTCCATTATAATCAATTTCTCTTCCATTTTCTTTCATTTTCTCCATTTTCAGAAATCTAAGGTTTCCCATCTTCCGTTTTACCCTCCATTACAACTTCTCTTATTCCCTAACTGTTCTCAAGATGCCTCGAACCAAAAATGTCCAAATCAGAGGTTCTACCCAACGCCAGGACGATGAAGGACCATCGAGGAAGCGGTCTAAGAAAGCTACGGCTCCGGCTCCCGAACTGGAGCTTATTCCAAATTCCTACTTCTCCTCTGCACAAGCGAAGAAGGTATGGCCGAAAATGGCTAATCGTGGTGTCCGCACCGGACGCTTCATAGAGCCCGACGTCCTCAAACACTTCGACCTTCAAGCTCGGTTTGACGCTCTTGGATGGACACAATTTCTTCATCTTGATGAGCTTATCTATCCTAGATTGGTACGTCTTTTCTATGCCAATCTCACAATCAGTCCTTCGTACTTCGAAATTGAGTCTCGCGTCAAGAAAACAACGATTCGACTCAATTATCATGAACTTGCTGAGATGCTTGAGATTAGTCCCGATGGTTTTGAGCATTACTTTTGGCCTGGAAATGGGATCCATTCACTTAATGATCTTGATCACGACACTGTGTATGGTCGGATTACCCGGAGTTATAGATCCAACATGATAGTGAAAGCCTCCCATCTCATTCCTGAAGCTAAGATGCTTCACAACTTCATGTTCAGCAACTTCACCCCTCGCGGGGGCATGACCGATGCTCTAAGGCCCTTAGAGGCCTACCTCATCTATTGTATTCTTGAGCGTCGCAAGGTTTGCCTACCCTATATCATCTTCCGTTTTATGTTCCAAACACTTAAGCGGTCCAGAGCCTCCTTGCCATATGGCATGCTCCTTACGTGTATCTTCCGCAACTTTGGCATTGCTCTGGATAGTGAGGCGACCATCATTCCTACCGCTCCATTTGATGATAAGTCTTTCCGGCGCATGGCTCTAAACAAAGAAGTAGTTGAAGTTGCAGCTGGAGAAGAAGACGAAGAAGGAGAAGAAGAAGGAGAGGAAGAAGAAGAAGAAGAAGATGAAGAAGAAGAGGCGGATCAGGATACTGAGGCACCTGTGGCACCACGGGCATCTCAGGATTTCACCGCTATGCAGGAGGCCCTTCAGCTATCCATGGCTTCTCAGTTTGAGAAGCTCACTACTCTCGTTGATAGGGAGATGACCAGTCGCTTCGAAACGCTCACTACTCACGTTGACACGGAGATGGCCAGTCGCTTCCACGCGCTCACTACTCACGTTGACACGGAGATGGCTAGTCGCTTTCAGACACTTACTACACAGATTGATGAACAGTGGACCACCTATTACCAGTACCTCTCCGGTGGTCAGTGGGATCAGCAGCCTGCCAGTTCCTCATATCCTCCACCACCACCTCCAGAGCAGTAGATGGCTTTAGTTCTCTGATGATGATGGATACTTTTTTGCTCAGACGCTTTATATATACTGACATATGATGTATTAAGCTTATCTTCTTGGATGATAATTTGGATAATGTAGTTCGTATGTTGGCCAAGCACCTGATAGGTAGATTCTATGATCAGTCGCTTTCAGGTTTTGACAATTCTACGTACTCCTTTGCTTTGTAAAAAAAAAATTTCTCATTAATTATAGCACCCCATTACAGAAAACATACATGTACTCCAAAAAAACATACAATTATTCCAAAACAATTATTCCAAAAAATGTTTATGTATTCCAAAAAATGCCGGGCCTGCAATTCATACTTATAGAAAAAACGGAGGCAGGCAGGATAGACCAGGACTGCAATAAAATTTGCACGAATCGATTAACGCCAGCACGGGTTGTATCGAGGACTAGTAAAAAAAACATGTTAGATTGATCATACCTGTTCTCCATTGGTGCGGAAGGCCCGATTGGAGCCTCGTTTTCCTGACGATTTACGATGGGAGGATTCTTGCACGATCTCTTATTATGTCTAAGTTGCCCGCAGGTACCGCACTTATGTGCACTCCTCTTTCTAGTCCTCTCTCCACTCTGACTTTTTTCGGTCGCCCTGGCTGTCGTCTTACTTTTGGCGGCAATACCAACGGCAAAGTATGGGAAGGATCTGGCCATTGCGATCGATCTAACGTGGGATAAACTACTCCGTCATAAGTCTTCCGATATGCATCGGCCAGATACCAATCCTGGCAGTAACTGTATGGATCTTGGTGGTTTAGTCCCATGGCTGCTATCGCATGCCCGCACGAAATTCCCATCGTTTGGAACATACGACACGTACATGTTTGCTTAGCTAAGTCCACCTGGTCAACGTGGTACCTGGACGTTACTTGAAATTCGGTCCAACTACACTGCCACGGCGTATAGGCACTTGCTTCTTTACATGCTTCCGCCAACCAGGATTCCGCTTTGGGTGTCAAACGAGTCGTCCATTTGCTACATGTCTTCTGACGGAACTGAAAGAAGTCACAAACTTTTCATCTTGTGTTTTCTAAAAGTGCTGCAATTGGCAACTCCCTTGCTCCCTTTAAAACGGCATTGAAGCACTCAGCTGCGTTAGTTGTCAACACGTTATATCTGCATCCTTCAAAATACGCGCTCGCCCAATTTTCTTTAGGAATGTCCGATATCCATTGGTGTGCTCTTTTACTCTGACTTTTAATACTCTCCATCGCATCCTTAAAAGCACCCTCCCTTAGGGAATATGCAGCTGTCATAAAGAGTTTCCAGAGCTTTTCATTTTTAAAGGTTGAATGGAAGTTGGCATTGAGGTGATGGATGTAATAGCTATGGTGTGACCTGGGCAAAGCTTCAGCTACGGCTCTAGGCAACCCCTTCATCCGGTCCGACCCAATCGTGATGACATCTCGGCCCGCTGAAATGAAATTATGACGGAACAAATGCAGAAACCATACCCAGCTTTCATACGTCTCAGCCTCGACTACTGCAAATGCTAGCAGGAATAACCCACCGTTGCCGTCTATCCCAGTTGCGGCTAGTAGAGTCCCCCTGTACTTCCCCCGCAAATGGGTCCCATCAATTAGGGCGAGGGGCCTAACTGTTCGGTTGAATGCACGTATGCTAGGGCTAAATGACCAAAATAAACGGGCGAAAGTATCATCCCCTCTTGGCCGTAACTCTCGGGATCGGCACAACCGTATTATTGTGCCAGGATTTCTTCTTACCAACTCCTCAGTATACGCAGGCAGGATGCGGTAAGACGCCTCGGCATTTCCGCACTTAATTTCGTGTATAAGCTCCTTCGTCATGTGGGCTTTTCGATAGGACAATGTTATACCCCACTGGACCTTGATGTACTCTCTTATCAAAGTAGCCTTCACGTCTTCTGGTCGGGGGAATAACGCTACACAATTTTCAGCAGCCCATTTTGCAGTGGCCATGGGATGATCGTTCCCTTTCACTGTGCCTGAGCATGTGTGCTGGGGGATAAATGTTTTTACCTTAACATAATCTGTGTAAGTGGTCCCTGTGATACGCCACGGGCAACGACGCTCCTTGCATCTAACGCCATACTTTGTGGGATTTTTCTCCTGTGGGACAAACACAAAATGATGCTAGATTGCATAGTCTCTGACTTTCTTTTCAAAGACTTTAAGATTTGGGAACATTGCCCCAACCGTGAACTCCTGAAGTCGCACAATCTCATTTACTTCATCAGCCCCTACAACCATTTCATCTGCTTCCATCGGCTGCCTTCATACGTATTTCCCAAAGCATTGCCTAGATAATTAGTAGGTTCATCCTGCTCATCACCCATGTCCTCACCGTCACTGAAGTCCTCTTCATCATCACCAAAGTCATCATCATCGTTATTACTGCCATCGTTCGGTCTAATCAATTCATTAGCATGAACATCACCTCCAAAATTCCTAGACAACTCCTCATCGTATTGGCTTGGATGGGTTGTCTCAAACTCGGTCTCAGTGGTGTCGGTCTCATTAAAATTGGGATCATCAAAATCCTGATTCAAGTCCACTTCGTAGCTGCACATCGGGTAGCAATTAGAGATAAAATAATTGATTCATAAATGAAAGGAAGGAATATGAATAGCACTCAACAATTGCTCTCTACTATAATTTACCGATGTATGTTATGACTACTGCTATTTCTTCTTTTTTTTCCTTCTCGAGCAACGACCGATGGACTCGGTGATGCAGGGACAGAATTAATTTTCGCCTCGAAGCGTCTGCAAATGAGGTAGGGATCGTTGCGACACCAACATTCTGGTAAGAAATATGATCTTCATAAACTTCACTTAAGTTGGCGTGACATCTGCGCAAAGGTGAGTAACAATAAAGGGAAGGCAATTTCACAAATGGATTGTAAACAATCAACTATTTTACCTATCACTCGTATATCCATCACCACATCTTCCTTCATCAGGAGGATCTCCACACCGAGACAGCAGACCGACATCCGTAGGGTGAGGAGAATTGTTTCCTCCAAAATTGTACTCTTTAGTTACATACAAGCTCAGAGAATTAATAATCGTACTATCAAAAAGCATCATCACCAGATCAAGGTCGTTATCATCTCGAATATCATGTAAGATGATCTGATATGGGTCTAAAATATATCGACACTTGATGGATAAAGAAACATTACTTCGATTAGTCCCAATTTTCCTGTGAATTAGAGTGTCAAATTCTCTAAATTTTATTTTCTAACCCACAATTAATGGCAACTTCTTCCCTCCGACGTATTCAAATGATACCGCATCCTTTACAAAGCCGTCGACATGTAAGATAAAAGAAGCTCTTCGTTCTACTGTTCTCCTGTTTACACAAAATTAAACCATTGTCAAAATAACCAATTAAAAAAAAAAACCATTCCAATTAACAAGTAAAGCACCCATTTTTGAATTATGCACAACTTCAACCATTGCTAAGTCTCCATAAAACAACATAAACCACTACTAAGACCTACTAAGTCATGACAAGGAAATATGAACCACTGCTTACCCCATATAAAGCACTTAGAAATACTATAAACCACTGTTAAGCCAATATAAACCACTGTTAAGCCAATATAAACCACTTATAAACACTCTAAACCAATGGTTATCCTAAATAAACAACTTATAAACACTCTAAAACCACTGCTAACTCTATATAAACTACTTATAAACACTCTAAACCACTGATAGGGTTATATAAACCACTTATAAACACTATAAACCACTGATAAGCCACTCTAAAACAACTGGTAAGTCTATATAAACCACTTCTTACCCTGAATAAACCATGTATAAACAATCTAAACCACTGATAAGCCTACATAAACCACTTATAAACAGTCTAAACCACTGATAGGCTTATATAAACCACTGTTTACCCTATATAAACCAGTTGTAAAAACTCTAAACCACTGATAAACCTATATAAACCACTTATAAACAGTATAAACTACTTCTTACCCTGTATAAACCATGTATAAACACTCTAAACCACTGATATGCCTACATAAACCATTTATAAACAGTCTAAACCACTGATAGGCTTATATAAACCACTGTTTACCTTATATAAACCAGTTGTAAAAACTCTAAACCACTGATAAACCTATATAAACCACTTATAAACACTATAAACTACTTCTTACCCTGTATAAACCATGTATAAACACTCTAAACCACTGATAAGCCTACATAAACTACTTATAAACAGTCTAAACCACTGATAGGCCTATATAAACCACTGTTTACCTTATATAAACCAGTTGTAAAAACTCTAAACCACTGATAAACCTATATAAACCACTTATAAACAGTATAAACTACTTCTTACCCTGTATAAACCATGTATAAACACTCTAAACCACTGATAAGCCTACATAAACCACTTATAAACAGTCTAAACCACTGATAGGCTTATATAAACCACTGTTTACCCTATATAAACCACTTGTAAACACTCTAAACCACTGATAAGCCTATATAAAGCACTTATAAACACTATAAACTACTTCTTACCCTGTATAAATCATTTATAAACACAATTATAAACACTCTAAACCACTGGTAACCCTTAATAAACCACTACTTACGATTATAAACCACTACGGAGGAATCTTACCCAAAGAACCTATATAAACCACTTATAAACACCCACTTGAGTACTGGTTTATGGTAGTGAAATACTGGTTTAACTTAAGAAATTAGTGGATTACAGTAAAATAACAATGATTATAAAGTGTTTAAAGTAATTTAAATAAGATTAAATAGTGATTGAAGGCTTTCTGCAATGGAAGACAGTAGTTTAACATGAAAAACTTTCATTCAAGTTTATAAACATGCCTTATAATGGAAAGAGAAGGGAGAGGGGTAAAAATACACACCTTTCCATTCAATGGAAGCTTTCTGCAATGGCATGGTGGTTTCTAGTGAAGATTTTTAAGATTTCCAAATCCAATAACGTTTTTTTCCAATATTTGTTGAAAATGGAGCCGTTGTGCAATGCAATGAAGGGTTAGGAAGGCTTTCACATCTAAAAATGAGGTTTTTAGCAATAGAATGGAGCTTTTGGCATCTAACAATGGAGGTTTTTGGGTTTCAAAAATGGAGGTTTTTGGGTTTTTCATACGTATGTTTTGTTGGTAGGTGGAAGGAAGAAGAAGAAGAGGGAAAAAGGTGGGTTTTGGGATTTGTTTTCCCCTAAATGTAATAATTTCAAATAGGTGATTTGATAGGGGGAAAGAGAGAGAGAGAGAGAGAGAGAGAGAGAGAGAGAGAGAGAGAGAGAGTCAAGGGCATTTTAGTCATATGCACTCTTCATTGGTGATTTAGAAAACAGCCCTCTTGAAATGTCATAGTCAGAAGAAACCCCTTCTATTTGGTCATTTTCCCTATATAGAAATGAGTGGAGCCCACAAGGATGATCCAAACCGTTCCTCTGTTGGGCCACCATGTTGTCCCACTATACTTCTTAAAAAATTGCAAAAGCAATATAATATTTACTTGCAAAGGAGATCAGATAACTAAAATCATATATTTGGATAACTATTGTGTTGATATCCGCACATACTCGGGCATAGTGTATAGAAGCACTGGGTCCACAATTGAATAAATTTTAGGCGCATGATTTAGAGAGAGAAGCAGTCCTGAAATTTCCATGGTATTTTAGACACAGTTGTTTGATTTAGCTTTTGAGGATAGAATTTGAGCCCAAAAGTGATTATTTTACTCGAATTACAATTAGGCCCCTTTGTTTTGATTTGAGAACGATTGAGAGACCAAAACTGATTAATGGGGTCAAAATTGAACGTAATTTGGAATCCAATAATCAGTGTTGGAAATACAATCGGTTCCGAAAAACCAAAACAAACAGGGCCTAACCTTCCGATCTATAGACGTTTCCAATTTTCTATAACATGCAGTTCCTAGATATATCATAAGGCTAGGATCGTCTTGTGGAAATGATTTTAGAGCACAACCTTTTTACATCGTAGCCCATGAAATGGAAGGTTTGGATCATCCTATGGTGTGATGTAGAGTACTTTTTGGAGAATACAATGGAAGCTTACACACCGTATAAAAACTCTAAAAATGGGGTGTGGGGATATCAAAATCTGACCTGTAAAATTATTTAAATGGGGTGTGGGAATACCAAAATTTCTCAAGAGAGAGGTTAATTAACAAGAAGAGTGAAACATGGAAACGTTCAATGTACAAAGAGATTTAATAGCAATAAATATAGGTAAAGAAGATTTGTTTCTATTATAAACTTTTTTTGGGGAGAAAAACGATTTGCAACGCTGGATCAAGAGAGAAAGAGAAATAAAATATAGAGAGAAAATCTCGAAAATATTGGGCGGAGGTTATCTCTCTCTAGGTAAGATGGAAATATAGAGAGAGAAAGAGAGATAGAAAATATTGATAGAAAATCTATAAAATACCGGGCGGAGGTTTTTTCTCTCAGGGTGAGACGAAATAGGGGGTTGACACGTAAGCAAAGTCACTCGCATTCTACACTAAACTGCTTGTATAGTAAGATCCATATAATAATGCATCTTGAGAGATACATTAACAATAACTCTGCATTTTACTTGGTTCAATGCGATAAAACTCGATGGGATTGATCCATATAATATTGTAAAGTGCCAAGCTAGGATAAACAATGGCATAACAATCCTAGGTTTTAATCCCACTTCAATTCCACAATCCTAGATCTTAGCTAAGATCGTGCTTTTTAAGGATTTGATAAAGTATGTACATCTAAAGAAAATAGTAAGTTCATCAAAAGTAAAGTCAAATCTAAGCAGAGTACAATATCTCCTTAAATGGCATGATTTTAGGACGCTTTCATGGCCTATGATATTTGATTTTCCTTTACACAATCTCATCATTCTGAACACAACAACTAAATCAAATTTATAAGAAACACATAACCATACCCAAATACAAAACATAGAGTAGAAGAAAATAATAATATAAGAAAATGGCCAAAAAAAGTTCAAAATATAGGAGACAAAAATAATATATAAATCTATTCAACATGATAGAAACTAAAATACTTACCCCATGGCAAAATGAATAACTAAAAAAGACTATTTGCTTTGAAATCCCTCCCCATTGGCCGAAATCATCTTCATAATCCAGCTGATATCCACAATCGGAAGGAAATAAACTTGCAAAAGAAATTATGTGCTCATCTGCCATAGAATTATAATTTTTTCTTAAAAAAAAGAATTATAGCATTTCATTTTATCCAATAAATAAATGGCAATGTGGTATCATTCCAAAATAGAAGACCCAATTTCACCATAATGGCCATTTTCCATTTGTTCATCACTCGTGGTGGCACTACAGTGCTAGGCAAATACACAGACTACAAAATAACAGGTAAGTACTAATCCCAAAACAAAGCCATTGATGGTTAGCCCGCATTCATCTTGGTTTTGGTGTCGATACCTAAGAAGGCATGAATAACTCTATCAAGGCTATGTTTGAATGGGGGCAATTTCTGCAAAAGTTTGGAGAGGAAAATATTAGTAAAATTTGGTACGTTTTTTCATATAAAAAGACACAAATTCAAACAATCCTATTCATAAGGGACCTTCAATTTATAATACCATCACTTTAAGTTAATCCTCTAAATCATGGAAAGGAAAAGAATCATAAAAAAATCCATAAAAAATGTTCACCTTGCAATCCAAACAGGACCTTCAATTTATAATTACTTAAAGGACAACAAAACCCCAAAATCCATAAAAAGTTGGTGTTGGATTTTTTGCAAAAACTTAAATTAAAAAATAAAATTTCTCACAAAATTGGAAGTTGGGTTGTTCATGCATCAAAGAAACTAACAAAGCTCAGCGATTAAAAAAATTAAATGGAGATAACTTTTTGGCTGAAAGTTTGAATAAATAATAAAAATCTTACCTTTTTCCTTTTATCTAACTCATGACGTGCAGCAACAAATCCTGCAAAAGAAACAAAGAAAGGGTATCTTTAAGAAAGAGATTTGGGGAATAAAACTATAGTGGTGTTTGGAAAGGGGGAAAATGAAACACTAAATAGTAAAGAAAAATCAAAACCCAAGAGGGTTACCAGAAGAAAAATCTAAAGAAAGATATTAAATCAAAGGCTGTGGATTTCAGAGATTGCATAGCATATATATCATGCTAGAATGTATGCACTCACCATCATCGTTGGTTTCCACTTTTGGAATTCCGACTTTTCAACATACCAAAGTGATTCTTGCAATTTCTATCGTTTTTTAAAATATTATTTATAGCAAATTAACGTAGAGGAGGGATATTAGGACTTTTATTTGGATTGGAAACCAAATCGTTTAAGGAAGAGGTGAGAGAGAGATGATTGGGTTGGATAAAAATAAAAAGCGAATATAGAGGAGGGGTATTAGGCTTTTTTATAGGATGGGAAACCTAACCGTTTAGGAGTCTGTCGTTTTCAATGCGTATATATTTTAGCAATTAATCGGAATGTGGCAACATGTAGATAACGAAAAGACTTGCAAATAACAGGAAAGAGTTTTATGCATATTGGAATTTGTTTGTTTTTAGAATATTTAATTCTCTATGACACGTAGGAAATAAATCTCCACGAAGGCGTGAGGGAGGAAGGGGAGGGCTGCCACCTCAGCGGTGAACAGTAAACCTCCCTTCCTCTTTATTATATACTAGTGGGACACCCTGTGCGATGCACAGAGCGACAAAGAAAATATGCTTTAAAATGTACCATCTTAACTCTGAAGAAGGTAATGTATCGGGCACCACCTTGAAACCCTATCAAAGGTGGCATCCAACATAGGTACTGAACAATAGCTATTGCACATTATCAGGTTGCATACAAAACACAGGTACTGAAGTGGATGCAAAAATGATGAACTATTCAAAAGATACATGAAGGAATTTAATGCAGTTGGGACAGAGAATGTGAATGGTCAGATTATACTCAACAACATGGGCCAGAAAACATTAGCATAGTCAGTTCCACCACATTAAAAATTTTATGGGCATCAACCTTCAGTGCCATCTTGATGTACTACTTCTAAGTATTAACAACATTCGGTGATGAAGACATCTAAGAGCAAATAAAAACTCTATTTCTCTCAATAACATGGAAAGAGCCAAAGCTCAAATCCTCCTCCCTCAAAACTCATACCGACCACCACCCACACAACATGAAGAAAGAACTCATGGCCAACAGGAAACATAGATAGCTGTGTTTACTTGCATGGATAAATGCCAAATTATGCACCCATATGCAACAAAAATCATGACATGATGATAGATTCAAATCAATGCAGAAAAACAAATAAAATAAAATAAGGGGCATGTAGTGCACCCAAACAAATGAGAGAAACTCAAACCTGTGATTTTCCTCCCACGAAGCAAAGTGGTACCCATAAAAATTAACCTTTCAAAGCATGGTATTCTTGTTGATTAGGATTAAAATATTCAATTAACCTTTCTAAGCAAGGTATTCTAATTCTAATTGATTATAATCGAAATCTTGTCCTGTAATTTGGAATTTTTTGTTTTGCAACTCTCTGCCTTTTGAGGAAGACTCTGTTTCTCTGCAACATGTTCAGAGTAATACATGTAACTCGGAACAGAAAATCACAAAAAACACAACTCGGAACATGTTAATAGTTACCAGCATAAATTCCATTGATTGTTCCTCATAAAAGAAAATGAGAACATGAAGGCTGTGTCTATCGGTCCAAATTCCAAAAATTCAAAATAGAATTGACCAGTACCCAAATAAAAAAATAACCAGAATAGGGTGATCATGACTCTATCCGAGGCGTCAGAGATACAGAACCAACCTCTAGATACGCCCTCCATGAATAGAGCTGCCATACGTGAAACTACGCTGGGCACAGTATGGACGGAGCTACAGGAAAGATGCGTAATGACTCATATATTCTCGTTCTCTTCTGCTCTGTTCAGAGAGAGAGAGAGAGAGAGCGGGGTTAAATGTTGATCTCCATGGCGGTCAAAGGGGTTTGGGTATGAATATCAAGACGGTTAGGGGGTGAAAACGTCACAGGACGCGATGAGAAAAAGGGAAAATGACATTCTAGACTAAGCATTGTTGAAGATGTGATAAACGGAAAGGACAGAGGAGTTTCATATTGAGTAATGACATGAGTAACGTTTCCTTTAATAAAAAGACATAATTGAAAATGAATCGATTGGGAAATTGGGCTTTTTATGGATGGCAAATGGCCATTTTCCTGCGCGTGGGAAGAGACGCCTTGTTAGTGCGGGAAGCAAAGGGTTGCAACTGTTTGCAGAGTTTTCCGCGATGCCTTTCGTATACTAACTCTCCATCCAACCTAGCATATCGAGAGATCTTTAGTATTACGGTGACACGTAGGATTGATTGCCACGTTGGCGGAAGGTGGGTCTGTCCACATCAGCAAAACGGTTAGAAGTTCATCATCTGAAGAGATTTAAGAAGAGATCGTAACCGTTCCCTTTTTCAAGGATATGGAGGAAAATCAGGTAGGATAGAATTAATCGCTTTCTTTTAAACGGATGGGATTGAATAAATATTGAAGAGATTTTAGAAGAGAGAGCGTTCCCTTTTTTAAGGATATGGAGGAAAATCAGGTCGGATAGAAATAATTGCAAAAAAATCAGGGTCTGTGGAATGCGGAGGTGGCTGCCAACTCGGATTGTGGAGGACGGGGAGGGCTGCCACATATGCAGTGAACAGTAAACCTCCCTTCCTCTTTATTGGTCTGTGGAATGCTCAGGTGGCTGCCAAGTCGGATTGTGGAGGAAGGGGAGGGCTGCCACGTATGCGGTCAACAGTAAACCTCCCTTTCTCTTTATTCTATTAGATATAGATAGATTACCTTTTGGGTTTTCGTTTTAAATGAGGAAATGATGCATGCGCCAAATAGCATTCTTCTTTAAATTTTTAACTTTTTTTAATAAGCAGCTAAATGCTCTCACAATGGTCAAAAAGCAAATAACACCCATTCAGAAAAGTAATTAAAAAAGTGAAAAATATTATCATAAAAAGGGTGCATATATCATTAACCTTAAATAATTATGAGGTATTTGCTAGGCAATTCGGCGGAAAAGCCATTTCGCGGCTGACTTTTGCATGAGAGAATAGCCACAGGGGCTCTCTTTTCAGGAGATTTTGTCTTATTCATTTAATTCAGCTGAGGTAGCTGTTCTCTCATGCAAAAGTCAGTCATGAAATGGCCTAGCAAATCCCTAATTATGAATAAAAGGTTTAGTACTGATAAGAAATGATAAGATATATACCACTCTTGTGAGGATTCTCCAGATTCACCACTCCTGTGAGGGTTATCCGTATACACATCACCCATCCTTAACGAACAATAGTTGGAAAGGATAAATATGTTATATTTAATTATCTGTTGTAATTAATCTGTAAATTCCATTTGTAATCACCCTATTGGGTTTACTCTATTATTAAATACAAAACACCACTGCCCACGATGGGTAAGGTTTTTTCTCAATCTTCATGGTATCAAAGCCTATGGGATTTGCCCCGATAGCCTCAATCCTTCCTCCTTTCTGCTCCAGTAGACTCAATCCTTCCTCCTTTTGGTCAAACCTCCTCTAGTTCATTTGCCAAATCTCTCTCCAAAGTCCTCTTTCTTCTTCACCATGTCAAATCGATTGACACCACCTCCTCCAGTTCTAAATCCAGCTACTCTCTTCCTAATTTCCAACTTCTTTCCCACCTTGTTTCCATCAAACTCACTTCAGAAAATTACCTATTATGGCACCATCAAATGATACCCATACTCAAATCACAGAAGCTCTACAAATAAGTAAGATGGTTCTTATCCGGCACCTCCGCCATTTCTAGAAGTTACGGATGAGAAAACATCCACCGTTACCACGGTCGATAATCCAGATTATGATGATTGGGTACTCACAGATCAGCTTCTTATAAGTTGGCTTTTTGCAACAATGACAGAGCCAATGCTGGCTCAAGTGGGTGATCTCACCACTTCACAAGAAGTTTGGAATTCTCTCGCACAGATGTATGCGTCTCAATCCGAAGCTCGAATTGATCAACTGCGAACAAAGCTCCAAAATATCAAAAAGGGGAGTAGCTCCATTGCGGAATACGTAAACCAAATCAAAGGAATCTCTGATCAACTAGCTGCAGTACAAAGTCCAATGCCTCAAAAAGAACTTGTATCTTGCACTCTTCACGGTCTTCCGGGCGACTATGAATCATTTTCCACTTCTCTATTCACCAGGTCAGATGGTTTACCCTCTTTTTTGAAATTAATTGAAATGCTATATGCTCAAGAATGTCGTCTTGAAGAATATCATGCCAACCAACATATTGAGCGCACTGCCTTTCTCTCTGCAAGGGTCTTGGCAAATTTAATCCAAAAAGAGGCAACCAAAATTTTGGTTGTTCCAATACTAATGGTGATAACTGACAAAAATTCCACTTTAACAATAGATTTGGAAGTGACAACAGGAATGACCGAAATCGTAACATATATCGTGGATCTCCTTCTATGGATACAAAACTCTCAACCAATATCCCTTGCCAAATCTGTGGCCTACAAGGGCATGAAGCAACAACCTGTTGGAAACGTTACCAACCAGGTGATATGGCACACTCATTTGCTGGTCTCCACATGAACTCGCCTCTTGATGAAATTTGGTATCCTGATACAAGAGCTTCAAATCACATGACAATGGAGAACTCTGGCCTCACCAATCGCATGAAGTTTAATGGGAATGATCAAGTATTTGTTGGTAAGGGTATGAATCTCCCAATCAATGAAACTGGTAATCTCTCTCTCAACACTAAGTCTGGTCATCTTCATCTTAAAAATGTTCTACATGTCCCTCAACTTTGCAAAAATTTATTATCAGTTGGACAATATACTCAAGATAATGATTGCTTCTTCATCTTTTATGGAAATGGATTCTATGTGAAGGACCGGAAGACTGGGAGAATCTTGCTCGAAGGAACAAGTAAAAATGGGCTATATCTGATCGTACCACTGCACGAAGATCGAGCACAGATTTCAGGATTGGCTACGGGAGTAACTACACCAACAGCATCACGTGAGGTTTGGCACCTGAGACTTGGTCATCCGAATAATGGTGTCATGGGATCTCTCATTAAAAATGGTAGCATTTATATTTCTGGTTTTAGGAAGCAAATAAATATTTGCCCTAGTTGTCAAACTGGGAAGAGTAGACGGCTTTCATTTAGTGCTTCTGAATCCTTTTCTAATGGACCATTAGATTTGTTGCATTCTGATTTGTGGGGTCCATCCCCTACTTTATCACGTCTTGGACATCGTTATTATTTCTTAATTGTTGATGATTATTCAAGGTTTAGTTGGATCATGCCTCTTACTAAGAAAAATGATGCTTTGGATGCTTTTGTCTCTTTTAAACGTTTGGTTGAAAACTATTTTGGAAGAACTATTAAAGCATTTCAAGCAGACCATGGTGTTGAATTTACTGGGTCCTTCTCTGCTTACTTAGATCATTGTGGTATTTATCAACGTTTTTCATTCCCTGCAACACCAGAACAAAATGGTGTTGCAGAACGCAAACATAGACATATCACTGAAATAGCATAGCCCTGTTGGATCAGGCTGGGATAAAGAAATCCTTTGGTTGGATGCCTTTCAAACAAGTGTGTATTTGATAAATCGCCTACCTTCTCCTATCTTGGGAAAGAAATCCCCATATGAAATCATGTATGGAAAGCCTCTTAACTATTCACTTTTGAAGGCTTTTGGTAGTAGATGCTTTCCACATTTACGGCCATTCAATGACAATAAACTTGAGACTAGAACTAAGCCATGTGTATTCATTGGCTATGCTGAACACCACAAGGGCTACAAATGCTTGGATCCATCCACTGGTGGAACATATGTTTCTCGTCACGTAGTTTTTGATGAGACTTTATTTCCCTTTGCAGGAATGCAATCTGGCCCTGTGATGCCGACCTCATCTACTGATATCCAACAATGGATATATCTTGAACATCATGTACCTTCATCATCACCTTCCATATCAATTCATGTCCCTAATTCTTCTCAACTAAACAATTCAAACACTTCTCCAGAAGTAGCTACTCAAGAATCAGATTCTCTACCTATGGTTACTCAACCTGAAATTAGTTCTGAACCAGATCCACAACAACCTGACACTCCCATGGAGCCCACTATCTCGACCACATTAGACCCAGTACCCTCCACTCCCCTACCCCCTTCGACTCCACTAAGACGGCACCATATGGTGACTAGGCTTCAAGATGGAACCAGGCGTCCTAAGGTCTTAATGGCAACTCGTCATCCCATTCCTTCATGTTACATGGCTCTCGCTGCTACCTTAGAACCAACTTGTTATACTCAAGCTGTCAAACTAACCCAATGGCGTGCTGCAATGATAGATGAACACAATGCACTCTGCAAGAACAATACATGGGCACTTGTACTGAATCATCCATCTTGTGGTCGGATGCAAATGGGTTTTTCGTCTCAAGCGTAGGTCTGATAGGTCCATTGAACACCATAAAGCCAGGCTTGTTGCAAAAGGGTTCAATCAGCAAGCTGGGGTCGACTATGGTGAAACTTTTAGTCCCGTCGTCAAGCCCACTACTATCCGCACCGTCCTTGCATTGGCTGTTAATCACGGTTGGTCTATTCGTCAATTGGACATCAAAATGAGTTCCTGCATGGATATCTTAATGAAGTTGTATATATGAAACAACCACCTGGATTCACCGACCCATCTCGACCTAATCATGTCTGTCGACTTCAACGAGCCTTATATGGCCTCAAACAGGCTCCACGAGCCTGATTTCACCGCTTTACCATTACCATAGCACTGTTTTGACAAGGATTTACCCAAAGTAAAGCTGATTGCTCTATGTTTGTGCATCACTCATCTCATGGAATTATTATCCTTCTCCTCTATGTGGATGACATCATCGTCACCGGCTCGTCCTCTGGGTATCAAACTTTCTCAGATGCCTTCATCATCACTTTGATATGAAGGATCTCGGTCCTTTGCATTTCTTCCTTGGAGTTGAGGTTCAACGCTCTCCATCTCAACTAATCATGACTCAGACCAAGTACACACTTGATCTGCTTAATCGTGCATCCATGCTTGGTTCAAAACCTATCTCCACGCCTGTCTCTTCTGGTTCCAAGCTTTCAGCTCATGATGGTACTTCTATTTCTGAAGTTACACTTTATCGTAGTATTGTTGGGGCACTACAATATCTAACTCTTACAAGGCCTGATATTACCTATGCTGTAAATCAAGCCTGTCAATTTATGCATGCACCTACCACTACTCACTTGATAGCAGTTAAGCGAATTCTTCGTTACTTAAAAGGAACACTTGGCTATGGGATATGCCTTCCTCGTTCTTCCGATCTTCGTATACGAGCATACTCTGATGCCGATTGGGCAGGTAATCGAGATGATCGCCGATCCACGACTGGTTGTTGTATATTTCTTGTTCCGCATTTGGTATCTTGGTGCTCCAAGAAACAACCAACAGTTTTTCGCTCAAGTACAGAGGCTGAATACCCTGCTCTTGCAGTTTGTTCGACTGAAATAACTTGGTTGAAATATCTCCTACGTGATCTTGGAGTGCCACCTTCGTCACTTTCCTTACTTCTTTGTGATAATACAGTGCCACGCATCTCACTATCAATCCAATGCTTCACACTCGGACAAAGCACATCGACATTGACTATCATTTCGTACGGGATAGTGTTACTGATGGCTCTCTCATTGTTCGTTATACTCCTACAGAGCACCAACTGGCTGACATATTCACTAAGGGACTGCCAAATCAACGTTTTCATTGGCTACGTTCCAAGCTTCTCGTGCCCGCTTCTAGAGGTCCCGATAACCTCGCGGGGGATGATAAGAGATGATAAGATACCACTCTTGTGAGGATTCTCCGGATTCACCACTCCTGTGAGGGTTATCCGTATACACATCACCCATCCTCAACCAACAATAGTTGGAAAGGATAGTATGTTATATTTAATTATCTGTTGTAATTAATCTGTAAATTCCATTTGTAATCACCCTATCGGGTTTACTATATTATTAAATACAAAACACCACTGCCCACGATGGGTAAGGTTTTTCCTCAATCTTCATGTACTCATAAGAGTACATCTAAACCCAAGAGATGGGTCCCACCACATCCACCAATGGGAATGCATGAAGAAAAATTTCAGAATTTCACGTAGTTCTCATAAACTCCTCCAAACTATAAGGTTCCTGTCGAAAAGAACACAAGAAAATTCTGTTTCTCTGATCTAAGGGTGCAACACAGGTCGGGTTGCGTCTGGCTGAGGCCAACCCGACCCGACCCGACCCCAAGAATCCTTTTTTCCAACCTGAACCCGACCCGACCTGATTTCCTACCCGACAAGGTTCAACCCAACCCGAGGAACCCTTTTTTCCAACCCGAACCCGACCCGACCCGACCCGACCCGACCCACCCCGAGTTCAACCGAATCCGAATATTTAAGCTTAGAAAAAAAATTCATAAAAAATGTCGGCTGAACTCAGCTCGGGTTGCCGAAAACCTCAACCTAAACCCGATCCGAGCTCAACCCGGGTTGGGAAAACTCAACCCGACCCCCACCCTGGCCCAAACTCAACCCGACCCAACTTTTTTTTTTTTTTTTTCGGGTTGAACCCGACCCGAATTGCACCCCTACTTTGACCACCGTTGATCACAAGATCCATGGTGTTCGAACAGTGTGTACAAAGTAACTGCAAAATGCCATCTTCAAACTAACTTCTTGCAGTCCGCAATTCACGGCGTTTGAGCCGCTAACTTTGATAGGTGAACACGATTTTCTGGAGGGGTCCACAATTGTCAGCCCACTATATTAATATTATCTTCTCCAAAAATTACCCCAGAACTTCATTGAAATAACTAAAAACCCAAGGAATGTTGAGCCGTTGATATTAACCGTAATATTAAATGGGCAGTCATAAATTCACCCCCTTCTAGGATGAATTCACTCCATATTTTTCAAAATGGACTGTAAAGCCCACGCCATAGGATGATCCGAACCGCCCATTTGATGGATCGCCCATTTGATTGGCCGCAACATAAACAGGCTATGCCCCAAAAATCATTTCCATCGGATGATCCCAACTAACCGATCTATAGAAGTTTCCATAATGTGATTCCCTCTTTAGATCAGAGGGTCAGAATCATCCTATGGAAATGATTTTTGGGGCACAGCTATTTACATTGTGGCCCATGAAAGGGGCGGTTTGGATCATCCTATGTTGTGGGCTGATCTTTTCTCTCACTTGCTTCTTTACTTTTGCTTGGCCTCTAAGCAATCTTCCCTTTTTTAATATATATAGAAGTAAAATAAAGATTTATTTCATCCAATGGGGCCCACTAGATGACGCCCAAAAGAAGGGGGGAAAGGAGGTAAGTCGTGCGCACGCCTCCCTTTTTGGGAGTTGCGCACGATTGAAAAATTAGAATTTCCCTAATTTTTTGTAGCTTTACTTATCTCCCTCCTTAATTATTATTTTATTGCTTTAAATTCTAACTTCCCATGTTTTTACGTGTGTATTCTTATTTACTAGTGATTCTACAAAATCCTTTGGGTTAGTATATTTCTTTTCTTTCTAAGAATCCTAAATATTACTCCCTACCCAAATGGGTTAGTATATTTCTTTTCTTTCTAAGAATCCTAAATATTAGCCCCCGCTCAAATGGGCCCACTTTATGGGACGAGAATGGGAGGAGAAAGCAATTGCCATACCCACTCAAAACTTGGAGTGGGCGGCAATTTTTTTGGGAAATGGGATATGGCAATTTTTTTGGAGTTTGGGGGATACAGCCAAAATTATAGGTCTTAAAAAAAGAAAGTTTCATTCTCCGCTAACTTTTACCATGTGCCAAAAATACCCCTTAAGTCTCTCTTTGAATAATATATCAACTAGGGTTAGTATAGACATACAATTTTCATAACTTTCGGGTTGCCACTAACAAAGTTTTTATTAAAAAAAATTATCAAGGTTTCGGGTGTTACATCAGTTATTAGGGATTGTGTGGCTAGTCATTTGAACTCCACTTTTCCTCCTAATAACATTGCTAAGAGCCCACATGTGGGTGAGAAGAACATGGGTCATGGCCGTCTACGACCCAAACTACATAGTACTACTACCTTCAAATGTTCCAACCATACTTATAAATTTCGTTTCGTTTCGTCCGAAATGGACGAAACATTTCGTTTTCGTTCCGAAAACGAAACGAAATCTTCAAACTTTCGTTTCGTCCGAAATTTCGGTCATTTCGTTTGAAATTGACCGAAATTTCAGATTTCGTCCGAAATGGACGAAATTTTGAATTTCATCCGAAATTGGCTATAACGGCTAGTTTGACTGTTTTTTGCAGAAATTACATCAATGCCCCTGTAACGGCTCTTTTGGGTTTTTGACCAGTTTAGCCTCCAAATGTGACCGTTTATAGCTGTTGGGAAGGGTATTCTAGTCATTTTTACTTGCACAAACAATAAAAAACTCTATAAATAGCATTTCCCCTTCCTTCTTCTCCTCCACCTTCACATAAGTGATTCTCCTTCTCTTTTCTACTTTCACTTACACTATCTATTCTAATAAATTTTCTACAAGTCTACACTCTTCTTCAACTCAATCCAAGTCTATTTTGGAGCAAAGGGAAGGCCTACCTTCAACTTACAACTACAAGAACTATTTCCTAAGGCTTGCAAATTACAAGTTACACTACAAATTTCAAGTGAAAGCGTACAAGTTACACTACAAATTTCAAGTGAGGGAAGGCTAATATTATCTTGTTCTCTTCAAATCAAGTTCAACCTCAAGGTTCTCTTTATTTCTTTCAATTTCCTTTCTTTTATTTCTTACTTCATTTGTCCCCTTCTACTTCATTTTTTTGTAATTTGTTTCAATTTTCTTTCTTCTAATTCATTTTTCCCCTTCTTCTACTTCATTTCAGAATGAGTGGGTCGGGCTCGGGACCTTCTGCAGGAGCATCCTCTATTGGTTCGGCACCCGCTAGATCGGATGACCCGGCATGGGCTTACGGTACATTGGTTCCGGGTCAAAAAAATAAAGTAACTTGCATATTCTGTGGCAAAGTCATATCGGGTGGAGGTATAACCCGCTTGAAAGAACATTTAGTGGCTGTTCCTGGTGAAGTAACATCATGCAAAAAAGTGACTGAAGATGTAAAATATCGAATGAAGCAAGTTTTAGATGCAAAGAGAAAAGAAAGGGGTAGGATGAGCCTATCCAGAGCAGAGGTTGGAGGTTTTTATGGCACACCAAACGAAGAAGAAGAGCAGGATGAAGAAGACATTGGCACACAATTGCCTCAACGAAGAGGTAAGGAAGTTCTTGTAGAACCGAGTGGGACAAAAAGGAAGAAGAAGGGAATCACAGGAGGGATCAGGAATTTCTTTGCACCACGAACAACCCCTGGAGCCCAGCCAAGCATTAAAAGTGCTTTGGCTACCAAAGAAACAATGGATAGAGCAGACATGGCGGTTGGCATGCTTTGCTACGATGCCAATCTCCCTTTCAACATTGCCAATTCACCTTTCTGGCAACCTATGTTTGATGCTGTGAATGCCGTGGGTTCGGGTTATAAGGCACCTACTTATCATGCTTTAAGGGGTTCCATTTTGAAGAATACAGTGGATGAGGTAAACAACTACTTGGAGGAGATTAAGATGTCATGGAGATACACTGGCTGTAGCATTATGGCAGATGGATGGACAGACATCAAACAACGTTCCCTAATCAACTTTTTGGTGTACTGCCCTAAAAGAGTCATATTCCTCAAATCTGTTGATGCATCTGGCATAGTGAAGAATGCCGATGAATTATACAATATCTTTGAAAAGATTGCCGGAGAGGTGAATCCGGAATATGTGGTGCAATTTGTAACTGACAGTGAGCCAAGTTACAAAGCTGCTGGGAAAAGACTAGAAGCTGCGTTTGGTACATTCTTCTGGACTCTGTGTGCAGCTCATTGCTTAGATCTCATCTTGGAGCATCTGTGCAAACCGACTGTATTTCCTCACATAGTAGCCACAATTGAGAGGGCTCGGACGATTACAAAGTTCATCTACAACCATGGAAGCCTCTTGAATTTGATGAGGAAGAAGTTCACATGTGGGAAGGAATTGTGCCGCCCTGCTGCAACCAGATTTGCTACAAATTTCATTAGCATACAAAGTCTGGTGTTGAATCGGAAAGCACTTCAGCAGATGTTTGTGTCTGATGAGTATAGTACTAGTAGGTTTGTCCAACACCCACTGAGTGAAGGGGTGGTTAGTACTGTGTTGGATAAATCTTTTTGGGACCAATGCAAGTTCATTCTAAACATCAGCGAGCCTTTAGTGAGAGTGCTGCGTTTGGTAGATCGGCAGGACAAACCGGCGATGGGTTATCTATATGAGGCCATGGATAAGGCCAAAGAGAACATCAAGGAGAGGTTGAAGAGAAAATCAGATTACATGCCCATCTGGAGGATCATTGACCAAAGATGGGATAGGCAACTCCACAGTCCCCTCCATGCAGCAGGATATTTTCTTAACCCTGCTCTCTTTTTCACTCCTACCTTCTCTAGGCACAGTGAAGTAACCAGAGGCTTGTTGGCATGCATCACTCGACTGGTACCTGATGAAGCTACACAAGACCTCATCACCAATCAGATTGAGGATTATCGAGAGGCTAAGGGTATGTTTGGAATGAAGCTTGCAATCCGCAACCGAACGAAGTTGGGACCAGGTATATTTGAGTTGTTTGTTTAATTAAGTATAATTCATTTTAACTTTCAGTTTCTCAACAAATAATGCTTTACTATTTGTTACTTTACAGTTGCATGGTGGAATCAATTCGGAGGTGATGTGGAAGAATTACAGACCTTTGCAATCAGAATCCTCAGTCAGACCTGCAGTGCGACTGGGTGTGAAAGGAATTGGAGCACCTTCGAACACATTCACTCTGCAAAGAGAAATAGGTTGGAGCACCAGAGATTAGATGACTTGGTGTTTGTCCATTACAATCTTAAGTTTCGAGAAAGGTATACAACGTAATATAATATTTTCAACTCTCACCTCATCACTTTAAGCTTTTAAGTTTAACCTTTGACATTAAACTTAATGTTTTCCTTTTCAGGGACTTGTTGAGGAAATCATCTACCACTAGTGACCCTTTGAGCATAGACCATCTGGATATCATGATGGATTGGGTTGCAGAAGAAGAAGATGTCATATTCACGCCATAAGACATTGGGTGGGAAAATTTTGAAGCACCTACTGCTGTGGTTTGAGCCGGGGACGACGACGACGACTTTCTCATGCCTCTTGAAGAAGATGTCCCTACTGGTGGTCTAGGTGGTGATGACGGCGGCGACGACGACGACGAAGAAGACATTGAGTATGATCATCCGGGTTATGATGACTGAGAGTTGTTGCTACTAGCTATTGTCTATGTTTCACTTTCATGTATCTTTTTTTTTAATGTTTTTCTATGTATCAGACTATCAGTTGGACTTGTGCAAGACTTTATGTGTTTAAGTAATGAATATGCCTTTTGGGACACATATTTTGGACTATTTATTAGTTTTTCATCTTTTTCTATTGATTTTTTATTTTTTTGGATTTTTCTCATATTTTTTAATATATTTTTTGTGTAAACGAAAAGTTTCGACCGAAATGCACCGAAATGACCGAAATCCCACCGAAATTTCATGTCAGTGGCCAAAACGAAATGGCGACCGAAACGGAATTTACAACTATGGTTCCAACTGTAATGAATGGGGTCATAGATCATCTGATTGTCCACAGAGCGCATATTTTATG
This sequence comes from Tasmannia lanceolata, assembly GCF_043159265.1. NCBI lineage: Eukaryota > Viridiplantae > Streptophyta > Magnoliopsida > Canellales > Winteraceae > Tasmannia > Tasmannia lanceolata. The sequence continues at coordinate 61,002,089 of NW_027518695.1, read as the reverse complement.
GAGTAAAATAGGATTATACTTTATTTCAGCCGTACATACTACTCTCGAGCATATGGACAGATATAAGTGATCAATTATGGCTTGGAGCATTTGCTGAAATGCTTAGCTAGAGAGGACCATCACCAATAGAACGAGTTTACATAATTTGGTTCATTCTTTTGAGACCATTCGTGTCCATCTCCTTCCACACCTCCTAGATCGTACACATGTGCTCTATACTGGGAAGTGCATCACTAAGGCTGACGCCTTCGCCCACTACATCAAAGAGGTAAATCGAGAGATGTTAGAGAGTTTGTGACCGAGTGTTGAGAGGAAAGAGGTTTCCATTGGTCACCATCATAGAGATCACTACTATAGCATGGAGGATCTAGAGATGGTGTTCCTTCGAAGTGTATCGGTTTGTGATTGGAGCATATCATCATTCATGTGAAACAACCAATTACTCAAAAGCTTAAGCTGTTGTAGATGGCGTTATTTAATCTTTTATACTTTAACACTCCCCCTCCGTGTGGCCCCGTCTTTTCAAGGGTTGGCTTACACATGGCGCATGTGGCCCCTATTTTGGGTTGGCCATTACATGTAGATTTCTTAATGTCAAGAAGTTTTGAACCCAGAGCAATTGCTTTGATACCATGTGAAACAACCAATTACTCCAAAAGCTTAAGCTGTTGTAGATGGCGTTATTTAATCTTTTATACTTCAACAATTCACACATCGCTTCATAACATTCCATAGACGTTCAAAGTAAGGAGACCTGTCGAGGATTTTGCTAGCGGTACCTAGTTCATTAGCGAGGATGTTCTTGGATTGAGCGTTTGTGATAGTGTGGTACAATTGCAAGGACTTCCTCAAGAACCAACAAATTCTAGTTCCGAACAGCCATGATGTTGATTTCCTCATCTTTGTCTTGATACCAGTCATAAATAGGCCATATTTGATCCTCTTCTTCGCTGTCACCGTTAGTAAGTCAACACTCTTATGGGTAAGAATAGGATGCATGTCCTAATTCCCCACAAGAGAAACATCGAATCATCGACCCAATGAGCGCTCGTTCCTTTAATGTAACAGTCCGGTCAACCCCTTCAACAGTCCTGGGACTCATTCAATTTGATAAAGGAGATGCATGATCGCTTCTAGTAGCTGTTTAGTCAATCCTTGACACCCCAACAACACTATAACTCATTGTGTTTGCAGGTGTAGGCTTTTGTCCGATCGTATTAAACCTAGGGCCATGATGGATCACTCTTTCTTCTACCCAAAGAGCATATTGATGTGCATCTTCAAGGTTAGTCAGCCACTTAACTATCATCTCATCCCGAGTCAACAGCTTGAGTGGGGATAAATAACTTGCATCGAGTTGTTTGTCACTTTCTTGATGACCTACCCTTATGGACAGGTTGTTGAACTCCGATGTCTATACTTCTATGCTCATTTCACGTTGAATTAAACTATGAAAATGTTGATACATCATAATATGTAATCAGAAATCAGCAAGGAGAAATTGCTTCCTCATCTTGGGCCTTCATATGTTCCCACGTGCGAATCTTAGGCCTCACTTGTCTGATACATTGCTCTTCAACCCTCTTCCAAAACTGAAGCACAGCTCTTTCAATTTCAGTTTCACAAAGAGGACATTTCTTTCTTCTGTCATTGATTTCCATTAAAAATAACTCTCTGTGATTGATTCCTAATCACGGTAAGGCTTTGGCATGAATCTTCCCGAAAAATCAGTAAACTCATCGTAATTCCTCCGGCCTTTAGATCAAGTCCTCTCACTAACCAATCCTCTAATTCACCTCCCAATCCTCAAATTCACCCCATCCTTTTAGATCACAAACTTTTGGATCCGGGCAGGCATAAAGGACGATCCAACTAGAAGGAAAAAATGAATATTTATGGCTCGAAGAAAAGTGTCTCTTGAGCAAAGCTAAGTCAGAACTACTCTTTCGAGTAGGTTTGTCTGAGCGAATCGGGAGCTCTTTCCCTTTAGGGGGAAGTTCAAGCTTTGGAAGGCAATAGAGAGAGAGAGAGAGAGAGAGAGAGAGAGAGAGAGAGAGAGAGAGAGAGAGATTGAAATCACCAAGAGTGGTGTTGCTACTGTTTGTGTGCCATCTTAGTGCAGACTGCAGAAAAAGCTCATTCACAAATTTCAATACTGTAAAAATTGTTCAGTTTACAACACAAAACCCCTTCTAATACTCAAGTAACCCTTGAACCTACCCTACAATCTTTCCTTTTTTTTCGAATGGGAACCCTACGATCCTTCTTAAGTGACTAACATAATGTAAACTATTTAAAATGATGGTCGCCATCACATATAACTTAAAAGATCACTTAAGTTATAAGGTGTTGACTTAAGTGGGTGGTCCCTACAATCTTAAGTCATTACAATCGAAAAGTCAGAAACATGATGAAAAATCCAAAACCCACAGAACTAAAAGAAACACCTCCACCCCCACCACCACCCCCTTAAGAACAAAAAGGAAAAGAGAGAGATGTCAATGCTTCTTCTTCAAGGGGCTAACAATTCCATCAACACACAAAGACGCAACCAAAGGTTAGAGAACCAAAGCAAGAGTAATAGATTAACCTCGCAAATAAAAAGGAAAAGAAAGAGATGTCAATGCTTCTTCTTTAAGGGGCTAACAATTGCATCAACACACAAAGACGCAACCACAGGTTAGAGAACCAAAGCAAGATTAATAGATTAACCTCAGAGATTTGCGTAAAACTAAGAAAGTGATGTCTTGGTAACTTCCTTAATTACAGACGCATTTAAGGGATTGCATGTTAACCAATCAAATATAAGGAACTGAGCATTTATAGAGCAAAAGATTTCAAAAGATAATAAGAAGTTTGGCCAATTCCAAAAATACTTATAATATCGTTTTCAACAATAATAGGACTTTAGCAGACAGCCAGCATACGAAAAGCGAAAATGCACAAATAAATACGACAAATAGACAATGTACCTGATAAGTTGAAGGACCACACAATGCATATCAAATAAGCTAATGCACCATATTTCGCCACTTGTCCTTCAAATCAATCTGTGCAATGTGAGCTTTCATTATCAAACCCACCTCCATCGAGAATACAAAACAGCATAAGAGATTTCATTTTAAATGAGCAATGACATCATAATTACCGGTGTTCTCCCCTCGAAGTTTTCAGTATAGCGATTCAAAATGAATGCCCATCTTCCCGTGCCATGCCTTCACAGGAAAAAAGATAACATGAGTGCGTACAAAGGTTAACCCCCATCAATCTATTCAGGAAAATGAGAAGACAAAGAAATAGATAGAGAACTTGAGATAATTGAACATATAGACACAATCAAATTTTTTTCTTTTTTTTGGTAGGTAAGCTGGGATTGAACCACCGACCTCAAAGTCAAAGAACAAAGCCTTACCTAGTGAGCTAGAGGCCCAACCCCTCTTTTTATATATTAGATTCTAATAATAGACACAATCATGTCAAGGTAGGGATAGTAAACTTACAACATGACTTTATAATGGACACAAAAACTACAATTAACAATAATTATTAAAGAATAATAGAAAATAAACAGGAATTTTCGGATACTATTTTCCTAGCCCAAACAACTACCTACTTTTGCACAGCATCTCATAAAGCCTCTTCTTCCTGTAAACTCCACCTCTTATTTTTTCTCCTATATCTCGTCCCACCTCGCTTATTCAAAGGAGATATTGCGTTGTTCTTTGGGCTAGGCAAACAAATTTCCCTCGAACGATTTGGTGAATTTTTTGACGAGGACTCAATCGAATCTTCATCCCACTGCATGGAGAAAAAACTACCAACTCGATTAACAAAAAATGTGTGACATAAGAAACTTGAGATTTCAAATGTGCAAAAGTTGGAATAGAACAAATGTGTTAAACATCAACCAATGTTATTTTATCCCGATGATGAATAGGAATTACGAAAAATAAAAGAAGAGAATTCAAGAACATTATATTATGGCTTTTCATATAATGATATCTCATTGACACATCAATTTCAAGTTTTCAACAAGTATTATGTAATCTTTCTCACATGGTTCTTCTCAACCTATTTACTAAGGTGTGACTCTAAGCCACGTCATAGAAAAATAAAAATAAAAAATACACTGGCACCCCATTGTTTTCCCCTCACTCTCCCACTTCCAATTTGTCATCTTAGTGTTTGTGTGTGGGGAACACTAGCATCATGGGAAAAAAGTTCTCTTCCAATGGGAGAATAACATTGAGCAAAGCTCGGCTAATCCACAAATTTACTATATATTTTTATGTCATTCAAGATACATGGAGTGGTATCATCAAGAATGAAAAGTTTACAACCGACTTTTTATGGTAAGGAGAGTGCAAACAGAGGGAGCAAGGCATCAAAACAACATATTCCTTAGAAACAAAATATAGTAGAGATAAAGGGGGAGAAAGGAGGATTGCGAAAAAGAAGAAATCGACATTTCTGAAAATGACAGCCTTGTCAGATATTTTTTATGAGTCTGATTATGATGAATATCCAAATGAGGAGATGCACCAACCAAAATTCTACAAGGATTTGATGTCTACAAGAATGATGGGGAGGATCTAGGTTTCTTTATAAGCTACAAGAAAAAGGAGGAACACCGTCGTAACTAAATAGTAATCATAAAACAAAGGCTATATGGCAGCACATGTGTACATCAATTGTTTGATAAAATGCAAAACAGAGGCTTGGTTATTACTGTGATATTGCTAATGCTCACATGAATCTTGATCCAGCTGAAAAGGCAGTACCACTGTTTGAGGAAACTCCTAAGCAAAAAAGTATTCATCTTAGATATAAAAGTCATAAAAATCAAGACCGCATCTACTTTTTTTTTTTTTTGAACAAGTGAAATATATTAATAAAGCAAAACAAAAATAGCAACACCAAGAAGGCCAAAGGAAACTCACATGGGCCTCGGCTACGAAACCGACATAATTAACAAGGGAATCTGCACATCATTCCCTTTGACTATTTAACTTTACGGAAGAATTTCTTCAGTACATCTCTCCGAGCTCGAAGTCGAATTCTCTCTAATAGAGAGGGATTGATGCAATGCAAAATCTACACCAAGACTGGATCAAAGGACGATGGGTGAAAAGGAAAGGTAAGTCCATGGTAGTGATCTGTTGAGGAAGTGGCCACTACCTTGGAGTGTTGTTAAGCATAAGTTCCAAGCTTAACTGATCTTATGGAGTACACCTAAGGTTTTTTTATGGATTGAATCAGCTGCAGAGACGTGATTTGGTCCAATATTGAGGTTTTTGAGAGAGTGCTTGAAGTTCGGGGCTAGAAAGATGACTGAAAAAGAGAAAGAAATCAGGAACAAGGTAAAGACAAAATATCAAATGAGAACAATTAAAAACTAGGATTAAGGAGAATGGAGCAGGGGCTGGTTCTATTCAAGATGCATATTCCCAAACTACTTCTCAAGAAGCAAATGTAAAAATCTGCTAAAAAATCGAGTATAGAAAGGACAGAGAAATGATAGTACAAATTAGGACATCAGATTCGCAAGGCAAAATCAAAGAGAACGTGAAGATTAGTGAGTAGCTACAGATAAGGAATTGATCAATATGGAACCCCTATCTTAGTAAAAGAGGCAGGCCTTCCAACTTTTTTGAAATCTGTCATACACGGGTTGTAAGCCATATCTTTTGAAAGCTTCTCTCTTCCTTTAATGCTTACCCCTACTCATTACTGTGGTTCGAATCAGTGTTTCAAAATGCGGATGTGGGTCAAAACACATCCGAAGAAAATCTCAGTCAACTCGGAACAACATAGTCATGACCAGGGAGAGTCAAAGGAGTTTTTATTGACTTTGTAATGAAAATTGTGGAACGCGGACAGGGGAGAAGGGAGTTGACTCAGGGGAGTCCATGATGACGTGGGGGAGTTTTGAAACTATGGTTCGAATACCACTCCTGCAACTTCACAATTTTGTGTTCGTTTCTCTCATGTTACCTATCAGTTTAGAGCAGCCAGGTAGCAGATCAAAAAGAATAGAGGCAGCATTGTCACCATGTCAATGAAAAATGAGGAACCGAAGATAATAATGATAAAAATGGTAGAGATGAAATGAAGACTTCTGAAGCACTACTTGAATAAAGAATTACATGGATATAAATGGAGATGGAAATTTTGAAGGAATGGGCTAGAAGAAAATGAGGAATCGCATTTGGCCTGAAAACTAAACTCGTAGGACCAGGCACCTACCTATTTGAGGTAGCCAAAGAAAAATCTGAAACACACACCTCTCGAATTGGTGGACCCATGGGAGGTGTACTGGACAGCCTCTACCCTTGGCACCCAGCAAGCTTAGCTAGTACTAAGTCATTCCATTACACGCTTGGGTAGTTGAGACCTTTACTGCCATTGGATCCATTCGGTCAAGTGAGAGAGATCGACAAGGACTCCATTGAGGGTTGTAGATTGGATAGCCCGAGAGTGTTGATCCAAATGCGAGAATGGCAATCCTTGCACTATGAGGTGAAAATGAGGGTCGGTGAGCAATGGTTTCCAGTGACGGTGAGAAATGAAGACTAAGGGCCAGCGTAGCCAAGTCTACCCCGATAAAAAATCTGTTTGCATGGTCACTGCTGCAGGCAGGAATGATCGAGGGTATCTCTTGCGATGACGATGATGCGGTTTGAGCAATCCATAGCAGATCTCAACCATTACGCCCAAAAGCTTGGACTAATGGGGAAGACCAGGGATTCCTTAAAGAGGAGCATTACACAATACCCCCACGCCCAGAGTCCAAAGTACTCGGTGGGCACACTGCCAAGCGGGTCACTACCACATGACTCTCTGTGAAGGGCATGCTGCCACAGATTCACTGCATCGGGTTCACTACCACAATCACATGTACCGTCGACGTGGTTTTGCTCTTACACCAATTGTAAATATCTTAACCACTATACCCAAGAGCCCAGACTGATGGGGAAGGCCGGGGATTCCTTACAGAGGAACATTACTGTAGAGGAGGAAGATGAGGTCGTGGCAGCCTATGTTTATTCAAATTTTGAATCTATGGAGAATATGAACACATCGCTCAAGATAGGTAATCCGTCGGTTGCAAAATGTCCAGCACCTTGTTGGGTTTTTTGGTTCACGAAGTAGTCTCCAACATAGAACACCGATACATCCAACAGCTGGAAGGTCTAAGGATTCCTTAAAGAACATTATACTAGAGGAGGAAGATGACGTCGTGGCGGCTTAGGCTTATTCAAATTTTGAATACAGTGGAGAATGAATCCATCGCTCAAGATAGGACCTTGTTGGGTTTTTTGGTTCCCCCTCCACCGTAAACACCGATACATCCAACGGTGTTGGAGGCTGGAAAGTATAGGGGTTCCTTAAAGAGGAATATTACACTAGAGGAGGAAGACGTTGTCGTGGCGGTTGTTGGGTTTCCATCGCTCAAGATAGGTAATCCGCCGGTTGCAAAATGTTCAGCACATTGTTGGGTTTTTTTATTCACCAAGTGGTCTCCACTGTAGAACACTCATACATCCAACAACTGGAAAGTCTAATGCGAACAAAGCAAATAGGGTTTCCTATGCGTTCTACTCTCAAGATGATCTACACCGTAGATCTGTGATCAATCATACAGCCGGAAGGTCAAAACCATGTAATGTTATTAGGGTTTGGAGAGAGGTGCCAAATCAAGTAAAAGGTTATTGGTGCTTTGTAGATCCACGCCTCTCTCCTTTGGTCAGAAGCAATGATGATCGCCATCATCTTGCTGTGGGTGATAAAAATCTAGGCTTTGACCATTCTACAGACAAATGGACATTAAAAGCGAAAGAATGTGATATCTTGCTGGAAACTGACTCGTTGACTCAGCCCAGTTCTGGAATGAGCCTCAATCGACCCTAGAATACCGGTGTGGCAACCCTGATGTTCACCGGGTCAAATTGATTCTCCATTGTTTGCCTTCCACCTCTCGAACTATGCCATTTGGCTGACCCATTTCCCTTTTGGCAGACCCTTCCTAGCTGGTGCAGTCGACGGCTCTAGCACCCACGATGGTGTGTCAATATCAATGTCCTCGCATACTAAGTTGCATCGATTTTTTATTTACCTTTTGCTTATTTCAGGTTTCGTTCAACTATGAACTAATCCATTTCACTCCAGGTCTCGGATTTGAACTTTGCTTTGGGTTCAACTTGAGTTCACCGTTTCCTTCTCCACTTGTTGTTTCCTTATTTATCACACTCTGGATTCCCAAACCATGTTTGATCGCAAGATGAATGGCATGGGTCCCAACTTTGGCCGTTTTAGGCAGTGTTTCAAAACACGGATGTGGTCAGAACACGGTTGAAGAAAATCCTAGTCGACTCGGCACAACCCGGTCAAGTACTCAATTGGCGCGACCGAGTAGTTTTTTATCATGTAAAACAGAGTTGGAGCTTCAAAAAATTAGTAATTTAATAGATAAAGGAATTTACAGATATACGGCACTTAATAGCTTTATAGGAATTTGCATGTATAAGATATTTAGTAGCTATAAAGATATTTTATTTTATAATATACTAGTGGGCCAACCCGTGCGATCCATGGGACAGCAAAAAAAGTGTGATTTAAAACCTTCTTAAAAAAAATACAATCATAACAAAATATGCAATTTGGAAATGTGAGAAAATAGTGAATACAGTTCTTACATTTGAGTAGGTTCTATGAGATTTATTTGTCCCTATAATGAGTATAACTCCAATCCCAAAGGCTGGAAATAATATTGATGCAGCTTGATCTATTATCATGCTGATTTTCTACAAGAACTGGTTAAAAAAGATTGATGATTACAAATTTATTTCTCACAAAGGCCTCTTCCCAAAGATTGGGATTTGACCATGACGGGCCGACTTAACTAAGAGGGATTCCTGAGCATACCCTACACAATGATATTGATAATATCGGCATTCAAACAAATCTCTTCCACCCATGGACATGTTTTTTTATTTTATTTTTTATTTATTTTTTGGAATGGTATCATGGACATGTTATGTTGACAGCTTACCAACTACATAAGCTTACTAATTTGATCTCCTACAACAATCAGTGAATTATTTACCCAGTGAATTATTTACCCAGGTTATCCTCGTTCTACTATTCAGTTGTGTTGAGTTATATATTTTAGCAGTACTGCTCTTAAACAAACAAAGTGGCTGACATAGTAGGAAATAATCATTAACTTTCACAGTTTATACATAAGTAAATATTGCATCTGTGGTATTTTTTTTTTGTCTATGGTGATGTGATTAGCAATAGAAACTACATATGAAATGAAAGTCTGTATTTGCCCTGTTTTTAAATTCACAAACTAAAGAGAAATGAACTACACCCTCACTTGAAGCCTTAGTCTCATTTATTCCCATTTTGCTAGCCACCTCAACCACCTCTTACCTCCCTGCCAAATAAGGAATTCAATAAATTTCATTTAACATGAAAAAAATACAGATATAGAAATGGAATAAGAAGCTTAAATCCAGAGATGTATGGAGATGAAGGACAGGCAAATTTAAACCTCAGAAATAAATAGCAAAATATACTTAAGGATTTGGTGATTTGCAAATCAGGTTTGTCGTCTCAAATTGAAACAATGGAGAAAATGTGATGTTTAACATGACAAAATAACCCAGAAATGTAAATGGAACATTTAGTCCATAAGTTTCCAATGCTAACAACACAATTTCATTCTCAAACAATCAACTGTAGTATTGTGTGTTATCTGTACCTTCTCACCCATGGCATAACTGAAAGTAACTTGAATATGGTATTGATTTAGCCACATATCTATGTGGTTTTTCACACGCAAAAAAATTAAAGCCATAGATGGATTGTTCATTTAGACATTCAATGAACATGGAAAAAAATTTACATGTGAAAAGGAATACCAAGGAGACTCAACTTATGAGAAGTTCCGATGTGCAGGGTAGGTATTTGGTTGATATCTTCATCATCCATCCACTCAATTGACCCATCTAGTTGCAACTCCCGGCTTACATTTTTTGTCTCTCTTGCATAAATTTTTCAGGTACCACGCTTCATGCACTATACGCTGCATTGATCGATCTCAGCAAACATTAATGGGTAAGATCTTTGGTGTGACCTATAAAACATCAACAGTTAAACAAAATTGATGTGCTGCTAATCACAAATTATAATAAGGCCAATCCGAAAATCACTCCCAAGTCATAACTACTTACTTGAATATGGTCTTGCTCATGTGTCTAATCATTTCAGCATCACCTTTCAATGGGAATCGACGAAAATAGTATTAGTTCTGTCCCACTTAAAAAGAAAGAGAAGAACCCCAAACAAAATGAAACATGTGTTTTTCCCACCAGGCAGCCAACAAAAACTGAATCAAATAATCAACATATCTGTAATTCACGGTAATCGCTACTATTAAAATTAATAAATCAAGCAATCGAAACATTGCTACATACAAATGTCAGGTAAAGAAATATCAACATATATGTGTGTAAATATTACAGCTAGAGGAAATATGAAGAAGATCACAAACTTAAAGGAAATAAAATCTCTTCTACAATAAAAAATAATTTCATGGTAATAAAGATTAGCATGACTGATATATAGTGAACAATCTTGACTGTATGGTAATCACTTTGCATACAAAATTGGTTTTCATTCAGATAGCAAGGACTTTATATAGAAGGAAATAAAGAACAACTTAAAGGGGCTTATTTAACCAATGAAATGGAATTATGGAAATAAAACCCCTAAAGGAATAAGAAAAAGACAAAAAAGAGAAAAGATCCAAATGAAGAGAGGGATTAAACCAAATGCAGATGTGTAGATATAAAGACCAAGATTGAGATTCATACCTTTTTTGCAATAACCCTAATCTCATATGCAATCATATACACTGGTTCCATTGCCCAAGCAAATTTCCAATTCGCAAGTCCAGAATAAACGCACTGTAATTCCACCATTAGAATACAGAATTGGTCAAATAGAATTCCAATTTCAATTTCATTGCATCAGTGAAAAGAATTCCAATTTCGTCAACCATTTCCATGATCCCTAAAATATCCTACGTCTCCTTATTTACTCTCAGTTTCCTTATGCTCTGTTTGGATGCCGGGTTTTTTTTTTTCCTGGGATTTATGTGGGTAAAGGTAGGAGAAAAAAGAGGGGAGAAGCATTAATTAGAGAAAGATATTATGATGAGTGGAGAGAGAGGGTAGAGAGAGAAAGAGAGAACACCCTTTTCAAGACAAGATTTTGCTGATGTCAGCAAGAAAAAGCTGATGTGACCACTAAAACTTTACCCACATAAATCCTGGGAACAAAAAAAACCCAGCAACCAAACAGAGCATTAATGATTTCATTGCATCCAGTGAAACCATAAATATCCCACGTCTCCCCGTTTTACTCTCATAGCAACCTTCCAAATGAATATGTAAAATCCTTAATTTATAAATATTTATTTCCTTAATTTATAAATATGTAAAATCCTTAATTTATAAATTCCTTTTATAAATATATTTAAAACTATTAAATCAAAAGGATCCCTTTTTAATTTTATAAATTTTAAAGTTTATATATAAAATTTTAAAACTTGGGTTTAAATAATATTATAATACTTTTTTTAAGATTTTTTTTTTAAATAGGGATTCGCTAGCCACTTTCGCCGAATGTACTTTTCGGCTTGTCGCCCATCCTTTGCTGCAGAAGTACGATTTGGGCAAAGGTGGCTAGCAATAGATAAAAGCAATTTATAATAATCATGCGGGTACTAAGTTTTAAATGAAAAATTAATGACAAAAGGAAGCAAAGTAGAAAAATTACCAAAAAAAAATACCAATAGAATGTATTAAAATATGACAATTACCAAAAAACATACAAAGAAAATTAAAAAAATATGACAATTACGGAAAAAAAAAACCAAAAAAAACTTTTGTACTTTTTGCCAGGTTTAGATTGATGTGCCTTATATTGGGAAAAAGAACATGATATGAGGGGATAAGAACGAATTTCTTTCCTTGTCATTTTCCAAGATATTGTTATTTTAATTTAATTTGCTTTTACTCTCTCGTCTTCTTCACTTGCAGAAAACGATATCAGAGACCCGTAGTGCAGCGGCGCTTGGATATCAAAGATTATTAGAATTTCTCCAAATTAAATGAGGCGATAAAGAGATATTTTCAAGCACTCGAACACTCTAACAAAGAGGGATTCAACCACAAAGGGGTTAGTGATTATTTAATTTTTTTCGTGTAAAAAATTTAGGTTTTTGTTACAAACCCAAATCTGTTCTCAACACAAAAAACCCAATTTTCAGGATAAATTTCTTCATTCTTTTGAAAAATGCTACTTAAATGTTTTTTTACCAAATAAAAAGGAGGAGGGGGCTCTCGTACCTTAAACGGAAAGCAAGTCGGAGGGAGAGTTGGAGAACCGTTAGAATAGGATTAGCGTTTTAAGTTATAAAACGTTTCTGAAAAGCCACACCCTTTTTGAAAAATTTAAAAAAAATGTGACGTTGTCGAATAGCCACAATGGTTTGGGTTTTTTGCGTTAAAAAAAAAAAGAGGGTTAAAAAAAAGGAAAAGATGTGGTTTGCAGAGGGGTGCCACGTGGCACAACCACAGCGTACCACATTCAGCTTTATATATAAGTATATATTTAATATTTAAAGGAAATTTTACATTTATAAGGTTTTAAATAACCTTAGGAGCCACACAAAGTCCATTAAATATTCATGCAAAATATATGCGCTAATGATTAATGTTTTTTTTTTGGGTTGGGGGTCGTGGGTGTAAATACTCCTGTCTTGGGTCTCACATGACACATGTGTGGTCCCCTTGAGTTAGTGTACATGGTCATAGCCCAATGCCTCAGGAATATCCCATTTGTAAGATAACTCCATACAAAATATCAATGACGTAGCTTTTCATGGAAAGTTCCTAAAGACACCTTATTGATCAAGATTCTAGGATCATTCAATCACGTGGGACGAACTTCAATGGGTTGGATCAAAGTTACCCATCATATCAACAAATCAGATGGCATACATGTGACATGAATGGGGACTAGAGCCACCTTTCTTTCTTTTTCTTTTTATGTGCATGTATTTAAATCACATCATAGTATTGTTTATAAGTGCAAGGTATTTATTATTAATATATAAATTTACAGTTATAAGGCTTAAATAACATATTATATATCTAATACGCAAAGATTAAAATAGCCTAAAGGCTTTGTTAGAAACTTACCGACTTCTCCAAAAGCTTACGCTGTTGGAGAAGGGCAGTATTTAATCTTTTATACTTTAACACTCCCCCTCAAGTGTGGTCCACTTGGCAAACACGTGGCACATGTGGTCCCACCTTGGGCCGACCATTGCATGTGGATTTTTTTTCTTTTGACCTCGGGGAGGTTTGAACTCGAGACTTTTGGCTCTGATACCATGTTAGAAACTTACCGAATTCTCCAAAAGCTTAAGCTGTTGGAGAAGGGCAGTTATGCTTTGACAAGCTTAATAGAGAGAGATTTACATTTATATGGTTTTGAATCTTTTGAATGGGTAAGGACCTAACGGAGATAGACTTACATTTTTAGAATTTTAAACAGCATAGATGATTAATAGAGAGAGATTTACATTTCTAGGGTTTTAAATATCCTAGGGGCTGGATAGAGAGATTTACAAAACAGCCTAGATTTTCATTTATTTTATTTACATTTGGTATTAAAAATAGGAATTGTTCATGGCAACCCCAACGTTCTACTTATAATTGGTATAGAGATGGATATAGATAGATAAATGGCTTCAAAGTTTCTAAATGGCATGGGGAGATGGGCATGGAAATCCATGTTTTCCCCTTATGTATACTGTCCATTATAGATGAAGGCCGGAGAAGAAGGCCATATTCCAACAAAAAAATTTATGATCAGCAGGAATATAAATTTCAAGTCCCTTGTATATTTAAATGACATTTACAAAACAGCATTATCTACTCGATATGCTTATAAACAATGTAAACATAAAAGAAATGAAGAATAACACAACAAAGGACAATTCAATCATTACCTCATAAGTATGGGCAGTCCTATTCCGAACCATAAATCCAGGCCACGATGCTCCATCCTGTCTGTCATTCTGGTTTGCCGTATTAGTTTCCCCGACATGAGTAGCTTCAACACCCTTATCAATAGAAGAATTACACAAATCTACATCTACCAGATTATGATTGTCTTCAGGACCTTCCTGATTTATTTGTTCAATTGGCATATTTACTAATATTCTTTCAGCCATTTTCAGAGAATCTGGGGGAGGATCTTTCACAACTGTTTGCAGATTTATACAGCTGGATTTAAGGTCCTCTCGTACTTTATTTACATTGGGTGTAGACAGGCCATCATATTTATTCCCTATTACACAGCTACCCAGATTCACAACGTGAGAAGTGCGTACTTCTTTTGGCATTGCAATCTCTCTTTCCTCAGTAGAATTTATGTCTTGAATGGGTACATCTTTCTCTCTAGGCTTCTCTCTTTCCTCTGCAGAAGTTATTTCTTTAATGGGTACATCTTTCTCTCTAGGCTGTGAAGTCCCTTTACATTTATCTGGGCAATGTATGTCAAAAGAAAACTTTCTCAGATTGATTGTGGAATTCAGAAAGATAAAATAACAAACAAGGATAGTATATTAGCACCAAAACAATGAAACAAAACATGAAGAATATAAAATTACCGTAGTCACACGCATAAGTTACAATCATGCAATTGCTTAACTTTTTATTTCAAAATGAAGACTGATAAGAAAACTTGTCAGGACAAAAACATAACAAAAACAGAGAACTGTTGTATCCCTAGACGGTCCCACTTAGGGTAGAATAAATTAATTTATACTTTAAATAGCTTGTGGAATTCTTTGCCTAGTTGTTTGGTATGGATAGGAGTCTTAGAGATAAGAGTTATCTATATTTTCTTGGAAAGAAGTCCTAGAGGAAGTGGTCAATTAGGTTCTCTATTTATAAATAACATCCAAGCAGTCTTTTTCGAATTAATGAATAATTCCAAACTCAAAACTGTGTTTCTGTGCATAGAACCTTTGTTAAAGTATAAAAGATAAATAACACCTCTCTCCAACAACTTAAGCTTTTGGAGAAGTTGGTAAGTTATCATGGTATCAGAGCCATTGATATGTCACTAACCACAAAACAAGCACTTCCGCTCTCTGGCGGACAGCGATTTTGCCGTCCGCCCAGCCACCAACTCTCCCGGTGCTTCTACTGCCCTTTTTTCCCAACATCTGCACAGCCTCTGGTTTCTCCTCTCTCTCTAGACTTATAAACACAAACATATTTCACCATCTCTTATCTGTTCAATCTCGCCGTTGTCACCCGCCCAAGTATCACAGCAATCTCCTCCCCGATTTGCTGCCTCTAGTTTGAAGAAGAAATAAAAGATGGGTTCTTACTCTTCCTTTTATTTCATTAAAAAAAAGAAAGGCATGAAAGTCAAGCTATGCATGTCATGAGTCATGATGATTGCAATGTAATCAAAAGCACGGCCTATGGTTTCAACTGCCCAGATATTTGTATTCCCAACTTCAGTGATGTTATGGGCCATGGATTCTTTGGTTCCCATATCCCATTTCATTCCAACACTCTTTCCTTTTGTCCTTTGCAAACTACTCACCCCTAGGTTAATGTTTCTATGCTAAGAAGTTCTTTTGCAATAACCCTCTTATAGCTGGTCCTCTGCTCGGGTTGCTCATGGAGAAACCCCCTGATCCAGGCATCCCCCAAGCTGTGAAAGAACTTGAAGCAGAATATGGTTTCGACGACCTTCTTTTTGCTCATAACTCTCCTGAAAAAAGTTTTTCTGAACATTCAGACCCAGGTAAGGACTCCCCTCTGGGATTTGGAGATGCTATCCAAGCAGGCCATGGATACTGGCCAGATGAGGATCTTTCATTTCTAGATAATGATCTCGAAAAAAATCTGAGGGCCCAAGCCCTTCAGGTCCCCCAAAAAGCTCAAGGGCCCAAGCCCTTCAAGCCCCCCTCTGGATATCAGATAGAGAAAAGGATATCTATAAAAACATAGCAGCTCTCAGAGAAGGAAGATACGAGGAAGAAGAAGTTACACAAGGTTTCGACCCCACCACACATTTCAAAAGAGGCACAAGGGTCCATAAAATTTTTGATAAACCAGAGGTGCATCGCCTAGAAACATAGGTAATCAAAGCCATGGCAAAGAGAAGAAGAAGGAGAAAAATCCTAAAAATCAGAGAACAAAGCTGCTTGAAGAAGTGGACTACCATGCCGATTTCGCCCCACCCTCAGCCCCCAAGCTGAACCAGTATATATTTCCTGAAGAGGCCAACCATGGGCGGGAAACGAAGGAAGAGGAAGGAGAAGGAAAATTTGCTATTTGTGGAAATATTCCCCAAATCCTCCGGCACAGTCCATTAAAGGAAAGCCTAGAGCCTAGGCCTAGATCCGATGGATAATGCTAACCATCTCTTGAACCCCACGCCCAAACAGAACCGCTAATTTCAAATTTTGAAAGTCAAGGCTTGGAAAGCACTGTGGAGGGCCCAAACGAGACCAGAGAAATTCTGAACGCTTCACAAAAGGCAGTGGCTGAATCGGATTTCCCCCACCTCCCTGCGTTGGGAAGAGTTATTGGGACAGCATCAATCAGGAGTGACTCCTCTAGGCGAAGACCTTATTTTCTGGCTCTGAGAGATCATCTAGCCAGAAAATGGAAGTGGAAAGGGGATGTACAGCTCATCGCCATGAGTAATGGGTTCTTCCTATTCAAATTTACAAACTCAGAAGACTGCTCTCAAGTGCTGGAAACCCTGGCCCACAACTATGGTGGTAGACCTCTTATTCTAAGAAAATGGTCCAAAGATGTTTTGGTGGAAAAGGCAAACCTGAAGCATATCCCAATCTGGATTAAATTGCCAAATCTTCATCTAAAATTCTGGACGAACAGAATCCTTAGCAAAATTGCTAACGGATTCGGAAAACCCCTCTACATGGACAGCCAAACAGCTGAATCTTCGCGATTGAGCTTTGCTCGTATTTGTGTGGAAAATTGAAGCTGGCACAAACCTCCCAAACACCATCCAAATTGGAATTTCCTCTGAAATTACTTTTGAACCTGTCAAATATGATTGGAAACCCAATTCATGCCACAAATGCAATACTTTTAGTCATTCGGCAAAGGTATGCCCCCTCGGTACTGAAAGAACTATCCCAATTGTTACCTCAAAGCAGGAGTGGAGGCCCAAACAGACAAAGAAAGGCAGAAATTTGGAAAACCAAGTTCAAAAAATTACAGACACAGGGGAAAACTTTCAAGTAAGAAAAAGAAAATCCACTGAAGTGGAAAGACCCTCAAAATCAGTTCAGCATCCCAGTATTATAACTCACAACCACTTCAATGTGTTACAAACTCTGAATGAAGATGAAGAGGCAAAAGATCAGAAAGAAGAAGAGGAGCAAAGGCCGTCGGAAGAAGAAAGTGAAGCACTCTCAGACCATGAACCCCCCTCAGCATTTGCTAATCTGAGAAAAGATTGGTCCCCTGGCTTAGCCCTATCCATCAGAAATGTCCAGGAAAGTAGAACTGAGATCCAAACGAAAGGCCATACCTCGGTTGAACAGAAATTAAGCACGGATCATTGGAAGCCGAAGGAAATTATCAGGATCATCGCAGGAAATGGCTCAGATCAATCTCCTGGGAATTGTGCGCCAGTTGAAACAATAACTGATCCGAAGTTTAAAGGGGCGAGCTCAAGTACCAGTTGTGCAGACTCTTCAGGAGCCCAAATCACCTTGAATCTCACAAATCAATGAATATTATAGGGTCTTGGAACATCAGAGGATTGTGCTCCAAAACAAAGAGGGATGAAATCAGAGATTTGATCAGAAAGCATAAATTGCCCAGTTGCTGCATCATGGAAACGAAAGCTAGAGCCCATAAGCTTAGAGAATTTGTCAATGACATTCAAGAGGACTGGAACTATTGGGAAAATTATCAGAACGTTATCAAGGGTAGAGTTTGGATTCTTTGGGATCCGGGTAGAGTAAATTACAAATGAAGATGGAAACTAGCCAGTTCTTACATGCTGAAGTTCACATGATACAGTTGAATAAGAGCTTTACTCAAACGGCTGTGTACGGCCACAACTACAACATTGATTGAAGAATTCTGTGGAGAGACCTGGAGCAAATTGTAAGTACAATTAGCCAACTTTGGATTCTCATAGGAGACTTTAATGCAATAAGGTACCATAGCGAAAGAAAGGGAGGAGCAATGCCGAAAATCGAAGATATGGATGAATTCAACGAATGCATCCAAAACTGCAATCTAAATGATCTTCGATCGATTGGAAATCCTTATTCCTGGAATAATCGAGCTCTAACCAGAAAAAAAATGTTTGCTAAGCTAGATCGGGCTCTGATAAATGGTGCATGGCTGACCCAATACTCATTATCCTATGCGGAATATTTAAACCCAGGAATTTCTTATCATAGCCCAATTATTGTCAAGCTGCGAGACTTCAAAAGTTTAGGGCCCAAGCCCTTCAAGTTCCTAAATACCTTGTTGCAAGACCTATCTCTGTTCCCAGTTGTGGAGAAAGCATGGAGAATTGAGGTAAACGGCAACCCCATGTTCAGGTTAACTCAAAAGATGAAGGAAGTAAAGAAGCATATAACCATATGGAATAGGGAAATGTTTGGTCGAATCGACATCACTTCTCCTATTATCAAAAAAGAGCTTGAGGAAATCCAGACGAAGATAGTTGCTAATCCAAATTGTAACAGCCTGAAAGACAAAGAGACAAACCTCATAAATGAATTCTTAAAAGTAAGGATCCTGGAAGAAAATATAGCGAGGCAGAAATCAACAGTCAGCTGGTTGCAGTTGGGAGACTCCAACACAAAAAATTTCCACTCGGCAATAAAATCCAGATTAAGTTCCAATCAGATCATCGCGATGAAAATGGAGGAAGGAGCTCTCACTACAGAGCCATAGGAAATTGAAAACATCCTTATTGATTATTTTCGGGGCCTGCTGAATGCAAACAAGAGGAGCGTAAAGGATCCCCCAGAACCTCTTCACAAGTTGACCGCAGATGAAGCTGATCATCTAACTCGTCCTGTATCCACAGAGGAAATAGAGGAAGCAATTCTAAAAGCAGATGGTGAAAAGACCCCTCGGCCAGATGGCTTCAATGCAAGTTTTTTCAAGCATTTCTGGTACCTTACTAAACATGACTTTGTTGCAGCAATCAAAAAATTTTCAAAAGTGGAAAATTGCTGGCTGAGGTGAATTTGACCTTCTTCACTTTGATCCCAAAAGGCCCAGACTCCACCTCCCCCTCCAAATTCAAGCATATTTCATTATGCAATGTAATTTATAAAACCATTACAAAAATATTAGCTTCGAGGTTAAAAACGGGTGATTGGTAAGCTGGTGAGTGCTCCGCAATCAGCTTCCATTAGAGGGAGACAAATTCAGGAAAATATCTTGCTGACCCATGATTTATTACACAATTTTCATAGGCCCAACCATAAACCTGTAATGTGTTTAAAAGTTGATCTGGCGAAAGCATTTGACAATGTCAACCGACAAACCATTGCAGGTTTCATGCTTAGGCAAGGTTTTAACCAGACCTGGGTAAATTGGATCACGGAGTGCATCTCAAAGCCCTCTTTTGCCATCATGATTAATGGCTCTCTGCGTGGTTACTTCACCTCCTCCAATGGAGTAAGGCAAGGGGACCCGCTCTCTCCGTTGCTATTCACCTTAGTCATGGAGATCCTAACTCTGCTCCTGGAGAAAGCTAGACAAAATCACACCTTTTCTACTCCTTTCGTTCAGGGCGAACTCACAGTATCTCACTTGATGTTCGTGGACGATCTGATGATCTTCTCGAATGCAACCAGGACAGCAGCAAAGGGGCTGTTGGAATGTCTGACAGATTTTACTGATATAACTGGTCTTGAAGCTAACAAATCTAAATGTGAAGTGTTCTTTGCAGGAACAAGCAGTCGAAAAAAGGAGCAAATCAGTAGGACCTTGGGTATGCAAGAAGGCACGCTGCCAATTAAGTACCTGGGGTTACCTCTTTTCACTTCGAGAATGAAGAAGGATGATTGTCAGCTGCTGATTGGAAAAATCAGAAAGAGAATTCAATCCTGGGCTAGCAAATCCCTATCTCAGGCAGGTAGAGTGGAGCTGGTGAAATCGGTTTTAAGCACTTACCAGTTATACTAGTCTGCTGCTTTCAATGTGCCTTCTGGAATCTTGGAAAGCATTGAGAAGATTTTCGGAGACTTCATCTGGGGGGACAGAAGAGAAGAAAAAAATTCACACAATAGCATGGAGCGACATTTGCAAGCCTAAATGAGAGGGAGGCCTTGGTCTAGGAAGGCTGGCAGAGGTAAAGAAGAGCATGCAGATTAAGAACCTTTGGCACCTCATTAGCATAAAGAATTCTCTTTGGACGGCCTGGTTCCACGCAAAATATGTAAAGCACAAAAACATTTGGACCATCCCGGTTCCAGCAAAGCCATCGTGGGGAGTGAGAAGCATCCTCAAATCCAGAGATATAGCAAAACAGCATGTTTGTTATCTTGTGGGGGACGAAAGCAGCATCGAATTATGGAATCAGTCGTGGCACCCGAAGGGGGTGCTGACTACACTCATTTCTAAAAGAAGTACCTACTCCTCCCTTGCTACAATGAAAATGAGGGACAATGTCACAAGCCAAGGAGTATGGAACCCTGTTTTGTTTAAGGAGTCCCTGAAGGAAGAAAAAATAATTCTGGGTCAAATTCTGAGGAGTGGAAGCCAAGAGAACCTGCCAATATGGAAACTGGAACCAAGCGGAAAATTTACAGTCAAATCAGCTTGGGAAGAAATCAGAAAGCATCATGGGAAGCCTGAATGGTGCAAAACAATTTGGTGCAAAGGGTTCAGCCACAGTCAAGCCATTGTTACTTGGAAGGCTATCCAGGGAAGGCTGAATACGAAAGAAAGGCTCGCTCATCTGGGCATCCGTATCGACACAACCTGTAATCTATGTGGAGCAGCTGCTGAAAGCACCGATCACTTGTTTTTCAAATGTGGGTACTCGGCCTGGATATGAAGGTCGATTCTATGGCGAATAGGATCAAGAAGAAAACCAAAAAATTCAATTCTGGAGGAAGAAAATTGGATTAGAGAATCCGTTAAAGGAAGAGGGCAGAGGGCCACGGCTCTAAAATTGGGTTTCCAATCTACCATATACTGTTTGAGAGAGAGAAACCAGCGAATCTTCGAAAATAAGTCCAGCCATAAAGCTCTGATCCTCAAGGAAATCATCAGCGACATCCGTGTTCGCATTAAAGGCCTCCCTCTTCAAGATAACCCGACTGAAACAAATTTCCAAGCTGCTACACACTTTGAACATAAATTCCTCCCATCATTAGATACTGAAAGGTACTGCACATGGGAGAAACCTGAGAAAGAAGAGGTCAAATTAGACAGTGATGCATCTCTGGAGGAGGAAGGAGCCAGCATTGGCGGATTACTTCGAAATGACAGAGGAATGGTCATGATGGTATACTCAGAAATCGTGGAATGCGATGAAAGCGTTGATATCAACATGCTCGAGCTTCGAAAGCGTTGATATCAACATGCTCGAGCTTCAATCTATTCTTCATGGCCTCAGGACGGCAGTGGCTATAGGAATTAAGCGAATTTGGATTGAAGTGGACTCTTTGCCGACGGTTCAAATCATAGAGAGAAAGGCCTGTACGCCATGGAAGGCAACCCAAATTATACATTAGATCAGATCCTGCCAAATTGTACATTAGATCAGATCCTGTCTGCTTCGATTTTCGGTATGGAGAATCTCGCATATATGGTGAGAAGGAAATGCGCCTGCAGACTCTCTCTCAAAGAGGCTTTGCCCTTGCAAGGGGGCATACATTCCCCCACTGCTGCTATCTCAAAAACGTTTAGATCAGATAAACTCTGATAGAGATGGTCAAAAATATGTTAGGCTTAAGGACTAAACTTGGGTGGAACCTGCTTGTATTGTGTTTTCTTTTTTGTTGGCCGATGTTGGCTCCTTCTCCAATTGTATTCTTTTTTCCTTCTGTTTAATGAATTCTAAACGGGGTCCGCCTAACCCCAGCTTGCCCATAAAAAAAAAGGTTTTGATATTACCACCCTTTGCTTCTATTTTTTCCCAAAGTGTCTTCCCTTTCCTTTTTTTAAGCCCATTGTTTTCTTATGCCCATCTCATCTTACAACCCCAAATTTGATATTTGCACCCCATCCCAAATTCGATAACACTCCTCATATTTGATATGTGCACATTTTTTTCTTGCCTTTTTCAAAGTTTCGTCTTGTTGTTGCCGTCAATACATTAGTCGTTTGTTGTTCCTCATCTCATTTCTCCTTTCTTCCAAATCTTTAATTTTCAAATCTCCATTTCTTATTTCAGTCGAGGTACCTCTTCAAGGTCCGTGCTTGAAATTGATCTTGATCGCTCTACTCAATTGAGGGGCCTCGATTCCTTGAGGTTCATGCCTGCGAGGGTAGTTTCAAATTCCATGGGGATCGGTATTCGACCCATGATGTCTTGCCCATCAAGCCTTTGGTCCATTGTGACAAATTTCCAGAAGGATTGGTATTCAAAACCGGCCTAAACACTCTCCCATTCTGGCTTGAGTCCAATTTCGTTCTTTGAGGCTCTGTGTGGCTCATCTTTCATGCGACACGTTCTTCAACAACAGGCAGCAATTCTATGTTCAACAATATCAACAACAGGCGGACATCAATCATAGCAGTGTGCATCAAAAAAATTTACATTTCGTTTTGGGGATATCTATTGTAATCAAACATATATTGATTTTCAATCCATAAACGTTTGAGGAGGCATATTAGAGAATAAAATCAGATTAAGATCAAATCTCCTCATATTTGATCTGATTGGGCTATATTGAGTAGTTGTGTTAGATTAGGAAAGTGAATTAGATTAGGTTTATCTCTTTCCCTTCTTATCATGATCTCTTTCTATATTTATCCCTACGGGTGTTTTATATAAACACACATTAGGGCTCTTTGTAAAGCAACTAAGAAATCCAAGAATAATAGAAATTTCTCTAAATTTAACATGGTATCAGAGCCAAAGGTCTCGAGTTCAAACCTCCCGGAGAGTAAAAATCCACATGCGATGGTCGGCCCAAAGTGGGACCACATGTGAGTTTGCCAAGTGGGCCACACGTGCGAGGGAGTGTTAAAGTATAAAAGATAAATAACGCCTTTCTCCAACAGCTTTAGCTTTTGAAGAAGTTGGTAAGTTAACAACCTTCACTCGAAGTGGGTCCAGAAGCCTGATCTTCCCACTAAGAAGATCAATTATGTTGCGAACTGATTCAAGTTCGTAACCGATTAATGTTATGGTGTATATGCTTTAGTTACAAAGTAGTTATTAGATAGTTATTTACGTCAAGGTTGTGGGTGTTAGTTTTTATTATGTGTCATGGTAGTGGGAAAATGAGTTGATGATTTGGCATTCTTTTCGTGCTAGTATTTTAAGTTCTTATATTTCAATGAAAATGTAGAGAATTTGCAACCAAAGCAGAAGCTTATTTTCAGGAGAGTTATGGTTCCTCTCGAATTGAACCATTAGGAGGTCCGGTTGCCTCGAATCAACCTCTCTCCCCCTCTCTTTTTTTGTCTTTTCCTTTGCTTATTTGTGTTACGGCCTTACGACCAATTAAGCACGTAACAGTAAGAATATCCAACCAGCACAGAATGACAATTAAACAAGATGATTTAGCAAAAGCAATTTCAAGTTAGAAAACAGTAATTGTTTTTATAATTGAACTAATTCATATTGAATTTTATTGTTTAAACAGATTTAAAAGGTTATTATAGTTCCCAAAAAGCTTTTGGAAGCCAATTAAAGAAGAAAAGACAAGCTGATTTTGTGCAATTATTGAAACATGATATTGCCAGTATCAGTATCCTTGAGAAAAAGCAATTCCAGTTCAGAAAACTAAAATTAAACATCAGACAACCAACCTATCTGTGCTGGTTCAAGCACAGTTTCCTTCTCCATCTCAATAGGGGGATCCAATTCCATGCCATAGACACCATCCCCTAACTCAATTCAACTAACATTTCCATCCAAAATCCAAGCATTTTCCTCCTTAGTACAAACCATTTCCGCTGCAAATTCCAAAAAAGAAGGACCCAATTCTTCCACAGCCTCCTCCAAAAAAACCCAAACACATTCCAAAGCATCCTTTCGCGTATCCTTCATCAAAAAATTATCACGAACACTCTCATTCCCAATCGCCTCTATTATCTCATCCCTCGATTCCCTCAACCATTCCGAACCCAAATCAAAACCCTCCATCTCAGAAACCCTAATTTTCCAAATTCTCTCAACAGATTTAACACAATTCTCCCGAAAAAACTTGGCTGCGCATTCCACTGCCAACGCACAGTATGCAGCCTTCATCGATTCCGAAACCCTAATTCCGATTCCACGGTCGATCCATTCAATTGATTCCAAGGAATCGAGAATTTTCTCTGTGATTGAACATTTCAAAAGTGATGTACAGATTCTTCTCAAGAGTATTGTTTTCTTTAGACGGAGATCTTGTCTGCAAGTGGGGAGAATTGAGATGAGTCTGTTGAGTACCCCAGTCTTCGATTGGTTGGCAAAGGAGGAATTCGAGAATCCATGAGCCTTTGTGGATGTCCATTAGGGTTTGTAGAGATGAAACCCTAACATGGAGTATTGAGGATTTTTAGGGTTTTGATGTTGGAACAGAGAGGGGGGGTTTAAGAAGCGCGAAGAGGGGTGAAAATCTCCCGCCTGTTTGTTTCGATGGAGCCTCAAATTGCACGTGTGAGAAAAGGCACAAGGGCAAGTGATCCAAACCGTTCATCTTATGGGGTATTGGGTGATCATCCCTAGATATGGTCCCGTACCAAGAAAAACATTTTTAACTGAAATTTTTTCATGGGAAATTTTTTCTTTCAATGATTTAGAAGGAAATTAGATGATTATGGTTAATTTAGAGGGATATTAAGGTCCCTCTAACTGAAAATTGAATAGGGTTGGTTTATTTTATCATTTTTACACGTGTACAAAAGTAGGAAATTTTAGAAATATTTTTCCTTTCCAAACTTCTTCCAAAAAACTTCTTTGAATCTAATGAGGACCTTGTTTGGATTGCAGGAATCAAGGTTGGAATTGGCACCCCATTCCTATTCTGCCGGGCATTTGATTTAAAAACCTGAACAAAAAACCAAGGGGCAAAAATGACATTAAGGGGGAATTAAATTGGGGAATGCTTGGAATCTGTTTCCTGTCCCAACAGGTTATACTCTCAACCCGGCCCAATTGGAATGAAATTTGTATTTAATTTTTTCTAATTAAATTTTTTATTCTATTTTTTCATTTCATTTTCGGGCGAATTTGGATAGGAATCAAAATATGATGCTAATTTTGATTCCTCATTCCAGTCATCCAAACGCTCCTTGAGGACGTGTTTGGCAAGGCAAAAAAAAATCTTGTCAATCTCATTCCGTCCACAGAGTTGATTTCCTTCTTTTCTCTTCTTTTTTTCTGCTGACAAAATAATGGAATTTTTTGGAGCGAGTCGGAACCACTTCGAAGATTCTAATTAATCTATTTCCACCTTGATTTTTCGAGAGAGAATGGGAAGTGTTACCGAACACGCCCGAGGAACCCCTCATGGTAAAATTATCCAAACGCAAATGACTCTTACAAGGGGATTCCCTCTCTTCTTTACATCTTATGTGACGAAGTGTTATCTTCTCAGTTATCTAAGCTAGCAGAGTTGGAGAAGGTAAAACCAGTTTAATTCTCAAGTGGTAGCCCAAAAATCTCACTTCTCAGGTTCGCATACAACAATTTTTCTTTAGGCAACTCTCCTTAAAAACATGTGTGGAATTGAAATAAATTCTCACTTGAATATAATCTCCAGGTCAATCAAGATGACTGATGAAGGTGGGATTCGATCATCCAAGATCGCTACACGTGGCACAAGATCGAGAAATATTCGAAGGTGGCAAGAAAATATGTACTCCACCAGTTCATAGGAGATTTCGCAAGAGACAAATCTCAATATTGTCACCACCTGAGGGACTCCACCATATCCTAACAAACAAAAGCTCTATCGTATCCCAGAAATCTTACTATAAATGTACACGGTTGTTAGAGTTAGTGCCTTAAAAAGCCAGTACATTGTCATTTAAGTATTTATAAAGGTTTCATTCCATGACATATATTAGCTATTATCTAATTGAATATGTGTGATGTGTGTATTATTTGACACATATTCATCCCTAGGTAGCAATGTAGGAATACCATGCTCAAGGATTCATAGATCCTAAGGAGCAAGGAGATATGGTTTCCCGATCCCTTGTAGACCTTAAAAGTTCTTGGTTATGGTCGAGACTATTCTTCCGTTAGGGAGAGTGCCCCAAGACATTGTTAGTGACATAGACTTAACAGTTTTAGTCACTGTTCATGAACCCTAGTTACACATATATAATACATGTTTTGAGAGCGAAAGACATTGAACTCTCTCATCTCTTTCCTCCCCATCTCTTCTCTCTTCTCTCTTCTCTCTTCTCTCTTCTCTCTTCTCTTTCTTTCACTCACGGATGTTAGGATATCACTAATAATATCTTTGTTGGATATATTTTTTGAATGATGCCTCTTTGTTGGATATTGTTCTTGAAATCGTGAATAATGTTGAAGATCTTACACTCTAGAGGTTCTTATGTTGGGGATTCTAATTCAACATAGAAAATTAAGAACAACTAGTTTTATAAAATCTACTGAGCTGCAGCCCGAAGGGGGTTTCCTCGTGATGAAAATAATGAAAAGTAAACCTCTTAGTGCTTCAAATGTATTACTAAACTACTGATAAAAAAAAATGTATTACTAAACTGCTACCAGGAAACTGTTAGTTCTAGAGAAAATAAAAAGAAATGGAGAATGATGTGAAAGAGAGTTAGAGTTTTCTTCCACACAATTTCATATTTATATGATGCATATATATTACAAAGACAAAAATAGCCTTTAATAGAAGAGAGAAGTGTTTCTGCGCAGTTGCTCAGATAGCTTATCTGAGCAGCTGCTTCAAAAACTCATGTGGCTCCACATTTTTGGGGTGATCCAAAGCATTCATTTGGAAGGCCCTTCCATGGATAGGGTGTGTACCAAAAATGAGCCCTTTAGGATCATCCTAACCCTGCTATTTGTAGAGGGGAAAAATGGTCAGAAATAGTGTCTGTCCATTTCCCCCTCGACCTTTGATTGGGTTAGGATGATCCTATAGGGCTGGTTTTTGGTACACACCCTATCCACGGAAGGGCCTTTCAAATGAATGCTTTGGATCACCCCAAAAATGTGGGCTATATGAGTTTTTGAAGCAGCTGCTCAGATAAGCTATTTGAGCAGCTGCGCAGGAACACTATTCTCTTAATAGAAACCATATATTCTTTTTTCGTATCATCCAGTCAACTGATGAATCAGTATCAATGCAAAGAAAAGGCACATGAACTGATCATGGCGATGAAATTAGAACTAAATCTCTGAAGAAATGGTTGTTTAATTCTTTGTGAGAAATAAAGAGAGAGACGACCGTTCAACTTGCAACAAAAGAGATGAAGGAAAGATGAGGATGAAAGAGGAAAGAGGTTTGTTAGTTTAGGATCATCTACAATGAAAATAAGGGTGCATTCTTTAGGGCGTGTTTCTTGGGAATGAATTCTCGCATTTTTCGCTCCCTGGGAATAAAAATCGGAAAGAATGCCGTTCTGTAATTACTTTAATATCCAATTCAAAAAAAAAATCGTCCTTATTTTTTGGCATTATTTTTGGGAGCGACTTTTTCTCGCTTCAACGGATGTGGAGTGATTCCTCGGCACGTTCATTCTCTCCTCTCACAACTCTCTTCACGTTTCTACGCCCATCATTGCTGAGACCGAATCTTCAGCTATTCCTCTCAATCTTCTCCTGTCTCAACAAATATCAACCATTGTTCATAGGGCTTCATCTAAGAAAACTAGTGGTAGTGACTAACGGAGAGGAGCCGTGAGAGCACTTAGAACGATTCCGTGACCAATCCAAAATTTTTGTTCTTCATCTAAAACATTTTTCTCCGCTGTGAATCTTTTCTTTAACATGTTTTCTGTTTATTATTTCAAGATGATGACCATCCGACCTAGGTTTCTTTGTTCCCTGTATTTTTTTTCTTCAAGAAGTCAACCAGACTGTCTTCCATCTTCTCCCCACCGTATTATTCGCACACCAAATGTTTGAGAATGTTACTACTGTGTTTTTCCATTGTATTGGTTGATTTTTTTCTCTAAAAGTGTAACGCTTGTAAATTGTTAATTTTTCCAATGGTCTAACATTGCTAGATATCAAAGCAAATTCTAGATTTGTTCCTCTGTGTTATTCGTAGCCTGGTTGGAACTTGAACTGTTTGTTGGTTTATGACTTGAATTCATCATATAATGTTCCAATTTGTGTGTTTTTCCACTTGGTTTTGTTGATCTTTTTGGTTTTCTTGTTCCTTGATGCTCTCTGCTGACCATTGCTTTGATTTATAATCTCTTTCCTGGGAAGTTAAGAAAAATCCAGAATTGTTCTATTATTTTAGAAAATTTTTGGGAGTTCTCTGTTGTGACTTATTGTTGGAATGGACTAACACACCAAAGCATGGGCACTTGAGTAAAAAAAAAAAAAAAAATCTGCCATAGGCATTTCGGTCACAAAATGGTGGCAAGACTTGATTTGCAAATTTCTTTCAATTGTTTTCCAATTACGAGAATGTAATTTTATTCTAAAAATATTGAAAGAAAAATTCTCTGAAATGAGTTAAAAAACGTGATTCCGATTCAAGAAGCACTCCAAAGAATAAGAATTGATTCTGACTTCCAGAATGAGAATAAGGAGAATCGTTAAAGAACACACCCTAAGTAAACAACTAGAAAAGAAAATTAACTTTAAGAACATGGAAAATCTATTCTTTCTCTATCAAAAACCAATGATCTGTTTAAAATTTCGGTATGATTATTAATTTAAGATGGTTTCTCTGCAAAGTAAACACAAATAGGTGTCATTGTGTAAAAATTGATACATGTTAGAACCTAGGATTTTAATTGTCGTTTAGCATGCATTATTAATTATATATTTGCATACTTTTAGTTATATTACCATAACTATATTGTGTCACTTTTAATTAAAGTATAAATTATACTAATGAATTATAACTTTATGATGAAGTGACCTCCTTGTATAGCATACCGTATATCTATAAGATATAAAATATTAGTGTGTATAAATTTTGTAACACTACATTGGATAGAGGATGATTAAGATTAAAAACGTTAGAACATCCTAAGACTCTTAATTAGACTCCATTTGGAATTTTGTTAGACTTGGCTTTGATGGAGGTCCACAAGGCTAAAGACCCAACCTATTGACCTAGGATTAGAGGATGATTTAACCTTTAAATATAGTTAGGGATGTATTATTAAAGAGTTGTAAATTTTATTTGAAGAAAGAATAGAATAGACTTTTCATTTGAGGTGGCAAATTTGTAAAATTGTGCGGAAAATGGAGGGCAAAAGTCTACTTAGAGGTTTTCTTGCCACATGTCCACATAACATGAAGCTAATCCTTTAATAGATAGGTGTCTTTGCCAAGATAGTCCCATCACACATTAGTGAAGTCAATCCCCAACACCTCACCATTATTAGTACTAATAATTAACAACTTTATTACAACTAACTACTTCTAAAGTTAATGAAAATTATAGAAACAATGAAGATGATAGAAATAGAAAAAAATATCGTGCTAGAGCTTAGCTAAAGAGAAAACAAGAGACTAAAAGAAAAGAAAGAAAAGGAAGTGAGGAGAGAGAGAGAGAGAGAGAGAGAGAGAGAGAGAGAGAAGAGAAAAGGCAGAGGAATTTTCTTGAAATAAGCTAGGTTCCTAACTTCCTCTTAGATTGGAGTGTATTTTTTATTTCAAGTGAAAACTTGGTATGATTTTGTTCTTAAAGTCCTATGGTTTTCCTTATTAGAAATCTAGTTTACAATGATTCCTGTTTTTACCCGTTTTTATTAAATACTGGAAAAATAGTTTTCGTTTGAATTTTACTTTGAAAATTTTAACAGAAAATCATATGTGATATTTAGAAATGTGGTAAAAATTTCAGAGTATTTGGATCACAGGATTTGTCTGTAGAATTTTGTTGTAATCATCAGAATTCATTGAAATCTGACGCATGTAGTAATTCTATTATAGTTAATTCTATGATTATGAAATTAAAATCATGTCTCCACAAGATTTTAGTACATGAAAATATCTTTGTAAGGCACAAATTTTATAAATTTTGGACACCATTTACTATAGTTTTGACTCAACTCAAGTTTAAGGATAGAATCTTAAATCTGGTCGGTATTCATTGAATTTCGTTATTTTTGTGCACTGAATTTGAATCCCAATTTTTTATGTGTTGATTAGCAATATGTAATCTACATGTAGTTAAAATTTGAGTGCATTTGGACTTCTATATTTTTCTGAAAATTTTCTAATGTAGCGAATGGTCAGAAAATCCCTGTGCTGAGCTTTAATAAGATATGTTGGTACTGGTGGTGGTGAAAGAGGTCAAGGCAACCGACCCCCTCTTCGTTGTAATCATTGTGGGAAAACTAAGCACACTATTGGTAGATTGGGTGAAGTACCCTCACCTAAGACCCAATCAAAATAGAATAGAAGAATCTTCATCTGCTCTTGCTCAAACTGCTGATACTCATATCACTATTGAACAACTGGCCCAACTTATTCAACAGTATGGAAAAAATAGCTCTTCCTCCACACAGGACACTACTCGTGAAACTGGTAATCTCTGTACTCTCCAATCTAGTGTCTTGTTTGATAATGGTAGTTGGATTATTGATTCAGGGGCTACTGATCATATGACTGGGAATCAAAATTCCTTAAGTTTTTATAAAGATGTGTCTAATAAAACCCCTGTTTCAATTGCAATTGGTTCCCTTGTTCCAGTTAAAGGGAAGGGAAGAACCAATTTCTTTTCAGAAACTACTAATTATGTTGTCCTTTTTATGCCTTCATTTCCCTCGAATCTTTTATCTGTCAGCAGACTAACTCACAACTTGAATTGTAATGCAATTTTTTCTCCATCCACTGTCTCTTTTCAAGATCGGGTCACGGGGAAGACGATTGGTGAAGGAAGAATGTCTCGAGGACTCTAATATCTAGATCATAAGAATAAAGCTATGATGGCTAATAATGTTGACATAAGTAAGACCTGGCATTCTCGACTCGGTCATCCTGCTAATAAGGTCTTGCATTGTTTAAAACCTTATTTACCTTTCGTCTCTTATAATTGTGATGTGTGTCATTTCTCTGAGCAGCCATGACTTCCTTTTCAGTCCTCCGAAAATAAGGCTGAAAAACCATTTGACTTGATTCATTATGATGTGTGGGGACCAGCCCCTATTGAGCCCTACAATGGACTACGATATTTTGTACTTTTCATTGACAATTTCTCTAGAATGACATGGATATTCCTACTTAAATTTAAAAGTGAAGTTTTTGAAAATTTTAAGGAGTTTTCAAATCAAGTTAAAACCCAATATAATGCTAAGATCAAGATTTTACGTTCAGATAACGGAACCGAGTATAGAAATAAATCTTTTTGAGAATATCTCATAGAACAAGGCATTCTTCATCAAACCTCATGTATCTCCACACCTCAACAGAACGGTGTGTCTGAAAGGAAAAATAGACACATGTTAGAGGTCGCTCGATCTATTATGTATGAGAAGAATGTTCCAAATTTTTTTTGGTCTGAAGCTATTCTCACTTCATGTTATTTGATTAACAGGCTCCTAAGCAAGATTCTTGGAAATAAGTCTCCTCTAAAAAATTTGAAAGGTAGAAAGATTAATTTATCTTATTTACATATTTTCGGATCTGTTTGCTTTGTTTATAATAATTCTCAACTAAGAGATAAATTGGATCCGCGTGCCATGAAATGTGTTTTCTTAGGGTATTCCTCTACAAAAAAGGATACAAGTGTTATAATACAAAAAATAAAAAACTTTACATCTCTCGGGTAATGAAGATGAGTCTTTTTTCCAAGAACACGGTTTAAATAATCCTGGAAAAAGGACCCAGGAGGAGTATTATGGGATGTTTCCTATAACAAATAGTGAAAATAATAAAATTGATGTCTGAATTCAAGAAGATCAAGAAAGACCTGTAAATAATGATGAAGAAAGTAGAGATCAAGGAGGACAAGGTGACCATGAATACAAAGAAGTACCTGTGGCCCAATCCTCTGAAGATGATCACCCTCTTGACTCTCCACCCTTATGCAGGTCTGATCGTATCCCTCATCCTCATCCTCACTTGAAAGACTTTTTTACATATCATGTATGTTGATATCCCATCCCAAATCATGTATCTTATTGCAATGTATCTGCTTCACACTCTATTTTCCTTTCAAATATTTCTGAAAAAGTTGAACCCACCTCCTTTCATGATGCTAATTCCCAACCTGTGTGGAGGTGGGCCATGAAAGAAGAACTTTCTGCATTGGACAAAAATCATACATGGGATATAGTCTGAATGCCAGTTGGAAAAAACCTTGTTGGGTGTAAGTGGATTTATAAGATCAAGTATAACAGTGATGGCTCAGTTGAGCGATACAAAGCGAGGTTGGTGGCAAAATGGTTCACTCAAACCTATGGGATAGATTATAAGAAGACGTTTGCTCCTGTTGCTAAAATGGGAATTGTTAGAATCCTTCTGTCCATTGCAGTTAATCATGGATGGAATCTTTATCAAATGGATGTTAAGAATGCCTTCCTACATGGAGATCTGGAAGAGGATGTCTATATGAATCTTCCTCTAGGACATCCAATGGAAGGAAAGCCTGGTATTGTATGCAAATTAACAAAAGGCGTTATATGGATTAAAACAATCTCCCAGGGCTTGGTATGCTAAGTTAAGTGACGCCCTATTGAAGGTAGGATTTAAAAGAGGCACCGCTGATTCTTCTATGCTTACAAAAAGAAGTTTGAAAGGAGTGATTATTGTGTTAATATATGTTGATGATATTGTCATTACAGGAAATGACAAAGACGGGATTTCAAACTTAAAAGCCTACTTTCACAAAAGATTTGATATTAAGGATTTAGGAAAATTAAAATATTTCTTAGATTGAAGTCGCATATTCAAAAAAGGGGATTTTTTTGTCTCAACGAAAGTATGCCTTGGACTTGTTAAAATAAACTGAAAAATTAGGTGCAAAACCATGTGAGACTCCTCTTAAAATAAACAAAAAGATGAACCAATCTGATGGGAAATTGCTTAAAATATTGAGAGATATCAGAGATTGGTAGGGAGATTAATATATCTCATTATTACCCGCTCTGATATAAGTTATGTCGTTGGAATTGTCAGTCAGCATATGCATGTGCCTAGAACAAATCATCTTGATGCTGTTAAAAGAATTCTAAGGTACGTAAAAGTATCTCCTGGTAGAGGAATTTGGATGAAAAATAATTCACACGTAGATATTATGGGATATACAGATGCAGATTGGGCAGGAAGTCAAGATAGAAGATCTACAACCGGCTACTGTATGATGGTAGGTGGTAACCTTGTCACCTGGAAAAGTAAAAAGCAATCAGTAGTTGTCAGATCCAGTGTTGGAGCTGAACATAGAGCTATGGCGGCTGGAATGAGTGAAATTGTATGGATAAAGTTTCTCCTTCGAGACATGGGTTTTCACACTA
This sequence comes from Tasmannia lanceolata, assembly GCF_043159265.1. Lineage (NCBI taxonomy): Eukaryota > Viridiplantae > Streptophyta > Magnoliopsida > Canellales > Winteraceae > Tasmannia > Tasmannia lanceolata. Next base: position 60,968,172 of record NW_027518695.1, on the reverse strand, counting down.
AAGAACCAATTAAAATGTTTTGTGATAATCGTGCTACTGTTCACATTGCTGCTAATCCTGTTTTCCATGAACGAACCAAACACATAGAAGTTGATTGCCATTTTGTTCGTGAGAATGTTCAAGATAGAACTATCAGCACTCCTTATACTCGAAGTGAAGATCAGTTTGCAGACATATTCACAAAGGCAGTTTCAAAGTCAAGACTTCAGCAGATTCTTTCCAAGTTGGGTTCCATTGATATCTTTGCACCAACTTGAGGGGGAGTGTTGGAAATATTAAAGCTGGCATGTTGCCTTTCTTCATTCTTACCGTTGCAATACTATTGCTATTCTTAGAGGATTTGCTATCTCCCTTGTATGGAAGATTGGCAAGATCTCATGAGATATGATCGAGTAAATTGGGCAATAACTTTGTATCTTCTTCTCTATATATATTGGCATCTTGTATTGGCTTTCTCATGAATAAAAGACAACAGGAGAGCTCTCTCATGACCGTGGAGTAGGCATTGCCGAACCACGTAAAACCTTTGTCTTGTTTGATGTTCTGTGTTTTCACAGAGCATATTCGTATGTGGATTGCAAGAAAAATATTATTCATGGGAATTTTCTCTTGGGATTTTTTCTTTCTTTACGTGATTTAGCAGGACATGATTAATTTTGAAGGGATATCATCATAAATTAAAGCTCCCTCTAAATAAAGTTGAATAAGGTTGGTTTTCAGTTAGACTAATCTCAGCCATACACAGTCAAGTGAATGGGGCTAATCTCTAGCTGACGCACATAGTGGAGACAGGTGAAGTCCACTCTAGTTCAAATTATCTTTTCCAGTGCCTAAAATGTAGGAATTATCCGAAATATTTTTTCTTCCCAAACTTTTCCAAAACATTCTTGCAATCCAAGGAGCTGTTTGGATCTATGGAAAAAAGTTCTCCAGAAAAGATTTTCTTAGAAAGTTGGTTTTCCAGCATTTGGTTAACTTATTTTCCATTGAACTTGATTTCCAGATAGCAAAAATTTTCATATTTTATAGGAAAATTTCATTCCTGTGGCAACTCTTGAATCATTTTTCAAGGAATACTTTTCAAGGATAACTTTTTCCAAGAAATTCTTTTCTCCAGAACATCCTCATGGAAATGGACAAATTCCTTGAATGGAATTGATCATTTAATAGGACAAGTAAAGATCAAAATCACAACAATGAAACGATCCTAACTGTTCAATCCAAAAATCTCACCAATGAAATGAATCCTCATCTATAGTGATAGTATCCTCTATCAGATGCTCCATATAATTTATATTTTTAAGAAAGAAATGTCATTTTTTTTGTTACTGTATCTGCAGTTCATCCACTCTTGCCGTTGATCGAACTATTGAAGGTGCATGGAAAACTGGTTATGGTGGGCGGGCCCGAGAGGCCGCTCGAGCTACCTGTTCATCCTCTACTGGAGGGTAAGAGAACACCATATCTATCTATCTATGTACTGTTGGATCGGATCATGTGACTCGCGTGACCCCAATATGTGGGGTCCAAATTACGTAGATATGTGGGTCCCTAGTCGTCTACAAATAAATGGATCGGATCATGGGATCCACATGCATCTTTTGTTGCAACCAATGAAATTGCTTCTAATTTGCTTCTCACATAATTCTAAATACATTTCTTTTTCCCTTTTAGGCGATTGCGGGAATTTTCTTGAAAAGTTTCCTTGTTTGATTTCATATGAAAAAAAATGGAACTTGAATCAACACAATTAAAGTTTTATTTAGAGTGACATTTAGGCCCTGTTTGGATTGTAGGAAAATTTTGAAAAGGAAAAATATTTCTAAAATTTTTTATTTTTTAAGATAACTTGAACATTTGAACGAAAGCTTTTCAATTTTTATTTAGAGAGACCTTCTTTATGATGTATTGCTCTAAATTAGCAATAATTATATAATTTTCCTCTAAATCGTGGTAAGTCAAAAATTACCCAAGAAAAATTTCTTTCTCAAATGTTATTCTTGCAAGCTAAACAGGGCCTAAATTTACGATTCCAAAAAAAAAAAAAACAGGGCCTTAATTTATAATGACATCAGTCTACATTAACTATATCAACATTGTGGAAAAGAAAGTAACAATTACTAGGAAATTTTTTTCACTAGAAATGTTTTTCCTGCAATCCAAGCAGGGCTTAGTCTCTTTGATTAGGTTTAAGTCAGGTTTAAGGAGTGAGATTTCTTCATTTTGAATTCACAGGGGGAAAGATTGTGGCGGGAAGTCTTATAGGCCGAAAGAAAGAGACCCAAGAAATGATCGATTTTGCCGGCAAGCATAATATAACAGCAGATATCAAGCTTGTTCCAATGGATTATGTGAACAAGGCCATTGCGCGGCTCGCCAAAGCTGACGTTAGATATCAGTTTGTAATCGATGTTGGAAACACCTTGACCGCTTCATGAATAGCCCATTGATTGGGGTCGACATGATCGAAAATTCGTTGCTTTTCCTTTCAGTCAGTTCAGGAAGGCCAAAACTTGTTACAGAATAATTCTTCCCTTATTTTCACCAACAACACTCTTAGTGTTTATGATTGTGTTTTAAGAATAAGGCTTCTTTTGGTAGTTCTATAAATTATTTACATATATTCTTAGGGAAATGATATATTCGCCCCGGGCTACCTCACCCCTCTCAAATTGTATTTATGACTACTCTTTTTACATTACAAGGGGTAACCCGGGGAAGTAAATGTGGAAAATATATCACTTTCCTATTCTTATTTAGCCCATCCCCAAAATGTCGTTATAATCTTATTCGCATAAAAACTTTGGGAAATGATATCAACACAGCCATATATTAATATATGTGCTCACTATATTGTCTTCTAGTATTTAAAGTGCTCTCAAAAGGTCATTACGGTTCCCAAAAACTCTTACAAACCAATTAAAAAAGAAAAACACAAGCTAGAGAGCATGCATAACAAAAAGTTGGTTTGCTGATATCATTTCCCAAAACATATTGTAACACATAAAGCTTTATGGTTGGTCCCTCGCAGTTCTTTGGATATCAAAATCAAAGAATTCAATTCCGAAAGAGAGAGAGAGAGAGAGAGGTAAATATACCATGAGTGAGTGGACAATTTCTCCTCTAACTTTTCCGGCGGATCTTTATTTTCCGGCAGATCTTTAAAGTCCCTTTTGAGACTTTAGCCTAAGTAAAAAAAACCGCCTGAGGATCTTCTCCCCTCCTACTCTTCTAGGCTGATGGAAAGCCTCCGCTCTTAGACGTGGAAAAGGGCACTTGCTCTCTTTTCTCCAAAACCAAAACAAGAGAGATAGAGAGAGTATGTGATTTTCAATCAAGAGAGTATGGGAAGAGGGAGTGCTGGGTAATTTATAATCAATATGAAGAAGTTGGAAGCTTCTTGCTTTCTAAAATTAGCCTCTAATCTTATCAAAGCTAAGCTCATCAAAACCGTCGAAGGCATGTTTTTGTTGGGTATATAATATAACCCATGTATGTTCTAATATAAGCCCAATAAGATAATGGACCGGTGTAGTGGGCCTACATGGGCTAGAGTCCATTAACCAGTCATTACACCCAAGGTATCTAATTTGGAATACCAAGTTTGTTGCCTCCAGCCCCTATATATATAGATACACTAGGGTTAATGACTGGTTAATGGACTCTAGCCCATGTAGGCCCACTACACTGGTCCATTATCTTATTGGGCTTATATTAGAACATACATGGGTTGTATTATATACCCAACAATCCCATCCAATGTTCTACATATAGCACAATCCAATAAATAGATAATGTGATGTTCAAACAAAATATTGAATCATCCATAGCACCATATCAAAAAAGATATGTAATCCAATTGAAAACAAGAATACTTTTAAGACTAACCAAGAGTTTTAGAAATAATCCAAACTCAAACAAGAGCAGTTTCACGTGTAAGTGAACTATTTTTCCAACTGAAAAGAAAATAATAGTCCCCACTGCTCTATAAGGATTCACTCATCAAGTAAGTCATCCCCATCAAAATCCAGATCGAGGCAATCTCCTCCATTTTCGCCAATTCTTATAAATTACCAAATATGAATTTCCTGAAAATGAATCCAATCATTTGTGTAAAATACAAAAATATCTAGTTCTACCAGAAGAACTTAGTGCCATTTCATATTGGCTGAAAAAATAAATATCAATAAGCATCAATGTCAAGTTTCATTCAAGAACAAGACCTAAATAGTTTCTTTTGCAAAGAACCATTCACTAGTGTCAAGTTTCAATACAAGAACGAGACCAAAATAATTTCTTTTGCAAAGAACCATTCCATGTTTCCATTTGGAATGTTACAGCCATCATATCCGAATTGAGTTAAGCTGTATCATCGAGTTTGGAATGAAACAACCTTTCCCAAGAAGGATATGTCATCAAATGTGGAATGACATAAAGACAACTGTAAACATCATTGAAATATATAAGCGCTTATCTTGGCCAAGAAAGGGAGATTCAAAAAATTCAAAATAACATGGATGTAGGTTAAGACATGTCTACACAGTCTTTAACCCAATCTTCCCCACAGTTTTGAATATTCGATCTTTGTTCAGTCCCTTCGTAAAAGCATCGGCCAGATTATCCTTCGATCTCACATCAACCAAAGTGATAATACCTTGTTCGATAAGATAATTCAGCGTGACATGTTTCAGCCTGACATGTCTCCTCTTACCATTAAAGAGTGACTTCTTCACAATCGTAATTGTAGCTTGATTATCACAGAACAAATCTAAAGAGTTAATCTTTAAATGAGTCAATGGAATGTCCAGGATCAGATCTTTTATCCACTCTGCTTCATCTCCCGCAGAAGCTAGAGCATAAAGTTCTGATTCCATAGATGACAGAGCTATACAAGTCCGTCTCTTTGACTTCCATGCCACAGCAGCTCCACCCAGTGTAAATACATAACCACTAATAGATTTACTGTCTCCTAATTCTGAGCCCCATGATGCATTAGAAAATCCTTCCAGGATAGGAGGTTGGCCATTATAACATAAAGCATAACCTTGAGTACCCGTAAGGTATCATATCAGCCTCATAAGGGCATCTCAGTGCTCATGGCCAGGATTACTAGTGAAACGACTCAGCATGCCAACTGTAAAGGCTATGTCTGGTCTAGTGCAACTCATCACATAAATGAGACTACCAATAAATTTAGAGTAATCCAACTGATTCACGCTGGCTCCTTCATTAGGTCTCAGCTTTTTGGTATAATCAAATGGTGTCTCAATCGGTTTACACTCACTGTATCCCCATGTAGAAAGTAGTTTCTCAATATAATGGGCTTGGCTAAGAGTGATCCCTTGCCTATCAAAACTTACTTTCATACCAAGAATGATATTTACCACACCAAGATCTTTCATGTCAAATTCGTTAGCCAACATTGATTTCACGTCACTCACTACAGAGAGATCGGAATCAAGAATCAATATGTCGTCTACATACAAGCAAATAATTGCAACCTTATTCGACACAGAACGGAAGTAAAGGCATTTATCTGAGTAACTGGTCTGAAAACCAAAGCTCTTTACTACCTTGTCAAATTTTTGATGTCACATTTTAGGTGCTTGTTTAAGACCATATAAAGATTTGTTTAACTTACAAACTTTGTGCTCAAAGCCTTCCATGACAAACCCTTCAGGTTGGTTTATGTAGATTTCCTCTGGGAGGTCTCCATTAAAGAAAGCCGTCTTTACATCCATTTGATGCACAACATATTGCTCAATAGATGCCAAAGCAAGAAGAATTCTTATCGTAGACAAATGACAGACCGGTGAGTAGACTTGCTTGACCTAATTCCTCTAACAATTTCTTCTACACCTTTTGTCAATGCAAGAATGTTTCCATGTTGTGAATGACACTTAGCCAAACTTTCCAAAGAATGGCTTATGCCCAGGGCACCTAAGAATGGCAACATTCTAACATTCTACCACTTGGCCGGCGTGGGCTTTCACATTGATCGGCATACTTTATGTGCAACGGTTTTTCTTACTATTCCATTCAGTGAAGATAAAAGCAACGGATAATGTAATCATTGGATTAATTCTATCCAATTATATCCCCATGGCCACAAAGCTACTATCCCCACCAACATGATTACAGTCAACCTTATGGTCCACTTTATATCTTTTATGGGCACTTTGCTTGTTTTATAACATCCATTTATGTGCACAAAACTAATTACGGAGCAACACATAGTGTAAAATATTAGAATCAATCAAAACATATTGTGATCACAACACAATTGTCTGAATCTTTATGTAGTCTCCCACTATCCAAAGCCGGTATGCTTGTCCACGAACCTAATGCATGCAACACGCTCTTTACCGAGCTTCGATGGCAAGCCTTTGGTCATGGAGTCTGCCGACACAAGTGCAATGCTTATGTGTTCCACAAAAAATTAAGATTTTGAACAATTTTCCTCACAACAAGTCAAACTACATTGACCCCTTAATTTCTTGTTCTTGTAACGAAAAACCGCAATGGAATTATCACAGTAAATTCTCATAAACTTATTGATAATTTTAACAGCTTGATGTCTTGAGACTAAATTCCTCCATCACAAGGCATAACAAAGGCTTTGAAACAAACAATAAACTCTATTTCTTTAGTGCAAGTAACTTTCTGTGCCAAGTTGACATTATTCCTGTAAGTTGGGCGGATAAAGGGATTTGGAGGCACAACGAAAGGCTTGGAAAGGAACTATTTCAAAACTTTTTAATCCCTTAATCCTTTTCCCAAGATCATAGTTACCAGATTCACAATGGTTGTCAAAAGGAAATACGGGAGATTAAGAATCTATACTAAAGTGATTGTTCGACTAACAGTCTCTGCTGGATCCATACCCCAGTAGCTTGGCTTCTAATCTTCTCAAGATCAATGGGCCTTGGTCTTGATAGATGAGACTCACCACAATTACATGCAATCTGGGGAAATTGTTGACAGTTGCTAGTTTCACCAATTTATCCTGGGCTTGATAAAAGAGATCCCTGTTCCATCAGTATAATCCTCCCTCATTTTTATCCATATATAACCTGAACATATGCAAGAAGCATGGAGAAAAACTGCTGGTGCTTCTGTCAAAATTAAAATTTACATACTTAGGATTATACTGCCTATTTTAATTGATTGTATGCCAGCTACATCCATTTACTTAGAACCATGCACCTTCAACCTAGCATAACATACTTCTGTCTTCTTCTGTTATTTTCATTTTTTGGTATGAAACTTGGGCTGGTATCATGCTTTCCTCTCTATATTTACACCTCTTCAATTGTTAGGTGAACATAATTTTGCATCACAGCTATGAACCTAGGCTTTCTCCTAAAAGATATGTGAATGGTAGTTATCCTTTTTCTACTATATTCATAATGATCTATTCATACAAATTCGAATCTATCACTCATATTTTCTTCTAGGACGAAAGTGTCAGTCTTTGCTATTGTGTGCTTCTTCGAGAAATGTACATTTCCACAACTTTCATAGCTTCGATAAATAGTTCTAGTCCTCTTGCATTTTTTTAAATGTTATCTCCGTCTTACTTTCAGATTTCTCATATTCTTCTTTTTTGCAGTCTGTCAGATTATACATAAGGTCTTGTGGCTGAGGCATTGAAGAAGTTAGTTGCTATTGCTCCCATTCATTGCCATTTATTTATAAATGCGCTAGCAGTTTTTGTGAAAAAATTGTGTAAATCTGCAATGAGTGAATTGCATAGCTTCGGTGAGGCAGAAAAGGCCCTTCTGAGCACATCTTCAACCGATGGGAATGCAATCTTGAGAGTTCTACAAGCATTGATCTCTCTTATTGCGTCATTGCTTGAGAAGAAAGTTCCTCAGCTTCTACCTTTAAAAAAGTATAATGACAATCTTTCTCAGGTTTGGGACATAAATGCTTTTTTGGAGCTACTGTGGATGGAGTTGAACTTTTGCATAAGCAAAATAGAGAGCTGTTCAGATTCTGCATCTGATTTTTCTACTGTATATGGGTGCTCTGCATCCACCAGCATTGGTGTAATAGATCGACTTCCAGCAGGTACCCAGAATATTTTTCCATACATAGAGCGCTTCTTTGTAACCTGTGAAAGGTCACATCCTCGGCAGTCAGTTGTTGGCCATGACTTCAGCACTGTCATGACTTTTGATGTTGAAGATGCCACAAATTCTGGTACGCAGAAATTATCTGTGAGCCATGAAAAAGCTGATGATAAACTAATTGCTTTTGTATAGTTAGCTGAAAAGCACAGTAAACTGTTAAATGCTTTTATTCTGAAAAACCCTGGGTTGCTTGAGAAGTCATTCTCTCTTATGCTGAAAGTCCCGCGTTTTATTGAATTTGATAACAAATGGGCTCATTTCCGATAAAAAATAAAACACCAGTACGATCATCATCACAGTCGTCTAAGAATTTCAGTGAGAAGAGCTTTTGAAGATTCATATAATCAACTGCAGATGCATGCCGCTCAAGATCTCAAGGGCTGGTTGACTGTTCATTACCGAGAAGGTCTATGGTTCGAGTCCGTATAGCCCTATACATTTTTGCGTCTTTGTTTGTTTTCTAGGGTCATTTTTGACAAGGGTGCTCTACTTTTTATGATCATGGGCAATGAATCAACATTTCAGCCAAATCCCAACTCTGTTTATCAAACAGATCACCTTTCTTACTTCAAGTTCATTGGGAGAGTGGCATGTGCCTTCTTGTTATATTCCAATATTTATATCTAATTCTTTCGTTTCCGTCCAGGTTGGGAAGGCTCTATTTGATTGGCAGCTTTTGGATGTTCATTTCACTCGATCTTTCTAGAAGCACATTCTCGGGGTTAAGGCTACCTATCATGACATTGAGGCCATAGCTTTTCAATGTGTTGATCCCTCGGGATTTGATATTGTAGGGAATCACACCAGGTAGAACTCGCCCCTAAAAGCTAGCCGTTAGAGGGAGGGTGCCCATTCCCTTATAACCCATCCACATCCATTTCACATGTCCGATGTGGGACTATTGCTTTTGCGTGGAACCCCAATAGATATCTATCTTGAACGATAGGGAACTAGAAATAATTGATTAGTGGACTTCCAGACATTGATTGTGAGTTCTACATAGTTATGTTTGAACGTTGAACTCTTAATTGAAAGGATTTATTCATGTTTATGCATTCAATGTCCAATCATGAAGTTGCTTGCATTATTTCGAAAGACGCATGAATGTGCCCATTAAATTATCTGCTATAACTTGTTGGTCACACTATCCTGAAGGTCACACTATCCTGTAGGACACATGAATGTGCCCCTTACGCCAATAACTTGTATACACTTTAGGATGCTCACCTAAGGTTTTAATTTTAAATTATCCAATTCCACTTGAAACTTGTTTCAATGCAGACCAAGATGACTCCGATGGGTAGAATCTTCGGTCAAGAGTGGACAAAGTTCTGTAAATCACTATGTTTTCATGTGATAATCCGTAGTTGTGGACTATGAATCCTCTTCCATTTAGGTCTTTTCTCCCCTATTTTCCTCCTACGTGGAGTTTTCTCTCCATTTTTTAATGTGATCTAGTTCACATCATATGGTCTTTATTTTATATTTTTTGAATGGCAACATAAATTTTTTTAGGACCAATTACCAATGGGGGACAAAAGTTAGGTGGAATTATCAACAGGACCCATGCTTTTCAGAAATTATCAACGAGGGACAAAAGAGGTCTTGTCATTAAAAACTGAACGAAAATGCCCTTTTCTTACGCAACACGTTTTGCTTTTCCACTTGTCCCTCTTCTCTCTTCTTTCCCTCTTTTTTTTACTTTTTCATTTTCAACTTTGTATTTTTTACCTTACCAGTCATCTTCTTCATCATTTAGCCACCATTGGAGGCGAGAAAGCTCGAAAACTTGAAACGTGAGCTCATTCCCATCTATCTCTCTATATCTATAGGTTTTGTTTTTCGTTCGTTTTAGGGTTTTGCATTTCTCCTTCTCCCTTTCAATGGAGGATGAGGAAGATGAATAGTAGGGTAGAAAGAAAAAAATGGTGAAAATGAAAGATTGAAAAAAAAAACAGCAAGTAAAAACGTGTTCATAAGGGACTTGATAAGCCCATTCGGAATTTCGTAACCCCATTTTGATACTGGATAACCCCAAGCCCAATGACTTGAAAACCCCCTTCCAAAACTCTAGTGCCCTCGACTAATTCTAAGGGACTTGATAAGCCCATTCGTAAATTGGTAACCTCATTTGATACTAGATAAACCCAATCCAAAATACTTGAAACCGCCTTCCAAAATTCTAGTACCCTCGGCCAATTTTCAGGGACTTGATAAGCCCATTCGGAAATTGGTAACCCCATTTTCATACTTGATAACCCCAATCCCAGAGTCTTGAAAACCCCATTTGAAAACTCCAGTACCCTCGGCCAATTTTCAAGGACTTGATAAGCCCATTCGGAAATTAGTAACCCCATTTTTTTATACTAGATAACCCCAATCCCAGAGACTTGAAAACCCCCTTCCAAACCTCCAGTACCCTTTGCCAATTTTTAGGGACTTGATCATATTCGAATATTGGTAACCCCATTTTTTATACTAAATAACCCCAATCATAGAGACTTGAAAACCCCCTTCCAAAACTCCAGTACCCTCGGCCAATTTTCAAGCACTTGATAAGCCCATTCGAAAATTGGTAACCCTACTTTTGAGAGTTACTAACCCCCTTCCATAGAGTTGATAAACCCTTCTGCTACAAAACCCTCTGCCTATAGCAACTCTTCTAATGGCATTACAATTATGCTCATGATAGAAATAACAAAAGAAATGGATATTGTTTTCATTAAATGTGCTTCATGTATTACATCCCAATTTTGTGTATTACGAAAAACAATTTAAGTAAATCAAAAAATATGTAGCCATCCACTCATGTATTACATTAACTTTTTCTTATACAACCAGTTGTCTTCCAAAAAAGTGAGTGAAGCCATCCATGCATTATCTCCGGAACACATCCTCAAATACAAACCGCTTAAACCCTAAACAAGATAAATCAGAAACAGAGGAATGAAAAATAGTGCAAAACCCTAAAAAAAGAAAAGAAAAACAAAACCTAGATACAGAGAGATAGATGGTAAGAACTCAACATTCAAGTTTTCAAGATTTGCCAGCAACAATGGTGGCTGAACAAGGAGGAAGATGACTAGTAGGGTAAAAATCAAAAGGGTGATAATGGAAAAGTAAAAGAAGAGGGAAGAAGGAAAAAATAAGGTCAAAACGTGTAGTAAATGCCAAAGGGCATTTTCGTCCAGCTTTTACTGACAAGACCTCTTTTGTCCCTCGTTGATAATTTCTGTAAAGCATGGGTCCTGTTGATAATTTCACCTAATGTTTGTCCCCCATTGGTAATTGTTCCATTTTTTTAAACAGAAAAGGGAAGGGGAAAACCCAGGGACCAAGAATGTCAGAATAAACCCCAAAATAAAGATAAAATAATATTAAACATAACTTTACCATTCAAAAAAATATGGGATTTGCTAGGGTCCATCGCAAAAGGCATTTAGCGGCTGGTCTGTCGCATATTAGACCAGCCACCTCATGAATAAAGACAACAGCTTTTGTCTCCATTGACGAGGTGGGTGTCTGACATGCGACAGATCATCCGTGAAATGCCTTCTGCGATGGACGCTAGCAATTCCCAAAAAAAAATATATTAAACATAACAGAGTGATGGGGAAGAAAATAAAAACTCTCTAGGCCCTGTTTGTTTCAGATTATACAACAAGTGATGGTGATTATAGCAACTGATTATGCCAAGCATCAATTATCAACATAATAAGTTGCAACAAAAGTGACTTCATCATCATTTCATAAGTGATCATGATACACTTACTGTATTGTTAAATGGCTAATTACCCTTCAATACGTAATAATTTGGTTATTTTACAATGCATTTATTAAAGGATGACTATTTTCACAAGCGCACTTTCACAAGCGCACTTCTTACATGCAATAAACAGAAAGCAGACAATCATTCTTTGGGGATCATAAATCCACCCAATCAACAAAGAAATTTGATTATCAAGTGATTAAAATTTTTAATATGGCACTTGGAAGAGAGACTTAATTAATCTCACGTCCGGGGAGATTTCCTCAAGAACAAGAAGAATAGAAGAAAATAGTTGTTTTCATTCATGCCCAAAAATACTACTGCATTCTATTCTCCTATCGAACATAGAATTCAAATAAGAAAGCTACTAAATAAGTTCCAGCTAAATATAGAAAAGAAAACTGTAAAAATACTCTTGCTGCATATAGGATAAAAAAACTGCTAAAAATTTCCCTGCTGCTGCCACGTTCATATGATTCCCTTCCCCTTCAAAAAGACCTTGTCCTCAAGGTCTAAAATCTAGAAATTGTTGTTGCAAGTCACGCAAGTATTCCCATGTGGCGTCCTCTGGATAAGTGTTTGACCATTGAACAAGGACTTGAGTCACTGCACGATTTCCCCGCTTAACCATCTTCCGATCCAAGATAGCCACCGGCTCCAATCGTACCCTACCTTCGTTATCCACATGGGGCAGATCAACCAGAGCCACTGAATGGCTTCCTAACTTCTTTTTCAAGAGCGAAACATGAAAGACGGAATGAATGCGTGACCCTTCCGGCACCTCCAACCGGTAAGCCACCATGCCAACTCGTTGCAAGACCCTGAAAGGACCATAATAGCGTGAAGCTAGCTTCATATTCTGTCGTACTGCCACCGTTGTTTGGCGAAAAGGTTGAAGACGTAAGTACACCCAGTCCCCAACTTCAAATTCGCGCTCAGTTCTATGTGCATCTGCGAACTTCTTCATGCGGTTTTGAGCTGACTGCAAATTATGCCTCAATAGGCGTATGAGGGCATCACGATCACGAAGGGATGTATCAATAGCGGCAACCACTGCATCACCTGGTACTTAAGGGATATATGTAGGAGGGGGTTGGCCATATATTGTCTCATAAGGAGTAACCTTAGTAGCCGAGTGAAAGGTCGTGTTGTACCACCATTCTGCAAGCTATAACCACTTGACCCATTGTCGTGGCCGATCACCTGTCATACATCGCAGATAAGTTTCTAAAGTACGATTTAAAACCTTGGTCTGGCCGTCCGTTTGGGGGTGATATGCAGAACTGAAGCACAACTTAGTACCATGCAACTTGAAGAGTTCCTTCCAAAAAGCACTTGTGAAAATTGGATCACGGTCACTAACAATTGTCGATGGCATCCCATGTAGACGAAAGATGTTATCCATGAACACCTGAGCGACGTCGAGCGCTGTATAGGGTGAGAAAGAGCCTGGAAATGACCGTACTTACTGAGGCGATCTACCACTACAAGTATAACTTGCTTCCCTTGCGACTCCGGAAGGCCCTCAATAAAATCCATCGAAATATCTGTCCACACTCGCTCTGGAATAGGTAGGGGCTGCAATAAAGTAGGAGATGCAACATTCTTTGATTTTGTTCATGCCCAAAAATGAAGGTTACAACTTATTTTCTATCAAAGGGACTTTCCTACTGCACTCTATTCTCCTACCGAACATAGAATTCAAATAAGAAAGCTACTAAATAAGTTCCAACTAAATATAGAAAAGAAAACTGTAAAAATACTCTTGCTGCATATAGGATAAAAAACTGCTAAAAATATTCCTGCTGCTGCCACGTTCATATCAATTTTGAACTCAAATTCATCAAACAAGCAGCCCTAAAAATCAAATGAAATCTAATCAAACAAACTGAAACCGATATCATCATCTGAGTCTCCGCAGGTTTTCTTTCTTCACTTCCTCCTTGGGGGCAAGTCACTTACAGCAACAAACTTGCTTGGATAAACAATTGATCAATGAGCTAAAGCAAATTAAATATCTAGTCAATAGAACAGATCGTAAACCGTCCTGACCTTCAACTCTGTATCATTGCTCAGTGTCTCCGTGGCAGATGAAAACTCTAATATTCTTCAAGGCCCTTTCCACTTCTTTCTTTTCTTCTCCAACCAAATCTCTGGTTTTCCTCTGAGAAAGTCTCACAGGAAGTCACAGCATTTCTGCAGATTGAGGATTATGCCAATACTCATGTAAACCTGTCACAGTGAAATCAACGTTGAGCGTTCGGCCCTATTGGGTTGGTTTAAGGCTCTAAAAGAACCCACTAAGGCCAACTGCACCTTCACCAATATCATTGATCCCTCCCATAAAGCTTGAATAAAGAGACCTTCCCACGGGGATGCATTTCTCTATTGGGCACTCTCACAGGATGAGACATATTTCTAGTAGCATCAGCAGGACTCTAGGAGTGTACGTCTGCAAACAAGTAAAGCCAATGGCTGATGAGAAAACAATGTATTTACATAAGTTCATAACAGAAATTTCAATTATTAGGGGCCTGAAAATGCATGTTAAAGAACAATCAATCCCAACTCCTCACCGGCAGGACCTTCTCCCATCCAGCAGGCAATTCACCAAATGAGTGACTTCAACTCTGCCGCCTCCTCTTTATACTTCTTCTCATTTTCTGAGAATTTAGCATTCCATTCTGCTGCAAGACCAACACCTTCTTGGACTTGGCGTCTCCAATGACTGTAAAAGAAGTGTGAGACACAATATTCAGCTGCAAAAAAGTTCATTTACTTGAGAGAGCAACACAAGTCCTTCCAAGTTGACATACCTCTTCACCTCTTTCACCCATTCACTTGATTCCAATTCATTTTTTTAGCAAAACTTCAACTCGACTCAACCCAAGTTGCACCCTTAAGCTCAATGGGAGAATTACAAAATGATGGGAGGAATGTTATTATTGAAAAAAAAAGAGTACCATTCAGTTTCCTTTGAAAATACCTGTCAATTACTCCAACGAACAGAACACAAGGACAACTTTCCAAGCTTTGGAAACACAGCTTCTATTTTATTAAACACCCAAAGCAGTTCATCACAATATCTCCAACAGCAATAACCAAGAGGTGGGCCCCATTACCTATCTCCCTTGAATAGAGATTGGTGAAGAAGTCAAGCAACAGTTGCACTTGGATGGATCTCGACTCGACTTTTTGGGATTTGCCGAATCCAAACCTCGAATCCATGTCAGATCTCGACACGTGAATCTGAATCCATGCAACATAGGTGCCCACTAAATTCTTTAACCTGAAATGAAAAGATTAACATGTAAGTTGAATTTATATTTGTTGAATTTTAGCTCAAATTGATACATCCCTGATTTGCTCCATAGATATATTACACGAACATAGAATTTCCAGAGGAATAACCTCATGGAATATAAATTTGGAGAAAAAACTACAGTACGACAAATTCTTTATGCAGTCATGTTCCACTGAAGCAACATCTAAACAACACATTCAAACAATAATGAGTATTTAAGGTAAACCTATCTGTATTTAAGAAAGTACCCAATAAAGACATTAAAATGAATTTAATCACCACCAATCTCTATTCAAAATAAGTTTTGCATTAGTACACTAAGTGGCAGTTAAGCACCTGATAAGAAAATTATTTAGCCCCACTATTAATTAGCAAAGATTAAAACGAGATATGGCCTTCTTTACTTTTTCTTGATGTCCTTGATAATATCTAGCAAAAAGGCTGAGCAAATATATCCAACTAGATATTAGACTTTGGCTAGTGTATAAGCAAGATGACGTATTTTCTTGGAATATTGAGAATTATAATAAAAGGACAGAATATTTTGAATCCGGTGGACGTACTGTTCAATCGCCATGGACATGCACATTTCTGAGAGATTTAATCTCCCAAAGATAGATGCAAATTTTGCAAGATTGTTCATTTTTTCCAGTCTCAGACGAGGAAAGAACTAAATTCTGAATGGGTGGTTTTTTCTACGGAAGACAAACACCTAGAAAATCATCAGTTTTCTTAGTATTTGTAGACATTTCCGAGACATCATCGTTAATAAGTTTGATCAGACATAACTTGCAACATTTTTTGAACCTTCTCGTATACCTCTCCTTCCATAACTCAAAGGATGTGGAGCAAATCCTTCCATAATATAACTTTGCATCCAAAGATGAAATACTTGGCTCAAGCCATCAAATTTGTTAAAGTATAAAAAAATTAAATATTGCCTTCTCCAACAACATAAGCTTTTGGAGTAACTGGTAGTTTCACATGATAACATAGCAAATGCCTGGGTGGGTTCAAACCTCCTGGATAGCAAAATCCACATGCAATGGCAAAACCCAAAAGAGGGGCCACATGTGCCACGTGTGGGCCAACCCTAAAACAGGGGCCACACGTGAGGGGGAGTGCTGAAGTATGAAAAGATTAAATACTGCCTCCTCCAACAGCTTAAGCTTTTGGAGTAACTGGTAGTTTCATAAGATTGTAACTTGAGGGGTCCAAACAAGGTGGAGAGATAGAAAAAATGAACAGAAGTCCTTCAAATTGAAATTGGGCAGCTAATGGTATATGACTTCAAGATTCACAACTTTTTCAGAAAGGCCATATGGATACAACTTGTCTACATTTTTTAACAGTCCTTCATCTATATTGAATTTCTTGAAACGGAGTACGAGAATGGATCACTATCTATGTGTGTGTGTGTGTGGGTGGGTTGGGGGTGGGGCATGGCGGTTGGGGTTGTCAGGAAAAAAGAGTTTCATCATGTGCAAGTGATTTTGTTCTCTTAGCTATGGAATCTGATTTCCTTGCAACTATCTTCCCATTTTTTCCGGGTTCCCAGCACTATTTCCAGCTATGGATTCTACAATTCCTTACAAATCTTCATGACAACCCCTTCAGCCATCTTGACCCTGGCTAGCAACTTAGATTGAGCCCTGGGACTGATCTTCCCATTGGCTTTGATACAGCAGTACTCATAATGTAAGGTCAGTGGGTGTCATAGCTAAATTCCTCATCAAGATGACTGGAGAACCATCGACTAGATTGTCCCAGCACAACGATTAAAAGCGTCTTTGGAGCTTATTCCATTGAAGTAGTTAGGGCTCTAATTGAGTGAGCCGTGGATCATAAACGATGATCATATCTTAATTTAGCTAATCCCGCGACTCAAGAATTTGGATAGAGTTAAGAGAAATGCCTAACTTATAAGAAGAGGTAGAGACCAAGTACTCCCATTTCAAATCTTAAATTAAGCGATTTTCAGGGTACAACAAAGTATTGTCATTTCCCTTATATTATTACTTAAGAGTCCACCTCAAATCGTAAACCAAGCAATTTTCAGGGTACAACAACCCAATAGAGTCCTCTTCAAGTTCAAACTTATGCTTTAACAGAACACACCAGCTGAGAGATGCCTGAAGCAGCAACACTTAAGCTATTGGGTACTGAAAGTACTATCATTAGGAGCAAGACATTTAATAAGTTATGCAAACATTTTCTTCGCAACTCTCTGGTTTGTGGATTGCATGTTTGGCATCTGGATTTCTTTGGTTTTCTACTTGTCAGTAGGACATTGGTATGGGCAATATGTAGAGGCAGTAATTAGCAAATTCTCAACTTTTTGAATTTCAAATTCTGTTTACTGATGCAGCCTAATAATATAAGTAATCATGGACAACATTTTAATATATTGCTCTGCACTCATATACAAGAATATGACATTGTCAATACATTTCAGTGTTACATTGCAGGCAATATAATCAAAGTGTTTCGCTACTTATGATGTTATTCAGTGGTAGGTTAACAATAATATGAATGTCACTAAATTATTCTAGTATTTTCTAAATTTGCAGCCTCTCACTATTATGCATTTTGTTTTAGTATATTCATACAGATTCTCTGTTTCTGTTAGTATTAATGCAGAAAAGTTTTATTTATAGTAATGTTTCCTTGAAAGTAAAGTCAATATCGAATATTAGAAATTACAAAGTGAAAGCCAGCTCCATTCACCCATAGTGCCAAACACCCATATGCCTGAGTATTGGAACAATTGGGATCCATATTGCCTAATAAAGTTGTGAAGAGTGGTCCTAACACCTTTGCCAGTTGTCCTAGACCGTATCCTTGTTTGATTTGGAGAACATGGAGTTACTAGCCCTCAAGTTTCCAAACTAACTTCAAAAAATAATTTGTAGTATCTAATTTATTGTCCTATTTTACGTAAAATTAGTTTTATCCAATACTTAAGAATGTGTTGTAACCATTGTATTCAGTAGGGTGACTAGCCATGTCAACTCAACTCAAGATCACGACTCATACCTGGAAATCTTTCTGAATGCAACCATCTGCCTACACTGCATTATTCTTTTTAAAGATAACAATATAGCATCTGAACATAAAACCTTGAGTTATAGCAAAATGGAACAAGATGTCCGAGGAAAGACGGTAACAGAAAAAGCTTCCCATCCACAAAGAAGATGACTACATAGTATTAACCACTCTATAATTCACTATGCCTAAGTCCCTGTTCGTTTTAGATTGTGAAAACCGACTGTGAACCCCAAACCGATTCTCGGACTCAAAATTAAATTTGATTTTGAGTCGAATAATAGGCTTGAGGTTCACAATCGGTTGTCGCAATCTAAAACGAACAGGACCTAAGAAAAAACTAAATCTCGAAAAATCTGCCATCAGGAAAATAGTGCTTGAAGCGTCACAACAGCACAGAATGGCTAAAGCTTTCACTACTTTGATAGATGTAGCGGATGGGAATAGAAAAAACATCCCCCCTGAAATTTCCCACAAACTACTGGAAGTGGAGGGTGTTCTCAATGTTCAGTGAAGAGCACTCCACGGTCTCTCTTTTTATGCCTATTTGCAATATCTTTAGTAGATGTACAAATGTGGTTGAAGGATGTTGAAATGAATTTGTTATAGATAGAATAAGTGTAGATAAGCACTCCACGGTCTCTCATTGACAGCTTGGTCTTCTTCATTCAAGTTTGAATTTTCCGAGGCCTCTTCTCTTAGAATCCAATCCTCCAGCCTACGAAGCCCATCCTTTTTCTTTGCCTCCCAATCTACTTCATTAATCTATTGTAATCTTTGTTTATCTGTTTCTCACATAATAGAACATCGTGGTCTCTCCCATGGCTGTAGGCACCATTTTCAAACCACATAAAACACTTGTGTTATCATTATACTTGTTTTAATGTTACTTTTGGACGTAACATCGAATTAGGTTCGTCAGATTTCTACACCGAGTAATCATTGAGGGGGGAGGGGGGAGCCTCCCAATCAAATGATGCAAGCTGTTAAATTCATAGCATGTAATACGTACAATAGAGGATAAATCAGCGGTAGTGTCAACAGACGAATTGTACAAGGGCCCAGCCAGTAAGATTGGTAAGACAGGAAAAAAACATGGTTTTAGTGTTGAAAAGTTGCTACAGTCTGAAGCATCAGTCTTTCAATGATTTTAAGACTTAAGGATTGATCCAGTGGCCTTGCACTGCAATCCCTGCCCACTGACCCAGAAGAAATACTTACTAGCATGCAAGCTATAGTAGAAAGTTGCCCACACTTACCCAGAAGAAAGAAAAAGATTAATATAGTTACTAGCATGGAAGCTATAGTAGAAAGTTACCCACAATGCACTCTAGCGAAGAAAAAGAAAAAATATTAACAAAGATGGAGCTTCAAAAATCAGCTCGGGTTGTACATCTAGAGGCATTCTAAATAGAATTGCTAACGATTTCATTGTTGGCTCTTTGAATTTATGGCCGCTATTAAGAATATTGTAATCCAACTCTCTAGACTTGTTTCTGTGCTAAAAAAAGAACCACATATGCTTTCATTTCATATATTCAGTCATAGGTCAGTCGCTGAGACTCCTTTAGGGAGTTCCGAATTTTAAAACCAATATAACATTATCTTTGTTGTTGAAACAAGTGCAATCATGATTTGCATACTAACCAACCATAGGTATGTTTGTGTGAAGGTACCTATTGGATATTACATTCTGGACTTCTTGATGTTCAATATCCGTTCAAGGCTGCAAATATAGATATTCTGCCTTTTGATTTTACAATGAGAGAATGGTGCCCACCAATTTCGCTTAACCTGAAATGAAAAGATTAGCATGTAAGTTGGCATTTATATTACTTGAAGTTTAGGTCAATTAGGAACATCTTAGATTTATTTCTTAGCTTGAGTACATAAACATAAAAATCCAGAGAAATATAGTCATGGAAGGTAAAGTTGTAAAAAACTATAAGTTGAAAATTCTTTTCACTGTCATGTTCAATTGAAGCAATATCTAAACAAGTAAATAATTCAAACAATAATGGGCATTCAAAAAAAGGAACTAAATAATAAAGAATTGAATGACCTTGTACTCATAGTAATGATTTATTGGCAAAGTCTACTGTTAGACAACAACAAAACTTTTGAGTAAATTTTTTAAAGAGGAGAGTAGTGTTTGTGTGCCATTTTTGGAGACTGAGAGGGATTGGGCTTTTGAAAAGAAGATAGAATTGAGAACTATATAGGACAGGTAGAAGAAACAATGGCTTCGATGAGTGTAAGAAGAAAGGAAATATGTATATCTTGTAGGAATTTAAACTCAATCCTTTATTATGGGATCTTGATCCCTAAGCTTTGGTATGGTGTAATTTCTTCTTTAATCATGTAAGAGAGTGAGAGGGGGTGGGGTGGAGAGGAGAGGAGAGAAATCATGTAGAGGGGAGAATAATCTATTTTTCTTTGTTCTATTAATGAGCATGACAATGTATTTTCTACAGTAGAAATTACCAAAAAACTAAAATATTCCACTAAAGGGTAATAAAAAAGAATGTAGAGACATAGTTAGATGACATGTTTGAAATGCTCACTAGTGCACAATGTTCTACAAAATCAAACTACGAAGTGGCTAGATCAAATCCAAATCAAGTCGGGTGATGAATCGAAGGAGACATTCAAGGCAAAAAATAGTGTAATTGGATGGCTTGTGATGCAAGCTACTTTTGTTTTTTGGGTAGCTGTTCACTTGCATGGAGTTCCATGGTGGTGAGTGGAATGAATTATCAAGAGCGAATTTCTTTCCAACTGCGGGGTGATGTCATCCAAAGAATAGAAGTCATATGGTTCACAGGGGGACGTATTTTCCATTTACCATGATAAAAAAGGACAAAATTGAAAAGAATGAAAGAAAGAGAGGAAGTCAACATAAAACGGAGGCATTTTTAATAGAGAAAAGAATAATGGTCAATCTTCTTCGATAACATATTGGGGGCCTAAATGGGTAGTTATGATAGTTGCATTTTCCAAAAGTTGACTACATTGAATTCTCTATGCATTGTAGATTGTTTCTTGGTTGAATGCGGTCAATATTTGAATTTTCCACGCATTGCAGGTTGTTCCTAGGTTGCATAACCTTACGTTTCATATTTTGCTATGCTTTGTAAGTTGTTCGAAGTCTTTAATTCTAGCATGTATAAGATAAGGTAGTTGGTTCATGCAAGGAACTTTTGATTGATATGACATTTTATATTTATAAGCTTCAAAACCGGTAATTTTGAGAAATATAGAATGGAAGACAAGCCTATCTTCCCTTCGACTTTTGGGTAGTGTTAAATGCTATTTTACCATTAACATTGTTATTAAATTTATCGCCTTCGCATCCTACTTTGTGTTTTCTACCAATGTTGTAGCGATTCGTATTCGGATAGCTTTGAATTTGTGTCGAACTTGTAATAGGAGAAATAGTCATCAATTGTTTCCCGAAAGTCGGTAAATCAAAATTTAGTAGTTTTTTTATTTTAGCTATTTCTTTTTTATTTTTTGAGTTTTTCTAGGTAAAGAATATTATTAATTACTTATGTTTCAACAGATATAGAGTACAAAGGAGATTTTTTTGGGTTTATTTAGAAAGGACTATCAGTCTGGGACTAGAAAGTTATGCTTTAGAAATTAGAAGATGCTTTTTGTACAAGTACTATCTACGTACTTCATTGTAAGGTTTCAGTAGAAAGTTCATAGTTACTCTTTTTGATGGACCAGTTCTATTACTGCTATGGGAAAGAAGTTAATTATTTTGGAACCTTTTACATACGAACAATTCATGATTACTTATTTTAGTGGATCTTCTTTAGTGCTTCCATGAAAAAAAAAAGTTCATGATTTTGGAATTTTTTATTTAGTGGGCAATTTCTAAAAAACTTTCTAAGATTTTCAATCTCTCTACTTCATTGTTCCAATTGATGTTGTGTTTACTTCTGATTTGCATCAGTTTTGCATCAATCTTGAGTTCTAGATAGGCAGGTTCCTATTAGCTATTTGAAGTTGCAGCAATCCTGTTCTCATGTTGGGCTCTTAAGGATTGACTATTTCAAATGGGATATATAAGACATGGGTTTTCACACTAAAGAACCAATTAAAATGTTTTGTGATAATCGTGCTACTATTCACATTGCTGCTAATCCCGTTTTCCATGAACGAACCAAACACATAGAAGTTGATTGCCATTTTGTTCGCGAGAATGTTCAAGATAGAACTAGCAGCACTCCTTATACTCGAAGTGAAGATCAGTTTGCAGACATATTCACAAAGGCAGTTTCAAAGTCAAGACTTCAGCATATTCTTTCCAAGTTGGGTTCCATTGATGTCTTTGCACCAACTTGAGGGGCAGTGTTGGAAATATTAAAGCTGGCATGTTGCCTTTCTTCATTCTAACCGTTGCAATACTATTGCTATTCTTAGAGGATTTGCTATCTCCCTTGTATGGAAGAGATTGGAAAGATCTCATGAGATATGATCGAGTATATTGGGCAATAACTTTGTATCTTCTTCTCTATATATATTGGCATCTTGTATTGGCTTTCTCATGAATAAAAGACAAAAGGAGAGCTCTCTCATGACCGTGGAGTAGGCATTGCCGAACCACGTAAAACCTTTGTCTTGTTTGATGTTCTGTGTTTTCACAGAGCATATCCGTATGCAAGAAAAACATTATTGATGGGAATTTTCTCTTGGGATTTTTTCTTTCTTTACGTGATTTAGCAGGACATGATTAATTTTGAGGGGATATCATCATAAATTAAAGCTACCTCTAAATAAAGTTGAATAAGGTTGGTTTTCAGTTAGACTAATCTCAGCCATACACAGTCAAGTGAATGGGGCTAATCTCTAGCTGACGCACATAGTGGAGACAGGTGAAGTCCACTCTAGTTCAAATTATCTTTTCCAGTGCCTAAAATGTAGGAATTATCCGAAATATTTTTTCTTCCCAAACTTTTCCAAAACATTCTTGCAATCCAAGGAGCTGTTTGGATCTATGGAAAAAAGTTCTCCAGAAAAGATTTTCTTAGAAAGTTGGTTTTCCAGCATTTGGTTAACTTATTTTCCATTGAACTTGATTTCCAGATAGCAAAAATTTTCATATTTTATAGGAAAATTTCATTCCTGTGGCAACTCTTGAATCATTTTTCAAGGAATACTTTTCAAGGATAACTTTTTCCAAGAAATTCTTTTCTCCAGAACATCCTCATGGAAATGGACAAATTCCTTGAATGGAATTGATCATTTAATAGGACAAGTAAAGATCAAAATCACAACAATGAAACGATCCTAACTGTTCAATCCAAAAATCTCACCAATGAAATGAATCCTCATCTATAGTGATAGTATCCTCTATCAGATGCTCCATATAATTTATATTTTTAAGAAAGAAATGTCATTTTTTTTGTTACTGTATCTGCAGTTCATCCACTCTTGCCGTTGATCGAACTATTGAAGGTGCATGGAAAACTGGTTATGGTGGGCGGGCCCGAGAGGCCGCTCGAGCTACCTGTTCATCCTCTACTGGAGGGTAAGAGAACACCATATCTATCTATCTATGTACTGTTGGATCGGATCATGTGACTCGCGTGACCCCAATATGTGGGGTCCAAATTACGTAGATATGTGGGTCCCTAGTCGTCTACAAATAAATGGATCGGATCATGGGATCCACATGCATCTTTTGTTGCAACCAATGAAATTGCTTCTAATTTGCTTCTCACATAATTCTAAATACATTTCTTTTTCCCTTTTAGGCGATTGCGGGAATTTTCTTGAAAAGTTTCCTTGTTTGATTTCATATGAAAAAAAATGGAACTTGAATCAACACAATTAAAGTTTTATTTAGAGTGACATTTAGGCCCTGTTTGGATTGTAGGAAAATTTTGAAAAGGAAAAATATTTCTAAAATTTTTTATTTTTTAAGATAACTTGAACATTTGAACGAAAGCTTTTCAATTTTTATTTAGAGAGACCTTCTTTATGATGTATTGCTCTAAATTAGCAATAATTATATAATTTTCCTCTAAATCGTGGTAAGTCAAAAATTACCCAAGAAAAATTTCTTTCTCAAATGTTATTCTTGCAAGCTAAACAGGGCCTAAATTTACGATTCCAAAAAAAAAAAAAACAGGGCCTTAATTTATAATGACATCAGTCTACATTAACTATATCAACATTGTGGAAAAGAAAGTAACAATTACTAGGAAATTTTTTTCACTAGAAATGTTTTTCCTGCAATCCAAGCAGGGCTTAGTCTCTTTGATTAGGTTTAAGTCAGGTTTAAGGAGTGAGATTTCTTCATTTTGAATTCACAGGGGGGAAAGATTGTGGCGGGAAGTCTTATAGGCCGAAAGAAAGAGACCCAAGAAATGATCGATTTTGCCGGCAAGCATAATATAACAGCAGATATCAAGCTTGTTCCAATGGATTATGTGAACAAGGCCATTGCGCGGCTCGCCAAAGCTGACGTTAGATATCAGTTTGTAATCGATGTTGGAAACACCTTGACCGCTTCATGAATAGCCCATTGATTGGGGTCGACATGATTGAAAATTCGTTGCTTTTCCTTTCAGTCAGTTCAGGAAGGCCAAAACTTGTTACAGAATAATTCTTCCCTTATTTTCACCAACAACACTCTTAGTGTTTATGATTGTGTTTTAAGAATAAGGCTTCTTTTGGTAGTTCTATAAATTATTTACATATATTCTTAGGGAAATGATATATTCGCCCCGGGCTACCTCACCCCTCTCAAATTGTATTTATGACTACTCTTTTTACATTACAAGGGGTGACCCGGGGAAGTAAATGTGGAAAATATATCACTTTCCTATTCTTATTTAGCCCATCCCCAAAATGTCGTTATAATCTTATTCGCATAAAAACTTTGGGAAATGATATCAACACAGCCATATATTAATATATGTGCTCACTATATTGTCTTCTAGTATTTAAAGTGCTCTCAAAAGGTCATTACGGTTCCCAAAAACTCTTACAAACCAATTAAAAAAGAAAAAAACAAGCTAGAGAGCATGCATAACAAAAAGTTGGTTTGCTGATATCATTTCCCAAAACTTATTGTAACACATAAAGCTTTATGGTTGGTCCCTCGCAGTTCTTTGGATATCAAAATCAAAGAATTCAATTCCGAGAGAGAGAGAGAGAGAGAGAGAGAGAGAGAGAGAGAGAGGTAAATATACCATGAGTGAGTGGACAATTTCTCCTCCAACTTTTCCGGCAGATCTTTAAAGTCCCTTTTGAGACTTTAGCCTAAGTAAAAAAAACCGCCTGAGGATCTTCTCCCCTCCTACTCTTCTAGGCTGATGGAAAGCCTCCGCTCTTAGACGTGGAAAAGGGCCCTTGCTCTCTTTTCTCCAAAACCAAAACAAGAGAGATAGAGAGAGTATGTGATTTTCAATCAAGAGAGTATGGGAAGAAGGAGTGCTGGGTAATTTATAATCAATATGAAGAAGTTGGAAGCTTCTTGCTTTCTAAAATTAGCCTCTAATCTTATCAAAGCTAAGCTCATCAAAACCGTCGAAGGCATGTTTCTGTTGGGTATATAATATAACCCATGTATGTTCTAATATAAGCCCAATAAGATAATGGCCCGGTGTAGTGGGCCTACATGGGCTAGAGTCCATTAACCAGTCATCACACCCAAGGTATCTAATTTGGAATACCAAGTTTGTTGCCTCCAGCCCCTATATATATAGATACACTAGGGTTAATGACTGGTTAATGGACTCTAGCCCATGTAGGCCCACTACACCAGTCCATTATTATATTAGAACATACATGGGTTGTATTATATACCCAACAATCCCCTCTTATGTTCTACATATAGCACAATCCAATAGATAGATAATGTGATGTTCAGACAAAATATTGAATCATCCATTGCACCATATCAAAAAAGATCTGTAATCCAATTGAAAACAAGAATACTTTTAAGACTAACCATGAGTTTTAGAAATAATCCAAACTCAAACAAGAGCAGTTTCACGTGTAAGCGAACTATTTTTCCAACTGAAAAGAAAATAATAGTCCCCACTGCTCTATAAGGATTCACTCATCAAGTAAGTCATCCCCATCAAAATCCAGATCGAGGCAATCTCCTCCATTTTCGCCAATTCTTATAAATTACCAAATATGAATTTCATGAAAATGAATCCAATCATTTGTGTAAAATACAAAAATATCTAGTTCTACCAGAAGAACTTAGTACCATTTCATATTGGCTGAAAAACAAATATCAATAAGCATCAATGTCAAGTTTCATTTAAGAACAAGACCTAAATAGTTTCTTTTGCAAAGAACCATTCACTAGTGTCAAGTTTCAATACAAGAACGACACCAAAATAATTTATTTTGCAAAGAACCATTCCATGTTTCCATTTGGAATGTTACAGCCATCATATCCGAATTGAGTTAAGCTGTATCATCGAGTTTGGAATGAAACAACCTTTCCCAAGAAGGACATGTCATCAAATGTGGAATGACATAAAGACAACTGTAAACATCATTGAAATATATAAGTGCTTATCTTGGCCAAGAAAGGGAGATTCAAAAAATTCAAAATAACATGGTGTAGGTTAAGACATGTCTACACAGTCTTTAACCCAATCTCCCCCACAGTTTTGAATATTCGATCTTTGTTCAGTCCCTTCGTAAAAGCATCGGCCAGATTATCCTTCGATCTCACATCAACCAAAGTGATAATACCTTGTTCGATAAGATAATTCAGCGTGACATGTTTCAGCCTGACATGTCTCCTCTTACCATTAAAGAGTGAGTTCTTTACAATCGTAATTGTAGCTTGATTATCACAGAACAAATCTAAAGAGTTAATCTTTAAATGAGTCAATGGAATGTCCAGGATCAGATCTTTTATCCACTCTGCTTCATCTCCTGCAGAAGCTAGAGCATAAAGTTCCGATTCCATAGATGACAGAGCTATACAAGTCCGTCTCTTTGACTTCCATGCAACAGCAGCGCCACCCAGTGTAAATACATAACCACTAATAGATTTACTGTCTCCTAATTCTGAGCCCCATGATGCATTAGAAAATCCTTCCAGGATAGGAGGTTGGCCATTATAACATAGAGCATAACCTTGAGTACCCTTAAGGTATCATATCAGCCTCATAAGGGCATCCCAGTGCTCATGGCCAGGATTACTAGTGAAACGACTCAGCATGCCAATTGTAAAGGCTATGTCTGGTCTAGTGCAACTCATCGCATACATGAGACTACCAATAAATTTAGAGTAATCCAACTGATTCACGCTGGCTCCTTTATTAGGTCTCAGCTTTTTGGTATAATCAAATGGTGTCTCAATCGGTTTACACTCACTGTATCCCCATGTAGAAAGTAGTTTCTCAATATAATGGGCTTGGCTAAGAGTGATCCCTTGCCTTTCAAAACTTACTTTCATACCAAGAATGATGTCTACCACACCAAGATCTTTCATGTCAAATTCGTTAGCCAACATTGATTTCACGTCACTCACTACAGAGAGATCGGAACCAAGAATCAATATGTCGTCTACATACAAGCAAATAATTGCAACCTTATTCGACACAGAACGGAAGTAAAGGCATTTATCTGAGTAACTGGTCTGAAAACCAAAGCTCTTTACTACCTTGTCAAATTTTTGATGTCATATTTTAGGTGCTTGTTTAAGACCATATAAAGATTTGTTTAACTTACAAACTTTGTGCTCAAAGCCTTCCATGACAAACCCTTCAGGTTGGTTTATGTAGATTTCCTCTGGGAGGTCTCCATTAAGGAAAGCCGTCTTTACATCCATTTGATGCACAACATATTGCTCAATAGATGCCAAAGCAAGAAGAATTCTTATCGTAGACAAATGACATACCGGTGAGTAGACTTGCTTGACCTAATTCCTCTAACAATTTCTTCTACACCTTTTGTCAATGCAAGAATGTTTCCATGTTGTGAATGACACTTGGCCAAACTTTCCAAAGAATGGCTTATGCCCAGGGCACCTAAGAATGGCAACATTCTAACATTCTACCACTTGGCCGGCGTGGGCTTTCACATTGATCGGCATACTTTATGTGCAACGGTTTTTCTTACTATTCCATTCAGTGAAGATAAAAGCAACGGATAATGTAATCATTGGATTAATTCTGTCCAATAATATCCCCATGGCCACAAAGCTACTATCCCCACCAACATGATTACAGTCAACCTTATGGTCCACTTTATATCTTTTATGGGCACTTTGCTTGTTTTATAACATCCATTTATGTGCACAAAACTAATTACGGAGCAACACATAGTGTAAAATATTAGAATCAATCAAAACATATTGTTATCACAACACAATTGTCTGAATCTTTATGTAGTCTCCCACTATCCAAAGCCGGTATGCTTGTCCACCAACCTAATGCATGCAACACGCTCTTTACCGAGCTTCGATGGCAAGCCTTTGGTCATGGAGTCTGCCGACACAAGTGCAGTGCTTTTGTGTTCCACAAAAAATTAAGATTTTGAACAATTTTCCTCACAACAAGTCAAACTACATTGACCCCTTAATTTCTTGTTCTTGTAACGAAAAACCGCAATGGAATTATCACAATAAATTCTCATAAACTTATTGATAATTTTAACAGCTTGATGTCTTGAGACTAAATTCCTCCATCACAAGGCATAACAAAGGCTTTGAAACAAACAATAAACTCTATTTCTTCAGTGCAAGTAACTTTCTGTGCCAAGTCGACATTATTCCTGTAAGTTGGGCGGATAAAGGGATTTGGAGGCACAACGAAAGGCTTGGAAAGGAACTATTTCAAAACTTTTTAATCCCTTAATCCTTTTCCCAAGATCATAGTTACCAGATTCACAATGGTTGTCAAAAGGAAATACGGGAGATTAAGAATCTATACTAAAGTGATTGTTCGACTAACAGTCTCTGTTGGATCCATACCCCAGTAGCTTGGCTTCTAATCTTCTCAAGATCAATGGGCCTTGGTCTTGATAGATGAGACTCACCACAATTACATGCAATCTGGGGAAATTGTTGACAGTTGCTAGTTTCACCAATTTATCCTGGGCTTGATAAAAGAGATCCCTGTTCCATCATATTAATCCTCCCTCATTTTTATCCATATATAACCTGAACATATGCAAGAAGCATGGAGAAAAACTGCTGGTGCTTCTGTCAAAATTAAAATTTACATACTTAGGATTATACTGCCTATTTTAATTGATTGTATGCCAGCTACATCCATTTACTTAGAACCATGCACCTTCAACCTAGCATAACATACTTCTGTCTTCTTCTGTTATTTTCATTTTTTGGTATGAAACTTGTGCTGGTATCATGCTTTCTTCTCTATATTTACACCTCTTCAATTGTTAGGTGAACATAATTTTGCATCACAGCTATGAACCTAGGCTTTCTCCTAAAAGATATGTGAATGGTAGTTATCCTTTCTCTACTATATTCATAATGATCTATTCATACAAATTCGAATCTATCCCTCATATTTTCTTCTAGGACGAAAGTGTCAGTCTTTGATATTGTGTGATTCTCCGAGAAATGTACATTTCCACAACTTTCATAGCTTCGATAAATAGTTCTAGTCCTCTTGCATTTTTTTAAATGTTATCTCCGTCTTACTTTCAGATTTCTCATATTCTTCTTTTTTGCAGTCTGTCAGATTATACATATGGTCTTGTGGCTGAGGCATTGAAGAAGTTAGTTGCTATTGCTCCCATTCATTGCCATTTATTTATAAATGCGCTAGCAGTTTCTGTGAAAAAATTGTGTAAATCTGCAATGAGTGAATTGCATAGCTTCGGTGAGGCAGAAAAGGCCCTTCTGAGCACATCTTCAACCGATGGGAATGCAATCTTGAGAGTTCTACAGGCATTGATCTCTCTTATTGCGTCATTACTTGAGAAGAAAGTTCCTCAGCTTCTACCTTTAAAAGAGTATAATGACAATCTTTCTCAGGTTTGGGACATAAATGCTTTTTTGGAGCTACTGTGGATGGAGTTGAACTTTTGCACAAGCAAAATAGAGAGCTGTTCAGATTCTGCATCTGATTTTTCTACTGTATATGGGTGCTCTGCATCCACCAGCATTGGTGTAATAGATCGACTTCCAGCAGGTACCCAGAATATTTTTCCATACATAGAGCGCTTCTTTGTAACCTGTGAAAGGTCACATCCTCGGCAGTCAGTTGTTGGCCATGACTTCAGCACTGTCAAGACTTTTGATGTTGAAGATGCCACAAATTCTGGTACGCAGAAATTATCTGTGAGCCATGAAAAAGCTGATGATAAACTAATTGCTTTTGTATAGTTAGCTGAAAAGCACAGTAAACTGTTAAATGCTTTTATTCTGAAAAACCCTGGGTTGCTTGAGAAGTCATTCTCTCTTATGCTGAAAGTCCTGCGTTTTATTGAATTTGATAACAAATGGGCTCATTTCCGATAAAAAATAAAACACCAGTACGATCATCATCACAGTCGTCTAAGAATTTCAGTGAGAAGAGCTTTTGAAGATTCATATAATCAACTGCAGATGCATGCCGCTCAAGATCTCAAGGGCTGGTTGACTGTTCATTATCGAGAAGGTCTATGGTTCGAGTCCGTATAGCCCTATACATTTTTGCATCTTTGTTTGTTTTCTAGGGTCATTTTTGACAAGGGTGCTCTACTTTTTATGATCATGGGCAATGAATCAACATTTTCAGCCAAATCCCAACTCTGTTTATCAAACAGATCACCTTTCTTACTTCAAGTTCATTGGGAGAGTGGTATGTGCCTTCTTGTTATATTCCAATATTTATATCTAATTCTTTCGTTTCCGTCCAGGTTGGGAAGGCTCTATTTGATTGGCAGCTTTTGGATGTTCATTTCACTCGATCTTTCTAGAAGCACATTCTCGGGGTTAAGGCTACCTATCATGACAGTGAGGCCATAGCTTTTCAATGTGTTGATCCCTCGGGATTTGATATTGTAGGGAATCACACCAGGTAGAACTCGCCCCTAAAAGCTAGCCGTTAGAGGGAGGGTGCCCATTCCCTTATAACCCATCCACATCTATTTCACATGTCCAATGTGGGACTATTGCTTTTGCGTGGAACCCCAATAGATATCTATCTTGAACGATGGGGAACTAGAAATAATTGATTAGTGGACTTCCAGACATTGATTGTGAGTTCTACATATTTATGTTTGAACGTTGAACTCTTAATTGAAAGGATTTATTCATGTTTATGCATTCAATGTCCAATCATGAAGTTGCTTGCATTTTTTCGGAACATGCATGAATGTGCCCATTAAATTATCTGCTATAACTTGTTGATCACACTATCCTGAAGGTCACACTATCCTGTAGGACACATGAATGTGCCCCTTACGCCAATAACTTGTATACACTTTAGGATGCTCACCTAAGGTTTTAATTTTAAATTATCCAATTCCACTTGAAACTTGTTTCAATGCAGACCAAGATGACTCCGATGGGTAGAATCTTCGGTCAAGAGTGAACAAAGTTCTGTAAATCACTATGTTTTCATGTAATAATCCGTAGTTGTGGACTATGAATCCTCTTCCATTTAGGTCTTTTCTCCCCTATTTTCCTCCTACGTGGAGTTTTCTCTCCATTTTTTAATGTGATCTAGTTCACATCATATGGTCTTTATTTTATATTTTTTGAATGGCAACATAAATTTTTTTAGGACCAATTACCAATGGGGGACAAAAGTTAGGTGGAATTATCAACAGGACCCATGCTTTTCAGAAATGATCAACGAGGGACAAAAGAGGTCTTGTCATTAAAAGCTGAATGAAAATGCCCTTTTCTTACGCAACATGTTTTGCTTTTCCACTTTTCCCTCTTCTCTCTTCTTTCCCTCTTTTTTTTACTTTTTCATTTTCAACTTTGTATTTTTTACCTTACCAGTCATCTTCTTCATCATTTAGCCACCATTAGAGGCGAGAAAGCTCGAAAACTTGAAACGTGAACTCATTCCCATCTATCTCTCTATATCTATAGGTTTTGTTTTTTGTTCGTTTTAGGGTTTTGCATTTCTCCTTCTCCCTTTCAATGGAGGATGAGGAAGATGAATCGTAGGGTAGAAAGAAAAAAATGGTGAAAATGAAAGAGTGAAAAAAAAACAGCAAGTAAAAACGTGTTCATAAGGGACTTGATAAGCCCATTCGGAATTTGGTAACTCCATTTTGATACTGGATAACCCCAAGCCCAAAGACTTGAAAACCCCCTTCCAAAACTCTAGTGCCCTCGACTAATTCTAAGGGACTTGATAAGCCCATTCGTAAATTGGTAACCCCATTTGATACTAGATAAA
This sequence comes from Tasmannia lanceolata, assembly GCF_043159265.1. Lineage (NCBI taxonomy): Eukaryota > Viridiplantae > Streptophyta > Magnoliopsida > Canellales > Winteraceae > Tasmannia > Tasmannia lanceolata. The sequence goes on along the minus strand of NW_027518695.1, from coordinate 60,935,559 downwards.
CCCAATCCAAAATACTTGAAACCGCCTTCCAAAACTCTAGTACCCTCGGCCAATTTTTAGGGACTTGATAAGCCCATTCGGAAATTGGTAACCCCATTTTGATACTTGATAACCCCAATCCCAGAGTCTTGAAAACCCCAATTGAAAACTCCAGTACCCTCGGCCAATTTTCAAGGACTTGATAAGCCCATTCGGAAATTAGTAACCCCATTTTTTATACTAGATAACCCCAATCCCAGAGACTTGAAAACCCCCTTCCAAACCTCCAGTACCCTTTGCCAATTTTTAGGGACTTGATCACCCCATTTGAATATTGGTAACCCCATTTTTTATACTAGATAACCCCAATCATAGAGACTTGAAAACCCCCTTCCAAAACTCCAGTACCCTCGGCCAATTTTCAAGCACTTGATAAGCCCATTTGAAAGTTGGTAACCTTTTGAGAGTTACTAACCCCCTTCCATAGAGTTAATAAACCCTTCTGCTACAAAACCCTCTGCCTATAGCAACTCTTCTAATGGCATTACAATTATGCTCATGATAGAAATAACAAAAGAAATGGATATTGTTTTCATTAAATGTGCTTCATGTATTACATCCCAATTTGTGTATTACGAAAAACAATTTAAGTAAATCAAAAAATATGTAGCCATCCACTCATGTATTACATTAACTTTTTCTTATACAACCAGTTGTCTTCCAAAAAAGTGAGTGAAGCCATCCATGCATTATCTCCGGAACACATCCTCAAATACAAACCGCTTAAACCCTAAACAAAGATAAATCAGAAATAGAGGAATGAAAAATAGTGCAAAACCCTAAAAAAAGAAAAGAAAAACAAAACCTAGATACAAAGAGATAGATGGTAAGAACTCAACATTCAAGTTTTCAAGATTTGCCAGCAACAATGGTGGCTGAACAAGGAGGAAGATGACTAGTAGGGTAAAAATCAAAAGGGTGATAATGGAAAAGTAAAAGAAGAGGGAAGAAGAAAAAAATAAGGTCAAAACGTGTAGTAAATGCCAAAGGGCATTTTCGTCTAGCTTTTACTGACAAGACCTCTTTTGTCCCTCGTTGATAATTTTTGTAAAGCATGGGTCCTGTTGATAATTTCACCTAATGTTTGTCCCCCATTGGTAATTGTTCCATTTTTTTTAAACAGAAAAGGGAAGGGAAAAACCTAGGTACCAAGAATGTCAGAGTAAACCCCAAAATAAAGATAAAATAATATTAAACATAACTTTACCATTCAAAAAAATATGGGATTTGCTAGGGTCCATCGCAAAAGGCATTTAGCGGCTGGTCTGTCGCATATCAGACCAGCCAACTCATGAATAAAGACAACAACTTTTGTCTCCATTGACGAGGTGGGTGTCTGACATGTGACAGACCATCCGCGAAATGCCTTCTGCGATGGACGCCAGCAATTCCCAAAAAATATATATTAAACATAACAGAGTGATGGGGAAGAAAATAAAAACTCTCTAGGCCCTGTTTGTTTCAGATTATACAACAAGTGATGGTGATTATGGCAACCGATTATGCCAAGCATCAATTATCAACATAATAAGTTGCAACAAAAGTGACTTCATCATCATTTCATAAGTGATCATGATACACTTACTGTATTGTTAAATGGCTAAATACCCTTCAATACGTAATAATTTGGTTATTTTACAATGCATTTATTAAAGGATGACTATTTTCACAAGCGCACTTCTTACATGCAATAAACAGAAAGCAGACAATCATTCTTTCGGGATCATAAATCCACCCAATCAACAAAGAAATTTGATTATCAAGTGATTAAAATTTTTAATATGGCACTTGGAAAAGAGACTTAATTAATCTCATGTCCGGGGAGATTTCCTCAAGAACAAGAAGAATAGAAGAAAATAGTTGTTTTCATTCATGCCCAAAAATACTACTGCACTCTATTCTCCTATCGAACATAGAATTCAAATAAGAAAGCTACTAAATAAGTTCCAGCTAAATATAGAAAATAAAACTGTAAAAATACTCTTGCTGCATATAGGATAAAAAAACTGCTAAAAATTTTCCTGCTGCTGCCACGTTCATATCATTCCCTTCCCCTTCAAAACGACCTTGTCCTCAAGGTCTAAAATCTAGAAATTGTTGTTGCAAGTCACGCAAGTATTCCCATGTGGCGTCCTCTGGATAAGTGTTTGACCACTAAACAAGGACTTGAGTCACTGCACGATTTCCCCGCATAACCATCTTCCGATCCAAGATAGCCACCGGCTCCAATCGTACCCTACCTTCGTTATCCACATGGGGCAGATCAACCAGAGCCACTGAATGGCTTCCTAACTTCTTTTTCATGAGCGAAACATGAAAGACGGAATGAATGCATGACCCTTCCGGCACCTCCAACCTGTAAGCCACCATGCCAACTCGTTGCAAGACCCTGAAAGGACCATAATAGCGTGAAGCTAGCTTCATATTCTGTCGTACTGCCACCGTTGTTTGGCGAAAAGGTTGAAGACGTAAGTACACCCAGTCCCCAACTTCAAATTCGCGCTCAGTTCTATGTGCATCTGCGAACTTCTTCATGCGGTTTTGAGCTGACTGCAAATTATGCCTCAATAGGCGTATGAGGGCATCATGATCACGAAGGGATGTATCAGTAGCGGCAACCACTGCATCACCTGGTACTTAAGGGATATATGTAGGAGGGGGTTGGCCATATATTACCTCATAAGGAGTAACCTTAGTAGCCGAGTGAAAGGTCGTGTTGTACCACCATTCTGCAAGCTGTAACCACTTGACCCATTGTCGTGGCCGATCACCTGTCATACATCGCAGATAAGTTTCTAAAGTACGATTTAAAACCTCGGTCTGGCAGTCCGTTTGGGGGTGATATGCAGAACTGAAGCACAACTTAGTACCATGCAACTTGAAGAGTTCCTTCCAAAAAGCACTTGTGAAAATTGGATCACGGTCACTAACAATTGTCGATGGCATCCCATGTAGACGAAAGATGTTATCCATGAACACCTGAGCGACGTCGAGAGCTGTATAGGGTGAGAAAGAGCCTGGAAATGACCGTACTTACTGAGGCGATCTACCACTACAAGTATAACTTGCTTCCCTTGCGACTCCGGAAGGCCCTCAATAAAATCCATCGAAATATCTGTCCACACTCGCTCTGGAATAGGTAGGGGCTGCAATAAACCAGGAGATGCAACATTCTCTGATTTAGTTCATGCCCAAAAATGAAGGTTACAACTTATTTTCTATCAAAGGGACTTTCCTACTGCACTCTATTCTCCTACCGAACATAGAATTCAAATAAGAAGCTACTAAATAAGTTCCAACTAAATATAGAAAAGAAAACTGTAAAAATACTCTTGCTGCATATAGGATAAAAAACTGCTAAAAATATTCCTGCTGCTGCCACGTTCATATCAATTTTGAACTCAAATTCATCAAACAAGCAGCCCTAAAAATCAAATGAAATCTAATCAAACAAACTGAAACTAATATCATCATCTGAGTCTCCGCAGGTTTTCTTTCTTCTCTTCCTCCTTGGGGGCAAGTCACTTACAGCAACAAACTTGCTTGGATAAACAATTGATCAATGAGCTAAAGCAAATTAAATATCTAATCAAACAAATAGAACAGATCGTAAACTGTCCTGACCTTCAACTCTGTATCTCTGCTCAGTGTCTCCGTGGCAGACGAAAACTCTAATATTCTTCAAGGCCCTTTCCATTTCTTTCTTTTCTTCTACAACCAAATCTCTGGTTTTCCTCTGAGAAAGTCTCACAGGAAGTCACAGCATTTCTGCAGATTGAGGATTATGCCAATACTCATGTAAACCTTTCACAGTGAAATCAACGTTGAGCGTTCGGCCCTATTGGGTTGGTTTAAGGCTCTAAAAGAACCCTCTAAGGCCAACTGCACCTTCACCAATATCATTGATCCCTCCCATAAAGCTTGAATAAAGAGACCTTCCCACGGGGATGCATTTCTCTGTTGGGCACTCTCACAGGATGAGACATATTTCTAGTAGCATCAGCAGGACTCTAGGAGTGTACGTCTGCAAACAAGTAAAGCCAATGGCTGATGAGAAAACAATGTATTTACATAAGTTCATAACAGAAATTTCAATTATTAGGGGCCTGAAAATGCGTGTTAAAGAACAATCAATCCCAACTCCTCACCGGCAGGACCTTCTCCCATCCAGCAGGCAATTCACCAAATGAGTGACTTCAACTCTGCCGCCTCCTCTTTATACTTCTTCTCATTTTCTGAGAATTTAGCATTCCATTCTGCTGCAAGACCAACACCTTCTTGGACTTGGCGTCTCCAATGACTGTAAAAGAAGAGTGAGACACAATATTCAGCTGCAAAAAAGTTCATTCACTTGAGAGAGCAACACAAGTCCTTCCAAGTTGACATACCACTTCACCTCTTTCACCCATTCACTTGATTCCAATTCATTTTTTTAGCAAAACTTCAACTCGACTCAACCCAAGTTGCACCCTTAAGCTCAATGGGAGAATTACAAAATGATGGGAGGAATGTTATTATTGAAAAAAAAGAGTACCATTCAGTTTCCTTTGAAAATACCTGTCAATTACTCCAACGAACAGAACACAAGGACAACTTTCCAAGCTTTGGAAACACAGCTTCTATTTTATTAAACACCCAAAGCAGTTCATCACAATATCTCCAACAGCAATAACCAAGAGGTGGGCCCCATTACCTATCTCCCTTGAATAGAGATTGGTGAAGAAGTCAAGCAACAGTTGCACTTGGATGGATCTCGACTCCGACTTTTTGGGATTTGCCGAATCCAAACCTCGAATCCATGTCAGATCTCGACACGTGAATCTGAATCCATGCAACATAGGTGCCCACTAAATTCTTTAACCTGAAATCGAAAGATTAACATGTAAGTTGAATTTATATTTGTTGAATTTTAGCTCAAATTGATACATCCCTGATTTGCTCCATAGATATATTACATGAACATAGAATTTCCAGAGGAATAACCTCATGGAATATAAATTTGGAGAAAAAACTACAGTACGACAAATCTTTATGCAGTCATGTTCCACTGAAGCAACATCTAAACAACACATTCAAACAATAATGAGTATTTAAGGTAAACCTATCTGTATTTAAGAAAGTACCCAATAAAGACATTAAAATGAATTTAATCACCACCAAGCTCTATTCAAAATAAGTTTTGCATTAGTACACTAAGAGGCAGTTAAGCACCTGATAAGAAAATTATTTAGCCCCACTATTAATTAGCAAAGATTAAAACGATATATGGCCTTCTTTACTTTTTCTTGATGTCCTTGATAATATCTAGCAAAAAGGCTGAGCAAATATATCCAACTAGATATTAGACTTTGGCTAGTGTATAAGCAAGATGACGTATTTTCTTGGAATATTGAGAATTATAATAAAAGGACAGAATATTTTGAATCCGGTGGACGTACTGTTCAATCGCCATGGACATGCACATTTCTGAGAGATTTAATCTCCCAAAGATAGATGCAAATTTTGCAAGATTGTTCATTTTTTCCAGTCTCAGACAAGGAAAGAACTAAATTCTGAATGTGTGGTTTTTTCTACGGAAGACAAACACCTAGAAAATCATCAGTTTTCTTAGTATTTGTAGACATTTCCGAGACATCATTTTTAATAAGTTTGATCAGACATAACTTGCAACATTTTTTGAACCTTCTCGTATACCTCTCCTTCCACAACTCAAAGGATGTGGAGCAAATCCTTCCATAATATAACTTTGCATCCAAAGATGAAATACTTGGCTCAAGCCATCAAATTTGTTAAAGTATAAAAAAATTAAATATTGCCTTCTCCAACAACATAAGCTTTTGGAGTAACTGGTAGTTTCACATGATAACATAGCAAATGCCTGGGTGGGTTCAAACCTCCTGGATAGCAAAATCCACATGCAATGGCAATACCCAAAAGAGGGGCCACATGTGCCACGTGTGGGCCAACCCTAAAACAGGGGCCACACGTGAGGGGGAGTGCTAAAGTATAAAAAGATTAAATACTGCCTCCTCCAACAGCTTAAGCATTTGGAGTAACTGGTAGTTTCATAAGATTGTAACTTGAGGGGTCCAAACAAGGTGGAGAGATAGAAAAAATGAACAGAAGTCCTTCAAATTGAAATTGGGCAGCTAATGGTATATGACTTCAAGATTCACAACTTTTTCAGAAAGGCCATATGGATACAACTTGTCTAGATTTTTTAACAGTCCTTCATCTATATTGAATTTCTTGAAACGGAGTACGAGAATGGATCACTATCTATGTGTGTGTGGGTGCGTGGGTTGGGGGTGGGGCGTGGCGGTTGGGGTTGTCAGGAAAAAAGAGTTTCATCATGTGCAAGAGATTTTGTTCTCTTAGCTATGGAATCTGATTTCCTTGCAACTATCTTCCCATTTTTTCCGGGTTCCCAGCACTATTTCCAGCTATGGATCCTACAATTCCTTACAAATCTTCATGACAACCCCTTCAGCCATCTTGAACCTGGCTAGCAACTTAGATTGAGCCCTGGGACTGATCTTCCCATTGGCTTCGATACAGCAGTACTCATAATGTAAGGTCAGTGGGTGTCATAGCTAAATTCCTCATCAAGATGACTGGAGAACCATCGACTAGATTGTCCCAGCACAACGATTAAAAGCGTCTTTGGAGCTTATTCCATTGAAGTAGTTAGGGCTCTAATTGAGTGAGCCGTGGATCATAAACGATGATCATATCTTAATTTAGCTAATCCCGTGACTCAAGAATTTGGATAGAGTTAAGAGAAATGCCTAACTTATAAGAAGAGGTAGAGACCAAGTACTCCCATTTCAAATCGTAAATTAAGCGATTTTCAGGGTACAACAAAGTATTGTCATGTCCCTTATATTATTACTTAAGAGTCCACCTCAAATCGTAAACCAAGCAATTTTCAGGGTACAACAACCCAATAGGGTCCTCTTCAAGTTCAAACTTATGCTTTAACAGAACACACCAGCTGAGAGATGCCTGAAGCAGCAACACTTAAGCTATTGGGTACTGAAATTACTATCATTAGGAGCAAGACATTTAATAAGTTATGCAAACATTTTCTTCGCAACTCTCTGGTTTGTGGATTGCATGTTTGGCATCTGGATTTCTTTGGTTTTCTACTTGTCAGTAGGACATTGGTATGGGCAATATGTAGAGGCAGTAATTAGCAAATTCTCAACTTTTGGAATTTCAAATTCTGTTTACTGATGCAGCCTAATAATATAAGTAATCATGGACAACATTTTAATATATTGCTCTGCACTCATATACAAGAATATGACATTGTCAATACATTTCAGTGTTACATTGCAGGCAATATAATCAAAGTGTTTCGCTACTTATGATGTTATTCAGTGGTAGGTTAACAATAATATGAATGTCACTAAATTATTCTGGTATTTTCTAAATTTGCAGCCTCTCACTATTATGCATTTTGTTTTAGTATATTCATACAGATTCTCTGTTTCTGTTAGTATTAATGCAGAAAAGTTTTATTTACAGTAATGTTTCCTTGAAAGTAAAGTCAATATCGAATATTAGAAATTACAAAGTGAAAGCCAGCTCCATTCACCCATAGTGCCAAACACCCATATGCCCGAGTATTGGAACAATTGGGATCCATATTGCCTAATAAAGTTGTGAAGAGTGGTCCTAACACCTTTGACAGTTGTCCTAGACCGATCCTTGTTTGATTTGGAGAACATGGAGTTACTAGCCCTCAAGTTTCCAAACTAACTTCAAAAAATAATTTCTAGTATCTAATTTATTGTCCTATTTTACGCAAAATTAGTTTTATCCAATACTTAAGAATGTGTTGTAACCATTGTATTCAGTAGGGTGACTAGCCATGTCAACTCAACTCAAGATCACGACTCATACCTGGAAATCTTTCTGAATGCAACCATCTGCCTACACTGCATTATTCTTTTTAAAGATAACAAGATAGCATCTGAACATAAAACCTTGAGTTATAGCAAAATGGAACAAGATGTCCCAGGAAAGACGGTAACAGAAAAAGCTTCCCATCCACAAAGAAGATGACTACATAGTATTAACCACTCTATAATTCACTATGCCTAAGTCCCTGTTCGTTTTAGATTGCGAAAACCGACTGTGAACCCCAAACCGATTCTTGGACTCAAAATTAAATTTGATTTTGAGTCCAATAATAGGCTTGAGGTTCACAATCGGTTGTCGCAATCTAAAACGAACAGGACCTAAGAAAAAACTAAATCTCGAAAAATCTGCCATCAGGAAAGTAGTGCTTGAAGTGTCACAACAGCACAGAATGGCTAAAGCTTTCACTACTTTGATAGATGTAGCGGATGGGAATAGAAAAAACATCCCCCCTGAAATTTCCCACAAACTACTGGAAGTGGAGGGTGTTCTCAATGCTCAGTGAAGAGCACTCCACGGTCTCTCTTTTTATGCCTATTTGCAATATCTTTAGTAAATGTACAAATGTGGTTGAAGGATGTTGAAATGAATTTGTTATAGATAGAATAAGTGTAGATAAGCACTCCACGGTCTCTCATTGACAGCTTGGTCTTCTTCATTCAAGTTTGATTTTTCCGAGGCCTCTTCTCTTAGAATCCAATCCTCCAGCCTACGAAGCCCATCCTTTTTCTTTGCCTCCCAATCTACTTCATTAATCTATTGTAATCTTTGTTTATCTGTTTCTCACATAATAGAACATCGTGGTCTCTCCCATGGATGTAGGCACCATTTTCAAACCACATAAAACACTAGTGTTATCATTATACTTGTTTTAATGTTACTTTTGGACGTAACATCGAATTAGGTTCGTCAGATTTCTACACCGAGTAATCATTGAGGGGGGAGGGGGGAGCCTCCCAATCAAATGATGCAAGCTGTTAAATTCATAGCATGTAATACGTACAATAGAGGATAAATCAGCGGTAGTGTCAACAGACGAATAGTACAAAGGGCCCAGGCAGTAAGATTGCTAAGACAGGAAAAAAACATGGTTTTAGTGTTGAAAAGTTGCTACAGTTGCTTTGTTTCATCTGAAGCATCAGTCTTTCAATGATTTTAAGACTTAAGGATTGATCCAGTGACCTTGCACTGCAATCCCTGCCCACTGACCCAGAAGAAATACTTACTAGCATGCAAGCTATAGTAGAAAGTTGCCCACACTTACCCAGAAGAAAGAAAAAGATTAATATAGTTACTAGCATGGAAGCTATAGTAGAAAGTTACCCACAATGCACTCTAGCGAAGAAAAAGAAAAAATATTAACAAAGATGGAGGTTCAAAAATCAGCTCGGGTTGTACATCTAGAGGCATTCTAAATAGAATTGCTAACGATTTCATTGTTGGCTCTTTGAATTTATGGCCGCTATTAAGAATATTGTAATCCAACTCTCTAGACTTGTTTCTGTGCTAAAAAAGGAACCACATATGCTTTCATTTCATATATTCAGTCATAGGTCAGTCGATGAGACTCCTTTAGGGAGTTCCGAATCTTAAAACCAATATAACATTATCTTTGTTGTTGAAACAAGTGCAATCATGATTTGCATACTAACCAACCATAGGTATGTTTGTGTGAAGGTACCTATTGGATATTACATTCTGGACTTCTTGATGTTCAATATCCGTTCAAGGCTGCAAATATAGATATTCTGCCTTTTGATTTTACAATGAGAGAATGGTGCCCACCAATTTCGCTTAACCTGAAATGAAAAGATTAGCATGTAAGTTGGCATTTATATTACTTGAAGTTTAGGTCAATTAGGAACATCTTAGATTTATTTCTTAGCTTGAGTACATAAACATAAAAATCCAGAGAAATAAAGTCATGGAAGGTAAAGTTGTAAAAAACTATAAGTTGAAAATTCTTCACTGTCATGTTCAATTGAAGCAATATCTAAACAAGTAAATAATTCAAACAATAATGGGCATTCAAAAAAAGGAACTAAATAATAAAGAATTGAATGACCTTGTACTCATAGTAATGATTTATTGGCAAAGTCTACTGTTAGACAACAACAAAACTTTTGAGTAAAATTTTTAAAGAGGAGAGTAGTGTTTGTGTGCCATTTTTGGAGACTGAGAGGGATTGGGCTTTTGAAAAGAAGATAGAATTGAGAACTATATAGGACAGGTAGAAGAAACAATGGCTTCGATGGGTGTAAGAAGAAAGGAAATATGTATATCTAGTAGGAATTTAAACTCAATCCCTTATTAAGGGATCTTGATCCCTAAGCTTTGGTATGGTGTAATTTCTTCTTTAATCATGTAAGAGAGTGAGAGGGGGTGGGTGGGGAGGGGGTGGGGTGGAGAGGAGAGGAGAGAAATCATGTAGAGGGGAGAATAATCTATTTTTCTTTGTTCTATTAATGAGCATGACAATGTATTTTCTACAGTAGAAATTACCAAAAAACTAAAATATTCCACTAAAGGGTAATAAAAAAGCATGTAGAGACATAGTTAGATGACATGTTTGAAATGCTCACTAGTGCACAATGTTCTACAAAATCAAACTACGAAGTGGCTAGATCAAATCCAAATCAAGTCGGGTGATGAATGGAAGGAGACATTCAAGGCAAAAAATAGTCTCATTGGATGGCTTGTGATGCAAGCTACTTTTGTTTTTTGGGAAGTTGTTCACTTGCATGGAGTTCCATGGTGGTGAGTGGAATGAATTATCAAGAGCGAATTTCTTTCCAACTGCGGGGTGATGTCATCCAAAGAATAGAAGTCATATGGTTCACAGGGGGACATATTTTCCATTTACCATGATAAAAGAGGACAAAATTGAAAAGAATGAAAGAAAGAGAGGAAGTTAACATAAAACGGAGGCATTTTTAATAGAGAAAAGAATAATGGTCAATCTTCTTCGATAACATATTGGGGGCCTAAATGGGTAGTTATGATAGTTGCATTTTCCAAAAGTTGACTACATTGAATTCTCTATGCATTGTAGATTGTTTCTTGGTTGAATGCGGTCAATATTTGAATTTTCCACGCATTGCAGGTTGTTCCTAGGTTGCATAACCTTACGTTTCATATTTTGCTATGCTTTGTAAGTTGTTCGAAGTCTTTAATTCTAGCATGTATAAGATAAGGTAGTTGGTTCATGCAAGGAACTTTTGATTGATATGACATTTTATATTTATAAGCTTCAAAACTGGTAATTTTGAGAAATATAGAATGGAAGACAAGCCTATCTTCCCTTCAACTTTTGGGTAGTGTTAAATGCTATTTTACCATTAACATTGTTATTAAATTTATCGCCTTCACATCCTACTTTGTGTTTTCTACCAATGTTGTAGCGATTCGTATTCGGATAGCTTTGAATTTGTGTCGAACTTGTAATAGGAGAAATAGTCATCAATTGTTTCCCGAAAGTCGGTAAATCAAAATTTAGTAGTTTTTTTTATTTTAGCAATTTCTTTTTTCTTTTTTGAGTTTTTCTAGGTAAAGAATATTATTAATTACTTATGTTTCAACAGATATAGAGTACAAAGGAGATTTTTTTGGGTTTATTTAGAAAGGACTATCAGTCTGGGACTAGAAAGTTATGCTTTAGAAATTAGAAGATGCTTTTTGTACAAGTACTATCTACGTACTTCATTGTAAGGTTTCAGTAGAAAGTTCATAATTACTCTTTTTGATGGACCAGTTCTATTACTGCTATGGGAAAGAAGTTAATTATTTTGGAACCTTTTACATACGAACAATTCATGATTACTAATTTTAGTGGATCTTCTTTAGTGCTTCCATGAAAAAAAAAAGTTCATGATTTTGGAATTTTTTATTTAGTGGGCAATTTCTAAAAAACTTTCTAAGATTTTCAATCTCTCTACTTCATTGTTCCAATTGATGTTGTGTTTACTTCTGATTTGCATCAGTTTTACATCAATCTTGAGTTCTAGATAGGCAGGTTCCTATTAGCTATTTGAAGTTGCAGCAATCCTGTTCTCATGTTGGGCTCTTAAGGATTGACTATTTCAAATGGGATTTATAAAAGTATGATATGTGCCAAGAAAGATAAAAGGGAACCTTATCTACCTCAAAAGGAAGTCAAGGAGGAAACTGAGAAGTGTTGGAAGACCCATATTCTAAACCGATTCGTCAACTAGAGGGCTCTTGATCAGTAAGAAGCTGAACTCAATCTTTTTATGGAGGAAATAATTTGAGGAAAGAGCTACTAAAGAAAGAGGGAAGATGAGTTGGAATCTGATACTAAAAAAGTATGAGAAGCAATGCTGCTAAGAGGTGTTTAGGCCAGAGTCTTTCCATGAAACAAGAAGAAGAAAAAAACAAAAAGGACTGAGAAATGGAGTAGATGAAACAAATACATCGACCTATCAAGTATCTACACTAAAGCTGAGATCAGTAGACAAATGTGGAAAAAGAACGATTGGTCCCTTGCAATGAAGCTTAATTTTATGTGTTGTTATGTTAGATAAATTCATTTTTGAATATGTAGGGATCATGCTATAATCCTCCTTCCAAAAGGAAAACTAGAGAGTTAAAACCCAAGATTCTGATTCTAATAGTATACGAAATATCAAAATGCAACAAGGATATCATTGTTGAGTAAGATAGAAAGTCATCGTCGTGAACCAAAAATGATAAGACGGTCTTGGAATTTGAAGGTTTGAGTAAAGGAATACTTCCTTCTTTATGAAAAGTTTGTTATCACAGCTTCAAGGAAATTTTATCTAGACTGAATATGAAAGAACTATGAGAAGAACAACAATATTCCTCCTATGTTGCAAGATGAGTTGATATTACCGGATAGGGTGGATGATAGTTTAGACTCAAGCAAAATCCAAAACAAGCTTGCGATTTGGCAAAAGTAAATTGGTCATTGGATTGAAATCCAAATATAGAACCGATATGAATGCCAAGATGAAATAAACTTTTCCCAACAAAATTGACTTGAAACATGTTCAGTCTGTAGAAACTATCTAATATAGGTTTGAGTTTAGATGAAAGGAAATAATAAGCTTATTCTAGCATAATATTATTTCATAAATGGGCCCCCAAAAGGAAATTCTTTACAATGAAGAGGTAAAAGCTTAACATTTTGTTGTCTACTGTATTGTATTGATTCTGAATCCGAAAACCACAGTCCCACATTTATTCTTTTTGCACAAGAAATCGCTGATTGAACATTCGAAACCGCTCCGACAGATTGACTTTGCCCAGAGATCGGAGAGAAGAATGACGCTTCATACGAAAGCCTATAATGGTCGTAACTCAGAGAAAGATGGAATGAGGAGTCAAGTGGTTACTGAGATTACAAACATTTTGGATTCCTCCCCGAGTCCACTGAGGATAGATACAGTCTTTCGAATTACATTTGGTCCCAACTGAGACTTTTGACTAACCTCGGTGAATGGATAAAGGCATCCAAAAATGATGGAGAAGTGAAAACAAATGGAAATAGGTAGGGATCATTCTTTTTTCTTTTTGGGTAGGTAAGCTAGGATATAACCTTCAACCTCTTTATGATTCTTTATTTGAAAGGCCCAAACTAAAAGAGTAGACGAGATTTTGAAATAAATTGGAGAAAGTTTAGGGCGATAATAACTTGCAACTAAGAAAGATCCAATGAAGCATTTTAAGTTAACCTGTGTGTGTGTGGGTGTGTGTTTAACAAAAAAGAAGTAAATATGCCAGTGTGTTTGCATGTCTGTGTTTTTAATTTTTCTTATTTAGAAAAAAAATTCAATATGTGTGTGAGAGAGAAAGAGGGAGAGATAGAAACAGAGGTACAAGCAAATTGGAAAATTATTTCAATGTTGATGCTAATTTCTAATAAAAGTTGGTGTAATAAATTGAAAAGAGAATCCTTGTAATAAATGCAAAAGAAAATCCTTTAGACACCACTCCATCTTCTTATACAATGAATGATGACAAGGAACAACCAATGAGTAGAAAGCTCAATACAAATCCATGTTGGCTTGTTTGACTTTGTTAAAGTTAACTGTGCATGGACCATAGTTACACACATTGATCAAATTCTTAATATAGACACTTCTTTTCTTTTAGATAAGCTGAAACTAATTGGAAAAGGAGAACAGAGAAAAATAAAACAAAAAACTACACCAAGGCACAAAGCGACTAAAGGAAAAGAAAAAGAAATCACATAAGAACCAAAGCAGCCTGAACAGTGCTTAAATTCAACAATGTGTACGCTGGAAATTCATCCCAGTTGGGATTCTTTTTGTTTCAAAAAAAAGGTAACAATTTATTGTATACTACTAGGTAACTAAATTTGAAAATAAATGAAGAAAAATGTAAAACCCACTCTACTATCATCATATCAACTAATGTCAGATTTGATTTTAGAGAAGAAAAATTCAATCCAGACATACAACAAAGAAAAACATTTAACCTACTTCGAACCATGTAAGACAGAATTTTGTTTGGGCATCTATAATTTGTTTGAGTAGATGTCTTTTCCAGTATCATGGTGTAGTATCATGGTGTTCCATCCTAATCCATAGAACTAGAACAAAGAGCTCTACTAGCATCACATCAACTAATTTTGAATTTGATTTTAGATTAAAATATCTCACCCTAGACATACCAACAAAGCAAGCATTTAAACCTGCTTTGTCTTCTCGTTTTCATTTTTCATGGATAAGTGCACTTTCTTTATGAACTTGAAATTCCAATAAATGTCTGTGTGTGAGGGGTAGATGCAAGATGAAAAATTAACAGAGTTTTGATGCTCAATTCTAGAAGAAGTTTAGGGAATGTAATCAATTGCAAAAGAAATCATCAATCAAATAACATTTAAAGCAAACCAACACCAAATAAAAAAGGAAGAAGATTTGAAGAGTTGCTACAAGATCAATTAATATGAATGATACCAAAGAGTTCAAAACAGAGCATGAATTCAATGAATCATATAAGGTAAATTCACCCTAGTTAGGGTTCCTTTTGTCTTAAACAAGTCATAATCTACTGTATGGCAAGACTAAGACAAGAAATTTTGAGATATAATGAATAATTAAAGAACCTGAAAAAAAAATCTCTTTATGAGCCTGGAATTCCAGTAAAATTAACTGTTTCCTTTGTTTTGTTTTGAAAAGAGAAAATGAGGAAATGAAAAGAGATAGAGAGAAATTGAGGTTTACTATTCTTTAAAATAAATAATGGATTGAAATCTATTCATATGATTAATAAAATCCAAGAGCCCTAATTTGGGATTGAACCTCTAGCTCAATGGTTAAGGCTTTTTCATCAACCTGGAGGTCGGAGGTTCAATCCCATCTTACATACCAAAAATAAATAAAACAAAAGCCAAGAGGAGAGACAGTCGTGTACCTTCTCCAGAGTAGTCTTCAAACCCTCGAGCCATTTATCTCTATTTTGGGGATGTGTGAGATATTGGGCCAATATTGGCCTCCGTCCTTTTGACATTGTTTCTCTACTTCCGGACAGCCAGCAATATGTAATTCCTGAAGCGTAGTGGGCAGCCCTTCCTCCGGCAAGGAAAGGAGTTGAGGACACCGACCAATCCTGAATGTTTTGAGGGAGGTGAGGTTCTTCAACATCCCCTTGGGCAGGGATTTCAGATTATCACACGAATTGATACCGAGGGTTTTTAGCGTAGGGGGCAGTAGCATGCTTGGAGAGAATTCGAGTTGTGAACATTGAGAAATATACAAGGTTTGGAAGGATGTAAGGTTTTTAGAAAAGATCTCAACATTATCAACAAAGAGATATGTAAGCATGTCGAGCATTCCCTCTGGAAACTGCTGCATTAGAGGGCACTTTATAATTATCATTCTACGGAGGCCTATGATGTTTGGCAATGTCTCTCGTTGTGGACAGTTATAAATATATAATGCTTTGAGGGAGGTGAGGTTATTACGCATCCCCTTGGATAGGGATTTGAGATTAGGACAGTCGACGATCCTGAGAGATGTAAGCGCGGTGGGTAGCTCCTCCTCGCCTACCAATGACTCCAATTGCGGACAATTTTTAATTTCCAAGACTTTGAGGGACGTAAGGTTGCTGAAAATCCCCTTGGCCATGGATTTGAGATTAGAACATGACAATATCATAAGGGATTGAAGAGTGATGGGCAGTTCCTCCTCTGGCAAGAATGAGCATTGAGTAACCAAGTCCAGATGTTGGAGGGAACTCAGTTTCCCTAGCCCCCTTGTAGGCATACACTTGAGGCTACCACAACCGTTGGATATCTGGAGGGATCTAAGCGTGATGGGAAGGCCCTCCTCGTTGTCTCCCAATGACTCGAGTTTACGACACCACTGAATATTTAAATCTTGGAGAGAAGGAAGGTTATGCAACCCGACCTCCTTTGGCCAAGACACCAACTCATTACAGTAAGTGACCTCCAATTTCTCAAGTGCGGTTAAGGGTTGAAGAAATCCAGGGGCCAATACCATCTCCTCTCGTTGCAGTCTCCTATTTCCAAATTATTAATGGATGGGAGGTGGGGAAATCTCTGCAGCTTAGGACAATTTGATATTTTTAGTGTACCAAGGCATGGCATGTCCCCTTCCCTTGCTCCACACCATTCCTCCAAATTCGGCATGTTTACCAGCTCTAACTCCTCCAATGATGGAAAACCCTTAATAACCTTATTGGACCCACCAATAAACTCACCTTCAATATGTTTCAATCCATCCATTCCATTAATCTTGAGCTTCTTGAGGAAAGGTAGCTGCCCAAGGGGTGGAAGCTGTTGGCAATTCAAACATTGAATGAGACTAACAGTGTTCAGATTCATCAAATTACCGCTCATCATCCACCTGGGGAAACTAACACCACCATATGATAAAATCTTTAGGGTTTTGAGGTTGGAGTGAGGTTCGAGGGCTTCAAGTACCTCCTCATCAACTGCAACACCTCGTGGATTATTATTTCCCCATTCCAACGTCAACTTATCAAGGTACTCTTTCTTCTTCAAATTGGCTTCCTTGCATTCGTTCTCATCTATCACATTCTCTAAATTTGAAATGTGAATAGTTCCCCTCAACTTTGTCAAGTTCTTTAACTCCCTTATTCCACATCCACTTTCTTTGCCCACAACAAATATAGTCAGTGTTTGAAGAGTTATTAATTTCCCAAGTTCCGGCGGCGTAGAAATCTTACAACCCTCCAAAGCGAGATGCCGTAAGTTAATTAGGTTGCTGGTGGACTTTGGTAGCTCAGCAAGTTGCTTGCAATAGCAAAGTTTCAGTGTTTGCAGATTATAGAGGCTACCTATTGATTCAGGCAAGGTTGCAATAGTCGTAAAAGAGAGATCAAGGTACCTCAAATATTTTGATTCTCCAATAGAATCCGGCAAATCTCTTACACAGATATGACTCAAATCTAACACCCGTAAGCATCTCAATTTTAGGAAGAAATCATGAGCAACTTGCTTAGTGAGTGTTTCGTACCTTGGCGGTAGCAGAAATGTGCGCAGCCTCTCAGATTCATGAAAGGACTCGAAAATTCGTGAGTGTTCATTGCATTGCCATATTGATGCACGACGAACCTTTGCAGCGATATTCCAAGAGTCGACGCTACTTTTTATTCTGAAGTATTCATCACCAGAAATGGATCGTGCAAGGTCATGAATTAAGTCATGCATCTTGTAAGACCCTCGAGAATATTTAAAGAACGACCTCCATGTCAAGTCATCAAGATAATCAGAACCTATGTCTTCCAATCGCTTCCTTCCTTCAGGTTGGATAAATCCTTCTGCAACCCATAGTTGGATTAGAGTGTCCTTGGCAAATTCATAATCCTTTTGAAACAACGAGCAATACACAAAGCATTGTTTCAGACATGCAGGTAAGTGATCATAGCTAACCTTTAATATTGGAATAATATCATCTTTCATCTCTGATATTTCCCACATATCACTTTCAAGGATATTCTTCCACTTGTTCTCATCAGTATTTGAACGTAAGAGACCTCCAAGAGCTTCTATTGCCAAAGGCAAGCCATTGCACTTTTTCACAATCTCTTTTCCAATTCCTACTAAG